>NC_090924.1:398126619-399412637 GCF_040938575.1 Ambystoma mexicanum | reverse complement strand
TGGGAGACTGCGAAGCCAGGGAAGCATGAGGGAGACGCTGAGAAGGCCAAGACGGCGCTGAAAGCACTCTGCTCCCGGAGTCAAGAGGACAATGGCACTCTTTTGCCCAACAGCTTCCAAACAAAACACAAGGCTGGCTGACGGTTAAGCGAACACAAGAGGCAGCGTCCAGACTGTCGCTCCAAGGGCCGGGCAGAAAATCTGTGAGGTGAAATTACAGAGACACAGAGATGCCCCTACAGCACACAAAGTAGGAGCAAGACCCAAGGAAGAACCGGACGCGCTTCCCGAGAACACAGAAGGTAACGGGAGAGGCACAGGGACCGGTAGAGGCTGGAATGTACAGGAGACAGAAACCCTATACAAATATAATGAGTAGGGCTATCTTCCTCATGTCAGTACTTGGCAAGCGAGGTAGCCCGGGGGATATAAAGATATGGGGAGAGAAGCCGGGGTTGGAGACTCTTAATCATATGAGTCATCTTCCTCGTGGGAGTACTTGGCCAGGAAGTGAACCAATTTGGCCAAACCAAAGAAGAGGAGAAACAAGGGTCGAGACCCACACCAAGAGAGTCATACGAGTCATATTCATTGTGGCTGCTCTTGGCAGGGAAGTTGACCAAACCAAAGAAGAGGAGAAACAAGGGTCGAGGACCCACACCAAGAGAGTCATACGTGTCACCTTCCTCGTGGCAGTACTTGACTACCCACTCTATTCTTCCATGAACAGAGTGGGTACACTGTTCATGGAAGAAGTAGAGAGATTGGTCAGATAGGAGGGCATTAAGTTCAAGGCAGTTGGGTTCAGAGGGCTGGGGAAGCTTAAAGTACCCCAGCATGTAAATGGAAATGTTGATGGGCAAGTAACTAAAGGAGAAGGTTAAGGTCAGGGAAGAAATAGTGGAAAGGACCAAGGGGTCGACACAGAGCCACAACTGTGAGAGGAGTAGCAGGATTTGGGTTTGGAAACTTGAAAGAGGCAGTGCTATAGCCATTATTTCTTAGAAAGCAGTGTGCAGCTGTGTTGCTGTGACCCAGTTACCTTAACGGTCAAAGTAGATGTCATTCTGATCCTGAGCGTGATCAATACATTTGTTGCTCTGGTTACATAAGGGCTGCAGACTGTGAGAGGTGATTCTCATGAGGTTTTCTGTATTTCACCATCCAATCAACTGAACTAGATCCCTCCAGCCCTCCATCATTTGGGTACAGTGTGCACTGAGCCATTCTTGGATGCGTCTCATTTGTAGTTTCGAGTTCCACACTCGGCGAATGTGCTATGCCATCATTTCAAACATTTGTTACTGTCAGACATGGGTGTAGGGAATCACTGTCACAAAGGCACGTATCCTCTCATTTGAAGGACATGCCAATGAGTTTTGGTAGTTTCATACAGCCCCACATAATTTCTTGTTCTGCGCTGGGATTAGGCTAAATATTTCCCATATTAATTGGACGCACCAGTCATCTAAGTGTTGCACTGTGGAATGTATGTGCCATTTGCAGTGAAGGGCTGTGCTCAGCAATTAAGTGAGAGCTCCAACCCCGTCAGAAGGGATGGAGGAGACTGTGGATCAGAAAATCCAGCCTACGGGTGCCTTCGCACCGCAGTCAAGGGTTGGCTGTGCACAGTTCCCCTTCTAGTCAGCTAGGGGACACCCTGGAAATACTGGCTAAAGAACACATTACATCCGCTCTGCTTATGTCGTTTGCCTCAGCTGTACTTGAGGTCACTGCAAGAACACCATATGCTGAAAGGGAGGATTGGGCTCTCCCCTTCCAGGCATCTGACTGTGGAGTATGTTTTGAAGCCCAAGATCAACCGTTAATGCAGGGCCCTGAATGTATACAGAGACTTTCTGACATTTGTGTTGCCTTAAGTGTGGTGGCTCTGTAAGAAAGGGGGAGGGGTTCGGTAGCAGGTTAGGCGGGTGCAAAACCTGTGGTGTTGATGGGCACAGGTGAAAAGTACCTGGGTGCTTATCTGTTTCTGTCGGTTTGACAGAGACTCTTGGGGGTTATGTTATGCAAAGCAGAGAACCCACAATCTGATAAGTTGTTTTATATCCGCCCTACGTCCCGCAGCGCGGTGACGTAGGGCAAGTTAATAAAAGCCCCGCCCCCTGAGTGGGAGGTAGTTCCGGGCGAAGACTAGCCAGCGTGTGTGTGTGTTTATTGCGAGCTCTCCTGCCTAGGCCGCGCTCCAGGCCATGCGGCCTCTTGGACCGGAGCCAGCCCCTCGTGCTGGGCCTCCGGCAACTGCAGAACATAACAATGGCGACGAGGAAGTGAGCGAGCATCCACGCGCTCCAACGCGAGTTCGCACGCGGAGACTACACGGTCGCTCCGTGTAAATTTTTGGACACCCGGTGGGGGCCCCCACGACCACGTGACCCCCACAAAAAAAAAAAAAAAAAAATTTTCTTCTTCTCTTTTCACCCCCCTCCACACCTCATCATCAGGGGGTGAACAAAAAAACAAAAAAAAAAAAAAGAAGTTTTTTCACGCATCGTCCCGGTCACCACCAGCACGTCGTCTCCTGCATCAATCCATCGGAGCACATGTGCCGGTAAAACGCTGCCTCACCACAGGGCACGCACGAACCCGAAGGGCAGACACTCGACGACCGAGCGCACACAACACCATGGCGACTGGGCTATCCACCCCTGGACTTTCCACACCGTCCAGAATGGCGGCAAACCTGTCTATGGCGTCACCACCGCCTCGCACGCAGGGAAGCTCGTCGACGTTGATCCAACCATTCGACCCATTCACAGACCCATCGTCCAGTGGGCCCAGATGGCAGCTATGGCTACAGAAGTTCGAGATGGCCATGGAATGTAAGGACGTCACGTCATCCAGAAAGATGAAGGCCCATCTACTCCTCAGTGTGGGCGACGAGGTGCTGCGCATCTATAACTCCCTGGATGTGGACGACGGCCAAGATGCATACCAGAGTGCGAAGGACGCTCTAACAGCACATTTCTCCCGCAACTAAATCCAGACTATGAAACCTTTATATTCTGCACGACTATCCAGGCCACCGACGAGACTCTCGACCCCTATCACACGAGGCTGAGGAAGCTGGCTATGTCGTGTGAGTTTACAAACACTGAAAGGGAGATTAGGAGGCAAATCATAAATGGAATTCACTCGGAGAAGCTGAGGCGTCTCGTGCTCAGTGAAAAGGGCATCCTGCTACAACGCATCCTGGAACTGGGCCGACAGAGGGAGCTTGCCCACTCCAGGGCCGCCAACATGGAAGTGACCCTACAAAAACTCCAGCCGTCACTATCCACAGCGATGGTTGCTCAAATCTCGGACAGACAATCAACGAGGAGCGAAAATGGCAGCGGGTACACCCAGAACAGGTGGCAGCCTCGAGCACCAGGACCAACCGAATGTGGATGGTGTGGTGGCCAAAGGCACGGAAGGCGAAACTGCCCGGCGCAAGGCACCACGTGCGGTGCATGTGGCCGGAAGGATCACTACGCTAAAGTGTGCAGATCCGTGAACGCGCCACTGCAACCCCCACAAGGATCCCAGGAGAAAGGGTCATCGAAGAAAAAGAAACAAGCCAGCGCGAGGAGGGTAGCAGTAGTCAACTCCTCGACGGAAGAAGAAGGAGATGACCTCTCAGCCCTACGACAAACAGCAGGCACGGAGAATGAAGGAAAGGGCCGGAAGGTGTACTTAGTTTCCACACTAAACCATGGGCCAGCACAGTCAAAAAGAACCGCCAGGCGACGAAGATGCATGGTCAACATACAAGGCCAGGACATACAAATGACCATTGACACGGGGGCCTCGGTAAACGTCATGCCAACCACCGTTTTCCGAACCCTCGCTCCACGACCCGAGCTAAAATCCACACACACTCGGCTATTTGCCTACGGCAGTCGGAAACCTCTACCTGTCATCGGGAGGTTCCGCACCACGCTTGAGCATGGTGAACAAAAGTTGTGGTCGAAGATCTATGTCGTCAGGGCGGGAATTGAAAGCCTGTTGAGCGGAGATGCGGCTGAAGACCTGGGCGTGGTCAAATTCATATGCCACGTTGACGACACATCCGAGGTCGAGAACTTCCTCAGGCAACACCCCAGGCTACAGAGGGGGATAGGCTGCCTCAAAGGAAAGACCATCAAACTACACATTGATCAATCAGTGCAACCACGCGCAGTAAGACACCGAAGGACACCCTTCCACATGAGGGAACAAGTCGAGAAGGAGCTAAGGTCACTCGAAGCCGCTGGTATTATTGAAGAAGTCACGGGACCAACACCGTGGGTTTCCCCGATGGTGGTCACCCGGAAACCCAAACAGCCAGGGAAAGTTCGGATCTGCATTGACATGCGCCTGCCCAATGCAGCCATAAAGAGAGAGCGACACATAACGCCGACAATCGATGAAATCATCACTGACCTCACGGGATCGTGTGTGTTCTCGAAGGTAGACCTAAAGGCGGGGTACCACCAGTTGAAGCTACACAGAGAATCGCGCTATATCACCACGTTCTCAACCCACCTAGGCCTGAGGAGGTATAAGCGCCTGAGTTTCGGCATATCGTCGCCCGCGGAGGTTTTTCAACAAACCATCCAGGCGGTCATCAGAGGCATAACAGGGGTATTGAACGTGAGCGATGACATCCTGATACACGCACCGGACACCAAGGAACACATCGTGAGACTGAAGGCACTACTGGGCAGGCTGGAAAGCGCCGGACTCACCATCCATCGTGAGAAGTGCGAATTCCTAAAACCAGAAATAACTTTTTTTGGATACAGGTTCGACCGCACCGGCATATCGCCTGATCCCCAGAAAGTGGCGGACATACAAGCTGCCAGCCCCCCCACGACTCCCACCGAGGTGCGCAGTTTCCTGGGTATGGCCACTTACTGTGGCAGATTCATTCGGAACTTAGCAACCCTATCCGAACCACTGCGGGAGCTAACAAAGGCCAGCACCAAGTGGGACTGGGGACCTGAATGCCAGGAGGCATTTGAGAGCATAAAGGACTCCCTGTCAACGGATACCAAGATGGCCTATTACGACACGGACCTCCCGACAGAGCTATTTGTGGATGCCAGCCCAGTCGGACTTGGAGCAATCCTGATGCAGGTCACGAAGGAGGGCACAAAAAGGTCGATTGCTTATGCATCCAGGGCGCTCACAGAAACGGAACAAAGGTACTCCCACATAGAAAAGGAGGCAATTGCCGTTCTATGGGGGTGTCGACACTTCCACATGTACCTATATGGGCGCAAGTTCACGGCGATCACTGACCACAAGCCCCTGCTACCAATCTTCATTGGGTCATCGGCACACCCACCAGCCAGAATCACCAAGTGGCTGCTACACCTCCAGCAATATGATTTCGAACTTGTCTACCAACCGGGCAGCGGCAACCCCGCTGACTTCCTGTCGAGGCACCCACGACCAGCCACCCAGCAGGAAGTGTTAGTCGCCGAAGAGACGGAGGAGCACATCTGTCAAGTGGTCCACACCATGAGGCCCAAAGCGATAAACATCGAGGACATTACAACGGAAACCCAGAATGACCCATGTTGCGATCTGGTAAAAGATGCCATTTTGTCAGGCAACTGGAATGACTTCATGTCGCACACACGCAACAGAACCGAGGGGGCCAAGGCGTTCCTAGCAGGCATGTTCACGGTCCGACAAGACCTCTCAATCACTGAGGGAGGACTCCTGCTAAGGGGTGACCGCATCATCATACCCCCGAGGCTGCAAGACAGGATAGTTGCCCTAGCGCATGAAGGACACCAAGGGCTTGAGAGAACAAAAGCACGGATCAGACACAGGGTATGGTTCCCTCAAATTGACGATCGTGTGGAGGACTTAGTAAATACATGTCTGCCCTGCCAAATAACGAGTGGACCCCCAGACCCAGAACCGATCCTATCGGCCGAGCGTGGCCGGGCACGATGGGAAGCGATCAGCGTTGACTTTTGCAAAATCAGAGAGGGTCTACATCTACTGGTGGCAATCGATGATCACTCACGATATCCAGAGGTCGAGATACTGGAGTCCACCGCTGCGGAGGTGGTCATCCCGGTGATAGAAAAGATGTTTGCCACCCATGGTCTGCCCACGACCATTAAGAGCGACAATGGGCCCCCATTCACAGGGGAGGAATTCAGGTCATACCTACAGGAACTGGGCATCAAATACCACCATATTATGCCAAGGTGGCCGCAAGCTAATGGGGACGTCGAGCGATTCATGAGGACTATCAACAAGGTACTCCGAGTATCAAAGGCCAACGCCAGTCCGTGGAGGATCGACCTATTCCGGTTCCTAAGGAACTATCGGGTCACCCCCCACAGCACCACGGGCATACCACCTGCTGACCTTATGTTCGGAACCGTCATCAACTCGTCGATTCCTCATCATCCAAGTAGAACCCCTGACGACGTCGACCATGCATGCGTGGAAACGAGGAGAACACGTGCCAATGCTCACATGAGCGCCAAGAGAAGAGCAAGGCCCTCAAACCACAGAGTGGGCGACCAAGTCATCATGTTGCGTAATCCCACGAAATCCAAGATGGACACCAGGTATGATGAACTGCCATGGACCGTCAGCAATCAGCGTGGCACCATGATAACTGTCACACGGGGAGGTCGGGAAGTAACCAGGAACGCGTCCTGGTTCAAGTCCGTGCCCCAGCACCTCTGGACGGATGGCGAAGAACATCATGACGACAACGAGCAACAAAGCAGCGACGTGCTGGCGCAAGACCCCGAGGAAGAATCTGCGGGGGATTGCAGCTGGCAGTCACCGAGACAGCCCAGCAGTGAGTACACAGGCAGCGAAGATGAGCAGACTTACGAACCGAGCGGGGACAGCCCCCAAGCGAAGCGGTACAGTTTGAGAAAGGCCACGAGACCGCCTGCGAGGCTGAATGACTATGTATGCTAATCCCAGCAGCGATGACAGAAGTGTATAGTTGAGCCTGCTGTTTCATGTGCATGTTTATGTTGATAGGTCATTTTGAAATAAAGGAGGAATGTTATATCCGCCCTACGTCCCGCAGCGCGGTGACGTAGGGCAAGTTAATAAAAGCCCCGCCCCCTGAGTGAGAGGTAGTTCCGGGCGAAGACTAGCCAGCGTGTGTGTGTGTTTATTGCGAGCTCTCCTGCCTAGGCCGCGCTCCAGGCCATGCGGCCTCTTGGACCGGAGCCAGCCCCTCGTGCTGGGCCTCCGGCAACTGCAGAACATAACAAGTTGAAGTGCTTTTGATGTGTTTACCTGCTGATGGAAGGGAGTGCAATAGGACAAACGAAGAGGGCTTGGTTTTAGCTCAATTAGTGTTGATGTGCTAGCGACTAGGCCTGTCGGGGCAGGGGGGGAGAGAGAGAGAGTGTGTGTGTGTGTGTGTTAAGCTCTTGCAGAATGGCCCCATTTCACTTTCTCACATTGCCACTGTTAATTACACACGCACGCGCCAGGCAATCAGGGTAGGGGCCAGTATCCCTGGTTGTTTCTCCCAGAGGTAGAAACCAGTGACTCACACAAACTCAAACTGTTTTTCACACAGAGCACACAACCACAGGCTAAAATGAAGTGACCAGACTGCTAGCACTCATCTTGTATTGAAGTGGCTCAATATCTTCGTTTTCAGAATGATACTGAATGTTTGCTGAGAGTCGTTCTTCTTGATTAATTGAGGAGCAGGAAGAAAATAGGATGAAGGATATATTCCTCAAAGTGTCCCAGGAAGTTGGTGCATCATCTTGTGGCCTAAAAGGGGTGCCGTTGCTGCAGGAGCTGAAGAGAAGTATGCTAACAGTAAAAAAGGATGTTGTGGTGTGGGAGCTGGGCTGTCTAAAAACTCTGACATTTTCAATCTACAGTTTCTCTGGCTCCTGGCTAGGGCACAGAACTCTGAACACACTCTTTGAAAAGCTTAGTGCAAACGCGAAATAATTAAACCCAAAGCCATTATACAATGGTTGCAGAGCTGCTTATGGGCTGTCAGGAATTATATACACAAGGTGTGAACTGTCTTCACAGGGGGTCCTGCTGGTACCAGGAATGAACTGCCTCATCCATTGCCAATCATTTGCACTATAGAAGTGAGAGAGAGGAGGAGAGGGAATGCCTTTCTGGAGTAAGGCGGCATTGACTGATTTGTATCCTAATGTCTATACTTTTAAACACATTTGTATGCTTTCTGGGATGTCTGTCAAAATGTTGTGTGTGTAGTTTTGAAACTAGTTCCAAAGGCAACAAAAAGACAAATGCTTTAGCCATGTGTCTGCTTTTGGCTCCCTGGTCATTTTCTGTCTTCTTGTGATAAGCAGGCCCTTCGGGGTATTGTATTGTTTATTTATTTATAGAGCGCACCTGGCCGTTAAGCAACTGGGCGCTTGCAAGAAATAAAAGCTTGGGTTACAGGTACAAGAGTATTATACATTTCTTATATTACAGTACATATATCAGGCATTTCTAATGTTACAATGTCACATGACTTGCAGTGTCATCTGACTTACAAGTAAGATACGTTACAGTTTCAGATATTTACAATAAATATACATAATAATTAGGTACAGTTGAGGCATTTAACAGTCGTTGGTGTGAAGCCAGCGTTAGCTTTGAACACATGGAAGGAAGGGGTAGCTCTGAGTGAGTCTGGGATAGAGTTCCAGAGATGGGCTGCTAGTACTGGAAAGCTGGTCCCTCCAGTTCTTTTCAGTTTAAAGTTGGGGATTTTGATACTATGATTTTGATACTATTTGAATGCGCCTTTCTGATGGGGCGTTCAGAGGTGTGCTTTGTGAATTTCTCTGTGAGGTATAGAGGAGCTTTATTGTTCAGACAATTGTGTGCGATGTTCAGGGTTTTAAGTTTAATACGGTCGTTGATAGCCAGCCAGTTGACAACTCTTCTTTGGACAGATATGTGTTGCCCTTTGGGAATTCCTACAGCTGTTCTGAGGGCATTGTTCTGCAGTGTTTGGAGTTTGTTGGTATTGTGTTCACTAGTGCCTAGGTACAGTGCATTGCAGTAGTCTAATTTGGAAAGGATGAGGGCTTGCACTATGGTGGTGCAACTGTCAGTGGAAAGGTATGGTTTGCAGGCGTGAATAAGTTTGCAAGTGTAGCTAGTTGCTGAGGCTATAGCATTAACTTGCTTGTCGAGGGCGAGAGCTGAGTCTAAATGGAATCCTAAGGTTTTGACTTCCTTGGCTACCTTGATTTTGATACCATCAATGGTGATGGAGTTGTACGAGTGGGATCATTTGTTGATAGACACAATGATTAAGAGCTCAGTCTTGTCGTCGTTAAGACAAAGGCCATGTGTCGCCATCCAGGTTTGGATGATTTGGTAGATTTTATTTATGAGACTGGTGTCATTGTTATAGTCTCCCTGGATTGGGATAAGAATTTGGGTATCATCAGCGTAGTTGGTATATGAGACCCCTAGTTTGTCCAATATATCAAAGAGAGGCTTTGTAAACATATTGTACCAAGTGGGGGAAACACATGACCCTTGAGGGACACCACAGGTGATGGGGACTGGATCCGCTGATGAAATAGGTGAGAAGACTCTTATGGTTCTCTTATCCAAGAATGAGTTTATCCATGCCGTGGCTTTTGTGGAGAAGTTGGCAGCCGATTTGAGGTGGTTACAAAGTACCTTGTGATCTACCAGGTCGAAAGCGGCTGATAGATCTAGGAGTAGTAGAATAGAAATTTCTCCTCTATCTTTACGTTTATCTAGTTGGTTTTTGAGATCAAGGAGAGCTGTTTCGGTTCCATGCCTCGGTCTAAATCCTGATTGTCTGGTCCCTAGTAGATTGTTGATCTCAAGGTAGGATTGGATCTGTAGACATGCGGCTCTATCTAAGATTTTGAGGAGGAACGGGACAGTTGTTATGGGCCTATAGTTGGTTGGGACATTAGGGTCCAGATTTGCTTTTTTAGGAGGGGTAGTATCCAGGCATCTTTGGGGTTGGTAGGCACAGAGCATGATTTAAATGAAGCGTTGATAGGTGTCTCCTTTATGTGCGATGTATGCCAGAAGGGATCCTCAGTGAGACATGCCAGTGTACCTGGGGGGGTCCAGAAGCATATGAGACAATGAGGCAAAGAGAGCAGACACAAAGCCTATAGTGGAAGGTAGACTTCTGCCTGTTTTTGAGGTTCTCCACCATGCCATTTAAAATCTTGAAAGGCTGCCTCAGAGCTAGACACAGGACCAAGAAGCCGGAGAGCCTATCAGAAGGTATCAAACAGAGCAATAAAGCATACCGCAATTACCATGAGAAGTGACCTGAGCTGGGGAGAGGCCTGTAAAATACTGGATCAAATCAGGTGCATGGTGGCAGTGCTCTGGAGCAGAAGGACCAAACTGGGCAGAGCGCGCGCACACACAGACTAGGAGAGACTAGCAGGACCTTGAGCAGTCGTGAGACAAGCTTTTCTGAGTAAGCAGATGTTCTTAAGGGGGAGCAGCAAGAGCTGATAGAGCTGGGCAGTCAGTAACCCTGAGACTCCAATCAAGTAAGGTGGACACACTATAAACCAACCAGTGACCCAGGCATTATACTCCGACCCAAATTGAGCTGGGCACTATAACCCTACACCAAATGAGGGAGCACTCTGTCCTTTAGAGTGCGGTTTAGAGTAAAAGAAGAGAGAAGGAAGGACTGTATATCCCTGAAAAGTGAAAGAACTGAGCAAGGCGCCATATGCATTACAAATGGTGTGCTGGGTGCTATATCCCAGGCACTGTACATAGAACAGATTGAGAGGGAAAACAGTATCCATATTAGATAAGATACACAACTGCACTATAGCTTTTCCCCCTCCTGTACCTTTTGTTTATATTTTTCCAGGAAGACCCTCTCATGTTAAGAGAAACTCCTAGTGCTTTAAGCATTTATCCCTTTCCCCCACTCCGCCTTACCAGCCCTGTGCCTGGGAATATGTGTACAAGTGCTTTCTTCATGAAAAATGAGACAATATAGTACAGGAGTACCAAAGATCCCTATCTGATGCCAGAATACTTCATCCCTATTGTACATTATCCCTATCCTACATATTTTACCAAGACAGGAACACTCATTTGTAGACAATCCCCTAGTGAATATCAGTGTGCTTATCCCATACCCACTCTGACAGCCATAATAAAATACATTGCAACCATACTTCTGTTTCACAGATTCTGCTGATTGGCAACAGTTCCCCCTTAACAGCCAGTCATCGTAGTAACGGTGTGAATAGTCATTAGTGCAGATGTAAAGGGAGAGCTTTGAATTAATAATGAATTGCACCCACGTTGAAATGAAGGTGCTTGCAAGGCATTGAAATATGAAAATAGGCTTTTTTGCATATCTATTGTGCTCCGGTTGTCTCCATGTGTTAGTAATAGTATGGTATCTTGTGTTGTAATTTCAAACTCTGCAATTGATTAATCTATTCATTGGTCTAAGATTGGTTGTATGTTCTACCTTTCCAGCAAATAGGTATGTATGTGAAAAATATACAGTGGTCACTCTCTCCCCTTGATAACTACTTTATGGCACCTTTGTTCAAGGGGGCCATGACCTCTGCAATTAGTAGCGGGAGAGGTTTGGTCTTACCCTTGGTGGTATTGGAAATTAATTTGGTCTGGTGCAGTATCCATGACTTACTGTGTCTCAAACCCATGGAGATCTTCTCCCATCAGTGGCATATGCTTCCTGCTAGTAGGATAATGGGAAGAAACTCTTACGTGACATTCACCATTTGAAGGACAGAGTCCCTCGAAAGACTTCTTCTTCTGCCGTGTTCTGAACAGTACTTCCCTATTTGCAGCTCTATTTATTGGGATAACTCTTCAAACAAAAAGTTTGCTGCTACTGGCTCATCCAGATTTTCCATTTCGGGCTTTGTCTACCTGCGTTCCAAGCAGGTTCTTCCAATCAAAAGGCATGTTTAGAATATGCGCTGTGTCTCTGGTTCAAAGCATGCTACGATACGCTGGAAATACCCTTTCAAAAGTAATACAGAGTTTGCCCGCAGTTTCCAATGCATCCACACTTGTTTAATTCATTGTACCGGATGCAATCCTGCTTTCTTCTGTCCGAGTATCCTCTGTGAACATCTTAACAAAAGGCCCCATGTCATCCCACTTCGAGATATGTCGCAAGGAGTTCATTGGGGTTTGCAATCTGTATATTAGATGCAGCTCTTTTGGAATCTTTCTGTCCAGAACATATATACACACTTTGTCTTTATGTTTGTTAGATCTTCAGACGTAGATGTTGGTGTACCACATTTCTTGCTAGCCACTGTGACTACCATGGAGCTAGATTTTGGGTGACATCTAATAACGATTGGGTTATTTGAGGCTTGCCCACATTTCCACATCAATGTGTAAGGATTGGGCATGGTGTGGGTTAAGTTATTTCCTCACATCTTCATAATGGGAAGTGCTGTTGGGATTGCTCTTGGTTTGTCAAATCTGCCCATGAAAAAAAGCACCATTATCCTCTTCCTCCTGCATGTTTATCTTGAATTTATGTGCTACCATGAGGAATTGCCATCTGGCAAGAGTGCAAAGTCCTGGCTTTTTTGATTGTTAGTACCTCAAATGTTGCGGGTGATTCCTTCCCCAAAGGGGAAATCTACTAACCAGATCCCCCTTTGCAGCAACTCCATGCCAAAAGCATAGTACATTTGTGCTCTCCTACATCAGTAGCCTGATCCACAGCACCCACTCTGCTGGTGACCAGAGCAGGTTCAAAGGTCACAAGATGCCCATTCGATGGCCGCTGTGACTGCAAAGTCACTGCAGCACAGAGGTGACATTTAAGATATGAACCATGTACCCAAACTATGACGATCATGAGTACCCCATGCTGGTGGCAGGGCAATCTCTAAGTATATGCTATGCCTGAGTTTAGACATAGTTAACCACGATACTTGCACATGTGTCAGATCCTGTGAGTCAGCTCTGCTGTGGAAGGAAATGTGTATTAGGATTAGATGGGTCGATACTACCACCTGGCAGGACAGAAACCCAGAGAACTCAGCCTCTCTTTGATTCTCTTTGTGAGGGCCGGTAACCCCCTTCCCCAGAGACTTCAAAGGAGCACACCCATTCAGGAAGATTAGCCTCACACTAGGGTGCTGCATGTCTAAAGGTCTTTTGTTGTCACTAGGAGGTAATGGGTGGGAATAGGATAGGCATAAGTGCTATGGACAGTGGAAGAATCCTTCCACTAGCTTATTTGTCGCTGTTTTTCTTTCCCTTTCCAGTTTCCTCCACTTCCCCTGGAGCAAAGCACTTTGGGTGCAAGATCAAAGCAGGCTAGCTTTAGACCAATCACCTGAGGACTTATGCGCTTAAAAGAAGGAGTCGCACACCCCTTCAACAGAATACCTTCAGTTCCACAAGGATCTTTTAAAGCCAAAGAGACATTATGGGAACTCTCACCTGGACCTGCTTTGAGACAGTCGCACTGTCCAAAGCACTCCACCAGAGTGGAAGAAGGAGCTGTCTGAAACAGAAGAAAGATCTGTCCCCTAACCACTCCTAGGACTATTGGGAGTGACCAGTGCTGTGGACCAGGGCCAACCAATCTGCAATAGATCTTCTGTGTCAGAAGATCAGACCCTGAAGTGCAATATCCTGTCCTCAAGCCCTTTGCGAAGGCTTCACAGCATCCCGGAGTCCCAGACTAGCTGAAGCGCCCTGTTCAGCTCCACCCAACTGGTTTCTACATGTTCCCCACATCCTGAATTAGGGGGAAGGCTCTAGTGCTGTTATCTGAGTCCCTCCAACCAGCCAAATGATTCCACTTCATCTCCATCAGCCCGACACAGAATCGCATCCTAGCAGAGCCAGTCAACTGGCAGGCCTTAAACATCTGCTTAATGGCGGAAACCAAACGGAATCTCTAGAGGCTTATTCGCCAAGCCTACCCGGAGGTTACCACATGGCTCAGCCCAGCTATCCTGAGAACCGCTGCCTCATTTCTTGCACTTCAACGCCCCCACTGATCACTATTTCACGACTGCTGCCCGCCAACTCGACCCGCTGGAGCGTCACCTGCTGACCTCTGTCAGCGGCTAAGGCCTGACTTGGCCAGGCCAACGTTGAAACGTTCTTGGGACTGCGCCGGCCTGAAGCACCTGAACTCCTGCCAATCGACCTGAACAAGCACCCACATTCAACCTTGCTCGATGTCTGCTTGCTGCCAGACCCTCCCCAGTTCTAAATGCCCGACTGAGACTGATCGATCAGCACGCATCAACGCTCAACCCAGGTCTGATGCGTCATTTCACCAAGAACCAAATTCAGGTACTGTGAGACTGATTTATCCTCCCCTGTCTACTTGGGGCCTAGATACTGGTTAGGTCACAATCGTCCCTGTCGTCACCAAGATATCCTTTTTGGTAGTAATTTTCCTGCCAACCCTGGAACTAAGCTCGAAGTGCTACTTTCTCCAGTGTGTCGCATCTTCTCTGTCTTTCCTCTGCGGTGGGTTTTTGTACAGTAATCTCTTTACATTTTACTTGCAGATGGTGTGTTTCATTAAAGTGTTTATATTTGTATAGAACCTTGATTGGACATTCCCTTTATTTTGGACTGTGATAGTGTTTCGGTCACTACTGGTTCACCTTCACACCCCTCTTAGGAATATAGCCTGCCCTCAGCCGGCGTTACCACAAAAGGCAAAGGCAAATGCATCTCTTAACTGCCCCTGTTTTACCTTCATGATTGTGTTGTGTTTTGGTTTGTAAAAGTGTGAGGGCTGAGCGAGCCATTTTGTCCCTGCTCACCCTTCTACTCCTACAAGGCAGAATTCGATTAATTCCAGCTACCCTTCTGATAACCGCATGGTATTTTATCTGATCCTCACCAGGGGATAAGAATGATGAAGGTTCAAGTTTATCTGGAGAGTCCACGATGCAACTATCCCATGCACACTCTGCCTTACCTTGCAATTATTTTCCCTCTTCAGCAAAGGAGCCTTCCTCTTTGTTAAGTATGTGATACAGTGGATGACTGAACCATGGCACTTTAGAAGGAACTGTAGGGTGATCCAGACCTCAACCTTTTTATCCTTTTCCTGCATGGTTTTGTTTTAAGTTATGCAATGCCTGCTGAAACGTAAGCTCCCTCTCATCCTGGAAGTTGTGTTTTCTTATCATACAATCTTAGAGTCAAACTAGCATGACTTTTCTGAATCTTGCTCTTCTATGAAGAAAGTCCTGTCTCTTAACTCTTTCTGTACCAGTTCAGCCTCCTTTGCAAAGGTCTTCCCATGATAATGGCATTGTTCTGGCACTTTATCATTGTAGGCACTTTGAATAGCATGTGCCTTTTCAATGCATTGTTATATTTTGGTACCTAAAACAAGTGGTCCATTGTGATATCCTCTCCATGCTGGTTTTTGATGGCCTGTTCCGACATGGAATTTTACAGTGCTGTGATTCTTATTGCTAGTAATGCTGCCTTTTTTACTAGCTTGTTTAAGGGTGGTTCTTTGTCAACTCCTTGCCTGCTGGTAATCTTTGTTTACTGGTAAATTATTCTTTTCAATTATTTTATTGTTTTAAGTGTGGACTTAGCTCGAGAGCAGCAGAGCACTGTACAGAGTGTGGGTAGCCAGCATTTGGGCTGGCATCTTTTAACAGTAGCTCAGTACTGGGAGTTGATGTCTGTGAGTCGGTGTGTGCGTCCATTGGAATTAGTCCTTGGTCATGTGTTGTTGTAAAAGCCATGTGTTAAGAAATAAGCAAAATTGGAGAATTACAGGGCAGAGTCGATACCGGGATTGAGTTCTAGAGGGTGGATGTGTGACAAGAGAAATATTGTTGTGATTCAAGCCGGTTGGACAATTTGATGCAAGAAGAGTATGTGCCACAAGATATGTGGAGCTACTCATGACAGCTTTGTAGATGATACATGCAGTCTTGACCAGTATCCTGGCCTGGAGAGGATGCCAATGTAGTTTGCATAGGATAGGGGTGATTTGGACAAATTTCCATGCACCCGTAATACAACATACTGTAGCATGGTGGACTGCTTTTAGGGGAGCCAGGTGAGCAGCTGGGAGCCCTGTCAGGAGAGCATTTCCCCCATCAATGTGTGAGACCACAAGGACCTGCACTAAGGTGTGAAAAACCTGCAGTGGGATGAAGGGTTTGATTTTTTGAAGAGTGGAGATTCGGAGCCAGACTGTTTGGGCCTTCTTGGCTATGTGTTTGTGGAAGGACAGGCTGCTGTCAATGTTGAAGCCTAAGGATTTTGCAGAGTCTGAGAGTTGTGAATCAAATCCTCCTAGGCGCATATCATTGTGCTCTTGTTGGCCAAGTTGTTTTTAGCAGGCAGACGATGAGGCACACATTCAGCCTTGGATGGGTTTAGTTTGAGGTAGGCAGTCGACATCCAGGACTGGATGATGGCTAGGTAATCATGAAAATGAGTGAGGTCCTGCATGCTATGTAGTCTCATTTACAAGTAAGTATTATCAACATATTGGTGGATGGCTATATTGGGATCTATGAGGAGAATGCCCAAAGACTCCATGTAAATGATGGAGCCTTGGGGGTCTCTGCAGGAGACGTGATGTTGTATAGAATGCAACAAGTTCATCTGGATGGCCTTGTAGAGAAGCAGACGTGTATGTCAGTGATAGACCCCACCTCCTCATATCCGACCTATTGGATGAATAACAAGACACTGTGCATGACACCTAGTATAATTCAAATGCTGCATCAAGTGTATGAGCGATGTTATACACTCAAACAACCGTACATAATGTACCCTCAAACTGGAGTAGTAGCAGGAGATCTACAAGTACTGTTGAATATCGAGGAGCTGTAAGGAAAACCTGACAGGTGCAAAGTGATTTCATGAAGAGAAAAGACAATGACACATGGAACGATATAAGAATACTTAAAGCATTAAGAGATAAGTGAAGAAACCAGAGTAAGCATGTATACGAGTGAGAAGAAACTATATATATATACATAAAAAAATGGAAGTAATCAGATGAGTAGTGAATGTATATATGCTGAAACGCAAGGTAGATGAGTCATATAGAAGCTTGCTGCAGTAGAAAATATAACATGGGTGAAGCAGCCGTGTTGGAAAGATGGACGTCAGCTCCGAATAATAGTAAGTGAAAGGCTCGAAGGAAAGAGACCAAGGCTGCAGAGCTGGCAGAGGCTGGAAATACAAATTTGTGGATGAACAAAGAATGGCTGTTGGCCAGAGATCAAGGATGAGACAGCGAGAAGCTGTTGAAGGGTACAAGGGGAGTCAACAAAGATAAGCAGTGTACGCAGGAGAGATTTCTCTTAGTAAATGAGCGAACATTTGTGAATGGCAAGTATTGACGAATAAAGATGCAGAAAAGCATATGTGAGATGGAACAACCAAGTCTACAGAGGCCGAAGAGGGTAATCACACATGACATAATTGAATCAAATAGCACTAAATGAAAGGCAAAATTAACAAAATCGTGGTCTCTTCATACAGGGTGTAAGACCAGAAAAACAAGACCTATTTATGAGCTTCAGGTGAAGATAACGATGTACCTTAACTCTCTTAAAGTTCCAGTGAAGAGAACATCATGCAAGGTCAAGTACAAAGGAGAAGCCTTGGCTGATGAGAGATGGTAGACTAATTGGGCAAGTTGGCAGTAGTCTGACATTGTTCTCTGCACCTGGGTTTTGTTTTGCTTACGTGCTGCTAATGAGCTGAATGTCCAAGGTTGGGAGAGAATGCCAACCAATCAGAGGGCCTATGTGATGGTGGACCATACATTGTTCCAGAAGCCAATCCCCTGCTGCTATAATCTGTATTATACAGAGATAGAGGGACGTTCAAGGCATGCCTACCAGATAAGGGGCAGCCAATAATGTTATTAACACTTACAGAACCTATAACCGATCCCTCCACCTGATAGGTTTTATTATTAGCCACATAGGATGACGTCATAGCCGACGTACATTGGGGTATAAAGCCTTTGTGTACCTAAAATGTAAAAGAGTGTATGGACTGCAACTTGTTGTTCGCCAGGTTTCCCTACTTTATTGTACTGATAATAAAGTAGTATTTTGCCATATTCTTTGAGTTTGTCCGGTTATTTGACTCCAAGATTATTTGTTATGGTAATTCCATTCTGCGCACAGAAACACCTCAAAAGTGCTAATCCACATGTTGGTAGCAGAGGATGGTTCCGATCCAGATCCTTGGATTCTTGACGTCTTCCACCATTACCCAGAAGATTGCAGAGTTTCATGCGGAAAGCGGTGCTCCAACACATGTGATCCGACATAGCAAGATACCTTTCCCAAGGAGGGAGAAAAGCACTCGGTCATGTGTCATGCTTGGTGCTGTTACACTCGCATATCCTGCTCATCTCCAAATGTTGTCAGTTCTCTCCCCCAGAATAGCTCCCACTAGGCCTTTTATGTCACCCACTGCCAACATTATTCTCGCTTTCATTCTCTCTCTGTCATAAATCCAGTTTCCTGCACCTGCAGTCAAAAGCACCACACTCTGGAACGGAGTATAACTTAAGGGATTCCTGCATCTACAGCCAAGGAAGGGTGCACGACACCCTCTAAAATGGAGTAAAATAGAGATGGGATTCGTCTATCAGGAGAATAAGACTGTCCGGTCCTGATACCTCGTCCGCAGGAGCTGCTGAGCCCCACAGACCCTCCAAAGTGTTCAGTCAACTACTGGCAGATAACAGTATAAGTCTCAACACCTCAGAGGGAAAGGAGAAGTCGATAAAATAAAAAAGAACACAGGCTTCACTCTACATCTTGGTTGAGAACCTGCACAGGATGAGAAAATAAAATGAATAATTTCTACTCCCAGAAACTGACCCACCTAGTTCCCCATGTGACTTTTAATACCTGCTTAACCTCCTAGAACAGCTGGGAGGTGTGTTGAAATGATCAATAACAGGTAATTACTTTAATTTCTCTGTTTTCCTTAGAGGAGAATCCTTCCTGAATTCCTTTAACACAAGTGAAGATCTTTGTAGCAAGCTCAAACCCAAGGATCAATGTGTTACATGTTCTGCTTTAAGTTTGTCTGCAGAATATTTTGTTAAATTAGAATGAAATTAACTTTCTTTAAAAAAAATGGAGTCTTGAAGGCCAACATATTTCACCACTTAAATTGTTTCCTAAGCATGCCCGTTTACTTGCACCTTCTTTTCCCCTGCTCCAGGAGCGTGCGCATCGTGTTACAAGAACAGTGCTCATAGTAAACCTTCTCTCACACATGCGCAATGAAAAAATGTCTGGAAGGGAATACTAATGCCCTCCAGGCTATCTAACTGTTCGCTGTTAACTGCCCATTGAAGGATAGAGACACTAGTCTCAACACGGATGCGCGCAACACCATTATTTCACATTGAATGCTCGCTGTGTGTAAACACAATATTTAAAATAACTTCTCTCGGTTCAACAAAATGAGGAATTTGACTCTTCACTGAGCATCCCACCTGCTGTACACACCACTGAACACGGCTCCGTAAAACGAAGCGAGCATGCAGCATGGGGTTATAGTAGTGAAGCAATTAATCTATGTTGAGCGTGCGTAACAGCTTCCTCTCAGCTCCCAAAAACAACAGTCACAAATAGAGTGCAGAGAAAGGCTCCCTCATAAGGATTTAAAAACTTGGAACCTTTTAGCCTAACTAAATACCTAAGCTAATTTTAAATTAAACAAAAATGATTTCTTTTGAAAGCTTTTCTCGTCAGTTTGTTGCTTTTGCAGAAATAGTCCAGATATTGTCCAGAAATAAACTAGAGTGCAGCGCTCCCACCAGTCAAACAGCTTGTCTTGTCCCACATAGGTCACCTAGCAGAACCTGAGTCTTCACAAACCTGGCCAAGATAACTGGAATTCTTAAATAGGCCTTACAATTAGAGTTAACTGTAACAGGAACTTCCTGTTTGGGGAAGGACAATGAAAGGCAGTTTAGACTGCCCATTAAGTTCCCTAGAACCCACAACGTCCAATCAGCTTCCAGTGTCATCTTCTCCATTCAATTGCCAGCTTCCTCTGCACCATGTTGGCTTGGGGAACTCTCCTTCTTAAACAAAAGGTATTAAGGCTCAAACCAACTAAAAACACATATTGGAGGCAACTGATAATTACAGTGAACAGTCATAATCAGAATGGGAACCTGACAAAGAAAAGACAATTGTAGAAAAAGTGTCCACACATGTATTTTTTTTGTTGTTGAAAAAATATCAGTGTAAAAAATATATTGACACATTTTTTATTAATGATGATAAAATAGGATGAAAGCTTAAAGACAATAAGAATGATAGCAATAAAATGTGACAAATTATTTAACCCTCAAAAAGCAAGCGATTGACATCAAAGACAGCAGGGTAATATTTAAGAAAAAATAGGATAAAATAAGATCCATAAAACTATCATTAATAACAGGACAGTACAAATTGATAACAACTATAAACAAAGAGATACAATGGATATTATTGTATACATTTGCCAATTGTTTGGAGAAATAGTTTTTTGATACAGGGGAGGTGATTGATGTTGCTGGCCAAAGTGATTGTTCAAGTGTGATTGAGTAATTAAATAAATAATAATTGCAAAATCTGGTAAATATTCACAGTCAAAAATGACTTGTCATTATGGGGGACACTACCCTTTTACATCTATGCAGGACATTACCAAGATACACACTTAAAATAAGAAAGTACCATGCTGAGTGGGTGAAGGGCACGACTAATAAAACACTTATGCCATGGCCTCAAGTAGGTTCATTATTAAAATCAGTATTGCAACATGACAACATACTTGCATGCTACATATACAGAAAAGAAGCTACAGAAAAGGTTAGCCGTTTTAGAATTATGGAAGATGTATCAGAGTGAGAGAGAAGATCCGCCTGAGAAGGAGTGGATACTGAATCAGCATAAGGAGGAGGACGTAACGCCCTCAGCTCTCCTTTCTCCTCCTAAAAACAATAGCACGACAGAAGACAAACAGGGAATCTATCCTCTAAAGGAATGAAACGCAGCTGCAGGGTATGTGAATCCAACATACGCACCTCCCGCTTCCAATAGCGAAGACAGCATGGAAGAAAGTAACAATAGAGAATGTAAATATATGTCCACACGCAATGAACATAAACAGCATGATGATAGAGGGATAGAAGAGGAAGTCAGAAGACAAAAGAGAAAGAAAAGCAAGTGGAATGACAATAGTACAAAACTAGTGGATGTGAAGACATAGTGCTTAAAGTAGATAGAAAAGGCATTGACGATGTTAAAGCGAGGAAAGAGAAAAGGAAAAGTAACAAGAAAGGGCATACAAGGAAGAGAAAGGAAGAATGGAGAAGGTACAAAGAACAGAGAAAAGAGAGAGAATAGAAGAGAATAAACATGATGAAATAAAAGCCCAAAGATTGAAAGAACATAGGTTACAGAGAAGGCAAGAGGAAGAAGAGAATAGAGAGATGGGGAGAGGGGAAGAAGAAATGAGGAGAAGGAGACAAAAAGATGACAAAATAGATTGTATTGTTAATATGATATGATATGGCATTTGTAACGCGCCTATACACAAGTGTTTCAAGGCGCAAAACATGATAAACATAGAAGCATGATACCCATTGAAGCATGAGAGCGATGGGAAGAAGAGAGAGAATCAAAGCAGCCCCACAGGGAGCTGCAAGGGATACCGAGAGTACAGACATGGGCCAATGAGTATGAGGCGGAAGGCATAGGGAAAAGGATTTGGGATCTACATAAACAGATGAGCGAGAAGAGTGGTTATGGGGAGCATCACAGGATCTCCACCAAAGGAAACAGGAGATAGAAAGGATAACACATTGATGGACGAGCATAGAATGTTGTCCCCAAGTAGACTAGATCTGGATGATGGGGAAAGGGAACACAGGAGCTCCACAACAGTTGGGGTGTAATGATGTCAGATGAAGAGGGAGGAAAATGAAAAAGCGCAAAAAGAAGGCATATGCGGTTTCTCGATTGATCCAGACATAGAGAGAGGGGTAAAATGGTCAAATTTAGAAGACCTGAAAGAAAAAATGTCAGAACAGTGCAGGGGATATGTGCCCGCCATATGTAAGCAGGTTAAGGTCATTACCAGGAAGAAGACGAACGGGTGAGACCAGCCCCACATGGAAGACACGAAAGGCAGGGGGATATGATTTTGGACCAGGATTTACACAATTTCCGTTATTAGAGAAAGGGGGAGGATGACCTCAATATATTCCGTGGCAACAAATGGATAAGGAACATCTGAAATGTATAATTACCTAGTTTGACTGCAGGTGCAGGAACATGGATTTATGAGTTCGAGAGAATACCAGCGGGAATGACGTTAGCAGTGGGCGACGTAAAAAAGACCTACTGGCAGCTATCCTATGGGATAGAGCTGATGACATTTGGAGACGAACAGGATATGTAAGTGTAACAGCACAAAAAATGACACATGGCGGAGCACCATTTAATAACTGCAGGCCAGTCATATGGGAGGCGCTTAGAGTACAGTATCCAGACACAACAGACATGGGCGTGATTATGAATAGGAAAATGGGAAAGAACGAAGATCCTGTTGCCTTTATCCAGGAGATTCAGGAACATTGGCATCTCGAGACAAGAGAATCGTGGGATAAAAAAAACAGTGCACTATTTAATCATGTTTTATGTCAGGGACTGCCTGAGCCAGTACAACAGCAGATGAAGAAGAAGGTAGGGATGGAAGTGAAGCCATGGTCAGAAATACAGTTGACTATTGTGCATCATTGTCGATTGTTACAAGACAAAAATAAGAGCAAAGCCAAGAATTGAAAGCAGGAGGAAGCGAAGTTAGTTCAGAAGAAATTGTTGAAATTCACTTGATGAAGTATTGATGAGTGGTGAAGGTGTGGCTACACAAGAGTTAAGGTGAGTGCAGCAAAGTAATGTAGTGCACCCTATGGATCAGACTGGGCACAACCTTTGGCCAAGATGTAGAGGGAATGAGGAGGATTTCAAAACCCTCAAGGTGGAGGAGCATTTAATGGAAGACAGCGACAACAATGCTGGAATTGTGAGAGGACAAGACATATGGCCCGAACGTGTAGAAGCAGAGGAGGAGGCATGCAACAGAACTGGCAAGCTCCAAGAGGGGGGATGGGATATTCTCTGCAGTACATCACAGAACCGCAGGAATATTATGCCAAAGATCACATGCAGTATCAGACAAGTGCACCACAAATGCAGCAAGCAGAGCAGATCCCACAGCAAATGCAGTCGCCACAAGGGCAACCACAGCAAGCACCCAGGTAGGCAAAATAAGCACAGCAGTCACAGTGCACACTGGTGCAACTGGCAACAGTGCCACAATGGAAGGTAAACAAAGGTGCTCCACAAGCATCCACACCCAGGATAGGGAGTGTGACAGTCGTGGGAGGAAATCCTTTTACAGGTACAGGGATGAATTTATATTCACAATGGGAAGGGCCACAGAGCGACTTATTGTGTTCACTACTACTGTGACACTAGACCCACAAGAGGAGCCAAGGGTAAGGGTAATGATAGGAGGCAGGACATTTTCGTTCCTCGTGGATAAGGGAGCAACTCGTTCCTGTGTTCAAGAGGGAAAATACCCAATGTCTGGGATCACCATGAATGCGCAGAGACTCTCTGGAGCCACATGTTTGGTTCATTTTACTGATGAATTACCACTTTCTATCGGTGAACATGACATGTCAATGCCACTATTATATTCTCGGCAGACACCAGTTAACATATTAGAACGTGACTTGGTGACAAAATTAAACATGACAATATCTTTTACTGAAAAAGGGATAGTGTGTTTGACTCCAGGGATAAATTATATGAATCTAAGCGAATTCATACTAGCTTTTACAACCCAAAAAGCAATAGGAGGGTTCCCTTTAGACTAGAAATATTTTTGTATGTAGTCAATTTTTTGTTTACATGGCTTCCTGGACTGACAGGGAAAATATTGAGAATACCTGATGAATTTTTGTTTACACCATGAATACCTATGAATGATGAGGAAGCACAGGTCATTCCCAGAGAGCTAGAGGCAGCAGCGGTAAATCGAGAAAGGGTGGTTGTTCATGGGACAGAAGATGGGAAAGAGCATGGAGACCAGTAATAGCCCTTAAAGAAGGATATAGACGGACAGATCTGAGTGACAAAGACTTGTTCAGAGATGAATATTCAGCCAATGAATTAGTGTTTTTCATAAGTCTCACTTATTGGATGAAAACGAGGAAAAGAGAAATATCACAGAGAATCGCACTGGAAAAAAAGAAACCGTAATTTTTCCAGGTAGATTTAGAAAAGGTGCCAAGCATCTTATGGACCAACAGACCATATGACGCGGGTCTATTGAGTGGAGCAGAAGAAGTTAAAATTAGGCTTAAGCCAGGAGCAATTTTTTTTTGAAAATTACGTTTTATTGAAGCATTTAGGTTATGACATTGATAAAACAATCATACATCTTCTGAAGTAAATTCAAAATGCGTACACAACCTTTACTGCCCACGGTTACCTCCCTCCCTCTCCCCCATCATGGTTCATAGAGCAAATGATATGATAAGGGTCCAACACAGTAAACTGACATGTATTACAGATAGTAGGCAGTTCTTATGTAGACGCTCAAAACGTAGGGCCGAGGGCCTCCGGGCCATATCGTCCTCGTGGGGGCCACCCTCTCCTTGAGGGTAGCATTCAGTGAGGCCGGTCCTCAACTCAGGTGGTAGTTCTAAAATGTTCCTTCAGGCTCAATTTACACTCCCATATTTGTCAAAGAAAGGGAGCCACTGACCCTCGATATTGGTCTTGGATTCGTCGACCAAGTGGGTTAGGAACTTCATGTCATATATGGCGCGCAGTTTAACCACCCAGTCCTTTTCCCCTGGGGGTTGGGAGGCCTTCCATCTCTGAGCCCAACAACACATGGCCGCCATGAGCATGACCTGTAACATGTGGTCATGTGTCACATTCGGGCCTCCCTCCACCTCAATACAAAACAAGACCAACCATGGAGATAGGGTTCTATCAATACCGTCCACTTCCTTTATCCAGGATAGGATCTCATTCCAATAGGTTTGTGCCACCCGACATTTCCACCACATGTGTACATAGTCGCCACGCTCAGTGTGGCACTTCAAACAATGTGGGTCATACCCCTTCCTCATTCTGGCTAATCTCTGCGGTGGGTAGTGCCATCTATGGATTAATTTCAGGGCCTGGTGGCGATACTGGGGTGCAGCTGTGGAGCGGTTGGCCTGTCTACACATCTTGGTCCACCTTCTGTCTGTAATGGGCGTACCTAGGTCTTTCCCCCACTGCATCTGGGCTGGGGGGGTCCCTCGGGGTGGTCAACAATAGGAGGCCGTAGAGCCTGGATATTACCCCTTTGGTGCCCTTGTACGTGATCAGCAATTTTTCGAAGTCTGTTAGGTCCCTCCTAAGGGTATCTCCCCACTTACTTTCGGTGAGGGCCCCTTTAAGTTGTAAGAATCGGAATGGAGAGAGGTCGCCCAGGTCCAGGAGGTCCCCAAGGTCTGCGAGGGAGACTAATGCACCGTCCACCCAAAGCTGTCCAGCTCTGCTCAAGCCCGCCTCATACCATTTCTGAAAGGCTAGTGGTTCATCGATCCCATCCATCAGTGGAGGAGCCCGGATGCAGCTCAGAGGCGACGGCCATGTCGTGTGCCATCTAAGGAAACCCCCTTCTTTCCATATGGACCACAGTACACCCACGACCGGATGGTTCAGGATACTCCTTGGGGTGTGCCTCTTGGGGACCCACAACCATTCATCAAGTGTAAAAGGAGAAAAGAGTTTGTTATCCAAAGCTACCCACTGTTTTTTGGTGCTCTGTGCGAAGTGGTCAACCAGGATTCTCAGTTGGGCTGCCTTATAGTATGTGTCTAGGTCTGGGAAGTTAACCCCCCCCTCATCCTTGGGCCTCTTGGGTACGTCATAGGCAATTCTGTGGGACTTCCCCGCCCAAAGATAGCGCAAGAGGCGCGCCCGATCTCAAGGAGGAATGGCCTCGGTATCTGGGTCGGGAGCATTTGGAACAGGCAAAGGAATTTGGGGAGGATCACCATTTTGACTGAATTAAGTCGAGCCATCAAGGATAAACCACATTTTGACCATCATTCCATATCCTGTTTGATTGTGGACCACAGGGGTGGGTATTTGGCAGTAAAAAGGTCAGTTAAAGCGGGTGGTAGCTGGATCCCCAGATGACAAAAGCCCTCCTCCCGGCTGCAGAACGGGAGATCCACCACATACTGTCTATCCTCTTGATTGAGGTGCCCTGCCACGAATGCAACCGACTTCCCCAGGTTAACCTTGTAGCCCACTAGGGCCCCATATTGTTCTAGACTGTTCAAGAGTTCAGGAACTGACTGGGAAGGGTTAGAGAGGTAGAGCAGGACATCGTCGGCGAATAGGCTCACCTTGCAGTGCATGTCCCCCATCCTGATGCCTTTAATCTTCTCATTCCCCCTGATCGCTATGGCCCAGGGTTCCATCACTAGTGCATAGATGAGAGGAGATAGAGGACACCCCTGCCTGGTCCCCCTCTCCAGTGGGAACACCGCTGATTCACCGCCATTGATCACCACCCTTGCTGAGGAGTTGAAGGGCGGAGAGCCACCCCCGCCATCTCGGCCCCATCCCCAGAGACAACATGACCCCTCTCATGAAAGACCAGCTCACCCTATTGAACGCCTTCTCCGCATCCAAGGACAGGAGAAGAGCGCCCTCCTTTCTAGCCTCCCTCGAGCCCAGTATGTGTATGGTTTTGCGCATACTGTCCGCGCCTTGCCTATTGAGTATGAAACCCACTTGATCTGGGTGAACCAGTCGGGGAAGGAACCCCTCCAGACGTGTGGCTAGGATTCTGGAAAATATTTTTGCGTCCACGTTTAAAAGTGAAATGGGTCTATATGATCCACAGTCTGTGGGGTCCTTGCCCGGCTTTGGTATGACCGTAATCAGGGCCTGCAGAAATGTTGGCGGGATGGTCTCTGGGTTTCTAATCTGATTAAAGAGCTTAGTCAATGGCTGTATCAAAACCGCTTGAAATTGTTTGAAGTCAGCGGTGTATCCGTCTCCCCCCGGGGCCTTACCCACTTTCAATCGCTTGATGGCCCGCTCCACCTCCTCCTCCGTTATGTCCCCCTCAAAAACCTCCCTCTCTAGTTCAGTGAGCCGGGGGAGAGGATGATCTTCTAGATATTTCCGGAGATCGTCTGGGGACCCCTCCTCCTGTTTGGTGTATAGTTTTTGGTAAAACCCTGCAAAAGACTATTATATGCTCAGTTTTGGTTTGGATATTTCCTCCCCCCTCTTTGATACCCTCCACCCGTCTGTCCGCCCTGCTCCCCCTCAGCCTATGCGCCAGAAGGGTCCCAACTCTATCTCCATTTTCGAAGTATCTCTGCTTGGTATATCTCATTTTTTTAACCACTTCACCAATCAGGACTCTATGTAGGGCTTGCCTCTTTTCTCTCATTTCCCCCAGAAGGGTTGCCCGATCTATGTCACCCTTAGTAAGCCGTGTCCTCAGGGCTTGCAATTCTCCCCGTAGCTTGGATTCAATCAAGGCCCTCTCCCTCTTTCTCCTGGAGCCTTCAGCTATGAGGAGGCCCCTGAATGTGGCCTTGGCTGCCTCCCAGACCATGACCATCTGTGTTTCCCCCGTGTCGTTTGTGATCAAATAGGCTTCGATCTCCTTTCGTAGAAATTCTTTGAATACCTGATCTCTCAGAAGGGTGTCATTACAGCACCATCTATAGGACTTCTTTGTTTCCTGTAGTCGCCAGTCCATGACCAATAGATCATGTTCTGACCAGGTGACAGACTCCACCGATGAGCCGCTGATCACCCCTCCTCCCTCCTCTGACACCAACAATAGGTCAATTCTAGTGTACGTTTGGTGTGGGGGGGAGAAAAATGTATACCCCCTGGGTGCTGGGTGACACTTTCCCCAGACGTCAACCCAATAGTATTCCTGTAGGAGATCCCTCAATGCGAGGTTTTCCCTCGTGGGTTCCTTTGTCCCTATCCCCTTAGCCGACCACCAGTCTAGCCGGGGGTCTGTGATGAAGTTAAAGTCACCGCCAAGGATCATCGCCCCCTCGGCCCATTCATCCATAACCTGAAGTATCTTGTGGATGAACTTGACCTGGCCGGTGTTGGGCGCATATATGGTGGTCAGGGCAATTTGCCTCCCCTGAGAAAACCCCTTTATGCCAAGAAATCTGCCCCCAAAGCCCCTTTTTGTCTCCACTTCTCTAAGATGCATTGATTTGCCCAGGAGAATGCCCACCCCCTCTTTTTTGGATGACTTATGCGAGGCCCAAAAATTCCTGCCTATTTCCTTCCCCTTAATCGTTGACTCCGCTCCCCTCCTATAGTGCGTTTCCTGCAGGAAGAGGACGAGCAGTTTCTGCTTGCGAAACATATTGCTTGTGAGGGAGCGTTTATTCTGTGAGTTCTGGCCCTTTACGTTGGGCGTGCCAACTCGACCTTCAACCATGGTCGTCGTTGCCCATGTCCTTTAAGATATCTGTGTGATCCCCCGTGTCTATATCTTCCCGTAGCTCCATGTCCCATGACATGTTGTTCCCCTTAACCTTTACGCTCTCCCCTCCCTTCCTATCCCTCTCCCCTTTCCCATCTGACAAGGCGTTTGTCTCCTTCACCCAACTCACGCCGGAGTTAGTCGACTTGCTACCCTGACCCTGGGAATATCCCTGAAAACCAAACTTGTCATCCCGTCTTCGTCTCCAGAGTGTCCCTTAATGTCCGTTACATTCGGGGTCCCTGAGGTGCTCCCCACCTCCCCCAAAATCACCCCAGGTAACACCATTGTGGTTCAACCCCCTCATTTTGAACCCCTTGCTGGGGCCCCGGTTCCTCCTGGCCCGATAGTGTCCTTTAAACTTGGGGGTGAGCCTGTGGGCCTCAAACTGCAGTGCTCCTTTCGTTCCTCATCCTATGACTTTACACTTTCCCCTCCTCCCCCTCATCAAACGAAACTATTCGCCAACCGTGGCAACACGTGAAACATACTCAATTTCAATTTCCCCCACCCCACCTATGGTCACCAGGACCTCAGAGTAACCCCCCAAACAGCTTTGTTACAGTGGTGCTTTTCATGATGTTTTGAGTGCACTCATGTGGGCCCCCCGCGGTCTGTGGGGGGGTGTTGAGTTTTCCGAAATTGCCGTGCACCCTTAACCTTGAGCTTCCCCTGAGCTAGGTCAGGTCCCTGTGGGGCACGGTTGTGGTCGCCCCCGTCTCCACTTTGATCTCGGGATGTGCTCGGGGCACCCACCAGGTCCTCAGTGGCTCTCAGAATGTCGTCCTCCGTAACAAGTTTGTGCCTCTCGCCCTGCCACTCGAAAGCTAGGTAGAATGGGTGTCCCCAGCGGTAACGGACACCCTTGCCCTGCAGCCATCTGGTGATGGGCCCGCATTTTTCCTCATCTGAAGTGTGAGTGCTGAGACGTCCTGGAAGATTGTCACTCTTGAGTTCCCATATTGAATGTCCTTTAAGGTCTTTGCCCTTTCTAGGATCTTGGCTTTGTCCCTGTAATAGTGGAACTTCGCAAGTACAGAGCACGGGCCTCTACCTCCCCCACCTGCTCGATGGGTCCCATCAATCAGAACCGGACTTCCCTTAAAACCTTGTTGTGGCCCTGTTGCTATTCACAGTCTTTTCAGTGCTCTAAGGATCTTCACCAGCAGTGTCTTGGGTTCAGGTTGATACCCTGGAGTGGATTAAGGGCTTCTGTTGAGACTCTGCTATGAATTTCCGAGGGGTCCCCCAGGTGCAGATGGCAGGGGATTTCTGCCTTGATAGGGGCCTTGTTGTCCTTTATCTCCCCTGAACCTGCCCCCTGTAGTGAGAGGGGGGGGAAGTAGCATCTGGCGGTTACCTGTGGTCTGTCTCTTAGTCCCAATGATGCTCCTGTGGTGAGCGACCAGCCGATGAGAGAGGAGACTGGGGTCCCCCCAGGGTCCTCCCAGTCACTGTGGCATGTGTGGGGGGATCCAGCGTGGGACCCGGGAGGTCCAGGGTGCTCAGGGGCCAATCTGGTGTCCTCCGAGGTGCCTGGGAGAGCAGTCGGATGCCTGCGGATGATCCAGTAGGCGGTGTGGGGAACAGAAGAGGGGGGCAGGGGCCCCCGGGCACGCTCCCGCATCAGCCCGAGGCGGTGGTAGGGCCCGGCTGGGAGGGTCAAAGCCTGCTCGGGTGTTGCTGGTTGGCGTGGACCTGGGCCCCCTTCAATTCAGTTCCAACAGGGGGGGGCGAGCACCCATCCACTTCCACCCGGGTCGCGGGGGGGAGCCTCACCTGGGGTGGAGTGGAGCCCCGCGGGATGTTGCCTCCCGGGTCTCGTCCGCTGTCGCTGCTGCAAGGGGGCCGGGCGCGCTCCCACGTCGGCCTGGGCGGTGTCTGAGTCCCCGCAGGGGGCGGGAGGACGTGAAGGACCGGCGCCGCTCCCATCGGCTGGAGGGCCGCACGGTACCTCTCCGCAATGGACCCCAAAGCGGTGTGACCAGTGGGGCTCCTGATCGGCCCGTGTGGCACAAGCGGCCCCGGCGGAGAGCCGGACCTCTCTCTCCTCGAGCTGAAGCAAGGCCCCGCAGCTGGCTCCGAGCCGCCCAAGAGGGGGAGGGGAGGCCTCGTCACACAGGATGGTGTATCTCAGGACTGGGGGGGCCTCTGAGCTCCAACAAAGGACCGGAGGGCTCCTTACAGGTTCGGGCGCCCGAACCTCATGGTCTGCTGGGGTCTGGGTGACAATTTCGGGATGGCTCAGCTGTTTTCCCTGCTACACAGGGAGCTGTGGAATCAGGCTGCCATCTTGCCTGCGCCCCCTGGTGGCCTCCTTCAGCCAGGAGCAATTTTGATATGCGCAAAACAGTATCCCGTTTCCCGAGAAGCAGATGAAGGTATATTTGAGACCATTTACGCTTTAATAAAGCAGGGAACATTAGTGCCATCATAATGCTCATGTAACACAGCTGTGTACCCAGTGAAGAAATCGATGGGGGGCGTGGGGATTTATTCAGGATCTCTGTTCCTTAAGCAATATTGTTGAAGCAGAGTTTCCTCTGGTCCCGAACCCTGCTACAATATTATGTAACACCCCAGCTAAAGCCAAATACTTTTCAATTACAGATTTAAAGAATGCCTTCTTTTCAATTCACATGATTTGACTTCCTATTCATATAGAAATAAGCGACTAAAACACACGAAACTGCCTCAGGATTACTGTGACTTCCATTCAATCTTTAATAGAGTCCTTTAAATGGACTTAGGTAATGTACAACTCAAGAGCACGATAATTTAGTACGACTAATGACAATACTAGCAGAGAAAGTATACAATGTAGACAAAGAGCAGCTACAATATTATCAGGAAAATGTGTTGTACATAGGACAGATTCTCTCTCAAGAGGGGAGAAAAGTGACACCTGAGAGAGCAGAGGCAATCATGAGAACTCAAAACCTGAGACAGTGAGGGAAATGCAGTTTCGAGGCCTATGTAATTATTGTAGGGCCTGGGCTTTGACTACAGTACATATATTAAACCCCTTTTAAAAGGACTCAAGGAAGCACAGATAGGCAAAAATAAGATAACCTGGACAGATGGCAGGTCTGTAGGACTTGAAGAACTCAAAAGGGAGATTTGCACAGCCCCTGTGTTAGGAATACCAGACTATAATGAAGAATGTTACCTATTCTCACATTCAAATGGAGAAGTAATGACAGCAGTACTTACACAGAAGAAATTAGGACATGGATACAAACAACTAGCTTATTAAAGTGCGATTTTAGACCCAGTAACGAAAGGACATCATCCTTGCGAACAAGCGCTAGCAGCTGCTGCTTTCGCAGTTGAGAAAACCACCAGTATTACAATGGGATGCTTAATAACATTATTTGCCGAGCACATCCTATTTGCTATTTTGGAGAAACCTAAAAGTACATTGACTACACTAAGACCGTCTGGATACAATGTGATTATTTCAAATCCAGAAATCAAAATTGTTACATGTAGAATAGTGAATTCGACAACATTTATAGGAGAACCAGTAGAAAAAGATGACCATGCACACGACTGCACAACATATACTGAATTCTATGATGACATTCTTCATGCAAGAGAAAATTTTCTTGGGGAGGGAAAGTTCTCTTTATTGATGTTTCTTTGAAAATTGACCAAACAACCGGTGAAAGGCATACTGGGACAGAAGTAGTGACATTAACAAATAATGGTGAATTTGAATACGTGACGAGTGCGGGATTCCCTTCAAATTGTTCAGCACAGGCTGCAGAATTAGTGGTGCTTATCACTTCCGAGATTTGAAGATGTGTATTCTGACTCCATCTTCGCCTATGTGACAACAATCATGCACGCAGGGTTGTCACATTCGAAAAGGAGGAGCTTCCTCTGTGCAGACGGCACTCCAGTGCAACATGCGTCCCTACTGGGCAAACGTATTAAAGAACTAAAGCTCCCATTGACTATCGCAGTGGTGAAATGCACAGCCCATGTTAAAGGGGCAGACTTAATTTCTCATGCTAACAAAACCACAGATGTAGAAGCCAAAAGAGCAGCATATGTTTAAATATTTCTGATTTTGAATTAGAGGATGTTAAGCAAATATCAGAAGAATGTATACTGATGCAGGAAGGATTTAATATGTTATCCTTTGTACAGTTAACTGAGCTGCAAGGTCGAGCTCCACAGGAATAGCAGGATTTATGGAGGAAACGTGTGTGTTCTTTATCCCCCACTGAGGCTTTATGGTGACAGGACAGCACTGGAGAGCCAGTTATGCCTCTAGCATTATTGAAGGTGGAGCTGTAGCAGCTTCACTAACCCGCGCACACCACCAGAGAGAGTCTTGCTGCAATGATCGCAGAAGACTGGTTCACACCAAATGTATTAGAACATGTGGCACAGTTTATTGTAAATTGCATTGGGTACCAGAAATATACAGCAGGGCATACCATGCGAACAGTGAGAGGAGCAATCCCTAGGCCCAATGGTCCATTTCAGCATCTACATATAGATTATGTGGTTATGTTACAGGTATGTAACGGTTATAGGTACATGCTGGTAGTTGTATGTCCCTTTTCCAGATGGATCGAAGCACGTCCATGCACGCACACCGTTGCCACATGCGCTGCCAAGTTTCTCATGCGTGAGATGTTTACTAGATAGAGTGTGTGCGAAGCACACCTCCAGGATTGGGATTGTTCTAACAATGTAATAAGCCACCTACAGGGAAGGTTTAGATCTAATTGTGGCACTATGGATCATTGTTTCTTACTACCAATGCTCATACACAAGTATTTAGTGTTAAATAAGATGTATCTGTATGTGGTCTTTTTTGGATCCAAGAACTGCCTTTCACTCTGTCATTGGGAGGTTTAATGGCAAATCCTTCAAACGCAAAATGCTCTGAGGACTTGGTCTCTATAATCTCTTCGCTTTAAACTGCCAATAAAGCAAGAGTTCGATATGGCATGGGTGGAGAGATGCCGCAAGCTTTTTGTGTTCGTCCTGGCATCAGGCTGGGCTGTTTCCTGGCACCTCTTCTATTCAACATATATATACAAGAGACTATCGATGCGTTGGTAGAAGGATGCCCGGACCTCCCTAGGGTGGCCTATGATAATACCCCACCCTTTATTTACGCAACAATGCTATCTTGCTTGCTACTACCCCAATGGGCCTAAAAAGGGTCCTGTCCATTTTTCAGGATAAATGCAAGTATGTGGGCTTAAATCTTAAATCTAAACTCTGACAAATCCAAGGCGATGGTTTTCAAACCCCCTTTTACCAAAAGTAAATTGCTGGGTTTGAATGTGTGTGATTCACCATTGAAACCCCATTTTGACTATCTAGGAGTGCGTTTTCACAAATCTGGTGGTTGGAGTTCCCAGTTGGTTAAATCTACCATTACTTTGGAAAAGTACAGTGGTGGCATTCTGTCTTTCTTTGGTAAACACAACAGGGGGGCAATCTTCCCAGTGCTGGACTTATTTCAGAAACAGGCCCTGGCGGCCTCTATGTATTGTGCTGAATTATGGGGTTGCTGAAATGTTGGCGGGTTGAGTATTTGTGAAAATATGCTTTTCAAAAAACTGCTGCTATTACCGACCAGCGCTCCTTCATCTTTGCTTTTTTTTAGAACTCTACCGTGTTCCTATAGTATCTCAGAAAATACTCAAGCCCGTCTTATATTGGCTTAAAGTGTGGAACACTAAGGGACTAGAAAAATATTGTGATGTTTTATCCCAGATTATGAATTTAAATGGAGGCAAGAATTTTAAATTGTTCAAGCATGTGCCAGTCTTCTCTTATTTAGATAGGTCTGATCTTTTGAATAATCCACTGGGCTTTTTGGTACAGGACACAAATTATCTGAAATGCCATATGTCTCTGAGAGCCCATGACAAATTGATCAATGAAGTCATAAATCTGAAATCGGGCCAAGGATACTCAGAACTTAGAATGGAGCATGGCTTTAACATTTATTAAAATATAATTTCCCCGCCCTTCAAAAGATCCCTGTATCTGCGCTTTAGATTAGGCATTTTGCCTGTTGCATCTTTTACCTCAAGTTGGAGAAATGGTAAAACCTCAAAGAATCCACTTTGTGGTTATTAGAAAGAAACCATGCTACATTGTGTGCTCATTTGTGGGAAAAAATATCGTTTGACATGGATGTATTTGAGACCTATGCTAAAGAGTTCTGGTAACCGCAATGTAGCACGAGCCCTGTTGTTTTAAGCCATTGTTGGTACTAAATGTCATCTTTGCAACCGCTCGTTGTATTTCCATAGCATGGCCTTTGAGAGTTTAAGCCCTTGAACCTGGAGAAGCTGTTATTGGGGTCAGTGGGTGATTGGGAGATGATGTGTTTTTAAAATCTTTTAGATTCTGCTATTATATTTTGTAGATTCCTGCTGCTGCTTTTATTTCTTTTGAATCTGTATTTGTATGTCATGTGTTTTAATTAGTGTTATACATTCTTTACCGGTTTTATCTACTTATACTTTTTAAAAAATATGTTGTTTAATCTTTAAGGTAAAAACAAAATAAAAGCACGATGAACGAACAATAATGGCCCACATTGTGTAAACAAGTTGTTCGAACAGGTAGCTGTTCTATTAGGCATGAAACACATGTTTTCTTCAGCTTATCAACCTGAGGCGAATGATGTCTGTGAGGGGCTAAACGGACATCTCAAAGAAAGAGTAGCAAAAATAAAAATGACTCTGAAGAAGGGATGGCTTAATTGCCTACCCCTTGCTTTATTTGCTCTGAGAAATCCGCCTGGCTCAGATCACCACCTAACTCTTCATGAGTTGGTGACTGGACACCGCATGAGAGTACCACTTGAGTACAATCTGATGCAGAGTGTAACAAAAACATTAGGTGATGAGATGCAGGACTGCTAGTGTTTCTTTTATTTCACAACAGATCAACAATCGGAGGGAAGGGCCGAAAAAGATTTAGGAAGACAAGCAACCAACTAGTGTTATTGACTCACTGAAACAGCCTAGTATCCAGGGGATCAAGTGCTCAAGAACGTGGAACAAGCCCCGTTTTGAGGGACTGTGCCTAGTAGAGGGGGTCACTCCTACCACAGTACAAATTCATGCAAGAAGAGTCTGGCTGCACCTGAATGACGTGAAGCTCTACAAAGGAGAGACCCCGAACCCCAGCACCCATTGACAGTGAAGCAAGAGAAGAAGTTCTGTGCATGCTGAACAGATCGGCTACCAAGGGTCAAGGATAAAGAATCAAAGGACTAAAAACACACAGTCTAATAGGCAATGAATGGACTTCCGGTAGTTTCTGAACTTTTTCAGTTGAACTAAAACAGGACATACTGAAAATAAGACACAAAGATTGCACAACACATTCTATGTTGCCTGATACATTGCATGCTTTTCTGCATGCTGTTTTTGTATACACAGTTCGAACATATCCAGCTATAGTGTGATAAAACATGGACGTCGTTGCATTTTTTGGAAATCCTAAAAACAGTCCTATCATTTGCAGCTTTATTATAGTCATTATAATCCAATTTCTGTTATTAAAAAAGTGCAAATTTGAAAAGGTGAACAAAGTAAACAAAAAATGGGAATTTTCCATTGTATAAAACACACACTGTTAACAAGAAGACCAGCTTCTCCAAAAGAGATAATGTGGCATTTGAATACTATGATAATGCTTCTTACAACTACATTTTGCCTTATGTGTCAACTCTATTTTCTTATGCTCTTCACATTTTGTGAGAAATTGTTTTACAATTCAAATGAAATATCTGACAATGACCCATCTCTTTATATCCCTGATAAAGGCACGAGTAATATTTCTTCTGATATTTCCGAACAAATTGCTCGATCTAAAAGAGATGTTAGGGAAGATAATGAAGGTATACATTCATATCTTGATAATACGCCCCATTTGAAGAATAACATGGGGTATCAGCACATGAAGAACGTGGGAAGAAAAACATCAGATGAAAACTGCTATGTATTTTCCCTTATGCCTTCAGAATATCTAAAATATTCATAGCAACAGAAGTATCAATAGAAAAGGCACACTGCCTAATGCATCTTGCACTTTGCCTAACCAGAGGACAATTCTAAGGCAGGACAGCATCCATACCGTGGGTGAATAAAGCGACATCCCAAAGAGAAGACAATTATGTGCAAGACATGAAGTCAAGAGCAACAGACAATGCACTGAATAATAAAATATGAACAACCTGGACTAAATGGAGCAAGAATCAAAGTCAAGGAAAATTGGATGCTACAGTGCAAGGATAAGAAAGGGAAAGAAATATGAGAATGCTGGTAAAGAGGTTAACTACGAATTAAAGGAACAGTCCTTACCCCTGAGGGAAGGGACAATAGACTGATCCTCTATAAAGCAATGGCATTGATAGGACAATGGAAAGTAGTAGTGGCAAATTAATAAAGAGAATTCAAGGACTAGTGGCCTAAGATTGTAAGGTTGTTAACATGGGTTGATGATGGGGGGGGGCCATTGCCGATATTACCCATAAGGAATGCGTCCCTGAAAGTCTACACGATTTGAATCAGAGAGTTTCCTCTCTGCACGCGTGAATTTAGTCTAGAACTACAATCCCCAGAAGGATTGTAGTTCAAGGCAGCTACTTCCCCCCCAAACATGGCGCGAATGCGCCGGCGCACATGGGCAGGCACAGTCTGCTACAGTCTGTGGAAGGAGTGGAGGAACAGCTACACGTCTGCAGTACCCTGGGCAGAAAAGTCTCTTTACACCTGTAAGTAATGTTGATTCTGGACAACACTACAAACAGTGAGATGTCTAAGGGGAGATGGGACCTTAAACAAAGGGAGCGAGATGAACCCCTCCGCCCCCTGAGGATATATCAACCCATTCCCTGCTACACCATAACAATTAAGGTAGGATTGTTAAACACCAGATCCATGTGCAAACACGGACTCAGCATACATGAGCTAATCACAGAGAAACAAATAGATCTACTCTGTATTGCTGAAACGTGGCTTAAAGACCCAATAGGACCCATCTGTGACAATTCTGTACCAGAGGGATACACAGTGTATAATACTAACAGGGAAGGTAGCCAGGGTGGGACAGTGGCTATTGTAGCGAGAGAGTCATCGAAACTATTTAAAACACATTTCAATTGTCACGGATGTGAAACCCTACAGCTCATATTGACTTTTACACCTAATGACTGTATCAATATAATAGTCATTTACAGACCTCCACCGTTAGTCTCAGATTTCGCAAATGAGCTCAACAACTTAAAACCACCTAATACATCCACATTGCTAGTGGGAGACGTTAACCACTGGAGAGGTAATAAGGTGGATAAAGAAGCCATTTCTCTCGAGAAGACCTTAACAAATCTTGATTACGTTGTTATTAACAATGAACCAACAACCCCACAAGGCAACCAACTGGACTGGGCCTTAACGCACAACCTGCAGACCCTGAAGGTCGTCACAGAACCATTTACATGGAGTGATCACTACCTGGTGTCTTTTGAGGTAATATTGGCTAATACCAAACAGCATCATAATCCTCACATAAAGGTACAGAGTAGAAATTTGAAAAATTTAGGGCCAGAACAACTCAAACCCTGTATTACAAGAATCCTGAAATCCTTCCAAGAGCAATACAGTTGTGAAATAATGCTGGATAAATACCTTGCACAGATTCAGAATCTGGTGGATCAGGAAGCTCCTATGAAAACTAAAATAGCGAGAACAAATTGTAATCATCAGAAGTGGTTCTGCGAAGAACTAAACAGACAGAAAGTAGAAAAAAGAGCACTAGAAAGAAAATGGCACCAAAATCGCTCCAAGGAAAATAAAGATAACTGGAGTCAAGCCAATAAAAAATATAGAGAAAGCATTAGACAAACTAAGGCTAATCATTACAATAAATAAATAGCAGCAGCATCAAATGCTACAAGTAAAATATTTGAAATAATAAAAAGCATAGAAAAACCTAAAGTCCTTACACTGCCCTTTTCACCATCTAAGGAAGACTGCGATATAGTCCAAAATGCCTTCGCAACCAAAACGCAAAAGGCAAGAAACTATATAGTTAAAGCCAGAGAACAATCAACAGAAGTCATGCCAAAGAAAGACTGTTCTAATCAGGGAGTCATTGACACCTTCAATTTCACATCAGTCTCGGAAGAAGAACTGCTGGCTGTACTGAACAAAATGAAACCTACAACATGTGCCGAAAACATACTTCCTTAAAAAATGATATTAGAAAATAAGGATATATTTGCACCTGTTCTGGTTAAAATAATTAACGCATCGTTTAAAGAAGGTTCAGTACCGAAGAGAAATTTTAAAGTTACAATTACGCCTTTGGTTAAAAAGGCTGGTGTCGATCCTAAGGACCCAGGTAATCTACGTCCCGTTACGAATGCTAACTTTGGCCTTAAATTATTGGACAAAATAGCCACAATCCAATTACAGAAACATATAGAGGAGCAAGCAGTGCTCCATCAACAACAATCCGGCTTCAGGGCCGTTCATAGTACAGAAACGGCCATGTTAGACCTGCAAAGCCATATGCTTGAGTTAGTGGACAGAGGCAAAGCGGGGATGTTGATGCTTTTGGACCTTAGTGCAGCCTTCGACCTGGTAGATCACCAGCTCTTAGTAAAAGCGCTAAAAAGAATAGCTGGATGCTCCCCGACTGCCTCATATCATTTCTCTCGGAGCGTCAAGCCAGGGTACACTGGGGGAAATGTTTTCCGAGGCTATCTCAATTATCTTCGGTGTACTGCAGGGAGCTAGCCTATCTCCGTTGCTGTTCAATATTTATATGAGAAGTCTTTGTGATCTGTTGGAGGACGTCAGCGTCTTTTTCACAAATTACGCCGACACGCAACTTGTTATAGAACTAGAGGGCGATCACATAAGAGATAGTGCGAAAATAGCGGAAATATACCACATAATAGACCAGTGGATGCAGCAAAACTGGATGTGCTTGAACAACACAAAGACAGAGCTTTTGATCTTTGGAACCAGCACAGCCAGAGCCAAATTGGGAGAGGAGTATCATTTCTTCTCTATCAAAGAGGCCAAAATCCAAGTCTCGTGCAAGGTTAAGACACTGGGGATGATGGTAGATGCCCAAGTGAGCTCAGAGGCTCAGGTCAACTATCTACACAAAAACAAAGCATACTACACATGCCTCATGAAAGCTATTAGACCCTATCTGAGCGAAGAGAATTCTGCAACGATAGCTAGAGCTATAGTACTATCCAGACTAGACTATGGAAATGCATTGTTACTGGCAGCAACAAAAAAAGACATTGCCAGATGTCAAGTCATGGAAAATGACGCAGTTCGCCTAGTGAAGAAACTAAAAACTAGGGAGCATACAACTGAGGCAAGGAAATCATTGCATTGGCTAAGAGTTGAAGACAGAGTGAATTTTAAGTCAATGACCATTATTCACAGGTGTATCTTTGGAGAGGCCCCGCTATATTTCAAAAACAATTTACAAGATATAGCCCCTTGAGACAACTACACTCAGCGGATAAAGGACTGCTAAACGTGCTTAGCTACAAGCTTAAAGCAGGCATGGGCAGATCCTTTACTGTTTGTGCGGTGCAACAGTGGAACAAACTTCCACCTAAATTACGGCTGGAAAAGAACTACCAAACGTTTAAGAGGAGCTTAAAGACTTGTATCTTCAAGTAAGCATTAATGCTTAGCAAAATAAGATCCCTGTGAGACATACTGTTAATCCCAAATAGGACCAATACATGTTGTTTGTCATCAGCGCCCTGATGCCTGCGGGCTGCCGGTGCTTTATAAGCATCCATAATAATAATATTAATAATAATAATATGTTTCAGAAATAATAGCACGATAAAGGTTGGTGAAAATCTTAAGGGTGGCCATGTTTTTGAAGTACCAGGAATGAACGGAGGAACTGCTCTGCTGCTGGATCATTATTGAGCTTGTGGATCCAAGGCCTACATGCAATTACCTCAAAATTGGGGAGGCACGTGTTCTTTGGTGCTCATACATGTTCCTGCATTGGTGATTCCCCAAAGTGATCTCCATATTGACAGCTTCCCGAAGATGGATGCACACCCGAGGACGAAGAGATCGCTTAACCTCACACGACGAAAAAAACATTTTTTCAGCAAAATCGATAGACGCCTACTATGACATTCCAGATGAACATACATTTTTCAGCAGAACAGCAGTGATATTTACAGCTATATGCATGCCATATGTAAATGCCAAGTGGCTACAAATCACTAGGTGGGAGCTGCTACAAACGATAAACAAGACAATAAAAGGATTTAATGCGATCAGAGAAGAACTGAGGGCAATCAGGCACTCCAGAACAGTATGTTCTGGACTTAATTATAGCAATGGAAGGAGACGTGTGCCCCAAGATCGGGCCTTCTTGCTGTACATTCATACCTGCCCATGATGGAGAAAATGAAACCCCGACAGAAGCAATAAATAGGCTGTCAACCTTACATACAAAGATGGTGGATGAAGTAGATAAGACCGAGGGTGAAGACTGGTTTTCGTCCCTGCTCTCACGAGTTCCAACCTGGCTGGCAAATTCCTTCAAACTACTTGGAGCAATACCAGTGTTAGTATTGCTGGGATTATGTCTTATAAGAATATTCATAGTACAGTGCAAGAAGAAAGCAATTGGGATGAAGATAATGATTGATGTGAATGCTTTGACTGACGAGCACACACAGACTGAAAACACCACACGTGAGCACCTGAAAGAAAGTCTGCTGGCACTCCAGGAACAAAGTTCTATTACCCTAAGGATCATAAGAAGTATGTAGGTTGTTGGGTGTTCTGTCAACCAACTGGGGAGTGCTGCCATATGACCTGGAGCATGGATGAACACATCAAGAATGCAGGTGACCTGAGGGGGGTGACTAAGATATGGATCTCAAAGAGGTCATTCTGTCGAAAAATGAAGAGAATTGAGGAAGAGGAGGTGGTCGAGGACTCGACCAGAGGGGGAATGTAGTCACTGATAGAGCCCACCCCCTCACCTCAGACCTATTGGATGAATAACAAGAAGACACTGTGCATGGCACCTGGTATAATTCCAATACCACATCAAGTGTATGAGAGATGTTATGCACTCAGACAACCGTACCGAATGCAGTAGCAGGAAATCTACAGGTACCGCAGAATATCGAGAAGCTTTAAGGAAAACCTGACAGGTACAAAGTGACGTCATGAAGAGAATATACGATGACACACTGAAACAATATAAGAATACTTAAAGAATGAAGAGATAACTGAAGAAACAAGAGTAAGCATATATACGAGTGAGAAGAAACCATATATACAAAGAGGATAAGTAATCAGATGAGTAGTGAATCTATATACATAGAAACGCAAGGTAGATGAGTCGTGTAGAAGTAGTAAATATAATATGGGTGAAGTGGCTGTGTTGGAAAGATGGACGTCGGCTCTGAACAATAGAAAGAGAAAGGCTTGAAGGAAAGAGACGAGGACTGCAGAGCTGACAGAGACTGGACGTACACATTTGTGCATGAACAAAGAACAGCTGTTGGCCAGAGATCAAGGATGCCACAGGGAGAAGCTACTGAAAGGTGCAAGGGGAGTCAACGAGGATAAGCAATGTACATAGGACATATTTCTCGCAGATTAAGTAAATGAGCGAACATTTGTAAATGCCAAGTATTGGTGAACAAAGATGCGGAAAAGCATGTGTGAGACGGAACAACCAGAGACCGAAGAGGGTAATGACACCTGACATAACTGAATCAAATAGCACTAAATAAAAGGAGAAATTAACAAAATCGTGGTCTCTTCACAAAGGGTGTAAGACCAGAAAAACCAGACCTATTCATGAGCTTCAGGTGAAGATAACGATGTACTCCCTTAAAGTTCTGGAGAAGAGAACATAATGCAAGGTCACATACAAAGGAGAAGCCTTGGTTGAGGGCTTGGCTGACGAGAAATGGTAGACTAATTGGACAAGTGGGCATTAGTCTGACATTGTTCTCTGCACCTGGGTTTCATTTTGCTTACGTGTTGCTAACAAGCCCAATGTCCAAGGTTGGGAGAGAATGCCAACCAATCGGAAGGCCTATGTGATGGTGGACCATACACTGTTACAGAAGCCAATCCGCTGCTGTTATAATCTGTATTATACGTAGTTAAAGGGAAGTTCAAGGTATGCATACCAGACAAGAGGCAGCCAATAATTGTATTAACACTTACAGAACCTATAAGTATATATGTTCTCCTAATCAATCCCTCCACCCGATAGGTTTTATTATTTGCCACGTAGGCTGACGCACATCGGGGTAAACTGCCTTTGTGTACCTAAAATGTAACAGAGTGTGGACTGCAACTTGTTGTTCACCAAGTTTCCCTACTTTATTGAACCTATAATAAAGTAGTATTTTGTCATACTCTTTAAGTGTCTGGTTATTTTGGTCCAAGAGTATTTGTTATGGTAATTCCATTCTGCACATAGAAATGCCCAAAAGGTGCTTATGCACAACCTAGTGTCTGCCCCAAAGGTAAGAGGTAAACCAATTCAGGACAGTGCCAGCGAATCCCATCCTGTTGGCAAGGAGGGAGAGAAGGATGCCGTGTTCGACAGTGTTGAACTTAGCTGAGAAGTCAAGGACGAGTAGGAGGCATGAGGCACCCTATTCCATGATTTGGAAGGTATCATCTATCACCTGGATGGTGGCTGTCTCGATGCTGCACATGGGGCAGAAACTTGACTGATAGTCATTTAGGAGGTGGGTGTTGTTCAATTCTGGCGAGTAGTTGTGCAGCAACTACCTTTTCCAAGATTTTGCCAATAAATGGGAGGTTTAGGCATTAATGATGCAGAGGAGTGCATTGAGCACCGAGCCGGTCAATTGTTTAATGATGGAGGCCGGGACCATATCATCAGAGTAAGAAGTAGGTTTGAGGGAGGCAATTGTTTTGAGGCGAACCAGTGGGGAGAGGGGAGAAAATTCGGTCCAGAAGGGCAGAGTGCGTGCCAGGATGCGAAAATGCATCGATAGGTTGATTCGTTGGTGTCTCGTATTTTGTCTATTTTCTTTATGTGGAAATGTGGTGATTCCATCACATTTATTTAGTTGCTGGTACCTTGGGGATCGGGTGAGAGTTTGGTACAATACTTTACTACTTCAAAGAGGGCTTGGCTCCTGTTAGACACTGCCGCAATGTAAAATGGAGTGGTAAGCTGCTTTCGCCTCGGTAATCAGAATCTACTTTTAGCATGGAGAGATTAGAGGTCGGTTTTTGCACCACCATTTCTCTAGGGCTCTGATTGAGCATTGGTTTGAGGCGGGCTTGTGAGTGTACGAAGGGGCATATGGTTTTGTTTTAGCCTGGCTAGTTTTAAGGAGGGCATGAGTGTCCACCAGTTTAATAGCAGAGTTGCTGAATAATTCTAAGAGGCCCAATCGATTCCCTGCAGTGTAGAAGACTGCAAAGTTTGCTTCTAGCTCATTGACCAGGAAGGTTTTTGAATAGGTGTTGTTGAGTGAGGGGGCATTTAGCCTGACCTTTATGGGTTGTAATTGAGTGGAAGACAGTGGGTTGGCAGTGTGTTCAGACCAGCCAAGTGGGATAGGGTCTGCACAGGTGATGAGGGGTGATGTGAAGACCAAGTCTAGCGTGTTGCCTTTGTTTTGCATGGTGGAGAACCGAATATCCCAAAGTCCATGGAAACGGTCAGTGCAAAAAGTATACTTCGAGTGTGGTTGTGTCAGAGAAAGATTAGAATGTGCTAATCTGTTTTTGGGGCGTATGGGGCCAGTATTATTTGGTAGTGAAGTCACATTCTGAGGACTTTGGGAACTCCAGTGCACTTCCATGGTTTAACTCAGTTTTTCCATACTAAATATCGTCTTGTGGACTTTGAGTGTTGATGAGTATGCAATGGCTTTGAATCTGTGCATTGTGGGCAGTATTGTGTTTGTCAATGGTACTAATCAATAGGCATCCTTGTTAGTAGCCCCTTCTTTTGGAGTTATAATAGACCTGCATTCACTGAAGTCAGCCACTGGTTCTGATGGTTCAGCTACCTCCACATTTATCAGTTGGACTTGCTGTATCAATGTCTCTGATCCATCCAACTCCACAGCATAGCTGAAATTTTCCTTTGTGGTTTGAGTGTTCTAGGTTTACATAATCTTGCTGTTTGTAAGCTTGTGGAAGACAATGCAGTACACCCTCTGTTTGTCTACCAATGTACCAATGAGAACCTGTGCTTAGAGGATGAGCAAAGGTTGAACCAAGTTTTGTCCATGGTGCCCAGACAATGAAAACACCAGAATTGTAATTGGTGCAAAGGAAAATCATTAATTCTCAATAAAAATAAAAAAGAGAAGTCTTTCCTAACAATCGCACCCCCCCTCACAGACGAGGGTCAGGGGAATCTAATCCACCCCTGGATGGGTTTCCTGTTCCATTCGGTTATACGTCCTGCAAAGCCCATCAGCATTGCTATGTTGTGCACCGGGCCTATGCTCAATGGTGAAGTCGAAGCCTTGAAGGCTTACGGACCTCATCTGAGCAATTTTTTTTCCCTTCATGTTCATTAGCCACTTTAAGGGCATATGGTCAGACTGCACAGTGAAGTGAGTCCAAAAGAGGGAGGGTCTCAATTTCCTAAGGGCCCACACAATAGAGAAACATTCCTTCTACACAGTAACCCACCCGAGCTCTGTCCTTAAGCTGACTAATCAAATGTATAATGTGTTCCCTGCCTTTGTCATCCAACTGTGAAAGGACAGCACCTATCCAAAGTGCCAGAGGTATCTGTATGCATAATTAAAGGTCTCTAGTAGTCAGGGACTCTGAAAACAGAGGTCTGACACAGGGAACCCACTAAGCCTTAGAAGGCCTTCTCACACTCCTCAGACCAAGAAACCTTGTTATATTTCTTAGGAGTAGGGAGGGCAGACAGAGGGGCAGTTATGGTGCCATAGACTGCCATATAATTCCTGTAATACCCAATGAGGCCAATACAAGCTCTTACCTGGATTTGGGTTATAGGAGTTGTCCAGTCTTATACAGCTTGTACTTTACAGGGTAGAGGCTGAATCGTGCCCCCACCAACGTTAGGGTAAAGGTAGGACACTAAACCTTTAACAATCCGGCACTTAGGTGCCTTTATGGTCAAGTGGGCCTGCTGAAGAGCCTATAACACAATCACAAGATCGCTTATATGTTCTTGCCAAGTAGGACTGAAGACGGCTATATCCTCTAGAAATGCCATGTAGAATGTATCTAACCCATTCAGGACATGATTGAGCAGCCTCTGAAAAGTGGCAGGTGCATTCTTGATTACACAGGGCATTACTCGGAACTGTTAAAGTCACTCAAGTGTATAGAATGCTGTCTACACCATGGCACTTTCCATAAGGGATGTTTGCCAATACTCTACAGTGATATCAAAGATGCTAAGGTACTTGGTAGCACCTAGCTTATCCACCTACTCATCAGTTTGTAGTAAGGGATATGCACCTGTCTTGGTGACAGCATTTAAAGCTCTGTAGACCACAAAGAATGTTAAATCATAAGTTCTTTCTTTTGTTAACAAAACCAGTGGGCTGGACCAAGGATGACTGGGTGGCTCTATCACCCCAAGATCCAACACCTTGTTGACCTCAGACTTGATGTGAGACCTTTATCTGACATCCCATAACTCCTACTCTTGGTAGGGATACTATCTCCAGTGTTAGTGTCAAGCCTGTAGTTTGTGAAAACAAATGGGGAACTGCCTAAGCAACGTTTTCATCTCATCCTGCTGTTGTGGGGTGAGTTGAGGGGACAATTAGACACCCTGATTAGAGCCATCAGAAGGGCTGTCTTGGACCAGGTCAGGAAGAGGTTCCTCCACTTCCCGATCTGAAGCCAGAAGCAAGGCTCCCAGTTGAAGCCTAGAGATGAAAGCCATGAACCTATTGACATGGAACACTTTTGGAGCCTGACCAGGTCATCCAAGGTCCATCAAATAGTTTATCTCGCCCTGTCTTTCAACAATGTGGTAAGGACCAGACCATTTGTCCTGCACAGCTCTAGGCCTTATAGGTTTCATGATCAGGATTTTGTGGCCTGGAGAAAAATGAACATGTGAAACCTTCTGGTCATACCAACGTTTCCGCAGTGCTTGCACAGCCTTCAACTTGTCATTGGCCTGTGCCATCAGTAAGGCCATCCTCTTCCTCAATTCAAACACACAGTCCACTACATTGGTAGTGACAGGAGGAGTAGGTAATTTCCATCCTTCTTTGACTATGGCAAGGGGTCCCCTGATAGGGTGACCAAACATGAGTCCGAATGGGCTAAGGCCAACCCCTTCTTGAAGTACCTCTCTGTAAGCAAAAAGTAAGCATGGCATAAAGAGATCCAGATCCAGTGTTTGCCTCTGGGGTGCCTCAAGAGTGCAAATCGCACTTTTGAGAGTTCCGTTAAACCTCTCAACTAGACCATTGGTTTGTGGATGGTATGCAAATGAAAATGTGTAAAACACCCCACATTCCTTCTACAGAGCCTGCATGTACTTGGACTTTAGGAAAGCCGATCCTACAACAAATACCTGGCAATGCTCTTGTTACTGACTTCGCAGTTACAGTCTTCAGTGGGATGGCTTTGTGATATCTTGTGACATGATCAATGACTACAGGTATAAACCTACTGCCAGAGGATGTCGGTGGGTCAAGAGCACCAACAACATCAATCCCAACCATTTTAGATGGTATTCTCAATACAGGCAGTACCACCAGTGGAGCCTTGATTTGTGTTCCACTCCTAACAGACAACTGGCAAGTAGTGCAACTCCTGCAAGGACTTTCTACTTGTGTCCCCATCTTAGGCCAGTAGTAGTGCATGCCCAACCTCTCCTTGGTCTTCTTGATGCCAAAATGGCCTGCAAGGGGGTATCATGCACCAATTGCAGGAGGAAGGGCCACACATGAAGGGGTACCAGCAACCTCCTATGGTCTCCTGTTAAGTGGGTTCACTGTACAGTAATCCATATTCTCAATACATCCTATGCTTCCCAGGGGCTTCACCCTTCAACTGGGAGCAGACATGTCTCCTTTGGCCTTCTAGTGATGGGCACTCACACTGGCCTTTACTAAACACATCCCTTGAGGGACCCCCTTCAGCTAGCAAACTCTGCAGTTCAGGATGCTCATGGGAATTAAATTCTTCAGGCATTGCTTCATCCACATCAGGTTCAAGGGCTTGTCCAACTACCTCAACCACAGTTGTAGGCGTGTTAGGGGAAATATTTCTTTTCATCTTCTGAGTTTTCTGTCTTCTTTAGCCTTAGGTAGTTCATTCCTTAACAGAACTTTTCTAGGAACTTGCCTCTGTACACTAATAGGTATTCTGACCACTCCACCATTTACAGCTAAGTGACAGGCATAACTGGCAATTTGAGAAGGGGACATCAGCCAACTTAGTGGGCATCAGAGGAGCTCTGGCCAGAGACTCTGAGTTTACCACAGTGGAATCCATTACAGTACTTGCCCCAGTGCTCCTAATGGCAGAGGCGCCTATCTACCAGCACACTATCCTTGAAGTAATGTTCGGTATTGTCAGGGATGGAAGCATAAGCGTCTTTATTTTTTTTAGTTTAGTTATTGGCAAAAAGCATTTAACACATATTTTATCAGTCAAAACCTAATCTCATTAAATCACAAGTTTTTACGAAAGGCACGAAGCATCAAAACATGTAAAACTAGATAAAACCATTCATTTCATATTTCACAAGTAGAATAATAATGTACACAATATCTAATAAAATGTCATTCAAAGCTAGGCTTTCAAAAAAACCTACAACTGACAAGACTATGGAGGTAGCTCTTTGTGATAAACATTCATGCCATAAATCCGCTCCCCCGTTAACATGGTACCTTATCCTGGAATTTTCGGAAATACATTGAACGTTTCCCAGCTAATACAGCACAGTACATGACTAAATGCTTCAGATCTTCAACATTTTCCTCATTGCCACAAAATCAACAACTCGCCTCACTCCTATTAGATTGGCCATATCACAACATGATCCGTTTTGTGCTAAACAATATCCAACGGAACAGCAAAAAGGAGAACCTAATTGATCACTTAGGGTCAATTTTTAAATAAGGTGCTACCACTACACGCGTTTTGTGATCTTTCTTCAAATGGCTTAGAGAGTCATATGCATACATTTGTTCCATTGTGTGAATCCAATCTTGTTGGTACAACTGTAATTTCACCTTTGTTGGATTCCTCCCAAATCGTCTTTAGTGACATTCAACTGATTCAACATTTGTGTGCAAAAATCAGCTATTTCATTTTAAAACAGAGCTTTTCTACTAGACATCATTTACTCTAAATCGTCATACAGAGAATCTGCTAAGGGACAGATGATTTTCCCCAAAAAATCTAAAAGTCTCCATTTCTCTCTACTGGTTAATGAGTTGAACCCCAACTCATACAGTAATGCAACCAGAGACACGGATATCTGTATCTTTAAAATCTTTTGTCATCAAATACATTCAATATGTGGTAAAATCTCCAAAACCCAAAAGAAATGCACTTCAATTGCATATAAATTTTCAGTAAAATGTTACCCTTGTGGAATCTCAATATGGGTAGTAGGGAAAATGTGCCAAATCTGGTAACCACTCTTACAGCTAATTTCCCAAACCCAAAGCTCGAGTTTTACGCCATTCTCTTACTTGCATTTTACTAGATCTTGAAGTGATGGGAAAACCTAAATAAATAATAACTGCCCACATGCTACACAATCTCATTGTCAGCTCTCCATTTAAAGACAGACAATCTTTTCTTCCATGTACTCTGCATAATTGTAGTCTTTGTAACATTGATTTAAAGGGAATGATCCTTCACAAAGCTACCAACAGCCTTTAAAAACCTTTGTAAACCAAGTTCATAAGCTTAAGTTTCAGCAACTCTAGGTTCTCAGGGAAACTAAAACTACTTCAGTTCCTATACGACTTGGCAAGGAATCTGAAGAGATGGATGCCCCTGTGAGTACTTCTTCCTCTTTATAAGGAAGTGCCAGATTCACAGAGTGGACCCCCAAGGTCTTACCTTTACATCTGCCCACCCCGTTCATATGGCCACTTGCTCCGCAGGCAACACAAGATCCACTGGATCTTTGTATATAGGGAGGCTTTTTACTTGGGATGGTGACTAAGACTACCCTTTCCACGATCCTGTGGCTTACCCGCCTTGTGGAACCTTTTGTGGCTCTTCTGTGAAGAAGCTTCATCAGGAGCCCCTCCCCTCTTTCTCCATCTGCTTTCTCTCCCTCATCATGCTTAACAGAATCATGCTTGTAATGTAATGTGTCCTTTGCATAGCGCCTTTCACCATTCGTATGGTCACAACTTGCTCTAGGTTGAACGCCCTCGGGGGGGGGGCAGGCGTCCAAGTATGGGAAGAAATTGGAGGAGGTGCTAGAATGCATGTGTGCATATTAGCCAATACAATTATATGAGGGGTGGCCAAGTCCCTGCTAGACACCCATGTCGAGTTGTCATGTGGATGGATGGTGATAAGTGGTCTAGAGAGGATATGAGAGGGCAGGAGGGATATTATGTGTGCAGCTACTTATCACCTTTTTGACATGAACGGTAGCTGCAGTCTTATGGCAGAGGTATTGTAGGAAGTCTATTTGAGTGATGTATGATGGCAGATGCATGCGCGTCTGCAGCTGTGCCTTCGGCTACCTTCCTATGCATGGAGCGTGAGCAGTTGAATGCATCGTCAACATTGTACCGGTGACCTAGTATTAAGATGATGGCTACATTCTAAGTCACCTAGCTTTAATTCAGAGGCTACATTATACATGCTCCTAGGTTCACTGCAAATAGTACCATCAACATTCTTCTAGATTCAATATCTGGCTGCCTTCGATATTCTTCTAGATTCAGACCTTAACTCAAATTCTTCATACACCTAGATTCAGTATCCAGGCTAGATTCCATACAAACATCATTCTACATTCACCTAAATTCAGTAAAGTGGCTACATTCCAAGCTCACCTGGATTTAACACAGTGGCTGCACTCCACAATGACCTGGAATAAAGTGATGACTACATTATACAAGTACCTAGAATCAGTACACTGGCTGCATTCTTCATTCACCTAGATTTGAGCCTGGCTGCATTCTGTAATCACCTAGTGTCGATACCCTGGTTGCACTATACCAATCAACTAGAAAGAACACAATGCCTTAACAGTCCGCTAGCTGCATGCAAACACTGGCAATGAGAATTAGGACATCATCTCATACCTGGCAGTTGTTGTCTATTGATTTTGAGGGCTGGTTGGGTGCTCCCACGGGCTGAGAGGGCAAGCTGCGAAAGGGAGCTGTCCCTGAGAGCCTGCCATCCGACCCTGGCGGTCGCCCGGGGAAGGGAATCCTGGTTAAGCCACCAAGAGCAAGTGTCCTCTGGTCACAAAACTCAACGACCCAACAGGGAGCAAGGTGCTGACCTCTGAGCTGCCCTTTGCCTCTGGCCCTAACCGTCTGCTCAGGCAGGCTGCCCTGGGTGAGCCATCCAAGTGGGTGTCTTCTAGTCACAAACCAAAATGGGACCAGGGAGAGCGGGCATGGTGTCCTGGCGTGGGTATCTGTGTGTAGACATGGGGGGATTAGGAAGTCAGGTTGCAGGAGGGAAAAGCCAAGTTTTGAGGGCCTTTCTAAAGGTGAGATGGTGTCTTCTAGGTGGCAGAAGTTGAATGGGAGAAAGTTACAGATTGTGGGTGCTTGGACGGAGGAGGCCGATACACTTAGTCGAGAAAAATTGAAAGGGGGAACCACCAAGAGGTGTGCAGAGCCAGATCTGAGGTTTCTGTTAGGTTGGTAGCGAGAGAGTTTGTTTTGACGGAATTCAGGGCGTTTCCTGTGGAAGGCACAGTGGGTGATGCACATGGCTTGTTCTTATGGGGAACTGTCTGTGAAACCCACAAATGAGCAGCAATGGCCAGTTTCTTAGGATCTAAATCCTTTGAATCTGCCAAATGCTGTTTCAGCTCAGGAGAACAATAAGCAGAAATATGTCCAAGGATGACCAAGTTGATCATGCCATAAAAAGTGGTCACCTTATGGCCTTCTACCCAGCCACTCATGTTCTTCAAAGAGTCTGTTACAAATGCCAGCTAGTGTATTTCTCTTTCTTCTTATATTCTCTAAATAGGTATTGGACAAACTTCATGAGTAGAGCCTGTTTAATTTATCAAAATCTTTTCTATTAGACATTTCCATAATGGCACTGCAGCCAGAATGGGGCAGTCTGCAACCAAGCAATCGTTTTAGGCTCTCCTAGTTCTTGCACCTCACAGGCATTTTCAAAAGCAGTCAACCAATGAATGATATCATTTTTCTCATCATAAATACTCAACAGATCCTTAGGATATCATGGATGTGAAGAGGACCCAGAGCAACTCCCACAATCTCTGGAGGAGCCATGAAACCCCTATGCAGCCTGGCCATTTCTAGCTGGTGTTCTCAGTCCTTCTTTTCAATTCCGTCTAATATGACCTCTCCTATTCCCCATCTGAGTTCTCAATAGTAGCAGTTACTGCGAGACCATTGCTACTACTAGGCCCTGCCCCAGCATCAACTGCATCACTACTGATGATCCAGCAATCTCTGTATTAGATCAGCTTTTAAAGCAGAGGAAGGCAATCCTCTGTCTAGACAATACCATTTCAAATTATCTGCCCTGAGAGCAGCAAGAGTAGTCATAGTGAAAGTTTCCATTTTCTGTCAAGAGTAGACAACTGTTCTACAACCTATAATCTAAAGATTACAGTGTTATGTGTAAAAAGAATTATGGTCCTACACCAGTGAACAACACTGGGTTCACAAGACCTTATCCTCACAGCTGAGCCCAAATTGTTACGGTGGATTTCTAGAATCTGGCCTGGTGGACAGATTTTAGGAGGCCACCCTAGTTATAGTGAACAAGGAACTTCAATCAAGGTAGCAATGGAGAGCAGTGAAGGTTTATTCTCAGGAGAGTGAGTGGGGTGAGGGACCCTCAATGAGTCCACACTGTATAGTACAAAATAATTCATTCACGGTCACAGAAGCTGCTCCAGGATAGGATCCCTTAATGCTGGGACACTGAAATTCAGGGAGTATGTGAATTGTGGCATGGGCTGGCAAACACCAAAGTTCCGGGCTTGAATGCAGAACGGCAACATTTCTGGCATGATCATTCTACTGGGCAGTCCAGGGACACTTCCAAAAGCTCAGATGGGCAGGATCCTTGAGAAGGCATCGAGACTAGTTGGTCCCACTAGTCCAAGGCTTTAAGCACTGCTCAGGGTCTTCGAAGATCATGTAGTGACACAGGGCTTCACCTGGTCGAGCACAGGAAGGGATGCTGAGCCACTCCAGGAGTTGTCTTCGGATCTTCATCAAGCTGTCCTTCTTTGAGGAATTCTTAGCTCCAACGATGATCATAAAAAATGGCTGCAGAGGTCCCCTTCTTATACAAAATCTGAGCTGGAAGCAAGTCCAAGCCCACAATTGGTAAGGATCTGCACCATTCAAAAAGCCAGTAGTTATCCAATCCAGGACAACTAATGGCTTCATATTTGACCTACATATGTGCGTTGTGTGTTGTGTGTTCCAGTGTGCTGTGCAGGCAGAAATTCTTACCTGACGTTTTGGCTGCTCAAGGTGGTACTGCAGTCTTTGCATGCTTTTTACCTTCAGTAACTGAAGAATGTTTCAAAAATACATTCCTACGCGGAGCATGTGGTGTGCGCCGTGAGTTCCAGTGTTCCAGCAGGCCATCAAAGCAGCAAGCCAGTGTTCGGCTTTTTCAGGCACTTGATTACAACTACAGAATTTGATGGAAACTGTTGACAATTAAACACAGTCAGTAACTGCCTGCTTTTGATTACCTATTCTTGATACTTTACTGAACTGGGACAGCCTTACTGAAATGAAGAGGCGAAAGAAACTTAAGTTTTACGCAGTGCTGTGGCTAAGGCACTCAAGCAAATGCATAGTTTGATGGCTGTAACTACAAACACGCCTCCAATACATAGATGGACAAATTTAGCTAACAAGGCAGCTGAAACAGCGCAATCTAATTTGGCAACCAATGTGTTGGCCGTGGACAGTATCAGTCTTGAAAGAGACAAAATTACTGTTTTTTTATAAATTTATTACGGAACTTAGTATACCTGGCAACTCTAAAAACACTACAGTGAGCCAGACGGAATCTACTACCTGTCCACTTTTAGGCTTACTGCAAAAAACACCCAGACTCACTTGTAGTGGAAAAGGTCGCTTTAATGTGATAGGCCAAAGCTCACAAATAAACGCTAACCTGGCCCCTGGCCTAACAGACTAACAAATCTGTTTTTAACAACTTGCTAAATAAATTAATAATTAAACATTTCAATTCCCCCAACAATTAAATAAATAAGTCAGTTTAAATTCTTCCCTACCTATACCTTGCTCCCTACCGTCTCCTTACCATCTTCTCCAGCCTTCCTTCCCGCTTTCTCCAATCTTCTCCCCGGGGCCATGCCCCTCCATCTTCAATACCTGTTCCCCCTCTTTGCATCCCCGAGGTAGTCTGTTCGTGCAAACAGCACCCCCATCCTTTCTCGCACTATTCTCCCATTGTGCCTCCCTCCCCCCTCATCCAAAGGGCCATGCCCCCGGCACCATAAAAACCCTCCCCTAAGGTGTTCTTTCTGCCCCACCCCCCCTAATTTACCTCTACTTCAAATTTGTATTATGTCTTGGTCCGCCCACGTCGCCCTCTAATTCACTAACTATTCCCATAAACCGATAGATACCCTCCCTCCTCTTAAAACGCAATCCTCACACAGCTGTGTCCCTGAGCACCAGTGCTCGTGCCCCCCACTGCCCCAACAACATCCCCAACTACCCATAAAACTTCCTCCTAGCCCTACCCGCTGCCCCTTGAAATACCATCCCCCTGCAACCCTCCTCTGTGACAACCTTGTCCAACCACCTTACCTTGAGCCCCACTCCCGACGACCAGCTAGGTTCCCTGTTATTTCTATAGCAAAGCTTCTCCTCATTGATTTACTAAGCCCTACCTCCTGCGTGTACTATAAATTCCTCCGAAACCCCATGACACTCCCTTCCCACCACCAACATGGGACCCTTCTAAGCCCCTTATCTCCATAAAACACGGTTATGAACGTTGTATGCAAACAACCCGAACTCTCTCCCCACATACCCCGCCCCAGTAACAATTTGCTGGCTGCAATTCCACGTCCACTGCAATTCACTTCTCCTTCAAGCCCCCATCTGCAATAGAAAATAGTTATGAGTCTCTCTTCTCCATTGCCAAACCACCCCCCTTGTTCCTGCCCTCGTTCCCAATCTGCCCCCAATTCCCGGAAATCCCTACTTATATCTTCTGAACTTCCTTTATCCCAGCGCCCCCCCTGCTCCCACTTCCTCTGCTAGTCCCCCTCCAACTACCTTCCCAGGCCTTGCACCAACCTTCTTCAGGCAACATTCCCCACCTCTGCTCACTCCCCCATTGCCTCAAAACCCTCCTCGTGCCTCCTTAATGCATTTGCTGCCAGCGCTGCAGGCCCAAACTTAACTCCTAAAAAGCCACCCTTCATTTACCCCATCTGTCTCCCCCAAGACAACCCATCCTCACCTGACCAACTCCTTACTCTCACTATGGAAACACTACGGTAACCCCCCGGCCCTTTCCTTCCTGGCCCGCCTATAATTTACACCTTTCACACCCATCTTCTAAACAATGCACCTACCCCCACTTAGACCTCCTTCCTCCTCTATCTATCCTATTACCCTCCTGTTCACACTTGCCCCCCACACTCCATCACCTTACTACTATTGCACTGTGTTGCACCGTGTTACCCACCCTGCACCAGGGGCCCACGTGCACCCCTGTCCATGCAGTCACCTCTCATCACTTCCTCCCCCACTGCACCAGCGGCGCTCCCGCACCCCCGCCCATTCAGTCACCTCTCCTCATTACCCCCACTTCACCCCAGGCCAAGTCAGAGCCAAGTTGCTCCCGTGCTGTGCGTACTGAATTCCTGCCTTAGCGCGTACCCCGTCTTTTGCCTCTCATGCGAACCGGGGCTACTACCATACGCTCGACGTTGCAATATCCTCTTAACCTCTGTGAATCCCTCAGTATTGACTCTGTGCTGCTATAGCCTTCTCCCGTCCCCCAAAGCTTGCTCACCTTGTCGTGTGACAAGCATGAGGGCTTTGCCACTGTCTTCCATCCCTCCCAATGATGGCCACCACCCCCTATCTGCTTCCCAGTTACATCCCCCCCACCCCCCCCCCCCCGAGACCCTCTCCCACCCTCCTAAACGTCTTCCTCCTCACCCCCCTCCTACTCCTTTCGCAACGGCCCCAAAATCCTTCCCCAACCTTTGTGCCCCCCCAACCCTTTCTGATAAACTGAGGCCCCACCTACAGAAACCCCCCACTTTAACTGGCATACAGTCCTTCCCTCCCACCTCCTTGCCCTGCTCCTCGCCCTTTCTGTCACGTGCCTGAAAACAATGTGTAATTGGATGCCGACCCGTGCATCTGCTGCACGTGTGCTTAAATTTGCACACCAGCCTCGTGCAGCCTTCTTTATTGAAAGCCCAACATTCTGCTGAGGGCTGGCCTTTCGGGGCAGGGTGACCAAGTAAGGGCCGGTAAGGCATGGGTAAGCCACTTGCCGTGTGTACCGTTGGAGCTGGCCTCGTCGGTGCCATCGATTGCAACCAGAGATCCATGTCTATCCCCCCCAGACAGCCTGGCTGTCCTCCGCCAACCTTGCTCTAAACTCCTCGTCATAACGTACCCACGCAAAACCTCCAAAACTCGTGAAAGCCTTCCTAATCACTCCATATACTTCAACACAGCCACACATCTCTCCAGGAATTTCTCACAACAGACACTTGCATAGATGATAAAAGCTGATGTCCAATTCTCGATCGTCACCTGCACCCTTGGACGCGAGGCAAACTCCCTCTCCTCCTCCGTAGAACCCTCCTTGGCTCTGACCTACCTATGTAATAGCTTGAACATATCCACAAATTCCCCTGCCGATATCTTATCCTTTGTTGAAGTAATCAAGTCCGCTCCCAATGGTTTTGTAATGCCCATGTATGGCAACAACTTCTCCTTTCCCCGTACCTTGTGTGCCCCAGGCTCAATCGCCCTGTGTCTGCACCTCCACTGAAGAAACCTTCCTTTCCGTCTCCAAGGCCACCATAGCCTGCAAGCCAATTTCCCTCCTCGCCCCTTGCACCTCTACTCCTTCCCTTTGTGCCCCCAAACTTGTGTCTCCCCTATGCAATGCCGCTGACCATTCCCCTTCCCTCTCACCTCTTTCTGACCTGCCGTCGCCTGACTGCAGCCTGACCTCCACTCCAACGCTCCTCATCTCCTTCCTCAATGAGTTTCTGCTGCGGGGACAAAACATGTCAACAGTCTCACCCAACCAGTCTCCCCCCGACCTCTTGCCCCCAGCCCCTATGCTCCTGGCTTCTCCATTCCCACCTTGAACCCTTTCTCGCCCTATCCCTCCTCCTTATAACACTGTGCCCTTCATCCTCCCACTGGAAATTATTAGCAGGGCAACCAGAGCCCAGCTCGAGGGGGCAGTGGGGGAGGTTACAGGTGAAAGGGTGGATAGTGAAGAAAGGCCACAGCGAAGAGCGGCAGCAGACAGGGCTCACGCCGCAATGGTGGCATGTAGCCCTGCGGCTGGTAGAGGGGAGGCCTGGGAGTCGAGGGATAAGAGGAGAAGGAGGGAGATTACTATTAGAGCACTCAATGGGGCAGGTGAGGTGGGAGAGAGATCAAAGATGGGTTTGGGGGATAAGGACACAGGGGAGGAAGCTTCCACGTATTCTTCCACCCCTTCAACATCCCCCATGTAATACCATGGCAGTTGCGAGCACCTGCTCGGGCCGGGCAGATCCTCCTCTTGTGAGCCCGGGATGTCCCCCGCCCACACCTATGGCGTCTTCTCGGCGGGCCGTGGAAACTATCCACCCTTTCAGCCGTAACCTCCCCCACTGCTCCCTCAAGCTGGGCTTTGGTTGCCCTGGTAATAATTTCCATTGCCTCCCTAGGGGCCTGGTCATCCACCACACTCTTCTTCTTTGTGCCTTGCCCCACCATCCTGACCTGGCAGCACTGCACAAATGCGTGTAATTACCCCTATGCCTACCCAAAACTGACCCCCGAGTCAAATAAATGCTCCCTTAAGTGGCTTGCCCCAATTGGGGGCGTACAAAGCAGGCTTCTGCCCACAACCCCTAGAATAGAGCCCCCAGGGGAGCTGGATGGGAACCTTATGCAGGGGTGGCTTGTCCTCCTATTATACTTTAAACCTTTATTCTAAATATGCAGATATTGGTCTTCTTATATATTTCTTTTTTTATTTTTATTTTTTATATATACCTACCTAAAAAAATAAATCTGCAAAATACCCCTTGTAAACCCCACCCGCGCCCCTAAACCTGGTAAGCAGGGAATTAAACCCCCACAAAACGTGACTGACCCTGCTCCCAACTCCCCAGAAGCTTTAGAACACACAGCCACCGAGCAGTGCGCGAACAGCACCGCAATGGAATGCCCTGAGAAAAGGCTGCTGCGCCTCTCATAATTGACATAAAATTTGTGCGGTCCCTTTAAGGGATTAGCACTGCCGCCTCCAGCCAAACGCTGGTACCGCGCTGAATGGGCTGGGCGCTGGCCGACGGGGCTTGCGTGCCGCAGCAAGAAATCTACCCGACCCGCCCTAAGGGCGTAAAACACTAACATGCAACCCAAACCCCACGCTTGCCCTACCTTACAACTGCAGAGCCTGGCCCAGAATGCTACAGCCAGCAAGCAGAGGCGCCACCCACCCCCATTGATGCACACAACACACTTGCTGCCCCCCGAATGGACTCCACTCTGCCCGACCACGTCATCCAACACAGAGCCCCTCCACCCAGTTATGGATTGGGAGTACCTCATCTACAGCACCCTATGTTTTTATTTTTTTTATCTGAATCAAATGGAAAACAATCACTATACCTACCCGCCCACCACTACCTGACCAACCATGAACCTGCCTCACCTCGCCAACTGACAAAATACACGGCCCAACAGAGGGAAGGCTCGGGAGCAGGCGACCTGGACAAACGCTCGTCCTAAACCGTTGCCTACTCTCGAACCTTCCCTTCCCCTTTAAATAATCCCGACAGCGCTCTATGCACAGGCCTGTGCAGCGCCCAAAACAACCCCGGGGGGAAAAGCTCTGCGTTCCCCCAGAACCCCCATCTCATACTGGAGTCGCCCTGGACGACCATATTTCCAGTTCCCCAACATTTGATAACAATAATTCTCTTTTGAAACTTTGTATGGGACTGCAGGTAGTAGACAACACGAGGCACATAATCTCTGAACTGGAAAACAATAACGTGATTGCTACGCAGCTCTCTGCCACCCCGGATCTGGAACGTTTATCATCAAGTTCCACTTTAAGTGACAGTGATACTGAGGGAGACTCTGTTTATTCTGTGCAATCCAGTGCCTTGAGTGCTATTCCCAAGACTGTCGTTAGCTCTGTATTCACACTAATCGAGGTTGCAGCTTCAGTGGACGTGTGGTTTGCTTTATGTTCCAAAAATGGCTAATTAACAAAACAATCTGACATTTATTTTGGTGCGAGTTGTCGATATAATTATTCCAAATTCGAGCACCCCAACACCTACTGCTGAGGATGCATCAGTCTCTGACTTGCTGGATGTTATATATGCCAAGTCGAAACTGTCGCTGATCCCAATCCAGTTCTTAACGGACAGGATCGGGCATCCAATCCGAAAAAATCTAAAGATGTGTCCTTAGAAGTGGGTGTGGTGAATGAGGTAAATACTCGAGCACAGATGGTCATTTGGAACCAACATAATTACAGGGGAAGAAAAAACAACAGAGATGTCGCAAAACCAGTTGCAACAACAGAGAATAACTTCCGAAGCAACAGAAGACCTTGAAACTGTAGTTTTTCCTGTGAAGCCTCTTAATACTCAACGGCCTCCACCGGTGCCTGCAGCAATGTTAAAACTTACTTAGGATGATTACTCCTACCGCCCCAGACAAGTGGCTTTAAGGGTTCCATTTGATAAGTGGGTACAACCAGCGCCACTGTTAACAAATCGAGCGCCTTCGACCATTGTGGAATGTAACACGACTAACGCTAAATCTGTGGCTGTTTCTTTGCCCACAGCCTCTAGTACCATTCAAGCTAAGTGGGTCCCTCCTCAACCGTTATATAATAAAAGGGGTAAAGCCACCCCCAATTGCCTTAAAGGTGACAGTTCAAGACCACTTGGCAAGTGGGTTAAAATAGAAGAACTTTACCCCACTAACTGCAGTCCTTTTTTAAATCAGAGAATCCTGTTTGAGATCTTTAATGAAATTGAGGCCTTGAAGAGTATTAACTGCAAAGACATCAAATTCATTGAATTACCCAAAGTAGATAGCCCTACTAACTGGGTTATAATAGAATTTTCATCGGCTGTGGTGGTTTCATTGGTGAGAATGCATTATTCTGAACTTAGTACTCTGGGTTATCAGTTAACTGTCTGTCATAAATTTGTCTCTTTGCTTCCTAACCTGAATATTCAACACTCAGGACTGGCAACTAAACAACCACTGTCAGGTCCGCCTGAAAAGCATTTCTTAATGGCATCTATTGCATCCACTCAACATACTGGGATGGACATGAAACAGGTGGCTGCTGGCTTCCATTTACCTTTGAGTGTGAACAGTGTTCACCCTAAATTGTCTACATGCAAATGGCTAACCTGGAATACTCGTGGATATAACTCCTTCTTGACCAATCCTTTGGGCATTTCTTTTATTCGTACAGCTGACATTTTTCTCTTACAATGTCTACTACTGATATGCTATTCCTCATAGAATACGCCGTCCCTTTGGCTGATTTGCAGTGGGCGGCAAAATGTTTTTTAATGTTAAACCATATATTTTCTCCATACCTGCTCCCAGTTTAAAGCACTTGTGCCATGTTAACTAGCAGCGGCTTGCTGATTGTGGTCGTCTAGGATTCCATGGACACCCGGGCATCCATAATTATTCAGGATACTCTGTTTGCACTGGTGGCGGAATCGTTTGATTGGTTTCCTGGTGGTAACGTTGTCATTGCTGGGGATCTTAACGTACACCTTTCTTTTGGAAGCCAAAACTGAAGTGATTTTGATGATACTGAAGCATTTAAATCTTATATGACACCACCGATAATTAATGATCCCCGCGGTTGGGGTAAACTGTGTAATACATTCAACTTACTGTGCCTTAACAAGAAAGCACTAAGAAGCCAAACTTTGAACAGTATATGGTCTAATGGTAGATATTCTTCCGTTGTCAATTCTGTACTCTTAGACCTACCCCTTTGTGCATTTTCAAGCCTTGAAATAGTGTCCAAAGCTGAGATTATTGACCATTTTCATATTTCTTGGTCCCAGACCTTAGAGATTCAAGTGTCTTTACACAGAATGCTACCAACTGGAGTGTGAATCTACAAGGGAATTGTATAATCTGGTCTGATATTAATGTTGGTAAGATTGCTGCATTTATAAATGCTGGCCCAGTTTCTCTGGAATCCTGGCTCAAGGGAAATAATTGGGATCTGAAAGCATTTATTAACTTCCTTGGCTGCCGCCTTAACTTAAATTCACAAGGAAGAAAGTCATACCATTGTAGTGATGGTATTTTTGACGTAGCCATACATCAGTGTTAAAAGCTCCATCATAGTGAAAGAGCAAAAATGAATTAGGAAAAATGTTACTCTGAGTGTGTAAAGGTCAAATTTCCTGCTGCCCTTAGCACCAAGTATAAATATTGGTTGAGATGGCACAGGCATGACAAGCACAATGGCCATTGGAAGTTCATTTTTGAACTTATAAAAACTAATGACAACAGGACATTTTGGGCCTATTACAGACAACATTCTTCTAATGTTAGTGGCTTGGAGACGAATACTGTATCTGAGTGTGTGTGGCTAGAGCATACGGGGACATTTCTTTGCAGCAAATGAATCTCTCCCCTAAAGGTCTCTATGCAGACTCTATATTCAACTGGGATATTGACAACATCCTTACGCTGATTCTTAAATGTAAGTCTTCCACGGCGCCCAGCCCTGACTCCATGGCAAATGTTGTCCTGAAGGTAAACCCTGAATTCTGGGCTTCCCGACTAAAAGAACTAGTTCAATGTATTCTTTCAAGTGGCTTCATATCTAATGGCTGGAGGGAATCTGTTTTGGTTCCAGTGTTTAAGAGAAATGATACAGAGGACCCCTCCAACTGTAGGCTTGATGACATGCTTGAGTCTAGTTCTAAAATATTTGCATCATTGCTTTTGAAGCAACTTTCACACATCTTCTTAACAAGTGCCAGACTGGTTTTAAGAAGGGTTTTAGCACAATACATAATCTTTCTGCTTTACACTATCTTGCTGAGGAGTTCACTAAGCAACCTAATGGGCAAATATACTTATGCTTTATAGATTTTTCTAACGTGTTTGATTCAGTTTCTCACCCCCTGCTATGGAAGAAGCTCAGAACCTGGGGCAGGGACCCAACATTTCTTTTTTTTATCCAGGCTCTCCACACAGACACTAAGGTAACAGTTAGACTGAATCAATAGGGAGTTCTTTCCGAGCAGATTGATACTAATCGGGGATTGAAACAGGGGTGCGTTTTGGCACCCCTGCACTTCAATCTTTATATCACAGAAATGGACAGTACCTTTGGATTGGTGCATAATTTTTCTCCTTGTATAGGAAATTAATTAGTGCCATGGCTACTATATGCAGAGACCACTGTTTTAATGGATCAGACACCTGTAGGTCTTCAGCGCTCTATTACTGCTCTTTCCACATATTCAACGCTGAACCATCTTACCATAAATAAAACAAAAATGTTGATACTGGGTAATAAACATTACAAGCGAGGTACATTTGTATGGACTTTGGATCGACAGTTGTGTGTATTTAGGTTTCCCTATAAAATCTTCCCCTGTTAAATCCTTTTACGAAGACCACATTTTCTCCAAAATCTTGAAGAAGTGGGTTGTAATTAAAAGATGTATTGCCTCCAAGGGTGGAAACAATATTGAAGGAATGTTGACCATTTATTGTACAAGCATAGTGCCTGGACTATTGTATGGCCTAGAATTATTACCAGAAAGATATGTGGATTGGTTAGAACAGGCAGTAGTAAAGTTCTTGCACTCCATCTTGGTGGTCCCGCAATAAATCCCTGTAGAGGCTGCTAGAAGTGAGTTTGGTGTTCACTCGATTAGATCTCATTGGTTAATCCAACGGTGCAAGTTATACAACCAGCTAGCAGCTTGTTCTCTTGAAGATCAGACCTTAATGGAACTACTGGCAACACGTTTGAAGTCTTCCTTATATGAATGGCTTTCTTAATGTTTTAAGGGAAACTGCTGTCTCCCATTTCAATATTATCCTCTACAAGGAGGATCAAATGCAGGCCCTACCTAACGCTGGGCTGATCTTAAAAAAAAAGGTCACTATACTGGGATGTATATGGGAAGTTGGTTGAACCTACCCATTGACGAAAGAAGCTGCAGTCTTTTTAACACCACAGTAGAAATACAACGCCAGTGCTCTGTGCTGCAAACTGGTTACCTGAAAGGCTACAGGGATGTGTTAGAAAACATGTCTTCTATTACGACAGATCAATTTTGGAGTTCTCTCTACTCGACTAGTTCTTTGGTCACTTCTGCTGCTGCGTTATTATATCTGACGGAAATGTTTATCCTTACTTGAGAAATCTTAATGATTATTGATTTTCAGTATTAAATTTATTTGTAATGTGCTCTATTGAATCGAATTATAATGGTGTAATTTGAAATTATATTAACCATGATGATATGTTTTTCTACTGTATTGTTTTTTCATGAAATGTAATTATGGAACTTGAAGTTATTCGAATACTACGCATCATTTATTGTATTCTTATATATGTGCCTAAGGTTTAGCCAAGAGCACTAACAAAAAATTAAAATGTTCCCTACACCTAGAATTTTTTGGCACCATGTGTGTAGAGTGGGACTCGACAGTCCAAAAGCCGTGTGTCCGACGACCGACAGACAGACAGACAGAAAGACAGAAAGACAGACAGACACACACACCACTAGCTTATGAAAGCAACAGCCTTCCCAGGTAAGCGCATGACCATATAAGGAACTTCGTAGCCTGGAAAGGCAGGAAGAAGGCCAAACTACAATATGACCAAAGAAGCAAGTGAAAATGTCGTGAGACAGCCACTTCAGGGCACTAGCCATGTTAATTAGCAATATGCTGTAAATGCGAATGTGCACACTAAAAAATAAATCATAAATGTATCTGCTGCCACCAGTTTGTCTTTAAGAACATACAAAAGTAACCAAAAATCCAAAGTGTGCAATGTTAAAAAGTACAATAATTCAAATGGGAAACAGTTTCCCAGTACTGACAGTATGAACAATGAGCAAAAGGCAAGAAAAGTGAAGCTGAAGACTTTACTTGCCTTCAAAAAGTCAGAGCAGGTTAAAAAACAGAGCAAAAAGAAAGGGGTTGTAGCAAACCAGAAGGAGGACTCTGATTAGTTACTGACATGTTCAAGGGTTTTTATTTAAAAAGAAAATGCCTATCTAGCCCTATCGCTATGATGGAAGTTCCCTACTAAAACTACGAGTGCTCTTCAAAGTCCAAAATAAATTTCCTCTAGCCTAGCTTTTACCTGGCCCAACACATGGATTTCTTTCCACAAAGAAGGTTTTAAAAGTTTGTCACAAAGTTCCCCAATTTCTTGCAGTACAGTTCTCAGCCTCTCTGCAGGCTATGTAGGCCAAGATCAAGTCTCTACAAAAATTCCTTACATTTCCCTTTTCTCAGGAAATATAAGGCTTTCTGAACACAATTCCACCATTTCTTAAATGATGCTTGACTGTATCCATGTCTTGTCTTTAAACACTGGTACATTCCAGGTTCTCGCTCGTCCCAGTTTTGTTCACTATAGCTCATATCTTCATGACCCCCGCAAAGTCCTCTGGCCCTCCGATAGTATTGCTTTATCAGGGCCTAAGTAGATCATCTGCCCATTCAGGTTTTCTGGGATTCCGTAACCCTTGTGGTTTCAACTGCCTTAACAGTTAGTGTCTCTTAATTTCCGAGGGCTCGCCAAAGCCCTTTCACCCTCTGATAGTATTGCTCATCAGGGCCACGGCAAGTTGTCTACCCATTCAGGTTTTACAGGCTCCCTTAACCCTTGCAGCTTTACCCGCTTCTATACTCTGACTGGCTCAGAAGTTGTACTTGTTACTCGCTGTTCAGGAATCCAACTTCTCCCCTGCAGTCTGGCCTCAGCATCTGATAACAGGCCCCACACCCGCCACATGTCTTGCTAGTGATCAGCTTGCCTTCCACACTACCGCTGGCTGTGCGGTCTAGCGTAGATCCGCCCTTCTCCAGGACGTCCTCCCATCAGAGGCTCGCCGCTGCATAGGATTCTCTCTCCTCCATTCAAGGTTCCTTGTCTTTTTATGTACATCATCACAAACAAAAGGAGTGTGTAATTTTTGTGTGACTGTGTTCGGGTGTGATCAAATATTACCTGAAGCCAAAGAAATTGGAGAAATGCCACTGTTTAGTGGATTTAAAACAGAAGTAGCAACAGTCTTTCATATTCCCATGTAGGTGGATAATTTACGCTGGACCGCGAGTTCCTTATCGGATTGGGAGTCCTTGTCCCCAAGAGGAGAGTCACTGAGGAGTCACTTGCCCAGGCCCCTAGCGATGGTCTTTCTTAGCGGGCTAACCTCCCTAGCCTCATAAGGGGTGGCTCCCCTCTGTGGAGAAGGGACCAATAGTTCAGATTTGACACAGTGTCCATTGAAACTATAGAGGGAAATTTGAAAAAAGAGAAATCTTTCCTAACAGTGGGTGACAGGAAGGAACAGTTGAAAATAAATGCTTAAGTACAGTCTGTCCCACCTAAGAGTCTGATCTTGAGTATCTGTCTACACAATAGTGTTGTATTAACATATGTACTGAACTCCAAGTAGATGCTTTGCAAATTGCGTCAAATTGGTGTTTGCAGAGGCCACCAAGGGGTGTGCTGATGGAGGCAGCAGCGTAGACCACCTGTTTCAGGCCCAGCAAAAGTGGATTGAGCCCCCCACTTAGATGCCCCCCACGTCCAGCAAACTTCACCCCAAGGAAGATAATTAGCAGGGGCATCTGCGGGCGAAAACGCCTCGCCGTTGTCGAGATATTGTGGATACGCTGCCAGCGTGAACGACAGCAACATGCGCGGTGGTTTGGCCACAGCAGGGTGAGATGCGCACAGAAGGAAGGACCCAGCACAAGAGGGACCGAGGAGCAGAGCAAACCGGGAGGAGGGACCAACATGTGCCCTCGCCGTAGTATAATATCCCACTGTGGGTGAAACAGTGATGATAGAGACCCCCCACTGTCAGCAGGGGGAGCGGCGAGTTTGGGAGTGCTGGTCCAACTGGCTTCCCCCCCTCCGTGTGGGTTGTCAGAATGAAGGCTGGCTCTGCGCCGCAGGAGGACCCGGCCGCAGGCCACAAAGGAGGTAAGGAGGACCCCCCACCCAACTGTCATCGGGGAGGCCGGCGCGTCCTGGTGTGCCGGTCCACCTAGGGGAGGGCTCTGCGCCGCAGGAGGACCCGGCCGCAGGCCACAAAGGAGGTAAGGACCCCCCACCCAACTGTCATCGGGGAGGCCGGCGCGTCCTGGTGTGCCGGTCCACCTAGGGGAGGGGTATGCCTCACTTGACAGTGGGACCGGAGTGTGGGCCTGCTCTGGTCTCCACGGAGCGGAACTCGGCGGAATTGCAGAAGTGAGAGACATGGAGGAGTGGAACAGAGCCGCAGCCACACAACTACTGCAGGGCCCCTGCCATGGTTCCACTACACAAGTAGAAGTCCCCAGGGGAACCTGGAGAGGGAGAGTCAGTTCCTGGGCGAAAAATAAGGGGCACTCCCCACCCCCTGCAAAAAGTTAAACGGAACCTGTAATGGACAGGCACTAAAGCTGGCAGTGTGAAAGCAGAGACAAAAGAGGAAAGGGATAGCCAGCAGGACTGAGCGTGCCCCTTCAGAGGAGCAGTGTGATCAGGACAAATCGAGAAGGGAACATTCCAGGGGCAGGCAATGGGAAATCGACAGCATGGGTGAAAGACTACAGGTGGTGGAACATAATCAGACATCCCTCGACACCCTGGAAACCCAGATGGAGATGAGGATAGCAGAGTTGGAGAGGAGGGAGTGTGAGGTGGCCCTAAAGATGGATGATTTTGAAAACCGAGAGAGAAGGAACAATCTGCGATTTTTTGGTTTTCCTGAAAAAGGCGGGGAAACAGAGGGGGACTTGCGGAGAGCCATACACGAGGTGGTGAAAATTCTGTTTGATGATGAAAATATGGATGAGCCCAAACTGGAAAGGGTTTGTAGAGGGGGCGTAACGGGCAAGGTCCCGCGCTTGGTACTTGCACGGTTCCATAACTACTCAGACAGACACAAAATTCTTGAGAAGGCAAGGGGGACGAAATCCATGGCCCTAGGCAATACTCAGTGGGCAATATATCAAGACTTATCTGCACTTACCCTGGCAAAGAGGCATTTATGTGCACCCCTCACGAAGTGACTCACCATGGGGTGAGATATCGTCGGGGGTTCCCCTTCTCTGTGTCCTACAACTATAAACCTGTGACCGAGGAGGACATAAGGAGGGTCACGGAAGAGTTGCTGGAAGGGGACGGTCCAAAACAGGTTGATGACGATAAAAGGCCCAGAATACAGACAATGGCATGTAAAGGGCCCGAACAGAATTAAAGTCCCAGGCTCCAGAAAACACAGAAAGAGAGGGGGTAGAGAGAGGGAAGAGAGGGGTGTGAGGGGCTTTTGTTCAAGAAGTTACTGTTCTTAATCAATGGTGTCGTGTTGAGACCAGGTTCAAAGGGTCCCAATAGTGGTCTTGTCTCAGGAGAGAGGGGAATAGAAGATTTTGTGGGGAAAAAAAGGATGTCTGGCCAGTGTGATATGCGGACTGGCTCCCTTAATGCCCAGGGCCTTAACTGACCCTCCAAAAGATCTATGGTGTTACACAAGTTCAAGAGGTCCACGATTGATTGGATGTGGATACAAGAAACATATTGGAAAATACTGGTAGACAAAAGCCTGAGAGATAAGGTATTACAATCCCAAGTAACACCAATTCCGTGGTCGGACCACAATATGGCCGCAATTATAGTTGACAAGGGGATCTGAAAATTCCCCGGGGGAACTGGAGATGCAATGACTTCCTGCTTAAGGATAAAGCGGTGCAACAGGAGCTGCAAGGGGGAATCAAGGAATACTTCTTATTTAATGACATGGGGGAGGTGGGAATCCAATCTGTGTGAGACTGTTTCAGGGCGACCATAAGAGGGACCCTGATGAGGATAAGCTCTGAGAAAATGAGAGAAAGGGAGGAGAAGGAGGTTAAGCTCCGCAGGAAAATAGAGGAGATACAACCAGGAAGTATCCAAGGGCAATATATGTCGTCAGCCAAGGCGAAAGAGTTCTGCAAATTTAAGACCCAATTGAAAGCAATACTGACGCAGGAAACTGAAAAAAAACTCCTGTTCCTGAAACAGAAATATCATGAGAAGGGAGACAGAGCAGACAGGAACTGGGCATGGAGACTGAGGGAAGAGAAAAAGAGGCCCACCATCGGGGTTATAAGGACAGAGGATGATAGATACCTACACGATGTCCAGAGTATAGGGGACGAGTTTGTAGAATACTATAGAACCCTATATTCATCGGAATGGGCAGGGGAGGAGACCCAAATAGATGATTTTCTGAAAAGGCTATCAATCCCAGGGCTCCAGAAGGAGATGGTGGAAAACCTAGATAACCCCATAACTGCAGAGGAAGTCATGAAGGGAATTTAGGGAATGAAAGCAGGGTCTGCCCCGGGGGAGGATGGATTCACTATAACATGTTATAAACTATTTAGATCGCTGCTGGCTCCACGTTTAGCAGAGATATTTAACGCGTGCTTGGAGGGCAAACCCCTTCCCGCACGATTATGGCAGCAGTAACTGTCACAATCCCAAAGGAAGGGAAGGATCAAACCAGGTGCTCCTCCTATAGGCCAATTTCCCTCCTCAACAGAGACGTACAGATTCTGGCAAACATCCTGGGAACAAGACTGGAGGGAAGTATGTTGTTACTAGTGCACAGGGAACAGGTGGGATTCATCAAGGGAAGGCAACGGTCAGACAACATTAGGAAGACCATCAACCTGATCCATGGGGCACAAACGGGAGAGCTGGATGCATGCCTAGTTACGTTGGACTCAGAAAAGGCCTTTGATAGGGTTGAGTAGCCTTTCATGATGAAGGTGCTGGTGAAAATGGGGATGGGAAAACATTTCCTGAAATGGGTGACCAAACTATACAACAGACCCAGGGTGAGGGTGCGGATAAACAGAGGGGGCTTTACGGAGTCCTTTGAACTCACGAGAGGCACCAGGCAGGGATGTCCCCTCTCCCCACTACTGTATGCCCTCGCAATGGAGCCGCTAGCAATCGCAATACTGATGAACGATCAGATCAGGGGTATTCAGGGGGAGAACTGAAATGCAACATCTCACTGTTTGCAGACGATGTATTGGCTTACCTCACAAATATACAGGTCTCCCTGTCAGCATTAATGGGCCAGATAGCTGAGTATAGTCTCCTTTCGGGGATCAAAATTAACGTGGGGAACTCTGCCATCCTGCCGCTACTGGCATGGGGCCCACTCCTAGATCCAAAAAATAAGTTTCCTGGGTATGAAGGTCAACCAGAAAAGCACTCGATACCTGGGCATACGGGTGACGAGGGATTTGGGTGAAATGGGGATGGCTAATTATGCTCCCTTCCACATGCAGCTAACGGCGGACTTGGAGAGAGGGGCTTTGAAGAGATGGGGGCCCTTGGATATGGACGTGGTACGGTGGGTGACGTCTAAAAAAATTAATGTATTACCCAGGCTGCTAGATCTGTTTACAGCCATCCCGAATCATCTCCCAGAAGTCACAGGAGAGCTTTGTATGTTTATTTTGGGACGCCAAGAGTGAAAATGGCAACACTAACCCTTCCAAGGGATAGGGGGGGATTCACAGATACTATGAAGCGGCACAAATCAGAGGGATGTTAGAACATATGAGGGAGGATCTGAGGACGTACTGGAGGATCTGGTAGCTCATCCTCTGAAGGTCAGAGACTACTTCTGTGCCCCACCAAGATTAATTCCGGAACAAATGAGGTCCCACCGTATGCTAGGAGTCTTCTGGTCAGTCTGGAGGTATTCAATTGAAACACGTGGGTACACATAATGGCCCTCACCGATATCCTCAATATGGGGGCCTCCGTTTGAGTTGGGACGCCAGGGTTTCATGCATTCACAGAGGTGGTCAGATGCAGATCTGGAAAGGGTGAGACAACTTTTTGAGGGTGGGAGTTTCCAGGAATGGGGTAAGGTACGTGACACGTTAGGAGGGTACTCCATCACACTTTTTGATTATCTCTGCATTAGGGGGATTCTGACAGACCCTTAGGGAAAAGGTGGGGTCTAGAGAACTAACACTAGTGGAAAAGGTCCTGGACCAGTCAGTATCACTGAAGGGAATACTATCCAAATTATACAAGACGATGAACGGAACCTGCTTACAGGGGAGGCAAACTTTCCAGAGGTACTGGGAGGAGCTGGTGGGGGAGGAGATCCCCAAGGAGGAATGGTTGCAAATATATAGAGTGGTCTTCCACAGAGGGCTGTTTACCGCTTCGATAGAGCACAACTTCAAAATGTTGATAGGTTGGCATAGGGACCCAGTGAAACTGTCGAAAATGTTTCAGGGAATATCTCCTTTTTGCCCAAGGGTGTGCAGTAATCGGGGAATCCTGGCACACATGTCGTGGTGGTGCACCAAGGTGCACGTTTTTTGGAAAGAGGTGCTGAGCTGGATGCAAGAGGTAACGGGGATAGGGTTAGACCTAGACCAGTGGTCTTCAAACTTTTTTGGCCAGGGCCCCCCTGAGCAAAATTTGGGCAGGTCGGGACCCCCCAGAAATGCCAAATGGACAGTATATATTGCGCGCCGTCACCTGCTCCCATCAAAGTCGCTGGGCTCCCTCATCCCACTCTTACCCAGTCGCTGGTCTCTCCCCACCCCATCACACACCCAGGGCTCTCCCCACTCTGCTCCCATCACTATCCCATGGTTCCCGCCCATTGTGCTCCCACCATAGTCCCTCGGTTCCCCCATCCCGTTCCCAACACAGTCTGAGGGCCAGTGGCGGCTGGTGAATCTTTTTTAAGTGGAGGGGCATTAAGGGGAGGTTCGGGGGGGTTTCCCCCTGTGAATTTTTATTTAAATAATAGGTTAAAATGTTGCATTGTAGAGCATACTTTTAACAAAAAATGGGTAAATAGCCAAACAGTTTGCAATTGTTGCTGGGAGTCCAGGGGGCAGGCATTGATATTTTATTTCTATCGCGCTCGTACACAAGTGTTTCAGAGCGTGACAAGGCAAGGGAGGGGAACAGAGGAGAATAAAACAGCGATCTTACTAGGCCCAGTGACATTGAGAACACGCAAGTGTGAGGGGAAAAGTGCATGGAAGGGGGGAGAAGTGGAAAGTGCGAAGCAGAGGAGAAACAGATAAATAACAATAAATAAATAATAAAGGCAACAAACAGTGGTAGTGCAGCCAGCAATTTGCAAGTGCTACGTTTAAGGCAGCAGACAGGGTAGGTCTGATAAGTGCAGGAAGAAAGATGGTTCTCCTCAAGTTTTAGATTGGCAGGGCGCTGTTCCAGAGGGAGGCCCCAGCCGAAGACGGAGATCTACCCCCAGCTCGTTTCTTTGATAAACGACTGACCCTGAGGGAGTTGGAGGTAGAGGAGTGAAGAGCTCGAGAGGGGAGGTATTTGCGGAGGAATAGCTGAAGGTATTTTGGACCGAGGCCCCAGAAAGCCTTGTGGACAAGGCAGAGGGTTTTGAATGATAGATGTCCGGTAAAAAGATACCATCCCTGTCCCCTGGGCCCCACTGGTCCTAACACAATGAACATGATTATGTGTATATGCAAGGCGCTGCACATTCATACAGCAATCACTCTATCATTCACATGAGCATCCATCACCATACACTCACTCATAACGCATCCATACACATGTTTAAATAAAAACAATGAACATAAACGTACCTTCTGCATTGGCCTGTGTGTGGGTGCTGCTCCAGCTGCTCTGTCCGTATGTGCGAGGAGGCGCAGGAGCTCCCCCTCGGACATACGGACATGCAGTGCCCCAGCCAGCATTTCCAATGAGCTATGCAATGCTGGCGAAGCAAAACGCCCCAGCACTTGCATGGCTCAGTGAGCATGTGCGGCTGGGGAACTAAACTGAACTGTCAAAGGGAAACAGTGTTTCCCTTTGACAGTTCAGCCAGCCCAGGAGCACTCCATTAGCTGGATAAAGCAGCTGAGGGAGTGCTCACTGTTTCACTGGGCTGGCTCCTTAGCTCCTCCATAATGGATGAGGGGCCACTATGCAGTTAGTAATGTTGACCATTGTTGCTGAATATATCACAATTTACTTACATTTTAACACAAAGCACCCCTTTGGGTACTATTGAAACAGTGGGCTTCATAACTACTCTGGCGGTAGCTGTGCCGGTAAAACCGGCACGGCTGCCACTGGAGTTGCATCCGGGTCTGGCACCCGCGAATGGGCAATTACTAGGTCATGCCGAGTTAGGCGGACATGATAATTGCCCTTTCGAAGGTGCCGGTAGATCCCCATTCCCATTTGAGCCCCATATGGCTCAAATGGGAAGGGGGAGCTCGGATGCACCGGCACCGTTAATAACGGTGCTGGTGCATCCGACGAGCTGAGGTCAGACCTGGCGGGGGCTGTCAAGCACCCACGAGCACAACTCTTACTATGGCGGAACGGTAGCAACGGTGCCGGTAGCTTACCAGCACCGTTGTTACTGGTCCGCCATAGTAGTAATGAGGCCCAGTCTGTGACTAAAGGAATGAATATCCATTTACAACTGTGGGCCACGTTTTCATTGTTGCCTGAGACAGTTTCATGCTTCAGCCCGCCCATGTGGGCCACCCCTGCCCATTTCTTCCAATCTAAAAAAAAAAAAAAATCTTTTTTCATGCTGAGCTCTCAGGGCCCCCCTGGGATGCACCTGCGGACCCCTAGGGGGTCGCGACCCACAGTTTGAATACCACTGACCTAGACCCTCTGCAGTAGCTACTAGGGTGCCCGCAAAAAGACAGGGAAGAACAGACTCCCAAAGATGTGGGAAGCCATTTAAGAGCGGGGAGATTGGCTATAGCCCAATGGTGGAAAAAGGAAACGCTCCCTATGAAAGTGGTATGAGAAGGGAAAGTATAAAACATGATGGTTATGCAAAAGCTCACGGCGTTGGTGAATGATAGCATGGTGGAATATCAAGCCGAGTGGTCAGCCCTACTGCTTAAATGGAGGATGGAGGAAAGCGGCCAAGTAGACTTATCCAATGGGGGCACCAAGTGTTATGGGGAAGAGTGTGATGATGGGGGGGGCCTGGAGGGGAGCCGATAAGGGTTAAGTGCAGACGAAACAGACATTGTCAGATACCTTGCACCATTGAACAAAAAGTTGAGTTTAATGAGGGGTTGGGGGGAAGAGGGGAGGTTGGGAAGAGTGATGAGGGGCGGACAGGGGCATGAGGGGAGGGAAGGGGGATGGGGGATCTGGACTGTTATTGGTAATATGGGTTTCACTTGAAATTGTTTGTCACATTGAAAATGTCTGGTTCTCTTTAAAAAATGCTAATCAAATCAAGTAAAAAAAAAAGTGATGTTTGCAATGAAAACTAAAGTGCTCACCATACTTCTTGCTAAGTGAGCATTAGCAGTGAAAGGAAGTGGTTTGTTTGCCAATGTGTAGCAGAGTTGAATACAGTGTACAATCCACTTGCAATGCAATAGTAAATTTAGTGACTGGGTGACGCTCCCTTCCTGCACCAAAAGAAACAAAAAATGGAATGGCTTTATGCAGTGATTGTTTTGTCTGAATAGAGTGATCCTGTTCTGGGCACATCAAGCGTATGAAATTCGTTTAATCCTCTTGTTTCAGGTACTGAAAGCAAATGAGTAATTCTAGACTGATCAAAAGAAAGCTAGAAAATCATTTGAGTGAAATATGGGACGTAGTTCTAAATACAACCTTATTTTTGTGTTTCGTGACAAAATTACTTACTGAGAGTGCTGAGACAGATGTCTTAAAGAATACTATAATGCTCAGAGAGGGTTCAAGGATTTTTGTTAAATTCTTGAAGGGACCTATGGCTGTCCCTCTCTCTCTAGTCGAAAAAACAATGTCCTCCCTAACCAAGGTTTCCCTACAACCCAAGTTAGTATATACAACAGATTTCACCCTACTTTTTAGGTTCTTACTTATGCTCAGCATGAAGACCTAAAGGCGGTTCTCGCCTTCTCTTTCTAAACTCCCTTAAGGATTTACTGACTCTCCCTACACTATCCAGTGTTTAGTATTCTAAAAGGGTTACTAGGATGTGCCGTATTGACAATCTGCCTGATCCAGTCTCCTTTCTTTCACGCCCACCTACTCCTGTCCCTTTCCTTATGGTCGTTCCTCACTACTATCCTCCTCCAACTCCAGCCACCTAACTCAATCTACGCCCTTTGTCTTCCTCTGCTGTCCCTCCAATACCTCTCCCTCCTTTGGAGTTTTGCTTCCACCCTTTGATCTTACTACTCCCTTCTCCCCACTACAACTCTATCCTACACACAACTACCCCTTCACCACCCTCGTACCTAGAAACCCTCTTCTCTCCTTCTCTGGACCACACCTGCCATACTTTCACACATACTCGAAACGCAGTACCACTTACACTCACTAACCAATACCTCACTTTCTCTCAGCAATTGCCGCCACGCTCCAGTGCTCCTTCCTTATTACTACTGGCCTCTTGGTCCGCCACCTCCTCCTCGGGCCTCACCTGAACTTCCCATACATTCCTGTTTCCTGCTGTCCTTTTTATGCACCCTGGCTTTAATCCGGTATTGCATTGTTACATTGGCACAAGTTTTTTTGATGGAATTTTTTTTACACACAATTCCATTGAAAAAAACTCATTGAAATATAGAGGGGGTAAGTGGATAAAAAGGATAGAGCGGGGGTTGGGGCAGGTATAAACATATAGGAAACGGGGATTGGCGGGGGTCCCCAAAATAAAAACAAAATATTTATGATTTTTTCGATGGAATTATTTTTGTAAATATTCCATCGCAAAAACGGTCAGAAAAACGACATAGAACTCCATTGTATTACTGGTCCTGTCTCCCCTTCCCTTGAGGTGTTAGAAGCAGCAACGTTCACAAATAGAGGGTTAGGCCCCACCCACTTTCTCTGCACAGGCCTGCTGTGGAATGGGAATTGAATCCTGGAAGGTGAATGTCCAAGTTCATGGTAGGGCACCTTGTGCCTGTGTTCAGGGGGTCTGTGTTCCCCTTGTTGACTCCCTGGTGGTCTAGGGAACTCTGTCGGTACCTGTGGCTATTTGTCATAGCTGCAGTGTAGTGCGCTGCTGCTTTCCCTGCTGGCATGTAGGTGTTCCGTCGCAGGTAGCTCTCTCCTCATCTCCAGCGGGAAAACCATAATTGTGAGGTCTGCTGGTGGATTGTCGCGAAGTCTGTTCTAGGCAGTGTTCTGGACCTTGTAGGGTGTGGGAGTGCTGCTGGTTCTTTACGGTTTTTGATCTTTGTTTATCTCGGTTATGTCGATTCTGTAAAAGACAGAAAGACAAAAGAGTACAGCACATGTATAAGCTGGCACAAGGGGGGGGGGGGGGCAGCAATTGGAGCCCTCTCAACTGCTACAGTCTTCGTCAGGGCTAGGACTGGCTCTCGATTTCTCCCTGGTAGGCCTCCCACTACCAGCTCAGAGGGGTACTCACCCCTCTTTTGACAGAGCCAGGGATGTGACCTTGTTGCAGCTCTTGGAGTTTGCTTACTCTCTTTAGCGGTATGATTGCTATGAGGAAAGCCACTCTATGAAGTCCTTCAGTGAATCTTTGTACATAGGCCCAAAAGGGGAATGCAGAAGTCTATGTAGCATCAGATTTAGAACTCAGCCTGGCGGTGGGTGCGCCACACGCGATGTATGCATTTTACCCCTACAATGAAAGCTTTGACCATTAGTAGCTTCCACCAAGACACTATGTTGCACCACAGTATATGCTGCAAGCGCTGCTAAACCTACCTTGAGTGAATTGTACACCAACCCGGAGTCTAAAAGGAACAGGAGGTAGGTGCCCATGTCTCGTAGTGAACAATCAACTGTATTGATCTGTTTCTTCTTGCACCATATAACAAAACCTTTCAATTAATTGAAATGGTGATGCCTTGTATTTGGTTTCCTGGCTTCATTTAATGTCACTTAAGGTTTAAGTGACAAAACTATGACTTCTCCAGCATGGGGTCTGGCATGGATTCACACGCTCATGAATATTCCATCGTCAGGCTGGGAATCCTCAGTAAAAGAATAAACTCTTAAAAAGATTAAAGTTTTACTTTCACTTTAAAACTGTATTTCCCCTCTAAACCAATCACGGTCCCCTGGGTCATACTGCCCCCATCCAATGACAGTCCTCTCTCTAAGCCCCGCCTCTGGCAGCCATCTTCACATTACTATTGCACACTTCAGTGTTGTGAGTCCTCGAGTTGCTCTCCAAGCTATTTTGTACTTTTTCCCGAGATTTTTGTGGAATGGTACTATTTTTGTTCCATCGGAACCCGTTTGCTCCTATCTTCATCGACCGGCAATGGGGATCTGTTGATGGTGAAGTTACACGCCCCCCACTCAAGGGTGGTTGTTTGTTAAATTTTCTGGAAGGTCGTCTTGGGCCCATACAGGATGGAGGAAAGGGAACGGGCCATAGGTAAAAGGAGGGAAAGACACTTTTCAGGCTCTGCACCCAATGCGGGCTAAGGAACATGTTCATGGAGGACAAATGTCAGAAGTGTCTGTACTGCCTGCACCCGGACCACAACGAGGATGGATGCAAGATATGCCTGGACTTCTCGAAGCAAAAGAAAGACCGGTATTGCAGGCTGGTGGCATGGCTCAAGTCGAGCAAGGCCCCTGACCCGTGCCCTGAACAGGGGCATGCCTCACCCAGGACCGGTTGGTACCGAGGAGTGGTCTCTCTCCAGGAGGAGGTCGAAGTTCTTTGAGGATGCCCCATCTGTGGGGGTCGAAGAGAAGGTCAAGAGCTGCAAGGCTGATTCCGCTGTGTTCACCGCTGATGCAGGTCCCAGGTCAGATAGACCGCGATCATATTCGCAGTATGCTTCATCAGCCAGCCTGCCATAAGTTTCCTCCTCAAAGAGGAAGGCCTCCACCCGGCAAAGTTACGGGACAAATCAGAGAAACAAAGGTTGGGAGAAGAGGAGAAGGCCTCACAGCAGGCTCAGCAGATGCAGCCAGAGACTCGGTCGACCGCTTCGTCGACATCCTCTGGAGCGACCACTACAGCAGGTGGTACCGACCCAAGAAGGGTGAGCCCTACAGCGCAGAGAGTATCCCTGCCTCCCAGGTGTGACACAGCCATCGAGGCAGCGGCAAAGGCTGCAGGCACCCATGGGGGAAAGGCACCGGTTCACAGCCCTCAGGAGGGAAAAGGGGGTAGGCGAGGAGGCCCAAAAGCAACCCTCAAAGGTTTACGTTCAGCCAATGAACATCTTATCCACGGACGACGGCCAAGAGTCTGTCCATATAGTCCATAAGGAAGACGGCAGCGCAGGGCCTAGCACTCTATCATTCCCTCCAAAGCCGAGGGACATATCCATGGACATCCCGTCAACTCTCCACACCCTGGTGATGGAGATCCAGCAAAGGTTGCCCCCAGCACCGGCATCTGTTGTACTGCAGACCCCTGACCAGCCTCCACGTAAGAAGAGGAAGCGTCATCCACCGCCATCGCATCAGCCTCCTCCACCAGGTCGGGACCTGACTCCACCAGTGTGCCCGGGTACACACACACAGACACTGGTACGGAGATGGCCACGGAAACCGACGAAGAGGAGGACTTCGTCCCGGAAGACAACAAATCATTGCACCTGGACACCCCTCATAGAGGCTTTCCACAAGACGAGGTGGGATCATTCCACTCTATCTTCAGGGCTTTTGAGCTGTTCCAGCTTGTGCCAGAGGGAACCAAGAAGGGGGGCTTCCCATGTAAGAAGAGGAAGCGCCATCCGACGCCACCGCATCAGCCTCCTCCAGGACCCGACTCCACCAGTGGACCCGGATACCCACACAGACACTGGTACGGAGATGGCCACGGAAACCGACGAAGATGAGTACTTCGTCTCGGCAGACGACGAATCACTGCACCTCGACACCACTCAATCTCCAGGGCTTCCAAGCTGTTCCAGCTTGTGCCCAAGGGAACCAAAAAGGAGGGCTTCTTATATCAGCGACGGGAGTCCAAGAGGAAGCCTATGATGGGGGTACTCTTTTTGGAAGACATTTTGCGGAGTGCCCAGCCTTCACAAAAAAACCCATGCATGACTCTGATTAAATGAGACAGGTGGAGAAGAAATACAGGTTTCTGGACTCCGCACCCAAGTGCTTGAGGTCACAACTGTCGCTGGACCAAGTAGTGTCGGTCGCCGCAAGAAAACGTTCAGCCAACCCAGCCTATGCATCATCAGTCCCCCTGGACAACGAGGGGAAGAAGATGGAAGCCATGGGGAAGAGAGTCATCTACATGGCGGTATTGTGAAAAACCCAAAGGTGTCTCACTATTCTGCGGGGATCTGTCATCCAGGTGGCCAGGACATGAACATCGCTATTGGATCCAGTTCCTAGGGGTGGACCAGTGGGGGAAGAACACCTGGATAGGGGGTCTTCGGGGAGTGGAAGTGGGATGCCGATGGGCGAGACATTTATTTATTTTTTACATTTATATAGCGCACTGCAGCCCCCATTCCCTGTAACAACTTTTTCTCATCCAACCCTGTAGGATACATAAAAACTCTACCTGTCATGAATAAAGCTTCAGGCTCAAGAAGATTTGTGGCCCCCTTTGTTGTTCGCAAGAGAAGCCGTGCTCCGACAGGTTCTGGCCCTTTAAGACGAGGATTACCAGGCGCATGGAAGTTGGCTTGGCAACGCTGGCGTCCTGTCATTTCTGCATTGCCCAGCCTCCGGCGTGCTGCTAGGGTGTTCACGTGATCACTATGCGCTCACGTGATTGTTTAAATAGCGCCGCGGGGAATCACTCAGTGCTTCTGAACTTCCTGGTTTCCAGTGGCGTTACTTTGTATCATTGAATCTTGTGTACCTTCCCTCCCTTTCCCCACCCATCTTGGAACTGCCTTCCTGTGTATCGGATTTCGGACTGTCCCTGGATATTGCCTGTATCCTGCCTCCTTGGTGTTTGAACTTTGTTTGATCTATTCATTGTACTGCTCTGACCTCGGAACGTCCACGGATTTCGAACTAGCCTACATTTGTTTGCCTTCTGGATTGCTATGGACTGCCTTGGTTTACGGATACTTTGGATTTTGGTTCTGGATCTTCCTTTTGGATTTGAAACTTTGTGTGTACTTTGAACTTAAGACTTCCAGTGAGTCCTGCTTAGGCGTCCTCGATCCATCGGGGTAGTTTGTTTGGATTCTCTGCATTCCTCTACGGACCCTCGAATCATCATTGCCTCAACTGCTCCAGTACAGCTTCCTTCACGGTAAGGGTGTCTTTTGAGTTTCCCTTTTTGTAATCATTAGCCTGTCAATTCCAGCAGCTAGCATTTATTGTTTCATTTTCTTATCCACAGGGATAAACTGGTAGATTGGCTCGTTCATTTCTTTGGGTTTGACAGTGTTTAACTCAAAGGTCAGTGTTCCGTTATTCTTTGTTCACACTGTATTACTGTTACGGATTGTGGATAACTTGCGTCACTTTTCTTACAGTCGCTTTCAGTCTACCTATACTCCTGTGTCGGCACACCTTATCCTGAGTACTGCAGCCATCCTGGGCTTCGTTTGGCATCCTATGTTTTGGCTACTAGATCGCACTGGTTGTTCACTTTCAGCCAGCGGGGTATAATAGTCAGAAGAATTCTTCGGCTACACTAAGAGGGCAATATTCCCCTGACACTACCCTACCCGTTTTCCAACCCAAACACTTTCTTACAATGTAACAGACAATGGACTAACACCAGAGCCGTTTACCTGCCATGTCCCAACAGAGGGGTCAGGTAGAGTCAGGCAATTGACAATAACCATGCACACCTGTGTCTTGATATGGGCAAAATCTTCCTCGGGGCCAGCCCTTTGAGAGCAAAAATACCCAATTCAGCCCAAAATACAGGTTCTATTGTGCTGAGCAGTGATCTCATGCTAGTGACAAATGACACCCTCAAAGTTTTAGCATATTTATTCTAAGCAGTGAATTTCATATACATTTGGGATTCAAGTTAGAGAATATTACAAAGCATAAAACAAAGAGCAATGCAAAATATAGTGAAACATGGAACTTAGATAAACATAGAGAAACATAGAGAAATATAGAGAAACATAGAGAAACACAGTCTTACGTCCCTTAATCTCTTGCTGTCAGTCACCATGACGCATAGTTCCAGAACTTTCCCTGTGAGGCTGGTTCATGGAAAAAACCCAGCTCTCTCTGAGATGCTCCCTGCTCGCTCCTACCCCCTCCCTTGGTTCCCATCTGCGCTGGCTGAGGAATGTCTTATCAGTACCTTCCCAGAGAAAAGGAAGATTAGCTTGGAGCCAGGGCTACCGTTAGTGAGGCTGAATATTCTAAGGGAAGCAGGGATGTATTAACCCCATCTGCAAGCTCTAAAAGGCATGCACTCATAGCTTAGTGTTTATAGCGCTTAAGACTGGCTATCTAAGCGCTATATAGGTGCCATGATGTTCCAAACACTCCAAAAATACCTATTAGGTACAGAGCTAGGGGTCCTCCCTGCCTGTCTATCAACAATGCTTAATGTGACCTATTTCATACTAGGCCTGCATATTCCTTGTAGCTCACTACTGCATAATGGAAGTGCTACAACAGACTACTGTCAGCATTTTTAGCACATACTTTGAATACACTATTGGCTTTCAGCGGCTAATGCTGTCATCTAAAGCCCTGATTGGCAAGGTTGCAATTTCGTGTATCACTACATTCCACCCCTATTCAACGTTTGTGCGACAAATGCTGATTAATACCTATCAATATAGTATTTAGTGCAGTGATAAAGACCTTGGGGCTTTGCAAGAGGTTTAAGCAAACTATCTTCTAGCGGTTAGTTAGCGTGGCATGCAAGGTAAAACACTACCTAAACAAAAATGTACACAAAGTGAACAGTGACATATACCCTTGCCAAAACCTGGCCTACACAAAAAATACCTACACCAAGTGAACATGGACATTTACTCTAGCCAAAACCTGGCCTACACAAAAATACCTAAATCAATTTTGTATAACTGATTGTCAGTTAAAAAGCAGCATGCAGTTAAAATGTCAAGGCAATCCAGTGTAGTCTAATCTACAATGCACTATTGCATTTATGTATGGTTACCAATTCTAAAACCTGGCAGCCTTTCACTCTAAGGGCTTACCCTCCCCCTGATCCCAGGGCATTCAAGCGTGACTATGGGCTGTGTGACTAGACACTTCCCCCAGGTAGGTGGAACCCAACCAGAAACCATCTAATTTCGTGAACAAGGTGAACCCATGGGCACCAGGTTATCTAAATAAAAACAATTCTACTAATTTACATCAAAGCATGGCATGTGTTATTCATGCAATCAAAAAGCAAGCAATTCAATCCATATGTATGCTGGTAACTGTAGCTCTGCGTGCCAGTGTGTGGAGGATGGTTGCCCCCACCCAGTAAAAAGCCAACACCTGCTGATTTAACAATGTTTGCCATACAATGCATTGTGTGTATTTAGCAGTCTTGTTGACCTGCCCTATGGCAGACAAAAATGTCTTCATGTCTAAAATTCTGTCATCTTCAATTGGCTGTCAATACTTGTAGCAGTGCTGGGCATATCAATGGGCCCCACTAGGCCAGAAGTTCTATAGCAGAGCTGGCATCAGAACCCATAGTGGCTAGCTTATTGTGCACAGTTTCTATGTCACAAGCATATAAAGCACCTGCAATTAATGAATCTAGCTCCCTAGCTACGCGCACTCTAGTGATGGGCCATAGAAATGGACTCCATTTGTAGCAGCTTGGTAGTACTAAGGAAACATTGCCTCATGATAAATCTATGTCTAAGTGTATCACTGTAATAATGAAGGTGTGCATTACCAGCCTACAATTTACATGTTGTCTTACTACTGGAAAATCTAACAGGTTCACAGTGTCTACCTATTGTGACTTGGAGAATACTCTTCTTCAAGTGGGATATCTACCATATACAATAATAACTTTAGCCACAAACACCATACTACTATCCGGCAGTGGCTGTTTCATCACACCATGGTAACATGCCTTAGTCAAGTTATAGTCCATAAAATTTTGGCGAGAACACTCGCTGCAGTTCTTGGTCAGAAAAACATCACATTAGACAAATTAAACAAATGGTTGTATCCATTCAGTGACAAAAGATGCCCGACAATGTGCCTGGCCAGTATACTAGCAATTCCATGTGGATACTCATTTGTAGCGCTTTTCCAAAGAATTATTCCAAATGTCTACAATCAAAAGGTGACTCTTTGCATTAGTGTGCTGGAGACAGCTGTCCCCACAAAAACATGAAACTGGTTGGTTTAACAAAAACCGTGTCACACTCTGTGTCATAAAATCAAACATCAAGTCAGTCATGGTTTCATTTACCTGCCTTAAGCTGGCTGTAAAAGTATCCAGTGTTTCAAAGATTACCATTTCAAATTATAGCTCATACACTTGGCAGCATTACTTCAATTAAGAATCTTAACCTACGCACAGGTGACTTTGATGTGCGCGCTCATCTTATCTCAAAATAAATTACGCTCCTGCTTGCATAATTCTGCTGCCCCAACAATTCATAAATCATTCTCCTGCCTACGTGTAACGTAGAATATTTTTTTTTTCAAAAAACAAAACATCTCTGGTTAAAGCAATTCGGTTGGAAGAGTAAAACCATTTCGTTTTTTCAGATTCATCTCAACAGTGCATTTAAAAACCATTTTTCAATGTGTTAGCATTCTTGTGGTGCCTGATGTTACAGTCCACCACTCATTGTCCATAGTCCTTTAAACGAGAAAGGGCAAAACATGTCAATTAAGTTATTTCCAGCAACTGAGTCATTTGAATGTGTAGCATCAAATACTTGATAATTAGCCAAGTCTGCATCGTGCCAGTTCAGCAAAAGTTATTACTCTGTTGGACACTTTTCGCAGGTTGCAGCAGCGTTGTGCGGTGCAGGGCACGTTAAAGTTGAAATAGCATGTCGCAGTGGCTCGCTTTCTCTGAGAATGCGTCTGACCCTTCTTTGATCAGTGTCACCCACAAACTGCATATTAACTTTCTGATATTGTGAAATGCCTGGTCTTTTTTGCCTAGGCAAAAATACAAACAAAAATGTTAGGATTTCATCAAAAGTTCAATATCATTATTCTTCATGTTAGGATGTCGTCAAAACTTCAATATCAGCGTTATCCACCCCTTCCCATAATACCACCCCCCATCTTCAAAAAGTCTCATCAGGTAACTACACACTTTATCATTGCTACTGCAATTATTTATCACCCTTCTGCATGTTTCTGGGGGCTTATTTACACTCAACCATACGGGGTGTAGCTGCCTAATCACAAACTCATTTGTGCAATGCAATCATAGCTGGTCAATGGTACCTCAGACTGATCTGTGCTTTTACAAAGCCATATAGTAAGTACCCAGGTCGCACAATGCTTTTCTTTTTCACCAAAGCGATCACAAATGCCAGGCGCCAACTTGCTTCCAGTGTCCCATGATCTTGGTTTAGTTTGCCCTGCTGGCATCACTCCATTTTTTCAAAGGTAAAGTCTTTCAGTCCAATACCGCTTACAGTTGTACAAGCAGCTGTTTATTCTTCATACAGGCAGTGTCTTTTCAAGCCTCTGGTTTTTTCACTTGTCATTTTTTCAAAGGGCGTTTGCTGTTTCCTGAACCACCCCTTTGAGTGCGATAGTCTGAGTCAGTTTCTTTTGTTGCTTCAACAAATCATTCATTCTTGCACTAAGCCGTGTGGCTTCTGGATCATGGCTAATGTGCAGTGTTCATGTTGTACTTCAAAGCCCCGCTCTGCATGTTGTCTCTTGCAAAACGGCTAAGCACTTTTGTCAGTTTTGCTTCCATCTGGAATGCCATAATGTCTTTGTCAGTTACTCCATCCCTGGTAATGTAGCTTGCAGTTTGCCAGATGTGTATTTTCTCTTCTCAAAGCGCCTAGAGGTTTCTTCTCCAGTGCACAGCGCTTTACTTCAGTTCACATCACATGGAGCATTGGAATGCAGCTTGCACAGCAATAGCGTTTCACTTCACATCACATCACATCACATGGGAATGCGGTTTGCACAGTAATGTCTGTTGGAATGGGCAGCTGTCTTTTCTTGGCCCATTCACAGATGCATAGGTAAATGTTCAGATGTGATGTGCCCGTCTGCCATCCTGCATGAAGCCTTTGCTCCCCACCACAGTTTACTGGGCAAATTCTTTACTTCTGAATTGCTCTCTCTTTTTGCTCCCCCTTCCTCAGGAATGCAGGCATGTTTATCTTTCGTGTGCACCTGGCAGCGCCATGAGCACGCAGCTTATCTCTTTTGCCTATAACTCTTATACTGTGGCGGCTTCAATGGGAAGCACTCGTTTCAGACAGTTCATCCAGATTAACTCTTTCTTGTACTGTTTCTGCTTTTGTTTGCCTTCCCGCACCTCGCCCAAAACTGCTTCAAGGCACAAGCTCTGCACACACAGCAAGACTCTTGTTTTCAAAAGCGGCACTTTTTTTTTTGTAATGTGCGATCTTTCAAGAGAACTCACAACCCATTAAATCTTTGTGCTATCTTATCACACACAGATGTCAATTCTGTTGTACCATTGCCAAACTATAACCACTCAGTTCAGTGCATTTAAAAATAAAAATGCCAATGTTTAGTGCAGCTCCCTGCACGTTTTTTTTTTTTGCAAGAACAACCCACACTCTATTGCTTGTGGGCTGTTTAATGTGTCAACAACATTTTTCCCCATGTATCACAGTCAACAGGACACTATTTCCAAATCATACATCACTTATAAGGCAACAGCACAAATCCATGGCATAGCATGGGGACAGTCAAAAATACTCCAGGGGCAATTTAGAAAAATATAAATTGTTTTTCTCCCCAAACCATTGCAAACTGGTTCTGCAAATTCAAATCAATACACAAAATCGAAAATCCAAATAACATTCACTCACTTTCCTTTTTAAGTGAGTCTCTCACCCATTAAAAGCATGGCACAGCTTAAAATGCAATATAACCATTTTAGTGTGTTTCCTTTAAACAGAATTTGCCACCATTAGCACATGGAATTTTACAGTTGCCAAAAGAAAGAAAAAACTCTTTAGGCTCTCAGCACAGATGTTACTCATTCTCCTAAGCATGGCTCCTCATTATTCAGGAATGCCAACATTCAAAAGCATACATCAAAAAAAAGCGAACCTTCGCCTCCGAACATTACAGCCCCCACTCGCTAGCACACTGGGGCTGAGTCAATGGTTAAATCACTATTCACAATTTGCATGTCAAATCCCTGCAATTATTTTTTTCCTGCCCTCATGACAGAATAGAGATGAGAACTCCGTCTCACTATGCATTCCAAATTACAACTTTAAACTTGGGAAACCGCATGATAAAATTCTTTTCTAATTGAGCATACATCTTTCTTAACCATTCCCCGGAGTGCTTTAAACAAAGCCATTTCCCGCTTGTTTATCGCCTTGTACTCCCTGGCACCAATCCCATGCAATAAGTCAGTCACGACTGATTTACTGAAGGGAGTCTTAACCACACAAGCTATCGGCCACGGCAAACCGACACAACATTGCTGCCTTTTGAAGTCTCAGAGCTGCAGTGAGACCATCAAGGAAATGCGACAGCCTGCTCCCCACTCTACACTGTGTTCTCTCACACCATTTGTCATGTCAGCATGGCACTGCTCTTCACAAATCCCACAAAGCTGCCACCAAATGTCTTGATATGGGCAAAATCTTCCTCGGGGCCAGCCCTTTGAGAGCAAAAATACCCAATTCAGCCCAAAATACAGGTTCTATTGTGCTGAGCAGTGATCTCATGCTAGTGACAAATGACACCCTCAAAGTTTTAGCATATTTATTCTAAGCAGTGAATTTCATATACATTTGGGATTCAAGTTAGAGAATATTACAAAGCATAAAACAAAGAGCAATGCAAAATATAGTGAAACATGGAACTTAGATAAACATAGAGAAACATAGAGAAATATAGAGAAACATAGAGAAACACAGTCTTACGTCCCTTAATCTCTTGCTGTCAGTCACCATGACGCATAGTTCCAGAACTTTCCCTGTGAGGCTGGTTCATGGAAAAAACCCAGCTCTCTCTGAGATGCTCCCTGCTCGCTCCTACCCCCTCCCTTGGTTCCCATCTGCGCTGGCTGAGGAATGTCTTATCAGTACCTTCCCAGAGAAAAGGAAGATTAGCTTGGAGCCAGGGCTACCGTTAGTGAGGCTGAATATTCTAAGGGAAGCAGGGATGTATTAATCCCATCTGCAAGCTCTAAAAGGCATGCACTCATAGCTTAGTGTTTATAGCGCTTAAGACTGGCTATCTAAGCGCTATATAGGTGCCATGATGTTCCAAACACTCCAAAAATACCTATTAGGTACAGAGCTAGGGGTCCTCCCTGCCTGTCTATCAACAATGCTTAATGTGACCTATTTCATACTAGGCCTGCATATTCCTTGTAGCTCACTACTGCATAATAGAAGTGCTACAACAGACTACTGTCAGCATTTTTAGCACATACTTTGAATACACTATTGGCTTTCAGCGGCTAATGCTGTCATCTAAAGCCCTGATTGGCAAGGTTGCAATTTCGTGTATCACTACAACCTGATAGCCCTTTACCTTCCCCACACGGATAAAAGGCGGAGCACGAAAGCACACTTCAAGCAAGGCCGAACGTACAACACCACAGCTACACCAAACCGGCAGTTCAAATGGAGGAGAAAGACGGCTGGACCTGGAAGGACGACGAAGGGGAAAATACCCTTGCCCTTTTCAACTCAAAACCGTGAATCCTCTGAAAGGGAAATCATAAGACCAGGAGTTACAGCTGGTTTGTGGAGGAGCAGATATCAATGGCACACAGGGGCCTCCAGCATTGCTAGCACAAGCGGGGAGGCGTGCTGGCTACCGTGGTACCATCCTTGACTCTAGAGGCAAGACCAAACAGCGGGTTCAACACGGGCAGTGAGTCGGAGGAAGCTGATAGCAAACCGACATGTGTTGACCCCAAGGTTGCAAGTGGCAACATATGATGAACGCAGGAACCTGAAACAAAGAGCTTGTGTGTAGGCAAACCTTTCTGAAAGCCCAGAGAAGGGCCAGCTTCAGAGTGCTCAGGCGCCGTAGGAATGCTCAGTCGAAGGACTCTCGCTGGCCCCTTGAGTGTTGAAAACTGCAAGTACCAGAAGGCCCTAGGAAAGGGTGACGTGATATGTCAGAGTGGTCCTACAAAGGTCACAACATATCCTTTGTACAATCGAAAGACTCTGACTCATAGTTGAGAGAAAGCTAGGGGAAGGGAACCCCGCTTTCTGAGAAGATTGTGAACTGTGAAATAAGGCAAGTGTGAACCCGACAGAGGGATGCCGAAATAAAGTTGGGAAAAGGGAACCTGCGCTTTCTGACAAGAATAAGCAAATCATGAAATGTGTTGAAATGACATGAAACATTTTAAAGAAGGCCGTAGTGAACCCAGCAGAGGGAGGCCCAGTTGTTGACGAGAGTGAACCCCGTAGAGGTTTTATCTTTTTGTTTTTATTGATTTATTCAACAAACAATACAAACCAAACTTGCAGTGCTTATGGTAACATTTCAATTATGCATCACTTCATTATGTTCACTGCTTCCCCTATCCCTCCCCCCCTTACGAGCCTACTTCCTCTCATGTTCTGTTTCTGCATCTTGTGATAGGGGTTCTTCTTCCGTGGGTTCCATTGGGTCACAAATTGGCCCAAATAACTCTGCTATTAGTAACTTCCAGGCCATCAGGGTCTCCGTTTCCTCCTCCCCCCTGGCGCTGCTCGTTTCTTGCCATACCATGGTTTCTGCCTCAGCCCATTTCCGTAAATCTTTCCACCATGCTTCCAGTCGCGGCCTGTGGCATGCCTTCCACCCCATAGCAATTCTTCTCTTTGCAAGTGCATACGCCAGGTCTTTTAATTTGTTCACATGCTTAAGTTTACGTGGTCTGGGAAACCCTCCTATCAAGCAAGCCAACACTGTATCCACCACAATCTTAATGCCTCTTTCTGCTAGTCTATGTGCCACTTCACCCACAAAATGCTCAATGACTGGACATGACCAAAACATATGCACCGTACCGGCATTCTCCTCATCACATTTGGGGCACGCTTGTCGTCCCACGTTTTTGAATCTGGCTATCATCTGGGGTGTCATATACGCTCTATGTGTAATATATAGTTGCAACTGTTGCAATCATGCATTCCTTGACACATTTTTGTGATATCCTTGGGCACGTTCCCATATCTCATCACCCATCGGGGCTCCCACTTCAGCCTCCCAGTCCCCTCTCAGTTGTACTACTTCCTTTCCCACTTTGGACATCATCAACTCACATATTCTAGATATCTCTTGTCCCCCTTCTGCTATGTCATATATTATATCTATGGTGGCGTCTGGTTCCTCTCCTAGCACCACTTCAGACCATGTCCTTTTGATTCTCCGCACCACTCTTTGATACGTGATATACTGGCCGATGTGTAACCCGTTTTCCTCCCCTAGCACTACAAAATCTTTTATAGTCTCCTCTTGCCATATATCGCCCAATGTTGCTATCCCCACCGGTTCCCAGTGGTTCCTGATCATCATCCTTAGTTGCTTTTCTTCGCCCGCCAGCGCCACTAGTGGTACCTGCGGGGAACACAGGGATGAGTTCTCCATCATCTGGCATGCCCTGCGCCACATCTTCCACCCAAGTATCATCATCTTTGGACGCCCTTCCATATCCGCCTTGGGCAGCCGCATAATTTCTTTCAGGTAGAATGGAGCGCAATCTTGTCGGAACAACCTGGACTCCGAGGTAACCTCCTCTGAGAGCCATTTAGCTACATATTGCAGCTGGCTCGCTATATAGTAAACTTCATAGTTAGGCAGTTTTATACCCCCTTTCTCATATGAATTCTGTAGCTTCCAGAGGGCTACTCTATTTCGTGTTCCATGCCAAAGGAAATCCCTGCACATACTGTCCAATCTGATAAAGAACTTCTTTGCTATCAAGTATGGTATGTTTCCAAGGTAGTGCAAGTGTCTGGGTAGAACCACCATCTTCAACATTGCCCCACGCCCCATCATTGCTAAAGGTAGCCTCACCCAGATCTTCATGCAATTTTCGATTTTCTTAATTTCAACCTCTGTATTGTACTGATGCTCCTCTTCCACCGTACAGTATATATCTACCCCAAGATATCGGAATGTACTAATCTCCCATTGTATTTGTAACACCGGTAGTTGTTTTCATTGTATCCCTTTATATCCACCCAATGGGAATGTGCTAGATTTCTGGGGGTTCACTGCTATGCTAGACAGCCCTGCATCTCTCTCCATCACCTCCAGAATGTATTGGAGGTTTTCCTCCGAGTGTCGCAGATACAACAACAAGTCATCCGCATAAGGGGGATTAAATGCTGTTCCCCTCCCACGGTAATGCCCATCGTATGATACTGTTGCCTCAGATATATCGCTAGGGGTTCCAGGGCCAGTATATAAAGCATAGGAGACCATGGACATCCCTGTCTAGTACCCCTACGGAGTTGCCATCTTTCTGATATTACTGCTCCCGTTTTGACTCTAGCTAGCGGTTCACTATATAGCATTTATTCCCACTGTAGATATCCAGGTCCCATTCCATAACCAGCCAAGGCTGCCATCAGCCACGGCCATTTGACTGAGTCAAAGGCCTTTATTGCATCCAGCGATACAATTGCCAATTCGCCTTTGTTCCTGTTTCCATGCTCAATAACTCGGTGGAGTCGCCTGAGATTATTGGATATGTTCCTGTTTGGAACATAAGCGGTCTGGTCGGGGTATATCAGTTTACCAATAACCGTCCTCAGCATATTTGCCAGGACGGCCGTCAATATTTTACTGTCCTGATTTAACATTGATAGGGGCCTATATGAACCACAGCTGTATCCAGGCTTATTAGGTTTGGGACGCAGTATTATAATCGCTTCTCTGAGGGACTCTGGCAGCCTACCTATTTCATATGCCTCATTCAACATCTCTAAAAGCGGGGGGAGCACCTCTCCCTTAAATGTCTTATAGAATTCGCTTGGGAGCCCATCAGCCCCAGAGTCTTGCTGGTGGGCAACTGCCTCACTACCCCTTCTAACTCTTCTAGAGTAATCGGTGCGTCCAACTCCTCTATGCGGCAGCCCTATATCCTCCAATGTTTCTACTATCTACGTGCAATCACTCTCCTCATCATCTTCACATACTAACCCATAATACTCTGCAAACTCCTGATTAACTCCTTCTTGGGTATCTACTATATTCCCATATTCCCTCATTATTGTCCTAATCGTGGGCCTGAGGGTCTCAACTCTTATATAACCATGCCAAGATCCTTCCTGGTTTATCCCCTCCTGCATGCTGTCTCTCTACATATTTTTTTATAGTTAAGGTTACACAGTCTCTCCCAATGCCCAGCACATTTCTGTTGCAGGATGAGTATTAATTCAGTGTTTTCCTTAGTATCATCTTCACCCCTCAACACCCTCTCTAATTCTTCCTCTGTCTCCTGTAGCTCAGCCAGGATCCCTCCCTGTAGCCCTTTGGACTTTGCTATGGCTACCCCTCTGATCACAACTTTAAAGGCCTCCCAAAGCGTGCCTGCTGAGTCCACACTGCCAGTATTTATCTCAAAGTAGTTATTAATCTCCTCCCTCATATCCTCCCTAAAGAAGGGGTCTTTCAGCACCTCTGCTCTGATGTGCCATGTCGGGATCCTCGCTCTTGGGGGTCGGTATTACCATACTAGGATTAGCGGCAAGTGGTCTGAGAGGACCCTCACTTTATATTCTGTCTGCGTGATCTCTCATTATCTCTTGTGTGGCAAAAATATAATCCAACCTAGTATGTAGTTGCTGTGGAGCGGAATAATGTGAATATTGCCTCTCTTGGGGGTGATGTGACCTCCATACATCCCGAGCCCAAAATCATCCAACAGTGTCTGCAGTGCTTTAGCGGCTGGGGCGGGTCTATCCATTTTCCCGTCTAATCTGTCTACATTAGGTTTTAATAGGCAATTTGAAGTATCTTCCCCAAATTACCGTCCTCCCCACACACATGCTGAGGTGATTACACAGGGTTCTGAAATATGCCGCTGTATTCTGGTTCGGGGCATACGTGCTTATAATGTTTATCTCCCTATTTTCCACCAGTCCCCTCATTATGACCATCCTCCCGTCCATTTCAACTATCGTCTGTAGCAGCTGAAACGGGACATGCTGCGCCACCCAGATGATCACTCTTCTAGCATAAACCGAATATGATGAGCCCACCACAGTTCCCTTCCACTTCTTCCCGATCATCTCCATTTTATCCTGCGTCAGGTGAGTCTCCTGTAGCAGGGCTATGTCTATCTTCTGCCTGCGTAGGTATAGCATAACCTTATTCCTCTTTAAATAGCTATTGAGCACTCTGACATTCCAAGTAATTATTTTAAGATCACCCATGACTTATTAGAGTCCGACCCTCCCACCCCCACCAATGCAATCCAGTTCCAAATGTATTTCCCTTATATATAGGCTTGTTTCCCAACTTGAACTTCCCCTAACTAAAAACACTACAAACACCTCAACCTCCCTCCCTCCCTCCCACCTCCATTCCCTGCCCCAACAATAGCCTCCCCAGCTGTTGCCCAGCTCCATCCCTGGATCTCAGGCACCCCCGCATCTAGCCCTTTCTGGCAATAGCCTGTACTCGCAGCTCAGCAGGATAAAGTCGCCCTAGTGGCTGCCTTACTACTAGGTTGCCTTCATCCTGCTGCTCCGGTTTACTTCAAGTTCACCACGTGTGATGCTACCCAGTTTACTTGTGCCCTTTCAGAAACTGAGAAATCAAAGGAATTTTAAAATAAGAACACTCCTCAGACGAGCGCTTAAATATGGACAGCGCCGCCAGGTAACCTTTAATGGTACCCACTTGCAGGCCCTTGTGGGCTAATGAAAGCAAAAAAGACAGAACCACAGGAATGGCACATGAAAAGGGATCCACATTCTTAACCCTGCACCAGTCGCAGAACTTTCCCCAATGGCAACGGTACAGGGACTTTGTTGCGGGCCTTCTGGCCGAAAGCAACACCTCCATCACGTCTTCAGGGAGGACCCAATCCTTATACCTCAACCTTTCAGAAGCCAAGCATGAAGGTTGAGGGACTTGACCTCTGGATGGAGAACCTGACCCCCCCCTCCCATGAGAGCAGATCGTCTCGGTAGGGAAGACGGTGTGGAGGGCAGATGGACATGTCGAGAAGGTCCGGGTACAAAGTTCTCCTGGCCCATGGCGGAGCAATGAGGATCATTCGGGAACCGAACCTCTGTAACCTCTGCAGCACTTGCGGAATGACGGGGATTGGAGGAAACACGTACAGCAGTGGGAAGGACCACTCCACTACGAACGCGTCCCCTAAGGCTCCTCTTGGAGGAAATTCCCGTGAGCAGAATCTTTCACACTTCCGGTTGAGACTGGTGGCGAAGAGATCCACTTGTGGGGTCCCCCAAAGGGCGTAGATCTCCAGGAGAATCTCCTGAGCCAGCTCCTACTCCTGAGAAGCAATGCTCTGCCTGCTCAGAGCGTCCGCCGCCGCGTTTGTCTCCGGCCAGATGACCTGCCGAGATCGAAATTTCCTGCTGGATGGCCCAGAACCAGAGCTGCATCCTCTCTGCACATAGGGAGAGACCCTGCCCCCCCCCCACTTTTTGTTGAGTTAGTGCATGGCCACTGTATTGTCCGTCAGAATCAGGACAGTCTTCCCCCGCACAGACGGCAGAAAAGCCTTCAGGGCTAGCCTGACGGCCCTCAGCTCCAACAGATTGATATGGAGTCTGGACTCTGACGGAGACCAACGACCGTTGACTGTCAAATCGTTGGCAAGAGTTCCCCATCCTGTGAAGGATGCGTCCGTCACGATCATCACCTCCGGCCAGGGTAGCCAAAATGGAGCCCCCTTCGTCAGATTGCCTTCGACAGCCAACCACAGAAGATCATGGGCGACCGAGGGCGGCACCTGAACGGGATCTGACATCCTGCCGTTGGACTGCGACCACTGCATCTTGAGAGCCCACTGCAGAGGTTTCATTCGCAGCCTGGCCTCTGCCACCAGGAGAATGCAGGATGCTATGAGGCCGAGCAAACTCAAGAACTCGAACGCCGGGAGACTCTGGGCATGTTGAAACTTGTTCACCATCTGCAGAATGTGATGAGCCCTCACCTGGGGAGGAAAAACACAGCACCAGGGATGTGTCGAGCACTGCTCCAATGTACTGGAGCCGCTGGGTAGGTGTCAAGTGGGACTTCTTTAAGTTGAGGGAGAAGCCAAGCCTGTGAAGGGAGTGGCAGGTGACTGACAGATGATCCAGGACTTGCTCGGGAGATCGCGCCCTGATCAACCAATCATCCAGGTAAGGGTAGACGTGAATCCCACCTTTCCTGAGATACGCTGCCACCACCACCATGAGCTTGGTGAAGACCCTCGGGCGGAGGTCAATCTGATCGGCAGGACCCGGAACTGAAAGTGCGAGTCACCAACCGCGAACCTCAGGTACTTCTTGTGCTTGTGATGAATCGGCACATGAAAGTAAGCATCCTTGAGGTCGAGAGACACCAACCAGTTCTGAAGTTGAAGGGCTTGGAGGACATGAGAGGGAGTAACCATCTTGAACTTGTCTTTCCTGAGGAGCTTGTTAAAACCACGCAAGTCCATGATGGGTCTCAATCCCCCGTCTTTTTTCGGGATAAAAAATATGGGGAATACCATCCCTTGTTCCTCTCCACTACAGGCACCAGTTCTATGGCGCCTTTCTCCAGCAGGGATTTGATTTCCTGCGCAAGGAGCAAATCCGGACTCTTCAAAGAGAGATTCCCTGGTGGATTGTCGTGAGGCCTCTTCCGAAAAGGAAGACAGTAGCCGTGGGCTATGATCTCCAGAACCCACACATCTGAATTAATGGCACGCCATTCTACAAGATGCTGCGCAAGCCTTCCCCCAACTGGCGAACCATGGGACATGGCCTCATGACTGAGCTGAAGCGACTGTGGCAGTGCCTGAAGGCAAAGAGGCAACTGCTCGAGCGGCCTTGGCACCTCGAGTACCCTGTTTTCCACCTCTGGTACTCCGACGTTGGCCGCTTTCACTGGCCGCTCCCCTCGATCTACCAAAAGACGAGTAGTATCAAAAGGAACCTCCCCTCCATTGCTGTCCCCTAGGACGAAAAGGCGAAGGTTGGCGGACTGCAGTGCTCAACAACTTTGCTGCAGCCTTTGAAGTCTGCAACCTCTCAAGGCTCTCATCAGCCTTGCTGCCAAAAAGATGGACACCATCAAAGGGCATGTTGAGAAGGGCATGTTGAGAAGCCGGGCTTGTAAGTCAGGAGCAAACCCCGACTTCCGCAACCATGCAAATCTGCGCATCACGGTGCTCGCTGCCATGGACCGGCTGACACAGTCTGGACTGAACGATTCACACATGGCATCCTTGCCATCCTGAACGAGGGCAAGAAAACCATCCCGTTCCTCCCCTTCGGGAATATGTTCAGCCGCCAAAGAGACACAATTACACAGAGTGTGAGTGAAACGTGCTAAGGCACACACAGAGTTGTAAAGCCATACCCCCTGAAGAAAACACTTTCTTCGCCCATCCATCAAAACGTTTGTCGTGGTAGGGTAGGGATGGTAGGGTACGACGCCTGCTTTGCTGGGGCCGTAGCCGCCTGCACCACCAAACTCTCTGGAGTGGGGTGCGTCATCAAGTAGCAGGGGTCACTACTGGCTGGACAGTATTTTTTCGGCAACGACTTACTCACTGCCGTGAGACTCTCCGGAGCCGTCCAAGCACCCTTCTCTGTAAATCCATATGCAATGGCAGCGCCGGGTCAGTGGGTGGACCTTGGTCAAGGATATCTGTCAGGTCATCCTGCAGAAAATCCACTGGTGGCGCAGACCACCCCAAGTACTCTGTCATCCTTGACATGAGGCGCCTGTATGCAGATTCAGCATGCGTAACAGGCTCAGGCCTGCCAAACTCGACCTCTGGGGATGTATCAAGACAACTGACGTGCAAAGACTGACGCAGATCTTCCAACTGGCTATGACCAGATAACAGGTCGTCAGGAACCTCATGTACCAAACCTTCCTCAGACCCTTCATCCACCTCAGAGATATAATCCAGAGGCTGGAATAAATCCCTGGATGAAGGCACAGAAAAAGGTTCAAAAACATGCCTCACTGACTTCTTCAGGGCCTTCCTCAGAGTGTCCACCGATATTCGGGGTACATCTGGTAAAGCCTCCACAAAAGGCATCAAGAGCTTCGACGGAATCGGCGTTTACGTCAAGCGTGGCGCCGATGGCTTCGACACAGGCCTCGAGGGCGGTGCCCCGAGCGTGTCCTTTGACGGCCTCGGCGCCGACGACTTCGTCGGTGGCGGAGCCTCGAGAGAGTCCCTCGACGGACATGGCGCTGATGGCGTCGACGTCTTCTTAGAAGACCTCACAGGTTCCGCCTGTCTCGAGGGCGTCGAGGACCGTGACCTGGAGCGGGCATGGCTAGCGCGATCCACCTTGTCCGATCGGGACCTCGAAGGCTCCCGATGATCGTGCCAACCGCCCGAGCCCAAAGGCATGCGAGCGGTGCCCCTAGCACGTTCCCTGCCGGCTTCTTTTGAAGGCACGAACGGAACAGAGCCCTGTGATTGGAAAATCGCCATCATCCCCGTACGAAATGCATCCCATTCTGCAGGAGAGGAATGCTTGTTGGGACAAGCAACCCGCCGTCTGGCGGAGTCCTCGGACGAGGATGGGGAAGGCGACCGGTGACGGCGCTTCCCCGAGTGCCTCGAGGAGGCAGAGGAATGGTGGGAACCACTCCAGGACGGAGACCCCCTGGACTTATGCCAATGACGCAGAGAGTTGCCCCTCGAATCGTCGGTCGAAGGCCCAGTGGATTTTGACTTTCGGGGTTTGGAAACCCTACCTACAGTAAGCTTCTTCCGCTCCCGCAAGGCCTTCAACGTTAACGACTGGCAATCGTCACAGTCATCGGTGGCGTGGTCCTTGCCGAGGCACCAGAGGCAGATGTCGTGCTGGTCCATAAGTGACATCTTGGAACCGCAGTCCCGACACTTCTTGAATCCCAACCACGGGGTAGAAGAAGAAGACATGATATCTTCACAAACACCAAGTTCGAAGAACCAATAGAAGTAACAGAAGAACCGAGGCGTGCCGAGATCTCCGAAGCGAAAACGTTCACGGAAATAACGGAACTTAGGCTACGGGCGTCGTGCGTCCTAGTTATAACATCCGGTGACGTCAGCTCAACAGAGAGCCTCGAGGACAGCGTATCGACGTCATTGACGCAGAAAATGTTCCAAAGCAGCAAAGCTGTGAGGATTACCTGTCATAGATGTGGAATCTGAATTCAATGACGAACTGCAAAACAAAACAAGCAATTTATTGCATTGAATGCCCCTGTGGCCTACAGTATGTAGGCCAGACAAGCCGATCGGTTGGCATCAGAATTTCTGAGCACCGATCTCGCATCAGGTGCAAAAATACTTCGGCACCTTTAGTAAATCATTTTTTGGAAATGCACCATACTCCAAATGACATCAAAGGGTGGATCCTAGATGTTGTCAAGGAATCTGCAAATATACTGCACAGTCTCCAGCTCAAAGAAGCAAGATGGATCCACAGACTTTCTAGCCATAGCCATGGTCTGAATGACGAATTCTTGCCCCTAATTTGATGTACTGAGGTCAATCCCTAACATGAAACCGGAGATTCAATCACCCAATGCCCTATGAGTTGATGTTTTGTGTGTCATTTCACACAATGACATCCATAATATCCTTAGCATTGAGAGCACAAATGTATAACATCTCTGTGCCCTATGAGATAATGCCATGTTTGCCAATTTACACAATGACATCCGCAATACCCTTAGCACTGAGAGCGCAAATCTTTTTGACATTACTTTGTGTTTTATTTTCACATGTTCCGCTCCCACTAGTTCCACTAGTGGTTACATAAGTCAATACACTTGCTCCTCCCTTTTTTGTTTCAACATAAAACCCGCTTAACAATGCGGATTACAATTTTGTGATCACTCATCCATCTTAAAATAATTCATGCACGCTTCATGCTTGTGCCCTGCACACGCTGCGGCTTCATGGCTGATGAGGCAATTTAACAGCCCTCCTTTTTGAAAAATGTCCCTCCCTTTTTCTTTTTCTCCCCCCCTTTCCCCTCTCTTTTCCTTCCCATCGGGTCCACGAACGTAGATTCATTTTCTCGCGTTCGCAATTCAGCACACATATTACACATCATCATTTGACTCGGACTCTGGCTGCCCTGTCAGTTTCTGGAATGAGGAGACACACCTCCCAGGTGCAGAAATTGACAGGGCACCGGACCAATCCGTGCACGAATACACGGACCGACCAGGAACTACTGCCTACCCAATCACATTCATGCGTTATGAGACACACCCGCGGGAGCGACGGCAGTGCCTCATTCTGCTATGGTAATTCAGCTCTTCGGTGCTTTGGAGCTGCTGCACCGTACGAAGAGAATGCAAGAATAGCTGCCTTACGAGGCTGTTCTGCACCAGTTCGCCTGCCCGTTTCCTCAACGCAAGCAAGGTACACAGCCGTCTAATGTATTACGGTGCACATTTAGTAATATTCACCTCAACCGGCATTTCAAGACGATTTAATGTTAGTCTCCTCTGCATGTATTCAATTCATTTTATTACAACTATTTTTTATTTTTCTGTCCCCTTTTCCCTCCCCTTTTTCTTTTTTTTTTCTTTGCTCTCTTCCCCATCTCTCTTACCTTCCCCCACTTTCCTTCCCTCCCCTCACTTGTCCACCCCCCGCTTTTCCTTGTCTCATTTGTTGTTCAGGCAAAACAGTTGAGCCATCGCAGCAAATCTCTTTCGGAAGCGCACTTCACATGAGTGCCTCTACAAGCACAAGTCCTACCGGCCTTAGTGCCACACAAGCATAGCCGGCGGATACACGACACCTTGACCCGAGGGCCCTTCTAACTTGGCCTTCTAATTTGGGTTTCAATAAGGTATGAGCCTTTTCATATTGGGGTTTACCCTATGCAGGTGCTACATGTGCACAACTTTTTTTGATACAGCCTGGGATCTCACGGCTATATTTTATTTATTTTTCCAGTACCAGTCCGAATATTGAGAGGCCGATTCCTGGTTGCCCGTGGGTACATGCGGCGCTCTCTTTACCAGCGGAGGGCTTCAACCCCAACCTCTGTGGGTTTGTTGTAATCCCTACCTACGACTTGGGTAAGGATTATGTTCCCATTAGGTTTATCTAGTTTTTATGCAATACAAAACATGTGACTTATGCAAGCGCCTAAATAACTGAAAACATTCCGCAAATTATTTTTCTGTCTGCCTTCACACAGGGTCAAGTTTACTCTGTCTCTACCTGTTCCCGCCCTGAGGAAGGCTTCAATCTAATCAACTTGCCCAGCAGGGGGCTAATCCGAAACGTGATATGGATGTTTGTTTCTACTACAAACAGGAAGAGCCTGTCTTTTGAACTATTTTTTTTAGCTTAATTTTGTTTGAGCTCATCACATAGAGGTTTTAGGCTATCTTCCAAACACGCACACGTCGGCAGACCTGCATTTATGGAACTGCTGAATCTGTAATACTAATTGAGGCCGCAGCTTTCCCCCTTTTTTCCTTTAATTCTTCACTTATTTCCTCTGCATTCATCCACTCCAAAATGATTTGGTGCTTCATTTAATGTTTTTTTGCTTTGTTTTTTCTGTTTTCAAATCTATTTTGAATGTATGTGTCCTGATGACTTTTTTGACTTCGCTGAATTTTGCCTAATCTTTTGTTTCAAGTTTTTGCTGTACCTGTGTTTAAATTTGTCAAATCTTCTTTGATGTGATTTTGAGTCAAAGTAATTCCTAGAAAGTAAAACATTTTGGAATTTGTCTCACCAATCATGTACCACTGATGGTTGCCTTATGTTTTTAAAGATTCCATTAAAAATCTTTTTTCAAAAAGCAGGAATGTTTTCAGTATTTAGAGTGGCGCAAAATAAATGTGATATCCGCTGTTAGAATACACTATCATTGAAACTGATTCAAATTATATTAGATTTTCTCGATAACAGCATAGTGGATACCATTGGTATAACAATATATTAATTTTTGCATGTCCCAATCCACATTATGCTTTAAGGGACTATCCCTACATCTTTTTTATGTATGAAATAGATGTGGAATACGTCGGAGGAACCAATCCCTTCGAAGGTCTGTTTCTGTATGCCTTTCCCTCCAGTTTCCTCTCCTGCCATGTGTTATCAACACACTCAGACAGTGTTGGTGCAAGATGATACTCATCGCCCCAGCGTGGCTGAGGCAGATTTGGTATGCAGACCTACTCAGTCTGTTGGTGTCGCCTCCAGTCTAGTTGCTGGTCCTTCCGGACCTGCTCACTAGGGAGAGAGGCACAATCCTTCATCACAACTGAGGATCTCTGAACCTGAAGGCATTGCTCCTGCAGCCTTAGAGTTTGTATGCTATGAGCTGCCAGCAGACTTCAGGGAGGTCCGTGCCAAAGCCAGGGCATTGTTGACTCTAAAGTGCTACGGCCATAAATGGGAGCATTTTGCTACACGGTGCCGGTCGCAGAAGATTACCCCTCTGAGGGTCACGGCCCCACAGATTCTTCCGTACTTGCTTTCCATGGTAAAAGCTGGGCTGGCTCAGGCATCCATCAAGGTACACATGGCGGCCATCTCACGTTACACCAGATCCCTGGGAAGTTCCTCTCTCCTCAAGGAGTTTCTCAAGGGTTTTTTTTTTGTATCTTTCCCTCCGGTGAAGGCGCCTGCCCCAGCATGGGAACTCAATGTGGTCCTGACAAGACTCATGGGGGCACCTTTCAAACCTATGCATCAAGCCCCACTCAAGCTTCTCTCATGGAAGATAACATTCCTTGTGGCCCTCACCTCAGCCAGATGGGTCGGTGCGATCCAGGCCCTATCCTGCAGCAGCCGTATATGACTTATCCTGAATCAAGGGCGTTACTGCCTACACATCCCACTTTCACACCCAAGGTTCCGTAGGGCCAGGCACTGTCCTCTGTGGCGATATTCAAATCTGCACCTGTAGCATTGCTTCTCACCTTGAGGTCATCTGTGTGGGCTCCTGGGCTCTTGTCAGCCCGGCGGGTGTATCCTTGGGGTTTTGTGGCCGGTGCTGCAATAGTGTCGCTTTTCTTTGGGTTTTGCATGGCTGCAGCCTGCATGTCCTCCCTTTCGTATATTCTAGCTAAGTCAACTATTTCTTGTAGTGGGAGGGATTTCCTTCAGCAGCTGTTTCTGAAACTGTGAGGAGGTGCAGCCCTCGATTATCGGCAGTCTAATTGCTTCGTCATCATTGAAGTTGGCAAAATCGCAATATGTGATTTTTTTTGCAGTCAGAGTATGCATTCTCCCATTGTCTCGTGGGTTAACTCTGTACACTGATTGAATGTGTACCTCTTTTAGTCTCTGTTGGGGAAGATTATCAGTTTCCTGTTGACGGCAGAGATTATGTGCCGATAGGTGTTTTTTTCTTGCGTTGGGATAGTCTTCAAGATCCCTTTGATCTTTTTTCCAGTTAGATTGGTGAAAATATGTTTTGTTGGGTGAGTCTTGGTCACCTACAGCCCTCATAAAGTCCTCAAACTCCTCCATCCATTCTTCCCACCTCTGGTCTTGGTCATGATGTGGTTTCATTGTAAATGGGTTGGGGCGCCGTAGGAAGGTTGACCTGGATGCAGGTCCTGCCCTGATGGTGACTTGGGCCTCTGTTCCCGCTCCGGAGGCTGCTTATGCTCCTTCTGAAATGTTTGCGGGTTTGGTTACCTGTACTTGTGGTTTGGGCTTATTGAAGCGTTTGACCTGTTGTCTGTGGTTGGTTGGTTGTATTTAGTAAGGTATTATTGCGTGGCCATTTTCTTGTTCCTGGGTTGGTAGCCGCTTTTGTGGTGATGTATGGTGGGCGTGTGCTCTGGTGTCTCTCTTATGGTGTACGCGTTGGGCATGTTGCTGTGCCTTGTCACTGTTCTGGGTAAACTTGGTGCAGGGTTTTGTTATCTCCCTTTTTGTGTGTTTTTCATGTTTTGTTTTGTTTTGTTCACTCTCCTGATGGCGTGTATGCCTCTTGTGAGTTGCGTCCTTGGTGGTCTGGTGCGTGGCGCGTGTATCCTGACCGTTCCCTGGGGTTTTTCCCTATGAAGCGATGGCCACGAGTACTACATGTACTACGCAGCCTCAGCTAGTGTGCATGTCACGTGTGGCAGGCAGCCTTACTGGCGCACATTTTGTTTTCTTCCAGTCTCCGCTCTCCATGCATTTCCCTCCTTGCAGCAGTCCTCCTTAGCGCTGTAGTTTTGAGAGCGTCTTCCACTTCTCTGTGCCGGTGTTTGCCCTCGACTGTGTCGCAGTGCTTTCTCCCGTCAGGTCCTGTGGACCTCCGCACTCACTTGTTGCTCCGGTGACCAGGCTGTCTTACTGCTCCTTTGCTGTCTTACTTGCGTCGGCGTGTCCCTCCTTGCACGCCGGCTGGATCCGCAGGTACTCCTCTGCTGCTTGCCCTTCGGTCCAGTTACCTCTGCCAGTGACGACTTCTTGTGCTCTTTATCCACTGTCGGGCAGCAGTTTCTAGTCTAGTGCGCACCGTCCTTGTTCTCGGACGCCAGCAGTGAGCTCTGTGCCGACAGGCAGCGTGTGTCGTGTCACTCTGTCGCCAGTTGTTATGGCCCTCCTAACATACGACACGGGTGACTCTGCAACTTGCGTCTCAACCTCTTTATTTCCTTACATCAACTAACTTCCCTCTTCCTCTCCCCTCCCATCCCCTTCCCTTCCCTTCCCTTCCCTTCCCTGCTCCAAGTCCCCCCTCTTAAAGGGTTTGCGTCCATTCCTCTTCACAACACGGTCCTCTTTCAGAAGAATAATGCTCGCCATTCCTCACCGCATATGTTTTCCTTATTTTCAAATGCTAAGTACTTCTTTTTAGGCCGTCAGCATACAAATCATGTGTACCATGGCTCTGTTTTTGGCTTGTGGTATTGCTTGTTTTGTGAAACATTACGAAAAATGTGTGATTTTCTAACTAGAAGAGTGCATTGCTTTTCTGAACATTCACAGAAGCCCTTACCTTACAGGTCCAAACATGTCCAGCACATACCTTTTGTTCTGTCATTTTTTACAATTGTTTCCCAAACTATGGGAATTTTACCTAAATAGTTGTTGCCTGATGTGCGCAAATTACACCTTTCTAAACTTGATATTTTGTCTACTTTTCAGAAATGTATGCTTTTCCTTATTCTCATTCAGCTTTCCTACCCTCCTCTTCAATTCCGCCCAAGCATAACCTATTGAAAAAAAAGGGAAAATCGGCCCTCACAAAACTGATGGTAACCTTATAAAAAATATGTTTTTTTTATTTCCACTCAACCTGTTCTTGAAAGCATGGAAAATGGTGAATTCAGAACAGCAAACCATTTGTTGCCAGCTCTTACAAGGAAAAAACAACAGGCTTCTTTGTACCTCATTTTATTGGCATTTTCTGAAGAAAAAAAACACAAAATGCAGTCACTTTTTTCTTATTTTCACACACCCCCTACAGCAAACTAGGAATCCTGGCATTATCACTGCCTACATGTGAGAAAAGGAGGCTGCAAATTTGGCCGGGATATCACTTGTAACAAAAAAGTTACAAGAGATTGAATGACAACATACGGAAATGTCTAAAAAAGCATAGGGAGGGAAAACTCCCAGCAGTTAAGGGGTTAAACATTCCCTTAACAATAACACACTTAAAACAAACATACTATCACACTAACACTGACATAATTGTAGTAGAGCTTTTTTAATCCTCTGTTATTATTTTTCCCAATGATTATTCAAGTCAATACAACAGTGTAGCACACACTAATGTACCAAACATAGTACATAGAATGTATGGTTTATGAGGGTCAAAAAAAGTAAATGTATATTTAAATCCTGCCAAACAAATTATAATTTCTTTTCACAGAAAACAAACTAGATGTTCCAGCTTCACTACTGTATACAACCAAGTAAGCGTACTAAGTGTAAACAAATACCATTCCATAAGCACTATCCTCAGTTGTACTACAATCATAAATACAACATACTTTCTACATCCCCTACAGTACCTATAATTAATATACACATTACTTGCCCCCAAGAATCTGGCCACAACCACCACAATATAATTAAACCATATAACAAGTACATAACAAAACTTGCCCTTAACCCCCTGTCATTGAAATTATGTCCACGGACACTAGAATTGACCACGGACAGCGCAGCACCTGCACACCCTTTTTCCACCTATAAAAACAGCCCCATATCATCTTCAATCTACTCCCCACTCTTTCCAGGCCCTCTTTCGGCTACCAAATAACCCAAAATGTGTTTCCCAGACATTCCCCCACTGCGCTATCTGCATACATAGGCTGCTGTCCACGAATCCAACATGGCGGCCGTTTCAAAGGTTTTGATGCACCTCACGTTTTTCACCATCCAGTGAGGAAGTGAGTCCGTGGACTGAACCCAAATATCACTCATTTTTTTATACCTACTTTTTTGCCGCTTGAAAAAAAAAACACTGGACGTATTTATACCAAATTTATAAAAGCACGCTTTGAGACAAAGCCGCAAATTTTGTGAAATCCGTCCAGCGGTTTGGGTTGTAGGCATGAGCAAAAGTTTTTTCTATTGCATCTATGAGAAAAACCACCATTTTTGGGACCCCCTATAACTTTGCTCCCCTGCATGAAATCTTGCCAAACTTCGCAGAATCAATCCAAGGGGGCCATATACTTCTTTTGCAAAGTTTGATGAGGGGGGGGGGGGGTGTGGGGAGGGCAAACTTATAATCCGCCCAAAAAATGCTCTTCCTATGGGTTGAAGCAACTTAACTGTAACTACACTGCTGTAATCGCAGGTTGTGTAATATATATATCATACATTACTTACCGTAATCTTATTTCTGAGGCCTGTATCTGCTTAGATTCACATGCTTTGCATAGGCCGTCATCTAGTGGTAGGTGCTTTGAGAAACCCGAAGGTGTCTCACTTACTATTCCCTGGGAATCTGTCATCCAGGTGGCCAGGACACGGCCATTGCTATTGAATCCAGTTCCTGGGGGTGGACCAGTGGGTGTTGACCAGTCGGGGAGAATCACCTGGATGGTAGGTCTTCGGGGAGTGGAGGTGGAACATTGACAGGCGATATGCGGTACCCCATTCCCTGTAACACCTTTTTCCCATTCAACCCTGTAGGACACTTAAAAATTATAACACCCCCCCCCCTTTTCCGACAAACACTTTCTTACACTGGAACAGACCATAGACTAACACCAGAGCCGTTTACCTGCTATGTCCAAACACACGGGTCAGGCAGAGTCATGCAATTGACAATAACCATGCACACATGACAGCCCTTTACCTTCCTCACAGGGATAAAAGGCAGAACATGAAAGTACACTTTGAGCAAGGCTGAACGCACAAGGAGACAGCTACACTGAACCGGCAGTTCAAATGGAGGAGAAAGGCGGTGGGACCTGGAAGGACGTCGAAGGGGGAAATACTCTTGCCCTTTTCAACTCAAACCCACAAATCCTTTGCAAGGGAAAGCATAAAACCGTAAGTGACAGCTGGCTTGTGGAGGAGCAGAGGACAATGATATATGGGGACCTCCCACATTGATAGCAAAGCCAGGCTGGCGTGCATGGCGACTGTAGTACCGTCCTTGATACCAGAGGCAAGACCAGACAGTGGGTTCAACACAGCCGGTGAATCAGAGGAAGCTGATAGCAAACCAATGTGTGTTCATCCCTAGGTTGCAAGTGGCAACATTTGATGAACGCAGGAACCTGAAACAAAGAGCTTGTGTGTATGCAAACTTGTGAAAGCACAGAGAAGGGCCAGCTGCAGAGTGGCCTGCCGCCGTAGGAGTGCTCAGTCGAAGGATCCTTGCTGGCCCCTTAAGTGTTGAAAACTGCAAGTACCAGAAGGCCACAGGAAAGAGCGACGTGATATGTCAGAGTGGTCCTACAAAGGTCACAACAAATCCTTTGTACAATCAAAAGTCTCTGACTAATAGTTGAAAGAAAGCGAAGGCGAAAGGAACCCCGCTTTCTGAGAAGACTGAACTGTGAAATAAGGCAATGTGAACCCGACAGAGGGATGCCAAAAGAAAGCTAGGAAAAGGGAAGATATGCTTTCCGACGAGAACAAGCAAATCACAAACTTTGTTGAAATTACATAAATTGTGTTAAAGAACGCCTTAGTGAACCCGGCAGAGGGAGGCCCAATTTACAAGAAGGATCCAAGCCAGCAGAGGGAGATCCCAGAGGCGAAGAGCAATCGCCCAAGGAACTTTTGTTTGTTTACCGTTTTACGAGGAGGGGTGAAGAATAATGCACCCGGGAACAGTGTGTCAACGCGAAGGAACCAGTAGAGGGTTGTCCACATTGTTGTTTGTTTAAAGTGACATTAAAGCTCCTGAAGATTACGAGTGGCATTTGAGTGGCTGTAATGAGCCCGATGAAGGGAGGCCCATTTGGCAAAGAGGAACCAAGCCTGGCGGAGGGAGATCATAGGGGCGAAGAGCAATCGCCCAAAGGTACAAGATTACCAAAGGAACTTTTGTTCGTTTGTTGTTTTGATCCAGCAAGCCTTCTAAGGCAAGAGACTTTGAGGAAAGAGACTTGATCCTTGAAGGTTCTGGTATCGTTGAACAGGAACTGTGAGCCTCATGCTGAAGAGGCCCAGGAGTGTGCTGTTCTTAGGAGTTCCAACTTGACCTGTGCTTGAAACATGGGGAAGTGAGACCCAGCCACACCATCCTGACTTATAATTTTGTGAACACTTCTTTCTTTTTTGGTGAACACTCTTTTTGTAACTTAGTGGCAAGGAGTGACAATAGTTTTTTTTAGTATACGCCCCTTTTTATTTGACAAGATGCCACAAGGACTGCCTTATTAATATGTGATGGTCATAGCTTGCTCCTATCTTAGCTTTAGGTTTAGTTTAGGCGTTTTTCTCACCCATTATAAAGTTCAATAAACACCTTGAACTGTGATCACTTGTCTGTCATTATTGTTGCCACCATGAGTTCCTTACATTGCAGAGTATTGCATAGCTTGTTTTCAAAGTTTGAAAAGGGGCATCAATTGGGCGTGTTTGTAATACATCCCTAGTGTGATGTGCAATGTACCCATTATCTCTCACGCGTCGAGGTCCCTCAGATTGGTTTATTTCGGACATAAGGGCATATGAAGCGTATGCGTGAGTATTTGAAAGTACAGATGAGGTGTGAAATATCTATGCTTTGTCCGTGTATCTTCAATTCCAAAAGGGGAGGAAGGGTGGGAACATGTGACTCTAAGCAGGTACAAGCCTCAAAAATAAGATTACAGTAAGAAATGTGTGCCTTCTGAAGCTTGTGAATCTGCTCAGAATAACATGATTTGTAGCTGGAGAAGGTGGTGGGCTGTTTGAAGGTACAGTGGCAAAAAGACGTTTTAACACCGCTTGACCCACCTGTGTGTCACCTCTTGAATGTGCATCTAGACAGTAGTGTCGCATGAAGGTGTGAATGGAATGAAAATGACATCAAAGGGCACATTTGCAATGAAAGCTCGAGTAGCCGCTGTGTCCTGAGTTGAGTGTGCTCTGGACTTGAAGGGTGAAGTTCTCTTGGCAAGAGAAAAACACAGCTGGATACATCTGACAATCCATCCAGGGATAGCTGATTTAGAGACAGTGTCTCTTTCTCTCCCTGCAGCTAGAGAGACAAAATACAGTCTGTTTTTCTGAGTGACTGTCTTTTGCAAGTAATACATGACAGCCCTTCTGACATCTAATGTATGGAGACTCTTTTCTGCTTAATTCTTTGAGTTTTGGAAGAAAACAGGAAGTTCTATAAATTGGTTGACATAAAACTGATCTTGAACTGAGAGAGCTTGTAGTTTACTTACTCTCCTTATTGATTTAATGGCTGCAAGAAAAGCAGTCTTATAAGTGAGATTCTTAAGACTGATTTTGTGCATCGTCTCAAAGGGGGCTCCCATGAGCTTTGTGAGTACAACATTCAAGTCTCTGCCGGAAGGTGGATTTGAATCTGGTGGGTATCATATTTTAACACCCTCCATGAATGCTTTCACCACGGGCGATTTCCACCATGATACTTTACTTTGTGAAGTGGTGTATGCCAAGAGTGCTGCTAGGTGTACTCGTACAGAATTAAAAACCAACCCAGAGTCTAAAAGATATAGCAAATAGTGTACTATGTGTGCAGGTGAACAATCAATAGGGTTGAAGTTGCATGTTTTGTACCATAAGACAAAGCATTTCCATTTGTTAAAATAGCAGGGTCTTAGGTTTGCTCGCTTCTTTTAAAATGTTCATACACTTTGGTCTAGATTTAAATGTCCAAATCTTATGACCTCAGGAGCCAAGGTGCCAAGTTCAGTGTTTGAGTACACGGATGGAGTGTTGTCCCTTGACTCTGACACAACATATTGTAAGGGAACAGTAGTTTGATTGGCAGGCAAAGAGACATGTTCAACAGGTGTGAAAACCATGTCTGATGTACCCACATAGGGGCTATCAGGATCATGTTCTTGGTGTAATTTGTGGACTATCCTGTTGAGAAGTGTAGTTTGGGAAAGCGTTTAGAAAATGTCCCTGACCAGTTCAGCAACAGTGCGTTCCCCATGGACCTTGTTTGGGGATTTCTGGATGCGAAGTCTTGGCATTGTGTGTTCTCTTCTGTTACAAAGAGATCTATGTCTGGATGTCCACCATTTGTGAAAACGCTGCGTAGGACGTTTGTATGCAACTTTCATTCATGTTCTCATGGAAGTTCCTTGATCCTGCTTAGCACATGCGGTAGAGAATTGTGTTCCCCTGGAACATGTTGTGATAGGAGAAAGATGTATTTCAGGGCCCACCACCAGATATTCAACGGCCCTGGAGTGTGACCCCGCCCCCTGCTTGTATATGCAGTACATTGCTGTAGTACTATCCTTTAGGATTAGAACGGTTTCCCCTCCAGCTGGTGTTGAAAAGCTTGTAAAGCTTTGAACACGGTCAATAATTCTAGAAGGTTGATAATGTTTTGCCATTGCCTTTGTCCACACTCCGTTTGCGGTTAGTTGAAGAAAATGAGCTCCCCAACCTGACAGCGATGAGTCTGTTCCAAGTGTTGTCTCGACTGTTGGGGTAGTAAATGGCTTGCCCTTTAGAAGGTTTTCTTTCATCCACCACTGTAGTGACAGAACAAGAGGATGCAAAACCACCACTAGATCGTCCCAGAGACCACTTGCCTGTGACCATAGTTTCAATAACCACTCTTGCATTGGATGCATGCGCAATTGGGCATGTGGCACAAGGTAAATGCAGGAAGCCATCTTTCCTAGAAGGCACATGGCCTTTCGCACAGTTACCCGACGACCGGCTACATAGTGTGGGAAAGAGCATGTTTTGGATTCGCTTATTTGAGGGGCAGGCTAGGGTGTCTTGTGTTCGAATTAGCGCCCCTAGAAATGGTTTCACTTGAGAGGGAACAAGACGTGACTTTTTTTCTCATTGAGAACCCTAACTGGAAAAGTAGGTGATTGTTAGCTGAGTGAAACATTTGAGGTGTCTCTGCTGTTATTAGCCAGTCGTCTTGGTAAGTGTACACTGGAATGGACTTCCGGTGCAGGTGCGCTGCAACTATTGCCAGGAATTTTGTGAACACCCTTGGAGCTGAGGTTATGCTGAAGCGTAACACTTTGAACAGGTAGTGCGTTCCGCCTACTTTGAACCTTATGTATTTCCTGTGCGGTCGCAACATTGAAATATGAAAGTGTGCATCTTTTATATCCAATGTTGCCATGTAATCCACTTGCTTTAGTAGTGGGATGACTTCCTGCAGTGTTGTCATCGTGAATTTTTGTGGCTTGACATACGTGTTTACCGGACGCAGGTCTAAGACAGGGCACATGGTTAAATCCTTCTTTCGTACAAGGAAGAACACTGAATAAGTATGCTTGTTTACCTCTAGCAGAAGAACCAGCTCTATTGCTGCCTTTTGATGTAGCATGCTCACTTCTGCTATTAAAATCAAACTATGTTCTTTTGATATTTTCCTTGATCTTGGAGGAGGCTGGTGAGGTTTCACCAGGAATTCTATTGAGTATCCTCTGACCACTGTTGTTCAAACACCAATGGGTCTGAAGTTATGCGTGGGTGAATAGAGTGATATGACACTCCCTACTGGGGTAACATGGGGGGGATGTGGACAAGGATGCCATTTGGAGGCAGGGGTGGTGGAGCCTCTGGAGGCCGCACTTCTGCCACAACATTTACTTCTTCTAAACCCTCTGTGTTGTGCAGTGTGAAAAGAGGAGGACTGACATTGCGGGGAGTACCATGTGGAAAACGAGAGCCAAATCCAGACTGTGAGGCTCACGTGAAATCTTGGTTGCGAAAGGAGCACCGGGTATTGAAATCCCCATTGAATAAATGGTGTGTTCGATATTTGACTGTTTTTTTTTTTATATTTGACCTCGCTTTTTCCTAAAGAGGACAGAATCCTCTATGGGCAGGTTTATGAGGGTTGCCTTGGTTTCTGGCTTAAAGCCCGAATTACGAAGCCACGAATGGCGTTTTAGCAAGGTTTCTTCAACTAGAATTCTTCCAGCAGCATCTGCTGAATCTAGTATAGTCTTGAGGAGATTATGCACCACTTGTTTACCCTCATTTACGTAAGTAACTGTGATTTGATAAATTCAGGAATAGCTAGCGAGTAATGTTGAGTTGTTAGCTATGCATGGTGGAAGCTCCTGAAGTAATTACTCTTTTGCCCAAAATGTATAACCGTTTGAACTCTAAGTCAGGCAGTGCCTCAGCATTTGATAATGGCACACCTGCTTTCTTCCTTATTGTGATGACGACCAGTGAATCAGGATTCACATGCCTGCTCATTTACAGAGGGTCTGTAGGAACAGTTTTGAATACTTCCTTACTCTGGGGTTCACAGCTTGTGTAAGAAAGGGTGCAAGTAATGATGGGCAATTCTCTTTTTAATAGATTATAGAATAAGAATGGATTGACTGCCTTGTTTTTTCCGTTGAGGATGTCATCAACAAAATCAGAGTCTTCCACTGTTTCCCTGAGTCTGGATTTTCAAATTTTTCGAGGCTTTTGTAAGGAGATTATTAAACAAGAGTTGATCATCATTAGGAGCAGTATGGCCTGCTTCAACAGAAACGTAAGGGGACTGTAAAATGGTAATATACTGGTCATCTGGATTATAGCCAGCATGGCCATCATACCAAGGGTTTTGGTCACCCTCTTCCTGGTCGTTATAGTAAAGGGGATCTTGGTCAACATGAAGTGTGTCCTGTTGGTCTGTAACCTCAACAATACCATGTATTGGTGAAGTATGAAGAGTATGCAACCTGGGAGATTTCGCGTGAGGCTCTCCTATTTTTAAGTCTAGTGTCTTTCGCCTAATAGGTTATTGCTCCATGAAGTCAACAAAAGAAGATACTTTGTCCATAGAGTTTTCAAAGCACTCCCTGGTCCATGGCCCTGTTTTGGGAGGGTCTTTAAGGAGTGCCTCTGAATCAGGGCGCTGTTTCTTTTTATGAAGTGAATGAGAAAGGGGTGAGTTGGCTCTAGTATACGAGTCCCCTTGTGGATCAGTAGAGGGTGAACGTGGGATAGAAGAAAGCACAGATCCCTTGGAAAGGGGCTGTGAGGTCTCCCCTGTAACCCACCGAGTGTGTTTTTCTCAGTTGCAGTTTTTAGCGTTTCCAACTTTTTCGGCGTATGGGAAACATTTGTCGAAGATTTAGGATGCACATTGACTGGCATCTGTTTTTGTTGTGCTGAATGCGAAAGCGCAGGGGCTTTATGGCACTTCGGGTCTGTAGGCCTTCTGCTGTCGTGCAGTCTTCCTTCGACACATCAGCTGAAAAGCAGCTCTGGGTTGTGTGTTTATGTGTGTGTAAATGTGTGCCACTGTCGCCAGATATGTTCCCCCATATCAGCGCACTGGGCCTGCCTTCCGGCTGGGGACTGACACGTTGGAGTCAGCTAACTCCCGTAAAATGTCTTCGGTGTCCGATCCACATCCGATTCAAAGTCTCCAGTGGGAGTCCAAGACACGGCCTTCATGCCGTAGGCTACCCACCATTTAGTGTGTCTTTCCTTAAGCATCTTGGGTACAAAGAGTTTGCACGACACACAATGCCTTTCAGAATGGTCACGAGGAAGGCGATGATTACACAGTCGATGAGTGTCCTTCCAAGGGAACTTTCTGTTGGCGGACGGACAGAATTTAAATGGAGTTCTTTCCATTTTTAAATATTAATGCAGAGGGAGCAAGACAAATGCAGCATAAAAGGAAAGTGAAAAGATGTATTCTCTAAAGAGGATGTAAAAAAATCAGCCCACCCACTCTCCCTACTGCAAGGCGGAAGCCTGATGGAAGTGAAATCGTGCCATCAAGCTTCTGAAGAGATTGTTGAAATCTGCAGTTGATGTATGTTGGTAGCGCTCGCCAAAAAATGTGAAGGAGATGCGAGGACACAAGTAAACTATTAACATCATTATTAAGTAATAACTAGGTAGCGAATGCTATGGACTCTGCAGAAAGCGACCCGACCACAATGATGTAAAAAAAACACAATCTGAGGGGCCTCGCCATGTGAGGGATCAATGGTATAATGCATTTCACATTACAAACACAGGCAGTTGATAGGGTGACCAGATTTTCAAAATAAAAAACCGGGATAGGACCCCGACAGAGGTAGGACTACAATTTCACTGTGGTTACTGACACAAAAGTAGGACAACATGTCAGTAGTGGCTATAAACACAAAAGATAGACGACAAACATAGGACTAATGAGAGCACTGAGCAACAAGAATGAGTTTGGGGTCTGGCCGGAGCAAACTATTCCTGTCAAATGCTGGATTCATGTGAAACCACCATGTAGCATTGTTTTGTGTTTTTCAAGTGAATTCTTGGGGATCCACCTGTACAGGGCATGTCTATATTGCGGTAGAGCACTACAGTGGACTGGGGTTATTGTCAAGCCAACAATACTTCGATGTGACATTAAAGCAGGCCTTTCCACAATAAATACTGATTTCATGTACACACATTAAGAACTGCTGACTCCCTTGTATCATAAAATGGCACAAAAGTAATGCACCTCAAAGGCGTATGGCAACCTTTATTGTGGGGAATTATTTCACCCAACAAGGTTCTAGTGATGAAAACAACTATGCCTTTAGTGCAAAGAAGGAAAAAACATAGTGAAGATTAAATGCAAGAGATAATGCTACTCCTCCCCCAAACAATTGCTGTACATGTTTTATTTCTACTCAGAGTATTTTGCAGATAAATGAATTTTGTGCAGCACCGTTTTAGGAGGCCTTTCACTTTATTGCTAAAAAAACATGGATCACGCCTCCCTATCATTTTTTCTTTCGGTCTCATTAACCTTTGTCCAACATCAATAGCCTTTGCATTTTGCTTTCCTAAAACCTTAATTGTATCATCCAGAATTACGAGCTGGTTCTGCAGAAACCAAAGACACATCTACCTAATAGGGTTTGCCAAAAACGTGTGCACTCGGGAGACCCCGGCCGGCCGGCCCATAGAGCTGAGGTTTGCCCTGAAGTACTTTAAGATGAGATTGCTGCACCTTGAGATGGATGGGGGTGCAGATTTATTACTCCAACACCAATCAATAAAGACAACTCGATGGTTTGGCAAAGAGAGTCCGTTTAATGACGAGTACAAAAAACGGGTAGTCATGGCAATCAGCAGTGATGCGATAGTCCGTCTCGCTTCAACTCCAACGAACTTCATACAAACAGTGAGATTTATACTCAAAATTCGTCATAATGATGCGTTAGATTTAAAAGTTAGCATGCGATTCTATTGACTAGGAAAAGGTAACTGTAATATAGTTACTATATCTGTATATGGTAACTGAGTGAGGGGATTGGGTAAATACTGTCAGGTGGGTGTCCAAGCCCTTCCTTCAAAATGACTGCTGTAGACGTCACTAAAAGTAAGATGTCCCATTGGTTCTACTAAATATAGGACCCTAGATGATTTGGTCCATTTTGATTGGGTTGGCACCAACTCCATGCATACATTTCCACTTTACTTAGCAGCACGCAGAATGGTCAGCCAGGTGCAGGGTGTCCCCTTAGCTACCTGGCCTTCCTCCAATTAAGGTTACAATCAATCATCACTTCAACAACTATGTGTCAAATATGTTACTGCGGTTGGCCTTGAAACTGCACCTTCTGTCTGGGAAAGTTGTGATATCTCTTCCTGGGCAGATGTCAAGCGTAGGTGTGAACTCGTGCTTCTCCTCACTTGGATGGTCACGTGATGCAGACACTGTGAATTTGCCTAGTTTCTCTCAATTTGTGCATTTAATTCGTATTCAGCTTGCCACCTGCCTACGCTTCCTTATCTTGACCTTTCACAGACAGGATATTCTGTTCTTAAGTTTCAATTAGATGTAGCTACTGTTTGTTCCTTCTATTGGTATGACCTTGGCTCTCCTGGCTTGAGTTGCATCTGCTGAGGTTCGATTCAGCCGTCTCTTCTCATTTTGCTAGCAATATGAATCTTGTCTTGTTTGGCCTCTAGTAACCTGAGTTGATTCTGCGCTTTGTGCAAAGTGGAATTGCACTTATAATACTGTGCTTTGTTTTGAGGTAGATTATGTATAATGGCTCTTGCAGCGCTATTCTTCTACTTAGCATAGCAAGCTGCACTGTTTTCTTAGCTTTCTTGCGGTTCCAAACATATGTACAGGCGTAAACGGATCGATTGTATTCGTTTTGCTTAGAGCTTAACTCTCTTACACTTTGATAGCTTTCTATCACTTTAAGCTCACAATCTCTTTTCTCAGGGCCTCTCTGTCTCATTCTTGGTTCGTCATCTATTCTATCTGTGAGTCCGTCCGGGCTCTCGTGATGTCACCATTCATCTTCCATTAAGGCATTTTTGGTTTCTTCTGGGACGCTACTTAGGCCATCTTCATTTTGTCTAATTTGTTGGTAGGGTTTTCTCAATGGATACCTTACTGTACATGGTTGTCGGGTATTGGTACTTCAATAGATGTTGCTCTTTTGATGGGTACTGGGCAGAGCCCTACTGCGGCTCTCTGCTGGTTTATTTGCTCTTCATACGTCACATATTTTGGTGTGAACGTTCCTGGTACTTCAAAATGGGCGATGGGAGTACAGGCTTTATTTGGGACCTCCTCTACACTCCCCCCTCTGGCCTATTCATCGACTACTTTCACCTCCTTCTTTGGATGCAATTCACTTGATTCTTCTATATATATCTGCACTCCATCGCCTGGGTTCATTCCTTCTTCATCTTCTGGATCTATACATGATGGTTTGAAGAAGTGTCTCTTTGGAGTCCATATCTTTATTACTCCACGCTTCCTGCTGTTCTTACATGTTCGTCTTTATTCCATGTCATGAGTTGACATTGTCCATTTGGGCTACAGTAAACCCATCTTCCCACATTGTTTCTGTGCTTCCTGGGATAGAGAAACTTTGTACCTTCTGGCGCGTGCCTGCTGGCCTTCACAAAGTCTCTTATTTCTTCATCAGTCAGGTCTTTGGGCTTCCATCCTGGCTTGACATCAATCATGATCTTCATCCCTATGGCTTTCTTCGCAGTTTTCTGGCATTGCGAGATTACTATTTTGATAACATAAAATCCTAGTAATATCATCACTAGCAGGGCTCCTAGGAACTTGAATATATCTGCCATCCATTGTGGGAACCAAGAGAATAGTGATCCAAACCAGCTAGTTAAGCTGTTAAAGTTCAATTTTCCTCATCGTGAGAAGGTATAAATGTGCAACATGATTCTCCTATTTTTGCACAAACTCCTTCATCCACAGCTGTGATCATGTCAAGGACATATCTGTTCTGGAGAGTCATCAGTCGAATGGCTCTTAGCTCTTCCTTGATTGCATTGAATCCTTTTATGGTTGTGTTGATGGTCTGTAGTAACTCCCATCTGGTTATCTGCAACCATTTAGTATTTACTCCAACTTGGATTCTTGGCATAAAAATCATTGTGAACACTGATGAGGTGAGGCGGTACAGCCTGTGTTCATATGGGATTGCATGAAAAGCTTCTTCTGGTTTAGCAGAGAAGAAATTCTCTCTCTTCATCCAAGTTATCCGATCCACAGATCTCTTCTTCCTCAGGTGAGCATCTGCTTTCGGGAAACTGTCAATATTCAGGTAACTTTTTGGGATCAGCAATGCTGGAACGTGGACATTCACTATTGTGCATATACCTCCCCAGTCTCTTGGCAGTCTGATGTATGCCTTGGATCCGCATGCCCAATAATGATCCGCAATTACTGCAGTTCCATGCACCATTCCTGGAGCGTCAAAAACTCGTCCACAGTTCTGATTTTCTCCATTCTTTCTTGTGCCATTATTCCTGAAGCAGAATTTTGGGCTTTCTAGTGGCACTATCTGTAAGGGTCCTCCTCTGTCTTCGACCCATGTCAATAGTTTTGCAAGTTTCGGCCATAATGGCTTGCAGCCATTCTGCACAATGTCAACAGTTTCTTTGTAGAGTCCAGTGATCACCCAGGCTCTGCAAATCACCACTCCTTTTTCCCACCCATCTGGTGAAAGCACTGTTCCTCAAATCTGAATTTGGGCTCCATTCTTACACTTTCGAGCTTCCTCTGGAGTTCTTCCTTGGACATTTAGTCTCGGGTTCACTTCCCATCTTATTCCTGCTCCTTTAACTCCAGGCTTCTCGTATCTGATCACATGATTCCTAGTATGCGTTCTGTTACTTGTCTTAATGTCTTGGACATAATCATCTTCGTCGGGGTAGGCTGTTTTATTTGCCCATATTAATGAGGCATCACTACCCATGAACTGGCCTCTGGTCTTGAACATTGCTACGTGTGACAGACAATGTGCTGTCTGGACATCAATTTCTACAGCTACGAAGATCTTGGACTTCCCCATTCTGTATGGTAGGAGTGCACAAACAAAGCATTCCCCTTCTGAATTTTGTCTTCCAACTTCCTTCATGTGCTGGTACCAAATGTTGTTTCCCAGATGTGCTGTGCTGTTCAGGTAGTCGTTTAGTTCATTGTCATCTCCATGCATGCTTCGCTTGATTCTTAATGTTTTCCTGTGGTTGACTAGGACTACATCCCTGAATGCATCTGTATGGCTTTTTCTTGCTGGAAGACTCTCAGGTATCCTGGTCCATGGGGCAGGCCTCCTCATCTGCGCCATTTGAGTGGACAAGAGTGGCAGTTCTTTCCTTCTTCTCCTACATCTTTCTCCGGCTGGTTACAAATGCCCATGCCAACCAGCCTGACACTGGTCTGGTGTATGGTTGTATTGTAGAACTGGTACTTGTCCCTTGCATTGGAACATATGTGCTTGGTAATACAGTCTCTGCTATTTTGTTCTTCAGTTCCTCTTGCAGTTCCCTTGCTCTGGCTATGTGCGGAACTAATGAGTCTACTATCAGTTGCGTCCGTGCAGAGAGTCTCTCGGAGTTGGCTCTTGTTTTCTTAAGAGTTTCTGATATAACTGCTTCTGTTGATTTTTGCTTTAATTCTTGTTTTCTCACAACATCTGCTGTGGAGTTTCTTATGGCAGGCAGTCTCTTGTTCTCTGCTGCTTTGGTTTCTGGTTCTGCAGTCATTGACACTAGGCCTGTTTCGTGTGCATTCAGTGTTTGCATGTGTGTAGTTGTCAGTGATATTACTTCATTCATTCCTTGCCGACCCCGTCTGCGGCCTTTTTGTTTGTTTGTGACCACAAGTGTGTGTCTATCATTGCTAATCACATCCATTTCCAGTTCATTCACTCCACCGTCAGATCTTCCAGGGACTGGAATGACTATATAAGGTCTGGGTGCATTTGTGGGTTTTATGCTTACATTATTAGGTGGGTGCACTGAAATTGGAGCGCTTTGTGTACCAATAAAGAATGCAGCTCTGATCGTTATTGAAAGTAAAACAATAATGAATATGATGCATAGGTACATTATGCCCCTGTATGTCAGGCGGCAGCATTTTCTTCCAGAGAAACTTGGTCTTCTCTCCTCCTGTGGTAGGACCAGATTGCAGCTCTGAACCCCCATCTCGATCATTTATCAAATGTCAATTTTATTGCATTCCCTTAACCAATATCGTTTTTTGAGTTCTGTGTTTTAAAAATGTTAGGTGCTCCACAAGTGTCCCCCTCTCGCAAGTGACAAATTGTCTCTTATGTCAGGATACAGTTCCTTTGCTAGACTATGGGAAAAATCAAATAATATCTTCAGTAAATCTTTTTACTGCACATGTTCAGCTCCCAATCCACTCCCCTTATTTTCTTCAATCCTGAGGACATGGTGTATGCTGGTCAATACAAAGAGTAAGGACAGAAAAATATCGAATGCCAATTAAGTTCTTGACACTGCTTCCTTGATCTGTCCCTCGGCGAAAGCTTTTTTAGAATCTCCTCAAATAGTTCTATTGATGTTTCGAAAGCTCTATTTGCAGTACAATTCCATGCAAAAGCATGCCCATCTGTGCAACATTAGCTGGATTTCTGATGAATGTGAGGACATTAACATCGATTGGTCTCCCCACTAGCTCTAGAAAGTCTGTGACTAGGCGAAAAAGGACATTATGAGCCAACCTGCTGTCTTCCAGTGACAGGGACATCCGTCCTATCTTGCTGAGGTTCAGGGTTATTTGTTTTTTCCTTGATGGAAACAATATCTGCACTGCCCGGTCACCTGGAGTGCAACTAGAATTATGATTTTATTTAAAAGATGGCTTAAATGTTCTGTATTTGCTGGGTCTCGAAGGAATGTGAGTATCTGTTGTTCTCCCGATAAGAGTTGGACAGTCTTCGATTATGTGAAAGAACAGTGTGTTGAAGACCTCATCTATTTCCACCTGTGTTGGGAACATTTGATTCTTTCTCACTGTACTCAGGGAGTAGGATAAATTGTTTGGCAATGACAGTGAGGAGTTGTCTTATTGTCTTTTTGTTTTCAGGATCTTGTAGGAAGTCAGTGACACTGGTGAGCCAATGACAGGTATGATCTTAGCACTAGGTCAAAATAGGTGATCACATCCTTGGTGATGTCACTGCTAGGGGACATCATAAGTGATTCTGAATAGGGTCTGGGTGTGGAACGAGTCAGGATACTGTGTTTGCTTCCAATGTAAGTGTCCTAGGTCAAAATTTGGCATATTCTTTTCTCAAAGCTCAAGTGTGTCTCAGTCCAAAGTTCAATATTCAATAGCCTGTGTTGTGGCTTACACATGCAATTTTCTTCTTCACCCTGCAACTAGGATGCAAAGAGTGTCTGTTTTTTATGTCCTTCTCCCCTTTTTTTGCTTAGAGGAAGTGTCCAATTTAAGCCACAATTTGAAAAAAGTTCTTTGTCCTTGCCTGCGGGTCATGCAACCTTCTTCTGCATCATGGATCTCGTCTGCACGTGCTGTGGTTCTTCCCCGTCGTTCGTCGATTCCTCTCGATGGGGTGCAGGCAAGGGGCCTTCTCTGATGTAGGGTTTGATATCGCAGAGAAAAATCCAAGCTCTCCTGCCTTGTAGTTTCACTGTGGACGGAGTGCAGTCCTCCACTGTAAAAGGACCATTGAATCTTGGCTCGTCCCACTTTTTCCTTGTATGATTCTTCACAAGGACGGCGTCTCCAGGGAAGATGGATGGAACACGTAGACCTTGAACTTGGTCTGTTGTAGTATCTCTTTCTGTGTTCTGTGCTGCTCTGCACCCTTTTCGTTGTAGCTGCAGCTGGTCTGAAATCAAAGTAAGGCTAGATGTCATGCAGTTCAGATGGTTTTGCATTTCAGACCCTAAAACCTCTCCTGTTGACTGGGCACCACATCTAGCTCTATCTCGGGGTGTCAGAGGAGTTCTCATTCTTCTTCCTGTGGCTATCTTGTGTGGCGTTAAGATGATGGTCGGACCTGGGTTGGTTCAGTGCCAGCGGAAGGCAGTGCAACCATCCCTTCTTTAGAGTAAGCTTCAAGGGGGCGTGGCCTGATGCTCAGGGTGTGAGGACGCGGTTCCCTTGAGCTCCGGCCGAGCCGCGCAGTCCGATCCTGATTTGGGCACCAAAAATCCAGCAATACTGTCCATCCTTTGGAGCAGCTGTACATCAGGCGATTAGCTGCAACCTACGACTTCCCCCGAAGGAAATCGGGGACCAGGGAGCATTCCCGACGCTTTGGCCCGGCCCCCCCTATCCCTTGAGGGAGGCGCGCGGGAGCAGCGAGCCGCGCAATCACTCCTTGATTTGGGTGGTGTGGGCTGCCTGCAGCACCCAGCCTTCGGTGTAGCCGTACATCAGGCGATTGACTACACCCGACGATTTGACCCGACAAAAATCGGAGCTCCGGGGCCCGCTGGGACGCTCCGGTCCGGCGCCCCCTGCACTCCAGAAGGGACTCCCAAGATGGCAGCCGAGGCGACATGAGCGGATGAGGAGCGTACACCCCGAAGTGAACTGATCCCGGCCCCCCCAGACGCCTTTCCCATTATCCCCCACCGCCCAGAGGTGCGGAGTGCTGCTGGGCCCCATCGATACGCAGGCTGGGGGCCAAGACTGGGCGCCCGGTGCTGGTGCCCACAACGACGTAGCTGAAGTGCGACTGGGGCAAGACCACCGGATCCTCAGGGCCATCTACCGCGACCCCGACTTTCAACTCCCCGGCGAGCGGAGCCCCCCAGCCAGCGCAGACCTGCATACCTCGACCTGGGCCGGCGGCTGTCTCCTGATCTGCCCGGACTATAACGCTCACAGGTGAGACCCTTCCCTCCTTGGGATCAGACCACGCCACAGTGTCCGGGTTGGGTCATACCTAGCTAGGCCCGACCACCTACTCACCGAGTTGCGGGACCCTGCCCGAGCAATACTGAGAGCCCACACCGCGGCGCTCCCACTGAACTCCCTGCTCCTGCATCCCCCCCAACCAACCTTACCACACCAAGGGACCGGACCCACAACGCGAGCAACACTGCAGCCCTGAACGACCCGGGCCCCACTGTCTCCTGTCCCACTAAAGCAGGGCGACCACATCCGTTGGGCACCCAGACCCCGGATCAAATAAAGCCTAATATCCCTGCACCACCACGCATTAAAATCAACCCGGGGGGAAAAAAAACGAGAGAGCCCGCCTGCCTCAACCAGGCCCGAGACAATCCACAATGGCCACAGCAAGAAACAAAGCCAAAAATGCCACCCTAGATCCTTTTGTCACGGCGAAATCTAACCCCACCACCCAGACCACATCGGACGACCCAGCAACACGGGATAGCCCGGACACCAGACACAATCAGCTGCTGGGGGCGATTGAGGCCCTAAAATCATTTCACGACACGAAGATCGGTGAAGTAAAAGCCGACATCCAACTGATAAGGCAAGATGCCCGCAACCTAACGGAACGCGTCACCATTGTGGAGTCCTCTCAGGAGGACATGGCAACTGAATCGGCAGCCATGAAAACAGAACTCGCAGACCTTCAACGTAAGGTAGCCCTGCTGGAGGCGAGGTCCGAGGAGGCGGAGGGCCGCGCTAGACGCAGTAACATTAGGATACTGGGCGTACCGGAGAGGACGGAGACTGCTGATCCGACGGCCTTCGTTGAATCCCTAATCCAACAAGAGATCGGGGTGGCAAATCTCTCACAGGGCTTCGCCATAGAGAGAGCCCACAGATCGCTCCAGAAGAAACCCCCCCCAGGCTCCTACCCTCGCCCCATCATAGCGAAGGTCCTTAACTTCCGAGACCGGGAGGTGATCCTGAAGTTCTCGAGGGAGGGAGGAGAGATAGAGCGAGGCAACTCAAGAATCACGATATACCCCGATTATACTCAGTCGGTACAAAGAGCGAGGAACTCCTTCGTCCCAATCAAGGCCAGGCTGAGGAAACTAAACCTAAAATACATGTTGCTCTATCCCTCCAGGTTGAAGGTAATCTATAAAGGAAAAGCGATATTTCTCGAGACACCAGCCGCGGCCAACATGTGGATGGAACACAATAACCTGGCCGAGGTTCCTGTCGAATCCCCGCATGGGAAACACAATGAGGGTGCCCAAGGATGAGGGCAATACGCCCCGACACAGGTGCTTGCACCCTCCCACAAACACCTGAGAGATCAGGAGACCCAAACCTTAGAAGCAAAACTACAATGTGAGAAGCTAAATGACTGCGGGGCTCACCCGATCTACCACACATGAACACAGACCACGACCCCATGAAAGATCAGTGCAGGCCAGTTGCCAGCACTCACCTACTCGCGCCAGACACCCGGATTGGGACAGGCGGCGCGAGAGCACCCGAGCACTCCACCGTTGTGTCAGTCGCTGGGTGCACCAGTTATAATTGTTCCACACAAGTTAGTACTGTTTTAACTGCCTTGACTCTGAAGACCTTTGACCAAATGGAATCGAACCCAAAACTAACCAACAGAGTTAACCACTCCACGTGACCAGAACCAACCATGGCTCACAACAACAAGCGAACAAGCCCCAGAGAGGACATATACCTCTCCCCGACAATTAATGCAATCAAGCAATGGCGCCAAAACTTAGGGTGATCACATGGAACGTAAGGGGGATGGGGTCCTATCTCCGGAGAAATCAAATACATTCTTACCTGAAGAGGAAGAAGGTATCAGTTGCCCTCTTACAAGAAACGCACCTCACTGCTGACTCTGCAGATAAGCTAACAAATTACTGGGGGGGACAAGGTAATGGTTCATCTTACTCGAAGTATGCAAGAGGAGTATACACATGGGTGAGCCCGGACACACCATTCCAACAGCTGGGGGTAGAGTCGGATAAGGAAGGCAGATACCTGCTGGTATGGGGCATGCTGGAGGGCAATCGAATATGCATAATGAACTCATACTTCCCCCAACATGGCATACCTTCCTACCTCAAGGGGCTGTGCGCCAAAGTCATGCTTCACAGGGACCACACTCTGCTGTGGGGAGGCGATTTCAATTGCGTCATGAATGCGGAAATGGACAGATCCACCACCCCACAATCGCACAATTACCTCCCTGCTCGGGCCCTCCACAAAACAATCGAGGACTTGCACTTGGTTGACACCTGGCGGGACCTCCACCCCACGGATAGATCCTATTCATTCTACTCGGCCCCTCACAACCTGCACACCAGGATAGACTACCTCTTTATAAATGACGAGCTGACCCCTCGGGTCGAGTCTGCGGAGTACCTGGGCAGATCAATTTCAGATCACTCCCCGCTAATAATACAACTTCGCCTGCGCCCCCCCTACCTCCTATCCCAACGTGGCGTATGCCAGTGGAGACACTAACTGACCCCGCATTCAGGGAGCACCTGGCAGAGAAACTAGAAGAGTATATGGAAATTAATAAGGGATAAGTTGAAAAATGGAGTACTCTCTGGGAAGCATTGAAGGTGGTGACAAGAGGAGAGGTAATAGCTGAGGCGGGTGGAATCAGGAAGCAACTAAGAAAGGAATTAGAAGCTAAGGAGGAAAAGATCAGGCACCTCGAAAACAATTCCCCTCCCACAATTGAGACAGAGACCAAGCTGAGGGAGATCAGGGAGGAATGCAGAACCGCATGGGAAAGGCTCGCGAAATTTGACTTCTCCACTCGCACCATGAGAGCTCACAAAGAGGCAGATAAGCCAGGCAAGATACTAGCCTGGCTGTGCCGGAAGGAACATCCGAAGCGGGCCCTTACAGCGATCAGGGACGATAATGACACAGTCCACAGGACACAGCAAGCAATAAATGAGGTCTTCACCGACTTCTATGCAGAACTGTATGCCCACAGCGACCAAATTCCCGAAGCAGACATAAGAGACACCCTGGAAGAAGTCGGCCTACCAAAACTGAACCAGGAGCAAAGAAAAATGCTAGGAGAGGACATTACTATCGAAGACATTACTGAAGCGATTAGATCCCTCTCCACATGCAAGACCCCTGGAACCGACGGCCTTACCCCCGAGTTTTACAAGGCATATGAAGAGATCCTGTCCCCCATACTGCATGAAGTCTATGCGGAGGCATTTGAGACGGGCATACTGCCAGGCACCATGAGAGAAACCCTCATAGTGCCAATGCTAAACCTGGCAAACCGCCCGAAAAATGTGACTCATATCACCCACTCGCACTCCTAAACTACGATAGCAAAATACTTACGACCATACTGGCCAAGAGGCTCTCAAAGGTGATAGGTTCCCTGGTTCACGTAGACCAATGCGGCTTTGTCCCTGGACGCAACACTACAGCCAACCTAAGAAGGCTCCAGCACATAATGGCACAGACAGAGGAAAGCAAAGAAGACCTAGCAGTACTCTCGCTTGATGCCATTAAGGCTTTTGACTCGATCTTCTGGGAGTGGCTAATCGAAACCTTGAGAGAGTTTGGAATGGGCGAACACTTTATCCGATGGGTCAAAGTACTATATAATAACCCGATGGCAAGAGTCAAAACAGGGGGCATGGTGTCAGGGGGCTGGGCTATCCAAAGGGGGACCAGACAGGGATGCCCGCTCTCACCAATGCTATATATCCTAGGCCTGGAACCAGTAGCAATTTATTTCAGGGAACAGCTATTCGACACGGGCATAAGCATCGCCGGTGCAGACAACATCATCTCCCTGTACGCCGACGATGTTCTTTTATATCTTCGTGACCCTCAGATGAATGCCCCGATAGCTCTAGATATCTTGGATAACTTTTCGAAATACTCAGGCATAAAGTTCAGCCGGCAGAAATCATCCGCCTTCCCTCTGGCTGGCCTCAGGGGAAGGAGCACAGAAGAACTCCCCGAGATTGGAATCCAGTGGCAAACAGAGTCCTTCCGCTACCTGGGCATCACCATCAAGCACACACCAATCTCCACTCACGAAAGCAATACTGAAGCCGCATTATCGGGGGTACGGAGATCCGTCAAATTTTGGTCGAAACTTCCGCTTTCGGTGATGGGCAGAGCCGCAATATCCAAGATGATAATATTGCCCAGATTCCTCTATTACTTTACCAATATAACATTTTACATTCCCCCATCCTTCTTCAGGAAACTGGAATCCCTGATCAAAGATTTTCTTTGGGGTCGATCCAGGCACAGGCTTGCACTGGACATCCTCACACTTCCCTACTCCGCAGGCGGTATCCAACTACCGGACTTCAGAAGATACTACCTAGCGGCCCAACTAACACATGTCGCCAAATGGCTGAGCGACGAGCCCTCAGCTGAGACAAACCTCCTCTGCCAACTAACCTCACCCCTACACCCTAAAGAACTGATATGGAACAACAAAATGGGGCCTCCCGACCCGCCCATAATAGTACAGGTGGGTCGACAGGTGTGGAAAAAGGTTAACTCTATGCTGGGGCTACAACACTCGTATTCACCCGAAACCCCCATCCTAGCAGACATGTGTAAAGCCCCCGGCGACCTACCAACAATGAGGAGATGGGAAAACTTCGGCATCTACACGTGGGGAGATATGTTTGAGGAAGGGCAATTCAGGGACTTCGAATCACTGCAAGAGAACGAGGGGATCACCCTGAGCCACTACTTATGGTACCAAAAGGTGAAATTTATTGCCAAGAAGAAATGAGATGTATGGCCCGAGGAGCCTGAAACACACGCCCTGACCCAAGAGATGTACGGAGTAAGCGATGGCTGGAAACCAACATCAAGGCTATACGCCCAAATAAACGATAGGCCTAACCCAAGAAGCACACGTTTGAAAGAGAGATGGGAATCCGACTTAGGGACCGAAATTACGGAGGGAGAATGGTCGAGAGCCCTAGCATACCCGAAGGAGATATCTAGGAACGCAAGATTCAGACTAATACAACTCAATGTCCTCTATAGGACCTACATGTCCCCACATAGAGTATCTACCTTCAATGACAAAGTCAACCCGGCATGCCCATGGTGCTCCTCTGATCAAGCTGACATGATTCACATGTTTTGGACTTGCCCTAAGTCTCAGAAACTATGGTTCGCAGCCGAACAGACCTGCAGGAAAGCTGGCCTTGAGCTATATGAATGGACTCCGAAAGAGTGCCTCCTAGGCATCTACCCGAGACTGGGCAAAATCAAACACTTGGTGAAGCTGATGGACATAGCATGCGTGCTTATAAAGAGAACGGTCGCAATGGCCTGGAAATCCTCAGCAGGCCCCAGGTACGAACCTTGGATCAGGGAGATGGAAAGATGGACGGCAGCAGAAACCAGAGCATGGGAGGAAGCGAACAACCGGGGCGGAGAAGACCTGAGCACCACACTGGAGGCCTGGAAGACCCTTCTGAGAGACATGATCTTCTCGACGAGCTATAAGCCTCCCTGAGCCAACCCTCCACAACCGGCAAAACGGCCTAGCCCACGCACAGTAGCACTCATTCTACACCTACTTCCCCCCCTATGTGTCAGGGGCACCAGCCAGAGCCCAATGGAGTGGAGACTGGGGTTCATCTACGGAAATGAGGACTATAACCACACAGAGTTCAAAGGACAGTCACTGTTACCACTGTCACTTGTTCTGTTTTCTTTCTTTCTCGTTATTTCTTTGTTTGTTTTGTTTGTTGTTTAATAACACCCATGCCTTATAAGACATAAGTGATTTGTAACCATGCATAGACATAAACCACGATTGTACTGGTTGGAAATATAACAGCGAATGCCAAATGCCAATAAAAACATTTTAAAATAAATTAGAGTAAGCTTCAACTTGGCTATCCTTTCCTTTAACAAGCCGTTGAGCTTCTCACAGATCCCATTACCTTGTGGATGATACGCAGATGAGATTTTGTGCTTTATACCAAGCAGCAAACTAATCTGCTCGAACACTGCTTTGACAAAATGAGGGTCATTATCTGACCACATGACCTCGCACACCCCCCCACCCGGGGAACCCTTCTCTCACAAAAAATGTGGCCGCACAGGTAGAGTCTGGGTGTGTACATGGACCTGCCTCAATCCTTCTAGAGAATGGACACACCACAACAATTAAGTATCTGTACCCGTTACATACTTGAATCATGTCGACGTAATCGACATGCAAGTGTTGAAAAGGCCCATTTGGCCTTGGGACGACTCCTCATTACTTTTAATGTGTGGCCAGCCGTGAATTGCTGACAAATTATACAGTTTACCATAAAGAATGCAACGTGCTCCACTAAATTCGGTATGAACCAGTCTTCTGCGAGTGTTGCTGCTAGGTTCTCTTTTGTCATGTGCACCGGGTAATGTAACTGCTCCAGCGCTATTTTTATTAGGGCTACATGCATTACTGGCTTACCAGTGCTGTCTTGTTGCCACAAGCTGTCAGAGGGGTTTAAAGAACACCCTTAACATTTCCACAGGTTCTTCTCTTCCTGTGGCGCCTCCCCTTGGAGTTCCATTAGCTGTGTTTGCCCCAAATTACTGTAACTTTTAGGTGCAGTTTGTGTAACCATCATTCGCTAGTTGGCATGGATAACTTCCACTTCCATGATTGTTTCGCTTTTGGATGCCATGCGCTTGGCTTTCGTGTCTGCTGCTTGATTTCCACGTGAGATAAAATCAGTCCCCTTCATTTGGGCAGCGCATTTCACAACCGCTATGCCTACTGGGAGCTGTAGTGCCTTGATCAGCCTGTCCAATAAGGCTGCGTGCTGTCTGCCCGGAGGTAGGCCCTTCTTTTCCAGCACGCTAAGCCTGTGTATACTGTTGATGTTGCATAGACAGAGTCACTATACACCGTTACTTCCTGGTCTGTGTGATTCGCAATCGCGAGTATCAACACCAATAATTCTGCAGCCTGTGCTGAATAATGAGATGGTATTCGTGCACTAAGAACTCAAAATTCTCAGTTTGCTGTGTGCTTCATTACAGCAACGTCTGTATATCTTTGTCCGTCATTTTGATCGATCCTCGAAGACCCGTCAATAAAGACGGTCTCTCCTCCTGCCAAGGCATTTTCTTTCATCCTGGGGATTTCATCATAGAATTCTTCATAATTTGCACAGTCATGTATGGGCTTTCCTTCCGTGACTGGCTCTGCTATGAACATAGCTGGGTTTACTATCTTACATCAGACTATTTTAATCGATGGATTTGATATAATCACTTCATAAGCAGAAGCTCTCTGAGATGTCAATGTGCACTTTGGTTTCTCTAGAATGGCAAATAGTGAGTGCTTGACATACAACGTCATTGAGCATCCCATCACAATGGTTGTAGCCTTCTCTACGGCGAATGCTGCGGCAGCTAAACTTTGTTTACACGGGAAGTGGCCTCTCATCACTGGATCCAAATTCTCACTGTAGTATGCCAGGGGCTTGTACCCCAACATGGTTCTCTGTGTGCGTACTGCCATCATGACACTGCCATTTGTGTATGAAAACAGGTAAAATCCCTCTGCATAATTGGGGATCCCTAGAACTGATGCTGTGCAGATGGCTCTTGAGTTCAGCAAATCCTTTCTCCATGGTCTCAGACCATTCAATCTTTTCTTTCGTCACTTGGGCCTTCTTTAGGGCCTGAAGTAAAGGCTTGGTGTAAGAGCTGTAATCGAAGACCCATGCCCTGACATAGTTGTATAGGCCTAAAAAGCTCTGCATCTGCTTTATCGTGTGTGGCTTAGCTGTGTTAAATATGGCTTCAGCCCTTTCTGGGGTTACTTTCATTCCCTCATGTGAGATCAGCTGGCCTATGTACAGCACTTGTTGTTGACAATATTGTAACTTTTCATTGTCAACCTTATATCCTTTCTCAGCCAGTATAATCAATAGCTGAACAGAATCGTGCCTGCATTGTTCTTCTGTTGTGCTAGAAATTAAGAGGTCATCCACGTATTGCAGGATGACACTTTCTAGTGCGATATTGCTCAAATCCATCTGCAGGACTATTAAAAATAGAAGGAGACTCACAGTACCCCAGTGGCAGCCTCGTGCTTTTCAGATGCATTTGTCTGAACGCGAATGACGTCAGATCTTGTGAGTCACAGTGCAACGGGATTAAGAAAAATGCATTTTTCAGGTTAATCACAGTGAAATATTTTGCCTCAACAGGTAGATTACATAGAATTGTAGCCGGGTTAGGGACTAAAGGGAACTCGGCATCAACAATATCATTTATTGGGCGTAAATCCTAGACTAGCCTCCAAGACCCCCCTTTACTTTTTTTCCCAGGGTACACTGACGTATTACATGACGACTCTGATGTAACTAAGATGCCTTGCTCCATCATAGCAGAAATTGTCTTAAAAATTGCCTCAACTGCCGCTCTGGACATGGGATATTGTCGGGCTTTTGGTAGAATTGCTCCTGGTTTCAGTTTAATCTTCACTTCTCCAACCCCCTTCAAGAGGCTTACGTCATAGGAGCCTGTAGTCCATACTGAGACAGGCACCTTGGCTGTCATCATCAAAATATTCAGGACTATTTAGTGCCACCATCATTCTCTGAGGTACTTCTCTTTTAATCATCTTTACCCAAAAGGTGAGACTCACTTCCACCATTGTCTCTCCCATATCTGTTTGCTCTTCAAATAGATCGTCATCTGTGACGTCAGTCACTCGATATCCTTCTTCAATGGCGATTATTGCGCACCATTGTCGGCCCTCGTCATCATAACCATCAATCAAGGGAACACAACTGGTAGCTTCTGTAAAACTCTGAGTATATATGGCCATGCCGGACAAGGAAAACTTGCCTTCACGTATGCATGAGCGTGTTGCACCCGTGTCAACTAAGAAGGAATATTCTTTATCCCCTATAATGACATCCACCCTAGGTTCCCTGTGAGGGGCTGGTGTCACTGATAGGATAGAACACATCAGGGTTCCCAGTGAGCTGCCCTAGTTTGTATACAAATTTGGCCCACTATGTGCTGGTGAATTTCTCCCATTCCCATTGTTACCTCCCATTCCAGGGTTCATGGTCTGCCCTGTGCTCATCGTCTGTGATAGTTGCAGCGGTGCCTGTTGGGATTGTCCTTGTGGAAAATTCCCCATGCTTTGAGGTTGCACCCCTTGTTGCGCTCCTGGTGCTGCTTGTTGCACAGTGTGATTCTGTGCACCACCCAGCTGTAAAACTGCAGGTGGATTTGCCATTCGTGCTCCTGTTCCTTGGCCGTTCTGCATCATGCCTTGATTTCTGCATGTGCGCGCCAAATGCCCCATCATTCCACACAGCCAACATACTGGTGGTGGCCTGATCATTTGCCCGTTTGACATATCTTGATTACGATTTTGTATGTTTTGGAAACCTCCTTGATTATTCTGAAAACCTCCCTGATTACTCTGCCATCCTCTTCCCCTAAATCCTCTTCACCTGGGGTAAAATCCCAAGTTGCTCTGACTATTCTGCTGTGGATTAGTCACCTGCGGCATGCTCGATTCAGCTGTGCTAGTTAGCATGGCTCCCTCAAGAGCATATTTCGACAATTTCTTCTGCAACAATTTTGCTTCCTCACCTTTTCTTGTTGCTTCCTTTTTGCGATTGTTTTCTTGCAGTAATCTGCAATAGTCAGCTGTATTTCTGCCTTAATTTTTCGTGTCATTATAGCTCCCATATCGGAAGTATCTGGGTATAGCACTTGTAGCCATACTGCAGCTCTACAATTGATAAAAGGAGCTCCATCGTGTGCGGTATGTATTGTGGTTACGCCAGAGTAGCCTGCTCGTGCCCACACATCGTCTGCTCTCTCACCGAGTATGGTGATTAGGAGACCCTTAATGTCCCCTATAGTTAACGAGTTTCCTCCTGTCATTTTTCCTAACTCATGTATCCATTTTCCGGCTCCCGATGTCAGGATTGGCAGCTTGTTTTTCAAATTTTCTCGATCCATGTGTGGCCATGGAATATTTTGTGGTGTTAATCCCCCCCCTTCTCAAGCAATGGAAATTGGAATGTGTAGCCCTCTCTCTCTTCTTTCATTGTTCTCCTGTCTATTGCAGGGGTAATATTCCTGCATCATCGTCTACCTGGCTATGCCCTGAGAATGTCTACATAGGGCGGTGAAGACACCCCACTCTGACCGTGAGGTACTTCTTCATGTCGGTCAGACTGTATGGCTGACTCTGATACCCACGGTGCAGACTCGCTAGTGTCTGACCACCTTATTCCTTTTTCCCTTGGGAGTTGTCTTTCACTCCTTCCCTCGTCCTCATTTTCCTCACGCTCGTCGCTTTCGGAGTCAGACATTGTCCCCAACTAGTGCGACTTCTTGTGTCCTCCTTACTCCTACTTATTTCTAATCTATCCAGGGATAGGTCTCTATTCCCACTACTTCGGGAGACATCCCCAGTATCGTACAGCTGAGTGCTCTCCAGGCGCTCGTCTTTCCCCTCCCCTTGGGGTATTTGTTCTAGTCCCATCTCATATATTCTATCAAATCGTTTCTCCAATGCTTCTGGTGTCGAAGTCATCGCCAATATTTGCCCTAGACCTGCCTGGTACTGAATCGTGCTCAGGAAAGAATTCTTCAATGTCTTCCCAGTCTACAACTCTATTCAAGATTGCCTGCTGTCTGTCTTCGCTCACGTTCTAAATCGTCATCAAATTCTTTGCATTTCCTCCCCTCTTCTCTGACCCTATCCTCTTCCTTTCTCTTTTCATTTCTACGTTCATCCACCCTTTGGATTTCCTCATCTCTTCGTCTCTTTATTCTTTTCTCACTATCCTTTGCTCTTCCTCTTACCTCTATCGTTCTTTTCTGTCTTGATCATTAGCTACTCTTGGTCTGCGATCGTGCTGTCTTTCTTGCTCTTCGCGATATAGATGTTCTGGCCTTTGTATGTCTTTCTTTCTTATCCTTTCATCTCTTAACTCCTTCTCTTTTCCCTTTCCCTGTACATCCTCTATCCTTTCCCTTGGTTTTGCGTCATCAATGCCTTTGCCATCAAGTTTCAATAAAATCTGCCCTCCCATCCATTCGTCTTTTGCGAATGCTCTCTCATCAGTTCTATCTTCGTTTCCCTTCCATCTCTTGCCTTCTCTCTCCTTCTCGAGAGATGCAATCATCTGCACCTGATGCCTTCTTTCGTCATCATGTCTCTCCTTGTCCCTTGGGACTGTGGAGGCAATATTCTTATCCTTATCTTTCCCTTGATTTTCGTCACTACTATCTGTAGGTGACTCATATGCGGGGTTGCTGTACCCCGTGGCTGTTTTGAGTTCTCTTAGTGGGTATAATCCCTCGTCCTTACTTTCTTCAACTTTTGTTTCGGGTGGGGCAGGTGGCGCGGTAGGCGTCTCACCCCCATCTGTGCATACATTAAGAATCCAATCTGTTGGCGGCTCTTATTCCTTTCCCTGCTCATACATTTTCCAAAGCTCCAGGACAGCGAGGCGTTTTTCTAGCTTTTTGTCCATGTATGGGGCAGGCAAATATGTTGTCATGTGTTGTAAGACGGCTTTAGATAAGGACCCATTTTGTGGCCATGGCATAAACATCTTGTGGGCGGTACCTTTAACCCACTCGGTACTGTATATCTTTAGCTTGGGTGCATGTTTTGGCGACTGCTTGCATAAGTGTGCCAATGGAGTCATATCTTCCACGCTTATATCTGTTCCCTTTCCTCTTATATAACACTTGTCAACGCTTTTGTGTGGCTTAAACAACTTCTAACAATATGAGCGCGCACCAAACACTGCAAGCTCCAATCCAAATTTTTTAACAAAATTTTATACCTTCTAATTTACTCAAAAAACATCAATTCATATGCGATTCTATCTCAGCTTTTCAATCGCATACAATTTATATCAGTTTTCTCAAGAATTCTTTTTTCATATGACGTCACAACAAAAAACATGTAAGAGACGCTTGACAGACTAGACGGACACCAGCTGGTCACAGTTATCTCTGCCTCTAATCGTTACCCCTTCATGAAGTCTAAACGTACCCATTTCACGACGTCTTTAACCGTTGTGGTAGTCTATTTGTTCCCCATTATGTGGGACTCTGGGTACATGTTTCTTCTAGCTGCTATATTAAAGTGTAGAAATAAGGTGAATCCTCTCACTTCTCAGGTGTCAGCACCGGTAACCTCTCTCTTCTCAGGTGTCCTCCCCGGGAACCTTTATTTAATTATTCCCGAGTATATATATATATATATAGATATATATAGATAGATAGATATATATATACACAGTCTTCTCTACTTCAGCTATATTTAGTTTTTTCCCGCCTCCCTCCGTTACTTGTTCTAGAGCATGCACTTTTGCCAGAACATTAATCTTTCACTCACCGTTTGCATGGTTCTTCTCTGGACCCTCAGGATCACCGCCTTTGTTGCCGCTTTCTTTGACTTTTCACCCGTTCAGCTGCTCGTAGGAATGGGAAGGGTTGCGTGGGGAACACGGGTCCCTTCAGGCCCACGTCTGCAGTATTTCTCTTTACACTACCACTGTCTACGGGGAGCTTCACGGTCTACTCAGCCAAATGGCAAAGGACTCGTGATATTGCCGAAGACCTAGAGTTACTTTATGTCAATGGTCAATAGGTGTCTTATTCAAATCAATAATCGATAACCATTAAATCTCTGCTACCAAGTGTACTCAGGAGACCCCCGACCGGCCCATAGAGCCGAGGTTTGCTCCGAAGTACTTTAAGACGAGATAGCTGCACCTTGAGATGGATGGGGGTGCAGAGTTATTACTCCAACACCAATCAATAAGTACAACTCAATGGTTTGGCAATGGGAGTCCATTTAACGACAAGTACAAAAAACGGGGAGTCATAGCAATCAGCAGTGATGCGATAGGCCGTCTCGCTTCAACTCCAATGAACTTCATACAAACAGTGACATTTATACTCAAAATTCATCATAATGACGTGTTACACTTAAAAGTTAGCTTGCAATTCTATTTGCTAGGAAAAGTTTACTTTAATATAGGTTCTATATATGTTTATGGTAACGGAGTGAGGGTATTGGGTAAATACTGTCAGGTGGGCGCCTAAACCCTTCCTTCAAAATGATTACTGTAGACGTCACTAAAAGTACGATGTCCCATTGGTTCTACTAACTATAGGACCCTAGATTATTTGGTCCATTGGGATTGGGTTGGCACCAACTCCATGCATATATTTCCACTTTACTTAGCAGCACGCAGAACGGTCAGCCAGGTGCAGGGTGCCCCCTGAGCTACCCGGCCTTCCTCCAATTAAGGTTACAATCAATCATCACTTCAACAACTATGTGTCAATTATGTTACTGTGGATGGCCTCGAAACTGTATCTTCTGTCTGGGAAAGTTCCGATATCTCTTCCTGTGCAGATGCCAAGTGTAGGTGTGAACTCGTGCTTCTCCTCGCTCGGATGGTCATGTGATGCAGACACCATGAATTTGCTTAGTTTCTCTCAATTTGTGCATTTAATTCTTATTCGGCTTTCCACCTGCCTATGCTTCCTTATCTTGACCTTTCCAAGACAGGATATTCTGTTCTTAAGTTTCAATTAGATGTAGCTACTGTTCGTTCCTTCTATTGGTATGACCTTGGCTCTCCTGGCACGAGTTGCATCTGCTGAGTTTTGATTCAACCGTCTCTTCTCATTTTGCTAGCAATACAAATCTGGTCTTGTTTGACCTCTAGTAACCTGAGTTGATTCTGCTTTTCGTGCAAAGTGGAATCGCACTTCTAATAATGTGCTTTGTTTTCAGGTAGATTATGTATAATGGCGCTTAATAATGTGCTTCGTTTTGAGCTAGATTATGTATAATGGCGCTTGCCACGCTATTCTTCTACTTGGCATAGCAAGCTGCACTTTTCTCTTAGCTTTCGCGACTGTATTAATTTTGCTTACAGCTTAACTCTCTTACGCTTTGATAGCTTTTTATCACTTTAAGCTCCCAATCTCTTTCCTCAGGGCGTTTTGTCTCTTTGTGTCATTCTTGGTTCGTCATCTGTTCTATCTGTGAGTCCGTCCAGGCTCTCGTGACTTCACCATTCGTCTTCCATTAAGGCCCTTTTGGTTTCTTCCGGGACGGTACTTAGGCAATCTTCATTTAGTCTCATTTGTTGGTAGGATTTTCTCAATGGATACCTTACTGTCCATGGTTGTCTGGGTATTGGTACTTAAATAGGTGTTGCTCTTCTGATGGGTACTGGGCCGAGCCCTACTGCGGCTCTCTGCTGGTTTATTTGCTCACGTCACATATTTTGGTGTGAACGTTCCTGGTACTTCAAAATGGGCGATGGGAGTACAGGCTTTATTTGGGACCTCGTCTACACTTTTGTAAGGCCTTTTTCTTGTGAGAAAAAGTAAAACTTCAGAGCTGGGTGCAGTTGGAGTACCCTGTCAAGAGCTGGCAATAGGGACAGCCAGCGTGTGTTACTGGTACCAAGGAGGCTCTGATATTCTCTCTACAAACTCACAAAAGTCCTTCAATTGTTCTGTTCTAACAGTACAGATGTGGAAGTATTTATCAATTTCCAAGATTAATTCCATCATCAGCAGCAGTTTGCACTGCATTATGCACAATGTGTGCTGCACACCCCACACCGATTACTTTATTTTCAGGGATTGCCTCCTTCTACATCAAATAAAAATTGCTTTTCCCAGCTGTTGCTTTCCCACCAAATTTTGTGTTATCCACACAAAAGGCAATCACCTTTTCCTCCAGAGCTTGAATCAGTTCCCAAAAATATATTAATGAGGTTTCCCCAGGGACTGAGGTGAACTCTAAAATCTTAACTTCCACCCCCTCAAGGTCCTGGAAATATTAGAGTACAATTGGGATTAGCTTCGCCTCTTTTCTGTTTGAAGCATCAACCGAAACTGATACACAGGTCGCGTTACTGAAATCACGCTTGAGATCAACCATAGCTAAAAGCGCCAGCATTTTGGATATTAATGCTTCTTCTTTTGCGCGGGCACAGGTAAACTTCTCATCATACAGTTTCCTTATCAATGAGGATGTACAGTCCATTGTGGTTGTGCTTTGCGAGGTGATAGGCAAAAGTACACTCAGCAGCAGTTCTACTGAAATCTGTGTCCCCGGGAACAGCCTTCACAAAAAAAAGGGTGCAATATTGCTGCTGCTGGCTGCAGATGACCGCCAGAATTTGTGCTTTTTGGTTTGCATATGGTCCTTAATATCCACATTTCCACCATGGCTAAAAGAGCATTTGCAGTCCCTGCAATACACCTCATTGTCATTCCTCGCAACCTTAGACGGGAATAGGAAAGATTTCTGCATCTCTTCAATGGTGGTACATCTCCTCTTGGGCATCGTTGGTAGCTATCTTGCTAGTATTTCTAGATAAAGCTTGAAGAAAAAAAGTAATTTAAGTCATCTTGATATGGTGAGCTTCGTTTCATGCAACAACAAAAAAAAAGTATCATGATGACTGAATCACGGTTGCAGTAGTACACCTGAAGGGTCATTAAATCCCCAAATGTGTTGGTGACAGCTAATGTATTTCTATTCTGAATTAAACAGATGCAAGAAAGGGCACAGCATTAGCATTTGACATAAAAATAAAAGTGGTACCTGAAATGTAGGAGGTACCCGGGCATCCATTTACAAGCAAGCATAAGGAGCAGTGAACTGAAATGGAACTTTTCCAGAAGCAAAAGGGAACAACAATAGCATTAATTCTTATGCTGTGGCTCCAGGGTTCTATTTGGAATGTATTATTCTAAACAAGTTAGAAAGAAAGACCTATTCCAAGTAGTACACAGAGAACCATGTCCCAAAAGTCCAGCTATGAATTTTGGCAGAATAAATTAAAAGCACAAAACTATTGGTCTAACAATTGGCCCTTATTATGAACTCCATTTAATATCTTCACTGCCATAACCAATGGTAGAAAGCGCTATGCAATGCAAGATAACCTCTGAACCTACTGAAATAGCAAAGCATGTTAAGCACACTGTTGATCACTGATAATAGATGTACGTTAATACAGTATCACCTATTAGTAAAGGTCCCAGAACTGAGAGAACTGGCATGAACTCCTATATACAACTTGATGCTAGGAAGCCATCAAAAAGCATACGGTTGGGGAAGAATACTGTACCGATCATACACATTTTACAGGAGGTTTTACTTGGCAGCATACTGTGGATGGCAAAACTGCCAAAAGATACCATTCCTCGCAATGTCAAATACCACTCAAACCTATATACATAAGTAATTAATTACCTTTAATACTGGCAATGGCATATTTGAAAGTATCAATTAACATTGGAAAGAATGAAAAGCCTCAAGTTATTGATCCTCCACATCTGTGCTCATGCCTGAAAGAAAGTCATTGTGTCCCCCCTGCACTTATACCTCCTCTTGCCCCACACCTCCCTCCCACCCTAGCATTATCCCTTCTGCCCCAACCTAGTCCTCCCCCCCTCCCTCCCCTCTGCACTTCTTGTTATTCCACTTGCACAATCCGAATGACAAGTCCTAGTAGAACCATTTTTGTTGTTTTCTACTGTGGCCCCCCCTCACTCCCTTTTTTTTCTTTCTTTTGGCACCTTGAAACTCCATGGGCCTCATTACAAGTCAGCCGGTCCGGAAACAACAGTGGCAGTAAATACGCTGCCACGTTGTTTCCGGACCAGCTGATTCCACGTCCTGCAGGCGTTAGGTGTCACTCGCGGCAGGTCTGGCCTGGCGGAAGTAACACCACCCGCCTGCAGGCGAACATAGAAATGTGGGCTGCGTCATAGACGGAACCAGTGTTTCCATGGTCCCCATCCGCATGGAGTCCTATCGGACTCCATGGTTATGAGGATTTACAGAATTCCGCCTCCAGAATTACCGGGTCACCGGGGTTGTAATGCCCCAGTGATTCCGGCAATCATGGAGGTGGAATGGTATTACCGGTCTGGCGGCAGACTGCTGGTTTTTCCGGAACGGCTACTGCCAGACTCGTAATGAGGCCTCATGTGTTGTATAGGCGCTTTACAAATAACCAATAAATACATAAATAAAATAAAAATGATTAAGCACCCAAGTCTATTTCCATCAGAGTGGATTTACTTTCACAACCACTGTTGCTAAGTAACAAACAGCAACAAATTCCCCATTTGAACAAGGCTTTTCAGTATCGAGATCATCGAATTACATTTCAAAGCCATCCGAATCATTCAAATTATGGTAGCTACACTTTTCTAGGGCAAAATACTAAAGAAAGGCAAGGCCCCTAATGACTGCGTATTCCTTGGGGAAGGGTCTAGCAGACGCCTAGAAATCACCAAATGCCATGGAAAGGGATCAGATATTTTATTCTGTAGTTCATATATCTTTCTCGAGAATTCGTATACACTTTTACACAATGACCTCCCTGGTGGCTGGCACCTCCCTGGTGGCTGGCATTGGTAGCATATATAGAAGCAGTCCATACGAATGTCGAAGTTACACGAGACATGGCTCTCCAATGCGAAGTCGCCACAGTGCAGACAAACCCATGTTTTCTAAATGGACGGAGCTTCATTTTAAAAGCCCATCAAAAAAAGAAGACATTTTTAGAGATTAACAGGATGGATTGGTTTAGTATAATTGGGTAACTTGAAAAACGCCATAAAGTCCAAGGGTGGCCTATTTATTTTTGAATTACAAATCTGAACCAAATAAATGATACTCTCTTGCAAGGCATAATGCCCCGTTTCAAACTATACGTCATTGGGAAGGACAGGACTGCCCTGGTTAACTTTTAGATCAAAAAAATAAAACTACTTCTGCTTGAAGGACAATATGTTCAACTGCTAGTGTGAAATCTCTAAATGAATATCACATTTCAGTATTTTCATGGCCCACTGCTTAACCACACTGATTGTGTCTAGATATCATCCACGATTTTCGAGAGACACACATTGAGTTGCCAGATGGAGGTATGGAGCACGTCACTAAAACAATTTCAGGAGAAGAGGCTTTCCAACTGATGACTAAAGAGGAATGATATCTCTCTTGTAAGTGGAGGAGTTAAACGAAACTAGGACTCGTACCCATTTCTACTACTTCGTTCATAGAGACCTAGGTTATTCCAATTCCGAAACTACATTGGCATCGGTCAGGACACTGCAAATTATCGCGCTATAGCGCTAATTAATTATTGTAAGGCATACTGCTCTGTTTGAAACTACACAGTATTGGGAAGGACATGCCCAGTCCCAAGGTTTTGGCATTGCATTAATACGACTGTTTGCTCAACGCATACAGGTTTTCATTTTGTTTTGGACGCCTTAAATAAACAGATTACACATCGGTTTAGCAGGGGTTGGGACGACGCATACACAGGCTACAATAATTTGGAAGGCATAAGGTACTTCACAATAAAAATGACCTAAGCAGTTACTCTATGTTGGGAAGTAGGGCACCACAATTATCAGCATACTCACTAACCATTTGCTGCTTTGTTCAAGGCTAATTAGTCTAATCTCGACTCTTCCTTACCTATTGGATATTGCTGGACGATTTGGGTGCGCTGCAGCAGAGAGGGCAGCAGAGAGGAGTGCCACAAAAAGAGATGGATGCGCTGCAAGCAGGGAGCGGGTCCACGAGGAGAATGCTTCGTCCGGTGATGGTGGTTGATCACAGCTGGTGGGGTCCAGATCCCAGGACAGGGTTTATTAAATTAAAAAACCCTCAGGACCCCAGGAGATTTACCAGGACTCTACCGGGAAAACTGGGATGTTTGGTCAGCTACCAGTCAACGTCCCTTTTCGAACTTCGAAAACAAGCTGTGCAATACTTTGCACCTACCACTAGATGTCACCCTATGAAAAGCATGTGATTTTAAGCAGATATACAAGCTTCAGATATAGCGGCGTGTAGTTATGGTTAAGTTGCTAAACTCATAGGAAGAGCACTTTTACGGCGGCTTATAACTTTGCTCCTCCTGGATGAATCCTCACGAAACTTTGCAGAAAAAGTATATGGGCGGCTCTGAATTCTTTTGCCAAGTTTGGCAAGGTTTCGAGGGGGGGGGCAGTAATAGGAGGGAGTCACTTTTTTTTCCCCATAGACTGAATGGGGAAAAACGGCTACAGGTCGAACGGCTGGACGGATTTTCATCAAATGTGGGCCAAAACAGGGGCTTGGGCCAGAAAGCGTATTTTTGTGTGTTCGGTGGAAATCAGACTGGTACATTTCTTGCAAAACACTGAAATGTACGTCCCAAAAGATTTGTGATATCTGGGTCCGCTCTGCGGACCCATTTCCCAGTTTGCTCCGCAGACCGATGTCTGATTGGGTCGCGGTACGCCGTGCTGTCGACAAACAGTGGACGCAGCTAGTGGTTGGCTGGAGGGAAGCGTGCGGTGCGTCAAAGTTTTTGGGAGACGACGCCATGGTGTATCGGAGGATAGTGGTGTGCCGAAAGGCATCAGAAAGACTGCTTTACAGGATTGGCTTGGTGAAAGAGGGGGAAGCAAAGATATTGTCAAAGTTTTGTGCTGTAGGCTATGGCTGCCGGTGGTTATGTTGAGGTTGTGCGTTTGAGTTGTTTTGTTGCGGTGAGTTTGTGAGGAAATATTACTCTGCTTCTTTTACTTGGCTTGCTGTGGGTCTGGGTAAGGCGTAAGGCTTTTTACTGCATGGCCATGTCATGTAGAAAGCGCATACGGCTTGGGTACAACCCCCCTAATGTAAGGGCTGAATGTATGGGAGAGCAATGAGGCACTTAGCTATTAGGTAGGCGGGCGAGTTTCCTTACACCATTGCTGCAAGGGAGTGCATAACAACAGAGAAAAAGAAGGATTGTTTGGTAGCACACTGTCGCAATATGCACCAATACCACAGCTATTGACATACACTGGATTGGCGGGTAGTTGCACAGGGAAGTATGATATGTTGGTCACTGTAGGCAGACTGTATAGGGGATGGGGAGTGCCTTGGAGATATGAGGATATTAGCAGTTGGTGTACTATCTAACAGTGTGGCTACTGGTTGGAAGTTGGTTCACTCCTTTACTGTACGTATGCGTACGTGTAGGCAGGCAAGCACCAATGCAAATGTTAGCATGCATGCCTGTATTGCCTTCCAGTGTGTGTGTAGTGGGATTACGCAATTGGGTGCATGGGCAGAGGCCATAGGCATCCGCCTATGTACCCAAGAGGCTAGGGCTTGGCCATAGCCTTGCATTAGCGAGGGCAGGTTTACATTGGCAGATGGAAGGAATTTGTTTGGATGTACTCTCACATACTTTGTTGGTGGGTAGTTGTGGAGGCGACTATCATTTTTTGGTGAGTGCAGGCAGACTATTGGGGATGAGGAGTGCATTGGAGACCACAGGAGGATGTTTGCAGTCAGAGTGCCAAGTTGTTTTGTGCCTGTAACACCCATACTGGTTTGTGTGCATGGGTACAGCCCTTGGCTGTCACAGTGTGGGCACTGGTTGGAAGTAAGTGGGAGAATGTTGCTTTGTTTGAGTCGTATTTGTAGGCAGTAAAGCACCGTGGGAAATGTCACCATTCATGACTTTATTGGTTTCTAGTTTAGTGATATGTTGTATTGTGCTTGCAAAACCTATACTGACTTGTGCACATGGGTGGGGCCATTGCACATAAGAGGGTGGCCACTGGTTGGAAGTAGGTAACAGAAAGTTGACTTGATTGGGTGTATTAATGAACCAATATGTACCTGTGGCCAGAAAGGGTAAGCGCTGACATGTTTCCATGTGCCAAAAAGTGTAGGGCTTGGGCACAGCCTTGCTTCAGGGGGGCAGGTAGACATTGGCAGATGCAAGGAATTTGCATGCAGGTACTCACAGATAGTGAACTAGCTTGTGTGCATGGGTACGGCCCTTGGCTTTAACAGTGTGGGCACTGGTTGGAAGTAGGTTTGAGAATATTGCCTTGTTTGAGTATGTTGTTGTATCTGTACGTACTTGTAGGCAGTACATTATAAGCTTAACTTGTGCTATACAATACCCTTGTAAATATGTAAGTGCCGTAAGATCTGCACCGTTGCAACATTAATGTAGAGGACATGGTGCAGGTTGTAAAGGGGAATTGCAGAGATGAAACATCATTTCTGTTCGGAGGGGTGTGGACGTGACCAGAGGTTCGGTTCAGGGAGTGCAGTAAGACAGTGGGAAATGCAAGACTTATTTTAGTACGTAACTTTTGCGACATGGCACATGTACTCGGATACTAACACAAACAGTTGTGGGGTAGGTGAGCAGGTGACAACCTTGACAGGCTATTGGGGTTGGGGAGTGTATTGCAAATGGTATATGGATTGCTCTAATTGGTGTACCATGTTGTGTTTGGAGTGGCAAGCGCATACTGCGGTTTATGGATGGCTATGGGCATGTCACGTAACAATGTTGACATTGTTTGGAAGTAGGTTTAACAATGTTCCCTTCTTTGGGTCAGTTCTTACACCGATATGTAAGTCCAGCATACAGGGAAGGAAATATGTATATCTACTGTGGGTGCTCACTGTCACAGCATGGTTGTGGAGGAAATTTTGCAGGTGCCATACCAGTAGAGGTGGTGTGAAGTGACAGCACGTGAATATGGTGACTGTTATTGGGCTTGTTGCCATTCACATACTGACACAACACATTGAATGTACAGTATGGTACACCTCTCATAATACCTAGTACGTTGAGAGAGAAGGAAGGCAGTGCGACATGACACAAGTTAATAAGTATTACATATGAACACTATGGAGAATGAACACACATACATTTGCAGCCGGCAACATGATAGACCCCATTTAGTGGAGCTATCTACAGGATGGCAGGCCATCTGACTGTTACCTTTCTTTGGCGTACTTGTTCAGATGCGAAAGGAGGCCGGTGGAGCTTGAAGTGTGTGCATTTGTAATGTGTGCATCGCTTCCGTTAGCTATGCCTGTGTGCCGCATACACCATCGCAGCAGTCACTGGCGTCCGTGACTTTACTTGTGGACAGTCGTTCCTCATGGCGTGCACTCCAGGTATTTATTTTATGTGCGTGCCAATTTTATGAGCACCTACATAAATGAAAGAAAAAGCGGACTTGCACAGACAGACTGTACGGTTCCAGATCATTCCATACTTTACTAATAATACAGTGAGTGGTTGGAAGTGCTTTATTTTGCCACAGAATGTACACAGTTGGTGGATTCACTGCTCTTATTTCGCAAACATGTTACAGTGACCAATGCCATCTGTGCAATTATGTTCTTCTGTTCTCATGTAGCACAGTGGGAAAAGGAGTATGTAACGCTGCTTGGTGGTCCGTGTGGAAGAAGACATTGTCTTTGAAAGCTAGCCATGGTAGCATGTGGTGCCTCTGGGATGGCTTATAGAATGAAGGTTTGCAGGTTGGTTCATATAGTAGGAACCGCAAATGGACAGCCCAGATAATAACGATGGAAAAGAGATTGCATATGGTAATCTTCCAATAGTTGGTCCACCAGCCGTCCATTGGAATGTGGAAGGTGTGGCATGCGCAGTAGGATGCAACATATCTGAGTGGAAAGAGGAATAAGAGTACATATAAGTAGCCGCTATTAGTTGTAGCATACAGGACAAAACTTTGCGGGAAGGATAATGTAGTCATAGCTGAATGGCTGAGGAACAATGACGTGTATGTTAGTGTGTAGTGCCATATCTGAACTCTCTGCCTTGGTGTCTGGCTTGTAGGTAATACAGTGATTGTACAGGTGCACAGAAGAAAATGTGTTGGAACCGTTGGGACAAGATGATGTTTGCATGCGTTGCTTTTTTACAAAAGTTGCCAGTGGTAGAGAGTGTAGTTGGACCCACAGCCCAATGTGTCTGAGTTTACAAAGAAAGTAATACAATAAGAAACGTAATGGGGGTTACCTTGTATTGCTGGAGAATGGAGTAGCTGCTTTGGTAAGAAGTGCGTGAAAGAAATGTGAGTTGTACATATGTGTGTCCCGGTTGACCGATGCGTGCAAATGTGTCGGTTACAATGTATACTACACTGAGGGTGCATAGACATAGTAATTGTGCAAAAGGGCAGAACGGGAAATCTAGCAGTGTACGAGTGCATAGAAGGTGAGGTGCTTTAGTGTACGGGAAGCAAAAGAAAGTACAATGGCAGTTGCAAGTTACTGGGAATGGTGGAGACATGGCAGTATGACAGTGTTTTTTACTGCATCACAAAGGTCTGTGTAATGTATGGAGAGAAATGAGCGGTAGAGCAAGTTTGTAAATATGCGTACTGAGGAGCACGTAAATAACTGTTAATCGTAATTGTTAGGCAGAATCATATGCAGTGCCCTTGGGGACCACTTTACACAATAAAGAGTACAAGTGGTAATACAATTTCACCTTTTGTACAAGCCTGTAATACACAGAAAGAGTGGCAGCAATGGCTGAGCAGCCAGACGTATCTCAAGAGCATATGAGCAGTAGTAGAGATTACACAAAGGACTACAATTACTGTGACTCAAGCAAACACTGACTCAAGGTTTCTGGTTAAAAAAATATAAGTACATTTATTTTTAAACCATCTGTTCACAAAACACTTCACTTCTATTAAAATAAAACCACGCTCCAAATATACTACACACAACCAATTCCCCTTGTGCAGAAAAATTCAAGGTAAGTACATTGGGATTTGACAGACTGGTGTTGTGAAACAAAAGACGTTACCGGGAGTACATACGCAATCACTTTTTGACAGTAATGACAGTTCGGTCTTACGAAAGATAAGCGTACCCGCGGGAAGAAATGTAAACAAAGTCAAAACACACTTAGCACATGAATAAACACAAGAGAATTGGGGATAAAAATCATATGCAATACTTTTGTCAAGGCAGATAGACTCAGAGGGCACCTTCTAAAAAGTAGATAAAAAGTCAATAGGCCTGCGCCAGTGTCAAATGTAACAGGAGTCCTGTTGCCGAGGATCACACAGTTAGAACAGTTCTCGATTCGAGATTGCCAGGAGTACTTAGATATTGTCTCAAAGGGAAGCAAAAGTTATAAGAGGGAAGGAAGAAAGGACAAGCCTTTGGTGAGGAAGAAGGGTTCACCCAATTCCTCGAAGTTGGACACAGTACCTTATTCGTTCAAGAAAGCTGGTGCCACGGCAGTTGTTTCTGGTAGTTCCTGCAGAATCACGGTTCCTGGAGCTTCAGTCGTGGGGACAAGGACGTCTGGAGCGATCTGCACTACCCAGAGATGAGGCCAGCAGGAGCAAAGCAACGGTGAATAAAAGGTGTGCTCCTTTAAAATAGGAGAGGCTCTTCAGATGGCTATCCGGACCACTACAGTGGTGTGCAGCGATTCCGACCAAGAAGAGGATTCTATGGCTGTTGAGGGTGAGCTGGTTGATCCCACCAGGGTCAAGGGAAGAAGACTCCAGACTGGATCTTGTTGAAGGGTAGATGGCTCAGGATAGCTCAGGACTGCAGCAGGGCTTCACTGGGACTCAGGAGTTGCAGCAGCCGTCTTCTTCTCCGCTTCTCTTCGGTTCTTGCAGTTCCAGTGGCGACTGACTTCCAGCCCAAGAGTCCTGTCTTTTATGCCAAAATCCCCCATTCACACAGACTGGCTGTCAATCACTCAGCAGGGGGGTTGTCCGGCCCGGACAACCACCTCAGCCAATCGACACAAAGTGTGACTTGGGTCTCCAAGGAGACCCTGTGCAGGGGGTGACTAAACCCCTCCCTCACATTCAGCCCACCTAGACACCCAGACGCCAAAGGAGGGCTTCTGGACAGAAGCCCGCCAAAGGTCGGCGAACAAAGAAGGCAAACCTGGTTTGGGGCGAAAAGTAAAACACAAGAAGGACTTTAACAAAGAGAAATGGTGACTAAACCCGACCGAGTTAAATATAAAAAGTATTTGGTCCATCGGGTTTATGTTTGAGGCTAATACGATAGCCTAAAACAGAACCAAGTTTATATAGTATAATTCCGGTAGAAAAGAGAGGGTAGATACCACTGCCACCAGCCAAGTCTAAATGTTAAGAGAGCAAAACAAAGCTCCAAGAGGCACAGACAAAAAGGGGTAGGAATTAACCCTTTCCAATACTCCATGTAAAATGGGGGTACTGGGTCTGTAGTTTAAAGAGACTATATAAAGTTAATGGCAACTTTACATGTTTCTGGGGGATAGTAGTCAGCCCCAGAAAAATGGAGTCAGTGGGAAGTCTCAAAGACAACCCTGTGTCACTGTACTGAAGATGCTGTGTAACACACACAAAAAGTGGGGCTCATGGAGTGGTGTGGCTGCAGAGCACAAGATAACACAAAAAGTAGAAATACACATGCCAAAACACATGTAAGAGTGGGAAAAGGGCATAAACTCCAGAAAACCAGCAAAGCTGCTGAGGGACTCACTAGGTGAGGGAAATTTGCCATAAATGAGAATTCTCCCTAACAGGAATACACATGTGATGTAAAGATGTACTTACATAATTTCGGCAAATTCTGTCCTTTTATTGGGAGGCTGTGTGGCTCTCTTTCTGCGTTGCTTTCTACCGAATTGACGTTTGGTAGGCATTGTGTAGTAGCGGTTGGCGAAGAAAAGTGTGGGTGTGCACATTTTCACATGCCTATGTGTACAATCTGCGGCAGTGGGTGAATGGGAGGGGTGGCAGCCATTTAAGTGCAAGTGTGTGGCTGTATAATGGGTGTGTAAGGTTGGGTTGGGAACGCTATGTTAATATGTGGGTATTATTGTAATGGTGGCGACATAAGAAAAACTTAGCACCGGTAGAGGTGTGATTAGTAACAATGAAGTATGTCCTGCTGGATGGGCACACATGTGTACGCTACAGTAGAATATTAGTGCACTGGTTTAGTAAGACACACAATAGTATGCTGCTATTGTACTTACTTTTTTGATTGCAGAGAGTAGGTGTCTTCTAGGTTTTATTTTGAAGTGTACACTCCAGTAGCTTCCCAGAGACTGGTGGGTACTGCTCCTGTATAAGAAGACAGTAAGAAAATAGGTTGGCTAATGACATACTGCTTATATTTGTACATTACATTTTTGAGAACTGTAGGGGGATGTGTTGGCAGGAAGACGAAGTGTGTTTGTATAAGTGGAAGGTCTACAATATGAAGGGGGGTTGGGAGTAAAAGCATGTTTGTTAAGGGAGAGGCCGTGAAATTGCACTGGACGGCATATGAGATGGTTGCAGAGTACCTTTGGGGCACATGGGCAGAGGAACTGCAGTACAAGTTATGTATCTTTTTTTGCAATACTTCTACACAATATATGACACATGCTTCCCCCTCAAGGCTGTTTTACAATGAGCATGTGTTCTGTTTAAGGAGAGGTATGTTAGTTTCGATTTCCGGTGATGAGGCAGGAAAAAAAGGAAGGAATAAGCTGGAACATGTTTCAATTGTAGCATCTATTTATGAATGTTGGTAGTGTCATTACGGTGAAGGTAGTGCAGTGTAGAAGTAGATATGATGGTGCTGTGCAAATGGTCACGTGAATGCACAGATGGAAAAATACACAAAATGTGTTTTACAGTGTGTAAGGAAAAGTTAGATGTGCACTGTGTTACAAGGCAACAGTGTGTAATATGACACTGTTTGCTGTTTGAGAACATGTGGGTGGGTGGTCCATAGTACGCAGTTTGGGGTTGTACTGCATGACCTTCTTTGGGGCTACTGTTTAGGAAAGGAAAGCGGTTTGTGTGAACATTTAACATTGTAAGGTGGTTATGGACTGTAAATGGTGTTTTCTTTACAGAAGAAAAAAAGAGTAACAGAAGTTGAAAATGTAAAGAGGTACAGTAGTGGCTGTAATGTAGCTGGGGAGCTAGGATGTATGCACTGTACTGAAATATGGGTTGGCTACATTTTTTGAAAATGGTGTACATAACAATGAAAGTGACCTAATGGTGTACATGGTGGCAGTGCAAAGGAAGGAGACAAATGTTGGAGAAGTTAGTAGAGTTACGTAAGATGTATGGATGCATGCATGAAGTATTATTGTTGTAATTGTGCAGATTGCAGGGTAGGTTACTGTAGTGTTGTTAATTCAGCGTGTGCAATTATGATGGGGTTAGGTGACCAGTGTACGTAGGAAACAGGTTATGTATTCTGTGGAAGAAGTAGTAGGCAATGTAAACTGCAGTGGCTAAGGGGTAGGTGGCTGTTATGTGTGGAGTTAGTCATACATGCATAGATGTTTGTATGTGTGGTTCTGCAGTGCAGCGGCAATAGTGGCCAGGGTGTGTAATGTTTAGTGTATGGCTGGAGGCCCTACAATGTAGAGGGTGTAGTGAAGCATGTAGGACGTGGCCACAAGCTGCATAGTGTAATATAGGTATGCATTGCCAGTGGTGCTATTGGTATGTGTATAGCAGAAATAAGTGCACTTATTGCACTCTGGATATTGTACAGAAGTATAATAGCAATCGTTGCAGACTTACTGTTTGCATTGAGGAAGCCCTGCAGTGTGTTTTGGGTATGGAGTGTAAAATGTTGTTGTACTGGTTGCCGTATTATCTGTGGGAAAAGAGAACACAATATGTTAGCGCAGGTATTTTGTTACTTTGAAGTCCACTACATGGCACACATTTCTTTATTTTGTGGACCCTCATAACTCGCACTTTGTAAGTACTATGGTTTGAACCAGTGCACTGTGCAATCAGTGCAGTTCCTGTGGTTATTTGCATAATCATTGGGTCTGCGGGAAAACAAAATACATGCTGGATTAAATAAAAACCTTTGAAATGTAGTTGCTAATATAGTGCACAATGAGTGAAAGTGAAGTTTGAAGCGGTTGCAGCACTTTTTAAGGTGTACTGTTGAAGTAGACGGAAATGTAATGGTGTACGATATGTGCACTATACATGTTGGTAGGATGGGTGGTGTTCTATAGCAGGTGCAGATTTCTAAATGTTTCACTGCTTCCTTTCTGTACCATTGCTTCTTTATGCGTTTGGTTTCTGCTGGTGGTTTGCAAGTATTATGATATTGTTCAGTGGTTATGCAGTATTATGACCGTAGTTTCGTAGCTGTTGGCGTATTGTAACTGCTTATACTTTGGAAGTGTTTGATGCTATGTTTGTAGCACAGTAGTTGTTGAAGGTTGAGTTGGGTAGTTGTGATGTCGAAAATAAAGTCGTCGTATTCAGGTTGCAGTTAGATACCAGGTGGCGTATTCTAACTGTTTGCAGCGTCCCGTTGGTAAAGGGTACATAGAGAATAATATTTTTTGTCCAATTATTAAGGTAGTGCTTGGTGCTGGGGAGTAATGTATAGTAAGTTTGAACATCAGTGAGTAAAGTTTGGCTTCCAGATTATTAAGTAGGCATTTCCAGGATTTGTAAGTAGTATGTGCTTTGGACTGATTAAAGTTTCATTGCATTCCTATCATGACCACTATTTTCTAATGTATGCAGTATAGTGGACTCCATTGGTGGAGTCCCTGCTAGTGCAGAATTTGCACAGTAGTTACGTACTTGTTGGCGTACTGTAACTGCTGATACTTTGGAAGTGTTGCATGCTATGTTTGTACCACAGTAGTTGTTGAAGGTTGAGTTGGGTAGTTGGGTAGTTGTGATGCTGCAAATAACATTGTCGTATTCAGGTTGCAGTTTGATACCAGGTGGCGTATTCCAACTGTTTGCAGTGTCCCGTTTGTAAAGGGTACGTAGAGAGGTTTGTGCATTCCTGTGGTTATTTGGATATCTGTGTACATTTTGAAGTGGTACTGTCCATTGCAGATTCACGTCGTGATACGTAAATATGTGTTGGTAGTTATAGGACTATTCTTGGAGAGCTGGTGACCGATTTGCGTTAGTGGTGATTTTAGAGGTTACAGTGGATAGTTTTGAACCCTCACACTTAGCAAATTCCCTTGCACGTATACAGTGGAAAATACTGGTACTGTGTTTTGTGGACACATACTGTTTGTGGGACTGTACTCCTTGGAATCATTGGGGATGAAATTGTCAAATATACACTGTAGTCCATTTCGCAATGCTTCATGTATGGTATGTTGCTTTAGGTCGATAGTGTGGAAGGAAAAACATTTTTTGTTCAATTACGAAGGTGCTGATTGGTGCTGGGGAGTAAGGTATACTAGGTTTGTACATTAATGAGTACATTTTGGCCTCAAGAATATTAAGTAGGCATTTGCAAGATTTGCAGGTAGTCTGTGCTTTGGCCTGATGGAAGCATCATTGCATTCTCACCATGATGATTGCTTTCTAATGTATGCAGTATAGTGGCCTGCAATGGTGGTGTCCCCTGTGTAGTAGATTATGGCTACAGTTGTGAAGGTTTTCCTGCCAAGTGATATATGTCCGGGTGTGAAGGCAGTAAGTTTGCAGTTGTTTTTGGTACTGTCGGCATTGTACCTTAAGAGCATTAATATCACATATTGACTGTGAGTGTATATGTAGCGTCAAACGATTATCAGAATTGCACGACGTACAGAACCTGCTATGGTTCTATTTTGCACCAGTTGCTGAAATGGAATGGAGTCACAGGTGGGTATTGGTATATAAACGAAGGATTCGTTAGGGACTTGCTCCTCAATTACATGGTTGCAAAGAGTGCATGTATGTCTCCACATGTAGGACATTTGAAAGATTTCCATTATAAGTATGTTGTTTCTTTACAGTATTTGTAGTAAGTACATTAGAAATTCTTGGGAAACGTCTTGTCGGTTAAAATTGAATTTCACCATTCCTGCACTGAGTCCAATTATTGCCTTATTCTTGAGACACTGTAAATAGTGTCAGGATTGCTTACTGCATTTCTGTGAAGAATGATCATTTGCAAACACAATTGGTTTGCGCCATTTGAATAAATGTGTTCAACAACTGCTGGTATTGGGAATAGAACATTTATTGTTACATTTGCATAGCAATTAACACCTGTTGTATTGGAAAATTTGAATGGGACAGGTCCTTCTGTGTCTGAGCCCTTTGATGGAAGGATACGTGGTTTCTTAGCAGAGGCGAGGCTTTTTTTGTGGGTGGAGTTGGGTTTGGTTTGTCTATTTTACTCCTTTTGTATGTGCTTTTGGTAGTTGCTGTAGTGCAACTATCTTTGAATTTCTTCGACGGTACTGTAGCCCAATCATTTAGTACTGATGGAATGAGCCTTCTTTCCAAAGCTTTTGGTTTTTGAGGAATAGGGTACATTTTTAGATGGGGTGTGTACAGTGCACGTAGTCTATTGTGCTCTATGATGCAAGGAATGTCTGCACTGACTGCAGGTGCATCAAAATTAACAAGATACAGTCGTTCCAGTGTATGTAGTCGTGACAGTGCTACGTAACTCATGCCTTCTTTGAAGACTGTTGACAATATCAATCAATGCTTGATCTAAGGTGAGACCTTGCGATTTATGAATAGTTACTGCATAAACTAGCGACAGAGAAAACTGTTCTCTGCATACATGTCTTTGAAAAGAAGGAATCATGCCGTTGTGCGTCCTATATTTTTGACTTCTGAAAGTTTGTCAAACTTGATGTTTACAAACTGAACGCTGCTGTCCCATGGGTATGTGAGGAAGGCAACAACTGAACCAAGTGCTCCATTAACTAAACCTAGCTCTAAGTCAATGTTCTGCTTTAGCATAACTCTACAGTTGACACATAATGTTTGAATTTTCTCCAAACCAGCTATGTTGGAGATGGAGTTAAATAAGGCTTTTAGTCGTACTTTGCCTTGCTGACACATAGGTATTGTCACATCGTGTACGTCCAATTTGTCTGTGCTATGAATTTCTACTAGTGGTTGTTTCTCTTTTTGCAGCATTGTTGCATTAAATTATGCATAGCTTGCTAGAGTTGGCATTAAGGCCATACAGCTAACATTTTTGTGAGCTAATTGTTCCATGACATCAGTAGCACTTGTGTTACGCCCGTACAGCTGATGGATGTGTCTACTATTGAGGGTAGACTGCGCCTCTTGATTGTACACCAATCCGTATGTTTTTTAAAATGTTGGCATATGTGAGGTCTGCGGACTGACGCATGTTTTGAGTTAGTTCTCGGTATTGGAAATGTTGCCAAAGATTTACATTGCCGTTGCTTCCAAGAATTTTACGGCATGGTTTGTGTCCCAAGGTTTTGAAGATAGGTTCACCTTTGACTGGTGTCAATTGAAGGAGAGCTCCGAAAATAATGCATTTTTTCATGCAAAGAGTTCTTCGTAGTCTCATTTGAGTACCTCTTGCATTCTGAGGTTGATCATGGCCAACATTAGGTTGGAGACCATGCTAACCTCATCTATGAGGAGTATTTTCATTTGTTTCAAAACTCTGCGTAGCTCCATAGCAGCTTGTGCTGAAAGTTTATAGTACTCTAATTTGTTTTGGTGTTCCACTGGAAGGAGTAGCAGTCGGCGTAGGGAGACTCCACCTATGTTGTATGCAGCCAAACCTGTAGGGGCAGTTATAACTGCAGAAAGGTTGTTGTTTGTTATTTGTTGGACATATTTACTGATAATCTTTATTAAAAATGTTTTACCTGATCCAGCTTCACCACTTACATACAGTAGTATAGGTTTGTAGTTCTCACAGGTGCAAGTTGTAATTTTGTTCTGTATACCATGGTCAATGGTTTTACTTCTTCAAAAATGGTACTGTTCATTTTTTTGTTGGGATTTCAGTACTGCAAACTCTTCTGCAGAGTGCTCGTACTGAAGCATAGTGGTGGTTAACTCCGTCATGGCTAATTCTGCCTCATTTGCTATGAGTGGCTCTCCAAGTGGTTCTTTGCTGCCTGTTTGCGAAGGTTCACTGCTTTCAGAAGTGTCTACATTTAGTTGTACTTTAAGTTCTTCTTGTTGGCATTCACTGTGCAATATGGTTTTGTACCGTGTAAAGTTTTCATCAGTAATTGTACTTTCAGTGGCTTTGAAAGCATCTTCATAGCACGTGTTGGGGCTAATAAATCTTCTTTTCTCCATGATTTAAAAAGTTGCAGTAGAGCCATGTAGTACAGTTCTTTGTGTTGAGGAGTTTTTAAGGACAACCTCATATGATTAATTAGGCTTCGTTTGGTTAGTGTCACGAGGCTGCCTTCACAACTTTCCACTCTGTATCTACCTTTTTCCTCCTTTGGGGTAATGTTGTTTTGGTATGAGAAGTTTTGGGCTACCTGGTACAAGGACAAGGTTTCTAAAGTAGTACTCCTGTTTGGGTAGTACGTGTCCAATAAGTTGTTCTTCAAAATGTCCTGGCTGTAGGGATCGCTTTTGGCTATTCTTTGTATGTCTTGGTACGGTTTAAGTACTCTATTTCTGATTGCAGCAGGCCCAAGGCTTAGCCACACTATGTCGTTAGATTTCCCATATAAGGCTGTGCCGGTTAAGCAGTCAGTGGCTTCGTGGCTTCGTAGCTTCCACATTCGGAGAGCATTTTAATGCTAAAGCTGTGCCAGTATTTTCTCAGAGGATATGTCATCCCAGAGGTCTTTGAGCTATGCTTTCTCTGATTTGGTTAAGTAGGCGGTGACATATCATGCAACAGTAGTGGAATTGTCTGCAATGTACTTTACATCAACATTGGCATTGCTTTTTATGTAGTATGTGTTTTTAGGAGATTTTCCTTTAACACTGTGTCGAACTGAAGACATGAAGCCGTTTACTTGGCCTTTTGTTGAAACTGGTCTAGGGAACCCAAAACAGTATTTGGTGTAGTATTTGCCTCTGTTCTTGTATTTGCGTCGACAATACTTGCCACACTTGTGTCGTTGGAATTGTAAAATCTGTGCTCGTAGGTCACTATGGGTACTTTCCGGAGGGATTTCGCAAGTGACATATTTGTCAATGAATGTAACACTCACCTGGTTCCCACGGAGGCGCAGGTCTAGTCTGGATTGCTGTGGCCTCTTCAAGCATGATGCGCAGAGCCCGGAACACCGATTGAACTGGTTCCCCAATCTTGCTTCACTGGCCCGTAGGAATATCCTTCTGCAGATGAGAAAGGGAATTAACCGTCTGCAGAATAGTGTGCTTGATTCCCCCCTTGTTCCCCTTCGTTCTCCTCTAACTTCCTCCTCCAAACCCCCGGTTTAAGCTTACCTTATGGTTTGGAAGGATGAACTCTCCATCCTGCGTCTGGTGCAGGGGCGCACGTTAGTCCAGTTACTTCACTGGTTTTCAGAATGGCACTGGCAAAATACTCTTGACTTTTCTGAGCGAAACGCCGTAAGTATGAAGATTCAAAAGTTCAAGAGTGAGCCCCCTTTTATGTTGTCTTCCTAACTTGTGATCTGTCCTTTATTTCAGATGCAGAATGAAGACGATGCGTGTAACGCTCACCTGATTCCCACGGAGGCGCTGATCTCGGCTGGGCTGCTATCGTTTCTTCAATTGAGAAGCGTAGAGCTCGGACGACTCTCAGGACTGGGCTTCCTCTTATCGAATGTCTGACTTGCAGGGTAAGTTTTCTGCAGGTGGAAGAAAAAGGGTTAATCACCGTTTGATGGGATTCCTTCTCCCACCAATCGCCAGTTTCTCCCACAGCCTAGCTTTCTACTTGTCTCGGCGAGCTCTCACCTTAGGCGTATAAATGCTGAGCTCTCCATCGAGCGTCTGGTGCAGGGGTGCGTGGATTCCAGTTACGTCACTGGATGAGTTCAGTGTTGAGGCTCAAGTCTTTTGCGGCCTTAGTTGTGGCACTGGTGCTGGGATGCCGAAGAGCGATGCCGCCGTTACTGCACGAGCGGATGCCTGTAAGTATACTGTAGTCTTTAGGCTTTAAAAGATGGGCACCTCAATAATGTCCCTTTTCCTTTGTTTCAGGCCTCGGGATGCTGTGGGCGTAGTTTTCCGTTGCCGCTGCACGTGCCGATGCACGTAAGTATAATGATCGTTGGCTGCTTTTAATGGCACCTCTAATAATGTCCTTTTTCTAGTTTTCAGGTGCCGGGATGCTGCGGTTGATGCGGCCGCTTCTGCGCGTGCAATAACTGGTAAGTTAAGATGAATGCGACTGCCTTCACCCGAACCCCTTTTTAATTATGTCCTTTGCCTTTCAGGTGCAGAGAAGCTGCCAAAGAGAAGGCCGCGGTTAGCTCTGTTGCAATCACGGATGGATCAGGTAAGCAGGCGCGGCTGCGAGCGAGTTGCACTTTTCTAACCTTATGTTTATTCTTTGCAGGTTTTGCCGGTGACTGGATTCCGGGATCTGGTAAGTATTGTTCTGTGTCTTTCTTCATCCACAGGTTGCTGCGCGGAAGCTGAAGATGACTCTGGACCTGGAATGCAGGAGCCGACTCGGTGAGCGTCCTGCTGCTGCTACAGCTGCAGAATAACGCGAAGCACGTGTTTTCCATCGGGCGTGGTTTAAATAGCAGAGAAGTGCTTCCAGTGTGTGTTCTTCCACCGGTTCCACCCAGGTAAGAAAAGAGTTCCTGAATGGAGGGAATAGTTCCTCCCAGCCCTGATGGCTGGGGACTTCAACCAGACTGGATTGTTCTGGGTAAATATGCAGCAGGGTCTGCCTCATGTAAGTCCACCCAAGCATTATTACACTGTTTATCAATATGAGCCCGGCGCCTATGGCGCCGGGACTGAAACCCTTCATGAGCCTGGCGCCAAAGGCGCCAGGACACGGTCCAAAGGGCCCATGTAGGGGTCTGCTGGGTCCGGAGTAGTGGAAGACGGGTCTGCCTCCGAGGGCGCTGGGCCAGTCCTGGCCCCTCGGGAGTAGCGCCCATGACAGCACCCCGCCTCAAGACCCCTCCCAAACTTGTCCTCCCCGGGGGTTTTGGTTTATCGGGAAAGGTTCGGTGAAATTTCTGGACTAGACGAGGAGCATGGACGTGGTCATAGGGTTCCCATGACCTTTCCTGAGGTCCGTAGCCTTTCCAGTCGATTAGGTAGAATAGCTTCGATCTGATGATTTTAGAGTCCAAAATGTCTTTTACTTCAAATTCGGGCTCCCCATTCACTTGAATGGGCTCTGGAGGATTGGTCAATCTGGTTCCAGGTTGCATGGGTTTCAAAAGAGATACGTGAAATACAGGATGTATTCTCATATGGGTTGGCAATTCTAATTTAACGGCCACTGGATTAATTATGGCCGTAATTGGATATGGTCCCAGGTATTTGGGGTTGAAGGTGCGAGGCCCTTTAAGCGATAAATGTTTGGTGGACAGCCAGACTTGATCCCCAACCTGGTATTGAGGGGCATTGCTTCGGTGTTGATCTGCTCCTTTTTTGTACCTCTCTTTAGCTTGTTGTAGATGTGCAGTCGCTTCCTTAAAAGTTTGGGTAATAACGGTGTGCAATTGATCCACGGCGGGTGTTCCAAGATCTTGAGGTGGATCAAGGTTGGAGGTTCGAGGATGAATCCCATACAAGATGTAGAAGGGACTCTTCCCGGTACCCGAATGAACTGAATTGTTGTAAGCATATTCAGCTATCCAAAGGATGTCCTTCCAGTTACTCTCCGACTGTTGTAGCATGCATCGTAAATATTGCTCGAGAGTCTGGTTTGTTCTCTCGGTTTGCCCGTCGGTCTGGGGATGATGGCTGGTCGAAAGTCTTACATCGATTTGAGCTAATCGACAACAGCTACGCCAAAAGTGGGAAATAAACTGGCTCCCCCTATCTGAGATTAGTACTGACGGGAAGCCGTGTAGCCGGACGATGTTTTCAAGAAATACTTTGGCTAGGACTGATGCTGAAGGTAAGCCTTTTAGCGGAATGAAGTGGGCCATTTTAGAAAACAGGTCCACAGTAACAAGAATGGTGTTGTACCCGGAACAGGAGGGTAAGTCTGTGATGAAGTCCATGGAAAGGGTATGCCAGGGACACGGTGGGATGTCTAATGGTTGCAGAAGACCAGCCGGCCTCTTCTTCTGACCCTTGTTTTGAGCGCACACACCGCAGGACATCACGAATTCCTTTATGTCTTTTCTCCACGAAGGCCACCAGAAGTGTCTCTTCACCTTTTCTGTGGTTTTGGCAATGCCAGGGTTGACCCTCAATTAATGAATCATGATAGCAGGAGATTACCTGTCTTTGTAAATCGGCGTGTGATAGGAACAATCGTCCTTGGAAATAAGGCAAGTCATTGCTTACGGTGAAATCTTTTCCTTTTTGTAACCAGTTCAGTACGTCTGTTGAGGTTACAAGTTGTTTAGTTTTTCTTCAATATCCTCAATGGATTGTGAAGAAATCAGACCCACGATCCTTTGTTCAGGAATTATTGGTACAGGTTCTGGATTGGCAAAGTTATCTCCCATTCCAATTCGGGAAAGAGCATCCGCTTTGCCGTTCTTGTTGCCGGGGCGATAAGTGATCACGAAGTCAAATTCAGCAAAGAATAGAGCCCAGCGAAGCTGTCTGGAGGATTGAGCCTTGGCGGTTTTCAGATACTGCAGATTTCGATGATCGGGGATCACTGTGACGGTGTGTCTGGCCCCGAGGAGATAATGCCGCCATGCCTTAAAGGCTGATTTAATTGCTAGAAGCTCTTTGTCTGTGATGGTGTAGTTGATCTCAGGCGCCGAGAACTTCAGAGACCAGAATGCCACAGGATGCAGTTGGTTAGTCTCTGGATCTCTTTGTGATAGGACTGCTCCCATTGCTAAGCTGGAGGCGTCGGTTTCAACGATGTAAGGGAGGTCCGGGCGTGGGTGTTTCAGTATTGGCGCTGAGGTGAATTTAGCCTTTAGCTCTTGGAAGGCTTGTTCTGCTTCTGCGGACCATTCAAAGCGTTTATTTTTTCTTAAGAGGGCGGTGATGGGTTGTACCACTTGTGAAAACTCTGGAATAAATCTACGGTAAAAATTGGCAAAGCCTAGCATGCTTTGAACACCTTTCACGGAAGTAGGAGACGGCCATTTGAGGATAGCGTCTACTTTTCTCGAGTCCATGTGGACTCCTTTGGGTGTCAGAATAAATCCCAAAAATTCGACCTCAGTGACATGAAAAACACATTTTTCGAGCTTGGCAAAAAGTTAATGTTGGCGAAGTTTTTCAAGGACCGCCCTAACATGATTTCGATGGTCAGCTTCTGAAGATGAGTACACAAGAATGTCATCTATGTAGACAACGCAGACATCAATGAGCTCTCTGAGGACATCATTCATAAAATATTGGAAAGCGGCCGGTGCATTGCATAGTCCAAAGGGCATCACTTGGTATTCAAATAGCCTATACTTAGTGCGAAAGGCCGTCTTCCATTCATCTCCTTCCTTGACCCGTACCAAGTGATAAGCTCCCCGGAGATCAAGCTTAGTATAAATACAGGCGTTTTTTACCTGGTCAAGGAGTTCCGGGATCAGAGGTAAGGGGTACCGGTTTTTTACTGTTATCTGGTTCAGAGCACGATAATCTATACAGGTTCTGAGGTCACCTTCTTTTTTTGGTACGAAGAACAGAGCCGAGGATGCAGGGGACTTTGACAGACGGATAAAGCCATTGGCCAGGTACTGGTCTAAATACTGTCGCAGATGAAGGTTCTCAGGCTCGGTAAGGGCGTAAATCCTACTGCAAGGGGGAGTTGCACCGGGTAGCAAATCTATCTGACAATCGTATGATCTGTGGGGTGGCAAGGTGTTAGCCTCTTCCTTTTGAAAAACATCTTGGAACTCTCGATACTCTAGAGGTAATTGTGGACCGTCAGCCGTTACTGATGCTAGGCCAATGTTGGGTCGTGGATAACAAGTTGGTGTGCACTCTGGGAACTTTATCGTCTTTGCTCGCCAATCAATCTGAGGATTGTGTTTCTCCAACCAAGGAATCCCTAGAATTACTTGGAATTGAGGAGCCTTGATCACGTCGAACACAATTACCTCCTGATGCCCGTCTTGGCCTAGTATCGTCACTTCAGTAGTGGTATGGGTCACTGGTCCGGAGGCGATTTCCGTCCCATCCACCGTGGTAATGACGTCTTTAACCACCTTTGGACAAAGAGGTAAGTTCATCCTGGAAGCCAATTCGCGGTCCACATAATTTCCAACTGCTCCGCTATCAATGTATGCCTTAATTGCATGCAAACGATCCGGTTGCTCTGGGTTTACGAGGACCATTGGCATTATGAAGTGTGAGGTCAAAGAACTGGTTTTTACGCTCGGCAAGCAGACCTCTACACTTGTCGGGCGAGGTCGTTTCCCGGCTCAGGCTTTTCAGAACTCTTATCAGAAGCTCCCACTGTCTTCTTAGGTGGTTTCACTGGGCAATCTCGAAGAAAATGTCCTGAATTTCCACAATAGAGACATAGTTGCATTTGTCGTCTCCTGTCGCGTTCTTTCTTGGTTAGGGGACCCTTTACAACCCCAATTTCCATAGGTTTGACGGCTTCAACTCCTTTGGTGCGACTTTGAGGCTTAGGGAACACTCGTGTTTCAAACCTGGATCGATCCGCCTTTCTGTTTTGTAGTCTGTGATCCAATTGGACCACCAAATCAATGTACTCTGAACAATCCTGAGGAGGATTCACTACCTGGGCAAGGACGTCTTTGAGTTCGCCACGCAAACCCCTGTGAAAAAGCGTGATTCTTTTGTCCTCAGGCCATCTGGTTTCCACGATTAGCCTATTGAATGATGCAATGTAGGCCAAAAGATCTTGATTGCCCTGTCGTAGGGAAAGGAGTTCGTTGTCCAGGGCCTGCCCCTGGGAATGCCTTGCAAAAAGTCTTTCCATATTTGCCTGGAAGGTCGGGAAATCACGAAGGATCGGGTCATCCTGTGTAACCAGAGGAATCGACCAATCAGCGGCACTGCCGCTAAGATACGAAAGCACAAAGGCTACCTTAGTCTGGTCAGTCGGAAAGGCTGCAGGTCTACAAAGAAAGTGCAATCGGCATTGATTTATAAACACTGCAAACCTTTTAGGGTCACCAGAGAAGCGTTCAGGCTGTGCCAATGGCACATTTCCGGGTAGGTTGATTTGAGCAGGATTGGCTGAAGCCGCTGGGATATAGCTCCCTCCTGAATTAGGTAGCGGGGTTTGCCCCGCTTGTGTCTGTAATAACTGTCTGGCGAGATCATCAGTTCGTTCTTTTGATATTATCAATTCCCTCCTAAGGGCATTCTTTTCCTGGCGGGCAGCATGAACTTCAGCTCTTAATTCCCCTAATAACTGGGCCAGTTGGTCTGTGTCGGAAGTTTCCATAGCGCCTGGGTGGGAGGTTATTGGTGGTCTTCGCATTCTGTAATGCTCACCTGATTCCCACAGAGGCGCTGATCCCGGCTGGGCTGCTATCGTTTCTTCAATTGAGAAGCGTAGAGCTCGGACGACTCTCAGGACTGGGCTTCCTCTTATCGAATGTCTGACTTGCAGGGTAAGTTTTCTGCAGGTGGAAGAAAAAGGGTTAATCACCGTTTGATGGGATTCCTTCTCCCACCAATCGCCAGTTTCTCCCACAGCCTAGCTTTCTACTTGTCTCGGCGAGCTCTCACCTTAGGCGTATAAATGCTGAGCTCTCCATCCTGCGTCTGGTGCAGGGGTGCGTGGATTCCAGTTACGTCACTGGATGAGTTCAGTGTTGAGGCTCAAGTCTTTTGCGGCCTTAGTTGTGGCACTGGTGCTGGGATGCCAAAGAGCGATGCCGCCGTTACTGCACGAGCGGATGCCTGTAAGTATACTGTAGTCTTTAGGCTTTAAAAGATGGGCACCTCAATAATGTCCCTTTTCCTTTGTTTCAGGCCTCGGGATGCTGTGGGCGTAGTTTTCCGTTGCCGCTGCACGTGCCGATGCACGTAAGTATAATGATCGTTGGCCGCTTTTAATGGCACCTCTAATAATGTCCTTTTTCTAGTTTTCAGGTGCCGGGATGCTGCGGTTGATGCGGCCGCTTCTGCGTGTGCAAAAACTGGTAAGTTAAGATGAATGCGACTGCCTTCACCCGAACCTCTTTTTAATTATGTCCTTTGCCTTTCAGGTGCAGAGAAGCTGCCGAAGAGAAGGCCGCGGTTAGCTCTGTTGCAATCACGGATGGATCAGGTAAGGGGGCGCGGCTGCGAGCGAGTTGCACTTTTCTAACCTTATGTTTATTCTTTGCAGGTTTTGCCGGTGACTGGATTCCGGGATCTGGTAAGTATTGTTCTGTGTCTTTCTTCATCCACAGGTTTCTGCGCGGAAGCTGAAGATGACTCTGGACCTGGAATGCAGGAGCCGACTCGGTGAGCGTCCTGCTGCTGCTGCAGAATAACGCGAAGCACGTGTTTTCCATCGGGCGTGGTTTAAATAGCAGAGAAGTGCTTCCAGTGTGTGTTCTTCCACCGGTTCCACCCAGGTAAGAAAAGAGTTCCTGAATGGAGGGAATAGTTCCTCCCAGCCCTGATGGCTGGGGACTTCAACCAGACTGGATTGTTCCGGGTAAATATGCAGCATGGTATGCCTCAGGTAAGTCCACCCAAGCATTATTACACTGTTTATCAATATGAGCCCGGCGCCTATGGCGCCGGGACTGAAACCCTTCATGAGCCTGGCGCCAAAGGCGCCAGGACACGGTCCGAAGGGCCCCTGTAGGGGTCTGCTGGGTCCGGAGTAGTGGAAGATGGGTCTGCCTCCGAGGGCGCTGAGCCAGTCCTGGCCCCTCAGGAGTAGCGCCGATGACAATGCGTTGAAGGGGTTAATTGCCGATGGTAAACTCAGGTGAGTTAGTGAGGGCGATTCCTCTAAATGTCTATCATTTCCCAATAATGTCTTTTGTCCTTTCCCCATAGGGGCCGGGGTGCGGTACCTGCCAACGGAGCGGCGCTGACCCGAAATATGGGATGACACCAAGAAAAGCTGGTAAGTATTATGGCTGTAAATTAGGCTTTCCTCCGGTGTTCCCTTTGCTCACCTTTTGTCTCTTCTTCTCTCCCCTAGGCGCAGAGATGTGGCGACATGTGCTGACAGCCGCGATGGAGCCGGGAGATGTCTCGAGGACAGGTGAGTGAAGAGCGCGCTGCAGCGAGCAACGCAATGCTTTTAAATGGAAGTCCTTCTTCAGGGATGCTGGAGTGAAGATTCCGGATGCAGGTAAGAAGTTTGAAATAGTTCGTGGTTTTCACCTTTCTCTTCTCTTCTTTCCTAACAGGAGTTCCAGGTTTGAGGCGGGCGTGGCTGGAGTCCAGGAGCAGGAGCAGACACGGTGAGCGTTCAGCTGCTGGAATGCAGAACAACGCGAAGCATGAGCTGCTGTCTGGGCGTGGCTTAAATAGCCTCCAAAGTCGTCCCAGGTATGTATCCTTCCCCAACTAGGTATGTATCCTTCCCTGGCCACGCCCGAGTGAAAAAATAGTCCCTATGAAAAAATAGTCCCTTTCAGGTCTCAGGGAGGCCTGAAGCGTGCAGCATGGTCTGCATCAGGTAAGTGCACAAAACACCTCCCTTTATGAGCCTGGCGCCTATGGCGCCAGGACTGATGTCCAACATGAGCCTGGCGCCAAAGGCGGCAGGACTGAGTCCAAAGAGCCCCTATAAGGGGGCGCTGGGCTTTTACCCGAGGGCATGATGCCTGCTTCCGGGGGTGCTGGGCCTGGCCTGGTGCTCCGGGGGCAGGCATCATGACAGCACTACCCCCCAAGGCCCCTCCCAAGGTCGTTCCTTCTGGAGGTTTCGGTTTGTTTGGGAAATTCCGATGGAACCTTTTTACCAGCCGAGGTGCATGTATGTGGTCACTGGGTTCCCAAGACCTTTCCTGAGGCCCGTACCCTTTCCAATCAATTAGATGGAAAAGTTTTGATTTTGAGATCTTAGAATCCAAAATGTTCTTAACCTCGAATTCAGGTTCCCCATCTATCTGAATCGGTTCTGGTGGCTTTGTTAATCTGGTTCCTGGGTGCACTGGTTTCAAAAGTGACACATGAAAAACGGGGTGAATCCGCATGTTAGCTGGTAGATCAAGCTTAACTGCCACTGGTTTGATTATAGCTTTGATCGAGTAAGGGCCTAAATACCTTGGATTAAAAGTTCGAGGCCCCTTGAGTGATAGGTGTTTGGTAGCCAACCATACTTGATCCCCTATTTGGTATGGAGGCCCCCCTCTTCGATGCAGATCCGCATTCTTTTTGTATTTCCCTTTCGCATGTTGCAAATGTGCAGTTGCATTCTTGAAGGCTTGAGTAATTGTAGAATGCAAATGGTCCACTGCGGGCATTTCAAGGCTCAGAGGTGAGTCCAAGTCTGAAGTACGAGGGTGATGTCCATATAGGGTATAAAAGGGGCTCTGACCAGTTCCAGAGTGTATCGAGTTATTGTATGCATATTCAGCCACCCATGTCCTTCCAATTACCCTCCGATTGGTGCAATATACATCGTAGATATTGTTCAAGGGTCTGGTTCGTTCTCTCCGTCTGACCATCGGTCTGTGGGTGGTGGCTGGTTGAGAGTCTTACGTCGATTTGTGCCAATTGACAACACTTTTTCCAAAAATGAGAAATAAACTGGCTTCCCCGATCTGAGACTAGTATGGACGGGAATCCATGCAATCGGATGATATTTTCAAGGAATTCCTTGGCAAGAACAAAAGCTGTAGGTAATCCTTTCAATGGAATAAAATGGGCCATTTTGGAAAATAAATCCACCACGACCAGAATAGTATTGTATCCATTACAGGAGGGCAGGTCCGTGATATAATCTAGTGACAAGGTGTGCCAAGGTGCTGGTGGAATGTCTAAGGGCTGAAGAAAACCAGCGGGTTTTGATTTCTGACCTTTGTTTTGGGCGCAAACTCCACAGGACATCACGAAAGATTTAATATCCTTTCGCCAGGACTGCCACCAGAATTGTCGTTTAATCTTTTCCTCTGTTTTGGCAATGCCAGGATGTCCTTCCATCAGGGTATCATGGTGACGGGAAATAACCAGTTCTTGCAATTCCTTTTCTGGCAGAAATAAGCGTCCTTGGAAGTAAGGTAAGCCATCGGTTACTGAAAAGTAAGACCCCCTTTTGATCCAATCCTGCAAGGCTGAAGAGTCCAGGAATTGTTTTACTCGTGCTTGAATGTCTTCAAGGGATTGTAAAATCCCCAAAATTCTTTGTTCGGGAATTATCGGCGCAGGCTCTGAGTTTGTGTCTATTTCTCCCATTCCAATTCGAGATAGAGCGTCCGCCTTGCCATTCTTACAGCCGGGGCGGTAGTTGATTACAAAAATCGAACTCAGCAAAGAATAAAGCCCATCGGAGCTGTCGAGACGATTGAGCCTTGGCAGTTTTTAAATATTGCACATTTCGGTGATCAGTGATCACGGTGATGGTATGCCGGGCGCCAAGAAGGTAATGCCACCAAGCCTTAAAGGCGGACTTAATGGCTAATAATTCCTTATCGGTGATCGCATAATTTATCTCCGGCGGCGAGAACTTCCTGGACCAAAATGCTACGGGGTGCAGTTGGTTAGTTTCAGGGTCTCTCTGAGACAGGACAGCTCCCATGGCTAAACTGGAGGCATCGGTTTCAACTATATATGGGAGATCGAGACGTGGGTGCTTCAAATAGGTGCGGACGTAAATTTAGCTTTCAATTCCTGAAAGGCCTATTCGGCTTCCTTGGTCCATTCAAAACGTTTATTTTTCCGCAAGAGTGCAGTGATGGGTTGCACCACACATGAAAATTCCGGGATAAACCTGCGATAAAAATTGGCAAAACCAAGCATGCTTTGGACGCCTTTCACCGAACTAGGTGATGGCCATTTGAGGATGGCATCCACTTTCCGTGAGTCCATTCGGATCCCTTTAGGTGTCAAGATGAATCCAAGAAACTCAACCTCGGTGGTATGGAAAACGCATTTTTCCAGCTTTGCAAACAGTTTGTGCAGGCGCAATTTCTCTAGAACGGCCCTGACATGCTTTCTGTGATCAGATTCCGAAGAGGAGTACACAAGAATGTCATCGATATACACGACAACACAGACATCGATGAGTTCCCGAAGGACATCATTCATGAAGAATTGGAAGGCAGCAGGCGCGTTGCACAACCCGAAAGGCATCACCTGGTATTCGAATAGTCCATATTTTGTACGGAAGGCCGTTTTCCATTCGTCGCCTTCTTTTACTCGTACCAGATGATAAGCCCCCCGGAGATCTAACTTGGTGTATATGCAAGCGTCCTTCACCAGGTCAAGTTCAGGGATCAGAGGCAGAGGGTAACGATTTTTAACAGTTATCTGGTTCAATGCGCGGTAATCGATACAAGTTCTAAGGTCGCCTTCTTTTTTAGGCACGAAGAACAAAGCCGAGGATGCCGGAGACTTTGACGGGTGAATGAAACCATTGGCTAGGTATTGATCTAAATATTGTCTCAAATGCAGATTTTCCGGTTCTGTAAGGGCGTAAATCCTGCTACAAGGGGGTTGTGAACCGGGCACCAGACCGATTTGGCAATCGTACGATCGGTGGGGAGGTAACGTGTTGGCCTGTTCCTTTTGGAAGACGTCCTGAAAGTCTTGGTATTCTGGAGGTAGTTGCATGGAGTCAGAGGTTACTGATGCTAGACTAATTTTCAGATTTTCTGGGTAGCAGGTTTGTGCACAATCCGGGAAGGTTATTCTCTTCGCTCGCCAATCAATTCGAGGGTTATGTGTCTCTAACCAAGGAATTCCAAGAATAACCTGAAACTGTGGAGCCTTGATTACGTCAAACACAACTGCCTCCCGATGGCCGTCTGGACCAATAAGAGTCACCTCAGTAGTGGAATGTGTTACCGGTCCAGAGGCAATTTCAGTTCCATCGACTGTGGTGATGACATCTTTGCTGGTTTTAGGACGCAGAGGGAGGTTAATCCTAGAGACCAATTCACGATCCACATAGTTTCCTATAGCCCCACTATCGATGTATGCCTTTATTGCATGCAACCGCTTAGGCTGTTCCGGATCTACGAGAACCATTGGCACAATGAAATGCGAGGTCTGAGAGTTAGTTTTCAAGCTCGGCAACCGGACCCCTATGCTTGTCGGGCGGGGTCGTTTCCCGAAACAGAGTCTTCATGGTTTTTATCAGCGGCTCCTACCTTCTTGGGCGGTTTTGCCGGGCAATCTCGTAGAAAGTGTCCAGAGTTCCCACAATAAAGACATAATTTTAACTGCCGCCTCCTTTCACGTTCCTTTTGGGTTAAAGGTCCTTTAACCTCTCCAATTTGCATAGGCTCGGAGATATCGGCACCCTTGGGATTCACGTGGGTCTTGACCAACGGCCAGGTTTCAAACTTGGACCGATCTGCTTTTCTGTTTTGAAGTCTGTGATCCAATTGGATCACTAAGTCTATATATTCTGTGCATTCTTGGGGCGGATTCACAACTTGGGCCAGGACATCTTTAAGTTCTCCGCGTAAACCTCGATAAAATAACGTGATTCTCTTATCCTCTGGCCACCCAGTTTCCACAATTAGTCTATTAAAGGTTGCAATGTAGGATAGGAGGTCCTGATTGCCCTGTCGCAGGGATAGAAGTTCATCATCCTGAGAGTGTCGAGCAAATAACCTTTCCATGCTTGCTTGAAATCCTTGAAAGTCACGGAGAATCGGGTCATCTTGAGTAACCAGTGGAACTGACCAATCGGCAGCACAGCCGCTGAGATATGACAATACAAAGGCTACCTTAGTCTGGTCATTAGGGAAGGCCCCAGGTCTGCATAGGAAGTGCAAACGACACAGATTCATGAATACGGAAAATCGTTTGGGGTCCCCTGCAAAGCGTTCGGGTGGGGCCAGCGGCATGTTTCCAGGTAGATTAATCTGTACAGGGTTACTGGAAACCACAGGAGTGGGGTTCCCCCCGGAACCGGGTAAAGGAGTTTGTCCAGCTTGACCTTGCAAAAGCTGTCTAGCCAGGTCGTCAGTTCTTTCCCTTGTTACAATCACTTCTCTCCTGAGGGCATTAGTCTCTTGACGAGCGGCGTGTACCTCGGCCAGTAATTCCCCCAGTAGTTGGGCCAGTTGGTCAGTCTCTGAAGTTTCCATAGCACCTGGGTGGGAATTTGTAGGGAGGCTTCGCGTTCTGTAACGCTCACCTGGTTCCCACGGAGGCGCAGGTCTAGTCTGGATTGCTGTGGCCTCTTCAAGCATGATGCGCAGAGCCCGGAACACCGATTGAACTGGTTCCCCAAATCTTGCTTGACTGGCCCATAGGAATATCCTTCTGCAGATGAGAAAGGGAATTGACCGTCTGCAGAATAGTGTGCTTGATTCCCCCCTTCGTTCTCCTCTAACTTCCTCCTCCAAACCCCTGGTTGAAGCTCACCTTATGGTTTGGAAGGATGAACTCTCCATCCTGCGTCTGGTGCAGGGGCGCACGTTAGTCCAGTTACTTCACTGATTTTCAGAATGGCGCTGGCAAAATCCTCTTGACTTTTCTCAGCGAAACTCCGTAAGTATGAAGATTCAAAAGTTCAAGAGTGAGCCCCCTTTTATGTTGTCTTCCTAACTTGTGATCTGTTCTTTATTTCAGATGCAGAATGAAGACGATGCGTTGAAGGGGTTAATTGCCGATGGTAAACTCAGGTGAGTTAGTGAGGGCGATTCCTCTAAATGTCTTTATCATTTGCCAATAATGTCTTTTGTCCTTTCCCCATAGGGCCCGGGGTGCGGTACCTGCCAACGGAGCGGCGCGACCCGAAATATGGGATGACACCAAGAAAAGCTGGTAAGTATTATGGCTGTAAATTAGGCTTTCCACCAGTGTTCCCTTTGCTCACCTTTTGTCTCTTCTTCTCTCCCCTAGGCGCAGAGATGTGGCGACATGTGCTGACAGCCGCGATGGAGCCGGGAGATGTCTCGAGGACAGGTGAGTGAAGAGCGCGCTGCAGCGAGCAACGCAATGCTTTTAAATGGGAGTCTTTCCTCAGGGATGCTGGAGTGAAGATTCCGGATGCAGGTAAGAAGTTTGAAAAAGTTCGTGGTTTTCACCTTTCTCTTCTCTTCTTTCCTAACAGGAGTTCCAGGTTTGAGGCGGGCGTGGCTGGAGTTCAGGAGCAGACACGGTGAGCGTTCAGCTGCTGGAATGCAGAACAACGCGAAGCATGAGCTGCTGTCTGGGAGTGGCTTAAATAGCGCCCCAAAGAAGTCCCAGGTATGTATCCTTCCCCAACTAGGTATGTATCCTTCCCTGGCCACGCCCGAGTGAAAAAATAGTCCCTTTCAGGTCTCGGAGGCCTGAAGCGTGCAGCATGGTCTGCATCAGGTAAGTGCACCAAACACCTCCCTTTATGAGTCTGGCGCCTATGGCGCCAGGACTGATGTCCAACATGAGCCTGGCGCCAAAGGCGCCAGGACTGAGTCCAAAGAGCCCCTATAAGGGGCCGCTGGGCTTTTACACGAGGGCATGATGCCTGCTTCCGGGGGTGCTGGGCCTGGCCTGGTGCTCCGGGGGCAGGCATCATGACAGCGAACTCCAAAACAGTTTCATCACTCTCCTCACCAAATTTAGGAGCATTTATAATCCACAAAAGCATGTGGATGTGTGATGCTCCTCCTCTGGCTTGATATTCTTTGATCCAAAAGAACTGTTGTACTTCTCCGAGGGGTGGGGGGGGAGAGGAGTCTTTTATTGCAAATGAAGTGCAGCATTGCAAGGAAGCAATGATTAAAGTAGCGCAAAACATTTACTGGATCGAGAGAGCACAGCTCTCCTGGTGTTGTCATGTCTATACCTGTTTTGTTTTGGTTTGCTATGCTTGGGAAAGTGTGCAAGTCTTCAGATGCATACTCAGCACAACTTAAAGTGACAAACCATGTGGGAGGGCAAGGTTGCATAGCATACACTGAACATCTGCGTGCTGTCGGAACCAGTACTCTTTCTTGCCATGTATGTTTTCCAAGACATTTGTAACACTACTTTGTAAGACTTCGTCCTTTTTTTGCACCTTTTGAAGTGGTTGTGTAGCAGACATGTTTTGGAAATGGGAACCTGTTTTTAATGTGTGGGCAACTCCATCACATAAGGTGGCTAGTTCACTTTCCAAGAGCAGGTGGAATATGTACTCCACGTTCTGTCTAAATCTTGGGTCTTCAGCATACAATCGTAAACAGCGGTATTTGGATGCTGTTATTTGCGAGCTTCTTTCATCATATCTTCCACCTTTTCCAGTGGGGAAGAGTAGAGGAAAGGCTTGTGCTTCCACACTTTTGTCCCCATTTACTGATTGGGACTCCTTTGGCTTGCCGCATTTGATAGGTTTCTAGTGCATCGCCTACAGTGTCTCTGGAGTGCAGTCGGTGAATTGTATAGTGGTCTAAAATACTGGAGGCTGCACTAGGATCTAGGCATTCAAATTGGCCACTTGTTGTGGAGTCCTGCATTATTTTGGTTGTTTCTCTCAGGTTTTCTTCAATGTTTGTTTCCTTGTAGTATGCATGGTCTCTTTAAGGTACTGCAACGCCTCTCTAACTTTGGTGTTGCCAAATTTATTTTTCTTTGGCAGGTACACCATTTACCAGGATAATCAAAGATTCATGTATTGGCCTTTGCACTCGTAGAGTGCCTACATTTTCTTTCAGATCTAACACTAAATAAACTAATTTACCACGAATGTCTGAGTAATTCGGTGGGCGGTAATTTTGCAGTTTTTGGTTGAAGACGTATTATGGCTTGAAATGGGTGCACTGTTTGTATTATAATGCTATCATACAAATTAAGCTGCTGCAGTGCGTTTGGCACTGGAAACAGTTCCAAATTATTACTAATTGCACATGAAGGCCTTTGGTTATTGTCAAGTTTTGAAGTCCAGTATGTGCACAGTAAGGAGGTGTTGGTAATGTCGTACTTGTTTTCTGCTAGACGGCACAGAGCTAATTGAAACCATTGGTATTCCTCATTGCCTTCTATTTTCTGAATTATATCAACAGTTTTGGTGCTCTTTTTATAGAAAGTTCTACGACAACACACATACTTGGTTTGGCATTTCAGCAGAAGTGCTTTTGAACTTTTGTATTTCTTTTGTGTATGTGTGATGTAAAAAGTTGATAGCTGCACCGTTGTTAGTATTGTTGGCTGACAATGTTGCAGTGCTTAAGTGCTCTTCAGTTTCACAGTATTTCTTTAGGATGTGCTGAACTTCATTGAACACTTGTTTGGCTGTACCGTGTAGGAGAATATCATTTAAATGTTGGAGTGCTAAAGCTGGGGTTTTTGCATAGTACAGTTTGTAGACTATATTTCTGATTGTTGAATGGTGGGTTGCTAACATTTAATACGATGGAAGGTGCTTTTGCAAGCTGCTCCACAAATGCAGGCTAAGGAATGTCCACGTATTCCAGTGTACTTGTGCACTGGACAGGAGTTCATACTTTGTAGTATTTTCATTTTTCTTTTGTTGGTGCATTTGACATACTGATCGAGGAATTGCTGCAAATTTTTGATTAGGCATTGGCGAACGTTGCACATTGATTTGCAAGGCCATTTGTAGTTGAGGCGTGTTGGTTTGGTGGATTGGAGAGTGCCATCTAAGTTTGATGAGGATATTTGTGAAAGAAGTGTTTCTTCTTCCATTATGGCATTGGCTATATTTTCATATCCTCGTTCACTATGATGTAAGGCAATTTGGTTAGTTAGTTGTTTTTGGATTATTCATTGAAGTATGGCTCTGTGTTGGTGGTGTGACTCTACTCGCCTTAACATATGTGGCCAAAGGTATCTATGGTGACATTGCGTTTGTTTCGTAGTTCTGCTTGTAATTTACCAATTAATCTTGTTAGTGGTTTAATTCTCTTTAAAGTTACTATAACAATTTCCGCTTCACACTTATAGCAGTCTCTACAAGAGCTTCCAGGATGACTTTTCTGCGGTAGCTTTAGAGGGTTGAGCGTGATTTCTGTCCTCTACTTGTAAGGTTGTGAAGGACTCTGTGGTGGAACATTTTTTGTAAAACTAGTTTTCTTAAATGCTTCCTTGTGATTACACTATGTGTACGTGCTCTTTTAGGAGTAGTCTGCGTTGGACTGTATTTTGTGGTTTCCTGTACATTCTCACATTTTGCCAGATCACCTACACTGTCTTTACTGGTAGATGGTTTTGTTTTCCTTAATGCCTGAATTAACTCTTCTTCTGAACCTCTCGGTTTACGTTCAGATTGCAGTGGATGGGTACTTTCTATGTTTGTAGGTTGCGTGGCTCTCTTTCTGCGTTGCTTTCTACGGAATTGACGTTTGGTAGGCATTGTGTAGTAGCAGTTGGCGAAAAAAAGTGTGGGTGTGCACATTTTCACATGCATATGTGTACAATCTGCGGCAGTGGGTGAATGGGAGGGGTGGCAGCCATTTAAGTGCAAGTGTGTGGCTGTATAATGGTGTGTAAGGTTGGGAACGCTATGTTAATATGTGGGTATTATTGTAATGGTGGCGACATAAGAAAAACTTAGCACCAGTAGAGGTGTGATTAGTAACAATGAAGTACGTACTGCTGGATGGGCACACATGTATATGCTACACTAGAATATTAGTGCACTGGTTTAGTAAGACACACAATAGTATGCTGCTAGGATTTATTTTAAAGTGTACACTCCAGTAGCTTCCCAGAGACTGGTGGGTACTGCTCCTGTGTAAGAAGACAGTAAGCAAATAGGTTGGCTAATGACATACTGCTTATATTTGTACATTACATTTTTGAGAACTGTAGGGGGATGTGTTGGCAGGAAGACGAAGTGTGTTTGTATAAGTGGAAGGTCTACAATATGAAGGGCGGTTGGGAGTAAAAGTATGTTTGTTAAGGGAGTAGGTGGCCTACTTGGGAGTAACATGGCGATAACCTTATTTAGAGCTTAACTGCTGTTGTTATGGATGATGTACGAGTGCAAACTGTCGTTATGCTTATTTGGTCGGAAAGGCTGCCTGATAGTTGTGTGTGCGATTTGTACAAAAGTGCTAGGAGGTGGTGTAATGGGGGAAACAATTGTAAAAAAGACGAAACAAAATAACACAGTGACCTTTTTCGTCTACAATGCGTGTTGCGGCCAAATGCAACCTTTGCCACCACCTACCACTGTAGGAGCAATTTCATAGTATGTGATGGGAGGCATAATAGTACCAATTTTGAGTACGTTATGGGGATGTAGACCTAGGTACTCTGTTGCTATGCATGGTGTATAGTTCTCAACCTCTCATGGCTCTTTGGCGGGTGTTAGGCAGAATTATATGCAGTACCCTTTGGGAACACCACACACAATTAAGACTACAAGTGACAGTACAAATTCACCTTTGGTACAAACCTGTACTACACAGTAAAGTGGTAGCAATGGCTGAGCAGCCAGACTTATCTCAAGAGTAAGTGAGCAGTATCAAAGAGTTACACAAAGGACAGCAATTACTATGATTCAGGCAAACACTGACTCAAGGTTTTCAAGTGAAAGAATATACATTTATTTTACTCTTCAGTTGCATAACATTACACTATTATAAGCAGTTTACAAATTACACTCTTAATACACCACACCACTTCCCTTAAATTCCAGACAAGTTAAGCTCACAAAATGAAGTGGGAGCAAAATGGCCCTCCAGAAATTTAAAAGTGAGGGAAAGACAAAGTTAATTAGAAATTGAACCACACCAACAGGTAAGTACTCAGGGCAATAGAACAAGAGGAACTACAGTGATAGAATCAGGTAGAAAAGGCTTAAGGCCAAAGTCAATAGTACAAAAGTCTTTTGCTCAAGATCACATGGTTCCGGGTAGTTTGCGGTAAAGTTCGTGCCACGGATTTCGGACGAGGTTGGGTGGTAGAAAAGTTAGTTCAAAGAGAAGAGAAGGAGAAGCCCTCGGATTGGAGAAAGATTTCACACACTTTCCCCGTGGCTGAACGAAACGAGCGACCGGGTTTGCACAGTACCTTAAAACGGAGAGGAAGCTGTGGCTGAGGCAGACGATCCTCGTAGTTCCAGCAGGCTCACGGTTTCTGAAGCGACTGTCGGACTGACACGAAGTAGGAAGACTTGAGGGTCCTGCACTACCCAGGGAAGAAACCAGCAGCAGAGCAAAGCAACAAATAAAAGGTGCGCTCCTTAAAACCAAAGCAGGGTCTGACCTTCCTGGCTATCCGGCCCACTGTAGCTCTGTACAGCAAATTCGAACAGAGGAGGTGTCCTGGCTTGCAGTTTGGCCAAACTGGTTGGTCCCACCAGCTCAAGGGAAGAAGTTTCCTGGAGGATCTTTAACAAAAAGAAATGGCAAATAAACTCAGCCACAGCCAAAATAGAACAAGTTACTCTCTTACCTTGTAACGTTCTTTCGATGGGATGACCCAACGATGTATTCCATATCTATGACATATCTAGGACAGGTAATCACCACAGCTGTGCTGCTTTGGAAAATTTTCAGCGTCTGCGTCCTGCGTCGATGACGTCCATATGCTGTCCTGGAGGGCCTCTGTCGAGCCGACGTCACTGGATGTTATAAGTAGGACGCACGACACCCGTAGCCGCAGTTGTAGTTTTTTCCCAGAATGTGTGATACCAATCTTCTACCAGTAAGACCACAGAAAGCCTTGCGGAAACGTAAGCTGCAATCGCATAAGAAATTCTGTAGCAGGACAGGTAGGGAGGGAGCGATATGGAATACGTCGGACCATCCCATCGAAAGAACGTTACCAGGTAAGAGTAACTTGTTCTTCGAGGGGATTGGGTCCTCCGACGTATTCCATATCTATGACAGACTCCCAAAGCTGTACCAACGTGTGGAGGGGGGAAAAGAATTTAGAGTATAGAAATTTAGAATGCCCAATCAAATTGCAGAGTAAAGGACCGCCTTGCCAAAGGCCAGATCCTGCCCATGGATAGAATCCAGGGAGTAGTGTTTTACAAACATGGACCGAAGCCCAAGTGGCTGCTTCACAGATGTTACGAATAGGAACGCCCCTCTGCAGGGCAGTAGAGACAGCCATACCCCTAGTAGAATGGGCCTGTAAGCCTACCGGAGGGTTCTTACCCGCCAAGCGATAACATTCAGAAATTGCCAAGATAATCCATCTAGATAAAGTCTGCTTAGTAACAGCTTGTCCCAAACGCCTTCCAGCGTAACCAATAAAGAGCTGACCGTCCACTCTGACCAGGGACATGCGTGAAATGTAGAAACCTAAAGCTCTCCTAGTATCCAACCTATGGAGCCTCTCCTCGTCCTTACCAGGATGCGGAGGAGGATAGAATGCCGGAAGAATGACCTCCTGGCTTAAATGAAATTCCGATACAACTTTCGGAAGAAACGAAGGACGGACTCGAAGGACAACCCTGTCCTTATGAAACACCGTGAAGGATGGCTTAACAGAAAGTGCCTGCAACTCACTCACTCTGCAAGCGGAAGTGACCGCAACTAAAAACATAGTTTTAAGGGTTAACAGTCTCAAAGGACAAGAATGTAAAGGCTCAAATGGAGCACCCACTAGGAATTTGAGAACCAGGTTCAAATCCCAACCGGGCACCTGTAAAGGTGACAGTGGGAACACATTAGTGAGCCCTTTCAGAAACTGAGGAATCAAAGGAATTTTGAAGTAAGAACACTCCTCAGACGAGCGCTTAAATATGGACAGCGCCACCAGGAAACCGTTAATGGGACCCACTTGCAGGCCCTTGTGGGCTAATGAAAGCAAAAAAGACAGAACCACAGGAATGTCACATGAAAAAGGATCCACATTCTTAACCCTGCACCAGTCGCAGAACTTTCTCCAACGGCAACGGTACAGGGACTTTGTTGCAGGCCGTCTGGCCGAAAGCAACACCTCCATCACGTCTTCCGGGAGGTCCCGATCCTTATACCTCAACCCTTCAGAAGCCAAGCGGGAAGGTTGAGGGATCTGACCTCTGGATGGAGAACCTGACTGCCCCCCTCCCATGAGAGCAGATCGTCTTGTAGGGAAGACGACGTGGAGAGCAGATGGACAAGTCGAGACGGTCCGGGTACCACGTTCTCCGGGCCCATGCCAGAGCAATGAGGATCATCCGGGAACCGAACCTCCATAGCCTCCGCAGCACTTGCGGGATGACAGGGACTGGAGGAAACGCATACAGCAGTGGGAAGGGCCACTCCACCATGAGCGTGTCCCCTAAGGCTCCTCTTGGAGGAAATTCTCGCAAGCAGAACCTTTTGCACTTCCGGTTGACACTGGAGGCGAAGAGATCCACTTGTGGGGTCCCCCAAAGGGCGAAGATCTCCATGAGAATCTCCTGAGCCAGCTCCCACTCGTGAGAGATCACGCTCTGCCTGCTCAGAGCGTCCGCCGTCTCGCTTTCGTCTCCGGGCCAGATTAACTGCTGAGATCGAAATTTCCTGCTGGATGGCCCAAAACCAGAGCTGCATCATCTCCCTGCACAGAGGAAGTGACAGTGACCCTGCCCCCCCTTTTTGTTGAGGTAGTGCATGGCCACTGTGTTGTCCATCAGAATCAGGACATTCGTCCCTCGCACAGTCGGCAGAAAAGCCTCCAGGGCAAGCCTGACAGCCCTCAGCTCCAACAGATTGATATGGAGTCTGGACTCCGACGGAGACCAACGACCTCTGACTGTGAACTCGTTGGCATGAGCTCCCCATCCCGTGAGGGATGCGTCCGTCACGATCGTTACCTCCGGCCAGGGTAGCCAAAATGGAGCCCCCTTTATCAGATTGTCTTCGACGGCCCACCACAGAAGGTCCCGGGCGACTGAGGATGGCACCTGAACGGGCTCCGACATCCTGCAGGAGGACTGCGACCACTGCATCTTGAGAGCCCATTGCAGAGATCTCATCCCCAACCTGGCCTCTGGCACCAAAAGAATGCAGGATGCCATGAGGCCGAGCAACCTCAAGAACCCGAACGCAGGGACACTCTGGGCATGTTGAAACTTTTGCACCATCTGCTGAATGTGTTGAGCCCTCACCTGGGGAGGGAAACACAGCCCGAGGGATGTGTCTAGCACTGCTCCAATGTACTGGAGCCACTGTGTTGGCGTCAAGTGGGACTTCTTTAAGTTGAGGGAGAAGCCAGCCTGTGAAGGGAGTGGCAGGTAACTGACAGATGATCCAGGACTTGCTCGGGAGAGTGCGCCCTGATCAACCAATCGTCCAGGTAGGGGTAGACGTGAATCCCCCCTTTCCTGAGATACGCTGTCACAACCACCATGAGCTTGGTGAAGACCCTCCGGGTGGAGGTCAATCCGAACGGCAGGACCCGAAACAAAGTGCGAGTCGCCAACCGTGAACCTCAGGTACTTCTTGTGCTTGGGATGAATCAGCACATGAAAGTAAGAGTCCTTGAGGTTGAGAGACACCAACCAGTCCTGCAGTTGAAGGGCCTGGAGGACTTGACCTTCCTGAGGAGCTTGTTCAAACCACACAAGTCCATGATGGGTCTCAATCCCCCATCCTTCTTGGAAATCAAAAAATAAGGGGAATACCATCCCTTGTTCCTCTCTGCTAAAGGCACTAGTTCTATGGCGCCTTTCTCCAGCAGGGATTGTATTTCCTGCGCAAGGAGCGGATCCGGACTCTTCAAAGAGATATTTCCTGGTGGATTGTCACAAGGCCTCTGCCGGAAAGGAAGACCGTAGCCGTGGGTTATGATCTCCAAAACCCACACATCTGAAGTAATGGCACGCCATTCTACAAGATGCTGCGCCAGCCTTCCCCCAACCGGCGAACCATTGGACATGGCCTCATGACTGAGCTGAAGCGGCTGCGGCATTGCCTGAGGGTAAAGAGGCAACTGCCAAGCGGCTTTGGCACCTCAAGTACCTTGTTTTCCACCTCTGGCGCTCCTACGGTTGCCCCTTTGACTTGCAGCTCCCCTCGATCTACCAAAAGATGAGTAATATCGAAAGGAACCTCCCTTCCATTGTTGTCCCCTAGGATGAAAAGGCGGAGGTTGGCGAACTGCAGCGCTCAACGACTTTGCTGCAGCTTTGGAGGTCTGCAACCTCTCAAGGCTCTCGTCAGCCTTGCTGCCAAAAAGAGGTTCACCATCAAAGGGCATGTTGTGGAGCCGGGCTTGTACATCACGAGCAAAACCCGACTTCTGCAACCATGCAAATCTGCGCATTATGGTGCTCGCCGCCATAGTCCAGCTGACACAATCTGCCACGTCCAGACCCGACCGAATGGATTCACACATGGCATCCTTGCCATCCTGAACAAGAGCAAGAAAGCCATCCCATTCCTCCCCTTCGGGAATGTGTTCAGCCGCCAAAGAGACAATTCCACAGAGTATGAGTGAAACGTACTAAGGCACATACGGAGCTGGCAGCCTGTAAAGCCATACCCCCTGAAGAAAACACTTTCTTCGCCCAACCATCAAAAAGTTTGTCGTCCCTATCAGGGCGGATGGTAGGGTACGACACCTGCTTCGCTGGGCCATAGCCGCCTGCACCACCAAACTCTCCGGAGTGGGGTGCATGGTCAAGTAGCAGGGGTTGCTACTGGCTGGGCGCTATTTTTGCGGCAAAGACTTGCTCACTGCCAGGAGACTCTCCGGAGCAGTCCAAACTGCTGCCACCCTTCTCTGCAAGGCCATATGGAATGGCAATACCGGGTCAGTTGGTGGACCTTGGTCGAGGATATCCGTCAGGTCATCCTGCAGAAAATCCACTGGTGGCGCCGACCACCCCAAGTATTCAGTGACATAAGGCTCCGGTACGAGGACTCGGCATGGGTGCCAGGCTCAGGCCTACAGAACTCCACCTCCGGAGAGGTGTCCAGACCACTGGCGTTGTGCAACGACTGACACAGGTCTTCAATCTGGCTATGACCAGACAAAATCTCGTCAGGTACCTCCTCAGGAACCATACCTTCCTCAGACCCTTCATCCACCTCAGAAATATAATCCAGAGGCTGGAATGGGGGCACAGAAAAAGGGACAAAGACATTTTTCGACTTGGCCAGAACCTTTCTAGGGGGTTCCACCATGCCACGGGGTACCTCCGACAAAACATTCTCGAAAGGCGTCAAGGGCGTCAATGGAATTGGCGTCGATGTCGAGCGTGGCGCCGACGGCTTCGACAAAGTCCTGGAGGGCGGAGCCCCGAGTGTGTCCGACAGCCTGGGCGCCGATGGCGTCGCCGGCTTCCTCAGTGGTGGAGCCTCGAGAGAGTCCCACAACGACCTCGGCGCTAAAGGCGTCGATGTCTTCTTTGAAGACCTCACAGGCTCCGACGGTCTCGAGTGCGTCGAGGACCGGGACCTCGAGCGGGCATGTCTAGAGCGATCCACCTTGTCCGATCGAGACCTCGAAGGTGCTTGATGATCACGCTGACCACCCGAGCCTGAAGGCGTGCGAGTGGTGGCTCTAGCACGGTCCCGGCAGGTGTCTTTCGACGGCGCAGATGGAACGGAGCCCTGCGACTGAAAATTCGCCATCATCTCCTGCCGAAATGAATCCCATTCGCAGAAGTGGAATGCTTGCGCTGAGACAAGCAAACCGCCGACGGGCGGAGTCCTCGGACGAGGAAGGCGACCGGTGACGGCACTTCTGTGAGTGCCTCGAAGAGGCAGAGAAATGGCGGGACCCACTCCGGGACCGAGACCCCCCCCGGACTTACGCCGACGATGCAGAGAGTCACCCCTCGAATTGTCAGTCGAAAGCCTAGAGGTTTGGCCACCTTACCAACAAAAAGCTTCTTCTTACGCTCCCGCAAGGCCTTCGAAGTTAACAACTGGCAATCGTCACAATCGTCCGTGGCGTGGTCCTCACCGGGGCACCAGAGGCAGGCGGCATGCGGATCCGTCAGCGACATCTTGGAACCGCAGCCCCGCCAATTCTTGAAACCCAGCCACGGGGTAGAAGACGAAGACATCATGGAATCTTCACAAATAAACAGGTTCGAAGAACCGAAGGAATAGAACTCAGAAGAACCGAGGTGCGCTGAGATCTCCGAAGCGAACACGTTCACGGAAAAAACGGAACTGAGGCTACGGGCGTCGTGCGTCCTACTTATAACATCCGGTGACGTTGGCTCGACGGAAGCCCTCGAGGACAGTGTATCGACGTCATTGACGCAGGAAATTTTCCAAAGCAGCACAGCTGTGGTGCTTACCTGTCATAGATATGGAATACGTCGGAGGACCCAATCACCTCGAAAAATGTATTTGGTCAAGCGGATTTATGTTCGAGGCTAATATGATAGCCTAAAACAATACCATGGTTATATAAGATAACCGCGGTAGAAAAGTTAGGGTAGTTACCACTGCCACCAGCCAAGTCTTGATGTAAAGGGAGCGAAACAGTGCTCTCAGAGGAACATACAAAAAGGTATAGGAATGAACCCTTTCCAATACTTCATGTAAGATGGAGTGTACTGGGTCTGTAGTTTAAAGAGGCTACATAAAGGTAATGGCAACTTTACATGTTTCTGGGAGACAGTAGTCAGTCCCAGAAAAATAGAGTCAGTGGGAAGTCTAAAAGACAACCCTGTGTCACTGCACTGAAGGTGCTGTGTAACACACAAAAACGGGGCTTATGGAGTAGGTGAGGCTCAAGAGCCCAAGATCACACAAATGGTAAAAACACACACAGCAAAACACATGTAAGAGTGGGAAAAAGGCTCACACTCTTAACAGGGGAAAAATATAAATCCTAGAAATCCAGCAAAGCTGCTGAGGGACTCATTAGGTAAGGGAAATTAGCCATTTATGAGAATTCTCCCTAACAGAGGGTGAAAACAACTGATGTCGTAACTGGCGTGTGAAAGCCCGTTCATTGTTATGGGCATTTAGGGAGCTTGGCGGGCGAGACAACTGCATAAGTGGCAGGTGACAGCCGCCAAAAGCATGTGATTTGAGATGTATGCGGATGTAAAACACAGTTGGCACTGTACTGTAGAAAAAATAGTAATACCTACTGAGTGTGCTGAATGGTAGTGACGCTGATGTTTGTGGGTGCTGAACATGTAGATCATTCGCCCATAATTTCTCGCGGAGGTGCTTTTCATTTAGTAGATATGTCACCTCTGCGTCAGTAACAGATGTTACGCACTGTTCATTTAAATGCACACTTCTTGGTTGTAATTGGTTATGCGCATGTAATAGTTTAACTGAAAGACTACTTGTAAGGGAAGAAGGACTGGCCCTGCTATACTGGGCCGCGGCCCTCGAAGTAGTAGGGGAAATCGCACATGCTAAATGGTGTTCTTCGTAACGTGCTTGGTATGGAAATGGGACTACGGTTCAGCGATTCACGTGTATGTATGCTTTTGTGTTCCATGGTAGGATGCTGTTTTGTGCCCATGATAACGTTAGTGCTTGTAGTGTGACGTTTGTTAGTGGCAGTGATTTTTTTTTTCCTGTATTGCAATTATTATCTCTGTTGCAGTACATCGTACGTACGTTGCAGACACACATGTAGTAATATACGGAGGACAAGCCGAGAGCAAACCATAACAAGGAGCATAGAAGAAGGTATTTCTTGACACGTACCTTTAGCAAAATTAGAAATAAACCCTTAGCAAAACTTCTACGAAGACTAAATTAGACAAAAAGACAAAATACTATGAAACAACGATTTTTTTATTACACTTCAGATGTGTTTATGTAGCCCCATACACAGGGAAATATGTTGGCGTAAACTGCACCTTTTGAAGGAGCGCACATGCTACATCTGGTTATTGTAAGGGTGGCTGCAATGGAAATGGGACTATGAAGGAGTTGGGATTGGTCAATATGAATTTGTGGATGTGGTGTGTAGGAACAGATTGTGGCATAACATTTCTTTGCCAATAGGAGTGGACATGGCTACGGAGACGGGTGTGCCGTTAAGTAGGCAGACTATATGGCTGTTGGGCGACTCATGGATACATTGGGTACAACTTTACGCAGAGCGTTGTACACTAGCAGCCCACCTTGGTTTCGATAATGTTGCTGTGCACTGGAATAGAATACGTGGAATGCAGTGGGTCCATGTTGGTCCTTTTTGTGCTAGTTTGGTGACGCTTCTTCATCCAGACATCATTATTGTTCATTGTGGAGGGAACAGTTTAGGGCATGTTACAGGCATTTCACTGCAGTTTGTAATGAAGGAGACATTTTCCAACTAATGGAAATGTTTCCAAATTCACACATTCTTTTCTCGCATTGCCCAGAGGCAGAAGTGGCTGCGTTCTTCCTTCTGTGGTCCACAAATGGAGAAAGCGCAGCGCAATGTGAACAAGGCTGCTTTTTTTTCTCTGCAATTTGGCATGTTCTCCTTCAACAATGAAAGCATAAACTTTCATAGTAGGAACATTTTTCGTTCAGATGGAGTTCATCTGACTGATGCTGGCAATGAGATCTTTCTGCATAATATCCAAAATACCATACAGCGCTTCCTGCAAGTGTAGGATGCATTTTCCCAATGGTCCTTCCCCAATTGTAACGTTTAAAATACAAATACTACCAAAAAGGCTCTTTTCAGAGCCACTACTTTTTTTGTGGAAATGTGTACAATGCTTTTGACGGCATCTCGCCACTAATTGTTGCTATCCCTGTACGTCACGCTTATAGGCAGCGTCACTGCCTGAATGCTTGAATTGACGTTCTATTTTTGAACACTTGAAGGTGGCTCTGGAAAGAGCCTTTTTGTTTGCCCCGCTTTCTGGCTGTGTAGCTTTTTTCCTGTTATAAGAGACGCCAGAAAAAACAGCAGTGGAAGGGAGATTTCACTAAGCTTACCAAGCACAGGGATAAGAAATGGTAAGTGGAGACTAGAAGATGTAGGGTGCACCTTACTTGAGTAGGGGGCAGTGTTTGCCATGGTCCCAGACTGCTGACTCAAAAGCACTTCGACAATGTTCTCCCCTACAAAGTACTGTGTCACAGTATATGCACAATACAGTGACCTTTGAAAGGTAGGGGTCTGTTGTATTGTGTATGTCCTCCAAGGTTGCTTGCGGGATGCGGTGGTCCACTGGAGTATCTTTAGTGGTGGTAGGAGCAGATGCAGAGCATGCTGCAGTGGACAATAACGTAATGCCTGCTTGGAAGGAGACAAGTCTCCAAATAGCTACCTGGTGGTGCGCTTTAAGGTGCCGCCGCATGGAACTGGTGCCATAGCTGTACAAGCCAGGTTTCCCTGCATCTGGTTAGCATGAGATTTAGGCACATTTCCAACTGTCCTAAACAGTTTCCACACCCAGGATTGCCGCTGGCTGTAGGCAAAGGGGATTCCTTCTACTTTACTCTCTTTTCCTTTTTAATGTCCCTCCCCATTATGACGCTTGTCCATTTGCTGAGGACTTTCAGAAGGAGGTGTTGGTGGTGAGGATGTGGGTGCTTCTGAGTCGGAGGTACTAGCAGAAGCTCTGGTGCCCATTACTTGGAGAAGATGTTTGCAGGCACAGATTTGGTGAGAAAGCTATTTCTGCCCCAAGCACTGTGCACCGGTGCTCTTGTAAATAAAGCCAAACAGAGCAATTGTAGGGTGTGCTCTTTTATAGGGCTCATGTGGAGCATGTGACACTGCAAAGTGCCGTTAAATCATTCTCTACAATATCTACATGTAGAAGGAAGAGTGGAGGATCGCTGTAAGGGTGCACTATCACTGTAACACTCCGAACATTGCAGAGAAATGTTCTCTTTCGATGTGTATGGATCTGGCGCTTGTCTGCCAAATCAGGGACGACGCGCAACGTTACTATGGTGACGGCGCCATTGCTCTCCATTTACAAGCTTGTCTGCCAGACGTATATTACACGTTACACTTTGTCGCACGTGCGTAGTTGTACTACCAATACCTTTCCCACCCCCGGCCTACTTAAACATATGGTTCACATACATTGCACATTTCTACCTATGCTTGCTGTGAGCACTCTAGAGTAGGTGGGATGTTAACGTGGACAAATATGCGCAGACCGAGGGTGTACGCTTTCAGCTACTACGCCTATACCACACGTTCATTCGGTTATGTTCACCTATTTCCAGATGACTCTGTGCATGCAAACATGCGGCCCGTACTGGCGTCCTACGGATGATTTATTGTGATTGCGGATGGGGTAGCCAGGTGCGGTGGTCGTCCGCCTCCTCCATTTTTGTCACTTGTATTCATCCCCACTACTGCTGTGCCCTTCACACTTACAATGGCCTTGTTAAACAAGCAAAATAAGAGACATACACAATCTGTACAAATTAACATTGCAATATTTATTAACGCACATTTATAGCGACTAATCAGAAAGGGAAGGGGGATAAGAAACAGATACATATATTGGGGATGTTTCCATTTCAAGAAGCTGCTGATGAGGGGAAGAAGGGATTGAGCTCTCATCGAAGTGTCTTTCATGCCACTGATTTTGCGGGGAAGGGAGAGCTGGGAATTGGGGAAGGCAGACGTGCAATTTGGGCAGTGATATCTTATTTTGTCCCTTACATGGTCTTCAACAAACATTCTCAAGGCAGCAAATTGTTGGAACAACTGCTCGATTTTGGCATCCAGGCGGTCAACTTTCATATGCCCAGCGTTCAGTTCCGTTTCGGTGGCCGTATGCTCCTGTGCAAAAGGTTCCGCTTCTGGTGTCCAGCTTTGCATTCCGGTATGTTCTGTTAAAAGAGAACAAATGTGGTTACTTGAAATTAAGTTTTACATTGCGACTGTTCTTTTTGCCAGCTTGTTCCCTACCTATGGGGTTACTATGCTCACTCATTTGGTCATTCGGAAAGTTTTCCTCCAGCCATTCCAGCGGGCTTGGCCTTCCAGTAACTCTTTCCCTTTTCACAGTGCGGCAGGTAACAATGTGCTTATCGTCATCACTCATTTCTTCATGCAGAAAATTCTCCGCAAGCCATTCTAGGGTGGAAGCCATTGCTGCGCACAAACAGAAAACATAATGCTTTTCCACTATTGTACACTAACGGATCTGTGCAATCACAACAGAACCTTTCGTCTCCTTGCCACGTTCCTCTGACGTTCTGTTCTCAGTAGTTGCCGTTTGCTCCTCTGTCTCTTCCTTCTTTGTTTGATTATGCAGCAGGTGTGCGGTAAGATTGATGAAGGCTAACGCCACTTTTCATGTTGGTGCTTTCCTTTATGTTGCATACGTTATGCCTTTGTGCACTTTGTTGCAAAAGTAAACATTTTGTATAGGTACAGCATTCCCTTCTAATTGACGCACTTGAAGCTGTTTGCCTATGTTTTTTGTCTTTGCTGTACGTTACACCTTTTTATGACCCCCCTCCCTTTCTGGGCACTTTGGATTCAACCCAATCCCTGCAAATGGATGGAGTGTTCACAAACTTTGTGCCTTTTACTATACAGGCTCCGGCTTCAGTATGTTGCACAGTACATCTTTACACACTAAGGGTATCCTGTACACATCTAATGCAGTTCAGTGAAAGACACATTACTACGGGGACACTATGGTTCACTTGTGCACCTTAAACACTATCATCTTTCCTGCAAAAATTCTAACATACCAACGTTATGATTAAAGTGCCGTCCTAAAAACCTATGAATTCACTAACAAAAAAACCTTGTTAAAAAGGGACGTTATGGTTAAGTTGCGCTACTAAAACCATTTCCAATTTATTGCAAAAAACTAGCCTAAAGCATCATTATGGTTACAGTGCACTATTAAAAACCTATGAAATTCACTAACAAAAAAACCTTGTTAAAGGGACGTTATGGTTAAGTTGCACCATTACAAAACCTATGAAATTCAATGGAAAAACATTGCTACAGGGACGTATTTGGTTATAGGTAAAACCTAAAAGAACCCGAAATTCGCAAGTTATGGTACGCTACGTAACCATAACTCCCGCTACCACTGTGCACTGCAAGGAATAACACCCATGACATCACAAATGTCATTGATGACATCACATGTATATGTAGTTGTCATGAAAAGCCTCCAGAAGGGATTCTCTTTGTTATGTTGCCATAAAACTATCAGAGATCATGGGGGTAACTATCATTACATAAGTAGGTAATTACACAAGGCATTGCTATAAACAGTATTGCATTACACATTTCTTTCCATTACAAGACTGAACTCATGAACAAACGTAAGCTGTGTGTGCAGCACGCATAATACAGGTGCAATATCTACATTTTTCCCATGATGCATAGTGAAATGATGCAAGCTTTGCTGTTAGACTTTTGTGGACTGTTAAACACGTGCTAAGCATCTACCAATCCCTCAGTTACTATAGAACTATACTACTGCACACAGAAATGAAAGACAACACAACACATACCAATAGCAGCATATACAAAGAAAGTAAAGTAAGCAAAAATGTAGCAGTACTACCAACAAAGTGTTCACAACCCAACTGATTATTTTAATGCACAGAAATAATTGTTGCATTTCAGGCTTCCTTCTTCCCGTATATATATGTAGAATATGATGTCACTGAACTCTAAGGAAAGCAGTGTAAGAACATATGAGAATGGTAAGGTGTACAAATGTAGTACGTTCTCACTTTGCAATTCCTCACTGGTAGTCAAGAAAATCACCTAGTCTACATATCTCACGAAACTAAAAAAGCAGGTACCAGACTTGTGATGTTATCAGTAATGTCATCAATGACATTTGTGATGTCATCTTTGATGTCATGGGTACACAGTGGTAGCATGAGTTATGGTTGCGTAGCGTACCATAACTTGCGAATTTCTGTTTTTGTTTTACCTGTAACCATAATGTCCCTGTAGCAACGTTTTCCCCATTGAATTTCATAGGTTTTGTAGTGTTGCAACTTAACCATAACGTCCCTTTAAAAAGGTTTTTTTGTATAATATATATATATATGGTTATATATATATATATATATATATATATATATATATTCAGTAAAGAAACTTTGTTAAAAGGGACGTTCTGGTTAAGTTGTGCTACTAAAAACCTATGAAATTCAGTAAAAAAAACGTTGTTTAACCCGTTCAGTGCCATGGGTATTTCCCCCCAGTGCCAGGGCCTTTTTTGGTGATTTCGGTATGTGGCCATTCAAAGCCTTTTAACTTCTTTGTTACATGAGATATCTCAGCCAAATTTGGCTCCTTTTCTTCCCACATATAGGCGGTCGTAACGCCAACCAGGAATCCTAGGGGGGGTGAGAGAAAATAAGTAAAAAGTGCAAAAATGTTGGGTTTTTTCAAAAAAATGCCAATAAAATTATGTACACAGAAGCCTGCGATTGTTTCCTTGTAAGAGCTAGGAACAAATGGTTTGCTGTGCTGAATTCCCCAATTTCCTGGCTTTCAAGAACAAGTTGAGTGGAAACGGAAAAAAATTATTTTGATGTGGTTATCAACTGTTTTGTGAGAGGTAGGCGATTTTGGCCATTTTTGCCAATTGGACATGCATGGACGGAATGGAAGAAAAGGGTAGGAAAGCCAAATTGGAGGACAAAAGGCCTATATTTCTGAAAAGTAGACAGAATTCCAAGTTTAGGAAGGGGTGATTTGCGTAGGTCAGGCAACAACTAGGTAGGGGAAAATGCCATAGATTGGGGGGAAAGCAGGAAAATTACTGAAAAAAAAGGTATGTGTTGGACATGGTTGGCTTGGTACAGCAATGGCTTCTATGAATTTTGAGAAAAGCAATACTCCGCTACATTCCCCGACTCTTGCAGTTAGGAAGGCACACATTTTTTTGTAGTGTTTTACAAAACAAGCAATACCACAAGCCAAACACTGAGCCATGGTACACAGGAGTTTTACGCTCACGGCCTGAACAGACGCACTTAGTATGTGTAAATCGGGAAAACCAATGTGGTGAGGAACGGCAAGCATACATTTTTTGAAAGAGCACAGGCAGACCTTTTCAAGGGTAGGTGACTTGTGCAGGTTACAAAAGTGCATGGTGCCTAAAGCAGCGACTAAATGTAGGTCACATTTGGGAAATGAAAGGGTTGTGTGAAAAGGGGCACCAGCAAATGGGTCAAAACGTTATGAAAACCACACAAACAACAAATGTTATACCTTCCTGCGTTCCCACAGGTGTCCCGATGAAAACGGTAACTCACATGTGTGGGTGCACCTACCTGGGCGCCAAGGGGAAAGCCTAAAATACAAGTAACCCCAAGTCTGTTATGACACCTGAATTTCAGACTCTCTGCCGACCGGCACACCATACAGATAGGGGCCTCGGGTGTCCAAGCCACGAAGGAAAACAGGGAGCCCCATGCATTTCCGAAAAGAGGACACCCGTGGGAATCCGCAGAGATATGATTTGCGCAAATCGGCCCAGAATTTATTACCCAGATACCCCCGCAAAGTCCGAAATGTGGGAAAAAAAGACATTTTCCGCACATTTGGTTCTGCTCACCCATCGAAACATGCCCCCAACAACACATGGCCTACCTTCCCGCATCCCCACACGTGTCCCGATGAAAACAGTACCTCACATGTGTGGGTCACCTACCGGGGGCGCAAAAGGGTAACCCACTGGTAACCCTAAGCCTTTCGCCACTGCCCAGTTTGTTCATGTGGGCAACCTACAGATTTGGGCCTAGGGTGTCGAAGCCAGCAAGGGAAACAGAGGTCACCAGTAGAATCCACAGTAGAATCCACAGAGCCCCATCCCATTAGAAAATTCCCGACCCTTTGGAGTGCCCCACAGCCCCCCTAAAAAACGTTCCACCATTTTCACTTTTTTACTTTGGTAACCCAACTCCCCTTGGTGCAGAGAGGCACATTGATGTGCCAATATGGCCCCGGGGTGCCCAAACCTTACTCCCCCCTCACGCAAATGGGTGGCAGGGGCACCTCATGCAGGCCTCCCTGGGCCTCCCACAAACGTCTGTGTGAGGTACACCCCCCTCCATTTGGGTGGGGGGGGAGAGGGCCCCCAAAAATGGTGGGGCAGGCCCTCCAGTGGGTGGGGCAGTAAGGTTTGGGCACCCCGGTGCCAGATTGGCACACCAATGTGCCCCTCTGCACCAAGGTAAGTTTCGTAAACAAAGAAAAAAAATTGAAAAGGTACACTACACTGTAGGGCGGGCTGAGGGGCACCCTAAACCGCCAGGTAATTTTCTAATGTACTGGGGGCTGACCCTCTACCCCCCACACCAAATGCAGGGGGGGGCATCTCATGCAGCCCTCCCTGGAGCAGATATCTGCCCCCAGGGAGGGCTACAAGGGGTGCCCCCGTTCCCCCTTGGAGTGAGGGTGAGAGGGCCACCTCCCATTTCTGTAAAATATATCCCTGGTGGCTAGTGGCCCCCCAATCCCACCCAAAATTCCCTTTTCTTATTTTCATTTTTTTTGTTTTTTTTGTTTTGCCCCTTTCCCTGGGGGCATATCAGCCATCTGCCCCCAGGGGGGCTAACCTGCTGGCCCCATCCTTTGGGGGGCCTGCACACTAATTCCTGGTAGCCCTCACCCCCATCCCCCAATTGGATGGGGGGGGCACCTCGTGTACTCCTGCCTGGGGCCATAAATCTGCCCCCAGGAAGGGCTACAAGGGGTGGCCCCCCTTTCCACTTGGTGTGGGAGGGCGAGGGCCTCCACCATTTCATGGGGGCAAAATAATCCCAGGTCCCCCATCCCCCACCCCAGTTCTATTTATTTTTATTATTATTATTTTTGCCCCCTTCCCTGGGGGCAGATGATCAGCCATCTGCCCGGAGGGCTGTACACATATGAGAATCTCCCCTTTCCAAGGACACCACGTTTTCCTATATCCGTGGTGGTCTAGTGGGCCCCAGGGCCCCAAACCCCCTCCTCCCACCTCCCCCCTTCCCTCGACTTTGGGGGCAGTGATCATCGGTCTCCAGCACTGTGGCCCCATGCTTAGTAAGCAGATCCCCCCTGCCCCCGCGTCACAAACGGATCTCTATTGATCCAGTAACATTGCTGCCCACGGATCGTCCGCTCGATCCGTGAGCTGCAATGCCACACAATGGGTATTGTTGGAAAGGGGAGAATCTCCCCTTTCCAACGATACCTGCCTCGATCTCCGGCTTGAAATACCGCCGGAGATCGAGGCTGACAAAGAAGGGCACTCACCTTCTTTCTAAACCGCAACAGCTGAAAATGGCTGCTGCTGTGATTTTACTTTCAGTCTCACGCCGACGTGCTTTACGCACACTGACGTGAAACTGAAGGTAATCCAGCCCCCTGGCAGTGAGGGGGAGGACCTCCCCCTCACATAGCCCGGGGGTTGGATTACAGTTTTGAGCGATCTCGTCCTTGCCACTGCACATGCACTTCCAAGGACGAGATATCTCGTCCTTGGCACTTAAGGGGTTAAGGGACGTTATGGTTCCAAGTAAAACCGGGAAACCCCTGAAATTCGCCAGTTATGGTAAGCTAAGCAACCATAACACGCGCCACCACTAACACCCGGGACATCAAAGATGACATCACAAATGTCATTGATGACATCACATGTGCATTTATTTTCATAAAAAATATGTACAAGGGATTCTTATAGTAATGTTCATCAAAATTGTGAAGGGTTATAGTAAGAAATTTCATGAGGTACGTAGTGCATTAAGTAATGCATTGATACAAATACCATTCTATTATCAGGTTCTTTCCAGTATACTAAGCTACTCATGTAGAAAGATAGCCATTGTGTGCAACATATATGATGGATGTGCAATATTATTAATCTTACCATGTTGAATAGTAAAATGATACATGCTTATTACAGTTCTGTCTACTGGGCTTTACATTTAATAACTAGCTAATAAAACCCACTTACTTCATAATTGCATTATTCAAAACGAAACACAAACAACGACACATACAAATATGAGCACATACAGGGAAAATGAAGTAACCAACAGTACTAACAGCCAATCTTCATATCCCAACTGATTAACTTTATACACAGGAGTGATCGCTGTGCTTCAAACCTACTAATTGGCAATGTATACATTTCATATAATGTAACTGGACCCTAAGGAGAGTAGCGTGCATACAATGTATACAAATATGACCACATCCAAGAAAGTAAAGTAATTTAAAAAAAGGCAGAACTATAAGAAAGTGTTGAGAACCTTATTGATTATCTTTATACACACAAACCAATGCTGTTTTCCAAATCTGTGTTTTCCCCTACGTATATGTTTCATATGCTCTCAGTGAAACCCAAGAGAATTACTGCAAGAACATATTTGAAAAATAACTCTACAAATGAATATAAATAATGAGTTTATGATTTCTTAGTTCCTGACTCTTCCTGACCTAGATATGTCAGTAAAGGAAAAAAGAGGGAGCCAGACATGTGATGTCATCAGTGATGTCATCAATGAAATGTGTGATGTCATCTTTGATGTCCTGGGTGTTGGTCTTAGCAGTGCACAGTGTGGCGCGAGTTATGGTTGCTTAGCGTACCATAACTGGCGAATTTCAGGGGGTTTTCGGTTTTACTTGGAACCATAACATCCCTTAAACAAAGTTTTTTTACTGAATTTCATAGGTTTTTAGTAGCGCAATTTAACCATAACATCTCTTTAACAAAGTTTTTTTTACTGAATATACATTTTCATAGTGTAAATTTGATAGATGTGTACTAGGGTTCCCTTACTTTATATACAATTAACTTAGAGCATACCGAACACCCCGCTAATGATTTTGATGTCCGCGGATGGTCACGGACGACATCAACACTACCCAAACAAGCAGGGGGTATTTGAAATTGTTCTATCATACCATATAAACACTACGCAATTTGAAAAAGCAGCACATATTCACATTATATATATTAATAAGTAAGCAGTGGAACCTACATTTTAACACATCAACCAGCCATTGAAATACGATGTGCAATAAAATGGAGTATACCATAACAAAAAAGATATACCTCCAACATAATCACCTCACAGAAACTGCAGAGCTAGAAGCAACAGTAGACTTACACAACACAACGAATACAACTTTCCAGAAACTAGTAACTAAATTTCATTTATTGCATATATTGCTCTACTTTGTGTGTGAGGTACAGTATAATTAATATATTTTTGTTTTTCACACAGAAATGTGCAGTACTTTGGAGTGGCTGGAACAAAATTATCCACATGAGGAAATGTCTGAAGAGAGTGATAATAATGGTAGACATTTGTCAATACAAGGAAATTAATAATCATTACCTAATGTGTACTTAACATATATATGTTTATTTTTTACAGACCATAGAAAGATTGAAAATGTGACTCCAAAAGACACAATGGAAAAGACTCTCGAACGCATTGAACAGAAAGTAGACATTCTTAAGGAAAATTTCAATAGTTTGAAACCGTTGGTGGAGGACCACATCAAAGAAAAAATTAAGTACCATTGTCCCACCTGTACCTGTGCCCCCCCTCCCCATGTCCCAGTGAACTATCCCCAGACCGTGAACAAAAACGTTTTGATGAGATTTCCATCCCTTCATCCCCTCCCATCCATCCTCTCCAAACCCCTAATTCCCCTATTTTTGTATCAGTTTCTGCTTCCCCCCTCTCTTTCATAATTTGCGTATATGTATATAAATAGAAAAATGTTATTTTTCTTGTAATGAAAATCTTTGTATCTTTTTTTTTTAAAGGCAGTTAAAATGTCGGCGGCCGTAATTAATAAAATGTGGATGTCCTCAGGACACTACACCTCTCCGTACCATTCGCAACCAAGATGGAACTGTCCATAGAACAGGTGCGGTGTCCGGGATTTTCATATACAAACAAAATGGAGGTGTCCTAAGGACACTATACCTGGCCGTACAGTCTGCAGAACATCTACGCACATGCGCACCATACCCATACGTCCTGCGAACATCACGCCTGTCCGTAACGGTCTGTTTTACTTGTGTCGCACTATTATTTAGTTTCAGGACCCGAAACACTGTACGTAGAACACCCGCGTGCATGCGCACGACCGCTCCTGTGCATTTGCTGTCCTGCAGACACCTGTTCCCTTCGCGGACGTGTTCCCGATGTCATCATGTGACTACACCCACGCTGAGCGTGTGTCCTAATTTGCGTACTCTGTCCGGATGCCCAACAGTTTAAAAGAACTTATTTAGACAATCCAAATTATGTTACAGTAAAAAAATCTCCATTTCACATGTCCTAGACAATGGCCCTGGCTTTCCACATATTTTTTTTAACTTTTTGAACGCTTTTGAGTGTTCAATATTTTCTCGAGGTGCACCCCTCCACCCCTATAAAAAGCCATACCCCAGAGCTGATCTTCATTGTGCTTCTGGCTATTGCAGATTGACTTTTGCTGCCTTTAGTGCTCTAGCTGAGATTACCTCATCAACCCTAATGGCATCCATGGCTGCTGTTGCTCCATCAGCCTCAGCACCACCCACAAACCCTCCACCACCTCCCCAAGGGCCTGCAGCGGGGAACACGCGTGAGGATGTAGAGAACAAGGATGAAGAGAATGAGGTGGAGGAACGCCCTACTACCAGCACTCGCCGTGAGTCTTGGGTATGGCGGTTGTTTACCATATATGGTAACGTACCAAAAGCATGTGCGGACAAGGTCACCTGTAACCAGTGCAAATAAGTGCTGAGTCATGGGAGACGTGGTTTATACAGCTTTGGTACAACATCCATGAAGCTACACCTAACTTCGTTCCACGGTGCGGACATTCGCAAGGTTGTACCTTGTGATGAAGGTAGTAGGTCGAGTTCCTCCACCCTACATCTTCCTCTCTCCATCTGCCCTTTCTTATCCCCGTGGTTGGTGTCCCTTCCTTACCCTCCGTTGCTCTGTGTAAAAAAGGCAAAATAATATCGAACAACAATCCAAAAAAAAAAGATCTTTTCAGAGCCGCCTTTCTCAGTTTAAAAATAGAACTTTCAAATAAACAGTGCAGGTCCCCGCACATTTTTTTAAAAGTCTGCGGACAGTCTAAGTACAGATATTTCTTTGGGGTGCTGCCCTAGCAAAACCAATGCACTTTTCTCTGGGAGTAAGATGGTGGCTCTTAAAAGAGCCTTTTGGTGGTGTTTGTGTGTGTTTGAAAAACTTGGAATCATCAACATCCACTGTAAAATCGATGACTATAATTCCAAAAAAGGTCACAATGCATTTTGTACATTTCTCAGAAAAATCTGATTGCCAGCATATGTAACATGGACTCCACCTCTGCAAAAATTGCATGTGCTATGAAACATAATATTTTCATTGTGAAAAGAGGACATGCCAACATCTCTTAGAAAGGCACAAACAGCCTTATTGACATTGCGCCTCGCTTTCTCCATTTGTGGACGAAATGAGGAAGAACGCAGCCACATTTGTCTTTGCGCAATACGAGAAAAAATTACTTGGGAATTTGGATACATGTCCATGACCTTCTGAAGTCCTCCTTTCATTTCAAATTGCAAAGAAATTCCAGACATGTCCTAAACTGTTCCCTCCACAATGAATCATAATTATGTCAGGATAACGCTCTGTCTGTAAAGTAGCACAGAGAGGTACCAAGTTCAGCCACTTCATTCCACGCACTCTCAAATTTTATTTATTTGTTTTTGGTTTGAAAAGAAAAACCTTTACAAAAGAATAATGTTTGCGAAAGAATAATTCTTTTCCAAAGATAAAATTACAATAGGATCTCAGAAACCAGGAAATACCTGGAAGGAAATGCCTGGAAGTACCTCCATGCCAGTGCACTTCCACATGAGGGAATCCAAGATCTGCAAATGCACCACAACGTTCTGCATGCACCTCCAACCAACGTATCCATGAGTCTCCCAAAAATCCAGATAATCTGTTTTCGAGCACACAGAGCCAGAGCTGTCTGTTCTCCTCTCAGGAAAAAGATGTTCTCACTAATCTAACCAATCCCTAGCTTCGCTCACTCATTTTCATGCGGCTCCACCCCAGAATCCCCATTGGTAATACGCGCTGTCTGCAGACTACCGCCATGTCCACGGACACGTAGAGGATCTGAGCGTGACAACTTTACATTTAAATAGTATTCCCCTTTTCCCCTTTAAGGTGGGCTCTGAAAAGAGCCGTTTTTTTTTTTTGCAGATGCCTGACAGACACCTGTTATTTTGTATTTTGTTGGGGTTTTTTTCTTCTTACTTTACTCCTAAAATCTTCACATAACCTGTTCCAAAGCAACCCTTACATTCCAAAAGAACATGGCATTTCCCAAAAAAGATAGAGAAACACCATCTGCTTCAAAATAAGCAACATCACTCGAAACAATATTCTCGTTACAGAAAAACATACCAGCTCTTAGCATGAAAGCATGCATGCCTCGATTGATTGCACACCTAGCAATGCTTTGATCAGGACAAAAAACAGAACTGTTGTCCCATTTTGCTCTAGGAAGTAACCCAGAAAAAATTACTTTCGCATTTGGAATGATGTTGATTACTGCTTGAACCAACTTTTCCAAATCTGCCAACAAAGTAGGGGAACTCACGTAGCCCAAATGGAAAGCACCATAGTGCAAAACAACCACATGGGGACTGTTCATCCTACGCATATCTCTACAAACTTGGAGAATTGTCTCTACATTGCAGCCAGTCACAGCGCTCCACACCACCTCCACTCCTCTAACATCGAAATTGTTTGCTGCATGCCTGCATTGAGAATACTCCTGTAAACCATGGACAAACCTATCTCTGAGCACCAACACCCTGACTTTCTCCACCACACACACTCTTTCTAGACAAATCAACGACGTGAACATCTGATTGACTGATCCCTACAGTCCCCTTTCCATGCTGGATTTGCTGGAAAACCCCATATGTGGCACGCCCTAACCGCGGACAGCCACGGTTTCCCCGCGGCGCCTAATTCTTCGCCAGCCCTTCTACCCTTTCCACATCAGTCTCGGTTCCATTCCCTCATTGGATACAGCTAAGCAGTCACACAGCCATCCACCAATCACATCCAAGACCTCTACAACTAACTCCATGATCAGAGTTCCGCACTTCAAATGTACTGTTGATCACTCTAAATACAAGTCTCATACCATTGGAAAGCACCTACTACAAAAACTACTGTACAAGTCTCGAAGATTTCTACTTACAGCTCCATACATATCCACATGCATGATTACAAAGTACAGGTATGCATATTTTATTCAGAGTACATGTACAACTCTTATGATTCCATATAAACAAAGTAATGCCACTAAATCTGCATAGCCAATACATACATGCCAACGCTCCCGATTTACGCGCGAGACTCGATTTTTCGAAATGTCACAATTTCTGACTGTCTCCCGCTTAAATTAATGCTAATCCCAATGCAATCATATGGGAAAAATAAATGTTCCCGATTACTGTGGTAAAATCTCCCTCTCTGGTGCTCCCGAATGTTTGCATGTCTAGTTAGAATATGAAATTATTCAAATTTTTCCCCATCTACTATAATGACTTATCACTTCCAAACCTCTCTGCTATCCAGAACACGGCTGTAAAAAAATCAAGTGAATTTCATGAACTTAAAATTCTACTTATTTGCGAAGCATGTTCAACTAACATACTGTAAATAACATATAAAGACTGCATATAGTCAAATGAAATGCATGCATACACTATGTTCAAATATCAAACAAGAATACTACCACAAAAACATAAAAAAATCAACGTGTACATTAACATCAGTGCTAAAAACACACAAAATTACTAACTTCTTCCTTTTACAATTGCAGTGAAGACCATTCTCCTGAAAATCAGCATCTAAACTACAAACATATCCGAAGAAACCTGCTCATTCCACAAAAAAAAGTACATACAATTCTACCTTTATATTCTTACTGTTCTTCAAAGACACTGTGTGGTTCATTCATGTAATTTGCGCACCAAACAAAACATTGAATTCTGAACCATTCTGCCCACAAATCCGCATTTATTAAACAGAGATTAGCAGGCAGAATGGCACACAAATCCCTGTTTTTTTGGAACACAAATAAAATACTCAACCATTAGAATATTACAAAACAAAGAACTGTTTTAATTTTATACCATTACGTTTACTATTAATGCTTCTTCTCACCACTAGCTAACTTTCTACTCTCATCTGAACCGCAGTGTAGTAACACACAAACAGAAGAATAGCCTTCCCAACTCATTGTAACTGCCCAATGCATATTCATACACCACCACATACAACTTTCCCATCAACCTCATACACGCATGCACACAGCACACATACATTGCAAAACAAACCAACCCATACCTTCTTTTTTTTTCAACAGACCCCAAAGAATGCCTACCAAAAAGCAAGTCTGTAGAAAGCAACACAGAAATACAGCAAATGAAAATAAAAGTGTCCAAAATAAGCATCCATCTCTACCAGAGTTTGTAAAAAACATTCAAACAAAACAGCTAATGCAGCCATTTAACGAAACAAAAGAAGCTTCTAGTACAGAAACGTTGCCTCCTCTATCAAAATGTAAAACGAAACAGCAAGTGATCAACAAGAATCCAGCTACCGCCACTGCTCCAATACATGTTGATGTAGTAGCAAGTAACCATACCAAAAAAAGTATTTTAGCAAAAATGTTCCGCCACAGAGTCCTTCAGAATCTGATAAAAACAGGAGCAAAATCATGCACAACCCTTAAAACCTACCATAGAAAATTCCTTCTAGAAGCTCTCGTAGACAGTGCAATCCTTCACAAAAGGAAGTTATTTATTTAAGTTTTAAACAGGATGAAACCACTAACAAAACTAAGTACTAACCTACAAAAAAAACTTCTCAAACGCAATGTCAACAAAAGTAACTTCTTAAAAATTGAGTCACACCACAAGCACAGAATCATATTTTAATGAAGAAGCATACAAACAAAACCAAATAAACACAATTGCCATCCACAGCAGTGGACGAGGTTCTGAAAAAATTAATAATACCATCATGGAACAAGAAACACTGCTTACAAAAATATCCCCAGAAAACTCAGAATTACCTCTCCTTTCCACTGAACCAGAACGTCCAGTATACAAATGGCTGTGCACGACAATGTGTAACATTCCCAACAAATCTTTAAAATCTTTACGCCAGTTCCTCAATCAGTATGTGAAAGGTAAAGACAAAATCAAAATTAAAGTTCTGAAAAATATGGATACCTGTCCAGTGCGCAAATACACAGGACTACAAGGACATTTATTAGCCTGCATTTCAGGACCTATTTGCAAAAGCACCTTCCATTATATCAAAATGATATCAACACATCATTCAACTCTAAGAAATCTAGTCTATAAACTATACTATGCTAAAAGTCCTGCTTTAGAACTAGCCAATTTAAATAACACTCTTCTACATGGTACACCCAAAGACCTACAAGAAGAAATCAACCGTATCCAGAGAAAATATTTTGGAAGTGAAAGCCACTTACAAAATGTAATAGCTTTAGAACAGACTAGCAACAATTCTGCACATGGCAAAATTCTACTACACACATACAAAAAGTACATCCGCTGAAGTACCAAACCATGTGTGTGTGTGTTGCCGCAGAACTTTTTACAAAAGTAACACAACAACTATAGACATAACATACAAAATAGAAGACAATGAAGATTCCAAATGGTTTGAATTAGCTCTCTACCTTTTAGCATAAAACAAATATGAAATAAATGACCCCTTAATACTTTGCAGTTACTGCACTACAAAACTTAACAACCAAACTCCTTCACGTGCTATCACAAATAACTGAATTATTCCCACTACCAAAACACCTGCAACAACTCAATTTATATGAGAGCATCATAATTCAAACAGTAAACCCATTTCGAGCAACACGCCTTCAACCAAAAACAGCAAAATTACCTCCCTTTGAATTGCTAAAAGGCATTTGCGGCAAAGTAGTTTATTTACCATTAGATCTGACAGAAAGACAAAAAAAAATGGCAACAACTCGTGGACTTGCATAAAGTTAGACAATCCTTGCAATATCTAAAAGACAATAATGAGTTCTACAAAGAAATAAATATTGAAGAAAACTGAAATAATTCAAGAGTCACCAGAAACTGGTCAATTTGAACTTCTGGATCCTGCTGCAGTATCCAATATTTTACACCATTATACAATTCATCCATTGCACTCTAAAGACAGCATAGATGATGCACTAGAAACGTACCAATGCGACAAACCAAAGGATCACCAATGAACATATGGGAAAAAAGTATAGAAGCATGTGCTTTTCCTCTATTTCTTACTGGCAAAGGAGGAAGGTACGATGATAAACCCACTCAGATAACAGCAAGCATCAGAATACCGCCCATTACGAATGTATTCTGAAGGTCCCAGATTTAGACAAAAATGTGGAATACATATTCCACCTACTCTTTGAAAGTGAACTAGCAACTCTATGTTACAGAGTTGCACACATATTGAAATCGGGAACCCACTTTCAAAATATGTCAGCTACGCAATTAATACAAAAAGTGCAAGAAAAAGATGAGGTTTTACAATCAAGCATTACAAATCTGTTTGCAAACATGCGTGGTACAAAAGAATACTGGTTCCGACGTCACAGGGATGTACGTTGCATGATCAGAAACCTTGGATCACCCACTTGGTTTGTTACATTAAGTTGTGCAGAATATGCATGGGAAGATTTACATGATTTCCTACGCATATCAAACAAAAAACAAAACAAACATAGATATACTAACACATGGAGAACCTGGAGAACTTTGCTCTCTAGATCCTGTTAATGTTTCAAGATATTTCCACCATCGTTTCATTGCTATGCTACACTTGATTTGTAATAAATCTGTTCCTCCCCTCGGAGAAGTGCAACACTTATTTTGGTGAAAAGAATACCAAGCCAGAGGAGCACCAGATATTCACGTGCTTTTATGGATTAAAGATGCTCCTAAATTTGGTCAGGACAGTGATGCCACTGTTTTGCAGTTCATCCAAAAATATGTCACTTGTGAAATTCCTTCACAAATGAGACAGTGACCTTCATGCACAAATTGTACAATTTCAAAGAAACAAATGTGGCAAATACTGTCATCGCAAATACAAAAACAAAGTGAAATACTACACCAAATGCTGCTTTGGTTTCCCTAGACCAGTTACAGAAACAGGTGAAGTGAACAACTTCATGTCTTCAGTTAGACAGTGTTAAAGGTAAATCACATAAGAACACGTATTACATAAAAAGAACAGAAGAATCAAAATATATCAATGATTACAATGCAATCATTGCCCTCCTATGGAATGCAAACATAGATGTGCAGTACATTGCAGACAATTCCACTGCAGTTGCGCGATATGTTACAGCCTACTTAACAAAAGCAGAAAAAACAGAGCTTCAAGACCTCTGGAATGACCTATCATCAGACAAAACACTATCTCAGAAATTGTACAGTTTAGGCATAAAAGTGCTCTCTCATAGAGAATGTGGCACCTACGAAGCTGCAGATCGTTTAATCGGTACTGCTTTGTACGGAAAATCTGAAACTATAGTTTGGCTAAGTCTTGGTCCTGCTAAATCTAGAAAAAGAGTTCTCAAATCATATGCCGACATAGAAACAATAGCCAAAAATTATCCCAACAGCCAAGACATTTTGAAAAACAATTTACTAGACACATACTACCCGAACAGGAGTACCACTTTGGAAAACATGTGTCTATACCACATAGACCAAAACTTTGCATACAAAAATAATATAAAACCTGATGAAAACAAAGGTAGATATAGAGTGACAGATTGTGAAGGCAGCTTAGTGAAACTTACCAAACGAAGCTTAATTAATCATATCAAATTGTCATTAAGAAATCCCTCAACAGAAAGAACTATATTACATGTCCCTGCTACAACTTTTTAAACCATGGAGAAAAGAAGAAGAGATACTAGATAACTATGACTGCTATGAAGACGCTTTCAAAGCAAATGAAAGCACTATCACCGATGTGAACTTTATGCAGTACAAAAAAATGTTGCACAATGAACAGCAACACGAAGAAGAACTCCAGGCCCAACTAGATAAGGACACTTCCCACAGTAGTCAACCTTCTGTAACAGGAAGCCAAGAACCACTGGGACAGCCACTAATAGCAAATGAGGCAGAATTAGCTATGACAGAAGTAGAAAACACCATGTGTCTCTATGAAGAAGATACAGAAGTCTTAACTGCACTGCAATAAATAAAAAATAAGCGCACCATTTTTGAAGTAGTAACAAAAGAAATTGCACATGGTGTACAACACAAAAATAAAGAATGTACCTGCCAAAATTACAAACCTATACTGATATACGTCAGTGGTGAAGCTGGCTCAGGCAAAACATTCTTAATCAAAATAATCAGAAAGTTCCTTCAACAATTGATAAACAACAAACTGCCAGCTGTTGTAACTGCCCCCACAGGTTTAGCTGCCTACAACAAAGGTGGTGTCACTTTACACTGATTACTACTCCTTCCAGTAGAACAGCAAAACAAATGAGACTATTATAAACTTTCTACAGAAGCTGCAATGGAACTACGCAGAGTATTAAAACAAATGAAAATGCCACTAATAGATGAAGTGAGCATGGTCTCCAACCTAATGTTGGCTTTGATTCACCTCAGATTGCAAGAGGTACTTAAAACAAACTACGAAGAACTCTTTGGAGGAAAACACAATATTGTTTTCGGAGATCATTTTCAATTGACACCAGTGAAAGATTAACCTATTTTTAAAACCTTAGGACACAAACTCTGCCGTAAAACTGTTGGCAGCATAGGAAATGTCATCCTTTGGAAACATTTCCAATAAAAAGAATTAACAGAAAACATGCACCAATCTGCAGACCTCACCTACGCCAACATTTTAAGAAGTATTAGAGTTGGTGTACTATCTCAAGAAGCACAAACAATATTAAAAACCTGGCACATCCATGCACTTTATGGCGATAACTCATGTGCTACTGATGTTATGGAACAATTAGCGCACAAAAATGTTAATTGTATGGCCTTAAAGCCAACTCTTGCAAGCTGTTCCAAATTCAATGAAACAATGTTAAAAAAATAACTGCATCCAATAATTGAAATTTGCTCCACAGACAAACTGGGCGTACATGGTATGACAGTACCAAAGTGTCAAAAAGCCACAACAAGACTAAATACCTTAGAAAATTCTATCTCCAACACAGCTGGGTTGGAGAAAATATAAAAATTATCCTTAAACTGTAGAGTAATGCTTAAACATAACCTTGACATGGAGCAAGGACTAGTTAATGGAGCACCGGGTACAGTTGTTGGCTTGCAAACATACCCAGGTGACAACAACATTCAGTTTGTCAATATTCTCTTCAACAAACTTTCAGAAGTAAAAAGGATAGGGCACTCAACAGCTCGATTCCTTCTCTTCAAAGACATGTATGTATGCAGAGACAATTTTCTTGCATATACAGTCACCATTCATAAATCCCAAGGTCTTACCCTAGACAAAGCATTGATAGATATTTGTAACACAGTCTTTAAAGAAGGCATGACATACGTAGCACTATCACACTTACGTACACTTGACGGTCCATTTCTAATCAACTTTGATGCAAGTAAAGTCAACGCTGATATTGCTTGCATTCTATAATACAATAGAATACGTTCACTATACACCCCCCACCTAAAAGCATATCCTGCTCCACAAAAAGGAAAACATTGTAAAAGAAAACTAATTCAAACTGAAATGCAACAGAATCTGACTGAAAATCCTCCAAAGAGTAAAAGAAGCTAATACTTCATCAATTACCATAACCAAAGTAGAACCTATTAGTCAAAGTACCTCAGGTACTTCTTCAAAGAAGCAACACACACTCTGAAAAAATGACTTGGACACAGAACTATCTGGTCCATTCAAATTTTCAAATACAACTGGTTTAAGTTGTTACGCAAATGTAGCAATGAATATTCTATTTCAATTGCCACCAATTGTTGACAACATTTACTTATCCTCCTTTTTAATAACTACTTCAGATTTAATGGGCAATTTTTCCTGCAAACTTCAGGTACCTCTATGGGGTCCTCAGTGGCACCCTCCTATGCGAATATATTCATGTATTTTTCTGAACTTATCCATGTCTTGGACAACGCTTTGTGGAAAGATAAGATCAAGAGCTGGTTCAGATACATTGACGATGTGTTTGGCATATGGAAAGGGACTGAATCAGAACACCTACTATTCTGGGAATATCTTAACAAATGTAATGACAGAATTAAATTCACAATTGATATAGGGAAACCATCAGTGTATTTTTTAGATGTGACCATTGAGATTACCAATGAAGGGCTTAAGACAAAGATCTATAGGAAAACGACTGATGTGAACAGCACCTTGCATTTTCGGAGTTTCCATCCAAAACATTTAAAAGAAAACCTACCTTATAGCCAACTACTGAGAGTGAAAAGAATCACTTCAGAAGCTGACAAACTACAGGAAGAATACACCATTATGAAATCCAGATTCAAAGATAGAAGTTTTCCAACAGATCTTATTGACAAAGCTATTTTAAGAACGGAACAACAGAATCGGGAGGACCTTCTAGATCCAAGGATAAAAAATGAAAAAACAGGCTTGATTCACTCACTGAAATACCCCAGCCAAGGTTTTCTGATAAAGAGGACAATTCAAAAAAAATTGGGACATCATCAAAACAGACCCCCAACTTAACTGCCTCTTTCCCGAACCACCAATGCTAGCATATAAGAGGGGTAAGAAATTTCATGACAGACTAATTAAAGCAGAAAAACACAAAACCTCTAAACAAATAGTTCTGAACAAACCAAAAAATGGTACCTACCCATGTCTGAACTGCCAAAATGGTTCCACATAATAAAGAGGGATCACATTCAACATGGAAATACTGAAAAAAAGATTCAACAGAAACAATTTGCGACCTGTGACTCTAAAAACGTGATCTATGCCCTACGTTGCCCTTGCGGAAAATATTATGTTGGAAAGACTATCCGAAAAGCCAAGGAGAGATGGACGGAGCACAAATCCAATATCCGCATGAAGATTATAAAATATCCAGTATATAGGCATTTTAGACCATCAACACAGTAGCACAAATGAGAATGGTAATCCTAGAGGTTATACATCCTCTCCCTAGAGGAGGAGATTTACAGAAATTATTATCCCAGAGAGAACTGTTCTGGATACACTGCCTTGATTCACTTTCCCCCCTAGGTATGAATCTACCTGGGTCCTATTTATGAAATACACAAAAACTGATTCTAATCATGGGTTAGGTACTACTAGATGATAATTTTTGTCTAGATGTATTGTGATTCTTTTCCCTTGACTAATACTTTGGCTCTTGCACATAAATGTTATTCCCTTTTGAATGATTTTTCATTGTTATGTCTCGCTGACTGTATTTATATTGTTGTTTGCCGATTTGACATACTTCTGAACAAAGTCTCTTACAACCAATGAGTGAATAGATTGTAAGTTCCTATGGTGACAGGGACGCATGGACATTACTACTCATGACTACTCTGCTTGTTTGAACTAATATGGACTGATACTGATTTCCTCAACCCCCTTTTTAAATAGATAATTATATATTTTTTTATTCATAATTATTTGTTTATTTATTCTCTGCCTCTGTTTATTCTAGCTACACTACCTCTCGCCCCTGTAGGGCTCTGAGCAGTAGCATACGTGACTTTACACCTGCTCCGATACATTATTTTTAGCCTTTTTACATCATTCTTATTCCTTTTATTTATTACATCAATCTTATTCCTTTTTATCTGCAGCATCTCTGCGCCTTATCATTGATCTTATTCACCCGTCGACATCACGCACCTGCGTGGGGTTCATTGGGGCATACCTGATCTGATCTCTCTTTGATTCACAGGACTTCGAATTTCCTTTCTCATATTTATTGGTTAACTTGGGGTCTATATTTGTTCCGCGGCATCTCTGCGCTTAATTTTGTTCGCCCATTGACATCACGCACCTGCGTGGAGTTCATTGGGGCACACATGATCACCTCTTCATGTTTCCTTGACTCCTAAGACTTTTTCTCCTCTCTCATAACGATTTTTTTACTTGGTGTTTACATTTGACAAGTATCACTTTACTGCGCATGCACAGTGTTGTCGGTGTACAACACTCGTATGCATGCGCGTGTAACACTTTGCCGTTATGTTCCGAATGTGAAGCACGTCAAAAGTATATAAGAGCGACATTACATGATGGCAGCACATCCTCCTGTTGGCGGGATGCACTCCACCATGACTGCTACACTCGGACCATTCTAATGTAAGTATTGGGAAGCCATGTGCCGGCTTGTCTTTTACTCTCTATCTTCTATCATACTTATACTATCTCTCATACTCCATCTTTCAGCTTGAGCGCTGGAAGGAGTTTATCTTGAATTCTACCTTCGTTTTGGGGTTTACTACAGTACATCACTGTCTGACTCAGCTGTAAGTGTTTAGCTTTTTACAGCTCTACTCTTTTGGATCACACTCTATAGGATATTCTACTTACCGTTAATTCTTTCTCTCATCTTTAGCTTAAATCTTTACCAATATTTGGACTGACTACCCTAGAAACGTGCGGATGCACCATTTTGAACTGTATTCCTTCAAAGTATTTTTACGCATTGTGGTAAGTGACTGGCTTGCCGAACAACCTACCTATTTTTTGAGTAGTTGTCGAGTGTCTGATGACATGACCAACCTAAGTTTGTCTTGATTTCTGTAAAGGGTTTATAATCACTAGATGTAATTAGGTTTACTGCATTAAGTGAAACAAGCTTTCTCATTGATAAATGACTAAACAATGGTTTAAATGAAGAAACAGACGTGTTAATTACAAAATTCATTTGATTGTAAAATTTTGCTTTCCTAATCAGGGAAGAACAGCTATCAAACAAAATGCTAAATTGTACCTTTTTCTATTCTCTTTAGAATTTATTCATTTTTTTTAAACTTGTATTTATTAGTTTTACATAGATATTACATGAAGAAGATAACATTGAATCTTATAACATTCCCTTCCCCCTCCCCCCTCTCTCCCCTCGGGTCGGATGGAGTCATTTTGTCCAGGGTTCCTGTTATGCGTTGAATATGTCTGAGATTTTTATGTTATGGGGGCACCATTGCTCCATAAAGTCTGACTGGAGGTATTGCAGGGTCCCTTCCCATTCTCTTACAAATTTGTCTCCTGTTCCTTGAAGTGTGTGAGTAATTTTCTCCATTGTTATATGGGCCCATACTTTCTGTAGCCAGGTGTAGGTCAGTGGGGTATTTTTATTTTTCCAGTTCTGTGCAATGGTGGTCCAAGCTGCTATGAGTAGTCCCATGAAAGTTCTCCATTGCGTTTTGCTGTATTGCCTTGCTGTATCGTCTCTAATTCCACAGAGCCACACCTCATCCCCCATCAATCCCACATCCGGGAATATTTTGCCCATCTCATTTTTCACTTCTTCCCAAAAGGGTCTAATGCCTTTACAGTCCAACCATATGTGTCTCCATGTTCCCACTTCGTCACATCCTCTCCAGCAGTGATTGGGTGTGTTTGGGTACATTGAATGGAGCCTCTCTGGAGTGTAGTGCCACTGTGTCATAACTTTGACCCACATCTCCCTGGTTTGTGCCGAACGGGTTATTCTGGTGATCTGTTTCCATAGGTCTTCCCATTGTTTATCCGTTGGTTTCTCCCCCAACGTTCTGCCCCATTTTATTCTGTATGACCATTTGATGCTTTCCCCTTGTGAGTTTATGTATTTGTATAAGGTTGATACCCACTTTTTTCCCCCGTGTTGGATATGATGTATGTTTCGAACCCTGTAAGGTCCCTGGTTGCTGCCTCGGTGATTATCGGAGAGTTTAGCCAGTGCTTTAGCTGTTCGTATCGATATCTATCGCTTTTAGGGATTCTCATACCTGCCAAGCACGACTCCAGGGGGATGATTTCCTTGTCCACAAACATCTTGCCTATTTTAGTAATGCCCACCTTCTCCCAGGTGTCATATGCCCCTTGTTCCATCCCCGGTGGAAACAGTGGATTTCTACAGATGGGTGTAAAGGGTCTAATCGCCGTGGTCATTGTGCCTTTTCTTGTTTGGCTATCCCATGCTTCCAACGTAGTTTTCATAATTTCGCTTAACCTTAAATTTTCGTGCCTGTGCTGCCTCTGTTTCCGGAGAAGTTCTACTAGTGGGGTCCTCGCTACTGCTCTGTCTTGTTTGGCCCATATCTGTTGCGAATCCTCCCCCACCCACTCCCTCAGAACTTTAAGCTGTGCTGCCTGGTAGTATTTTCTAAAATGGGGGAGCGCCATTCCTCCTTCTCTGGTTGGGGCCGTGAGGACCATCCTGGCTATTCTCGGCGTTTTCCCTTTCCATATAAAGGACGATACCAATTTTGTTAAGGTTTTGAAGAACGTGTCTGGGACACCCACCAGGAGAGCCTGAAAATAATATAGTACCTTTGGAAGGATGGTCATCTTGACTGATTGTATTCTACCCCACCAGGATATCTGTAGTGGGTTCCATCTATTTAATTCCCTTCGGATGTTTGTAATTAGCGACGGGTAGTTTTCCCCATAGAATTGTTCTATTTTTGGAGGTACAATTATTCCCAGATATTTTATACCTTTCTGTACTATCTTGAGGTCCAGTATTTTTGCCTCCCTTTCTATGTTCGTTCTATCCCCTGCCAGGATGAGGATCTCTGATTTTTTTCTATTTATTTTTAGACCTGAGATGGTCCCATAGTTTTCTAGTTCTCTAACTGTAGCTGATAATGTGGATTCAGGGTCCTCTATGGTTATTAGCATATCGTCCGCATACGCAATTACTTTGTGTTGCTGACCTGCCATTTTTATTCCTTTAATGTGTATTGACTCCCGTATTTTAATTAGGAGGGGTTCTAAGAAGAGAGCGTACAATAGTGGTGATAGGGGGCAACCCTGTTTCGTTCCTCTCGTTATCCTTACCTTGCCGGTAAGCTTGCCATTAATGACTATTCTACTAGATGGGGAATTGTAGTTTGCTCTTATACTCTCGATATATTGTTCCCCAAACCCCATGCATTCCAGAATCCTAAACAGTATTGACCACTCCACTCTATCAAAAGCCTTCTCGGCGTCTACCGACAGTAGTATCGCTGGGGTGTGGGTTATCCCTATTTTTTCGACCAGGTGGGCTAGCCTCCTAGTGTTATCGTGGGTTTGCCTGCCGGGGATAAAGCCTGATTGATCCTCGCTTATCAGTTTAGGGAGGAGCGGGGATAACCTTGTTGCCAGGATTTTCGTATATATTTTTGCATCTAGATTGATTAGGGAGATTGGTCTGTATGATGCGGGGTTAATTGGATCTTTGCCTGGTTTGTGAAACACCAGCACCTTCGCTTCATTCATTGTGGGGGTCACGTTACCGGTGTCCTTGAATGAGTTCAGGAGTTTTGTTAGGATCGGAGTCAATATGTCTGCATATTTTTTATAAAATGGGGCCGTAAACCCATCTGGGCCTGGAGCTTTGTTACTTGGGAGTCCTTTTATGGCTTTATTGACTTCCTCTTCACTGATAGGAGTCTCTAGTGACTGTCTTCTTCTGAGATTTTCGGGATCTTTAGGGCCTCTAAGTATGAAGTTTGGGCGTTTATATTGGGGTGCTCTGTGGAGTAGAGCGCTTGATAATATTGCCTCAGTGTTTCCCCCATGTCGTGCGTAGAAGTTTGAATGGCCCCTTTCGCGTCGCATATGGCCTTAATCGTTGTTTCTTTTTGTTTCGCCCTTAATTGTCGCGCCAGGAGTCTTTGTTCGCTCTTATATAATATCTCTGTTTCAGATAGAGTAGGTTCCTTTCTGCACCCTTCGTGCGTAACATCTCTAGTTGGCCTTGTGTATGTTTCAGTGATTTTTTTAATATCTTTGTGGGTTGTATCGTCAATTTTTCTTGGATCTCCTCAATTGTTTTTTCCAGCTCTTTTTTCCCACAGATACCTTTGTTTATCTCTCGTGATTTTCATCGCTATCATCTTTCCCCTCAAGACTGCTTTAAACGCATCCCAGACTGCGCTCATTGCGACCTCCCCTGTATCATTTTGTATGAAGTATTCCTCTATCATTTCCCTTATGGCATCCCGTGCAACTGGGTCATGGATCAGCTCCTGCGGTAGCCTCCATCTCCATAGCCCGCTCTTCCTCCCTGGGAGAGTCACGTCCAACCATAGAGGGGCATGGTCCGAGAGTGCTATTGTGCCCTTGTCTAGCCCTTGTATCTTTCCCAGTAGTCCCACTGACACCCAGAGATAGTCGATCCTGGACATAGAGTTGTGAACATGTGAGAAATATGTGTACCCCCTCTGTTCACCCTTCAGTTCCCTCCAAACATCATTCAGAGCCATTTGTTCCATTTGCTGCTGTTTCAGACGTTTTGATGGCGCCCCCTGTCCATGTGTGTTCCCTGTGCTCCTATCTAGCTTCGGGTTCCACGCCAAATTAAACCCCCCCCCCAATATCACTTCCCCTCTGGCGAAGTCTTCCAGTTTCGATAATGCGTTTGAGAAAGCCATCCTGTCCCTGATTGGGTGCATATATTGAGGCGAGTGTTATGCAATATCCTTCGATTTCTACATTGGCAAAGGCATATCTCCCTTCCTTATCTGTTATAGTGTCTAGTGGTTTTATGTCCTTTCCTTCTTTTATCGCTATCAGGACTCCTGCTTTTTTCTCTGTTGTCGTTGCCTGTGCCCATATTTTGTATCCTTTTATCCGCATTTTTTGCTTATCTTTAGTTTTAATATGGGTTTCTTGGAGGAGTAGTATATCCGCCTTCCCCCTTTTGAACTGTTTCTCCAGTTTCGCTCTTTTTGTTGGGTGATTCATGCCCCTAATATTGTAGGTCAGAAGGCGTATCATCCCCATTCTATTTTGTTTGTATGCCGTTGCATCCGGTCCCCTTCTGTTCTCGATTCAACTCTTTGATTCTTCCGATCCCGTCCCCCTCCCTTGAACTACCCTTCCCCCCCAACTTTGAACTTTAAACCAACCAAACTGTCCCCCGAGTAGGGCGAGGGTTCCTATTGACGCTAGGGCGTTGCGCCCTTCGCTCCCTGCCCTCCATACCCTCGGGGGGTATGTTATGGGGATTCCTAAACCCCATTGAACCATTTGTCTTTACCGAGTTCCAGACCGTTGGGTCTCGACAGGACCGCCCTCCGTGAATTGTCCGTTCGGCTCCGTTCCCATGCTCCCCCCGACAGGGTGTCAGTGGCAGCGTTTCCATGTCTGTCCCCCAGGTATATGTTTTTCTTATGTTCCTCATGGTACCTTTCTCCGGATGTCTCTCCCTGCATTTGCCTTCTTCTGTTTGCTGGATTCCCAGCCCATAGGTTTTCTCGTTCGTTCTCTCCTGTTTGTGGCTTCCCCCTGCTCCATCTGCTCCATCTCCTCATCTTGTAGTCCCATCGTACTGAGGCCTTCTTCCAGCGTGGTCACTCTTTTCTGTTTTCCTTCCCATGTAAATAGTAACCCAAATGGGAAGGTCCATTTGTAGCAGATTTGTTTTCCTATTAGCACTTTCACTAGTGGGGCCATTGCTCTTCTTTTTTGGAGGGTTATTAGTGCCAAGTCCTGATACAATTGGATGTCTTGCCCATTCATTTTAATATGCTCCAATTCCCTGGCTCTCCTGAGGATCTGTTCTTTCTGCGGGTAGGAAGATAGAGCCACCAGGACATCACGTGGTCTTTCGCCTGGGGCCCCCGTTCTTTTCGGTCCCACCCTATGGATTCTGTCGACTCCGACATCCTCAATGTCTTGTGTTCCCAGAATGTCTCTGAACACCTCCTTCACCGCTTCCTTCAGATCTTTGTCAAGCACTGATTCCGCCATGTTCTTGATTCGGATGTTGGAGCGTCTAGAGCGGTTCTCTAAATCCTCACATTGTAGTTCCAGGTTGTGAGTGAGTGTCACCAGGTGTTCTTGCGTTTCGCTTGTTTGTCTCGTGTCTTCTTCCAGACTTTGCACCGTTTTTTCCATTATATCTGTTCTTTCTTCTAGATTATTTATATCAATTCTCATGTCTTGTACCGCTTGTTTCATTTCGTTCTTCATGGATGTAAATTGTTCCTGCACTGTAGACATGAATTTTTCCTGCAGGTCCATGAACCAGGTTTGCATGTACTCCCTGGTCAGTGGTTGCTGTTGCTGGGATAATGGTTCTGCCTCCCCCGTGGAGTCTCCCTGGTTTCTCCCTCTCGGTTGTGGTATCCCCTCTGTTGACCACATTTGTAGAATATCGGCCCCTTGTTTCGCTGTTTGGGGAGTCTGCTTGATGGGGTTCCCCTTTCCTTTTGCTCTAGACATGATAGGGCGCTCCGTCAGACAGTCTATGGGGCTCCTGCGCCCTCTTGTAGCCCTCCGGTGGGGCCTCCTCGCTTTCTTGTCCTCCGAGAGGTTCTTATCTGTTGGGGGTTCTGCAGTAATGTGTTTCTCCTTTCTGAGTTTCCCCCCTCTCCTCACCTCTGTCTTGTGGGCCTTGGATCCAGCCTGCGTGGGTGGGGTTGGGGACTTGCGAGGTGATTCCTTGTGTCCCAGGGGGAATCTTGTTGGTGCCGGAGAGAGGTTTTTATTTATTTTTTTTTTAGTCCCCCCCCCGGGGTATGTACGCGCGGGCGGGCGCCTTATTTCTGGACCCCCCCCGGGCAGGCTCACCTTTCACGCTAATTCCTCCTTGAGCGCTCTGTGCAGGGCGGCCCCCGCTGCTCCTCTCCTGCGGTCTGCCCTGTTCGCGCTGCTTTCTCCCGGCGCCGCAGTTGCTCCGCTGCACACCGCTCTCCCCTCACCTCGGGGCGGTGTGGGGTGGTGTGGGGGCGGTTCTGTCCTTCGGGTTCCGCTGTGTCCCCGATCCCGCTCTCTCGCTGGCCGGTGCCTCCCGGTCTCCCGATGCCGCGCTGGATGGCCCGCTGCGACGCGGGAGACACTCCTTCGGCCCCGATGGGGGAGGGGGCGGTCTGCCTCGCTCCTCGGTATTCGGCAGCGCACGCTTCTCCGCAGCGCCTGCTTCCTCGCTGGGGGGGGGAAGGGGTATATGGGGGGGGCAGCTTAGTAGTCGGGGGGGCCGAAAGACGGTCCGTCACGGCTTCGGTCGTGCTATTTTTGGCGGCCCGGGCGGAGCGCGGTTTAGCTGCGACTCCTCACCCCGGCGGCCATCTTGGAATCCCTCTTTAGAAATTTTGAAAGAATTGTGTTATTGCCCCTGAAGAAGTGTGTAAACGTGAAACGCGTTGGGCCTAAATATTGTACAACAATAAACGACGATTGCTATGCTCTACAAAATTGTTATATTGAATTTTCTTGTTTACTAAGTACTGGTATCAAACAGCATAAAAAATCTTAGATTACTATATCAAATTAATGATTTGTTTTACAGATAATAGTGTGCAGGGGACGGGAGTTCCTAAATACCCTTTTTAGGAACAACCACCTTTTTGTTCTTGTGATTCCCGACCTAGATGCCAAGGTTAAGCTTTTCTCCCCCGCACCTCAAATTATTTTCAATTCTTTCCAAACCGTTCTAGGTGTTATATCTTTAAATTTATCTCAATTGATACAAAAAATAAGTGTGTCTGGGTGTTCCCTTCTCCTCTTAACATTTACTTACACAGTACAGACCAATTGTGTTTGCAAATGTTAGTCCTTCATAGAAACGCAACAAACAATCCTGACAACACGTATAGTGTCCACGGATTAAGACAAAATTGGACTACTGTGCTGGAATGGTGAGGTTCACTATTAACTCACAAGAAGATACACAAGAATTTCTAATGTACTTACTACAAGTACTGGAAAACAAAAACATACCTATAAATGAAATATTCCAGATTTCATACATGTGGAAACATACATGCACCCTCTGCAACAATGTGACACAAGAACAAATCCCTAATGAGCGCTTCGTGTATGTATCCATACCTAATTGTGAATCCATTGCATTTCAGCAACTTGTACAAAATGCAAACCATGGCAGATTAAGTACTACCTGCAATTCAGATAATCGCTCCACCTTACTAATACAAACACATAGTAACTACGTAATACTAATGCTTCTACGTTACAATGCAGATGGTACCAAAAACAACTGCAAGCTGACTGGATTCACACACGGTCAAGTATCACTTGGTAAGAAAACCTTCACAACAATAGGTATAATCTACCACACAGGAGGCACAACCAATTCAGGTCACTACACTGCCTATATTAAAAAGAAATGTGGATGGTTCGAGTGTAATACTAGTACCATTACTCTAAAGCAGCGATGAGCAGCAAATCTTCCAAACGCTTATTTAATCTTCTTAAAACCAAAATGTAATAACTAATCTGTACTTCAACATTAACCCTTTAAGTGCCACCGACGAGCTGGCTCGTCAGTGGAAAGCGCTCCAGGTTGACACCAACGAGCCGGCTCGTCGGTTTTGGCTCTCTGCTTTGCTCGATCCCTGCAACGAAGGGATCCAGAAAAACTGTAATCCAAACGCCGGGCTATGTCAGGGGGAGGTTCCCCCTCACTGCCAGGGGGCTGGATTACCTTCAGTTTCACATTGGCGTGCGTAAAGCACGTCGGCGTGAAACAAAGTAAAATCACTGCAGCAGCAATTTTCGGCTGCTGCAGTGAAAGAAAGAAGGTAAGAGCCCTTCTTTCTCCGCGTCGATCTCCGGCTGTATTTCAAGCCGGAGATCGAGGCAGGTATCGTTGGAAAGGGGAGATTCTCCATTTTACAGCGATACCCATTGTGTGGCATTGCTGCCCGCGGAACGGGCGCAGGGCGCGCGATCCGCGGGCAGCAATGTCACCGGATCAATACAGATCTGTTTGTGACGCGGGGGGAGAGGGGGCTGCTTACTAGGTAAGCGGCCCCCTTCCCACCGTGGCTCCAAAGCATGGGGCCACAGCGCCAGAGACCCCTGGGGGCAGATGATCACTGCCCCCCAGGGGTGAAAAGGAAAAGAAAAAAAAAAATCGAGGGAAGGGGGGAGTGGTTTGGGGCCCTGGGGCCCACTAGACCACCAGGGATATGGCAAAAAGTGGTGTCCTTGGAAAGGGAGGTTCTCCCCTTTCCAAAAACACCACATATATGAGGCATTGCTGGTCACGGATCGGCACAGAGCGCTCGATCCGTGACCAGCAACCCACTAGACCACCATGGATCAGTTTGTGAGTTGGGGGGGAAGGTGGCTGCTTCAAGTAAGCAGCCCTCTCCCTCCTCCCGGCCCCCAAAGCATGGAGGCACATGCATGTGAACCCTGGGGCAGATGGCTGATCATCTGCCCCCAGGGAATGTAAAAAAAAAAAAATGAAATGATGGGAAAAGGGGGTGGGGGGCCACTAGCCACCATGGATTTTTTACTGAATGAAAGGGGGGTGCCCCCCAACCGAAGTAGAAAGGGGCACCCCTTGTAACCCGCCCTGGGGGCAGATATCTGCTCCTAGGAAGGGGCATCTGACCCCAGGGAGGGATGCATGAGGTGGGCCCCCCTATCTGCCCCCAGGGAGGGTTGCATGAGGTGGGGCCCTCCATTTGGGGTGGGGGGGTGAGTACCACCCCGTTGCAGTACAACATTCGCTGCCAATTTAGGGTAGCCCTCAGCCCCCATAAAATGCAGCCTACAATTTTGTATTATTTTTTTTGTTTACCCAAGTTCGCTTGGCGCAGATGGCCACATTAGTGTGCCAATCTGCCCCCAGGGTGCCCAAACCCTACTGCCCCATCTATGGGGGTCCTACCCCACCGTTTTGTGGTGGCTCTCTCACCCCCTCCCCACACCAAATGGCTGGGGGGACACCTTGTGCAGCCCTCCCTGAACCTCCTAGGAAGGGCTGCATGATGGGCACCCCAAGCCCAGATTGGCACACCAATGTGCCCCTCTGCACCAAGGCAAGTTTCGTAAACAAAGAAAAAAATGGAAAATGGTAGAACGCTTTTTAGGGGGGGCTGTGGGGCACCCCAAAGGGTCTGGGAAGTTTCTAATGGGATGGGGCATTGACCCCACCCCCACAGCTGCAATGGAGTGGGTGCCATGTCATGCAGCCCTCCCTGGGACCAGATATCTGCTCCTAGGAACGGACGCCTGAGCCCAGGGAGGAGTGCAGGATAGCCCCCCCCATTATCTGCCCCTGGGGAGAGCTACATGAGATGGGCCGTCCCTCCGATTTGGCCATGTGTGGGTTCCCACGGCTGTCCTCTTTTGGAAAACGCATGGGGTTCCCTTTTTTCCTTGCTGGCTTCGACATCCTATGCCCAAATCTGTAGGTTGCCCACTTGAACAAAATGGGCAGTGGCGAAAGGCTTGGGGTTACCAGTGGGTTACCCTTTTCCTTTTGAGCCCCCGGTAGGTGCACCCACACATGTGAGGTACCGTTTTCATCGGGACACGTGTGGGGACGCGGGAAGGTAGGCCACGTGCTGTTGGCGGTGTGTTTCGGTGGGTGGTCAGAGCGAAATGTCTGAGAATTGTCTGCATTCCCAGCCAATTTCAGAGAAATTTCCCTGTGTCCACTCACCGAAACACATCGCCAACAACAGATATCCACATCTTTGATATTTAATGTCCACAGCTGTGCTGCTTCGGAATTTTTTTCGGCAGAGGGCATCCTGCATCGATAGCGTCGGGTCGATGTCCCTCGAAGGCCTCCGTCGAGGGTGACGTCACCAGATGTTATAAATAGAACACACAGCGCCCGTAGCCTCAGTTCCATTTTTTCTGCAAACGTCTTTGCTTCGAGAACTCGGCGCGCCTCGTGTGATCTCTTAGAGAGAATGTCTTCATCTACCCCTTCAACTCCACGGTCTGGCTTTAAGACTTGCCGGGACTGAAAGTCCAAGATGTCGATTATGGAACCGCGCCGCATCTGTTTGTGGTGTCTGGGCAAAAGTCATGATACAGACGACTGCTTGAAGTGCCAGTTGTTGACGGCTAAGGCCTTGCAGGAGCGTAAGGGGGGGAAGTTACATGTAGGTCGGGTTTCTAAGCCTAGCAAGTCCCTAAAAGCTGCGGGTGTTTCTACCAACGATTTTATGTTTTTTCCCTCCATACCGTGTTACATGCTCGTACACAATGCCTACTTGACTGCACATAGCCTTGAGGGAACACAAGCTGCAAAAGCATAGGAAATTCTCCAGAGGGGCAGGCTGGGAGGGCGATGTGGAATACGTTGGAGGAACATCCAGTCGAAAGAACGTTACCAGTTGGTAAGTAACTTGTTCTTCGAATGGATTGTGGCCTCCAACGTATTCCACATCTTTGACAGACTCCCAAAGCAGTACCAGTGAACAGAGGAGGGAGAAGAATTTAGAATACCCAATCAGATGGCAGAATAAAGCACCGCTTTACCAAAGGCCATATACGGACCATGGAGCATATCCAGGGAGTAATGTTTGACAAAAGTGTGGATGGAAGCCCATGCTGCTGCATCACAAATAGTCCTAATAGGAACTCCCCGCTGCAGGGCTGTGGATGTAGCCACCCCCCAGTGAAGTGAGCTCGCAACACCTCAGGAGGGTCCTTGCCCACCAATCTGTAACATTCAGTAATGGTGAGGATAATCCACCTGGACAAGGTCTGTTTGGTAACAGCCTGGCCCAATTGGTGTCCAGTGCACCCCACAAAGAGTTGGTTATCCACTCTGACCCTGGACATCCTAGAAATATAAAAGCTCAAAGCTCTCCTTTGGTCCAATCTACGAGTCGTTCCTCTTTCTTTCCAGGATGAGGGGGAGGATAGAAAGAAGGAGGAACCGCTTTCTGGCTGAAATGAAACTCAGACACTACCTTAGGTAGAAAGGATGACCATATTCTCAGTACAACCCTATTCTTGTGGAACATAGTAAAGGGTGGCTTAGAGGAAAGTGCCTCCAAGTCACTCACTCTGCGAGCAGACGTAACTGCAGTCAAGAAAACGGTCTTGAAGGTCAACAGTCTCAAAGGACAAGAGTGCAGAGGTTCAAACGGAGCAACCATCAGGAATTTCAAGACCAAATTCAGATCCCAAACCGGCACCTGGAACAGGGACGGTGGGAACACATTTGTGAGCCCTTTGAGAAATTGGGAAATGAAAGGAATCTTAAAATAAGAACATTCTTCACACGAGCGCTTGAAAATAGACAGCGCCGCCAGGTAAACTTTAATGGTACCCACTTGAAGGCCCCTATGGGCCAAAGAAAGCAAGAAATAAAGAACCATTGGAATGGAACCCTGAAAAGGATCGACATTGTGTCCTCTGCACCAGTCGCAAAACTTACACCAACAGCAACGGTACAGGGATTTAGTTGCCGGCCACCTGGCCGAAACCAACACCTCCATCACGTCATCCGGGAGGTCCCAATCCTTATATCTCAACCTTTCAGAAACCAAGCGTGTAGGTTGAGAGTCTTGTTGACCTCTGGATAGAGAACCTGAACCACCCCCCCACACCCACCGAGAGAGAGAGAGAGAGAGAGAGAGAGAGAGAGAGAGAGAGAGAGAGAGAGGATCCTCTCGGTAGGGAATACGGCATGGGGGGCAGATGGACATTTCTAGAAGGTCCAGGTACCACGCTCTCCTGGCCCAATCTGGAGCAATGAGCATCATGTGGAATCCGAAACTTTTCAAACTCCTTAGCACCTGAGGAATGACGGGGACCGGAGGAAACGCGTACCGAAGTGGGAATGACCAATCCATGACAAATGTGTCCGTCAATGCTCCTCTCTGAGGAAAGTCCCTTGAGCAAAATCTCTCGCCCTTCCGGTTGTCCAGGCCGCGAACAGATCCACTTGTGAGGTTCCCCAAAGGGCAAAGATCTCCAGAAGGACTCCCTGAGCCAACTCCGACACGTGAGAGACCGTGCTCTGCCTGCTCAAAGCGTCCGCCGCCTTATTCTCCTCTCCGGACAGATGGACTGCCGAGAGTGATATTCATTGCTGGATGGCAGCAAAACGGGAGTGACCCTACCCCCCCCTTTTTTGTTGAGGTAATGCACAGCCAATATGTTGTCAGTCATGATCAGGACACTCTTTCCCTGCCCAGACGGCAGAAAAGCCTTCAGGGCCAGCTTGATGGCCCTAAGCTCCAACACGTTGATGTGGAGTTTAGACTCCAATGGAGACCAACGACCGCTGGCGGTCAGATCGTCGGCATGAGCCCCCCAATCTGTGAGGGAAGCGTCTGTCACCACTGTCACCTATGTTTGCCAAAACGACCCCCCCCCTTTATCAGATTCCCTTCGTTGGCCCACCACAGAAGATCCTGCGAGACCAAGAGCGGAATCTGAACGGGATCCGACATCGTGCCTGAGAACTGAGACCACTGCATCTTGAGAACCCATTGAAGGGATCACATCCTCAGTCTGGCCTCTTGCACCAGAAAAATGCAGAATGCGATGAGGCCGAGCAACCTTAAGAATTCAAAAGCCGGAAGCCGCTGGGCATCTTGAAATTTGGTCACCTGTACAATTTGACAAGCCCTCGCCTTGGGAGGCGAGCATTGTCCCAAAGATGTGTCCAACACAGCCCCAATGTACTGAAGCTGTTGGGAAGGTGTCGGATGCAATTTCTTGAAATTGCGGGAGAAGCCCAGCTTGTGAAGGGAGTGGCAGGTGAGGCTGAGCTGCGCCATAGCTTGTTCGGGAGAACGCGCTTGGATCAGCCAGTCGTCCAGGTAGGGGTAGACGTGAATCCCCCCTCGCCTAAGCTACGCTGCCACCACCACCATTAGCTTGGTGAAGACCCTCGGGGCAGAGGTCAATCTGAATGGCAGGACCCAAAAGTGAAAGTGCCAGTTGCCAGCCGCATGTCACGCCCCCACCTTCATCCACGCGTTCCATGGACACATCTCATAATCCAGCCCCCACTATCACCACCAAAATACATGCCAGGACATACTCTCCCCTGCAGGCCTACCGGCAAGGAATGGGACAAGGTCAGCGACGCCGGTTCTTGCCATCTCAGCGTTTGTTTCCATTCCGGCATTGGCAGTTACCATGGAGACGCGCCACAGGCATTTTACAACGTCTCCGTTGCCGGCACCTGAGAGCTCCTCCTTCAGCACGTTCGATCACGTGACGGATGATGAGTCACGTGATCATTAGTCAGCGTTCAAAAGGGACGCGCTGACTGCCTTCCAACGCTTCACAGCTGATCCTGTTGGGCGCATTACGGATTACAGACTACTACCACTGACCTCGGATTGATCTTGGACTCTGATTTGGCTTCTTCCTTCACGGTACCTTTGTTTGGAACTATTTTCTCCTGGATTCAACCACATTCCCGTCCCTGGATTGCTATTGGATTGCCCTTTTGCTATGAACTTTGTTCTTGGATTACGCACTTTTCAACTGATTGACTTACGTTTTCTGGCTTCTACGTAAGGTGGTGATTTCATTCCTACTAAGTGCTTTACCAAACTCATCTAGTCATCACCCTTGCCGGCTGCCTCCGACAAACATCCTTACACCATTATTAAGTGCTGACCAACTCCTAAGGGTAAGCCCTATTGTAGACTTATTACATATTCATATACAAGTCTGGGGTTCTGTGTTTATGACCTAACTTCGTGTTTGCCTTACAGTGGTCATAGGGGGCATCTTCCGGCATTCCTGTTTCCGGCTGACGAAAATCCACCACCTGTGGCTTCAAGGACCGCTCGGGCAGTAATTTCTTGTTTGCTCGAGTGGTTCTTGGGGACGGAGGTTTCATCGGCTACACGACCATCAAGTCTTGACACCGCAAACCTCAGGTACTTTCTGTGCTTTGGATGAATAAGCACATGAAAATAAGCATCCTGTAGGTCCAGAGACACCAACCAATCCTGTAGTTGAAGGGCCTGAAGGACCTGCGAAAGAGTGACCATCTTGAACTCGTCCTTCATGAGGTGTTTGCTCAACCAATGCAAGTCCAAGATGGGTCTCAGTCCCCCGTCTTTCTTTGGAATCAAAAAATATGGGGAATACCATCCCTTGTTCCTCTCCGCCACAGGCAAAAGTTCTATAGCGCCTTTCTCCAGCGGGGTCAAGATTTTCTGCACAAGGAGCGGATCCGGAAGCTTCAAAGAGCCCCCAGTAGATTGTTGTGAGGCCGCTTTAGGAGGGGAAGGTAGTAGCCGTGGGCTATCGTATCCAGTACCCACGCATCCGAAGTAATAGCTCGCCATTCTTCGAGATGCTGAGATAGCCTGTCCCCAACCGGCGAACAATGATACATGACCTCATAGTTGCTTTGGTTCGGCTGTGGCAGTGCCTGGAGGAAAAGAGGCAGCTGCTTGAGCGGCTTTGGCACCTCTAGTTCCCCGACCAACACGGGTTCTTTTACGTTGACCCCTTTGATTGGTGGCTCCTATCATTCTACCAAAAGAGGAGTAGTAACGAAAGGAACCCCCCCCTCCACCGTTGTGCCCTCGGACGAAAAGGTGGAGGTTGACGCACAGCTGCGCCCAAAGATTTAGCAGCAGCTTTGGAGGTCTGCAACCTCTCAAGGCTCTTGTTAGCCTTTCTGCCAAACAAATGAGACCCATCAAAGCACATGTTCAGAAGACGGGCTTGTACATCCGGAGCAAAACGCAAATCTGCGTATAACGGTGCTCGCAGCCATGGACTGGCTAACACTGTCGGCCGTGTCCAACCCAGACTGAAGGGATTCACACATGGCATCCTTGCCATCCTGCACGATGAATATGCTCAGCTGCTAGAGAGAGACAATTCCACAGAGTGTGAAAATCTTGCCAAGGCACAGGTGGAGTTGTCTGACTTCAGCGCCATACTCCCCCCCAGAAAACACCTTACGTTCCCAACCATCAAAGCGCTTGTCGTCCCTATCAGAGAATGAAAGAACTCCTGCCTAGGGACAGGAGTAGGCCTGGAGTCTACAACAGGCGTCATCGTATTGGATTTAGCCTTTCTCGGAGGATTCACAGTACCAGGGACCTCGACCGGCAAATTCCAGCCAAAAGGCCCCGAAGTCGTCAATAGCTTTGAAGTCAACAGCGGCGCTGATGGCTCTGAGGGCTGGAGTGAAGGCAAAGCACTGACAGCCGCACTTGACTGACACAGCGCCGCCCTCAAGCCCTTACCAGACTTCTGCGGTTTCGCCCGGGAAGAAGACCGAGACCTGGATCTAGCACGTCTCTGGCAATCAACCAGAGCCTTGTCCGAATGGGACCTCGACGGTTCCCGAGGTTTATTGCGCTGAGGACCCGGGCGCGAAGGCCCGCGAGCATTGGGCCGAGACCATTCCCTGCCGGCGTCTTCCGAAGGCGCGGACGGAACTGTGCCCTGGCATTGAAAAAGTTGCCAGCATTTGTTCCCTGAAGGCCTCCTATTCCTCAGGAGTTGAGGATTTAGTGGGACAAGCCACTTTCCTCGCGGCACCATCATCAGACGAGGAAGGTGACCGGTGACATCATTTCTGGGAGTGCTGAGACGAGAACGAGTGGCGGGACCCATTCCGGGATCAAGATCCCCAGAACTCCTTCCGACGAGGAGAGTCACCCCTCAAATCGTCGGTGGAATTACCCGCAGCTTTTCGGGACTTATTAGGTTTAGAAACCCAACCTACATGTAACTTCCCCTTACGCTCCCGCAAGGCCTTAGCAGTCAACAACTGGCACTTTGAGCAGTTGTCGGTATCATGACTTTCACCCAGACACCACAAGCAGATGCGGTGCAGGTCCGTAATCGACATCTTGCACTTTTAGTCCCGGCAAGTCTTAAAGCCAGACCGCGGAGTCGGAGGGGCAGATGATGAAGACATTCTCTCGAAGAGATCACACGAGGCGCGCCGAGTTCTCGAAGCAAAGACGTTTGCAGAAAAAACTGAACTGAGGATACGGGTGTCGTGCGTCCCATTTATAACATCCAGTGACGTCACCCTCGATGGAGGCCTTCGAGGGACATAGACACGACGCCATCGACGCAGGACGCCCCCTGCCAAAAACAATTCTAAAGCAGCACAGCTGTGGTCATTACATGTCAAAGATGTGGAATACGTAGGAGGACATAATCCATTCAAATGGATGTTTCTAGAGGTCCAATTATGTCCATTCCCATATTTGAAAAAAGGACTTCTATGATCGGCAAGGGGTTCAAAGGGGCAGGTAATGGGATGTGCATGATGGTCTTTTGACATATGTTGCACGTTTGGATAAAGGTCTTTATATCGGCCAGTAAAATGTTCCACTAATATGTGCCTGGGTTTTAAATTGTCCTAAATGCCCCCGGTCAGATGGAAATGCGCAATCTCCAGTACAACCTTTTGGTGGCTCTTGGGTATTACCAACTGCGTCTTTGCTAAACCTCTGTAGATGTCTCCCTTCAATAAAGTAACCCTTGTTGTAGGAAGAAAAAGGGGCTACATTTCTCTATACCTTCTCCTTCCGGAATATCTTGTAGAAAAGCTTCAGTGAGAGCTGATCATTTCGCTGTGCGAAGGCTAGGCCGGGATAGATGATAGGCTCTTCTCCCTTTCTTTCTTCGATTTTACAAGGTTTATCAGCTTCCCCAAAGCATAAGGTACCTCTCTCTCTTTTGTCTGGTTCACTTTCTTTAAACTAAGGAAATAAAGCCCTTTCCAAAATTCCTTGAGCAATTTGGTCTACACGACATACAGAATCATGGTGAAATCCTCTTTGAAGTAAGAGAAACTTTACATCTCCCGGAAGTCTGGATCTATGATGCCTGCTAAGACGTCTATACTGAACTGCCACGCTAGGCCAGATTTTGGGGCCAATCTTATGTAACACCCCGGACGGGGTATTAAAACCAGGTCTGTAGGAATCATTTCTATTTTCCCAGGGGGAATAGTAGCTTCCCTACTGCTACAGATATAAAAACCTATCAATTCATCGGTGGCAAAAGAAGGGTTGGATGCTATCTAAGTTTTTGAACTTATAGGATTCCCCAATTAGTTTCAATTGAGTAATTTGCCACTCCTAACACTATATGTAAGGAACTCATGGTGGCAACAGTAAAGGCAGACAAGTGATCACAGTTCAAGGGTGTTTATTAACTGTATAAATGGTTGAGAAAAACACCCAATGTAACTTAAATCTTAGATGGGGGCAACCTACGACCATCAAATAATAAGGAAGTCCTAGTGGCGTCTTGTCAAATAAAAAGGGCCTATACTAAAAAAAAATAAAAGATTGCCAATCCTTACCACTAAGTTACAAAATAGTGTGGGATAATGTTCATCAGAAAACAAAGAAGTGTTCACAAAATGATAAGTCAGGATAGTATAACCGGGGTCTCCCTTCCCCACATTTCTAGCATGGGACAAGGTCGCACTCTGGAGCACAGCACACTGCTGGGCTTCTCCAGCACAAGCTTACAGTTTGTTTTCCAAATTATCAAGGGCTTCTTTGGCCAATTCTCTTATACACAAAATCTCTTGCCTTAGAGGACCTGATGTACCATCAACAACAAACAAAAATTCCTTCTCAGTAATCTTCTCGTCAGGTCATTTTCTTTGACCCGTGGATCCCCCTCAACCGGGCTCTGATCCTTTTTTTAACCTTGGCTTCCCTCAGTCGGGTTCATATTTGCCAGTTTCACACAGTTCACTTATTCGTGATTCCTTGCAGGATTCACTTCCATTAGCTTTCTAGCCCCCAGTCAGGCTTTCCACATTTATTGTTCATACAGCGTTTTCCCTCAGCCGGGTTTACACACCTGCATCACAACTTTGGTAATGGGTTAAGGACTTTCGATTGTACAAGGGATTTTGGCTAGAACCTCATATGACAACCTTAACCCTCTATGTCAGCCATCACTACAGCCTTTACTATAATATTCACAAGAAAATGGGACCCACCCAGAGGTCGAAGTGGGCGGAAGCGGTGCTCCTATACTTTTTTTTTTTTAAGTTTTACCGTTCCTATACTTTTATCTTAAAAAGAAACCGTTCTAGAACGGTTTAGTTTTAAAATAAAAGTGTAGGGAGAAGTTGAAGCTTGCACTTCAGTGCACTGCACTGAACATTCCCTTAAATAACAGCTGTGTTTGTTTGGGGGTTTGGATTGGGTGTGGGAGAGGGCGCAGCAATGGGGTTTGTGGAGAGCGGGGCAGAGCGGCAGGGAACATAGCTCCACTACTTCTTTTCGTACACTTCGACCACTGGACCCACCAGAGTCTTTTGAATGGACGCCCATGTGGTGCCGGACCACTCTGCAGCTGGTCCTTCCCTTGATTTTAAAAGTTCAGTAGTACACAAATTCTTTGTTCATAACAAGTTGCTGTTTGCAACCTTCGCTTGACACAGTCCGGTTATCTATCGGTTCTCGCTCCGACTCACCGGCTGTGCTGACCTCCTTGTTGCTTCTTGTCTCTGTAGTCAAGGACGGTACTATGGTAGCAAGTACATCTCCCCGCCTCGGTTATCAGTGCGGGAGGGTCCTGTGCACCGTTGACATTTGTTACACCACACATCAGCTGTAGTTTCCGGTATTATGATTCCTTTCACTGAGGGTATGCAGGCTCAGGCCAAAAAGGGCCAAGGCACTTTCCTCCTTGGTGTCCTTTCCGGCCTTTCATCTCTATTTGAACTGCCATCCAGGAATAGCTGCTTCCTCATGCGTTTTTCCTTGCTCAAAGCGTGCTCTTGTGCTCTGCCTTTTATCCCTGTGGGGAAGAGAAAGGGCCGTCAGGTGTGTGTAGTTATGGTCAATTGCCTGACCCTTTTGTTGGGCCACATTAGGTAAAAGGCTCTGGTGTTAGTCTGTTGTCTTTCATGATGTAAGAAAGTGTTTGTGTTGGAACACTGTCGGGGGTAGAGCTTCTAAGTATCCTATGGTGTAGGATGGGGAAAATGTGTTAAAAGGAAGGGGGCACTGCATCTCAGCAATCTGTGGCCCAATTCCACTCCCCTGCAATAGCGATGGCTGTGTCCTGGCCACCTGGATGACAGATCTCCGGGGAGTAGTGGGTGAGACACCTTCAGGTTTCTCACAATAGTCACACAGGGTTTCACCGGGCGAGACACAGGAAGGGATGCTGAGCCATTCCAGGAGTCTACTTCAGATCTTCAGGTGGTGCTCCTTTGGAGGGATTTTGAGCTCAAACAATGATCTTAAGAAATGGCTGCAGAAGTCCTATTATACAAACTCTGAGCTGGAAGCAAGCCCACCAATGGTAATGATCTGCACCATACAAACACCCACTAGTTGTCCAATCAGGGACAACTGTTGGGAAGGAGATGAACCTATTCCACCCCACAGGCACTTTAGAGTAAGGTGAATCCCATAAATACATGTGTGATGTGTTAGGGGAGAGGGCAGTGTGCTATGGGACCCTGCACGGACACAATACTATTCGAAATGTAGATGCTTAGACTTAGTGCGTGCATATAAACAGGTACCATTTTATAGTTATGGTAGAACCAGTCAGCCCTGCATGACTGCACGGTAGACACAGACAAACCTAACAAAGAAACCTGAATAGGCCCAAGCACTGATGGAGACCCACGCTGTTAGCTTCCATAGAAACTCTCCTTTGTTCCACAACTGTTGCCAATACGTGTTATCTGGAGAAGGAATGTGCCCCGCAAGGCCACAAGACAGTACCAGGCACCTCACAGTGCACGTTTATCACAGCCAGGTCAAAGCAGGCCTCTCATCTCCACCTAGCCAACCATGAGTTATGGCACCCACAACTGTCCCAGTCCAGCGACCCTGGAATTCCACGATAGTAGGTGACCCCAGACCACCAACCACAAAATACTAAGCCATTAAAGATCTGAGGACATAAATGTATCATCTTAACCCCACTATGAGAAGATTTGTAATGCAAGGTACATGGAGGAATAAATTATAGTCCAAAGCGAGGGTGGAAGCCTTGGGTGTGGATGGTGTGATACAGAATGAGTGAAGAATGTGCGAGTCAGACTGTCCTCAAGACTCCCCATCTGTCAGTCCGTGAGCCTCCCAGGAGCATTGCATAATAATAGAGTAGCATTGTCTTACACAGAAACTAATCGCTAACTCAACCTTGGTTCCCTGGAGATGAGCCCAGCAAACCCCACGTGATGGAAGACGGACAGGGCTGGGGCCAATGGCCTGGCATCTCCTACAGACCGGGCAGACCATGTATAAGGTCTCACCAACCAGCCACGCAGGTTTTAACTGTATATGTTTACCTCACTGATGACGATTTGTTTCCTTATAACATTCTGCTTGTACCATTTTTCAGCAGAAAGATCTTGGGCAGCAGAGTTCTTCGCTGGTATACCTATTTTTTGTGTAAAACTTCTTATCCTTGCAAGAATCTTTTGGCCTTTTTTCCCTAGTGGGTTGTATTTTTTCTGGCGAGAGGGTTTGTGGGCGTGCCTTCATTTGGTGACCCTGGACGTGATCCCAGCACCACCCCCAGTCCCTGCAGAGGTGTCCAGGCAGCCTCTCTGAAGGGGCCGCGCCCACCTACAGCATCCAGCCCCAAAAACGCATATTCCCCAGTGGCCTTGCAAAAGCCGTCTCTCCAGAATTCCTGTCTGCTCTTTCGAGCGGGGCGCAGCTCCAAGGCGAAGTGCAGGCCAGTGTGGTTGGAACCCTGTGACAGAGGCGTTTGGGTGAACAGAGGCACGCGAGTATAGCCTTGCAATGGATAACAAGTAGGGCATAGATGTATGGGAGTGTGTGAATAGTGTGAACACACAGATCTAGAAATTGTGGGTGTGGCATGTATGTGGTTAATTTTGTTTTTTGGTATTCATTTTCTGAGAATAATATTAAGGGAAGGAAAATGGAATGGTACGGAGCCTCCCAGAGTGAGGGGAGAAGGAGCATCACACTGTGTAACGGAGGAAAAGGAAATGCATAGTAGCCCTGTATAACTAGAGGGCTTGGTATAGTAGTTCTTGTTGTAGCTTGTTTTATTTGTGTTTTTATTGTATAGGGTGGAGGTCCAGTGTGATTTGTGGTATATTTTGAGTGTGTGAGCGCAGCCTGGAGAGAGAGAAAAGTGGGGGGAGGGGGAAGAGCATTTTTTGAATGTTTTGACAGAAGGGAGGGGGTGAAAATAGACTTTTTTGACAGTGTGTGCAGCACGTTAGCAAATTATAACAGCAAGGGCACGACCAACACCACTATGGGTGGAGAAGCCCCAATAGAGTACATGTGTATGGCCCTCCCGCTGTACTGAGATAGACTTGAGAAGTACCATAACCATTGGGTGACAGAAACAAGAGGAGGGGCGATGCCCCGCTCGTGACCAGAGTAAGGCTCAGATAATTAGGATATGCTAGAGCGTTTGTCCATATTCCTAACAGCCAAATATAGGGGGAAACAATTATAAAGAAGGAAGGCAATATTAGATCTTTGCAAGATGTTTGAAGACACGGAAGAGTGTAATGGAGAGGATGGAAAGGACAGTAGCAAGAGCGAATAGCCAGGACGAAAGGGCAGGGCAGCGACAGAGCACAGAGGGATATACCCACCGACAGCCCACCCTGCTGTGGGCTATACTAATCCAACATATGTAACAGCAGCACCAGCCCCACTGCCCTCCTCCCCCATCTGTGTCCCCTCCAGACGCCGCAGGACATGCCAATGTCAATAAGAGATTTAGAGGTCCACTGGCCTCAGCAAGAGCGGAATTGAATACACTGAACAGTGCAAAATGAAGTGAAAGCTGACAGACAGGAAGAACAGGCACCAAATGGATGGAAAGGAGATTTCCTATTCAGGATAGATAATACACCTATAGAAAACATGCATGTAGAAAAGGAGGGAGAAGGACGTGAATGGCCGGACAGCCTAGGATTTGATGATGCTGACGGGAGGAGTACATTCAATAAGTTCGAGGAGGCAGAGCAAGCACCTGAACTAACTCCTCAGGTGCAAAGTTTATGAGATGGGAGTTTAAGGAGCAGGTGTGGTGACAAGATGGCGATAGCAAGGAAAATGGGAAGTGGGAAGATGGCTGAGGGGAACAAGGTACAAATGCAAATGAATCTTAAACACAAAGGGGCCGGCAGGCCTCATTATGTACAATGGCACAGATGGATAAAAACAATCTAATAAAAGCGCTCCCGGCCCTTACGGCGGGGGCATGGGGAAGTCGATCTATGTATTTGAAAAACAGACAGCAGTTGCGGACATCAAATGCCTATTGGTAGCTACTATCGGAGATCAGGCTGCCGATGTGTGGTTAAAAGCAGCGTACCCGGGAGTAACTCTGGGAAACGATGCACATGATTGAGCATCCTTTAATAAGATTCAAGCAAAAATATGGGACGCACTAATGCAAGCATTTCCTGCCACACCAGAATTACAGTCTTTCCTGCAATGTACTATGAGCGATGAAGATCCCGCTCAATTCATTCTTAAAGTTGCAGAGATGTGGAGAGCAGAAATGGGTAACACATGGGATCAATCAATACCCTTTTTCTAGTTCATTGTTAAAAAGGGCCTGCTCAAAGAGGTGCAAAAGGCACTAGACTAAGTTGTGGGGGTTGAACGTGTTAGGGAGAATTCTCATAAATGTGCCGATTCCCTTCACCTTAGAGACCCTGAGCAACTTTGCTGGATTTTGGAGAGAGTGTGAGCCTTTTTTCCCCACTCTCCCATGTATTTTGAATGTGTTTTACTCTTGTGTTCTTTGATTATGGAGTTTTAGATGACTCCATAGGCATCTTTTTAGTTGCGTCACACAGCACCCTCAGTGCAGTGACACAGGGAAGCCTTTTAGCCTGTCCCAAGGTTTGAATACCTTCTCTGGAATAAGCTACTGTTTTCCAGAAAAAGTAAAGTAAAATTGACTTTACTAGTCTTTTCAAAATCCTAGACCAAGCCCACCCTATCTTACAATAGAATGCTGGAGGGGTTACTTAGTATCCCCTATTTATAGAAACTCATGTAGCAGTCAAATGCAACCCTTTGCTCTCGAAATGGCTGGTGGCAGTGGTTTTACAACGAACTCCGATGATTTTCCCGGCCGCAAACACTGGTAGCGTTAAGTCGCGGGAGCCATGTTTTTCAAGATGGCATCTCAACCCCCTTTGTTTAAACAGGTCCCGGTCGTCTTTTTTCACCATTTATTTTTGGAAAGGTCCTTCTAGAGTTTGTCTCTGCGCGCCAAACCAGGTTTGGTCCCTTTGTTCCTACGCCTTTGGCGGGCTTCAGGACTGAAGACCGCCTCTGGCGCCAGTGTGTCTGGGGTGGGCAGGAAGTGAGGGAGGTGCCTGAAACTCCCTGTGCTTAGTCTCCTAGGAGACCCAAATGCACTCTGGGATGATTGGCTGGCTGACTGCCCGGCAAGGACAGCAACCCTGCTGGGTGAGTGGCAGCTAAGGCTAGAATGAATGGGAGGAAACTGGATAAAAGGCAAGTCTCGTGGCTTGGAAGGCAGAGTCGACCACTGGAACGAAAGAACCGAAGACTAGCTGGAAGAGGACGGCTGCTGCAACTCCTGGACTGTTGGTTTGCCCGGTGAAGCCCTGCTGCAGGTCTGAATCGCCAAGTTCATCTCGACAGAGAAACCCTGCAAGGACGACTTCTCTCTGAGTTGGCGGGATCAATCAACTCGCAAGCCACCTGGATACCATTCTTAGAGCTAGTTGTATTTTCCTCAGAGTGATGCAGGAAACCGAATAACTAGGGAGAGGGACACCAGTTTGTGTGCTTGACTACAGCTGCCGGAACTGAAGATTTGCCATTTGCGAGCTTTATGACCAGTCCCATTGCAGTGCAGGAGTCCCCCGATGTCCTCCCTCTTGTCGCCACGACTGAGGCACAGGAACAGCGAGATCTGCAGGAACTGCCAGGAACAGACGTCTTCAGCTGCATCTTTTTCTTCACTGTAAGGTGCTGTGAAAACTCAACCGAGAGAACTTGCCTCTCACTGCGAAAGTGCTCGAAACTTTGGAAACTTGCAGGCCTAGTCAGCTTGTGACCCGACACATGAATCTTTCTTTTACAAACTACTTCTGAGAACTTTAGAAAAATACTTTACCATTTAGCTTCTAGAACTGCCTATCCTATACAATGCTTTAGCCCATTGACTTTGGCCTAACCGATTGCATTGAATTGACTCCTCTGGTGAACTTAAACTATTCGCACTGTCTAAGAATAACTGCAAGCTTCTTTTTATTAACCTATGCCATTTTGCTCCTCCTTTAAAGTAGTTTGAATGCCTCAGGAAACTGATAGTGTGAAGTACTGAAGTATATTTTTGTGTAATATAGATTGTCTCCTTCTAGTAAATGATTTATAACTGACTGTGAAATAAATTAATATGTGTTTTACCAAGAAACCTTGAGAATAAGAGTATTTGAATACTTGTGATTGTAGACCTCTGTGTAACATCATTACAGCTCACATTCCCTTCTTGAACGCTACCAAAACTGTGTAGTACAGATTTATACCAAAGGTTGGTTTTGCTGACACCTGTAGTCCTAGTTGTGTGTATTGGTGCCAAAGCGTACTGCATATAAACTCTGCCTAACAGAGGGGAAAGGGGTGGCCTGAAATGCAGAGCATAATAGTACACCATTGCAGAAGAATAAATGAGCGTGAGAAGGAAACGACCTAGAGGCGACAAGCAGAGGAAGCGAAAATAGTACAAAACAAATTAGCCAAGGTCGCTCTGGAGGTGTCAGTATCGACGCCTGCACAGACAGGAGTGGCAGGATACACCACAAATTTCATGAACTGGTGGCAGGTAAAATCTCGTCTCTAAACCTATAAGGGTTCGTGGTATCTGCAAAAAGAGTGGTTGTCCTCAGAACAGACAGGCAAGTGTGCGAATGGCATACAGTACTGTGCATCAATTACACCGTACCCTTTAGAGAAGTAACAGATGCAGAACTTTTTGAAAACAATGACAATGACGGAGAGATAATACTAGAGATTTGTATTCCCTGTGACATAATGGTGCAGTACAGAAGAGTGCAGTGCCCCTTAATGGCCGTTGATGGACCACCTTCCTTCATTGAAGCAGACTTGGGAATATGTGCCCACACACTTGTGGACCACTAACCACATGACGTAAGACTTTTAGAAGAAGTGACCCCAGTACACATTACACTGAAGGCTGGAGCAGTATTAACCCAAGTAAAACAGTACCTATTATCAAGGGAGGCGAAGGAGGGCATAAAAGATAGACTTCAAGCACTACTCAATCAAGGGATAATATTACCATTGACCTCAACTTGCAATACCGCAATGTACTCTGTCAAAAAGGCCACAGGGGGGATTTGGAGGATGATGCAGGATTTACACCCCCTAAATGGCGTGGTACAGAAAGAATTTCCTTTAGTTCCAAACCGTGCCACCATTTTGTGTAGTATCCCTAAAGAAGCTACCCACTTTGCAGTGGTTGATTTAAAGAACGCCTTCTTTTTGATACCCTTGCACCCTGACTCACAGTACCTCATCGCCTTTACCCATGGCGGGAAGTGCTACGAACATACTTGTTTGCCTCAAGCACACTGCAAGAGCCCAAGCAATTTTAACGGAATACTGCACGTCGACCTAGATAAATTCCAAGTGTCCAGCACAGTCAGTCAGTACGTAGACTATTTGCTTGTGTGCAGTGACAGTGAACAGGACTGCTGAAGGGAGTCCATTACTCTCCTACAACTTTTGGCACGAAAGGGGTACAAGGTTGACAAGGCCAAACTCCAGTATTGCCAACTGGAAGTGCTGTACTTGGGCCAATTGGTATAAGCAAAACGGTAAAAGAATACCAGATGGAGCCGCATCCGTGCGTGCCATGCCCAGACCTGTAACAGAAAAGGACGTGCAAATATTCCTAGGGTTGTGCAATTACTGCAGAGCATGGATCCTAGACTATGCAGCGTACACAAGGCCACTCCTACAGGGTCTCAAGGAAACACAGAAAGGCAATCACAAACTCGAATGGACACCAGATATGGTACACAATTTAAATTATTTGAAAGAATGGATATCCACAGCCCCAGTTCTCAGCAAGCCAGACTACACACAATAATTCTACATATTCTCACATTGAAACAGCACACTTATGTCTGCTGTACTGTACAACGGGCCACAAGCCATTGGCTTACTACAGCGGTATGCTTTATTCAGTTATGGGAGGGAAATTCAAATGCGAACAAGCACTTGCTGCGGCTGCCTTCGCAATTGAAAAATGCTCCACAATTGTGATGGGATGCACAATAACTGTACATGGAGCATTCAGTATTTGCCATCTTAGAAAGATTGAAGTCTAACCTGAACACACAGAGAGCATCGGCATACGAGATGATCACCTCCAGTCTAAACATTCATGTTGTGCAATGCAAAACACTGAATCCCACCACGTTCCTACCAGAAGTGTAAATAGATGAAGACTTGTAAATACACAACTGTGCCACATATGAAGGGGAAGATGGTGACATCCCCAAAGCAAAGGATAGCCCATTACAGGAGGTGGAAGTACTCTTTGTTGTACTTCAGTGACAATTGACCAGAACACAGGCATACGGGCATGGCAGTGTTGTGCCTCGAGGAAGGAGAATATGAGATGCTACTGATGAAGAGATTACCCATGCACTATTCAGCACAAGCGGCAGAGCTTTTTGCGCTTATGGAGGCACTACATGCATCACAAGGATGCTACATGACCATTTATTCTGTCTTGGCATACGTCACTACAACAGTGCATGCTGGGTTGTCATGGTGGAAGAGAAGAGGTTTTCGGAGAGCAGACCGTTCCCCCCACTACAACATGCTGCATTGCTAGATACATTGATTTCCGCATTGTCACAACCCTAGGTAGTGGCAGTATTCAAATGCGCCACCCACACAAATAACAGACATTTCAAATGCTGCGGTGCATGCCGCTGCCAAAATGGCGGCCAGTCTCCCAGGCCCAGTAATTTCAGTGTACGTCAGAACGACACCAAAACACGATCAACAGAACACACCATATACAGCATTGCCCATTACACAACTCATCGAGCCAGGCAGGCACCAAATGACGAAAGAGTACTATGGTCAAAGTGGGGGTGTAAACAGTCCCCTAACGGCCTACTATGGAGAGAAGATTGCACTGGCAAAGCAGTTAAGCCTGTAGAGCTCTTGGCAATAGCATTCTATCAGCTACACCTCCAATCCCACAGCTCCAAACAGTGCATTGCAGCCAACATACAAGATTGGTTTATACCAAACCTTCAGGAACACAAAGTTTTCCCTCAATGGGGCGTGTGCAATGTATTGAAGTCTGACGACGACACCCATTTCTTCAATGAGCTCTTCCAGGAGATCATAGCATTACTTGGCATTAAATGCTGGATGTGCTCAATTTACCACGCCCAAGCCAACTGTGTTGTTGAAAGAATGAACAACCTCCTTAAAAGCAAGCTATCTAAGCTCTGCACCACAATGAAGAAGAATTGGGTGCACTGCTTGCCCTTGACGCTCTTCAGTCTACATTCAGAACCCAGTAAGGACCACCACTTATCACCCCATGAAATAGTAACTGGCAGACGGATGCACACGCCCATCTACCCAGTTAGAAGGGCATCCAATGTCTACAGGGCTGCAGCAGTTTTAGGGGAAGAATTCAAGGATTATTTGACAAACCTAACACGTGCAATTAAATATGTCTACCGACAGATTGCACCACCCTAGCTAGAAGACACACCGAACATTGCAGAGCCATCCACCACAGATTCTGCTCCCAACGAACCATGCTGCCGGGGGTAAGTAAATTACATCAAAAGCTTTATGCATAAGTTGAATAACCCCAGATTCCATGGCCCCTATGAAGTTGTGTTTTCAACCCCTTTCCCTGTAAAAGTAAAAGGGCTTCGATATTGGATTCACCTCTGAGATGTCTGTAGAGCACCCCAAAATTCCTTACAATTGCTCTAGACATACTATCTACCTCAAAATTAATAACCGGACTACATGTCCCAGATAATCAACATTTACAGCTGCTAAAAGCATCAGCATTTTATACAAATATAACAGCTCTCTCTGTCATTCACCCCTCCACCCTTTATTTTCCTCTACAGGAGTGAAGAAAATGGAACCCCCCAACGTCAAATGTTTCATTGTATAATAAAAAACGAACTAAGTACAATGTTAATGCTAGATGTCTATATTCATACACATGTGCATAACACTTTAGCCCCTTATTATTTACTATCATGATATTTATATTAGGCATTTATTGTGTCACATCTTATCTGGGCAAGCCATCTAAAAGAGGAGGATGGGGGGGAATATAAAGGGAATTGTACAGGCAAATAGAACCAGCAACACCACTGTAAATATGTAGAATATTTCCCATGGGAGCAGTAACAGTGTTGACACACAAATGTATCTGGATAGATTAGTGTGAGTAAAAATTAGAACATTTATTTCCTACCATTTTGAGAAACATTTTTTGTAACACAAATACCAGTAGCAATGTTAGCACTAGTACACTAACGAAAAGATATTTCTCAAGGCATGATAGAATGAGAAGGCAAGCGCGTAGGCCCAAATATGATGCGTACCATGGCCTATGCCTGAATGCTATTGAAGATATTAGACACCCTGAGCTATCCAACAGCTGGTACACTGATATGAGTGCGGCAGGAAGACAAACAACCAATGGCAGCTGCTATGTATGCTCATCAATACTGCACGCATTGGGGGAACCCAAGGTTTTAGTACCACAGGAAGTTCCAATTATAGAGGCACAATGCCTGGTTCATCTTGCACTATGTAGAATAAAAGGCACCTGCCAGGCACACACAGTACGACTCGAGCTTGTGGATCCAGAACCCCTGCAATGCAAGAAACCTCAATTCCTTACAGCAACCATATATAGTTTTTGACGGACTCACATATATAAACACCACATGGCATGAAACAACACTTGGCTGCCTAGCGGAAGGCCTTCTGGGGTACGAGGAAGTTGTACTGGCGTTCGTAGAAAAAAACTGTGCACAAATATGGACAGAACAAATTACAAAATTGACATGGATTGCAGTAATGGAAAAGCCAGTGAAAGTGCACCGAGAGGAGACCTATGAACTCTGCTTCAACAGTGAAGTAACTCTGATCGGCTCTAACGAACGATGTAACAGAACATTGTTGATTCTAGACTTGAAAAAGGGCACAGCAGCAGTGATGGACCATTGCTGGGTCTGTGGCCAACAAGCGCACTTGCACCTCCCACCATCATGGAGGGGCTATTGTTCGCTGGCCATGCTGCACTCAGCGCTATTAGTAGCCCCAGAAGAACACCTGAAAAGGGGGCCAATCTGAGATACCGCCCCAACCTTTCCTACCTGGAAGGAGGCAGTATGAGAAACTAAAGACGAGAAAGAGGTTGAACTACTTATCCAAAGACTCATCTGAACAGCTCAGCGAGATTCCAGATGAAAATCGATTTTTCAGTTCAGCCGAAACTTTCTTTACTTCCCTCCTGCTACCCAGCATACAAGCAGCAACCAACGCCAAGTGGCTGCAAATTGTATGCTGGGAACTGGTCCAGCTGGTGATTGACACTGAACACGGATTCAACGTTATAAAAGTCGAGCTAAGAGCACGAAGACCGATGACGATGCAGAATAGGTATGTGCTCGACATGCTGACGGCGATGGAAGGAGGCGTTTGCCGCAAAATTGGCAATTCTTGCTGCACATTTGTGCCCCTAGAAGACGCAGAGAACGGGTCACTATCTCATATAATCGCAGCAGTACATGGATTAGGAGTTCGCATGAAGAAAGGAGGAGGAATATAGGGGGGAGACTGGTTTGATCTGGCCTTCGATTGGGCCCCTTCCTGGTTAGGAGCCATCGTAAAGATGCTATTACCGGTCATCGTGTTAATCTTGGTCATCTTCTGCACCTGCCAAATGGGACTCCGCTGATGGTATCAATTGGTGTTTCAAAAGTACCTCACAATACAAAAGGAATTGAAAAACAAACCGACCACCTCATCCATCGAACTGTTCCCATGCCCTATGGAGATGAAGTAGACCGCCTATAACACACCATCATTGTTCCACCCCCCGACCCTGAAAATTATGAGGAAGTATGGGTAGATTTAGCAGGAGATGGGGGATGTATACATAAGACATGCAAACCTGAATAATATGCACAAGCAGGAGAAAGTTTACAGTCGGTATGTAGAGCTTGGATGTCAATAAAGGGAACCCCACCATATGAGGCCGCAGTGAGACAGGAAAATGAGCGCATGCATGCAGAGGAATTTGTTACTGTCGAAATAACGAAAGGGGGGGAATGTTGGGATGGAGATTAACCTATCCCACTCCCCATAGGTGCTTTAGAGTAAAGCGAATCCCATTAATAAACTAGTGATGTGCTGTTACGCTCACCTGGTTCCCACGGGGGCGCTGGTCTAGTCTGTATTGCTGTGGCCTCTTCTAGCGTGATGCGCAGGACCCGGAACACCGATTGGACAGGACCTCCAAATTGTGCTTGCCTGGCCCGTAGGAATATCCTTCTGCAGATGAGAAAGGGGATTAACAGTCTGCAGAATAGTGTGCTAGCTCCCCCCCTTTCCCCCTTCGTCCCTCTCCAACTTCCTCCAAACCCGGGTTTAAGCTCACCTTATGGTTTGGAAGGATGAACTCTCCATCCTGCTTCTGGTGCAGGGGCTCGTGTTCGTCCAGTTACTTCACTGGTTTTCAGAATGGCGCTGGCAAAATCCACTTGACTTTCCTGAGCGATGCGCCGTAAGTATGAAAGTTCAAAGTTCAAGTGAGGCCCCCTTTATGTTGTCTTTCTAACCTGTGATCTGTCCTTTATTTCAGGTGCAGAATAAAGGCGATGCGTCGAGGGGTTAAACTGCCGAGGTGAGTAGTGATGAGGGCGATCCCTCTAAATGTCCTCATCATTCCCCAGAAATGTCTCTTGTCCTTTCCCCATAGGGGCCGGGGTACGGTACCTGCCAACGGGGCGGCGCCGACCCGAAATGTGGAAGAAAAGCCGGTAAGTATTATGGCTGTTAATCAGGCTTTCCTTCTGTGTTCCTTCTGCTCACCTTTTGTTTCTTCCTCTCTCCCCTAGGTGCAGAGATGTGGCGTCCGATGCTGACAGCCGCGATGGAGCCGGGAGATGTCTCGAGGACAGGTGAGTGAAGCGTGGCGCTGCAGCGAGCAACGCAATGCTTTTAAATGGAAGTCTTTCTTCAGGGATGCTGGCGAGAAGATTCCGGATGCAGGTAAGAAGTTTGAAATAGTCCTTGGTTTTCACCTTTCTCTTCTCTTCCTTCCTTGCAGGTCTTCCTGGTTCGAGGCGGGCGTGGCTGGAGTCCAGGAGCAGGAGCAGACACTGTGAGCGTTAAGCTGCAGGAAGCAGAACAACGCTAAGCATGAGCTGCTGTCTGGGCGTGGCTTAAATAGCCTCCAAAGAAGTCCCAGGTATGTATACTTCCCCAACTAGGTATGTATCCTTCCCTGGCCACGCCCGAGTGAAAAAATAGTCCCTATGAAAAAATAGTCCCTTTCAGGTCTCAGGGAGGCCTGAAGCGTGCAGCATGGTCTGCATCAGGTAAGTGCACAAAACACCTCCCTTTATGAGCCTGGCGCCTATGGCGCCAGGACTGAGTCCAAAGAGCCCCTATAAGGAGGCCGCTGGGCTTTTACCCGAGGGCATGATGCCTGCTTCCGGGGGTGCTGGGCCTGGCCTGGTGCTCCGGGGGTAGGCATCATGACATGTGCCAAGGGGTTGGGGGTGTGCTAAGGGACCCAGCATGGACACAATACAATGCAAAATGTACATGCTTAGACTTAGTGCACGCATCCAAACAGGTGCCATTTTGTAGTTATGGTACAAATATTTGGCCCTGCATGGCTGCGTGGTAGAAACAGACCACAAACCTAACAAAGACACCAAAACAGGCCCAAGCGCTGAGGATGGAGAGACCCACACTGTTAGCTTCCATAGAAGCTCTCCTTAGTTCCACAACTGTCGCCAATATGCATTATCCCAAGAAGGAATGTGGCCTGCAAGGTCACGAGACAGTAACAGGTGCCTCACAGTGCACATTTATCACTGCCAGGCCAAAGCAGGCCTGCGACCCCAACCCAGCCTACCATGAGTTATGGCACCCACAACTGTCCCAGTCCTAAAACTCCAGAATTCCACGATAGTCGGCGACCCCAGACCATCGACCATAAAAAACGCAGGCATTAAAGATCTGAGGAAATGACTATCATCTGTGGTTCTAGGTGGTCTTAGTACCACAAGTGTGGAATATTGACATGTATAGTGAGATTGTGAATGAATGATGGAATGAATGGTGGTGTTTAAATGTGGATGTTGAGAACAATAAATATGTGTAAATTGCTTATAAATAAATATATATTTTTTGACAAGACTTGGTATTGTTTAAATGTGTACAGATGTTCTGATCTCATTTCGCCCAGGTTCATTTTTGTTGTTCCCTCCGTCTTACCGAAACATGGTTCACGGCCAGCTCGGTCATGAGCTTTAAGACTCTCCTCCCTGATGGTTACACCATCCTCTCTGCACCCAGATCCACCCGGCCCGGAGGGATTGTAGCCCTGATCTTTCCTGAGTGGATCCTTGCCACTAACATTCCCACTCAGATTTACTCCTCTTTTGAATGCCTTGTCTGCAGGCTCTCTCTTTCCTAGCCCCTCTCTTACTGTTACTCTCTACCGGCCCCCTGGTCAAATCATCTCTTTTCTCTCTGAGTGGGCAGACCTCTCCTCCTCCCTCCTTGCCACATCCACTCAACAACTCCTCCTTGGTGACTTCAATATACATCGCGATTCTCCCTGTTCCTCATCTGTGCTCTTTCATAACCTCTGCGATTCCCTCTCCTTTTCTATCCTCCCCTCTGGCCGGACTCACTCTGCAGGACACACACTTGATGTTTTCATCTCCTCTGGCCTCCCCCTCTCTATCCATCTGATCACTCCCCTCTCCTGGAGTGACCACTACCTCCTCTCCTCAGCTCCCCTCACCCCCAAGCCAAGCCTACCCCAACATTGCCACCTACCTTCTCTGACATCGGGCCCATGAAGTGTGTATCTGTTGTGGCTTTCGCTGCCACCTTCTCTCCTTCCCCTCCACCTCAGGATGACTAACACCCAGACACAACCCTGTCTCTGCTCCACTCTTCTTCTATTTCTGATACTCTAGCCCCTGTCCTGAGGATCCGTTTGAAGTCCAAAACCAAGTGCAACTCCTGGTTTGACCCCGACATAGCTACTCTTAAACGCAAGTGTAGGGCAGCTGGGAGGAAATGGAGGGCTACTTGTTAATCCTCTGACAAACTGGCCTGTTGTCTGCTCCAAAGGCAATACTGACTGTGTCCTCACCAAGAAGAGAGTCCACATTCAAGCATGTGTCTCTGCGGCATCTAACAACTCGGCCGAACTCTTTAAAATCAGCAAGGAGCTGGCCAACCCTGCTGCAGTCTCTATCCCTCCTCTTGCCTCCCAGGCTCTTTGCAATGCCCTTGCCTCTCACTTTATCTCAAAATCCCAGGACATCCAGTCTACCCTCTCCTCCTTTCCCCTCCCCACTTGCTGACCCTCCTTCAACCACCCCCACCCTCTTTCTCATCCATTCCTCTTTTCCTGATGAGGTCGCTAGGCAAGTGCGATCCATGAAAGCCTTGTCAAAACAGGTTCATCCCTGTTCCTCTAAAATCATCAAGGACCATATTGATACCCTCGCTCCGGCCCTTGACAATTTTTGCAACCTCTCCTTTGCCTCAGGATCCTTCCCCTCTCCTCTGAAGTACTCCCTTGTGCATCCTCTGCTCAAGAAACCCACAGCTGATCCTTCTGGTCCGGCTAACTATCACCCAATTTTCATTACTCCCTTTCTGGGTAAACTCCTGGAAAAGCTGGCCATCTCTCAGCTTAACCTTCATTCCGATTCTGTTGGCTCTCTCCATGACCACCAGTCTGGCTTCAGAGTTGCCAGAAACACGGAAACTACTCTTCTGAACATCCGGGAATATCTGCTCTCCAACCTAGACTCTAACATTCCCTCTGTCCTCATCCTACTCTATCTCTCTTCTGCCTTCGACATGGTCAACCATATTACCCTGCTCAACCATCTACGTGATAACCTGGGTATCACTAATCATGCTCTGATTTGGCAGAAATCTTTCCTCTCTGTTGGACCCTCCCAGGTCCAAATTGGGTCCCAACTATTATCTATCTCCCTCTCTACCTGTGGTGCTCCCCAGGGGTCCAACCTCTCGCCCTAGCTTTTCAACCAATACCTGGTGACTCTTGCCCACTGCATTGCCATTTTCTGCTCAAATTTCCAATGCTACGCTGACGACACTGAACTCATTTTCAGGCTGCCCTCGTCCACCTCCTCTCCTTCTCTCATATCTGATTGCCCAACTGCCATTCAAGATTGGTGTTCCTCCAACAAACTTTCTCTAAATGCCAACAAGACTGAGATCCTCCTCATCGATACACCTTTACCATCCTTACTCCTCACTCTCTGGCAGGCCTCCCTTGGCCCTCTTCCTACCCCCAACTTCGAGGCTAAGAACCTTGTGGTCATCTTTGACTCCACACTTTCCTTCTCCGCCCACATCTCTGACGTCTCTAAAAAGACAAACTTCCTACTGCACCTCCTCAGAGGTACTCTGCCTTTCCTCTCCTTCCCCCAGAAGCTCATTGGCTCTTTAGGTTGGACTATTGTAACAGCCTCTTTCTAAATCTTCCTGCCTCTACTCTCCGCCCTTTACAACAAATCCAGACCAGGACTGCGAGACTTGTCCTTGGCCTCAAGCCCTGGGATCGTCTCTCCAGCTCTGAAATCCTTTTATTGGCTCCCAGTGGATGCAAGGGTTAAATTCAAAACCCTCTGCATTGTCCACAAGGCATTCTGAGTCCAAAATACCTTCAACTATCCCTCAGTAAATACCTCCCCTCTCGAGCTCTTCGCTCCTCTACCTCTTACGCCCTCAGGTTCAGTCGTTTTTCAAAGAAACAAGCTGGGGGTAGATCTCTGTCTACAGCTGGGGCCTCCCTCTGGAACAGCCTCCCTGACACTTTGAAACATGAGGAGAACCAGCTCTGGTTCTGGAAGCACCTCAAGACCTTCCTCTTTGCTTCTGCCTTCGCCACCCCTCTCCCATACTGATCTGTTTCTCTCTCGGCACCGTGCACCTGGCCACCCGCTGTCCTCCGTGCCCAGGTACCTGCTCACCCTCCTGCACTGCCCCCGGGCCACCCCTTGCCCTGGGTTCTGTATCTGTACCCATACAGTCCCCCACCCCCTTTCTTTTCTTTCTGCACTTATCAGACATACCCCTGTCTGCTGCCTTAAACCCAGCACTTGCCACTTGCTTGCTGCACTACCCCCGTTTATTGCCTTTATTATTTATGTTTCTCCTCTGCTCCGCACTTTCCACTTCTCCCTCCTCGCATGCACTTTTCCCCCTTACCATGCACTTGCGCATTCTCAACTTCACTGGGCCTAGTAAGATTGTTTTTTTTTTCTCCCCTATTCTCCTCTCTTGCCTTGTCACGCTCTGAAACACTTGTGTACAAGCACGATATAAATAAAATATCAATCAATCAAATCCACAATCACAGGCATGTGAGCTTTACGGACATGCACGCTCCTGGAAAAACAAGATTTCCTTCTGGAGCGAACAAGGCAAACGGGCCATAAATATGACTGTGCTAACTCCACTGTATTATCAACAGGCGGTTTGGGCAATTGGACTTGAGAGTAAGATATGACATCCCGTGTATTGAGAGATATTTCCTCCAGCAGGTGATTTGTATTAACAATAACCCCGAACACCCCCCCACCTACCCCTGAGTCAGTCTGACAGAGCTTATCCACAGAGCCTTGGCCAGCCTTACCCCCACCGCCTTTCAACGCCTCCATCCAGAGTGCACATTCTTCAAAGCTACCTGACAGATGCAGCTTTGCAGCAATAGATTAGTTTGTAGTCTGCCAGTTGTCCAACTCATTCATTCAGCTTTTTGACCGCCGCCTCCTCCCTGCATATTCAATGCCCCTCCAGAGCAGAATGATGTCCCAACTGGTGTTTCAACAACAGGCAATGAATATAATTGGAATGGGCAAGAACAATCTTCAATAAAGATCTCTGCTGTTTATTTCGCCCTGGCTCCTTTTCAATATCTTTCCCCCTGGCCACACCATCTCTACATTCCTGTTCCCTCAGGTGCAGTTTTTGCCTAGCACTAGGTGCTAGGACCTCTGATAGCCGACTACCTCTTAATCAGGAGGGAGTGGAGGGACTTGTGATGTCCCATGAAGCAGGATTAGGATCCTGCAAATGTTGACTCTCCTGGGAGGCCAACTCGTCAAGCCTCCTAAAAGAAGTAGATGCTTTCCAATTAATGGGTGTTAAATGGGACATTTTTATTTCATTAGGCATAAACAGTATTAAAACTGCCTCAGGCAAACAAACCCCTTTCTCAGGCTCAGAGTCGAAAATCCAACAGACACATCACAATTTTAGCCTGAATGCCTTTGCAGCATGCTACCTGCCTGAACTGATGCCAGACTAACCCGGACTTACAGTCTATAACTAAAGTGATGCAACATGCCTTCCATCTGAATCATAGGCACCCTCCAGGAGTCTTCAGCAACAACAGAACTCTGTTAACACACCTCGCCACTTGGGCATCTCCAGTATCTCCACACCAAAGGTGTAGCTAGGATTATCTAACTAGCGGGGCCTGAAACCAATGTAGTTGGGCCCACCACAGTGACGTTAAAATCAGTAAATGCCCACAAAGCGCTGAGTGGGCATTTACACATTTTGGGTGTGCCTTGCCAGCTCAGGTCTTACCCGGTCTACGCCTCTGCTCCACACCAGCCCAGGACCATCAACAGGACACCGGGACCAACACCACAGGCACACAACCGGGAAAGCAACCCACAGATTTCAACCACCACCAGGGCCACCAGAATCACGCCAGGCAACGCAGGAGGGAGAGCAGGAAAGCTCTGCAAACCAGCTGGCAAGTCACACCGCGGGTGCGCACAACTGAGGGATGCCGCTAAGGAACGTGCATGCGCACACAGACTACCACTACAGTGTAAAAAGCTAGAGTGATACAAAAGTGTGTGCTGTGTGCAATGTTAAAAAGTACAGGGAAGTGAAGCTAAAATCTTTACTTCCCTTCAAAAAGTCAGATAGGGTAAAAACCAAAGCAAAAAGATTGGGGGTCCATAGAGACTATGGAGGGAAAGTTGCAAATGTTCCTAATTTTCTAAAGAAAGTCTTGCCTCCTGGGGTAAGCCACCGCAACTTCCAGCAAATTGGTGAAGACCCTGGCTGCCAAAGAAAGACTGAATAGCAGGACTGTGAACTGGTGGTGGAAATGACCCTCAACAAATCTCATTACTTCCTGTACTTTAGATAGGTTGGCACATGGAAGTAGGCATTTGGAGATCTGGTGATACCAGCCAGTCCTGCAGGTCAAGAGCTTGGATGATCTAGACAAGAGTAAACATCTTGAACTTGTCCTTGCTTAGGTATAGGTTTAAGAGCCTCAGATCCAGACTAGATAGTAAGCCCCAGTCGTTTTTCAGAACCAGAAAATAGAGTTCCAGCCCCTGTCTATATCTGATCAGAGCATCTGTTTTATAGCAGCCCTTTGTCAGAAGCTAATATACCTCCACCAACAGAAGAGGGTCCGGAGGCACAGGCAGTGGTTAGATGAGGGGTGGTATGGGGGGGCGTTGAGCAAAAGGGAAGCAATATTCCTCATGAACAAACTGTTAGGCCCTGGCATCGGACACAGTGAAATACCATTCCTTGCTGAACATGGAAAATCTCCCCCTTACAGGGGCCATATGTGGGAAGTCTGTTTCACAGAGGCTTGGCATCTGGGGCCGCTGAGAGCACGGCAGAGGCTGACAATTCACCTCTTGGAGAAAATCAGCCCCTCCCTCCGGCAGGGCAGCACTGCAATGGTTATTTGCCCGAGGGAGCCTATCCCCCACTCCTGTAGGCGTAGGGGGGTGGGGGGGAAGAGTCAAAATCACCCATTTCTACTCGTGGGTGCAACAGGCTGTCGTTGCAGAACCGCTAGGCCAAGGGACTTGGCAGTCACCCTTGAGGATTAGAACAGTTGGGGGGGGACTCATCTGCCTCAGCCCCAAACAGGTTGTTGCCTTCAAATGACAGCTGCAGTTTAGCCGGCACATCCGGGACGAAGCCAAAGATTCTCATTCAGTAGTACCACCCAACACCGTCCTTGTCGCCATGGTACGTGCCACACTCTGCTGTGTCCAGGCCTGACTGTAGAATTTGGTGGGATGCCTCCCTGCCATCACTGACCAGGGCCTCTAAGCCTGCCCTCATGTCTCCCACAGGTAGGTGTTTTGCAACGCCAGTCAGTGCGAACCAGAGACCAAAAGAGAATTTGGCCAGTGCACAGGAGATGTTCATGTAAATAAACTAATTGTCTGATGGCAAACACTATTACAATGTTAGGACTCACTGCCAGTACTGTGACTAGTGTCGCTGGAGCACAGAACAAAGAAACCGGAAGTCGCTGCTGAATTCTTCCAGCAAATTGTACCTTTCTCATGTGTATAAATAACAGAATAGTTGGAAGAGGAGACACACGCCCACAAGTCGACAGCTGGAGAAACAAGAAAAGGATAATCAGTAGAAGGAAGCTATGGGACAACCCCACCTCAAAATAGGGAAGGCAAACCAAGCTGAGTTGTTGAAAACCAGCAGTTTGACGCAGGTAAGTGGGTATGGATGGTAACGGTCCTCAAGTTATTGTGATGATGTGTCACTTAAGTAATCAATTACAAAAACACCTTATGAAAGAAACAGTACAAGTCTTGACTGACTCTAAACACAGGGAATCACAGAGAAGGTCTTACCAGAAGGTGATAATGTACATCCCTGAAGTCTGAGTTCAAGTAGTTCAATGTCCTGACCCGACGGCACGAGGACACCTGATAGTTCCTTGAAGCACAATATCCCAGAATCCAGAGAACCTACCCCGACGGCATGAGGACGCCTATGATGGTAACAGTGCACACTGCAGCGTCTGTATTCTTTTGTTCCTCTAATAGTTGTTCCAGTTAGGGAGGTAGGATGGAGGAAACCACTGTTAAATGAAGTGGAAGATGTTCAGTTTACCAGCAGTCTGTGATTCAAAATGGGTTGGCAACATGCAAGCAATAACAGGAATTTCAAACGTACAGCAGTGGCTGTCCAGGGTACAGAAATGAGTTGAGCGACTTATGAAATGTATTTCATTACATTGTACATAGTTCATGTTCTGCTTTATGCGCGTGTCTCCGTGTAGGATCCTGGAACGGAATGCGTTTCAGAATCATACACGTTGCGCTGTGAGATGAGAAGCTGCTCCAACCGGGGGCTCCCTATTACTTTGAATAAACTAAGTTATTAACAATTAAGTCAACACGTCTTCGTATTAAGAAAACACTACAATTGGCGACGAGGAGTTTACGTCCTGAGGGAGTCCCTGGCCGCGTTGGGTGAAACCAAGTCTCCAGGTCTACAGAAGAAATTCTTGTGCGCACATCAAGTATACAATTTAAAAAGATGAAAAGGAGTAATACAAGGTAACATTCATAATGAGCATTAAGGATCGGGAAATTGTTAAATACCTTCGATAAATCTTACGAAGCATCTTATGAATGTGCGCAAGCTGAAGAGCCAATGGCAACCAATGTTAGAGTAAAGCACCCCAAATACATAGAATACGTGCCGCCATTTTGAGGTTATAATGTTATGTTGTCATGACAACATTGTCTGAGATTATACGCAACTCATACGGGAATACTTATTTGAATGTTAGTGCTGCATCGAGCAGTTGGTTCGTGTCAAGTTGAATGAAGTTACTGCATATTCAACAACGCTTAATATAAAAAAAAGGAGTAAAAGGAGTAATACAACGCCAAAGCAAAAAAACAAAGTTCTCCATCAAGAAAGACACAATGCCTGTTGGTGTAGCTCATGAAGTTGTGCATATGAAGTAATACATTGCAGAAGTGACTGCTGATTTAACCACGTTCAAGCAAAAAAGAAAAAAAAATTATATATATATATATATATATATGTGTGTGTGTTTAAACAGACAAACAAGACATCCTTGAGAAAGACATTATTCCTAGCTATTGTGTATATCATGAAGTTGCACTTATGAATTGATATTTTGTTTGCAGCACTTAATGGGCACAATCACTTTCAGTTTATAAAAAAAAATCTTTCTCTGAAAGACAATCATATAAGTATGCACAATGCAAAATATTTCGGCTCCTATGCAATTCCTGGCACATCCCGGCAACCCAATATGTTCCTGGGAGCAATGGCAAGATAGCTTTCAAATGTATCTGCGAGCCATTGGAGGGGCAAAGCTTAATGATGACATGAGAGAGGCCACATTATTGAATTGTGTGGGTGCAGAAGCTTTGAGGATTTTTAGGACTTTGCCTGAATTGGATGAAGAGGGTAGTTCTGGTGACTCTTCTTTCAGCATTGTGAGGAAATATGAAACAGCAATGACAACATTTATTTGTAACAGCAATGACATAATTAACAAGACATTTTGGAAATAAAACTAATATTGTGTTGGAGCGATACAGATTTCTTTTCGAGGAAACAAAACAAAGGAGAGAGTGTTGACAGTTACATAGCTGCATTACGTAGACTCATATCAACATGCAATTTCCCAAGTGTGGCAAATGAATATATAAGGGATCAATTATTCTTACATGTGGCAGATCCTCGCATTCACCAGCGTTTGTGGAAGGCGAAAGATCCCACATTTGAACAAGCCATTGAGATTGCAAGATCAATAGAATTAGGAGAGAAATGTAAGAAGGAAGTACAAAACAAGTCAGAATGTTGTGAAGTCCGTGCAGGATTCACATGAAGGAGAGCACGACAAAGATGAGGAGGCATTAATTGCCATGGTAAAAAAAGTTAACTAAGAATGAATTTGGTATGAATTCCAGGAAAGACAGAGGGACAATGAAAAGGTCACAAGATAGATGTTACAAATGTGGATGGTATAGGCATGCAATTGTAGAAAAGGATTGCCCTGCCAATTATGTGGAATGTTACAAGTGTAGCCAAGTTGGACATTTGGGTAAAGTGTGCCACAATAACAGAGGAAGAGGCAGATCATACTCACAACCTATGAACACTAGACCGAGAAATGGTGGTTGTTTTGGGAGAAACAATGTATCAAGCATAAAAGCATTACAGGAGGTTGGTGGTCCAGGTCCTTTATTAGCAATTACAGATGGTTTTGAAGAAGAGGTACACATTTTAGCCTTCACGCCGACAGATGGTAGTGTGGGTCCATGGGTATCCATGTGCATTCAAGGAATACCGTTACAGGTAATGGTAGATACTTGATCCCCATACACAATGGTCGAAGTGGAAACGTTTGTCAAGGATTTGAACGGGAGAATGGAGGATTTGCAACTCACAAAAGTAAGAGCAACTGGTTACGGTAAAACACCTATCAACATTATAGGCTACACATGGGTACATTTAGATTTTGAAGGTAGAAGGACCTTTTGCATGCTGTATGTGGCTGAGAATGGATTATCCATAGTTGGATGGTGGGAACAAGCAACACTGAAAATCAGAATACATCCAGGTGAAAGTGTACCCATATTAAGTATTTCTGAAAACAGTTGTGACACTTCAGAGAATTTAGCCAGGAGTTTTCCGAAAGTTTTCAATGATAATATTGGAATGTTAAAAGGATTCAAACATCGCATTATACTCAAAAGAGGTACCAAACTAATTGTTCGCAATGTGAGAAACATTCTGATTGGTACTAGGGAGGCATTGCAAAAAGAGTTAACAAGACTATGTGAGCAAGATTTAATAGAACCGCTAGAGAGCTTGGAATGGTTGTCACCAATTGTGATTGTACAAAAACCTAATGGATCGATCAGAATGTGGGTTGATTTGAGAGACTTAAACAATAGCATCTGGGTTGATCGACCCCCATTACCCAACACTGGAGAAATGCTCACTACAATGAAACCTGCAAAGTTTTTTACAACCTTAGACTTGTCCTCCGCTTATCATCAAGTGGTACTGGAGGAGGAATCCAGACATCTTGCATCTTTCATTACTCCAATGGGAGCTTTCAGGTATAAAAGGATGCCATTTGGGTTGGCATCAGCTGCAGCAGTGTTCCAGAGGTTAATGCAGCACCTATTTAATGGACTCCAAGGAGTATACTATTTTCAAGATGATATATTTGTGTCTGCCATGTCGGAAGAGGAACACGACGCAAAAGCGTTGGGTGTTTTACAAGTTATACAGCAAAAAGGACTCACTCTTAGGATTGAAAAATGTAAAATAAAAAAAAAAAAGGTAATTTATCTGGGTCATTGTATAAATTCAGATGGCATAAAACCCAAAGAAGGTTTAGTGGACACAATGTTGAGAATTCCAGACCCAATTAACAAAGACCAGCTGAGGAGTTTTTTTTTTAGGTCTAGCGGAGTACTATTCAAAATTTGTGGATCATTATGCTGACAAAACAAAACAGATGAGAAGCTTAATGTGCAAAGGAACAAGATTTATATGGTCGGAGGATTGCAAGAAGGAGTTCAATGACATCAATATGTCAATCAATAAGGCACCCACTCTCAAGATGTTTGATTACAGTGCTAAGACTATTATTTCCATTGATCGTTGATGCCAGCAATGTTGGTCTGGGGGCAGTATTGGAGCAAGTACAAGGAGGGGTTGTTCCGATTGCTTTTGCCTCCAGAATGTTAAGAGGAGCAGAGAAAAACTATTCGACTATTGAGGGTGAGGCTTTAGGAGTCAAATGGATTTTGGAACATTTTAAAGGACTTATTTGGGGCATTCCAGTAGATCTTAAAACAGATCATAAACCACTCATTCACGTTTTAAATTCGAAGAATCCCCATTTAACATCTCCGCGCATAAGAAGGTGGACTTTGATCATCATGCAATATAATGTTAAAGTGAAATACACCCCTGGAAAGACCAATGTAGTGGCTGACTGTTTTTCTCGCTTACCATGCAATGCAGATAAAGGTGATCATGTAGATAATGATGAATTATCTGGAGATCAAGACATGAAATGTATTATAGCACATATACATCCAGGGTTCTCAAAGGATGAGTGGGTCAAGGCCATGGAGGAAGATACTGAACAAAGTCAGTTGAGATGTAGATGAGTGCATCAAATCATGGGAAAGGATGAAGGATGAAATTTCCAGTGACAGCACATGTATTTACTGTGGGAATCGCATAGTTCCACCATTAAAACTAAGAGAGAGAATAATGGCGATTGCTCACGAGGGTCATGTGTGGAGAAGCCTTACTAAAAGAAGGGTGAGAGAGGCTTGTTGGTGGCCTAATATGTGGAGTGAATTAGAAGATATGGTTAAAGAATGTACAGCATGTGCTGTAAGCGATAAAGGTAAAATAACCTGCATCACACAGTTACAACCTGTGGAAATACCGAAGTCTGTATGGACTAAATTGGCTATCGATATAATTGGTCCATATAAAAAGCTTGAGTCTCACAAGATATATTTCATAGTGTTGATGGATTATACCTCTAAATGGGTAGAATGTGGAATAGTGGAGGAGACAGTTACGGCTTTCAAAGTAATAACGTTTTTGGAAGAAATTTTCAACAGAGAAGGTGATCCACAGGAATTAGTATCGGACAATGGAGTTCAATTTTTATCCTTAGAGATGCAGAATTTCTTAAAGGAGCGTGCTATTCAACACAGGACCACAGCGTTGTACCATCCAATGGGTAACGGACTAGTGGAAAGGAAGAACCATTTTATAAAAGGAATTATTCAACTGCCAATCATCAACAAGCTACCATGGAAGGAAACACTCAAGGAAGCACTAATTACATACAGAGTTACTCCACATTCGACAACAGAGGAAGAACCTTTCACTTCGATGAGGGGAAGGTTGGCTACAAATAGACTCAGACCTGCCTGGCTGACTAAAAAAAGAAACAAGGATATAAACATGGAAGAACTTGTAAGGAAAGTAAAAAAAAAAAACAAGATGAATACAAGAGATACAACATGTGACAGAAAGCAGGATCCGACAAGGAGATTGGATTAGAATTAAAGAACCAAGGAAAGTATTGAAAGGGGAGTCAAAGTTTCGAGATCCTCAAAAAGTGGTGAAGTGTTCAAGAAAGTCAGTTTTTCTACAAGATGGCAAGAAGTGGTCTAGTAATGACATTGTATGTACAAGTAACAATGAAACTGTGGGAAACTCAGGGAATAAACACATGTTTTCAAGGGATGATACCATATTTGCACAAGACAGAGACTGCACAGAAAATGAGTTTACTGAGAGTAACGATGTAACATCATTAAGGAACAAAAGAATTTTTCAGAACTGCATGCAATATTTTGTGTATTATTGACTTGATGGTGCTCTGGTTCCAGATCCAGTTGAAGTGTTGCTCCAGTGACTATATCCTTTTTCAATGCAAAATATTTATCAAGTTTTGCAGTTCATAATTAGTCTGTTATAACACATTTTTAGTTATAATTTTCAAACACAAACCAACCATTCATATTATTGTTTTCTAGGTGCTAAACACTTTCTTCTATTCATTATGGAAGGGAGATGTTATGATATGTATTTCATTACATTGTTCATGTTCTGCGCTTGTCTACGTGTATGATTCTGGAACGGAATGAGTTTCAGAATCATACACGTTGCGCTGTCAGATGAGTAGCTGCTCCAACCAGGGGCTCCCTATTACTTTGAATAAACTAGGTTATTAACATAATTAAGTCAACGCGTCTTCGTATTAAGAAAACACTACAGTGATGTAAGGCAAAAACAGTCCTGGGTTTGGAAAACAGAGGAGTACCTTACACGGAGCAACAAAAACCAATAACTCAGAACAGCAGGGTTAAGATGAGGCAAATCCATGAACGTAGCAGAAGTGAACACATGAAAACGAAACAGCATAACAGAGCAGGAAGTCCGTAGCACTTCAATCAGAAGCACTGGGCTACGCTCTGGGGGAAGGCTTTATGCGCCTAACGTCACGTGTACTGATATCACATGATGTTCTTCCGATATTGCAACGTGTTGGGAGCTTCCCTAGTCACCATGGCAATAGGTAACGGGCTAGGAACAGAGCCCTCTGCTGCAATGAATTTGGTGATAACCTGGTTCTTTGGCGAGTTGTTGCATTCCTGGTCTGCCATTTAACAGCAGGCGGCACACTTTTGGTATGCTCTTTAACTAGGCCCCGCGTGCGAGCGTGGTTTCTGACATACAGTTGTACACACTAGGTGACCACAGGGCTACCTCAAGCGTAATTGTTTATTCACAATGCATATATCAAATCATAATTTAGAACATACATAACAAATGCCTTTCTGAGAAACTTAAACGTGAGACATTCAACCCATATTCATGATTTCATCACAGAATCATAATTATTTAGACATCAATTCAATTAAGTAGTGGGGTTAGTAAGTGTGTAATTTCATTATTATATAAACAAATGAATATATCATTCCATCATTAAATAATAGCATAAGTCCTAACCAATGCTCTACATGTTTTGAGTATTTCTCTTCTGTTAGGGAGAATTCTCTGTAAAGGCTAATTTCCCAAACCTAGTGAGTCCCCCAGCAGCTTTGCTGGATTTTTGGGGTTTATTTGTTTCTCCTGCTAAGAGTGAGACCCTTTTCCTCCCACTCTTAGACATGATTTGAGGTGTTCCTTTGACTTTGTATGTGTTCTATGGGCTATAGGGTCCTTTACCCCATAGGGTTTCATGTGTTTTTGATATGTGGGTTACACAGCACCCTCCGTGCAGTAACCCAGGGGTGTTGTAGCGACCCCCCCAACATAGACTCCATACCCTGGGACTGACTACTGTCTCTCAGGGCATGTAAAGTCACCATTGGCTTTACTAGTCTTAAATTGTGAACAGAACCAGTACAAACCATCATATTGTGGACGTACTGGTCGGGGCAATTCGATTGCCCCGGGGTCTGTTGTTTGAGGGGGCACTGTCCGGTCCCCCCCGACCGAGTTTTGGCTGGTGGCAGTAGATACTACTTGTTATATTCGACCACAAATATATTCCTATGGGATTTTCCCATTGTTCGAGGCTACCACTTTTTAATATAGCCTCGAACATAACGCCGGTTTATTAAATTAATATAACTTCACCGGTTGGTATTTTTTGCCGAAATCTGGTTCCAAAATGGCGTTTGTGTTCGCTTCTGTGACTCCAACCCAAGTCGGTCCCCTTTGTTCCACTTTTTGGCGGGCTTCTCCACAGAAGCCTCCAAAAGTGGTGCCACTCTGTCTAGGTACCACAGGGGGTGTAGGCGGGGGTTTAGGCACCCTGGACTGAGTTGCCTCGGCAACTCAAGTCGCACTCTTATGCGATTGGCCCAAGTGGTGAACCGCCCGGCTCACCACTTCGCATGTTTGAGTGACAGCTAGGCTGAATGAATGGGGGTTTTCTGCATAAAAGCAGGGCTTTGGGGACTGGAACTTCAGAAGTCCCCACAGGACCTAAAGAATCCGAGGAGGGAGAAGCCGAGCCGACCTGCAACAACGACACCACCGGTGGAGCCCTGCTGAACCATCTCACCACTTTTCCCGACGACAGAGGAGATCTCCAGCCCGGAGGGTCTTCTTCCTTTGACTGGTGGGGATAACCAGTTTGCCCGTCTTTTCGCCTTCCTGGCCCATCTCGTGGCCGCCTTGCCCGTGCCAAGCACCCCGGTATCCGTAATACAACGGTTTACCACTACCGCGAAGAAAAGGGTGGTACCTTGTAACCGGGAAACTCTGCGGCTGGTTTCTTCCCTGGCAGCGCAACGACCTTCATCTTTCCTCCACGTCGAGACCACCTCTTCCACTGGACGAAACACTGACTTGCAACCGCTGCCAGGAACAACTGCCCCCACTGGAGCGTTCTTCCCACTTTCAGGTACTGTGTCCCGCCTGGCTTCCCTTGCGACAGATCGTTCGGGGTGACAGTAAATCCTCGACTTTCTAACCTGGGCTAGCCTGGGACCCGTTAACTAACTTTTTCTGACTTGATCTCAATCTTTTGTGAACTTTCTACAAAGACTCTTTGGGCATAACCCCACTGTGTGATCCTGGACACATTTTGCTTGCTCTCTCTAAGAGTGGGCCTGGCATTTGAACTTCCTTGCTCTCCAGTAGACTTTGCCTAACCTGCCTCACTGTGGTTCTTTGAAAGGTCTTGAAATTGTGTGCTTCCATAACTCTGCCTTTTCCCTCCCTTTCTTTTATAACTTATTAGAGTGCCATCTTAGGTTAAGCACTCACCTCTGTCTGAAAACAAGTGGTGTTTCTCACTAAGACTTGTCTAATAAGTAATCAGGGTTGTATATCTATAATAGTGACTGTGTGTTGAATTTATTTACCTCTTGTGTGCTAGTGTAATTTACAAATGTCTTTAAATAAAAAATGATATATACTTTTACACCAAAGCTCTGGTCAGCATTTGCTTGTGCTACTGTATCTCTGTACCTATTGTGTATACTCTATATACTGCCTAACTCATCTTGAGAGAAGTCTGACTGCTCAGCCACAGCTACCAGGTAAATCTGGGTGGTACAGACTGCTACCAATTGGGTTTACTGCCAACCACCTGTGGTCCTAAATCTTTTGCAGTGGTCCCTAAGGGAACTGCACAGGTTTCTGCCTAACATCTTCCTCAGGAGCAAAGAACTTTGACCTTCCTAAACAAAAAAGTCACTCCTTGTGGTATTTTCTATGTTGGATTAACAGCAAAAAAAAGTCAAAACAAGATGATCAGAAAACACAAATCTCCCATTTGTATGGGGAATCCGAAACTACCAGCGGTGGTATATCTCAGTGAATGCAAACATACTGTGGCCCAACTAAAATGAGTGTTTTTGATTTGAGTTTGAACCCAAGGTGTAGGATCTACTTGCAGTTAGCACCAATATTATATTGAATTGTTAGTAATCATGTGTTTTTTGAGCAAATTATATAAAAGTGTGCATATCAGCATTGAATTACCCATAGGCACTTACTGGCCAAGCCAAAAACATTCCTCCCTCATGCATCCAGCCTCTTAGTTTTTCTGTCAGGAGGTAAGGATGGGAAAGAGGGTGTCTTTAGGCTTGCTGTGGCAGCCCGGACCACAGGGTTTTCAGGGGAGGCTTCAATGAAAGAAAAGGTGGGTCAGAAGGTGCATGCCTATGCTTTTTTGCTACATCCTGATCCACTGGTAGAACTGGCTTTGTGCATAACTCGTGAACCGGGGCCTTTCTGCTGGGTTAACAAGAGTCTTCATTTACGAACCTTTTCCCAAGAATGTTGGCACAAACTGGACTTTGGGTCTGCAAGGGTTCAATAACTGTAAGGTCACTACCATCTTGGCCATCAGGCATTGAAATGAAACCCCATGTTTCCACGGAGTTGGTGCAGGAAGCATGTCCAGATTTGGAGATGTGTCCAGCCCAGTTGTCTCTCGCAAGTTAGCAGCAAGGTCTATCAGCTCCCACTCAGTTTATAACTCCCTGACCTTACTGGGGCACCAAGGTGCGAGTCCAAAGGGCATGGGATCACATACCTCATCAAAAAAGTCCTCCAATTTTGACATAAATCCACCTTTAGGGAGTGGGCTGTTTTCACGAAGGATCCTCGGTCCCGGTGGCACTGTGGAGAAAGGAGCTGGCTCCAGAGGATTGACGTTGGATGGGGGGTGCGGTGTAGAGATGGGCCTTCGCCTGTATTCCCTCAACAACTTTTATTAAACGGACTCTGAGCACAGCAGCTAGTGTGATATACAGCAAACACAGGAAATGGGTTACAATGAATTACACAAGACTAACAGATTCGCTCATTATAAAGTGTCTCTAGCCCGGTACATATTGATCGCCACTCAGGCATTTTGACCAACCCCCGCCCCATCAATCTAAACTGTAATCCCGTCCAAGGCAACTCATAGCAATGAGAATTGTCTAAGGATGGGCGGTTTCACAGTGATCACGGGAACCCTTTCTGAGTATTCTATGAATGGCATCCTTATTGGCCTGTACTTTGCGTACCTTCCATCACATACAGCAGTGTCCCCCTCCCTGCCACCAAGATTTCCCACACCTTCACCCACTAAATTTGAGCCGGCTGGTTTTTCCAATTGCGGGCAATAGTTATTTGGCTGCCTTCAGTAGGTGACCGATGAAAGTAGCCAGAGGTCCCGACTCCCAACATAGGGAGAACTCCCTCCCCAATGTCACCCAAAAGTATAATTGGTGGGGTGGCGGTCCATTGGGAGGTGATCTCTTTGATCTGGGCCAGTAACTCTTCCCAGAAATGCTGCACTTTGCTGCATGTCCACAGTAAATGCAGCAAAGAGCCTTTGAACACCCAACCCCTCCAACAGTTGGGCAAATGTACGCTATTCATCTTGTGCAATCTCTGTGGAGTTAAATACTATCTATAACAGAGTTTAAACACACTTTTCTCGTCAGTCGCACAACGTGAGGATCTATGCATAGGGGACCATATTCGGTGTCAGGTCTCCCGATCCATTTCCACCCCCCAAGTCTTGCGCCCACTGAACCATATATGGTAATCGTTCCTGGGGATCCACTTTATAGAGCAGCCTGTATAGAGCTGTGCTCTTTCATTTTGTTAAACACACCCCCATGACATGTTCTAGTGCATTCAATGGCCTAGAGCTTCTTGTTTTCATGTTGGGAAGACCAGTGTCTCAGCTGTGCATGACGAAAACGTTCCACCTCCCCAAACTGAAACTCCACTTTGAATTCAGTCAAAGTCATTGTCTTGCCATACTTCTGTAATTGCTGCAAAGTTACTAATCCTCCATTAATCCAACTCCGAAACTTACTTTTTCATGCCCGGTTGGAACTCCGGATTGTTCCAGACCCACTCGTGATTCCAAGCGGCGTGTAGCTCCATTTACATAGTAGATCATATATTTTCTCAAAGTGAGCACAGAGAAGCCATGTCCGTCTGGTACAAAAACGGGGTCTGTGACAAAGGAACTAGAAACATTACTTACTCGATCATCTTCCACTTGGGTGTCATGTCGTCATCCCACCATCCCAGAAACCTGCCCTGCTAGGTTATATTGATGAACACCTCATCCCGTGCATCAAGACCTTCCTGGAGATCCGTGTCTTCTTGTTTCCCCAGACAAATTGAAACCTTTTCGACTGCAGTGACCTCAGACTGGGATCTTGACAGGTAGCGCAAGACAGTGGTACAGCAACCTAGGGACCAGGTTCATCTTCACAAGATTCCCTGCTTCCTACACCTGTGTAGGTCCGCTGAGAACTCATGCATCAGCTGCAGGAAATTACACTGGTAGATCCTTTAGGTGGTGCTTGGGATCCAGACCCCCGGGAAAGGAATGGACTCAGGGCCCCATTTTATCGGATGTAGTGCTTCTAAATGTGGTCGTTCATATGAAGGGATAGAAACAAAGGCTGCATTTATTATAATTGACCATAAAGCCCAAAACTGACTTCAAGTCGGTTAGTTCCGCACATCCATTATAGTTACCCTATCAGTGTATTGGGATATTTTATATTCCTCCCTATCCACCGTAATCCCTTTATTCCCTATGTTATGCCTCACTTTACTAACCAGTGGTGATGGCGAACACCCCTGCCTGGTCCACCTTGACATGGCTATCCCGTGTTATGTCGCCTGTTGACGCTAATGGAGGTCAACTGCGCCTGGTAGTTTGCTAAAATGAGGGCCAACCCCAAAGGCTTCCACAAGTCATGTCTTAGCGCTTTTACGCCTCAGGGCTTATGTCTTCAGCGCTACAGAAATAAAATAAATAAGGTGCACTGAATGTAAGCCTAATTCACCCTATCAAAGGCCTTGTGCGCATCAAAGGCAATAACGCCCATTCAATTCCATCGCTAAGCGCCAGCTCAATTAAGTCAACCCTCTGTATGTTATCATGGGTACTCTGATCCACTATAAACCCAGTTTGGTCTTCATGTATTCGCCTTGGGAGGACCCCCATAAGCCTATGCGCCAAGATCTTAGAATAAAGTTTTGCATCATAATTCATTAGGGTAATTTGTCGATAATGATCGCATCTGGCCGGGTCTTTCACCGGTTTAGGTATAAATATAGTAGTCAAATCCTCCATAGTCTGAGTGTTCTGCCTGTAACAAGGAATGAGTTAAACAGCTTTCTTAGGTGGGAGGTGAGAAGGCTGTGAAACTTCTTATAGAAGGTGGCATTAAAGCCATTGGGACCTGGGGCTTTATTCTTGAGAGATTTTATGGCCGATTCCACCTCGAAAACATGAATAGGGGCGTCCAGATCCCGAGCAAGATCAGCAGATAGCTGGGGAAGATGGGTATCAGCAAGGTATTGTTTTTGCCCGTTTCCCTTGGCACTAGTCCACCTGCCTCCACAACCCCCTTAGCACTCGCCTGACCCATGGGCCTTTTTTCCGCCCTGACCGGCACTTCCCCCTCTACCCCGCACTTTTTACTTCACTTGCACGATCGAATGACAAGGCCTAGTAGGACCATTTTTGTTTTTCTTCATCCCTGACCCCTCTTCTTTTGTCTTGCTGCGCCTCGAAAACACCTTTGGCTGTATAGGTGCATTATAAATAACAGAAGTGGAGTCGGTATTGAGCCTACAGTAGTCGTCTTTCAAAGAGTGTCTGCCGGCACCACTGAGGTTCAATAGGTCTGGGAAAAGAGGTCTAGCATCTTAAGACAGAGCCTCCCACGCCTCCTGCATGCAGGACTGGGTGGGAATGGTACCTTTTCCTCAGAGAAGACCATAGAAATGTGACTTTTCTTGGAGGAAGAAGAATGATGCCTGGAGGAACCGCCAGAGGATTGTGACCCCTTGCTGTGCTTCATCTTTTTGTCCATGCGGACTGGGAAACATTCTTTGGTTCGGCACTCAATGCCTGGCAACCTTGAACGCGTTTGTCTGCGTGTCTTGTCCTTTTCCAAAACAGTGTAAACAATCTGTGGTAGTTGAAAATGGACATTTGACATCCACAGTTGTGAGTGTTTAAACTCACAAGTCTTAGTCGGATTCGGCACAGCGAGAAACGCCAAAACTTCTAATGAAGGTGCGTTCCTGAAGCTGACAGACTGCGTGCAAAAAAGGAACTAAGGTCACGGGATGCAGAGCCTCAATATATACCGGCCTTGACGTCCTATCCTATGCAGGGAGCATAATACAGCGCCTCAATGCCCTGGGCTGCTCGCGCGCTATATAAATGTAAATAAATAATCTCATTGAGTGGCGATGACATGGAGGTGTGCTGCATCCCCCTGCTGGTGGAAAAAAGTTTCCAAAGAGCCGCTGCACTGTAAGATAGATATCAGATGAGGAATCCGTGGGAGAAAGGAATCCATTTGAAGTTTTATTTCACCTGGAAATTTGCTGAGCTTCACTCAATTTGTGAAGCTTTGTGGCCTTCAGTTGTTATGTCAAACAGGCATTTCAATCGCAACATTTCTGAAGGGGGAGGAAGAGAATGCTGCTGAGCTGGCAGCAAAAGGCATACAATGTAAGCATCTGAAATTTCTTGGAGAATGGGGAGGTACTGTTAAGTTCCTGACTAAGACACCCTAGTTTTTGTGACCTCAGAGCTCAACCGTCTACTGTAGCAGGACTTAAAGGGAGAAACAAAAAATATTGTTCAATCTATTTCACTGCTGAAAGTTCCAAGGCCATAACCACCACCCCCATGTGCTTTCATGGACAGTAGCCCAAGGAAACAAAGCAGTAGGAACTGTGCCAAATATTTGGTCAATCGGTTTGAGTACATTTCTTTATGAGTACACATCTGTACAGAATAAGAATTCATGAATTTAAAGCTGGAGTAAAACGCTAGGACATGATTTTTTGCTACAATGTAAAGTGAAATGATAAAAAAACAAAAACGTAAAGTGAAAGGTTCACAATGGGCCTTTAAAGCAGACAGAAGTTCAAAGTTACTCCTTACCAGAATGCCCTATGAAAATGTTTCCATGATTTATTGGGGTGGAGGAAGGGAGGTGTTTAGGAATTTATTGACTGGGTTCTACCCAATTAGTACCTGGTTAGGGGGTGGTGGGGTGTGGTAGCCTCCCAGCTAATCAGGAGACTCAGAACGGGGTCTTTATCGCATGGTAAAGCCCCCGATCCGAGCCTACTCGGAGCGGGAGGCCGGCATCTTCCCTCACTGTACATCAGGTAATTGTGCCATTGTACCCCCTCCACCTTCCCCCACCACCAATTTCCACATCCCCAACCCGCCCCCACCTCCTCACCACTTACCTTGTGCTCCCCCGTCCCTTGTGGGCACCGGGAACACTGTTCCCGGCACATCTCCTTCCGGGAAATGGGCACCAAGGAAAGGGTGTAGGGACTACAGGTAGTTCTCCCCGATCAATGGCAGCCATCTTGTTTTGTAGTTTTTTCTCAAGTTGAGAAACGGCAAAAATATTGTGTCGCAACTTGAGAAAAAACACTATTAGTACCCTGGTACAACGTGCCTGGGTACAATAGCAATATAACCTGGGGGGAAGACAGGGCATGCCCCGAGGGAACGTTAAAGCGTGAATGAAAATTTTGCCCTGGGGCATTACCTACCCCCTCTCCTCAGGTTATATTGCTTAAGTATAAGTAATCAACAGTATACGCATGCATGAAAAATATAAGTGCCTAGACCGCCTGAGCTGACTGCCTAGCCGCCTTACATTGTATTAGTACTCGACGAGTGGGGTGTGGCGGCCTCCCAGCCAATCAGGAGGCTCATAATATGGGCTTTACCACACATTAGTAGCCGGCACGCGCAGCGCACCGGGAATCCAACGTGTTGATTGGCTCTTTTCCGAGCCAATCCACACGGTATTCCCGTGTACGCCGTGCGTGCCAGGTACTCTGTTCCCGGCGAGGGGCGTGGCAGCCCCTCAGCCAATGAGGAGGCTTGAAACGGGGCAATCCCCGCTCCGAGCCTCCCCATGGCTGGAGGCTGCCTTCGTCCCCCGCCGGGGACTCAGGTAAGACTTCTTTTTTTTCCCCTCCCTCCTCCCACCTCCCTGCCCTCCCCACCCCACTTACCTTCTATCCCTTGGTCTCCGGCGGAGGACGATGGAAGCCTCCAGGCGTGTGGAGACTCGGAGCGGGGCCATCCCCGCTCCAAGCCTCCACACGGCTGGAGGCTTCCAACGTCCCCCGCCGGAGACGCGGTACGTTTTTTTCTTTTTTTTCCCCCTTCCCCCCTCCCAACCCCAACCCCACTTACCTTCTTTTTTCTTCTTTTCTTGGGAGCGAACGCGCTGGAAACACTTTTGTTCCCAGCGCGTCCGCTTCCGATGGCCGACATGGAAAGGGAAAATGGACTACGTTTTCCCTTTCCCGGTGGCCATTTTTTTCCACTTTTTTTTCTGTTTTGAAACGCGGCAGCATTTCTAAACAGAAAAAAAATGACATAAGTACTCCGGTCTAACGGGCCGGGGTACTAATGGCAATAAGACCCGAGGCGGCAGGCCAATACCGCCCACGGTAATGCCGTGCTACAGTCGGGCCTGTAACTACGGCCCCGGGGGCATTAACCGGGGCGGTATTAGCCCGCCGCCTCGGGTTTTATTGCCACAGTAAAACACCCGCGACAAGCCTCCTCGGAGCTTGACGCCGTCATATTCCGTTGCCGGGTCTGAGGTAAGTTCCCATTTCCCCTTCCCCATTACCCTTTTCCACATATTTGGCCACCCCCCCAAACCCACCCCACTTACCTGGCACTCCCTTGTCCCTTGCTGGCCCCAAGAACACTAATGTTCCTGGCACATCCCTGACATGGAAATGGCTGCCATGGAAAGGGAGAAGGGACTTTGTGTACTTCCCTCCTCCCTGACCCATGGTGGCCATCTTGTTTTGTATTTTTTTTTAAGTGAAGTAACGGCATGCTTGCCGTTTCTCAAAAAAAAAAAAAAAAACACTATTAGCAGCCCAGTACAACGTGCAGGGATAATAGCAATAAAGCCGTCTGGGCAGAGGCATTACCGGGACAGGTAATGACCCAGGCTAAAGTGAACAGCCCTCGATTTGCTTGGCTTCTAACTGGCCTGGACATTACATGGCCTGTTAATGTTCCCGCCCACAAGGGTTTATTGCTTAATTAAAACAAGGACTAAATTAATGAAGTCAAGATAAAAGGTGAAAACACTTAAAATACAAGGCACCTGCTCAAAATGTTAAGGAGAATACCACATGATTTTCTCTTGGTGAATAAAATGCACAATAGAAGAGTTGGGTTTAATTGATGGGGCACACCGTCTGTATGGGTGGAAACAGTCATGGACAGGATTCCCTTTTCTTTCAGTGCTATGAACCTGCTCAAACATTCTCTGATAATGCGACGATCTAAAAGCAATGTAAATTAAGTGAACTGGGTCTTTACAGAAGTTACAACAAAATTGGACTAAAACACAACCCCATTATGAAGATATTCCTTGCAGGTGAAACTACAGACAGACAGACAGAAATTCTATGTCAAGTTCCAATAGCTTAGGCCCTGTATCACTAGACATTGCTTTATTTAGAAGTCGTAATTCTTCCTCAGCCTAATACCTCTGTCTTAAGAGGTAAATGTGGCCCACAGGATTTAGATGTTTTTCTTGCTTTGGTCTAAAAGCCTTTGAAGTGAAAACACAAATAATTGCTGCACACCCTACCAATATCAAAACATTCACATTTCCCCAACTTAACCTCTACTGAACAGCCAGTGATACAAATTATTTTATACACAATGAAGCTAAACAGGTCTCATCATTATGAGTTATAAGCTTAAATTGAAAAGACTTGCAGAATTTAGACAAGTGATTTTTTTTTAAAATGAATGTTTATTATGTACAATCTGGTTTTCTTTTTGCAGTGTGCCAAAAAATATTTTCTTCAAAACTTCCAACAACAGCAAAAAAGGAAAAGTTCTTTTTTCTTCCTTATTTTCTTTTTTCTTTTCAGTAAGAAAATACAAATATGTGCTCTGAGGAAAAAGCAGTAGTAGTCCTTTGCCAACCCCCTGGAATAAAGAGAAGGGAGAGGGAACAGAGGAAAGCTAAAAGACTGCAAATAAAAACAAAAAAGAAAACAGATTCCCAAAGTATTCTATGTACAATAGTCTCCAGGATGCCCGACCACTTTACCCTTTTTGTAAAGGATACACCCGTTTCGATATATATATATATATATATATATATATTTTGTTTTCTTATTCTAAGAAACAAGTCAGAGTTGTGATCCAGGCAGTTGCATCCGTAACCAAGGAAAGGCGCGTTCAGGGAAGTAATGCATTTACTGGTACTACATGACATACAATGCTTTTCAAAAGATGTGCCATGCATTTGTGCCCCACAGTCTATTGCCTAATACATGGATCACATTTCCATTGGTCTTTTGTCCATCAACGCCCCCTGTATGGCTCTCCTCGCAATGCATCAGATTACAAAAGGTCTAGTTACTATATTGTCGGCCTCTACGTGTTGTTCCCATGTCACCAGCCATGACTATTTACAACTTTCGAGCTTTGTAGCCTTGCTTACTAAACCAAAGATGTGTTTTCGTTCCTATGTACAGAGCCTCTGTAATTACTTTCTTTGCCAGCTCCAATATGAAACCTTTCCATGTATATGGTAAAATATGGCCTTTTATCCTCCTTAGAACTAGAATTAGGGTCTTGATTACCCTTTCTGTCAATTTTCTCTACAGTGAAACATATTTTGCCTAGATTATCGAGCACATAGCTTCCACCATCAACTAATCTCCATTGACTTTCTATACCATCTGGCTGCAGGTTATCTTTCTGTACCCTTTACCATTATATATACACATCCCCCACTGTCCCTGGCATACAAATCCTTGTTTATATTTATTCACACCCTAAATCGATCTGTTTTCAGAGCATGCATTCTTCTATGTCCTCTGATCATGCAATGTTCCTAGAGCACTGCCCCTGCACATCACCTTTGGATATTCCCAGCCCTCAGAAGTCTGTACTATACCATTAGTCCCTGCAATGAAAAATACATTAAGCCAATAGGTAACCGTAAAATAGGTGACTGGACAAGTTTACCCCCACGTACAAAACAAATTGGAGGTTTTAGTTTGCCTACGTACCCCCTTTGCAATTGAATTGTGGGTTGAAGCAATGGGAAAGGTTATCAATATTAACCTTATTGCAGCAGGCTATCCGTTAAAGCAAGAGTGTGTCAAACAGAAATCAAGTCGCAAAAAACATCCTTCAAATGGCAATGCAGCTTATACTGGTGGGATCAAAGGCACATACACAGAACTATCGCAGACCACCACCAACTCATCGGGGGCAATAATGCTGCAAGTCCTTGCATCTTGCAATAAGCCCATGCACACAACCTAGGTGCTACTTTACAAAACAGCTGTGGCAGATAAGAATGCATCAGACACCATTTCACAACCGCTTCATTTGGAGCCATGCCAGCATGTCACCACCATTTCTGAAACTTTCTGGCAGCAGAGCCATCTGCAGTGTTAAACCCTTGTTGTATTAACATTTGATATATCACTTCTGCCACAACCATCATTTTGTATTTCAGATAGTTATTTTTTATAACAGCAGTGTCCATTTTCATTTGGAATCTTTTGCATTCCAAAAGAGCACATGTACTTGCCATTTTGAGGTTAAACAAAATAATCTGAACTGGAGGCTTTGAGGACTTGGACACAATGTGGCTACAACATTTAAAACACCCTCCTCAACATGGTTTTGGTGAACACAATTGGAAGTTCATGAAATAAAATCAAGCAGCTACTAAGAACCAAAATATAACATTTCCATTGGGTGCCCTGTTCTGGTTTGAAGAATTAATTCAACAAAACCAAGCACCTTATTAAGAAACGATGCACGAATTGTTCAAGGGGATCCACAATGATGTGCCAGAGTTTAAGTTCGTATGACATGTATTCAAAATTCCACTGGCAAAAAAAAGCATTTTTATGCACCAACAAGCAAATTAAGGAATCTGGAATTCATTCAATACTTGCTGTGCGAGTTTCCCTACATCCTAGGGTCCAACCCCCCAAGCAAATGTACAGAATAAGAATCTCCTGTCTACTTTGGTGGGCAGGTCTTCACCACAAATGTTTCTCCTTTTGATTTTAGTTAATTTGTTAAATAAATCTGGATTTCTAAAAAAAGCTTAAAAAGGCAGAGAACATGGCACTTATTTCTCTCTCAGGAGGATGTAATGCATGCTATTCCGATTAAAGCAAGTGCTACTGTTGGCAAGCACAACCCAGAACAAATCCTTAATTGGGGATTCACCAAAAGACATGCACAGGCGCTATATATGTTTTTCCAGCCATTTAAAATTACTGCTTCTCTTTTTTAAATTAAAAACAATTATAGCGTTTTTATACTGTATATTTTAGTGTTAATGCTAGTGCTCAGGACATGACCCTTGCAAGCATTAGAAAAAACGTCTAGTGCAAATAATCTTATAGGTGATGGTTTGGCGAGAGTAAAATTCGATTGCTTCTGCCTGCGACTTTTGACTTGTGCTGGGGGAGCAGTAATTTAGTGGTGGTGTAATTTCAACAGTTTGCTTCATAAAAGAAGGCAGTAGAACGTGGCCATTTGCCCCTCCATCTCCTTCTCACCCGGTAGGAAACACTCAAGTGTTTGATAGAGGAGAGCAGCTGTCTGAATTGGTGCACTTTAAAGATGTCACGGGGAGTATTTTAGGTGAAAGGGCAGAGCAGGGTTTGATGGTCTAAAGACAGAAAATACAAGTTTAAATGGTGCCTCCACTATGAAAGATGACGCAGAGGAGCAGAGCACATGTTTAGGTGCACAATTGTCTGGTTCATTCCTCCTTGCAGATTAGAAAGAAGCAGTCCAATCAGTGTTCAATTCAGAGACTGCTTGGTCTGACCTACACGTAGATGCAGACTGCTAAAAATCTGAAAGAGATGTTGTACCACAGACTGTTCTAACCAGAGGTCTGCTCAGAAGAAATCCCACTCTGTCCGGATTATCCTTTAGCTCTATCCCACTGCCATCACAGTACATTTAATAAATAGGATACAACTAAGCAGCACAACCATGTACTATAGCTACGCATCTAGTTTGTGAATTCCTTCAAAAGTTTGATTGGTCTTTAAACTTGGCAAAGCCCACATTTAGATAGAATTGTACTCATCTCTTGGAGTAGGAAGGTATGTCAGGTGAAATAGTGTCAAACTAAAAATAGTCCTTGTATGAATAAGGGGTGATTCCTCTCTTTTAGTCATAACTATCTAAAGGAGAAAGAAAGCAAACTAAGGGCATCCTAACAAAACTAGAAAATAATGGGCATTTCAGGTTTAGTAAAGCATTTCCAAATAATGAGTGGTGATTTATCTGAAACAGAGCAAAGCAGTTAAATTGAGGGGGACTTATGAAATACCAGCCAGCTCAGCAGAGGTGAAGGAAACAAGACTACTGCACTAACAGAGAAACATGATGACCACTTAAATTTAAGATGTGGAAAAATGATTTAGTTGGGCATAAGGGAAATTAAGTACTGTTTGACAAGACATTTGCTAGTGAACTAAAGTGGTAGGGTAAAGAAAGGGATTGGAGGGTTACTTATATGCAGTAGCAGAGTATATATTGCAAGGGATCACACTCTTTTCAGTAGACATCTTCTGCTGAAGGGCCAGAGGCCGTTAGGGATGTAAACTGCAGTTACAAATGGCAAATATGTAAAATGACTGACAAATTGGTAGAATTGCCACCTTTGCTCACTGATGGTGGTGTGATTAATTAGCAACACAATAGAGACCAGCATGTGGCGGACAATCTAGAAGGGAGAGGGGACTTACGACTCAGAAGCACACCAATAAAAGCAAGGATGAAAAGCAACTCAAGATGGTGTTGGTAAGGAGGATCCCGGACAATCATCACAAAGACGTGTGGGTGTACCTTGTGGCTGGAGCAGAGGATATAGATATATGTGTGTGTATATATATATATATATATATATATATATATATATATATATACACACATGCACACATACACAGACACACACACAAAGAACAAGAGTGAAGTCATGAAGACGCTCTGTGCTTCTGCAATAATGCCTGCTCTGAAAGAGTAATTTCATTACATTCTGTGCCTCAACTGGCAAATGGTGGTTTGACGGACAGCATGTGTAAGTAGTAATGTACCTGTCAAAATTAAAGAATCAACTGTGGCATGAAGCTGATGTTCCAATACTCAGACTTGAATGGGAAAAGCTCCCTCTAATGAAAAGAGCATTAACACAAGAAAATAGAACACAACATAAATCAGTAGCAGAGCCCAGGGAAGAAGGTTGATGGTTATTTGCTCCTCTTTCCTCTCACAATTGCCACAGGTTGAAGGTTGCCTCCTCATAAAGTGCAAACTGAGCAGTGTGTAACAGGAGTGGGAGAAGAAGAAACAGTGTGCGGGCCACATAGATCAATTCGAAGAGGCCACATCATCTGAATTTTGCAATATTGTTCTCAATTTCCACCCATTTCAGAGTACATTTCACCCAGCAAGGCATGGGTCTTATGGCCAACTGGCAAACTGTGGCAGAGAACGGGGGCATAAACCACATCAGACCTTTCTCAGGTGAAAATGCACTGCCCAAAGTCCCCCAACAGACCGTCTTGTCACATCAAGGTCAATACTGTCCCCACTCTCCTCACCAAGACCAGTTGTTGGGTATCCCTTGTCCCTTGTCAAGTTATTTGATAGATCGTAAAGTGGAGGGAAGATATGCTTCCAAAACCATATCAATCTAGTGAGGAGAAAGGTTCATTGGACAACACCTGCAACACAAAGGATGTTCAATGACATAGCACAAGGGGGAGGGAATTGCAATGATTTTGGTGATCCAGTGATGTGAACTGGGAAACCCAAGTCGTGCAAGTTAAAGCAATTTCAACTAAAACAAAGTGACACATGATCTCTAATGTTCCTACACCCCTACTGTTATTCTAGGCAAAAGGTGGAGGACATCAAATGGTTTTGAAGGGTACGTGAATCACTCCTTTCACGACATAATGCTAAAACAGCTCAACTGACATCAGCATGGATCCTGCTGTCCCTTGTCGGCCTGAATCCTCCGTTCGTCATTCGGGTTCCAGTTCTGTCTGTGGCAAGAGGTTGCGAGCAGCAGTGCTAATGAGAACAAGAAGATGCCTTTCTTCACAGATGATCTTACCCGCTTTACCCTTCTTTCCCACTGCTAAAAATGTTCACGGGTGGTTGGGAGTGTGCGTTTCCAGCATTCTTCCTACACACGATTGGAACGAGGTTTTACACATGTGTTTCTTTCTTTTGACTCCCTACTTCCTCTGCCCCTACCCCATCCAAAAAAGCCTGAGATATTCTGTGAACTCTGCTCCCATGCTTCTAGGGAGCAGTAGTCAAATTCAAGTCTGTAAAGTTAGAGAGCTAGTAGTTCGCCCTCTTTTTTTCTTCCTCCCCCCCCCTCGTTGGCGAGGAGGGGCGCGGCTTCAGTCTACGTCCATAGACTCATTCCGACAGGTGCTAGCTTGGCATTCGTGCGAGTTACATGGTGCTGCATCGTCCGAGACGCTACTGCTTGACATAACGTCTTCTACCTCTGTGTCCCCTTGTTTAGCAGAAGTTGCTGTGCTGGAGCGCTTTGCTCGTGTTGGAGGAGCTTTAGGCTGCCGGATTTTGTCTTGACGCTGGTAGAAGAGGACATATGCAGCTTTGGACTGTTCAGATAAAAAAGGGAAAATTAGAAATAACTAGCGGTTACAAGACATATTTAAATATCAGCTTGCATGCCATTGAACAAAGTGGTCACAACATGGTCTATAATGCAAAAGTAATTCTAAGATTAGTACAAGTTACTCAGTATAGTAACTCTAGCATTCCTTTCCTTAAAGCAGTCTTTCTGACTTGTAGAGCAGGGCGTTAGATGAAGGTTTCTGAAGACCAACATGCATGGTTAGGCAGGGTTTTCACAATGTTTTCCTGTCTCTTGCAATAGTAATGTCAACAAGAAGAAAAATGTTATTTGCATGTAACTACAGTTCTCCAGCATTGGTATCTTTAATAGATTCACTGCGGTCGAAATTTGGTTTTGTGCAGCAGGAGCTGAAAGAAACCCCTGGGCCGGGAGGGAGGGTGGGAGGTGGGGGGAATAACCTTCTGATCACAAGTTATTTGCCTGACCCAGGAGCTATTAAAGTGGACAATGCTATTGTGCTTCATCAATCTATGTTCACCAGATGACAATGGGGGGAGGGGTAACAGGAACATAGTCATAACTAAGTGATAATGGGGTCTATGCTCTGCAAAAGATCTTTAACAACAAAAAAAAAAGATGAATTATGGTAGTGCGGCCCGGGATACAGCCAACATGCAGCTTGGTACCCCTTCAACACAACATTGAGGGGGCCTAACAGAGTTTCGTGTGGCGGTTTGTCAGAATCACTGTGCTCATTTTCACAGCTAGAAGGCTTAATTTGTAATTTTCACATCAGTGCACCTCATGATGAATTTCCCACTCTGTACTGGGCCAGATTATCAAAGGTTGGCGCAGTTTGTTTTTCTAGTATCGTCAACCAGTGTACAGTTTGAAATGATCAAATATAAGCGCTGCGCTGCCACCACTTGCCTTTTGAGGTTATTATTTGCAGCGTTGCACTGCTTCAGCGGCCAGATTATTATCAACACACTGCACTAAGGAACAGTTTTATTTAGCATAGAATTACGAATAGTAATTTCTTTGTGATTATTGTAGATTGCTCTGCTTTTTAACAGTGCGTGACCAAAAGAAATGTGATTATTAAAGAGGAGTACCTCCTTCATAATTGGTAAACTTAGCGACTCCAGCATACTGTTAGGCGGAGTGCTTTAAGTGGGGTGTTAAATTGAAAGGGGGGGTTCTCTGATTAGGGGGTGTCGCTTAAGTACGAGTGCTGTGGCCATGTGCCCAACAAGATCCTCCCCAGCCCTTACATTCAAGGAGCCTTGGTTAAAGAAATGCCTGAGGGGGTCTCTGAACAATGCCATCTTAATCACTTTTGGGGCCCTGGGCACGCATATCTTTGGGGCCCCCCTCCACCAAACCAAAGGAATTAAGTGATCAATAATATCTGGTCGTACCCTTCTCCCCCTTGTCCTGATCACAACCTATAGGTTGATATGCTGCCTTGCAGCTTTCAAAATAAGTATGTTTACTCCCTTTAAGTCCCCTTACCCTATTCATTCTTGCTCTAATCAGAATGACAAACAAGTGGCATTTGAAGGCCAACATTAGCAGTCTATGAAGAGGTTACTTCTGTTCTAGTATAGATACAGGGTACTTTTTATCAATAAAATAGCATCCAGGAAGGTATGCAGGATGTAGTGTTAATGCAGGGCCGTATGCAAAAGGTACATGTAGCCCAGAATAGACAGAGCTCACATTAGCTGCCTCACAGAATGCAAAAGTGCTCAAGCATGGATAGGGGAGAACAAATGGAAGGAAGGAGAATTCTACACATACCATAGCATGGATAATGGATGCGGATTAGAAGCTACCACAAAGGTGTCTGTATCCAAACAGACTGAGATAAGAAGTGGGATATGGTTTTCAAATAGTGTTACCATTACAGATCAAATGAACAAGTGCTGTGGTGTGCAATATATCAAAGCTCACTACTATAGTGGAAGCACCACTATAGCCAGTGAAACTATGAGTGAGGCTTTTAGGATGATCATACCCTGAGAAGGAAATCACTCTGAAGGGCTGACAATTTTGAAAGGTTTAGGGACTGGCAATTTTTAGAGGTTAGGCCCTACAAGATGAAATGAGATGCCCAGGATTACACATTGGTTAAGGAGTGGATGTGTGCCAACTCTGCAATATCTCCATTTGAACACTTTGTTTTAGTTCATGATAAGAACTGGAAAAGAATCTAATTTTAGAAAACTGACTTGGAATGTACACAAATCACATTACCAAACATGACCATTTATAAAAAAACGAAATATTACAGAACGTTTTTTTACGCAAAATAGGAATGAGTCTAGCTTCATTCTCTTTATCATCAAGGTAAGTATATAAGTACCAGCACCAATCGATGTGATTTAACACATTTAATCTGGGTTTTTCTTTCGTATTTTGAAGTTTTAAATACTTCCAAAACAATGGCTTGACACTCATTTATAAACGTGCATAAAAATCTTTGACTTTTTCAAAAAAGCAACATTTTTTGTGTCAAACGAGCAGACGTTAAAATCTGCTTGCCAGAGGCCTGCAACATCTGGTATGCTCTCTTCAGTCTACCACCCCTTCCAGTCAAATGGCCTACATAAGAAGAAAGGTCAAGTAATGGGCTAAACAATACCACTGCATACAAGAAGGCAAACCTCACATAATACAGCACAGTAATGTAAAAGAGATTAGATGATTTGACCAGGATCACTGTATCATCTGCTGACAAAGCCAGGCTGCAAGCAGTGTTATGTATGATTGTATGCAGTACCCTTTGGGAGACTACACCAACCTTGTCCTCCAGGCAACAGGTTACCCAACCTTTGGTAGAAATCTGTACTACACAGGTTGGTAGTGTGGCTGAGCAGACAGGCTTATCTCAAGAGGGGTCAATGTGAGCAGTAGGGTTTTTACACAGATTCACAGTAACAAGTATTCAAATAGACTCTTAAATTCATGTTTTCTTGATTAAATAATTATTAATTTAACAGTCAGTTGAATAAGCCTTCTTTAGAGGGGAGTAAAATTTATGCAACACAAAAATACACTCTTAGCTTCTCTAAATCAGCAAGTACCCATTTGAGATGGCACACAGATTCTTCCTACACCCTGAGGCGACTTAAATAACTAGGACACTGTGGACATTAATATATCACTGGCACATTTAGAGCAATACTGACCATGGTGTCAAAGAAGAGGGCTTGGGAATAAGCTTAACAAATATTCTGAAGCAGGTAAGTACTTTTGAATCCCCCCCCCCAATGCAAAGTAAATTAATCCTTTCCTGGAGGAAAAGTAAAGCACAAAGTCAGAGGTAAGAAGAGTCTTTCAGGTAGCCAGGTCGGCCAATGCTAATTGTGCAAAAGTCTAGGTGAGCCGTAAATAATATCGCCGGGAAAAGGTTGCAGCAATATTATATGGGTGACCAAATATATGGGGACAGGGGCAAACAAAACAACATTTTTTTTTAAAAAATAAAAGTTTGGGGGTTGCGTGGGTGACCCCCGCATGTTCCAATGTGGCGACATTATTACATGGAACCCTTGCAGTTAAGTAAAGGTCTTGCACAATGTTTTAGAAGTCTTGTAGGGAAAAATAGAATCACTGTACGGCCACAAGCTGGAAGGCTTGTGAGGGGCAAAGCTGCAAGCAACTCTGCAAAAGCAACGAAGACAAGTCTCAACTGAGAACTAGCAAGGCTACACGACAAGAGGTAATTCCCCCTAGTTTTACAGTAACTTTGGTTAGAAGAAATTGGTTCCAGCTAGCTTCTGTTCCTGTGTAGGTCTGCAGATCCTGTTGTTCCTGGGCCTCAGTCGTGGGGACAAGAGGGAGGAGTCCGGGGGACTCCTGCACTACAATTGAAGGTCGGCAGTCGCAATGGGCAAACTTCAGATCAGCAGCACTTTGTGGTTTCAGCTCCTTGTGGCTCTCGCAAATAGCACCACTGTGGTTCCCGGATACCACTACAGATTTTCCTCGTATCTGAGGTCCAGCACTCTGATGAGGTGGCTCAGGCTTGGTTATAGTCTTGCTTCCTGGGAGTCCGGAGGATCTTCCTGGAGCTCGGGTCTGACTTAAAGACACTCGCTTCATTCTGGTGTTCCTCTCCCCGGCACTTCGATTCCTGCAGCAGCAATGGAAGTACAGCCAGCTTCGAGAGGATTTCCAGATGAGCTCGTCTTGGGGCCGTTTGGTCCCACCAACCCAAGGGAAGTCGTCGTCCTTTGCAGGTCTTCTCTAGTCGAGGCGAATTCAGAGCTTTAGCACTGCAGCAGGGTTTCACCGGGCAAACCAACCGTTCAGGAGTTGCAACAGGTCTCTTTTCCAAGTTCTTCTTCGGATCCTTTTGTCCAGTGGTCGACTCTGCCTTCCAAGCAAAAAGCCTCACCTTTTATGCAGGTTTCTCCCATTCATTTGCAGCCTAGCTGTCAATCACACAGCAGGGTGGCTGTTCTCTGAGGACAGCCCTCCAAGCCAATCACCCTTGAGTGCATTCCTGTAACCAAGGAGACTAAGCACAGGAAGGTTTGGGCACCTCCCTTGCTTCCTGCCCTGCTAGACACGCTGGAGCCAGAGGTGGGCTTCACTCGTGAATCCTGCCAAAGACAAAACAAACAAAAAGGACCAAACCTGGTTTGGCATGCTGAGTAAATCTCAAGAAGGACCTTTCCAACAAGAAATGGTGAAAAAAGACTGGGGCCATTTTGACAAAATGGGCACCCATGGTTGCTTCACTGCAGCTGCAATTGCAACCCGCGGTAAAAACACTCAATGGTAGTAAAAAATAAACCACTGCCACAAGCCATTAATTGCAGAAAGCCTGAAACTGGTACGAACGCAGTGTGTAGTGTTGAATGGCTGGGTACTTGTCCCAATGCACATTCCTTGTTGTGAGTGTCTGAGAGGGAGGAGAATGGCCTGAATGCACTGTATGCCCGATTAGCTGACCGACTGCTGAATGCCCTTCTGAGTGAAAGGTTGCCCGAGTGTGACCCAGCAGAATGAATGGGAGATCAACAGTATATCTGGAGACGTCTCACTACTAGAATTTGTTCAGAAGCTGAAGTCGAAACTGATGCTTGATCTCGACCACCAAACTCTAAGAAGGTGGTTAACTGTTGTCTAAAAGCCGCCGTGACGTCGAGACTGATCGAAGAGAGGACCTGGTTAGGTGCCCTCTTCCCGAGCTCCGAAGGACTCCGAGGGACCATCTAGCACCGCTAACCTTCACCAAAGCTCCCTGGAAGTCAGACCCTCGACAGGCTGCCGACTGGAGACGGGGACCACCGAGGAGAACAAAAAGAAGCATCGGACATTCCGTCTACCATCGACCACCAGAGTTCGCAGGTTTGCTGTAACCGCTAGAGGCCCGTCGAAGCAGTGTTGCCCAGAAGCGCAGAAGCGGGGACCGATTGACGCTGTGCCGTCAACGTCCGGAGCAGCAACACTCCATTGATTAAGACATTCGAATTGAAGGAATCTCTCAACCGCATCACCGACCGATTTGTCCCGCCAGAGAAAGTCGAGGCTGCCGACGTGCCGAGGAGAATCGGCCAGTGGGTTTCCCGCCACCCAAAGACTGTAGAGACTGCGGACAACTCGACGCTCTTGCTGGACCAAAGTTCTTCACAAACTCTTTGGGGTCCTGAACTATCGACATCGAGGTGCCCAGCATGCCTCATCCTTGCAGGACGTCTTCGTCCCGTCTTCGATGAGCACCGCCAGGACCGAAGCTGCTGCTTCGACGCCACCGAACTTTCCATCGAGGATTCTCGACACCAAGTTCACTTTCTTCGAGGCCCATCAACTATCCGTGGCTCCTGCTTTAAAGGGAGTACCTCAAAAAGGATCCATCAGCGCCTCCTTGAGGAACTCTGCTATTCCAGGTACATTGGGGTGGTAGAAACACTTTAGAAGGGAATAATTGAACAATATATGGACTGGGCGTGTAGTATAACTTTATTTTACAGGTTGTCCAGCTTGGGGGGGGGGGGGAACAGGGGGGTGGGAGGGGGATCTTCACACAGAACTGAGTCTAGTGGTAGGGGCCAGTATTCTGCCAATTTTTCTACCCAACTGCTTTCCTCCTATGTCTATTGTTGGTTACCTTTATTAATTGATTTGTGTAACATTTGACCAGAGTACAGTTGATGTACTTTAATGAAATCTGATAATTGTGGTACCACCTAGAACTGTATATATTTGCCATTGTAACCTTAATTATATAAAGACTGTGTTCGCACTAATACAGTGTGTGGACATTCCTTTGTGGGTGCTTGGGGGCTACACTGTACTTAAAAACCAGCCTGCATCATCTCCTGAGAAGCTAGGCCTTGATTGCTCTACCATAGCTACCGAATAGAGAATCTTAGCTGGGGTCCTCTGTGCCTCTCCTCTGCCATATAGAGAGCAGGAGTACAGACACCCCCCTCCAGTCTTTACATTCAGGTGTCAGCATTTCACATTAGAAAAAAGAAAAGGCAAAGCATTCAACACCGTTTTCCCTTGACAAGTAGCACATGCGAGGAGCAATTTAAAAAAGCACATGCCACACCTTTAAAACACAACATTCAAGCTGATCACTGCCCCATTGAAGCATCAGTCACCTAACTTAATAAAGTTACAGGTGTGGATGTGTTTTAAATTGGATTGTCTCAGTTACACACCGATTGCCATTGGACAGTATGGTAATGATGGTATGGTAAATGACACTGCTTTTGTGGAGCGTTACAAGGTATATACAAGCATGTATCATGACAATGCACAATATTCAATAGCACCTATTATTGTCTACATTACTCGAAGAAACATTTTCCAATATGTTATGTTTTTGTGTACATTTCAGTTAGCATATCATTCTTAACAATGGTGAAGGGTAACACTTAACACATACATGAAGTGATAGGAGCTTCGTAAGCAGAACACGCTTTAACAGTTAAATACTTCTAAAAAACACCAGCACATTCATGTGCTTGCCACTCCCACACTCGATGGTAAGGCAAGTTGTGTGAGAGACTTAACACACCTCTTGAAGTTCATACACACAATGGTGTGCCACTTCAGCAGTGACTTAATTTGGCTCAATAAAAAAAAGAAACTATGATAATCGCATTCTGTGGTGCTGATCAAAACTGTGTTAGAAAGACCTGCGCATAACAACCTTGCGCTCGAGAGCCCCTGCACGCCGCTACCCCAGTCTGCCCATTGACTGGCTCAGGAGGCCTGCCGCAGGTTATCCTGCCGATCTCTCAATAGCAGCCTGGCCCCTACTTGCAAAACAAGTTCTGATAGCGATAATGTAAAAATGTTAGCTGTGAGTGTGGCGGGTGAGAAGACCATTCATTGCAGAGGACAATGTATGTGTATCGGGCAGGGCGATAAAATGTAGAAACATGCAGGCCTCCACGGAACAATGCTGTGCCCACCACCTGATAGTAATAGTGAGCAGTTGAACCACACATTCATTACAGAGCTAGTCGCCAAATTTGCCTTCGTCCACACAATTGAAAGTAAAGCTTAATCATCTAAGCGAACATCAATTTCGGCTGCTGGATTCACATGCTGGTAAATATTCCATGTCTTGCTGGAATTCTTTGGCATATTTAAAATGCATTTTTAATTGTACATAACAGGAAACTGCACTCACTTTAGTATTCTGTCAGACTCCTATTGGGCCATTGTCACCCAGTAAATGGGTACACTGTCCCTTACTTTGATCCCAAGGTCATCTTCATATTCTTTCAGTGCATGGTCAGTGTACATTACCAAGCTTCAGGAGGGCTTGTGAGAGGGTCCCATGTGAACCTATTAGGATACTAGTGCTGGAGAATCATAGCTAAAGGCAAGTAACACAATTTTTCCAGCAATGGATCTTTCATAGATGCACCAGCTGTCAAATAGATTACAAAGCAGTAAATACATACAATAGACAGGGACGATAAAGAGGAGAGAAAACAGGGATCATCTCAGGTGATCAGGCTGCACAGGACCACCTGGCCAACCCCAAACTCCTCCGCCATCATTTAGTTAATGCAATAAAACACAGTGAGGATATGCAGGGTTCTCATGTCGCCGCTCTGGAAATGTCCTCAGGCTGCAGTGTCACCAAGAGGGCTGTGCTAGATGACAGTTCTTTGTAGAGTGCGCCCTCGACTTTCCAAGGAGTGGACTACTATACTTTCCATGATACAAGGCAATGCAGGCTGACAACCATTGGGCCATTGTGGCCTTTGAGACTTGCCAGTGCAGTAAGGTTTGAATGCTACATACTGAGTAGACATGTGATCTTCCGCTGGCATCTAAGGGTTACCGAAGAAAACCGTTTGTACTAGAGGCTCATTCAAGGTAAAATAATAGACTTTTGGCATGGGATTAAAGGATATAGCCTCCCTTTTGAAACACGAGGTCAAAGAGCAAAAGAAGAGTGATTGGCTGTGTCTGGGAAAGGGGTCATCAGATCCAAGAAGCAATACTGCCTCATCAAATTCTGGTGCAAGGAGTATCACCTTGCCCAGCTACAGTCTTACTTCTTAAGGACTACTACAATTAGTAGAAGAGCGTGAAATGCATAGAGGAACTGTCACAAGGAATCGTGAAGACCTTCCATAGAGTGCCTGACTGATTAAATCAACCAGTCACACCTGGGGTTCACAAATAGGTCTATTTCTAGTATTCCCCCCCATGCTTGGAATATGAAGTCCACCTGGTCCTGTTTCAATGCACATTCATTGCAGGACTGCATCTCCCTGCTTAGTGAGTCGGTTAGTGCGTTGCTAACTTCCAGTAGGTGAAAGGATGTCCGGAACACTCCTTGCTACAGAGCCCATTTGCATAGATCCTGCACTTCGATTAACACAATTTGTGACATTGGTCCTCCATGTTTTCGGATGTAAAACAGTGCCATCTTATTGTCTGAAGATCCTCACCATCTTCCCTTTCTGTTAAAGCAGGAAAGATATCCCCACCCAAAATAGGGCTCTGAGCGCAAACATTTCTGTGTAACCTTTTCTCCATTTACCATATGACCCTTTGCATGTAGGTCTCATAGGTGGACGCCACAACCCTCCATGGACACATTCGTAGTTACTGTGGTCTCAAAGTGTAGATCTGTAAAAGGCACTCCTCTTTAGATTGTTTTCGTTCTTCCACCAAAGTAGTTTTCCATTTAAGTGGTTGATGAGTTGTACTTGTTGTCCCAGTTTCCAGTAATTTGATGCCATGTCGAGTCTAGTCTAGCAACTCCTACAGTGGGCATAGTTAATGCCTGCAACTTTGAACTAGAGGAAAGCTTCACAGCATGCCAAGGGGAGACTTGAATGCATGGACCGTGGTCATCTGTTCCATTCTCAATGACTCTGGATTTGTTCCTCCAAAGGCCTTGCTTCTGAAGTTGTGGTATCTATGACCCCCTCCCCCTCATCCCTCCAATAACACCATATTCCTTTAATGGAATTCTGGATGGCTTCTTGTAGCGGATGGACACGCCTAACAATGTCGGGCACATCTTTGTACTTTCCATGTCCCGCTAGTATTGTTCTACTGTTGGTTCCCAAATCAGCCAGTAGTCTAGGTAAGGGTAGCGTTGGAGGCCTTCCCTTCTTAGATAGGCCGACACTGGCACCTGGCACTTGACTGACGCTCACAGGGCTGACTTTAGGCCAAAGGGAGTACTTTGGTGAAGTAGTCCCATTATTATGAAGCACATGTTTTTCCAGTGCTTGGGATGAATGGGAGCATGAAAATAGGCATGTTCCATGTGCGAGGAAGACTGTTGAGGAATCTAAGATCGAAGATGGGTTTCCAACTGCCTGACTTTTTCCAAACCAGAAAACAGCAGAAGTAAGCAATTGCAATGACAATGGGGAACTCTGTCTATAGCTCTTTTGACCAGGAGCGCTTTGACCTACTTTCGCAGTACATCCAGGTGATTTTCCACTTTGTAGATGGAGTTGTGGTGGCAGTATTCCAGAGTATGGCCACAGGCCACTATAGAAAGGAACCACTGTGGTCCGATGTTATCCTTCACCATTGATCCAAGAAAGATGCCAGGTGCAGCCTCTCTCATTCTCCATTGGGGTGCTGAAGTGTGAGGCGGCTGGTAGAACGAGGCAAGCCTGCTGGCTTGACTGACTCTTGGGTTAACAGCGAGTCCTTCCATCTGCTGCCACCTCCATAGTACTGCAGCCTCACCTTGTAGTGGGCTCCTGTTATGTAGGAAGCTCCCATATAGGATTGCAAGCAAGAGGATGAATTGGATTCTATGCCGGACCATCAAAACCAGGCTCTGCAGAGAAATGACTGGTAGGGGCACATATAATGAAGTGTGCCATGTGGCTGCACAGTGAATGTGTCAGTTTTAATCGCCAGCACAGAGTCATACATCTCATTTCAAAACAGGTCTTCCCTGAAGGGCGTGTCGTCTACTACCACCTAGGATGGGCATCCGCTCTAACATTTGTGACAATCACCAAATGCTGCAGCAAAGAACCACTTCATTCCCCTTCTGACTAAAGCTGGCGTTGACAATATCACATTTGGTGGCGCTATCTGTTCTTCATCTAAATGTCCCATTTGGCCAGAGCAGTAAAGATTACTCATGGCCACTAACCCATGCTCCCACGTGACATCCAGGATGGGAATAGACATTTTACAGCAGTCCCATTGGCTGTGATGTAACTTTGGCAATTTCAGCAGTTCTATCAGCTGCGATGACAGCCTCATTTTCTCCAACAACTCCTCTGAAAAAACATCTTTCGGACCTTCAATGTCTGAGCCTATTGCGTGCCCCAGAATTTTTTCTAGGGGTATATCTGAGGTTTCAGAAAGAGTGGAAGAGGCACATGGTCGCAATGTCAGCATGCTTCTTCATGGAATGGTGGGAACCTAGATCTGAATAGCTTTTAGACACAGTTTCCAATGGGTTAGCTGTGTGTTTCAAAGGTTGCATCAATGACATGCACAACGTCGATGGGTTGACAAGGCTGGTATTCCTGTTGCTGTGGTCACTAACTATGAATGATGGCATTACTATAGAAGGGATTGTCGACTGGGTCGCTGATGAAGGTCTCTCACTGGGTCTCGTCAACTGCTTTGTGGGAGTCCGTCATTTGATTTGACAACAATTGCGATGACGTGGCTTTGCTCGTCGATGGTGTTGTGGACACATGTAAATCAGAACGACTCATTGACAGGGTAGCGTCTGAAGGCTTCGTGGCTGCTTCAGTCGTAGGATACTTTACCAACTTGTGTGTCTTTTGTGCTGCAGAGGATGTAGAAGCAGATTTTTCTGACTGGAGGACTTATCTGTATCTCTCTGAGCTTAAGTCGGGTTGCATCCAATTCCTCACAGGCAATGGTGGGCATCACGTTTTCTGGTCCGGCAGGGCGGAGGGAGTGGTCTACAGTCACCTCCCAGACAACTAAGTCCTAGAATCGCACTGCCTTTCCACTTGGAATCTGACCCCTTCAGATTGGGGGCCTCGTCCCTAAATCCACCTATCCTGTGCAAGGGGACCCCCGCGCCCCCTTTATTCTCTGGCACTTCTTGTCCCTCCTCTGTCATCATCAATCATACATTTTCAAATGTTCCCTACCCCCTGATACTTTCCGCCCTCCTTCTCAATCTCGTTCACTTGCACCATCTTCACGATCCACTCCAACCTCCTCCTTCGAACTCCCTTGTTCCTCATTATGGCATGCAATTTTAATTCCTAAACCAAACAATTTGACAACCATCTCCTCTCCAAAATGATTTGCCCACTCAAAATACCACTTGCGTCTCCCAATTCTTTACCACCTCTTCATACTCCCAAGCAACCACCTCCTCACACACTGTTAGGGAGATTATTTTTATGCTTCATCCCCACTCCTAGTGAGACCCCCAGCATTTTTTGCTGGACTTCTGGACCTTTTTCTTTATATCCGGAATGAGCTGAGCTTTTTTCCCCTCATTCATTCTTATGGGCACTACCTTTTGTAACTCTGTTCTCTGTGTTTTACTTTTCCTATTGAGTCTACTTTCCTCCATATCTCTTATGGCATTTGTATTTTACTTTTGAAGCACACCGCTCCTTATGGGCAGTGTTGCTGGGAACCCTTTGGGTTCTCCTTTGAGATTCTTTCTTTAGCCATACTTTCTACTGTTCTTAAGGATAGAGAGATACCTTTTTATGTTATATTATTTCAACTTATAAAGCGCACGGTCGCCCAAGGGCATCATGGTGCTAGAGAGGACGACTGCTCAGTAAAGGAAAAACTGGTGGAGAAGCCAGGGACTAGAATAGATTAGTTTTCAAAGCTCTTCTAAAGCACAAGTGGTTAGAAGTGGCCTTAAGTAGCGGAGGGAGATTGTTCCAAAGTCTGGCCGCGGCAATAGAGCAAGCTCTGCCGCAGAGCCTTTCCCAGTTGAATCTAGGAACGATGAGTAGATTAGAGGAAGCAGAACGGAGATCACGATTCAGGGAGTATCGGGAAAACTTAGACTGCATCTCTCCTAAAACTTTATATTCTGAGAGATTGGCACACACCAACTTATGTGGAGTGCCATTACTTTTCTTTCTGCTCCTGTGACTGTAGTCACATAGACAACGCTATAGTTACGGCTGGTAGCAGTGGACCAGTTCTACCAACTATTGGTCTTTTTTTTTTTTTACCGTCGACTGTACTCACAGTCCCGGCTGTGCACAAAGTCACCTAACTACCAACATGGTGGCTCCTTTATTTTCACAATTTCTAGCATGGTTGTTGTTTGTTAACCCTTCTACCGTTCTGGGAGGGGGAGGTGTGTGTTTTACATTTGGCAGGAACCCTTGGGTGTCCCTGCCTAGGCTCCAGTGTGGGAGGAGTTTATCACACCCCTGCTCTTTTTCTACCCGAGTGCCTGAATGGCACCAACTCCCACTGGGTGGCTTGCTGTACTGATTGTACAGCCGCCCGGCCCCTTTCTGTAAACTGCTAAGAGAGATTGCAGAGGGGTGTGTGCTGAAACGGAATAAAAGGTTAGGTTCCCGAGGTGAATGGCAAGTCAAACACTGGAAACTGAAGTAACCGAAGAAGACGACGACCAGACGCCGGCAGACACTTTGCAACACTGTGAAGCAACCACTGCTGCCCTGACCCCGTTGTCTATGCAACTGAGGAACTCTGAAGAGAACAACTCCTTCCCTTTTGCTGGTGGCACCAACCAGCCCTAAGAGAAACTACAATCTGAGCCATCTCCCGAGGTGCTGTGGCATTCCAAGCTGCAAACCGCAAATACCATGATATCTCTCACACAATCGTAGTGCATCGTCTTGCCAAGGCCCACACCTTCCAAGTCTTTGTTGAGCTCCAGGGGAACCTCCAGAGACAATCTGAATCATCCATAAATCCCCTCAACAGATTGCAGGACTCAAGGAATCGAAGAATATTGACCGGGAGAATCGTGTCCTTTGTTGATGCGGCAGAAAAGGCACCAAAACTGCAGACTGACCAGAGAAGTTGATGAAATCCGTGCCTCCTCGAGACTGCTGCTGAGAGATCCCGTCCATTGTCCTGCCTTTCGTCACCAGACCAAGGAATCCAAAGGTCAAGTCCAGCGCAGTGACATTGAGGAGAATACAGCCATGAACATTTCTTCACAACAAAGGTACTGTGGGGAGAAAAGGTATTGCATACCTTAATCTGGCAAGTCAATCCAGAGCATTGGAGTGCATGTAGAGGTGTCCATGCTGACCTCTGACCCAAGCTGCTGCTTGTGTCCCTTTTTACAAGTCCTTCAACAGTCTCTCCCAAGTTGAGGTATTCTTCTGGTAACCTTACCTAGAGATTGAAAGTATCCACAGGAACTTATGCTGTTCTGCTGCTTTGAAAGACTTTGGGCCCTCTCCGAACTGCCATTTAGCTAGGGTTGCGAATTGGATTTTAAAATTGTTAAGTTGCACTGAAACTGCCTCTAGAACCTTAAGCTCTGCTATACTGTTTGACTAACCAACTGTTTTCCTTACAAAAAACCTTACCTTATGTGGTTTTGCTAACTAAATATGTCTTAAATGAAATCAATGTATTCCTCTGACACCTGCGTGTCTATTGCAACATTTTGAGCAGCTCTTCGTAAGAGGTCATTATACTGGCAGAGATCATCAGTGGCTGAAGATGTGACTGGTGTGTCATCAACATCTGGTTCTAAGAAACTGTATTAATCTGAAATCCTGATCATACACAGTGATCTCGTCTTCTGTGTCTTCATCCTGGTGAGTAAATGTAATCCCACCCCGAGCTGCCTGTAACTTATTTCTTTTGGACCCCACTGACTGCAGGTGTATCCGGTTTCCTTTTTAAAGGGTGTTTTACAATAAATTCCATAAAGGAAGTTAATTTGTCCATGGTGTGAAGACTGGAGGGGGGGATCTGTACTTCTGCTCTCTATATGGTAGAGGAGAGGCACAGAGGACCCCAACCAAGATTCTCTATAGGGTAGATATGGACGAGCAATCAAGGCCTAGCTTCTCGGGAGGTGATGCAGGCTGGTTCTTAAGTACAGTGTAGTCCCCAAGCCCCCACAAAGGAATGTCCACACACTATTAGTTAAAACACAGTCTTTATATAATTAATATTCAAGGTTATGTACAGTACCTCAATAACTCATAAAATACACAATGGCAAATATACACAGTTCTAAAGTGGTACCACAATTATTATTAGATCTCATTAAAGTGCATCAACTATACTCTGGTCAAATGTCACACAGATCAAGGAATAAAAGTAACCAACAATAGATATAGGAGGAAAGCATTTAGAACAATGGGCAGAATATTGACCCCTACCAACTAGGCACAATTCTGTGTGGAGATCGCCCCCCCACCCCCCAACCTGGGCAACCTGTAAATTCAAGATATATCACAAGCCCAGTCCATATATTGCTCTATAAGTCTTATTTCCTTCTATAAGGTTTCTATCCCTCCCCCCCCAATGTACCTGGTAGAGCAGAGTTCTTCAATCAGGCATCGATGGATCCTTCTTGAGCGACTCCCTTTAAAGCAGGAAACACGGATCGTCAAGAGGCGTTGAAGAAGGTGAATTTGACGTTGATGAAAGTTCAATGGTGCCGAGCCCATTGCGTCGATCCAGGCGGTGCTCGTCGGCGACGTCCTGCGAGGATGAGGTGTGCGGGGCACCTCGGTGTTTGATAGTTCAGGACCACAAAGAGTTTAAGAACTGTGGCCCTACAAGGGCGTCGAGTTGTCGCAGTCTTTGTGGTCTTCGGGTGGCGGGAAACCCACCGACTGATGCTCCTCGGCACGTCGATGGCCTGGCCTTATCCGGCGGGATAAGGTGGGTGGCAGTGCGGACGAGCGCATCCGTGAATCAAAAGTCTTAGGCAAAGGAGCGTGCGGCTCCGGTCGTCGGCGGCACAGTGTCAAGCGGTCCCCTCTTCTGGGCAACCCGGCTTTGACGGGCCGCCAGCGGTTACAGCAATACGCCGAACCCTGGTCAGCGGCAATGGACTTGGATGGCGTCGATGTCCGGGTGCTTTACTTTGTTCTCCTCGGCGGTCACCGTCTCCGGTCAGCAGCCTTTCGAGGGTCTGACTTCCAGGGAGCTTTGCGTAGGTTAGCAGTGCTCGATGGTCCCTCGGAGCACGGGAAGAGGGCACCTAACCAGGTCCTCTTTCAGATCAGTTCTTGATGAACTCGACAGCTTTTGGATTGGGTCGAAACAAATGCAGCAGCAGTTCTTCTTCTTCCAGGTGGGGGTCAAGGATATGCAGTTCCAGTTACTCTTCAAGTGTCAACTCAGCTTCAGAACAATTTCCAGTGGTGAGAGGTCCCCTGATATACTATTCTGTCTCTCATCCACACTGCTGGGTCACACTCAGCAGCCAATCATACAGAAGGGCATTCATGCAGTCAGTCAGCCAATCAGGCTTACAGTGCATTCAGGCCATCCTCCTCCCTCTCAGACACTCACAACAAGGAATGTGTATTGCCATTCAACCCTTCACACTGCATTCATACCAGTTTCGGGCAGGGCTGTCTCAGTCATTGTGTCATACACCAGAATCCAGACATCCACAACAAGAAGTGCATATTGGTCACACACTCCATTCAGCTAGGTCCCACCCACAGGGTGTACCCACAACATACAATCACTGGGAAGGCTCCAGCCAGTCTGGCCTGGACTTCACAACACCACCATATATGGAACTTCCACCCAACAGTCAGGGGGAAGGGACAGAGTCAGGGCTTCACAGGACTTTGGGAAACAAGGTAACAGGCAATAGAAAGCAAGAGGCCACAGGGGCCAACAGATTCCAATGGCAGGGCCTGGATATCCCAAAATGGAGGATACTTGGAGCACCTGTCAAATTCAGCATGGAGCTGCCACCAGCCCGTACCCTGCTCTGTGGGCCACACACAGGTGCCCAAAAACATACACTAGGGGCACAGGGTTGTACCCCCACCCATGGATGCCATAAGGGTATCCCATATGTCTGCACACCAAATCAAAAGAGAGGCACCGCCAGGAGTCCCACATGAACTCCTGCATGGAAAACATGACAGAACACATGATAAAAGGCAGTAAAGGACAAGGATACGGAGGCCCTGTCCCTCCGATGCATTTCCAGCATCACACATGGTTTCTTGGAACATTTGTTTGGTCCATGCGTCTGATAATGGGACATATTCGTGTTGCCCTATCACCTTTTTTGCATTGCCCTGGCTAAAGTGCCCTCCCTCCACACGTGATGGTGTGGGTCTATCTTTATTTATAGCCTTTACAGATTTTTAACAGAATATTGAAGAGTTCGGCTTTGAATGCTTTGAATGCTCAACCGAGTGCTCAAGGTCCTGAACCTTGGCAATGTGGCAGAGCAGTTAGGCTTATCTTAAGAGGAAGATGTGAGCTGTAGTTAAGTACTCTGAATCTTAGCTAGATAGGCACAACAAAGAAGCACATACACCTATATTTGTATAAAAGATATGTATTATATTTACACCAGAATAATTTTACATACTTCAGACATTTACGGTAGAAATTCAAAGGGCACTTTCACTTTTGTGTTTGTTCGCGGTTACATTGATAGCTACGTTAGAAAGGGAAACGACAAGATTATCGTATTATCAGTAATTGCGCACTCATGCAGTTTTCAACAGGTCATACGGTAAGGCATTTATTCTGCAAGCAAATATAGGAAAGTCCCATAAAGGGAGGAAAATAAGTGGTCAGTGCAACATGAGCTTAGTTCAAGGTTCTAGAGACGGTTTCTTCGCCAGGCAAGCCATTTAAGTAAAAAAACGCATCCCTAGCTAAGGGCAATTCGTAGAGGGCCTGAAGTCTTGACAAACTGCGAATAATGAATGAGTTCCTGCAGGTTTCTTCCAGTGTCTAAAGTTATTGATGCAGCGAGTTAGCAACTAACAAAGGAGGCCTAAAAATGGACTTCAGAAGGGAACACAAGCAGGAGCTTGGGTCAGAGGTAAGAGGGGGTTGCCCCGGACACCTCTATGTGCACTCCAATGCTCTGGAGCGACTTCTTGGAATCAGTTAAGTAACACCTTTTTCTCCACAGTACCTTTGGTTTGAAGAAAGTGTTTGTGTTGGCTCCTACACGAAGTGGCAGCTCTGGACCTGACCAAATTCCTGGGTCTGGTGACGAAAGGCAGGACAATGGACGGTGTCTCTCAGCAGCAGTCTCGAGGGAGTACCTGTAGCACAACTTTCAGCAACTTCTTGTTTCACTCTGCGTTTTTGGTGTTTTTTCAGCAGCACCAACAAAGGACACGGATCGCCCGGCCAATCTTCTTCACTTCCTGCAGTCCCACACTCTGGTGAGGGGGTGTGGGCGAGTTGGATCAGATCTCTTGAGTGTCCTTACGGTTTCTGTAAAGATTTGGATGGATTCAGCCTTTCCACGACGATGCACTCAAAATAGCTCTCCTGGTATTGGGGTTCCACAGCTCTGGAAGCTCCTAGGATCTCGGGAAATGGCTTGTATCAAAGTTCGTCTTGCGACAGGTAACACGGTAGAGTAGGTAGTTGCATGCACTGCGCAACGTCTCCACAATATCTATGCACCTCACCCTACCCCATCCATTCTTCTACCATAATCATCACACTTGCCTTTGGGTCCATCAACACCATGTCACACACACTCTCAGGCCTCATAAACCCTCCTATTTATCACCCCACCACACTCTGTTCACCACAGAACACCCAACCCATTACACATGCCACACTACTATTTGATCACGTCCTCTTCAACTCCAGACTTTTTAGACTCAGAGCCCGCACCAAGCAACAAATCACTCTCCGCAGCACCCCATCTAGCATTAACAGAAACATCAGACTTAGCTCTCGCACACCACTCACTCACTTCCACCACACCATAAGACTCCCATCACCCACCCCACATCTCAATACACCTCACCTATCACCCATCTCACTCATACACACGATCCATCTCACCACCCAACCCAAACACCATCACTCCCACCCATCCACTCAAAACCACACCTAAACCACCACACATAGGCTTGAAATGCGCACTCATCAACGCCCGGTCCATCCCTGCACATGCTTTAGAGATCAACAATCTCGTCACCACCTTCAAACTAGACTTACTAGCTATCTCAGAAACCTGGTTACATGAGGCATCAAGCCCATAACTGACCCGCGCTCTCCCCCAGCCCCCCAAGGATACACCATCCTCAGACAGGATCATAAAACATCCAAAGGAGGAGGTGTAGCCCTCATCTTCAAGGACTCCCTCTCCATCAGACTCTGCAATCAACAGTGGGAAAATAACGCAGACCTCCTCGTCGCTAAACTCTCCCTCTCCCCTAACTGTAAAATAAATATTATCGTCTCCTACAGACCACCAGGCTCACCACTAGACTACCAAAATCACCTCCTCCAAATCCTGGGGAATAATCTGAAAAGCTCTACCAAAACTATCCTTCTTGGAGACCTTAACCTGGCCCTATTTGATTCCAAGGATAAAGCTGCTGCATCCCTAGCCAAAGAACTCACCCACATGGAGTTCATACACAAAATCACCAGTCCTACTCACTGCAAAGGACGAACCTTAGATTGGATCGCAGATCACAACTGCGCGTCATCCATTTCTAACATCTCAGCCCTCCCATGGACGAACCACCACCTCATCCAGTTTACCATTTCCACCACCACTAACCGCAAGACACCTTCATGAGCACCACCTGCTAAAGTCAGAAGCTCAAAAAAATTAACCAAAAGCAACCTTGCACCACTCCTTAATACCCCAGAACATAAACCACTATTTAGCAATGATCCTACTATTCTGGCTAACGCCTATGCCAAAGTGCTCAACCAAGCCATCAAAGCCATAGCCCCATTAGAAAACAAAAAAGAGAAAAAATCCATGACTAACTCCTGGTTCACAGAAGAACTTGCCACCCTACGCATCAAGAAGCGCCAAGCTCTATCCAACTGGCAATCCTCGCCAGCCAACCCACTCTAATCGAATTAAAAAAAATCTCAACTGCTTATAAAAGAGCTATTTTCCAAGCAAACTCTGAATACTTCAACCAAAGAATCGCCCAAGCTAATTCTAAATCCAGAGAAATCTTTAAAATATTCAAAGATCTTACCTCCCCCACCACCAACCCAGATGACATAATCAAAGACAAAACCTTGTGCACCAATATTCAGGACGCTCTCATCAACAAGGTAAAAATGCTCAAAGAAAAAATATCCGATCAACGCTCAGCCCTTCTTAAACATCATGACCCACTTCATCCCACATCTCCCAAATCTAAACTCTCTCAATCACCCCTCTTTGCTTTCAAAGAAGTTACAGAGACTGAGGTTACCAACCTCATCAAACATATTAACCCCTCCACTTGCAAAGGGGACATCTGTCCACCTACTATCATCAACAGTTCCCTTCCTTCTTAAAATCCTGGATAAAGCTTCATACATACAAATCCAACAATACCTGGAATACAATGCCATCCTAGGTAAAAAAAAGAATCTGGCTTCCGAAAAGGACATGGGACTGAAACCGCCCTCTTAGATCTTAAAAACCAAATAACCAAAATAATGGACAAAGGCAAACCTGCACTCCTGCTCCTCCTAGATCTCTCCGCTGCGTTTGATCTTGTTGACCTTGATATTCTCACTTCCCACCTCACCAACGCAGCCCAATTCTCTGACGAGGCCACCTCTGGATAACCTCCTTCCTAGAAGGAAGGGTAATGAAAGTTTACTCTGACCAATCCAACGCAGATCCCATCATTATCAGCTGTGGAGTCCCCCAGGGATCCTGTACAGCACCCACCTTCTATAGCTTGTTCACCAAACCCGTTTGACCTACTAGACACACTAGGCATAGCATACAATAACTATGCCGACAACAATCCAGTTCTCCTCCCTCTTACTGGAGACTATGATCAAGATGAAACAGCCCTCCACCAAATATACACCACCATTCAAACTTGGACGGCAATCAACGGCCTCTGCCTAAATAGGGACAAAACAGATTATCACCCTAGGGCCCAAGGAAATCCTCGCCAAACTTAAATACACACATTTCTCCATTGACAACAAAATTATACCAATCTCTTCCTCAGTAAAGACCCTTGGTGTCTACTTAGACTTTACACTCTCAATGACTAGACAGGTCAGTTCCATCTCCTCGGCCTCTGCCCACACCACTAAACTTATAACGGCTATTAAACCTTTCTTAACCACGCAAAACTGCTTGTCCATAGCCGGAGCCACAGTTGGAGCCAGACTTTACTATTGCAATGCCCTTCTGGCAGGCACTTCCACTAAGAACATTAACAGGCTCCAGATAACGCAAAACAACGCTCTCAGGGCAGCTCTACAAATCCCCAAATACGACCACATATCCCATGCCAGATGCAAAGCTCACTGGCTCCCGGTCAAAGGATCAATTTTAAAATCCTCACGCATAAATGCATCAACCTCTCCGCCCCATCATACTCTATCCAAAAAACACCTCCACACGACCCACAAGAAGTCATCATGCTAACCAACTCTGCGTCCCATCCATAAAAAGAGCTAACGCCGGAGGCATCAGCTTCCCCCACATAGCTCCGAAACTTTGAAATGCCCTCCCTAACGCCCTCAGAGCAGAGCCTTCCCTTCTAACATTCCGCAAATCAATTAAAACCACACTCTTCACATAACCTCCTTTACTCTGATGTCTTGTCTATCACTCTGAAGAACCTAACCACCATTACATATCTGCCAGCGTGCTATCTAGAACTGCTCCTATAACCCCAAAGAACAAGTTACTTCTTACCTTGTAACGTTCTTTCGATGGGATGTTCCTCTGACGTATTCCTTATCTTTGATAATTCGTCTCCAGCTCGCTGGCCTCGGAAATGTTTTCTCTGTATAGGGCGCTGCGCGTCGACGTCCGCCGAGTCGATGTCCCTCGACAGCCACCGTATCGGCGCCGACGTCACCATGCCCATAAATAGCCACGCGCGGCGTCCGTTGCGCAGTTCCGTTTTGTAGCATAAGATAAGTCATCCCTGAATTGGTTATTGACCTTGAAGGAGCGTAAGCTGCAACCACAAGGGAAGTATTACTGCGGGGATGGATGGGAGGGGCGATAAGGAATACGTTGGAGGAACATCCCATTGAAAGAACGTTACAAGGTAAGAAGTAACTTGTTCTTCGAAGGGATTGTGTCCTCCGACATATTCCTCATCTTTGATAGACTCCCATAGCAGTGGCATGTAATTGGAGGTTGGAGTAATAATGTCCTGTATCCCTTTTAGGAATGAACTGAATGTAATACGGCTTTGCCAAATCTGGTCTCTTGACTAGTGGGGGAATCCAGGTTGTAAAATCTTGTGAATGTATGTGCAGACGACCATGTGGCAGCTGCACATATGTGTCGGACCGGTACCCCTCTTTGGATTTTGGGGTGGCTCTTTCCCTGCCAGCTTGTAACATTCCAGAATGGCCAAAATAATCCACCTGGAAATGGTCTGTTTTGTTATGGGTAGTCCCAAATTGTGACCTGAGTATCCTACAAACAGTTGGTCTGCTTGCCTAATCCGAGCCAGTCTGCTGATGTAAAAGCTTAGAGCTCGCCTTGGGTCCAGCCTATGTAGACTTTCTTTCTCTTTCCCCGGATGGGGAGGAGGGTAGAACGAAGGTAAGGTAATTTTCTGAGTGATGTGAAATTCAGAAACCACCTTTGGAAGGAAATTAGGCTTCACCTGTAGGACAACTTTGTCCTTATGGAAAATTGTATGAGGGGGTTTACAAGAAAGAGCTTGTAATTCGCTCACCCTCCTAGCAGATGTTAGTGCTACCAATAGGACAGTTTTAAGAGTGAGAAATCTCAGCGAACAAGAGTGGAGTGGTTCGAAGGGGGTACCCATTAGGAAATTTAAGACTAAATTTAAGTCCCATAAGGGAACTTGGAATGGTCTTGGAGGATAAACATTAGTTAATCCCTTGAGAAATTGTATTACTAGGGGTAGTTTGAAATATGATGGTTCCTCCGCAGTGCGCTTGAAGATTGATAGCGCTGCGAGATAGCCTTTTACAGTGCCAACTTGAAGGCCTGAGTTTGCCAAGTAGAGTAGAAACGATAACACCGTTGGTGTACCACATGAAAAAGGGTCGATATTCTCTTCTCTATACCAGCTGCAAAATTTGTTCCACTGGCAGCGGTATAAAGACTTTGTTGCTGGCCTTCTGGCTGAAAGCAAGACCTCCATGACGTTATCAGGGATGTCCCAAATCCTTGTACCTCACCCTTTCAGAAGCCAAGCGTGAAGGTTGAGGGTTCTGATGTCTGGATGGAGAACTTGACCTCCCTTCTGTGAGAGAAGATTCTCTTTGAGTGGAAGACGGATTGGAGGACAGATGGACATATCTAGAAGGTCTGGGTACCACGTTCTCCTGGCCCAATCCGGGGCAAATCGGATCATGGTTTTCCGGAATCTTCTAAACCTCCTGATCATTTGAGGAATAACAGGGACTGGTGGAAACGCGTAAAGGAGTGGGAATTCCCAGTCCACTACGAACGCGTCCCCTAGAGCTCCTCTCGGGGGAAATTCCCTTGAACAGAACAGATCGCACTTCCTGTTGGTGCTGGTGGCGAACAGATCCACGTGAGGGGTTCCCCAAAGGGCGAAGATCTCTTGAAGGACTTCCTGAGCTAGCTCCCACTCGTGGGAGACTGTGCTCTGCCTGCTCAGAGCGTCCGCTGTCAAGTTCTTCTCTCCGGCTAGGTGGAATGCCGATAGAGAGATTCCTTCCTGAATTGCCCAAAACCAGAGCTGCATTGCCTCTCTGCACAGTGGCAGTGACCCTACGCTTCCTCTTTTGTTGAGGTAGTGCATGGCCACCGTGTTGACTGTCATTATCAGGACATTTCTCCCCTGTACTGATGGCAGGAAAGCTTTCAGCGCTAGTCTGATCGCTCTCAGCTCTAATAGGTTGATGTGTAGTCTGGACTCCGATGGAGACCAACGACCGCTGATGGTCAAGTCTTTGGCATGGGCTCCCCACCCCATGAGTGAGGCGTCTGTGACTACTGTTATCTCCGGCAATGGTTGCCAAAACAGTTCTCCTTTCAAGATGTTCTCTGGATAGGCCCACCATTGAAGGTCGTGGGCTACTTTGTCCGGAATCCAGGAGATTTGTCATTCTCCCTGAGAATTGCGACCACTGAGTTCTCAGTGCCCACTGAAGAGATCTCATTCTCAGGTGAGCCTCTGGCACAAGGAAGATGCAGGATGCCATGAGGCCTAGCAACCTCAAAAAAGTCGAAGGCTGGGAAACGTTGGGCATTTTGAAACTTGGTGACCATCTGCAGAATATCTTGAGCCCTCACCTCTGGTGGCGAGACTTTTCCCAGGGAAGTGTCCAGGACCGCTCCAATGAACTGGAGTCTCTGTGATGGTATCATCTGTGACTTCTTTAAATTGAGGGAGAAGCCCAGTTTGTGAAGGAAGTGGCAGACATAATCTAGCTGGATCTGAGCTTGTTCCGAAGATACAGCTCTGATCAGCCAATCGTCCAGGTAGGGGTAGACGTGGATGCCTTCCTTCAGACTCGCAGCCACTACCGACATTAGCTTGGTGAAGACACTCGGGCTGAGGTCAGCCCAAATGGCAGAATTCAAAATTGATGATGAGAGCCGCCAATTGCGAACCTCAGGTATCTCCTGTGTTTGAGATGGATTGGCACATGGAAATAAGCATCCTGAAGGTCCAGAGTTACCAGCCAGTCCTGGATCTGAAGGGCCTGAAGGATCTGAGAGAGAGTTACCATCTTGAACTTGTCCTTCCTGAGGAACTTGTCCCATTCTCGGAAGTCCAAGATGGGTCTCAGTCCTCCGTCCTCCTTTGGTATGAGAAAGTAGGGGGGAGTACCAGACCCTTGTTCCTCTCCGCTACAGGTACCGGTTCTATGGCACCTTTCTCTAGCAGGTCTGCAATTTCCTGCAAGAGGAGCGGATCTGGAACTTTTAGAGAGCTGTGCCCCGGTGGATGACTCTGAGGGATGTGTAGAAAGGGTAGGCAGTAACCCTGGGCAACTGTCTCCAATGCCCAAGCATCTGACGTAATAGCCTGCCATTCCGTCAGATGGTGAGTTAACCTGCCCCCTACAGGTGTTTTGTGTGGAAAGACCTCAGAGTGGTTTGGGGGCGGCTGATGCAGATGCCGAGGGTAAAGAGGCACCTGCTGCTGCGGCTTTAGTACTTTTGACCCGTCCACCTCGGGTGGATCTCCTTTGGCCTCTTTGAGCCGGCTGTCCTCTGCCTTTCCCGAATGCGGAATAATAGTGAAAGGACTTTCCTCTCCCAAAGGTTCCTGAGGGGCGAAAAGGAGTTTGGCGGATTGCAGCTCCTAAAGATTTTGCTGCTGCTTTAGATGTTTGCAACTTTTCTAGACTGTCATCAGCCATTTAACCGAATAAAGAAGAGCCGTCAAAGGGCATATTCAAAAGTCTGGCCTGTACATCTGGAGCAAAGCCAGACTTTCGCAACCACGCATGCCTGCGGATTGTCGTACTTGCCGCCATGGCCCTGCTGATACTGTCAGCGGAATCGATGCCAGTTTGAAGTGATTCGCACATGGCATCTTTAATGATGTTAAGGAAGGCTTCCCTTTCCTCTCCTTTTGGTATGCAGTCAGCCGCTGATGAAGCACACTCCCACAGTGTGTGACTGAACCTGGCGAGTGTACAGGTGGCATTGATGGACTTCAACGCCATACTACAAACTGAAAATACTTTTTTTTGCCATAGAATCGTACCTTTTGTCATCTCTATCCTGTGGGACAGTAGGGTAAGCGGATCTGCTGCTTGATGAAGTTGCCGCTTGAACCACCAGGCTCTCTGGAGTCGGGTGTTTTGATAAATATTCAAGGTCAGCTGCAGCTACCCTATACTTGGCTGACAATCTTTTATTGACTGCAGGGATAACCTCAGGAGTTTCCCAATTTGATGAAATCTTCCTTTGCAAGGCTGCACGGCTGCATGGAAGGGGACCACAGGATCCTCCTGTGGACCTTTGTCTAGTATGTCTGTAAGGTCATCCTGTTGAAAACCAGGTGAAGGCGCAGACCAACCCATGAATGCAATAATCCTTGCCATCAGGGTTCTATAGGGTGTTTCGGCATGTTCCCCTGGGTCTGGTTTGACAAATTCCACTTCTGGGGAAGTGTCCAGCCCACTTGCCTCATGTAATGATTCCTGTAGGTCTTTCAACCTTCTTTCCTCAGAGGTAAAATCCTCTGAAACAGGTAGGGTGGTCCTCTGCAACCCGAAGGGTCTTTCATGGTCAGAATCCTCCCCTTCTTCATAGATTGAAGATAATCCAGGGTACTCGGACCTTGGAAATGGTGTAAAACCCATTTCTAAGGCAGAAGGAGCCAAACTCGTCATTATTGGTCGAGAAAACTGGAAGAGGCCTCGAAGAACTCAAGAGGATCGGGATCCTACTGGAGGATGTCGACGACATGCTCGGCGTCATGCCGGAGGCTCTTGGTATAACCGTTGGCTGTGAAGTAGCCGTGGTTTTCTCTTATCGGCGTCGACTATGGCGTCGATTCGATCTACCGATGCGTTGAAGAACCCTTCGACAACAGCGTCGATCCATGCGTCGAAGGGATCATCGACGACGAAGATGGTGCCTTCTTACCCGATGGCCCGTAGCGCTCTCGGATGGACTCTTTCGCAGGGTACAACGACTCGCAGCATTTTGTTTTTTTGGGTTTTTCACCCTTGGTACCACCCTCAGCTGTCTTCGAGGGGGTCGAGGCCGCTTTCTCGAAGACGCTGAGCCAAAATTCCCTGACCAGTTCATCAGGAGTGCATTTCCCTTGAACCCTTTCTGGGCAAACCTGGATGCGTAATCTTAGCATTGTGCATTTTCCATGGTTGCGAAAAGGTCTATGGAGCAAGTTACTTACCTGTAACTATTGTTCTCTGGCATGGACTCTCATGCTCATAATTATTCTCCCATCGTCAGGCCAGGAATCCTCGGTCAAAGAAAAAAACTGTTCCACTTTCACTTACAAACTGTATTTCTCCTTTAACCCAATCACTGTACTCTGGGTCACACTGCCCCAATCCAATGACAGTCCTCTCCCTAAGCCCCTCCTCTGACAGCCATCTTCAGATTTGGTAAGCACCTAAAGTGTCAGTATCACCTAGAAGAGCCGCAGAGGGGTTGGAGGGAGGGTTCACACGTGAATCCTTGCCAGACCCATGCTGGAGAACAACAGTTACAGGTAAGTAACTTGTTCCTTCTCCAGCATGGCGTCTGGCATGGATTCACATGCTCATGAATAAAGAATACATAGCAGTACAACATTACACAACCAATGAAGGTGGCAAGGCTCAACAGAAGCAACTGTTCTTGCCTCTAGTACAGGCTTACCTCAAACAAACAGGTTGTGCAGCACTGCTTGGCTGACTCTGGACTCCCCCCCTGTCGACGCAGTAGAATCTCGTGAAGATGTGCGTGGACCTCCACATAGCAGCCCTGCAGCTGTCCAGTAGGGGCACACCAGGCAGGAACGCTGTCATCGCCGAAATCGCTCAGGTGGAGTGGGCTCTCAGACGGCCGGGAAGCAGTCGGTTCGCCAACCTTGAGATGGAAGCCTTGGACAGGGCCTTCCCATGGTTCACAGGACCAAATTTCACCAACAGTTGAGAAGTCTTCTGAAAACTCTTTGTACGTGCCACATAGAACTTTAGAGCACGAGCAACGTCCAGCAAGTGCAAGGCCCTTTCAGCCAGAGACTAAGGTTGCGGAAAAACACAGGTAACACCAAAGGCTTGAGGTGGAATTCCGACAGAACCTTCTGCATGAAGGAGGGGTGCGTCCGCAGTACCACCTTCTATTCGTGGAAAGTCAACGATATTGCAATATAGGGCCTGGATCCAACCCACCCTGCTGGCAGAAGTGATGGCCACAAGGAAAGCCATTTTCCACAAGAAGAACTTGAGAAGGGCCCGATGCAGAGGCTCGAAGGGGGCCCGCATGATCCTCATCAGCACCACGTTGAGTTCCCACACCGGGGCAGGAGCCTTCACCGGTGCGAAAGATCGAAACAGTGCTTTGAGGATCTGCTTGACGAGACGGTGCGGCCAGAGAGAAGACCTTCCGGGAGACCTGGTGCTGTGGGAGATAGCCGCCAGATGCACATTGATAGAGGCGTGCGCCAGTCCCATCTTGGCCAAGGACAAGTATGGAAGAATATGCAGAGCCATGACCCTTAGCGGGGTGATCTTCTGCAACCGGCAGCACTTAGCGCAAGGCTTCCACTTGTGGCGGTAGCACTTAAGAGTCAATGACGCTCTGGCCTTGGCAAGGACCTCCCTGCAGTCCGCTGGCAACTCATATCCTCCAAACACTACATTTGTAGGAGCCAAGCCCTCAGGTTCAGCAATCCAGGGTCGTGATGCAGGATTGATCCTCCTTACCTGGTGAGCAGATCCGCGACCACTGGCAGCTTGAATGGAGGCACCGCTGAAAGGCCGAGAAGGTCCGGGTACCAAATCTGCCTTGGCCACGCCGGGACGGTGAGTATCAGCCTGCATCGGCACTGTTTGAGTTGATTGATGACTCGCAGCATGAGAACCTGGGGCATTGTCTGGGGCCGGCCTGAAACTCCCTGACCCGCCCCACCCCCTTTTTGGACCCTCGGGGGTCGGGCCTGGCTCAGAGATGGCATTGTATTCTGCGGCGTGCCATCCGGCCTTGCCACAGTCACATTGGAGGCTTACCGCCTCGGAGGCAGGGACACCTGTGGCGCAATAGGAGTTACCTTCACGGGGTCAGCCCATTTTGCCTTTGTGAGAGCAGCCGCCACCAGCTCAATCTCCGACAATGACTTCTCCTGTGCTGCCTGGGCCTTTGTGGGCAGGTCGGCCGCCTTTTCCTCAGCCCTTGGCTTCTCGTTCTTCTCCCTCAGCTTAGCTGGGTTGGGCGATTTCCTCTTTGAGGAGAAGCTCGATCGCTGGCTGGCGATAGAGGCGGGTGGTGATGTTTATAGTGCCCTGCCAATTGCGGGACCCGCTTGCGCAGCGACCCTGGTGGAGTTGGACTTGCGGTGCTTGGCCTCGTCTTGGGCCCCCACGGATGGGGCACCCTCAAGGGACTTAGAAGCCCGCTCTTCGGACCGGCCGGTCCTGGGTGAGGCATGACCCTGCTCAGGGCACAGGGCAGAGGCCTTGGCATTCAACCACGCCGTGTCGGTCCTTCATTGTTTTCATTGTTTTCTTGGAGAAGCTGAGGCACATCTTGCACTCTCCCTCCTTGTGTTCCGAGTGAAAACAGTAGAGGCACTGGAGGCGTTTGTCCGCTACATACATGTTGAGCAGCCCGCATCTGGTGCAGGGCCTGAAAAGGGACCTTCCTTCATTCTCCTCCTCCTCCTCCTCCTCCTCATGGCTGGAGGTGCGGGGTAGGCCAGATGGCCTGAAAACGTCGAAGAAACTTCAGCGATCCTTGCCCTTGTAGGGCACTTGAAATTCAACAACAAACTCATCCCTGCTGTCGGCAGATGGAGAGAATAGCACACAGGCTCTTTTTTGACAAAAATAGAAACTTTTTCTGTCGAAAAACAAAAAACATAAAAGTTGCTCACGGAGCAAAACTCTAGGACTCCCAACACTGAAACGTGCAGTAAAAATGTGAAGATGGCTGCAAGAGGAGGGGCTTAGGGACAGGACGATCATTGGCTGGGGGCAGTATGACCCAGAGTACAGTGATTGGCTTACAGGAGAAAAACTGTTGTAAGTGAAACTTTTTTCTTTCACTGAGGGTTCCCGTCCTGACGGGGAATATTCATGAGCATGTGAATCCATGCCAGACCCCATGCTGGAAAATGTTGGGAACACCCAGTTTGAGAAGATGTTGGCTAGCAAATCTGTGTTTAGTTGCCACTTGTGCTCCGAGCGTAGCATTGTACTCCTGCTTGTTAGGGAGAATTCTCTGTTAAGGCTAATTTCCCAAACCTAGTGAGTCCCCCAGCAGCTTTGCTGGATTTTTGGGGGTTTATTTTTTTCTCCTGCTAAGAGTGAGACTCTTTATTCCCACCCTTAGACATGATTTGAGGTGTTCCTTTGACTTTGTATGTCTTTTATGGGCTATGGGGTCCTTTACTCCATAGGGCTTCATGTGTTTTTGGTATGTGGGTTACACAGCACCCTCCGTGCCGTAACCCAGGGGTGTCATAGTGACCCCCAAACATAGACTCCGTACCCTGGGATGGATTACTGTCTCCCAGGGCATGTAAAGTCACCATTGGCTTTACTAGTCCTAAATTGTGAACAGAACCAGTACAAACCTATAGCCTCGAACATACCGCCGGTTTATTAAATTAATATAAAATCACCGGTTGGTATTTTTTGCCAAAACTCGGTTCCAAAATGGCATTTGTGTTCGCTTCTGTGACTCCAACCCAAGTCGAGCCCTTTGTTTCACTTTTTGGCTGGCTTCTCCACAGAAGCCTCCAAAAGTGGTGCCACTCTGTCTGAGTACCACAGGGGGCGTGGGAGGGGGTTTAGGCACCCTGGACTGAGATGCCTCGGCAACTCAAGTCGCACTCTTGTGTGATTGGCCCAGTGGTGAACCGCACAGCTCACCACTTAGCATGTTTGAGTGACAGCTAGGCTGAGTGAATGGGGGTTTTCTGCATAAAAACAGGGCTTTGGGGACTGGAACTTCAGAAGTCGCCACAGGACCAAAGATTCTGAAGAGGGAGAAGCTGAGCCGACCTGCAACGACGACACCACCGGTGGAGCCCTGCTGAACCGTCTCACCACTTTTCCCGACGACAGATCTTCATACCAAGGAGTCTTCTTCCCTTGACTGGTGGGGATAATCAGTTTACCCGCCTTTTCGCCTTCCAGGATCATCTCGTGGCCGCCTTGCCTGTGCCAAGCACCCCGGCAACCGGGATACCACGTTTTACCACTACCGTGAATAAAAGGGTAGTACCTTTTACCCGTAGAACTCTGCGGCTGGTTTCTTCCCTGGCAGTGCAACAACCTTCAGCTTTCCTCCACGTCGAGATCTTCTCTTCCTCTGGACGTCACTGTGACTTGCACCCGCTGCCAGGAACAACTGCCCCTGCTGGAGGATCCTCTCCACTTTAAAAGGTACTGTGTCCGCCTGGCCTCCCTCGCAACAGTCTGTGTGGGGTGACTCTTAAAGCCTCAATTTACCACTTGGGTTGGCCCTAGGCTGGCTAACTGAACTTTTCTGAAACTGAACTAAATCCTTTCGGAACTCCCTGCAAGACTTTTCAAGACTTTTAAACTTTGTGATCTCTGGCACAGTGGTGTCTACTCTCTCCAAGAGGGAGCCTGGCCTCTGAACTCTTTGCTCACTAGTAGACTTTGCCTTCCTGGGTGCTTCTAAAGTATTGTGTTGTGTGCTGTTCTTAATTCTGGCCTTTTCCCTCCCTTTTTCTTAACCTTATTGGAGTGCCATCTTTAGTTAAACGCTCACCTCTGTCTGGAAATAAATGGTGTTAACTAAGACGTGTCTAATAAGGGATGTATATATATTAATAGTGACTGTGTTTTTGAACTTGCTTATAATAATAGTGCGGGAGTGTTTCTAAGTGTGTTTTTAAATAAATAATTATATACTTTGTTACCAAAGCTCTGGTCAGTGTTTGCTTGTGCTACTGTATTTTAGTACCTATCCTGTATACTCTATATACTGTCTAACTCTTCTCGAGAGAAGTCTGGCTGCTCAGCCACAGCTACCAGGTAAATCTGGGTGGTACAGACTGCTACCAAGTGGGTTTACTGCCAACACCTGTAGTCCTAAATCTTTTGCAGTGGTCCCCAACGGAACTGCACAGGTTTCTGCTCAACAAGTAGTAATCGGTGTAAAGTGACACCGCCTATGTTGTAGGCAGCTAAACCTGTGGGGGCAGTTACAACACCTGACAGTTTGTCGTTTGTCAATTGTTGAAGGAATTTGCTGATGATTTTGATTAAGAACGTTTTTTCTGATCCAGCTTCATCACTCACATACAGTAGTATAGGTTTGTAATTTTGGCAGGAACATTCTTTATTTTCGTGTTGTACACCATGTACAATTTGTTTTGTTACGTCTTCAAAAATGCTGCGCTGATCTTTGTTAAGTTTTGCTAGTTGTACAGTTAAGTCTTCTGTATCTTCTTGATACCGATACATGGTGTTTTCTACTTCTGCCATAGCTACTTCTGCCTCATTTGCTATTAGTGGTTGTCCTAGTGGTTCTTGACTTCCGGTTACAGAAGGTTGACTATTGTCGGAAGAGTCCTTATCTAGCTGGGCCTGAAGTAGTTCTTCCTGTTGCTGCTCATTGTGTAACATTGTTTTGTTGCGTAAAGTTCACATCGGAGATATCGCTTTGCTTTAAACGTATCTTCATAGCAGTCATAGTTATCTAGTATGTCTTCCTCTTTTCTCCATGGTTTAAAAAGTTGTAACAGAGACATGTAATATAGTTCTTTCTGTTGAGGAGTTTTTAATGATAATTTTACATGATTAATTAAGCTTTGTTTGGTAAGTTTCACTAAGCACCCTGCACAATCGCTCACTCTATATCTACCTTTGCTTTCATCGGGTTTTATATTATTTTTGTATGCAAAGTTTTGAGCTATATGGTATAGACACATGCTTTCCTAAGTGCTACTCCTGTTCGGATAGTATGTGTCCAGCAAATTGTTTTTTAGAATGTCTTGGCTGTTGGGAGCATTTCTGGCAATTGTTTCTATGTCCTCATATGATTTCAGCACTTTTTCTAGATTTAGCAGGACCAAGACTTAGCCATACTATGTTGTCTGATTTTCCATACAAAGCAGTACCCGGTTAAAGGATCTGCTGCTTCATAGGCGCCACATTCTCTATGAGAGAGCATTTTTATGCCTAGGCTGTACAATTTCTGTGATAGTGTTTTGTCTGATGCTAGGTCATCCCAGAGGTCTTGAAGCTCTGTTTTTTCTGCTTTTGTTAAGTAGGCTGTAGCATATCGTGCAACAGCAGTAGAATTGTCTCCAATGTACTGCACATCTATGTTTGCATTCCATAAGAGGGCAATGATTGCATTGTAATCATTGATATATTTTGATTCTTCTGTTCTTTTTATGTAATACATGTTCTTAGGTGATTTACCTTTAACACTATGTCGAACTGAAGACATGAAGTTGTTTACTTCACCTGTTTCTGTAACTGGTCTAGGGAAACCAAAGCGGCATTTGGTGTAGTATTTACATTTGTATTTGCGGCGACAATATTTGTCACATTTGTGTCTTTAAAATTGTCAAATCTGCCCATGCGGCTCACTATGTGTCTGTTGTGAAGGGATTTCACAAGTGACATTTTTGGATAAACTGCAAAACAGTGCTATCACTGCCGTGACCAAATTTAGGTGCATCTTTGATCCATAAGAGCATGTCAATATGTGGTGCTCCTCTCGCTTGATATTCTTTTCTCCAAAAGAAGTGTTGCACTTCTCCAAGGGTAGGAACAGTTTTATTACAAATAAAGTGTAGCATGGCAATGAAACGATGATGGAAATATCTTGACACATTAACTGGCTCTAGAGAGCAAAGTTCTCCAGGTGTTAATATATCTATGTTGTTTTTATTGCTGTTTGCTATGCTTAGGAACTCATGTAAATCTTCCCATGCATATTCTGCACAACTTAGTGTAACAAACCAAGTCGGTGGTCCAAGGTTTCTGATCATACAACGCACGTCTCTGTGCCGTCGGAACCAGAATTCTTTTGTACCACGCATCATGTTTGCAAACAAATTTGTTATACTTGATTGTAAAACCTCATCTTTTTCCTGTACTTTTTGTATTAACTGCGTAGCTCACATATTTTGAAAGTGGGTTCCAGATTTCAAAATATGTGCAACTCCGTAACATAGCGTTGCTAATTTACTTTCATAGAGTAGGTGAAATATGTATTACACATTTTGTCTAAATCTGGGATCTTGCAAATACATTCGTAATGAGCGGTATTCTGATGCCCCAATCTGAGTGGGTCTATCATCGTATCTTCCACCTTTGCCCGTAGGAAAAAGCAGTGGAAACGCACGTGCTTCTATACTTTTTTCCCATATACTCATTGGTGAACCTTTGGTTTTGTCCGATTTGGTAAGTTTGTAGTGCATCATCTATGCTTTCATTGGAATGCAATGGATGAATTGTGTACTGGTCCAAAAGAGTGGATACTGTAACAGGATCCAGAAGTTCGAATTGTCCAGTATCTGATGGCTCTTGAATTATTTCAGTTGTTTCCCTTAAGCTTTCTTCAATATTTACTTCCTTGTAGTACTCATTGTCTTTTAGATATTGCAATGCTTGTCTAACTTTATGTAAGTCGACCAGCTGTTGCCACATTTTTTTGTCTTTTGTTGGTACACCATTTACCAAGACTATTAAAAAATGCTCTATTGAACGTTGCACTCCTAGAGTGTGTACATTTTCGGTTAGATCTAATGGCAAATAAACTACTTTGCCACGAATACCTTTCACCAATTCAGAGGGAGGTAATTTTGATGTTTTTGGATGAAGGCGTATAATTGCTTGAAATGGGTGAACTGTTTGAATTATGATGCTCTCATACAAATTGAGTTGTTGCAGGATTTTAGGTAGTGGGAACAATTTCAAATTATTTGTAATAGCACGTGAAGGAGTGTGGTTGTTGTCTAATTTTGCAGTACTATAACTGCAACATATTAGGCGTTCAGTTAGTTCATATTTGTTTTCTGCTAAAAGGTAGAGAGCCAATTCAAACCATTTGGAATCTTCATTGTCTTCTATTTTGTAAGCTATGTCCACATATTTTGTGTTCCTTTTGTAAAATGTTCTGCGGCAACACACACAGACACGGTTTGGTACTTCAGCCGTTGCCCTTTTAAATTTTAGTATTTCTTTTCTATATGTGTGTAATAGAAGGTTGCTATGTGCAGATTTGTTGCTACTATGCTCTAAAACTATTGCATTTTGTTAGTGGCTTTCACTTCCAAAATACTTTCTCTGAATACGGCAGAGGCGTAGGCAGGGTAGGGCCTGAGGGGCAAGGCCCACCCAAAATCTGTAAATGCCCACTTAGCAGCGCTGTGTGGGTATTTACAGATAATATTGTCAGCGCAGTGGGCCCAACTACATTAGCATCAGGCCCCATTTGCTAGACAATCCTGGCTACACCTATGGTGCTTCCAGACTCACATCCCAATCACCCGTTCAGCCCTTCTTGCTCGTCTCACAGCACTTCCCATAAGCGAGGAATGCATATTTTGTTGGTAGATTTCCTTCATGAGGCTTAGCTAGGCCTGCATTCCTTTTCAAAGGGCCATAGAAGAGAGCAAAAAAGGAGAAGGCATAATAGAGCGGGAAGTAGGTGGACGACGAGGGGTCAGGGGGGTTGGCAGTAAAAGAAACAGGGCCTGGCCTGGCAGAGAGTTAGAAGTTAGGGAACACAATGAGCGAAGGAGGAAGAAAGATGCCTCAGGCATGTAGCTCTCTGACTCTTCCCCACCGAGCCTGCAGAAAGAGCCTTCCTATTCCTAGCTCTCTCCTGAATGGATACATTTGCCTGGAAAGCCCAGAACTCATTTCAGGTAGCCAGAGGGTAAACAGAGGCCAGTGAGAGGTGCACACCCCTTCAATTCACTAGGCTTCTGGGAGGAAAAAAGCCATCAGTATTCCAGCAAGATCGTCGTCACCAAGGCCACCATCACTAGGGGATTACAGAGCATGCTGTGACACTCCCCAGGTCCTGGTTGGCCAGGCTTATGTTGAAGAGCACATATCCTAACCCTAAGCTACCTGGGTGGCTGCACCATAGAGGCTGCACCGGACATAGGGCTGTGCCCGTAAGGGCTGTGGTCGCGTTTGGGAGCGTTAGGGACACGTGGAGGACGCAGGGCGCAGACCTCTGCCCGTTTCCGACCAGGATTAGGCCCTCATTCTCAGTGGTGGAGCCAGCCACTCCAGAATTGAGGGTGTTAAAGGCAGAAAGCAGCCCTCTCACCCCCAGGGCAAAGAGTGGAAAATGCTTGTTGCATCAAGAGTCTTTCAAATCTTTCACTTTTGAGAGCAGAGTGTTTACATTTAGGAATCATGAACAAGCAGCAATAAGAATGCATACAGTAGCACAGGACAGAAGACTGCCCAGCGCATATCAGTACACCCCAATGACAAAGTCAAAGATTTAACTGACCTGCTTAGCTATTAGTGGCTGACACCTCACAATGATTATCATCTCTCCGTGAAGCAAAACATCCTCTGAATTGGGTTGAAAGATAGATCTAATGTGCCAAAGGAAGGCAACATGGTAGTTCAGTTTCCTGCTCTCAGAGGAAGGAGGGTCAAGAGCCCAATGGGTTAATGCACCTACTGCAGCCTCCTATATGTAGCCTGCAGGCGACACATTCAGTTGCTGGTGAGATGCTGATACAGGTTTGCTTGCTATGCAGGGGCCGGTGGCCACCTCACAGCACCTCGAGAAGGTTTCCTGTTGGAGTCCCAGGGCAATTATTGTATCAACCATGACCCGTAGATTACACTTTTTCCCCTTGTTTTTTTCCAGTCAATAGGGGCCAGAGAGACAAACTTTTGTATGGGCGTTACCTGGGCCAGAGTGCAGAAAACAAAGGGCCACCTGCTAGTAGGAATGCAGGTATAGCTGTTGGCTGATCGCGCAGGGCAATGCATACCCATTTTCAATTAAAAAATATATTTTTTGATAAAAAAAAAAACATGCCCAGTAGATTGCGGACATTGGATTAGAACTCAGGTCTCCAGCATTCCAAGACCAAGCACTTACCACTTGAGCCACTGGTGGCTGTGCTTCTGAGTGTAGCTTTTGGGCGTATATATCTTGCTTCTGCATGCCCCCGTGAGCATACCCATTTCAGTTGTGAAACATGTTCACTGGAGCCAAGGAGGATAGAACATCTGGCCCCCCGCTCCACCAAACACCAGCTAACTGCAGTGGCCTAGAGGTTAAGTGCTTGCGTTACAATCAGTTGAGGGGACCCACAGTCCTTCTAAAAGGTTCAGTGGTTATGTAATGAGTTCCCTGATAAAGGGAGGGTGGAAGAAAGCAGAGAGGCAGGACTGTGGAGGTGGGGGAGAGGAAGTGCAGGGTAAATAAAGGAGGCGGGGCAGGCAAAAGGGAAGGTAGGGCTGGATGAAGGGGTCCCTGTGGAGAAGAGGAGGGGGCTGGGTGAGTGGGGGGTAGGACGAGAGAAGCATGGGGATGTAGGGTAAAGTGGGCCCTGGGTAAGGTATGAGGGGGGAATAGGGCCCTGAATAGTGGAGGGGGTGTGTGTAAAGGAGGGTCCTAATGTGGGGAAAGGGGCCATTGAAGAGGGGAGAAAAAGGGTGCCCAGTGGAGGATGGAATGGACCCCACAATGGGCTGACATTTTTTTCCTCATCCGGCACTACCCTTTAGCCTAACCTGCTTTCTCTTTTATACCCTGCACTTCCTGGCCTCCTCTATGCTTTCTTCCTCCCTTCCTTTACCAGGGAACCTACGCCATGCCCTTCTAGACCTACCCCGCCTCCTCTCCACAGGGACCCCTGCATCCACCCCTCCCTCTCCCTTTTGCCAGCCCTACATCCTCCTTTAGCGTGCCCCACCTCCTCCATTAGCCTGCACTCCCTCACTTTCACAGTCCCACTTCTCCGCTATGTTCCACAGCAACTGTACAAGGAGATTACCCCACTATTCCGTTTAAGTGCCGAAAGCAGGACACTCACCCAGGCCCCCAGCGCTGTAACGCAAGCACTTAACCTGTAGGCCACTGCAGTTAGCTGGTATTTGGTGGAGCTGGGGGGGCCAGATGTTCTATCCTCATTTTCTTCAGTGAATGTGTTTCACAATGCAAATGGGTATGCTCAGAGGCATGCAGAAGAAAGATATATAGGCCAAAAGCAACTCTCAGACGCACAGCCACCATTGGCTCAAGTGGTAAGTGCTTGGTCTTGGAATGCTGGAGACCTGCGTTCTAATCCAATGTCTGGAATCGAATCTGCAGGGCATGTTTTTTTTTAATTTTTTTTTACATTTTTTATGAATTGCCCTGTGCGATCAGCCAACAGCTAAAGCCCCTTCAATACCTGCATTCCTACTAACAATTGTGCCATTGTTTTCTGCACTCTGGCCTTGGTAACGCCCATAGAAGAACAAGTTACTTTCTTACCTGGTAACGTTCTTTCGATGGGATGGTCCGACGACGTATTCCATATCTATGACAGGTAATGTTCACAGCTGTGCTGGTTTGGAAAATCTTTGGCGTCTGCGTCCTGCGTCGATGACGTTGATGCACCGTCCCCGAGGACCTCCTCCGACAGCAGACGTCACCCGATGTGATAATTAGGACGCACGACGCCCATAGCCTCAGTTATAGTTTTTTCCCAGAACGTGTGCCACCAGTTTTCTGCCAGTCAGACACGCAAGGCCTTGCGGAACGCAAGCTGCAATCGCAAAAGAAATTCTGCAGCGGGGAAGGCAGGGAGGGAGCGATATGGAATACGTCGTCGACCCATCCCATCGAAAGAACGTTACCAGGTAAGAAAGTAACTTGTTCTTCGAGGGGATTGGGTCTTCCGACATATTCCATATCTATGACAGACTCCCAAAGCAGTACCAAGCAAGGAGGTGGGAAAGAATTTAGAATACAAATTTAGCATGCCCAATCAAATTGCGGAATAGAGAACTGCCTTGCCAAAGGCCAGATCTTGCCCTCTGATGGAATCAAGGGAATAGTGACGTACAAAATTATGTACTGAAGCCCAGGTGGCTGCATCACAGATGTGACGAATAGGAACTCCCCTCTGCAGGGCAGTAGACACAGCCACTCCTTTGGTAGAATGGGCCCGCAAGCCAGCCGGAGGGTCCTTACCCGCCAAGTGGTAACACTCGGAGATAGCTAAAATAATCCAACGAGACAAAGTCTGTTTCGTCGCAGCTTGTCCTAAACGCTTCCCAGCGTAACCAATGAAAAGTTGATCGTCCACTCTGACCCGGGACATGCGCGAAATATAAAAGCTCAACGCTCTCCGAAGATCAAGCCTATGGAGCCTCTCCTCTTCCTTACCAGGATGTGGAGGAGGATAGAACGCCGGAAGAACAATCTTCTGGCTCAAATGAAAATCCGAAACCACCTTCGGAAGAAAAGAAGGACGAACTCTAAGGACAACCCTGTCCTTGTGAAACACAGTGAAGGGTGGCTTAACTGAAAGTGCCTGTAACTCACTCTGCGAGCGGAAGTAACCGCAACCAAAAACACAGTTTTCAGAGTCAACAGCCTCAAAGGGCAAGAATGTAAAGGCTCAAACGGAGCACCCATAAGAAACTTAAGAACAAGGTTCAAATCCCAACCTGGCACCAAAAAAGGTGACGGAGGGAACATATTAGTGAGCCTTTTCAAAAACTGAAATTAAAGGAATCTTAAAATAGGAACACTCTTCAGACGAGCGCTTAAATATGGACATGGTCCCCACTTGCAAGCCCCTGTGGGCCAAAGAAAGCAAAAAAGACAAAACCATGGGAATGTCGCATTCAAAAGGATCCACATTCTGAACTCTGCACCAGTCGCAGAACTTTCTCCAACGGCAACGGTACAGAGACTTAGTTGCCTGCCGCCTGGCCGAGAGCAACATCTCCATCACGTCTTCAGGGAGGTCCCAATCCTTATACCTCAACCTTTCAGAAACCAAGCGTGAAGATTGAGGGATCTGACCTCTGGATGGAGAACCTGACCCCCCTCCCGTGGGAGCAGATCGTCTCGTTAGGGAAGACGACATGGAGGGCAGATGGACAAGTCTAGAAGGTCCGGGTACCACGTCCTCCGGGCCCACGCCGGAGCAATGAGGATCACCCAGGAACCGAACCTCCGTAACACTTGCGGGATGACGGGGACTGGAGGAAACGCGTACAGCAGTGGGAATGACCACTCCACCACAAACGCGTCTCCTAAGGCTCCTTTTGGAGGAAATTCCCACGAGCAAAACCTTTCGCACTTCCGGTTGACACTGGAGGCGAAGAGATCCACTTGAGGGGTCCCCCAAAGGGCGAAGATCTCCAGGAGAATCTCCTGAGCCAGCTCCCACTCGTGAGAGATCGTGCTCTGCCTGCTCAGAGCATCCGCCGTCTCGTTGTCGTCTCGGGCCAGATGAACTGCCGAGATCGAAACTTCCTGCTGGATGGCCCAGAACTCGAGCTGCATCGCCTCCCTGCACAGCGGAAGTGACCCTGCCCCCCCCTTTTTGTTGAGGTAGTGCATGGCCACTGTGTTGTCCGTCAGAATCAGGACACTCTTCCCGCGCACAGTCGGCAGAAAAGCCTTCAGGGCTAGCCTGACGGCCCTCAGCTCCAACAGATTGATATGGAGTCTGGACTCTGACAGAGACCAACGACCGCCAGCTCGTTGGCATGAGCTCCCCATCCCGTGACGGATGCGTCCGTCACGATCGTCACCTCCGGCCAGGGCAGCCAAAATGGGGCACCCTTCATCAGATTGCCCTCGACGGCCCACCACAGAAGGTCCCGGGCTACCGAGGGCGGCACCTGAACAGGGGCCGACAGCCTGCCAGAGGACTGAGACCACTGGAGCTAGAGTGCCCACTGCAAAGATCTCATCCGCAGACGAGCCTCTGGCACCAGAAGAATGCAGGATGCCATGAGGCCGAGCAGTCTCAAGAACTCGGACGCTGGGAGAGTCTGGGCAAACTGAAACTTGTGCACCATCTGCTGAATGTGAAGAGCCCTCACCTGAGGAGGAAAACACTGCCCCAGGGATGTGTCGAGCACTGCTCCGATGTACTGGAGCCGCTGCGTTGGTGTCAAATGGGACTTCTTTAAATTGAGGGAGAAGCCCAGCCTGTGAAGGCAGTGGCAGGTGACGGACATATGATCCAGGACTTGCTCGGGAGAGCTCCCCCTGATCAACCAATCGTCCAGGTAGGGGTAGACGTGAATCCCCCCCTTTCCTGAGAGGACCCGAAACTGAAAGTGCGAGTCGCCAACCGCGAACCTCAGGTACTTCTTGTGCTTGGGATGGATCGGCACATGGAAGTAAGCATCCTTGAGGTCGAGAGACACCAAACAGTCCTGAAGTTGAAGGGCCTGGAGGACTTGAGAAAGAGTCACCATCTTGAACTTGTCCTTCCTGAGGAGTTTGTTCAAACCGCGCAAGTCCATGATGGGTCTCAATCCCCCGTCTTTCTTTGAAATCAAAAAATAATGGGAATACCATCCCTTGTTCCTCTCCGCTACAGGCACCAGTTCTATGGCGCCTTTCTCCAGCAGGGCTTGAATTTCCTGCGCAAGGAGCGGATCCGGACTCTTCAAAGAGAGGTTCCCTGGTGGATTGTCGTGAGGCCTCTGCCGAAAAGGAAGACAATAGCCGTGGGTTATGATCTCCAGAACCCACACATCCGAAGTAATGGCTTGCCACTCTACAAGATGCTGCGCCAGCCTTCCCCCAACCGGCGAACCATGGGACCTGGCCTCATGACTGAGTGGTAGCGGCTGCGGCGTTGCCTGAGGGCAAAGAGGCAACTGCCTGAGCGGCCTTGGCACCTCGAGTACCTTTGTTTCCACCTCTGGCACTCTTATGATGGCCTCTTTGACTGCTAGCTCCTCTCGCTTTACTGAAGGACGAGTAATAGCGAAAGGAACCTCCCCTCCATTGCTGTCCCCTAGGACGAAAAGGTGGAGGTTGGCGAACTACAGCGCCCAACGACTTAGCTGCAGCTTTGGAGGTCTGCAACCTCTCAAGGCTCTCGTCAGCCTTGCTGCCAAAAAGATGTTCACCGTCAAAGGGCATGTTGAGGAGCCGGGACTGCACATCAGGAGCGAACCCAGACTTCCGCAACCACGCAAACCTGCGCATTACGGTGCTCGCCGCCATGGACCGGCTGACACAATCCGCTAAGTCCAAACCCGACTGAACGGCCTCACACATGGAATCCTTGCCATCCTGAACCATAGCAAGGAAACCATCCCGTTAGTCCCCTTCGGGAATATGATCAGCCGCTAATGCAACACAGTTCCACAGAGTGTGTGTGAAACGAGACAAGGCACATATGGAGTTGGCCGCCTGAAGCGCCATACCCCCAGAAGAAAACACTTTCTTCGCCCAGTTGTCAAAACGTTTGTCGTCCCTATCCGGAGGGATGGTAGGATACGACGCCTGCTTTGCCGGGGCAGTAGCCGCCTGCACCACCAAACTCTCCGGGGTGGGGTGCCTCGACAAGTAGCAGGGGTCGCTACTGGCTGGACGGTATTTTCGCGACAAAGACTTGCCCACTGCCGGGAGACTCTCCGGAGCAGTCCAAGCCACCGCCACCCTTCTCTGCAAAGCCATATGAAAAGGCAAAACCGGGTCAGTGGGTGGACCGAGATCAAGGATGTCCGTGAGATCATCCTGAACGAACTCCCCTGGGGGAGCTGACCAACCCAAGTACTCGGTAACCCGAGACATAAGGCGCCGATATGACAAATCGGCATGAGTGCCAGGCTCCGGCCGACAAAACTCCACCTCCGGAGAGGTGTCCAGTCCACTGGCATCATGCAGTGACTGCCTCAGGTCATCAAACTGACTATGGCCCGAGATAAGGTCATCTGGAACCGTAACCGGAACCAGGCCGCCATCAGAGCCTTCATCACCCTCTGAAATGTACTCCAGGCGGGGAGAGGAAGACCTCTGCGGACCAAAGCAGTGTCGGACCTTAGCCATAGCCTTTTCAGGGGCGTGCCACGGGGCCCCTCCGACACCATCGCCTCGAAAGGCATCCAGGGCGCCGAGCGAGTCGGCGTCGACGTCAGCTGCAACGCCTCCAGCATCTGCAGCGTCGACACAGTCCTCGAAGCCGGAGCTCCGAGCGTGTCTCTCGACAACCTGGGCGCCGACGGTGTCGACGCCCCCCTCGAAGACGGAACCTCGGCGCCACAGGCGTCAACGTCTTATTCGAAGACGGCACAGGATCACGCGGTCTCGAGCGCGTCAAGGACGGGGACGTGGAACGGGCATGGCGAGAACGGCTACCCTTGTCCGAGCGGGACCTCTTCCGTGAGCCGTGCCGACCACCCGAGCCAGAAGGCGTGCGGGCAGTGTCTCTCGACCGGTGCCGACCGACCCCACTCGGAGGCGCAGACGGACCGGTGCCCTGCTATTCCAGAATCGCTAGCATCTGCTTCCCGAAGGAAGCCCATTTCTCCGGTGTCGCTTGCATGGAGGGATAAGCGACCCGCCGACGGGCGGAGTCCTCAGAAGAGGACAGGGAAGGCGACCTATGCCTGCGCTTCCTGGAATGCCTAGAAGAGGCAGAGGAGTGGCGAGACCGACTCCTGGAAGGAGACCCACCGGACCTCCGACGACGACGCGGAGAGTCACCCCTCGAGTCATCGGTCGAAAGCTCTGCAGACCTCGACTTCCGGGGCTTAGACACCCGACCTACCGACAGTTTCGTCTTGCGTTCCCGCAAGGCCTTCGCAGTGAGCGACTGGCAGTCGACACAGTCGACACAGTCGTCCATATCGTGGGCCTCCCCGAGGCACCAGAGGCAGGCGTCGTGCGAGTCCGTGACCGACATCTTGGACCCACAGTCCCCGCAGTTCTTGAAGCCCGGACGCGGGGTCGAAGATGAGACATCGCTACCGAACAGGTTCAACGAACCGAGAATAGAAAACAGCACCTCCAACGAGTCGGGGCGTATCAAGATTCACGAAGCGAACACGTTCGCGGAAAAAACGGAACTGAGGCTATGGGCGTCGTGCGTCCTACTTATCACATCGGGTGACGTCGGCCGTCGGAGGAGGTCGTCGGGGACGGCGCATCGACGCAGGACGCAGATGCCAATGATTTTCCGAAGTAGCACAGCTGTAGACATTACCTGTCATAGATATGGAATACGTCGGAGGACCCAATCCCCTCGAAAAGCTCGTCTCTCTGGCCCCAACTGACTGGAAAAAACGAGGGGAAAAGTGTAACCTACGGGTCATGGTTGAGAAGATATTTTCACAGGGACTCAAACAGGACACCTTCTCGAGGCGCTGTGAGGTGACCCCCGGCCCCAGCATAGCAAGCAAACCTTATCAGCATCTCACCAGCAACTGAATGTGCGGCTACAGGCTACACATAGGAGGCTGCAGTAGGTGCATTAACCCATTGGGCTGTTGACCCTCCTTCCTCTGAGAGCAGGAAACTGAATTTCCATGTTGCCTTCCTTTGGCACATTAGATCTATCTTTCACCCCAATTCAGAGGATGTTTTGCTTCACGGAGAGATGATAATCATTGTGAGGTGTCAGCCACTAATAGCTAAGCAGGTCAGTTAAATCTTTGCCTTTGTCATTGGGGTGTACTGATGGTGCAAGGCAGTCTTCTGTCCTCTACTACTGTATGCTTTGGTATTGCTGCTTGTTCAAGATTTTTAAATGTAAACACTGCTCTCAAAAGTGAAAGATTTGAAAGACTCTTGCTGTAGCAAGCCTTTCCCACTCTTTGCCCTGGGGGAGAGAGCAGAGGCGTAGGCAGGGTAGGGCCTGAGGGGCAAGGCCCACCCAAAAACTGTAAAAGCACACTCGGCAGCACTGTGTGGGTAATTACAGATATTTTTGTCAGTGCAGTGGGCCCAACTACATTAGCATCAGACCCCATTTGCAAGACAATCCTGGCTACACCTCTGGAATACGGTCAATTTCTTCTTGGAAGTATTTGGGTGTACCATGCAGAAGAGTCTTATTTAAATTGCCTAATTCTGAAGCTGGACTTTTTGCATAGTATATTTTATACACTAGATTTCTTACATTTGAATGATGTACAGATATCCTTTTGATATCATGGAAGGTGCTTTTGCAAATAGGCCCAGAAATGCAGGCGAATGAATGTCCTTGTAGTCCTGTGTATTTGCGCACTGGACAAATATCTATATTTTGCAGCACTTTCATTTTACTTTTGTCTTTCCCTTTTACATACAGATTGAGGAACTGACGTAAAGATTTGAAAGCTTTGTTTGGAATGTCACACATTGATGTGCACGACCATTTGTATACTGGACGGTGTGGTTCTGTTGAATCGAGATGTAATTCTGAGTTTTCAGGGGATACTTTTGTAAGCAGCGTTTCTTGTTCCATGATGGTACTATTGATTTTCTCCTACCCTCGTCCACTGCTATGGATGGCAATTGTGTTTGTTTGATTCTGTTTGTATGCTTCTTCATTAAAATAAGGTTCTGTGTTTGTCGTGTGACTCCATTCACCTCCACAAACATTTAAGAAATTATTTTTGTTCACATTCTGTTTATTGCTGAGTTTGTTTTGTAGTTTGGTAGTTAGTTTTGTTAGTGCTTTCATCCTATTTAATACTAATATAAACAACTTCCTTTTGAGAAGGATTGCACTGTTCACGAGAGCTTGTAGGATTAACTTTCTACAGTAGGTTTTAAGGGTTGAGGATGATTTCGGTCCTCTTCTTAGTAGATTCTGAAGCACTAACGAAACATTTTTGCTAAAATACGTTTTTTTACTATGGGTTCTTGTTACTAAATCAGGATTATTAGGAGCATTGTTAGCTGTACTGGTAGCCGATATTTTGCCACGCTTTTTGTGTTTTGTGCCACTTTTTGATGGAGGAGGTAAAGTTTTGGTAGTTGAAGCTTCCTTTGTTTTGCTAAACGACTGCATTAGCTGGTTTGTTCCAACGTTCTCTACAAGCTCTACTACAGATGGATGCTTAGATTGAACACTTATTTTTATTTGCTCTACTTCTGCGTTCCTTTCTACGAAGTTGCTTTTTGGTAGGCATTCTTGGGTGTCTGTTGAAAAAAAGAAGGCATGCTTTGTTCTGATGTTCAATGTATGTGTGCTGTGTGCATGAGTCTGATGGGGAAGCAATTTGTCATGGTGTGTAAATGTGCATTGGACTCTTACAATGATTTGGTAAGGCTATTTTACTGTTTGTATACTACTACAATGTCCTTCAGATGAGAGTACAACGTGGCTTAGTGGTGACGAGAAGCATTATTAGAAACCGAAATGCCAAACTTGAAACAGTAACTACTTTTCTAGAAATAACCTTCTAATGATTCTGTATGTTATTTGAGTGCCAAACACACAGGGATTTGTGAGCCATTCTGCCTGTTATTCTCTATTTAAAAAATGGGTATTTGTAGGTAGAATGGTTCAGAAGGAACAAGTTACTTACCTGTAACTGTTGTTCTCCAGCATGGGTCTGGCATGGATTCACATGCTCATGAATATTAGCTGTCGTCAGGCCGGGAATCCTCTGTAAAGTAAAAATCAGTATCAGTCTTGTTTCTGATCTGTCTTTCTTAGTAGCAACCAATCACTGGCCTCTGGGTCATACTGGCCCCAGCCAATGACTGCCCTCTCCCTAAGCCCCGCCTCTGGCAGCCATCCTCAGATTTGGTAGCACGTAAAGTGGCAGTATGACCAAGTGAAGAGCCGCAGATGGGCAGGAGGGGGGGTTTGCATGTGAATCTATGCCAGACCCATGCTGGAGAACAACAGTTACAGGTAAGTAACTTGTTGCTTCTCCAGCATGGGGTCTGGCATGGATTCACATGCTCATGAATATAAGAATACATGGAAGTACACACATGCACAACCACAGGAGGTGGCAAAGCTCAATATTAAGCATTACATCAAAACTCAACATTAAGCATTTCTTACCTCCTCACCAGGCTCACCTTAAGCGAACAGGTTGCGCAGCACTGCTTGGCCGACCCTGGACTCCTCCCTGGAATCCCAGTCGACGCAGTAGAATCTCGTGAAGGTGTGCGTCGACCTCCACGTAGCAGCCCTGCAGATGTCCAGCAGGGGCACACCAGACAAGAACGCCGTGGTAGCAGCGATAGCTCTGGTCGAATGGGCTCTCGGACGGCCGGGCAACGGTCAGTTTGCCAACCAATGACAGTGCATGATGCAGCCGGAGAGCCATCTGGAAATGCAAGCCTTCGAGAGAGCCTTCCCTTGGTTCACAGGTCGAAAGTTCACAAACAGCTGTGATGTCCTCCGAAAACTCTTTGTTCGGTCCACGTAGAACTTCAGCCCTCTACCTACATCCAGCGAGTGCAAAGTCCTCTCGGCCGGCGACAAAGGAGACGGGAAAAAGACTGGTAACACCAAGGGCTCGTTGAGATGGAAGTCCGACGGTACCTTGGGCATGAAGGAGGGGTGCGTCCTCAGCACTACCCTCGTATCGTGAAAGGTCAGGTATGGAGGCTTGCAGGATAGCGCCTGGATCTCTCCCACGTGTCATGCGGAGGTGATGGCCACCAGGACCGCTGTTTTCCACGACAGAAACTTCAACGGGGCCGAATGCAACGGCTCAAATGGCGGACCCATGAGCCTGGTTAGCACCACGTTGAGCTCCCACACCGGGGCTGGTGCCTTCACCGGTGGGAATTATCGAAACAGTCCTTTCATAAATTCCTTAACCAAGCGATGAGACCACAGGGATGACCGCCCTGTAGTCCTGGTGTATCGGGAAATCACTGCCAGGTGTATCTTGATTGAAGCGTGAGATAGTCCAGCTTTGGCTAGCGACAGTAGGTACGGCAACACTTGAGGGGCCGTAATCCGCAGAGGGTTAATCTTCTGTGCCCCGCACCAGATAGAGAACCTCTTCCATTTATGTCCGTAGCACTTGAGAGTTGAGGACGCCCTGGCCTTTGCAAGAACCTCTATGCAGTCGGCTGGGATATCGTACCCTCCAAATTCTAGTGCTGCAGGAGCCAGGCCTGCAAGTTCAGCGACTCTGGGTTGTGGTAAAGAATGGCACCTCCTTCTCTGGAGAGAAGATCTCCGTCCGTCGACAGCTTGACCTGTGGGGACGCTGACAAGCCCAGGTGGTCTGGGAACCAGATCTGTCTCGGACACGCCGGTGCGACGAGGATCATTCTGCACCGGGACTTCTTGAGCTGGTTGATGAGTCGGAGCAGCAACGGCAACAGAGGGAACGCATATAGGAACAGGCCGTCCCAGGGGAACGAGAAAGCATCGCCCATGCTCCTCGGTTGGGGAAACCTGCTGGCGAACCTCTGGCACTTGGAGTTCGTCGCCGTCGCGAACAGGTCGATCTGGGGTTTGCCCCATCGCTGAAAGAGTCGGTCCACTTGGTCCTGGCGTAGTTCCCACTCATGGCACGAGCGCAGCTCTCTGCTGAGTCGGCGATGGTGTTTATTATCTCTGCCAGATGAAACGGCACCAGAAACATCCCTTGAACAACGGGCCAATGCCAAAGATCCTGGGCTTTCTTGGATAGGGCTGGGGACCTGGTTCCGCCCTGCTTCCCGATGTAAAACATTGTGGTGGTGTTGTCGGTGAAGATCCTCACTACCCTGCCCTTGAGGGACGGGAGAAAGGACCCGAGGGCCCAGAGCACTGCCCGGAGCTCCAGGATGTTGATGTGGAGCGGCTTCTCCTCCGGGAGCGAAGGATCTCTGGTGTACGCTCCCCACCCCTCCAGGGAGGCATCCGTCATCACCGTCACCTGGTGGGCGGGGGTCTGAAAATCTGTTTCTGCCGCCAGATGTGCACAGGTGCCCCACCACCAGATCGCTCGACGGAAGGTCTCATTGAGAGGGATCCTGTCTTCGAAGCTGCCCGTTGCTTGTATCCAGCGGGCGTTAAAGAACTCCTGAAGAGGGCGCATCCGAAGCCTGCACAGGCGCACAAGATAAATGCAAGAGGACATCATCCCGAGGAGGGACTTGATGGACCTCACCTTGGCCACGTCTGTGGCCAGCAGACGCTGCACCTTGCCTAGGATGGCCTTTGCCCTTTCCTCCGACGGTGAGGCCAGACCCGCCACTGTGTCGAGCTTGGCTCCAAGAAACAGTGCGACTTGCGAGGGGACCAGGTGGGACTTGGGGAAGTTGATGGAGAACCCCTGGTCCGTGAGTAATCGCCCTCCTCCAGCTGTCCCAGCACATGCTGGAGGGTGACCATCCGGAACTTCTGTGCCTGGATGTACTTGTTCAGTCGTCGCAGGTCCAGGATGGGTCGCCATCCTCCTGTCTTCTTTTTCATGAGGAAGTACCTTGAGTACACTCATAGCCCCGGAGCCTCTTCGGTACGAGCTCGATGGCCCATTTTTTTGAGCATCGCCCTTACCTCCAATAGCAGTTGAGGGACGTGATTTTCCTTCCTGACCACGGGTGGAATGCGGGGGCACCTTTTTAGAAATTCGAGGGCATGCCCCTGGGCCAGGGCGTCCAGCACCCAACGGTCGGTGGAGATGGACTCCCACACGGTGACGAACTTTGCCAGCCGGCCTCCCACCGGGGTGCTTCGGTGGGGGCCCGACACCACGGCTGGTTCAATCTTGCTTGGAGGACGCCATGCCGCCTTGGCCTCCCTGGCGACAACGGCGGGGTCCACCCGACTTGCCTCGTCCTCTATAGGCTTCCTGTGACGAGGAGTGGGCCGCTTGGCGGTACGTAGAGGAGCCACCACCAAATACCTTGGAGGCACCCTGCTTGCCTCCGGTGCTCCGAAAGGACGGCCTTTGTTGTCGGAGAACGCCTAGGGCCTTAGCAACTGGTGTGGGCGATGTCGATTGCCACCGTTATGGCGTGGTCCGATGCCACTTTGCCTTCTTGCAAGATCTCCAGGGCCTCGGCCCTATTGTCGTCCGGTAGGAAGTCCAACAGGGGGGCAATCTTGTACCATAACTCCCTGTCGTAGCGGGCCACGATCGCGAGGGCGTTGGCCGCCTTAATCGTTGTTGCCACCGACAAGATAACTTGTCGTCCCTTTGCATCCAGCATCTTTCCGTCACCGTCCGGCGGGGAAGTTGACGTTGAGGCTGATGCCCCCCCGCTTTCTTCTTGGCCGCCGCTGAGACGACCGAGTCAGGGGTCGGTTGAGCCCTAAGGCACAAAGGGGCCGCCTCGGGGACCCGGTACTTCTTCTCGTACCGATCCCTCTTGGCAGGCGTCGTAGACTGGTTCTTGAGAAGGGTGAGACCCTCGTCCCAGATGTCATCCAGCAGAGGCATGGCGAGGACTGTTTTCCTCTCGGCCTTGCGCCGTTGGTAAAGGAAACCTTCGTCCTTCTCTTCGGGGCAGAGCTGAAAAAGCTTGGATGCCCTGGCGATCATTTCATGGAAAGATCCGATCTCGTCGGGCGGGGAGGCCCGGGCAGGGGGCGATGGGAGCTCCGTCCCGTCGTCACCGCGGTCGTCGGTACCCGTCGTGGCCGTGTCCGTTCCCGTGTCATCCCCAGGGACGGGGGACGTGGGCAAAGGTTGAGTAGGCCGCGAGGGCTAAAAAGGCGGGGCTGGATGGATCCGTCTCGTTTGGGGGGCTTCCCGCCAGGCCTGGCTCTGGCTCCTCCGTCGCGCCTGGTTCCGGTTCCTCCATCGGTGATGAGGGCAATCTCGTCCTTATCTCCGAACATAAGGATTGTATTGCCTACAAAATGGCCGCTGAGTTGTCCTGCGGCTCTGGAAGCGACGGGAGACTAGGACCCTTGCCGGTGCCGCCGTCGCTCTCGTCGTCCTCTTTGTCGGGATCCCTCCCATGGGAACAGGCCTCTTCGACATCCTCGTCAAGGCCCTCTAAGACTTCTACCAGCTCCTCCTCGGATGCTGTTTCCGTGTCCACAATGGCCACCGAACCCCCCCTCTTTTTCTGCCGGCGTCTTCACGGGGTCTTTTCGATGGGTCTGAAAGAGGCTTCCCCCCGCTGAGGCAGGGAGACTCTGGGCCCCAAGGTCGCCTCCACAGGCTGCACCAGGGCCGCCGCGACTTCCTCGATGGAGGCCTTGGCCGGGTGAATCAAGGCCTTTACCACCTTATGTGGGCCTGTGGCCTTCACCTTGGGGCAGGGTCACCGCCTCGCTCCCCCTTGGCCGGATCCTTCGAGCTCGACCGGGGCCTCTCCAGAAGCTTCGGCGGGTTCTCGGCCTTCCTCTTCCCTGAGCCAGAGCGTTGGTTCGTGGTTGATGGCGCTGGGGAGGATGCGCCCTGCCTGGCAGCCGAAGAGCCCGACCGTTCGGCACTCCAGGTGCCCGCGGACTCGCAGTGCTTTGCCTTCTGTTGGGCCCCTCGTCGCCGGGGCGCCCTCACAGGACTTAGAAGACCGCTCGGACTACTACTACTTCTCACCTGATGGGCTCTTTCCTTCCAGCCAGTTGGAGAGACGAAGGTGTTGGTCCTTGATGGTCCGTTTCGACACGTTCCTCTAAAACGCACGGTCCTTCTCCACGTGCGTCCATGTTCGGGTAGGCCGCAGAAACTCCTGGTCTCCTCCAAGAAGCAGAACTCGACGAAATCTTCACCCTTGAGGGGCGTAGAAAAATCCGACACGGATCCCCGTTAATCGGATGTAGAGACGCTGGAGCTCGAGGCTCCATTTGACCGAAAAATGAGAAATTCTCTATGAAAAAAGCGCGAAAATGCAGCAAAAGCCCGAGAGCTAAACACGAGGACTCCCAACAATTGAGCGTGCGGTAAAAATCAGAGGATGGCTGCCAGAGGCGGGGCTTAGGGAGAGGGCAGTCATTGGCTGGGGGCAGTATGACCCAGAGACCAGTGATTGGTTACTACTGAGAAAGACAGATCAGAAATGAAACGGATACTGATTTTTTCTTTACCGAGGATTCCCGGCCTGACGACGGGGAATATTTATGAGCATGTGAATCCATGCCAGACCCCATGCTGGAGAAATCAATGTTTGCTTAGGTGTACAAATTAAATAAATAACCCACGTAGCCTCTTTGAGGAGCAGTTACAATATAAAGTTAGTACTGTGCTTACTATTTTTTGCGAAATGACCAGGTTTCTTCGGATATGTCGTTTGCAGTGTAGATGCTGTTGATTCTCAGTAGAGTAGTCTTCACTGCGATTGAACAAAAAAACATGAATTACTTTGTGCGTTTACATTAATTGTGCATCTTTCGTCAGAGCATTCTCCTTTCATATTTCAACCCAGTGCACGTGTGCATTTCACTTCACTCTGTGCTGCCTTTGTATGTTACTTGCAATATGTTACTTGCAAGTCCTTCTGAATTGAGAAAAATTTTAAGGTTATGGTAATGCCTTGCTTTTTAAAAGGTATACTATCTATAGGAGAGAGGTTTGTAAGCGATAGGGCATAATAGTAGATGGGAAACATTTCTCTACTTGCAAATTATAAGCACAATGCCGACACATCGGAAGGGAGATCTCACTACAGCAATCGGGAGCGCTTATTTTTTCCCATACGATCACATTGCAAGTAGCATTACTGTAGGCCGTACACAGTACACACCTCTGACATTTTCTAATGCAAAATCGAGTTTCGCCCTAAATAGGCATGCTTGTAAGCTATGTATAGGTTATGAGGAAGACAGTAAGAAGTTGTGCGGTTTGTCAATGATAAATCGGACATCTTGCACTTAAAAGGGGGAGCGCTGGTATGTATTGCCTATGCAGATTTAGCAGCATTCATTTATTTAAATTACATCATAACGGTTGCACATGTTCTCTGTTTAAAATATGCATACCCGTACTCTATACTCATGCATGTGCGCATGCATGGAGCTGTACATAGAAATCTGCAACACTTGCACAGTAGTTTGTGAAGTAGGTGCTTTGCGATGATATGCGACTTCCAGAGTCATCGACAGTACATTTGAAGTGCGCAATGTTGATGACGGAGTTACATTTAGCGATGTTTAATGTGATTGGTGGATGGTTGTTTGACTGCTTAGTTGTGTCCAATGAGGGACTGGGTAAGAGCGACATGCCGCACGTAGCCAATGCTTGTCCGCGAGTAGGGCGTGTCACATACGGGTTTCTACAGCAAATCCTGCATGGAAAGGGGACTGTAGGCATCAGCCAATCAGATGTTCACATTATTCTTTTGTGTCGAAAGACGGTGCGTATACTGAAGATGGCAGAGGTGGAGAGGGTCTTGATTTTGGTGCTTGGAGACAACACTATGCCGAGAGTAGGCATGTGGCACACCATTTCGATGGAGATGGTGTGGAGCGCTCACACTGATGCCAATGTTGCGGCAATTCTGCAAGTTTGCAGAGACATGCGTACGATGACCACTCTTCATGTGGTAATTTTGCACTACAGTGCTTGCCATTTGGGCTACGTGAGTTCAGGTACTTTGTTGGCAGATTTGGGACAGTTGGTTTAAACACTCATGAACATCTTCCCAACAACGAAACTAATTTTTTCTGGTTTACTCCCTAGAGTAAAATGGGACAACAATTCTGTTTTCTGTCCAGATCAAAGTATTGGGAGGTGTATCAATCGCGGCATGCGTGCTTTCATGTTACAAGCTGGTATGTTTTTCTGCAGCCACGATAACATTGTACCAAGTAATGCAGATTATTTTGAAGCAGATGGTTTTGCGCCATCTTCTTTGGGAAATGCCATGTTCTTTTGGAATGTAAGGCTTACTTTAGAGAAGGTTGTGCAATGGTTGTAGGAGTACAGTAAGGACAAAATACAAAAAATTAAACAAAATAACAGATGTCTGTAAAGCATCTGCCCAATTTTTTTTTTTTTTTTAAAAGGCTCTTTTCAGAGCCCGCCTTAAAGGGGAATAATACTTTCATGTATCGTCGCCACGCTCTGATCCTATACATGTCCGCAGACATGGCGGTAGTTTGCAGGCTACGCATGTCACCAGCGGGGATTCTGGGGTGGAGACGCATGCAAATGAGAATGAGCGGAGCTAGGGATTGGTAAACAAAGTCAGTAGGTGTGTTCTGAACGGCGAGATTCAGTAAAACCGTCCTTTCCCTGACAGGAGACCACACAGCCATGGTTTCGCGTGTTCAAAAACAGATTATCTGGATTTTGGGAGACTCATGGATACATTGGTTGAAGGTGCTTGCAGAAAGCTGCCGTCTATCTGCAGATCTCAGATTTCCTCATGTGGAAGTGCACTGGCATGGCGTGCGTGGAATGAGGTGGCTAGACTTGGTACCTCTCTGTGTTATTTTACTGACAGAGCGTCATCCAGATATACTTATCATTCATTGCGGAGGCAACAGTTTAGGCCATGTCTCTGGAATTTCTTTGCAATTTGCAATGAAGGAAAGACTTGCGAAGCTCATGGACATGCTTCCAAATTGTGAAATACTTTTTTCCCATATTGCACAAAGACAAAAATGGCTGCGTTCTTCTGCATTTGGTCCATAAATGGATAAAGCAAGACACAATGTGAATAAAGCTGTTTGTGCCTTTCTAAGAGATGTTGGCATGTCCTCATTCCACAATGAAAACATTTTGTTTCGCAGCTCTTTCATTTTCCGCAGAGATGGAGTCCATCTCACATATGCTGGCAATCAGATTTTTCTTCGAAATGTACAAAATGCATTGCGACCTCTTTTGCATTCACAATAACCTATGTGACAATCCGTTTTCTCCAAACCACAGTTTTTGACCCACACAACACACTACCGAAAGGCTCTTTTCAGAGCCACCACTTACTCCCAGCGTCCACTTCATTGGATTGGCTCCGCTTGCACCCTCCATTTTTGTGTGTCCTACGACTGTCCGCAAACTTTCTCACGAATGCGCGGAGGCCTACATCGGTCATTTGATAGTTCTATTGTTAAACAGAGAAAGGCGGCTCTGAAAAGAGCAATTTTTTAAAATTTTTGTTTTGCACTTTCTTGCTTTTGGCAACACGACACACTAGGAGAGGAGGACAAAGGAGGGTAAGGAAGGGACACCAACCACGGGGATAAGAAAAGACACGTGGACAGAGAAAGATATAGAGTGAGCTTCACTTAGGTAAGGAGCAGATCTTCTGGTGCTCCGTGACTGTAGCCTCAAAAGCACTTCGAAAACTCTCCCCCCTGCAGAGTACTGCATCACAATAAATACACACTATTGTCACCTTTGAAAGGTAAGGTCAACAGCATTGCAATTGGCTTCTGAGGCAGCTGGAGGGAGGCGCTCCCCCACAGGAGTGTCTCTTGTGGTGACAGGATTGGACACGAAGGATGCTGTGGAGGAACTCAATCGACTACGCTCTTCACATGGCACCACCTTGCGAATGTCCGCACTGTGGAATGAAGTGAGGTGTAGCTTCATGGTTGTTGTACCAAAGCTGTACGCACCAGGTCTTCCGTGACTCAGCACCACCTGGCACTGGTTACACCTCACCAGGTTCGCACGTGCTTTTGGTATGTTCCCATAAACGGAAAACAACCGCCACACCCACGACTCCCGGCGAGTGCTTGTAGTGCAGAGTTCCTCCACCTCATTCTCTTCTTCCTCGATCTCTACATCCTCACCCGTATCTCTCTCTGCAGGCCCTTGGGGAGGTGGTGGTGGCGGGTTTGGGGGTGGTGCAGAGGCTAATGAAGCAACAGCAGCCATGGATGCCATACCAATTACTTTCCTTTTGGTCACTACAGCAGTAAAGGCAGTACACCTCAATCGACTACAACTAGCAGGGCAATGAAGATGCGCTCGGGGGTGTGGCCATTTAAAGGGGTGGAGGGGTGCGCCTCGTGACCATCGTTATCACTGAAAAGCATTCCGATAATTTCACATAACATGTCCACAGATAAGCTATTGTCTGGAATATGTCAAATGATATTTTTAGACTGTACAATATTTTGTCTTGTGTGCATAGGCTCCTTTTGTACTGATGCGGAAGCACACATACTGCACAAATTAGTCACCACGGTCAGCGTGGGTGCGGTCACATGACGACGTCCTGAACACATCTACGACAGAAATGGGTGTCCGCTGGACAGCAAATGCAGACTAACAACCTTGCGCATGCGCACAAGTGTCCTAAGGACAGTGTTACGGTCCTCAAACTAATTCAAAGTGCGACACAAGTGAGACGGACAGTTAGGGTCAGGCGCGATGTTTGCTGTACTTATGGCTGTACTGCGCATGTGCGTACATGATATGCTCACTGTACGGACAGGTTCAGCGTCCTTAGGACAACTCCTTTTTGTTTGACTACACCCTTGCCGGCCACCGCGCCTGTTCTATGGACGCCACCATCTTGGCTGCGGACAATACGGACAGGTGTACTGTCCGTAACACATTCCCATTTTGCTCATTTATTGCCATCCCGGACAACTGGTGTGTTCTACGAACATGTTATCTTGTTCGTAAGCGGTACGCCAAGGTATAATGTCCTTAGGACGCCCCTTTCTGTTTATGTACGCACAACTTGCACAGATGGTGCGGTCAAACATCAACTCCATCTTACTTGACATTAGTAAGGGTAGGTGTACTGCCTTTACAACATCCACATTGCATTCCTTTCGGATAGGTCGAACAGGCGCGCTGTTCGCAAACATTTCAAGTCTTTTTTTTAAAAAAAATGTATTCCTCAAACTCTTTACAACTACTACACAAAGACATTCCAAACACACACACAAACTTCATTCTAAAGAGAAACCGGGGGAAGCAGATACTGACACAAATATAGGGGAATTAGGATTCAACACGGGCTGGTTATGAGGGGAAGAAGGGATGGATGTTTCGTCGAAACGTCTGTTCTTCTTTAAGGTTTGGGGATGGTTCACTAGGGAATGGAGAAGGGGGGCAGGTACAGATGGGACAGTGGTAACGTACTTTTCCTCTCACACAGTCTTCCACAAACTCCCTTAAACTTTTAAAATTCTCACTCAACGTGTCCATTTTCAATTCAATCCTTCTGATCCTGTCTTCTTCTGTGTCATTTGTTGGTCTTTCTTCTTTTCTTTCCTGGTCTGTAAAAAATAACTTTATATCCATTAAATGCCCATAAAATACTGGCCATTACTTTGCATACGCAGAGTGCTGTGTACCATTGTTATCGCTCTCTTCCGATATTTCCCCATGCGGAAAGTACTCTTCCAACCACTCCAAAGTACTCGTCATTTCTGTGTCAAAACAATCGAAAGGCATTATTATTTCTGCACCACATACCAAAAAAATACAGTCATACAAAAAAAATGACCTTCACTTACTATTTTGATGTTATTTCCCTTCGTCCTACTGCGTCCGTCCACTGTCTGACTGACTGTCCAGGCTGCAGAGTTTCTGTGAAGTAATTACGATGGAGGCATCCTTTTTTTTCCCTTTTTAATGGTACCATCCATTTCATTCTACATGGTTATTAAATGCATCGTTTTCTTTTCACACGTTTAGGTTTCCATATTTATTTATTAATACTTAAAATGTCTTTCTGTCCTTTTTCTAAGTTTAACATTTTTTGTGTAAGAAAATAGTACATCTTCAGATTCCCCCCTGCCTGTTTGGGTACTTTTGCCCTCGTCCGCGCCCGTCCGCAAACAGGCGCTCAGTCCGTCCCTCTCTACTATCAATAGGGAGGGGGTTCTGTATGTTCTACGTTACATGTACATCAAGTACGTACATTATACTACATTTCTCCCAAAAATCACATGACAACAGTGTATCTTCAGCACGATGCCTTCGTTAACACAATCTTACGATCACGTTCCCGTTCCAAAAATCTGTAAAATTCACTACATAAAAAACTTTGTTACTGGGACGTTATGGTTAAGTTGCCCTACCAAAAACCTATGCACTTCACAAAAAAAAAAAAAAGTTCACACTTCCCCACTATGGTTCAAAGTAAAACCGAAAAACCCCTGAAATTCGCCAGTTATGGTAGACTACGCCACCATACCTGCCATCACCACTGTGCACTGCTAACACTAACACCCGGAACATGAAAGATGGAATCACAAATGTCATTGATGACATCACTGGCGCCATCACTTGTTTAGCTGCTTTGTTTTCGTTCACTGCCATAGACATTTATGTCCATTCAGTAAAAAGACTTTGTTAAAGGGATGTTACACTTCATAGTGAAACCAAAAAACACTACGCTTTTCCTAATTTTGGTAAACTAGGCAACCATAACTCGCACCACCTACGTTCATTGCGAAGACTAAGACCCGTTCGCAATGAAAGGGCGTTCATGTATTGAAAGGACGCACTATTTCAATGGAATTTTTTACCAATGCATTGCTTAATGAACTATTTGGCATATGATAGTTCTGCAATGGTCTGTTACACTTTTCGGCCAATATTCTAATGACAATCACGAGTGGAGGAGCAGCGTGAAAAATAAATGCATATGTGATGTCATCAGTCATGTCATGAATGACATCTGAGATGTCATCTTTGATGTCCTTGGTGTAAGTCTTAGCAATGAACGTAGGTGGTGCGAGTTATGGTTGCCTAGTTTACCAAAATTAGGGCAAGCACAGTGTTTTTTGGTTTCACTGTGAAGTGTAACATCCCTTTAACAAAGTCGTTTTACTGAATGGACATATATGTATATGGCAGTGAACGAAAACAAAGGGGCTAAACAAGTGATGGCGTCAGTGATGTCATCAATGACATTTGTGATTCCATCTTTCATGTTCCGGGTGTTAGTGTTAGCAGTGCACAGTGATGATGGCAGGTATGGTGGCGTAGTCTACCATAACTGGCGAATTTCAGGGGTTTTTCGGTTTTACTTAGAACCATAGTGGGGAAGTGGGAATGTTTTTTTTTAGTGAAGTGCACAGGTTTTTGGTAGGGAAATTAACCATAACGTCCCCTTAAAGTTTTTTTTGTAGTGAATATATATATATATATATATATATATATATATATATATATATATATATATATATATAATACATTGCTCACCATAATCTTATTTCTGATGCTTGTATCTGCTTATATTCACATGCTGAGCATAGGCCGACATCTAGTGGAAGCTGCAGAGTATTACAGTTGTTGTTTTCGAAACTAGAAAAGGGACATCGACAGGGCGTGCCAGTAATACTATCCCTAGTGTGACGTGTGACGTCCACTGTACCCATGATCCCTCACGCGCCGAGGTCCCTCAGATTGTTATTTTTCTGACATGTGGTAGCATGAGGTGTAGCGCGAGTACAGTTGTATCCAAGCAGACACGTATAGACAAGCTCTTAAGCATCCATGCGCCTTCTCACCGAGGGGAGGAAGGGTGGTTCGCATGTGAATCTAAGCAGATACAAGCATCAGACACACGATTACAGTGAGTAACGTATCCCTTCTGAGGCTTGTGGAATCTGCTTAGATCACATGCTGAGCATAAATTAGCGAGCAGTGGAAGGAGGAGGTGGGATGTGAGAAGGTTCATGAACGAATAAATGTCTTAGAAGAACCGCTTGTCCCACTTGTGTATCTGTCTTGGAATGAGTGTCAATGCAGTAGTGCTGAGTGAAAGTGTGTATAGAGCTCCATGTAGCTGCTTTGCAAATACTATCTAAGGGGACATTGGCAATGAAAGCCAGAGTGGCTCCAGTACCTCTTGTGGAGTGGGCCCTTGGCGTAAAAGGCAGTGTTTTATTTGAAAGGGAATAGCACAGTTGGATACATCTGACAATCCACCTAGAGATGGTATTTTTAGAGATGTGATCTCCTTTTCTGCCTGGCGCTATGGAGACTAACAGTTGATCTGTTTTTCTTACCGGTCTGGTCTTGTCTACATATTAGAGGACCGCCCTCCTCGCATCTAGTGTGTGGAGTTTTACCTCAGCAGAGCTTTTGGGTTCCTGGAAGAAAGCTGGTAGCTCAATAGACTGGTTAACATGGAATCTGGAAATTAACTTCGGTGAGAACCTAGAGTGTGTATGTAAAACCAGTTTGTCCTTATGTATAGTAAAGAAAGGATCCTGCACTGACAGAGCTTGGATTTCACTGACCCTCCTGATGGAAGTAATGGCTACTAAGAAGGCAGTTTTATAAGTCAGGTGTTTGAGACTAGACTTGTGCATAGGCTCAAAGGGTGGTCTCGTGAGCTTAGCGAGTACCACATTAAGGTCCCAACCTGGCAGTGGGTTCGAAATTGGAGGGTGGAGTCTCTTTATCCCTTCCATAAATGATTTAACGACTGGTACCTTCCACCATAAGACCTTGTTATGGGAAGTGGTGTAGGCTGACATAGCCGCCAGTTGTACCTTTAGCGAGTTAAACACTAACCCAGCATCCAGTAAGGGGAGCATATAGGTTAGAATATTAGGAGTACAATCAACAGTGCTGATTTGCTTATTCTGGAACCAAATTATGAATCGTTTCCATTTATCATAGTAACCGTGCCTTATGTTCGGTTTTCTTGACTCTTTCATGATATCCAAACATCTGTGGTAGATTGAGATGTCCGAACTCTCTGACTTCAGGAGCCATGCTGCCAAGTTCATAGTGTGTGGTTGTGGGTGCACTGTTAGTCCTCCTTGCTGTGTGAGTATGTTGTACTGGCACAGGAGTTTGATGGGTTCGCACATCAGCAGTCTGCGCGGACGTGGATACCACGGCCGTCTTGCCCACATATGAGCAACAAGGATCCGCGTCATTGGTTCCTTGTTCACCACCTTCCTCATGAGGAGTCGGGGGGGGGGGGGGGGGAGAGGGGTGATGCGTAAGCAAACTTCCACGACCAGTTCATCCATTCAGCGTTCCCCTTGGAGCCTGGATGGGGGAACCTGGACGCGAAGTCTAGGCATGGACTATTTTCGCTTGTGACAAACAGGTCTATAGTTGGAAAACCCCATTGAGAGAAGGGGTGTTCTACGACTTCTTCGTGTAGACGCCACTCGTGTTCCTCTGGTAGGGGATCGCTGCTCAATGAGTCTGCTGGAGCGTTGAGTTCCCTGGAACATGTGATGACAGGAACATTTTCCGTCTGAGTGCCCATTTCCAGATTTTCTGTGCAAGTCTGGATAGATTTGGAGAGCATGTACCCCCGTTTGTTGATATAAAACATTGCTGTGGTGCTGTCCGTCAGGATATGCACCGACAGGTTTGTTAAATGGGGTTTGAACGCCTGGAGAGCTTTCAATACTGCCAGAGGTTCCAGCACATTGAGGTGGTTCTGAGCTGCAGTGTGAGACCACAGACCCTGGGCTGTGTGATGAAGGTTGTGAGCCTCCCCACCCTGCCAGTAAGGCGTCTGTTGTGATCACTGCTTGTATCTGTAGGTCGTAGAAGGGTTTCCCTTTAGTCAGGTTTTCTCTCGTTCACCAGCGAAGACTTTGTACCAGAGTTGGCGAAACAACCACTAGATCGTCCCAATGACCGCTTGCCTGAGACCATTGTTCGCCAACCACTCCTGTATGGGACGCATGCGCAGGCGTGCGTGAGGAACCAGGTATATGCAAGATGCCATCATGCCAATTAAACGCATTGCTTTGCGCACCCTTATCAGGCTGCCGGCCTGATAATGTGGTATTTGCAGTAACAAATTCTTAATTCTCTCCTCTGAGGGAAAGACCAATCCTTCCTCTGTGTTTAGGATAGCTCCTAGGAACTGTTTGTGCAGTTCTGAACAGTTTTTCCACACGCGGGTTAACGGCCCGTGTGAGATTAGGGCCTCCAAAGAAGGTTGGAGTCTACGTTGCACAGATTTTAGTAGTGGGATAAACTGCCCTACTATCTTTTGTCTTGTGTCAATGCGGAAATGTTCTGCCACTTTGGTTAAGACTTCGTTGAGGAGGGGTTGATAGTCTACAGGGGAATCTACCACTGGAGGGTCCTGATTAATAGTGGAATCTATGGAATACATGCTCGCCTCCTGGTCTGGGTCCTCATCGTCACCATAATAAAGTTTGTCTGTGTCCTCAACAGGTTGAGGGTCAGATGTTTCCACAAATGAAAGATCATTCGTGTCTTCTGGATCTATTTCAGGGTCATATAGATCTATAATTCTGCCCTGTGCGGAGGCATCAGAGCGATCCCTCTTGGTAGGGGATTGAGAGACAGAGGGTTGAGAGCCAGAAGGGGCTAAGGTGGGAGTGGTGGTCTGAAAGCTTTGAAGGTAATCTGGATTTTTTTCAAAGAAATTTGCCATAAAGCTCATTCTTCGCAGAAATCTGTCGATATCCTGCGAAGCGCCTTTGAACTTGGGATTACAGTGTCGGGAATACCAATGTCTTTATTAGTAGGAGGTATAAGCTTTGGCCTAGAGTCTTTACGTTTCTCTATGGGCTTGGATAAAATTCCTTTTTGTGAAGACCTGTCCCTAGTAGGACTCTTGTCCTTATGAGTGGTCTTAGAGGAGCGTGTAACAGATTTTTTGGGGCCTGACGTTTTACTAGATGAAGCGAACTTCGGGTGTGGGGGCCGAGGCTTCCTCCGCGGATGAACGACCTTCGGAAGGTGTTTTTCGTGCGACAGCCTTGCCGTCTTAGCCCTGTCGTGTGACGATCTTGAATGAGATTGCCCAGAGGACCAGGACTCGGTGGACCGTTCACAGGGTGTCGAACCTTGTTGAGCATTCGACTCATTTGTCGAATGTCGACTGGGGCCTGTGTGTTTTGTGGTGTGTGCCTTTGAAGCGCTCCCGCCGCCGGGTGTAGTCCCCACAACGTGACCGCTGGCCTGTCCTACGGGGTCGGGGGCCTGCGCTAGGGTAGCTGAAGCTACTCCGGTGCCCTCGCCGTCCGAAAGTGCAGCGTCGCTGCCATCGCTGAAGTCTCCCATCTCCATGGCCTCGAGTTGCCTGGCGTAGTGGGTCCAGCGCTTAGTGGAATGGTCCTTCATCATCTTAGTCTTGAAGAGCCTGCACGCTTGACAAGACGTTTCGACGTGGTCTCTCGGGAGACACAAGTTGCAAACTAAATGTTTGTCCACCCAGGGGAATTTACGGTTGTTTTCCATAATTCTGGATAAAGGGGATGACAGCTGGGCGAACAAAGAGTAGGGAGGGGAGAATATGCATTCTAAAGTGGCCTAACAATGGCTTCCCCCCCTCTCTCCCTACTGTCTGGGCCGAAGCCCGAGGTGGCCTTCCAAGGCCATACGGTCCTTCGCGATGGTCTCCGACGGCAGTATTCTTTCTCTTTCCTCGGCATGGTATTATGGCAGTCGAAGAAAGGATACAAAGAAAAACTACCATAATTATACAAATTCAATGGCTTATCGCCGAAAGGAACTCCGCTAAACGCGTCCATCTAGTATGGCGGAAAAAAACAATCTGAGGGACCTCGACGTGTGAGGGATCATGGGTACAGTGGACGTCACACTAGGGATAGTATCCCTGGCACGCCCTGTCGACATCCCTTTTCAAGTTTTGAAAACAACTACTGTAATACTCTGCAACTTCTACTAGATGTCGGCCTATGCACCGCATGTGATTTAAGCAGATTCCACAAGCCTCAGAAATATATTTATAGTATAGTGAGCGGGGTGCTGCGGGAGCCACCCCCACAGCACCCGGCTTTTTTTTTCTTCTGGCGGGGGGCTGTCCGCCGCAGCTCCCGCTCACTGTAGTGAGCGGGGGGTTGCGGGGGGACACCCCCCCCAGCCCCATACTAGGGGTGTCACGGTATTAGTTTTATGACGGTACAATAACCTTCTTGCCAAATGACGGTATATCATGGTTATCGTGGTATAGCAAGTGGAGTTAACTAATTTTAACAAATATTTTCTAAACGGTCATAAATTGTCAGATTTATCATCACAAACAAAACCAGGCACTCAGGGCCAGAATTGGGCTTTTCAGCATACTTTCCACTGAAATGCCACCCCTTGTTTCCACCAAACACAAACACACGTGTGGAGAGGAGGGGGGGGGGGGGGAGAGCCCTGCTGCAACTGGCAAAGCGAACTGAATAGCTTTTCTTAGGTTGTCATTTAGGCTTTTAGCTCCCCCACTGGCTACTAGTGAAGATGAACATGTTGCCATCTTGATAACCTGCATGCCACAGATCAATGGAGTCTGATGGTAGTATACGCTTGTGCGCATACACACACCCACACACACCCACCCACACACACGCACACGCACGCACACACTTTACGTTGCAGCTTTTAGTTTACTTCCGGGCCAAAAGGTGTTCAGTAATCAGACATGTTACCCTTTGGTATGGCAGCAGGGAATACCCACAGAGATGAGTAAATTTTGCAGTGTTACTTATTATATGTAAATTCAATGATAGAACCAGAGAAATCCCCCATTGTCATATGTTTAGAAAACATTATCCATTATAAATATATAAACCCCAAAGCCGCCAAACCAAAGTCCCGGGAGGATAGCTTAGCGGCAACGTGCACGCATTGGAAGCAAGACGACACGAAGCAACACAGGTTCGATCCCCGGGTCCGAGCTTAGAAACCTCTGGGTGTTTAAGTGCGTTATAAATACGCAACTAAGACAAAAACAATTTCCTTAACAGCGCCTCGATGCCCGCGGGCTGTGTAAGCGCTTTAAAAGAAAAATGTAAATACAAAAAAAAGTAAACCCTTTTCCTTCTTGGCACTGTATTTATTCTTCCTATTGCTAACATACTGATTTTGTGTCAGGCACGTGTGGTTTATGGAATGGCATTAAAAACTGCTCAAACTGAAACTACTTGGCAGACGGCACATCCAACAGTGCAAGACCAAGACTGCGCAGCACTTGCTTACTGCAGCCTTTCCAAATCAGATTGAAAAGCACACTTAACGGTATGAACGGTATACCGGTATAAACAATGTGACGGTTATTATTGTTCAATTAAGTGGTTCACGGTATCTTTAACGGTATACCGTAACATCCCTACCCAATACTGACCCCACCGAAACACATACCACAAACTTTTTGTGGTGTGTGTTTTAGTTCTTTTGGTGGGGTCGTTAATTTATATTCAGAAATTTCATCTGAAAGCCTTAATTTAAGTGAAAAGGTCTGGCCGCTGATTGAGTACTAAGACTCCCTAAGTCACTTCTGATAGCTTACATTCGCCACAAACTACGTCTTACCTCAAAGGTGCTCTATCTATACCAAAAGTGTGTTATAACTGAGGGTGAGGCCCCCTTTTCCATGCTAAGAACTTTGGAAAGGTCAAATGGAAGAGTCCTGAATCTGTAGTTTGATAAAGCACTAGGGACCCTGACTAACTGTAAGGTGGACATCGACTTGTTAAAGGCAAAACCTCTGAAGGTCAAGGAATCCCTAGAGAGGATAGATTGGATTAACAGTAGTGAAGCTAGAATTATTGAATGTTATGCCCACCCGCGAGGTACAGTATAAACGACATCATATTAGGGCTGAAAATATCTTTTACAGACTCTGTGGTAACAGGGATCAGGTGGAATCACTTTTCCCCATTGTGATGGAGTGCCAGGCTATAATTCAGCTTAGATCCCAATACATGGGAGATTATCTGGCGAGGACAGACTCATTATCCATAGAGGAGCGCTGGGACTGGCTACTGATTGAAGAAAAGATAGGCCGGGTTATAGAATGCTCATATTTATGGACTCAATAATTGGCCTAAGTGCGAGACCTTTTGATGTGCCTGGCAGCAATGCGGAGCCCGCAGATGTGCGACACTTTAGAACTGGGATATTATGTTGGACTATGGTAATCTGTTTCATTTTGCTGAAATCGTCTGCGTTCCACCTTTTTTAACTTTAGGGAAGGATATATGTTTTGGGCGATTGCTGGAGTTTCTTTTTAAAATTGTTAAACGTGTCTTAATACTTTGCTGTATCAGTTTGAAACCAATAAAACAAAAAAATATATATTAGAAAAGGATCTTGTACAATGGGCACGCCAAGAGATTTCATTGATGGGGGAATCACGGCAGTTAAAATGAACGTTCTTCCTCGCCTCCTCGATCCCGGTTCATCCCTCCCGGCGGAAATCCCGAAAAATGTATTGGACTGCTTTCAACTCAAAGTCCTGCGTTTTATCTGGCGGGGTAAAAAAGTCGAGGATTCCCAAAAGAGTCATGATTGGTGGCTCCCGGTTAGGGGGGTTGGGTGTGCCCGATTTGTGTAAATATGTAGAGGTGACACAAATATCACACCTGACGACTCGGATGTCCTTAACTCCCCCACTGAGATGGCTGAGATTGAACAAACCAAACTCGTACTCCCCCTCCGTTTTCTACCGTTTATCCCTCACGTTGCACGCAAGCACTGACAGGACCTGCTCTCATTGACGAAGGTCACTCTGAAGTCATGGGATGAGGCGCTAAAACGGAAAAAGTTCCCCAGAGTCTTGGGCCCATTGTCCCCAATATTTGCCAATAATACCTTCTCCCCGGGCATGCAGTCAGAAGCCTTTGGGGGCTGGAAGCGGGGAGGCCTTCAAACACTAGCCCAGATATTTGAAGCCTTGCTCGTTTGAAGAATTCAAAAAAAGGTTCCAACTCTTAGAAATAGACAGGTTTTCATATGTGCAGATACGCCATTGGATTACACATGCTGAAATAAGAAAAGGCCACAAGTCCTCTAAGTCCAGTTGAGTTGACAGTTACGGATAAGCTGGAGTCTGGTGTTGTCTCCAGGATATACAAACTTCGGAGGGAATACCTGCTGACGTCTCGTCCCACCTATATGAGCCGTTGGGAGGCAGATCTGGGCCACCGGCTGGAGGATCAAGCATGGCTAGATACATGGGCCAGAGCCCACTCTTCCACCAGATGCGACACTAATAATGAATGTGCTCTAAAACTGGTATTCTGCTGGTATTACATCCCCCAACGCAAACTCACTATTTCCAGGCTGCAGCATCTCCCTCTTGTTGGCGACTATGTGGGGCCTGCGGCTCATACTACCACATGTGGTGGGATTGTCCGCTGATTCAGGCCTTCTGGGACAAAATTGTGTCACTGATCAAAGCCATCAACTCCTCTGGTGTCCCAAGACTCTGCTTCTCGAGCCCCCAAGTGAGGAAATACACCCTAAATCTACAGCACGGGCCAAGATACTGAGGGCACACAACTCAATCTCCCACCGCTGGAAAACCATAGAAGTTCCAGAACTTTCCCTATGGTGGATTAAAATTTGGGACATTTTAGAGTCTGAAAAGGTCACAGCCGCAAGGGAAGGACAGCTCCATCAATTCCAGGCCACAACTGCCCCCCTGCTGGATTAATTAGAAGTTACTCACCGTAGTGACGTACATACTCTTAGTCCATAGTCCCCTTTCCTCCATAGTGCATGGGCGTCCCTTCCAAGGGACGGGAGACAACCTTTTTCACCAGAAAAAACCTTCTTCCCCTTTAAATCTAAAGGCACGTGGGGGTGCTGCCCATGGAGCATGCGCTGCCCTGACTCCGCCCTCCTGCGCCACACCCAAGTCCCCATTGACGCGTCGACAATAGATCTAACATTGCCTAATGACACCAGTATTATTAAGGGGAGGATGGTGGACGTATGGAGGAAAGGGGACTATGCACTAAGAGTACGTTAGTCACTGCGGTGAGTAACTTATAATCACTCTTAAGTCCCGTCCCCTTTCCTCCATACTGCATGGGCGATTACAACTGAATGTAGCCCCACCCCAAGGTGGAGTGGAGAACCTCCTTAAGCAAATAGGTTCCTGAGAACCGCCTGTCCGAAAGCCGCATCAGATCTAGAGCCGGCATCCAAAAAGTAATGCTTGCAGAAACCGGAGGGAGTGGCCCAAGTGGCCGCCCTGCTTATGACTTTCCAACGGACATGACGTTGTAATGCTTTGGCCCTGATTGTGTGGGCGTGCATGTTGGCTGGAAGCAGCTTGTGCTGGCCCTCGTACGCTTCCTTGATGGCCGACACCATCCAGTGGGATTTGGAGGCCTGATAGCCTGGTCTTGCGCCTCCGAAAGTGACAAACAGGGCGTCCGATTTGCAGAAGCCCTTGGTCCTGTCCAAGTAGAATTTCAGGGCACGCCTGACATCCAGGGAGTGCAGCGCACACTGTGCTTCGTCCTTAGGATCGGCAAAGAACGTAGGAAGGACTATTTCCTAGTTCAAGTGGAAAGCAGACGGCACCTTGGGCAGAAATGCTGGGTGTGTCGACAGGACTACTTTGCCTCTGTGAAAGGTAGTATATGGTTCTGAGGAGACCAGTGCCTGAATTTAACTGATTCTATGAGCCGAGGTGAGGCCGACTAGTAAGACCGTCTTGATGGTGACCAACCTGATGTCCACGGAAGTCATTGGCTCAAACGGTTTGTGCGCCAGGGCACCCAAGACAATGTTGAGGTCCCACACAGGGTGCAGCCTCTTGAAGGGCGGGTAGAGCCTTGCGAGCCCGTTGAAATGTTTCTTGACGATAGGAATGGAGGAAGAGAAGACCCTCTTACGAGTTCCTGTAAGCTCTGATGGCTGTGAGGTATGACGTCAGGTGTCCACCTGCACTCTAGAGTGGGCGAAGGGCGCCGAGGAGAAGAGCTCATCGTCCAAGGTACATGCCAGGGGGTCGATTTACTTTTATACTGGGCCCTGGTAGCCTTGCTCCTTGCGCCCTATATGATTTCCAGATTAGCCTGGGAGAGGCTGAGGTGCTGCAGCATTACCTGCTCAGGTACCACGCTGTGAGGGCTAGTTTCTGTGGTGCGGGGTGGATGACCCTGCCCCCCTGTTGCGCCAGAAGATGTGCCGGGCCTGGCGGGAGGTGAATCGGAGGCATCTCTGAGAGGCTGAGCAGCTTCGAAAACCAGGCCATTAGAATGATCTTGAGTTGGCGATACTCCTTGATCTTGCAAATCCCTCTGTGAATTAGCGGTGTGGGCGGAAAGGCGTAAGCCCTCATGCCGTTCCACTGAAGCTGAAGTGCGTCGCCCAGGGAGCCAGGGCCCAGTCCCTGCCAGGAGGAGAACTGAGGGCACTTCTTGTTGTGCCAGGTGGCAAAGAGATCCACCTGCGGATGACCCCACCTATTGAAGATCTCCTGAAAAACAAGGTTGTTTAGCTGCCACTCGTAATTGTCCGCTCCCAACCTGCTGAGCCTATCCGCCTCAAGGTTGGATTCTCCCGGGAGGTGGACTGCCGTGAGATAGAGGTTTTCCAGGCCCACTCCCACAGGCTGATTACCAGTCTGCACAGAGGAGGGGTTGAGGAGGATCTGGTGCCTCACTGCTTGTTGACTTATTACATGCTGGTCGAGTTGTCTGTCTGTATGAGGACAACCTTGTCACTGAGAAGTGGTAGGAATGCTCCGAGCGCTAGCCAGATGGCATTCAGCTCTAACCAATTGATGTGGTATTCCTGCTCCTCGCGGGTCCAGGTGCTGTGGACCGAGAGATCGTCCAGGGTGGCTCCCCATCCCACGAGCAAGGAGTCTGCGGTGATGGCGGCCTGCGCGTGTGGAGGGCGGGCGAAAGGGCTTGCCCATCAGTAGGTTGCAGTCCCTGGACTGGATGTTAGGTCCGGGTGGAGAGATGGAGGAACGTTGATCATCTCGGATTGAGAGCCCCGCTCCTGGTTCCATGAGGCTGCGAAGTGCAGCTGAATGCTCCTCATCCTCAATCTCGTGTGTGGGACAGCTAATAGGACCGCTGCCAAGAGATGAAGGAGATGCTGGTACCACCATGCCGAGGTCACCTTTCTGCTGAGGAAGTGGGTGGTGGCCCTTTTGGAGGACAAGATCTCAGCCATCAACGGAAATACCTTCTCGGAGCACGTGTCTCAGATGAGGCCAAAGAATGAGAGTCTGCGTGGGCTGCAGCTGAGACTTCTTGAGATTGAGCGAGAAGCCCAGCTAGTGCAGTGTGTTCATAAGGGCACGGGAAGAGTGGTGAACTGCTTCCGGAGATGTAGCCCTGACGAGCCAGTCGTCGTGTTATGGGTAGATGTGGAGGCCCTGCGCTCTGAGGAGGGCAGAGCCACTGTATTCATGAGCCTGGTAAAGACCCTGGGGGCCGAATTGAAGCCAAAGGGAAGGACTTTGTATTGAAAATGGTAGCCCATGATCCTGAACCGTAGGAAAGAACAATGGGGCTGCCAAATCGGGACGTGTAGGTAGGCGTCCTTCAGATCCAAGGAGCACATCCAGTCACCCTTGCACAATGTCTCCGTTATAGAAGCTGGCATAACCATCTTGAATTTCTGAAGGAGTAAGGAGAGGTTGGGGGTGGAAAGGTCCAGCACAACTCTCAGGCCCGCCTGGTTCTTCTTCTGAATGGTGAAAATTCTGTAGTAAAAGCCTGAGCCTCGCTGGGAGGCTGGGACTTCCTCCACTTCTTGGCTCTCTACGAGCAACCGGATCTCCGCCAGAAGAGTTGCTGTCCCAAACTGAGGGAGTGGAGGGGAGGAGGGAGGAGAGGCTGGGATAGGTAGGCAGTACCCCGTGGATACTATGGAGAGGATCCAGGGGTCTGCAAAATTCTGGCGCCAGAAATGTGCATGGAAAGCAAGCCTGCCCCCCACGGGAGACACGTGGACGCGAAGGGGCGTGTCATGCCTTCTTACCCTCAGAGGCTGAAGGGGAACTGGAAAAAGCCCTTACCCCCCGACCCCCTTTTTGTTGCTTGCGCCGGTTCGGAGACGGCGAGCGGTTCGACTGCCTGGATCTCGGTTCCTGGAAGCCGCGGAACCCTCCATACGTACGCCCCCTATCGGAGCGCTGCTGCGACTTGGTGTACGACTTGCTTGTGGTCCTTGTCAAGACGGATAAAGACTTGGCCGTTTGTGAGCTGTTTTTCTTCTTGTCCAGCTCTTTGTACGTGGTGGAGTCGAAGAGGTGTCTCCCCCCTCACCCCCCCTTCGAACGGTAGATCTAATATGCGTTCCTGGACATCTGTGTTGAATTTCGTGGCCCGGGGCCAGGCTGTCCTTCTCATGTCTGTGGCGATACAGATGGCACGGCCAGAGGTGTCGATATGGGCCACGGTGGAAGCCATGAGGTCATGCGCCACCAACTTGGCCTCTGCCAGCCCCGCCCTAAAACGTTGATTGGCTCTGCGTAGGGAGTTCCGGGAGGAAGTCTGCAATTTCCTGCCATACCCTCAGGTTAGCGGCAGCCAGCATGGCATCGGCATTGGCTTGACGAAGGTGCCGGGACCCGTTTGAATAGGGTTCCTTTCCGTACGCCTCCAAGATCTTCTCCTCCTTGCCTAGTAGAGCTGCAGAGGAGGAGGCCGAGGACGACTGAGGCTTGGAGTATAGTGATGCCGCAGCAATCACTGAGCGGTGTGGTTGAGGATGGGCCAAGAGTAAGAGTGTATCCCCCTCCAGCCGCGACCAGCGGCTGCACCGAAGACTGGCCCGCTGGCGGTGGCGCTTGTGGTGCCGCTAGCATAGTCGGGAGGACTTTCTTGATGGCGTCCTCGGGGATAACCCCCATCCAAGGTGACTTCATGAGCCCAAGGAACCTCTCGACGAACCTCTCTTCGCGCTCTGCATCTACCTGGTAGAGGCCAGTCCCACCTCGACACTCGTTCTTCGCCGAACTCCTGGAATAGCATTGGACGGGTGCCTCAGTCTAGCGCGGTGGCCATCTTGTCGAGCTGCCTGCCACGTGCCTGCGACGTGATGCTCGGCTCGCTGGGCCCAGCCTCCTCCAGGACTCTTGTATGTGGATCACGAGGCCTACCCTGCTCCTCGGGCCCAGGCCTGGTAGGTATGACACCCTTGACCTGGGAGTCGGAAGAGCTGCGTTTAGGCGTCCCCTCTGACGTATTGCTGGTGCTAGGGCGTAGCCCCTCGGCCATATTGCCGGTACAAGGGCGGAGCTCCTCAGATGACAATCTGGTACAAGAACCTTCTGGTCCCTGTTAGGCAGAAACCTGTGCAGTTCCCTCTGGGACCACTGCAAAAGATTTAAGACTACAGGTGTTTGGCAGTAAACCCACTTGGTAGCAGTCTGTACCACACAGATTCACTTGGTAGCTGTGGCTGAACAGTCAGACTTCCCTCAAGAAGAGTTAGGCAGTATACAGAGTATTCACAATAGGTCAAAAGAGCACAGTAGAACAAGTAAACACTGACCAGAGCTTGGTGTAAAAGAGATATCATTATTTATTTAAAACCACATCTAGTAAAACACACAGGCACTAATGTTAAGCAGTTAAAAAACACTGTCACTAAAAGATATACACTCCCTTAAAAGAATATTAGAGAATTCTTAAGTAAAGCCCCACTTATTTTCAGACAGCGGTGAGCGCTTAACGCAGATGGCACTCTAATAATTTGTTTTAAAAGGGAGAGAAAAGCAGAGTATAATTTGAAACAGATCCCAACACTTTCACAAGAACACAACAAAAGGAAGGCAAAGTAAAACCGTGAAGTTAGAGTTCAGAAGGCCGGATCCACTTTAAGAGGATCAGAACGAAATGGGTCCAAGGTCACATGGTTGCAGTGCACAAAAGTCTTGAAAGGGTTCAAAAAAGAGTTGGACCAAAGAAAGGGACCAGTTAGATGGTCAAGGCGGCCAGCCCAGTCCAGAAGGTTAAGGGATTATTATTACCTTGTAGCAATCTTTAGAAAGGGAGGCCTGGCCGACACGGTACCTTAAAGTGGTGAGAATACTCCAGCGGGGGCAGTTGTTCCTGGCAGCGGATGCAAGTCGGTGCTTCGTCCGGGGGAAGAGAGGATCTCGACGGGGAGGAAGACAGGAGTCTGTTGCACTGCCAGGGAAGAAACCAGCTGCGGAGTTCTCAGGTAAAAGGAGCGGTCCTTTTATTCGCGGTCCAGTGGTAAGTGGCTATCTGGTTGCCGGGGTGCTTGGTACGGGCAATTCGACCACAAGACGTCCTGGGATGCGAGGAAAAGAAGGTAAACTGGTTGTGCCCACCAGTCAGGGGAAGAAGCCTCTCCAGCCGGGAGATCTTCTCTGTCATCGGGAAGTGGTGAGTCGGCTCCACCGGTGGTGTCGTCGTGGTACGTCGGCTCAACTTCTCCCGCGTCGGATTCTCAGGTCCTGTGGCGACTTCTGAAATTCCAGTCCCCAAAGCCCTGCTTTTATGCAGAAAACCCCCATTCACTCAGCCTAGCTGTCAATCAAACATGCTAAGTGGTGAGCCGGCCGGCTCACCACTTGGGCCAATCACACAAGAGTGCGACTTGAGTTACCAAGGTAACTCAGTCCAGGGTGCCTAAGCCCCCTCCCACACCCCTTGTGGTACCCAGACAGAGTGGCACCACTTTTGGAGGCTTCTGTGGAGAAGCCCGCCAAAAAGTGGAACAAAGGGCTCGACTTGGGTTGGAGTCAAAGAAGAGAACACAAGCGCCATTTTAGAATCGAGTCCTGGCAAAAAATACCAACCGGCGAATTAATATTAATTAAATAAACCGGCGGTATGTTCGAGGCTATGAGAATTAAATAATTAAAGTTGGTAGCCTCGAACAATGGGAAAATCCCATAGGGATATATTCGCGGTCGAATATAAAAAGTAGTATCCACTGCCACCAGCCAAAACTCGATCAGGGGGGACGGAGACGTGCCCCCTCGACTTACAGACCCCGGGGCAATCGAATTGCCCCGACCAGTACGTCCACAATATGATGGTTTGTACCAGTTTCTGTTAATAATTTGGGACTAGTAAAGCCAATGGTGACTTTACATGCCCTGGGAGACAGTAGTCAGACCCAGGGTATGGAGTCTATGGTGGGGTGTCACTATGACACCCCTGTGTCACTGCACGGAGGGTGCTGTGTAACACACATAGTAAAAACACATGAGACCCAAGGACCCCATAGGCCATAAAACACATTAACAGTCAAAGGAACACCATAAATCATGTCCAAGAGTGGGAGAAAAAGAGTCTCACTCTTGGCAGGAGAGAAAAAAATCCAGAAATCCAGCAAAGCTGCTGGGGGACTCACTAGGTTAGGAAATTCAGCCTAAAGAGAGAATTCTCCCTAACAGTCCCTCAACACTGCCATCGGGAGGATCCGAGGATCCCTCGGTCCGAGGGCCGGTAGCTGAAGCAGCCTCGGTGCACGTGCTGGTACAAGGACCTGAACGGTCCCTCCCACGTGGTAGAGTCCTCGGGAAGGAGTCTCCTTTGCGGGGTGCGATAGAAAATTGCAGCTCTTCCTTGGTCCTGGCTCTGTGTTTCATGAAGTTCTGGAGGTCCTCTGGAGGCGACTTCTGGAAGAGCTCCCTCCACCTGGCTAGTCTGTTCTCCAGCGCTCTTGATGACAGCGAGCCACACGAACAAGCTGCCAACGGCGGTCTGGGCCAATGCAACATAGGCAGCGGGTGTGGGGGCCTGAAGTTGGGAAGAGCCCGTTGCAGGATGGACACCTGCCGAACCCTGTGGAAGTCGACATGCGCCGGGGAGGTGCGTGGCGCCTGAGGACCGATTACCTGAATGATAAAAAGACAAAAAAAGACAAAGAGAAGAAGTATCCGGGCGTGGAATTACATGGCCAAAGCTGAACCCAGGAGCGCTGGTGAATTCGGCCCGTTCCCGTCGGCACAGAAAAGGGGACTGAAGTGTAGCGGCGGAGTCAGGGCAGCACATGCTCCGTGGGCCGCACCCCCGCACGCTGTTAGGACAGTTTTTCGGAAGTCCAACTAAGGGCTTAGTGAAACCATTCAACTGAGGGAGTACAAGACTCCACTCTTAGTATAAGGCTGTACCACCTGAGTATATGGACGCATAGACAGAGCAATCAGGTTCATCTTAGGAGGAAGAGAGGGCTGAAGAATCAGTACAAGTGAAATTGTCATTAAAATAATCCAAAGAAACACTGAAACACTATCTATGTAAAAATAAAGGATTTATTTTAATACAGGTAGGCAAGTACTAACATTATATGAAATCACAATATAAAAATACAACACTATACTTAAAAGTACACAGACCCAAGTATAGACCTTATTTGAAGTACCTAACAGTATTTCTAGGGAAGTCGAAACCTTTTCATACACATTCGGCATTTTTTTTTTTAAGCCTTTTATTTGTTCTTGATTCTATTACATGATAACAGAACCTTTACAAAAAATTTATCGTGTTTATAACAGTACATCAATATTATAGTACATCAATAAGGATAAAAACAACATAGCAGTAAAACTTCCTAACATTTCATAAAACACACATTACAATAATTATTTCATCGATTACAAGAAGGTTTAAACTTATAAAATGTGTCATGGCCATCATAATAGATGTTTCTTCATACAACATGGCATCTTTCATGGATATACTCATCAATTAGGGCTTCCCAGTGACTCCTCGGAGCCATATCTGCGACTAAATAAGATGTGATGCATCAATACAGAACAGGCAACAGCCATAATGAATATTTGGCCAATTTCTTCAGATGGTAGCATATTTAGCTAGTTCTATTTCTATGGATTTGCAGAAGCACACTAAAGCATATACTAGTGGTTTGAGTGTGCCTTGCATCATTCTGGACCATAAGAATTTTAAGCAGTCAGCAAAATGAACATCCACAAATTCCATCAATAAATAAGTTCTTGTGTTCTTAAAATGGGGGCAATATAAAATCAAGTGTTTAAGTGTTTGTTGATTGAGTGCATCAAGGAAAGCGACACTGCTTACTATGTGAATTGTTTTTGTCGTCGTTCCGATTTGCAATCCTCTCTTTAGTATAGTATAGATTAAGTTTGTACCATAAGTATACTTTTCTCGTGTGATTGCAGGGGAATAAAGTGATGTGATTAAATCTTGGAATATGCCTCTTAGTATACAGGTAATATTCCTTATACAATTTATATTTACCAATTTGTTCAATAGTTATACACCAGTCCATTTCAAATAGCTTTTTCTTGGCATAAACTGGTCTATTATGCACATCATCCACAGTAATATGTGCCTCGTTCAATGTTGCACATAGTTTAGCATGGTATTGGGCAAATGATGCCGAAGACGTGGATTTTATAGTTTTTCGCATGTCAGCATATGACAATGCATTACTTACCGTAAAAGCATTGCTGATGGTTGTATCTGCTTAGATTCACATGCTGTGCATAGGTCCGACATCCAGTGGTCACTGCGGAGTATTGCATTTTGTTTTTCGTAGTCGAAAAAGGGGACGTCGACAAGGCATGTCTGTAACACTATCCCTATAGTGACGTGCGTTGTACCCACAATCCCTCACACGTCGAGGTACCTCCGTTTGTATTTTTCTGCCCTGAGGGAGCCTTCTAGACGTGATTGAGTACAGAAAAGAGAGAATTATAGAAAAGGATGTCTATGTTCCTTCCATCCGAGCGGGGAGGAAGGGTGGGCGCATGTGAATCTAGGCAGATACAACCATCAGAAATGCTTTTACGGTAAGTAATGCATTGTCTTCTGATGTTTGTTAATCTGCTTAGAATCACATGCTGTGCATAGACTAGCGAGCAGTACCCGGAGTTGGCGGTGGATTATGAGAAGGAACAGTAGAGAAAAGATGTCTTAATACTGCCTGTCCCACCTAGAGTGTGCATCTAGACAGTAGTGTTTTGTAAAGGTGTGCACAGAACTCCAGGTAGCCGCTTTGCAGATGGACTCAAGGGGAACATTTGCAATGAACGCTATGGAAGCCCCAGTGCCTCGAGTGGAATGTGCTCTTGGCTTGAAGGGTAGTTCTCTCTTAGCAAGAGTGTAACAGAGAGTGATGCATTGAACAAACCATCTAGATATAGTGGACTTTGAAACTGCATCTCCTTCTCTTCCTGCTGCCACAGAGACAAAGAACTGATTAGTCTTTCTCAGTGGTCTGGTTCTTTCCATGTAGAACATGACAGCTCTGCGTACATCTAGTGTATGCAGACTTTTTTCTCCCAAGCTGGAAGGGTTTTGAAAGAACGTTGGTAGTTCTATTGACTGGTTTACATGAAATTTCGAGATGAATTTTGGTGCAAACCTTGGGTGTGTGCGTAGAACCACCTTATCCTTGTGAACTGTTACGAAGGGGTCTAGTACAGAAAGAGCCCGTAGTTCACTTACTCTCCTAATGGAGGTGATAGCTATTAGGAAAGCAGTCTTAAGAGTGAGGTCTTTAAGAGTTGCCTTGTGCATGGGTTCGAAAGGAGGGCCCATGAGTCTAGAAAGTACCACATTTAAGTCCCATCCGGGAGCTGGGTTAGCTATCGGAGGGTGTATTCTCTTTACCCCCTCCATGAAGGCCTTGATAACTGGTATCTTCCACCACGACACTTTAAGTTGGGAAGTGGTGTATGCAGAAAGTGCCGCTAGGTGGACTTTAATGGAATTGAACACTAGACCTGAATCCAGTAAATGGGTCAAGTACAGAACAATGTTAGTGGGAGAGCAGTCAACCGGGTTGATGCTCTTACCTCTACACCAGATGACAAATCTTTTCCACTTGCTAGAATAGCAGTGGCGAGTATTAGGTTTTCTGGCTTCCCTGAGGATGTCCATACATCTCTGCGGGATTGTAAATGTCCAAATTCTATGATCTCAGGAGCCAGGCTGCTAAGTTCATGATCTGAGGGCATGGATGCAGTGTCCTGCCCTTGTCCTGTGACAGCATGTTGTACGGGCAGGGAAGTTTCACTGGGGGAGATAGGGACATCTCCATCAAGTGAGCGAACCATGGCTGCCGGGCCCACATTGGGGCCACTAGTATCATGGTAACCTGCTCCTGGTGCATCTTGTGCACCACTTTTGTTGAGAAGGGGAGTCGGGGGAAAGGCGTAAACAAATTTCCCTGACCATTGAATCGACAGACCGTTCCCCTTGGACTGGTTCTGGGGGTACCTGGAGGTGTAACTTTGGCATTGTGAGTTCTCCAGAGTTGCGAACAGGTCTATTTCCGGGAATCCCCATTGCGTGAAGACGTCCAAGACGATGTCTTCGTGCAATTGCCATTCGTACTCTTCAGGCAGGGGGAAGTCTCTGCTGAGTTTGTCTGCTAGCAGATTGAGTTCCCCTGGTACATGTTGTGATAGTAGGAACATGTGTTTGAGAGCCCACTTCCATATATTCTGGGACAGCTTGGACAGTCCTGGAGAGTGAGTGCCCCCTTGCTTGTTGAGGTAGTACATGGCTGTGGTGCTGTCTGATGACCATCACTGTCTTTCCTTGTAAGTGTTCCTGAAAGGCTTTCAGTGCTTTGAACACCGCTAGTAGTTCCAGCAGGTTTATATGCTTGGATGCTAAGCTCGGAGTCCACGCTCCGTGAGCAGTCTGATGGGATAGGTGAGCCCCCCCATCCTGTAAGGGATGTGTCTGTGGTTAGAGTGGCTTCCACTGCGGGTGTGGCAAAAGTTTTCCCTAATAACAGGTTTTCTTTTGTCCACCACCGTAGCGAGAGAACCAAGGCCTGCGAGACCACCACTAGATCGTCCCATTGTCCGCTGGCCTGACACCACTGGCTGTAGAGCCACTCTTGCATTGGGCGCATGCGCAGGCGCGCGTGAGGTACCAAATAAATACATGACGCCATCATCCCTAGCAAGCGCATTGCTTTGCGTACCGTCACTTCTCGACCTGCCACATAATGGGGGATCTGAAACAGCATGTTTTGGACCCTCTCGTTGGAGGGGAAGACGAGGCCGTCCTTTGTTCGAATTAGAGCCCCTAGGAATTGTTTGATTTGGCTGGGGTCTAAGCTGTACTTCTTTTCGTTGATGGAGAAGCCCAGTTGGGACAAAAGGTCTACGGTCTTTTGGGTATTGGAGAAGCATGTTTCGTAAGAATCCCCTGTTATGAGCCAGTCGTCGAGGTAAGGGTATACCGGGATGGATAACCTGCGCAGGTGGGCCGCTGCCACTGCCAGTACTTTCGTGAATACCCTTGGTGCAGATGCTATCCCGAAGGGTAGTACTCTGAACTGGTAGTGTTTGTTCTCTATCTTGAACCTGAGGTATTTTCTGTGCGCTGGCAACATTAAAATATGAAAGTATGCATCTTTCATGTCTAGTGTTGTCATGTAATCCCCCTGTGATAACAGTGGGATTACTTCCTGCAAGGTCACCATACGAAACTTTTGGGGTTTGACAAACTTGTTCGCTGGGCGCAGATCTAATACAGGGCGCATGGTTAAGTCCTTTTTGGGTACAAGGAAGTACACTGAATAAATACCTTCTGTGACCTGAGATAGGGGGACAGCCTCTATAGCTTCTTTTTTCAGTAGCTCTTCTACTTCTTGAAGAAGAATGGTGAGGTGTTCCGGTGTCATGCGTCGGTTCCGTGGGGGTCTGTACTTCGGGGAACCGTTGAATTCGATGCAGTATCCGTGGGCTATGGTGGCTAATACCCAGCGGTCTGACGATATTCCCTCCCATGCTGAAAGGAACGATGTTAGCCGGCCCCCGACCGGTGATGCATGGGAGGGGACCCGAATCTTCGGGTCATTTGTTGGTATTGGGCGTGGAACCTTTGGGGCTGGAGCCACGACCTCTTCCTCTGCCACGCCGTTGGCCTCTTTGACTGAACTGGGTGTTGTTACCCTGGTTAGAGGGCCAGTTGGTAGCAGAGTAAAATTGCTGTTGGTTTTGCTGCTGGCGTTGGCCACGAAAGGAGCGTCTATTGCCATAGCCGCGTCTGTTAGGGGGCCTAGAAATTTGGTCAAGAGTCTTGATGGTATCAAAATCTTTCTTCACATGTTCTAGTGCCTCATCAACTGCTTTCCCAAACAGATGTGTTTGTTCTATGGGCTTATTTATCAGGGAAGCCTGGGTTTCCGGCTTAAATCCCGAATTGCGCAGCCAGACATGGCGTTTGAGAAGTACTCCCTGAACCAGGGAACAGCCAGCCGTCTCTGCGGCATCTAAGGAGTTCTTTACGATGCCCTGGTTTACAAGAGTTCCCTCTGAGATTATAGCTAACAGGCGTGAACGCAGGGGTTCTGGTGCGTCCTCTGCTTCGCTGCGCAGCTTGCTCCACTGTGCATCTGCGTAGCTAGCTAGTAGGGAATTGTTATTTGCAATCCTAGTTGAGAATGCGGCGGACGTCGTGATTCTCTTCCCAAGTGCATAGAGCTTCTTGCCCTCTTTGTCAGGTGGTGCCTCACTAGTGGATAGTGGTACCCCCGCTCTTTTCCTTGTATTAGTAACTACGAGGGAGTCCGGAATAGAATGTCCTCTGATGTACAAAGGGTCAGAGGACGAAGGGCTGAAGAGCTTCTCTATGGCAGGATTGGAAAGGGAAGGAGTTATTCTTCTCTTTATAGAAGCCAGGAGCGGAATAGACTGACTAACAGGGGCTTTTTCTTTAATAACTTTCTCTACAAAGTCTATGTCAGGAAGAGTCTCCCCTGTGTCTATTTCAAAATGCGCTGCTGCCTTGCGCAATAGTGCATTAAGTGAAGGTTGGTCATCTATGGGAGAGGTGTTTCCAATAGGTGAATCCTTGGGAGGAGAAGGGTGAAAGACATCAGGGTCTGAGTGCACTGATGGGGATTGCCAAGGCTGCACTGATGGGGATTGCCAGGGCTGCGAGGTAGCTGCATCTTCTTTGAAAGCTCCTGCACTAGTGTAAGGATCTTCTTCAAACCCCTCTTCCTCATGTTCTTCCTCTCCACCCAAACACTCCTCATCTTCCTGGAGCTATTGCTCCTCTTCAGTGAGGTCATATACGTCTGTAGAAGGGGGAACAGCCTAGGAATCTTGACCCTAGGGTCATCCTGGGGCCATTCTCTTGGTCTTTTGGGTGTGGGTGGGTTTTGGTTTCCCAAAAACCTTTCCATTTTCTCCATACAAGAATGGAGTCTTTCAAGGGTCTCATGGGGGACCCCTGAATAGTCTAGAGGGGGGAAATCAGTGTTTTCACCTTCAAAACGCTTAGAACGCTCCCACAACGTCAAAGAAAGGTTTCCGTCGCCCTCTGAAAAGCCCTACGGTAGTTCAGAAGTGCCCTTAGATGAAGGGGGCAGTTCCTGGCTACTCTTGTGCTTTTTCGGCGTTTCCATAGCTTTTTGTGCGGTATTCGAGGTTTGTTTCGTCGTCCGCTTAAGTTTGTCTTTGGAAACAATTCTCGCCAGGCTCTCGACAACGAGTTTGTCAGTAGAGGACTCTGGTGTCGATGTTGCCTGCGTTACGCGTTGTTCCTCGACTGCCGCTCTATGGAGCGTTACGTCGGATGATTTTGGGGTAGCGCCCGTGTTTGATGAAAGCCCAATCGCTGGTCGCGGCTGCGTTTGCGGGTGGGGTTTGAGACCCTTACGGTCTGAGGTAGACGCCGGAGTGCCCTGCGTCCCCTTCGGCGCTGATGGATCCTTCGTCTTCGACGAAGAAGAGCCGTGGGTTGTGTGCTTAGGCCTATGGGGTCTATGTGCGTCCTTGTCGCCGGGGTGTTCATCCCCATAAGCAGGGCGTGAGCCGAGCGCGCCGGGGACGGACGCCGAGGAGCGCGAGCGCTCCTTCTGGGGGTTAATGACTTCCGTAACGGACGTCGAGTTATCACCCTCCTCGTCACTTTCTGTAACAGCGGCGGCGGGTGAGGAAACTGACTTCGACATAGCGTAGTCCGCCCACCTCTTAACTTTGCGTTCTTTAAGAGTTCTTGGTTTCAAGAGCTTACAGGCCGCGCAGCTGTCCTCCTTATGATCGAGGGGCAAGCAACGATTACAGAGCTTGTGTTTGTCCTTCCAAGTGTATTTGCCCCTACAGCGTGGGCAAAACTTAAAAGGTGTCCTCTCCATAGCTGAGGCAATAATAACTGGTGATAACAACCCCAAGGGAAAGATAGGGGAGAAAGAAAGACATTCTCAAAGAGAAGATAAAAGTTCGAACCCCCACTCTCCCTACTGTATGTTGGCCGGCGAGGCCAGGCCACGTGTTTGGCAGCGCCGAAGGATCTCCTCCGTCTCTTCCCCTCCGTCGAAAACTTGCTCGGCGGAGAAACAGCTTCACAGCTAACGTCGAGGGGAGGGATCTTTAATAATATATTAAGTATAATTAAGGACCGAGGTCCGTAGTAAGTATTTGCAATGTCTCTCTAGGAGCTCCGCGTAAGGCGACCAGAAGCTGGGCGGAAAAAAACAATCTGAGGGACCTCGACGCGTGAGGGATTGCGGGTACAACGCACGTCACTATAGGGATAGTGTTACAGACACGCCTTGTCGACGTCCCCTTTTTCGACTACGACAAACAAAATGCAATACTCCGCAGTGACCACTGGATGTCGGACCTATGCACAGCATGTGATTCTAAGCAGATTAACAAACATCAGAAATAGAGTTCGTTGGTGGAAAGTATTCTTTTGCAAAAACTGTGAGCAATCTCCATTTCCAACGACTGGATAGTGCAACTAGTCCCAGCTCATGCCTTAACACAGCATTTGGTACTGGCATTGGGAAACACATGGCGCTTTTCAACAGTGTACCTTGTAATTGGTCTAAAATTGGACCTATTTCACATAGACAAATATCCAACGAATGTAAGATTACACTTTCAATTTTTAAGGTTAAAAAATCAAAAACAGGAGTTAAAGAAAATTTACAATATTTCAGGTATATCAATTTTAGTTGTGATGAAAGTGGTCTAATCTTACTTTTTTTACTTTTTAGTCGGTTCATCTACATTTTAATTGAGTTTTGTTCTAATAAGTAATAACCTAAATAAATCGTGTCTCTGATACAGGGGATAATTGTTTCCATGATTTGCCATTTGAATCTTCCACTTTTTTTCTGAGCACCAAATTTCATGACTGCCATCATGCATAACCTAGCTCCTAATCCTGCTAAAACGGCTAACTCTTCAAATAACCGTAGTTTGGATTGTAGACCCGCCGGGGTGGGGTCGAATATGATATCATCAGCAAAGGTGATCCATTTGAGTTGAATAGTGCCAATTTTCAAAGAGAAGAGGTTTTTTCTTCCCATGTTTTATCAAGATCTGCAAGATACAAAAAAGGTTGCAGCTAGGTTGCAGCCCTGTTTCAGGCCTAGTCCAGTGCTGATTGGTTTCGTGGTTCTGCCCTCTGTTAGTTTGATTTTATAAGAGGTGTTAGTATGTAGAACTATGAACCAGTATATTAGAGCTTTCAGAATTCCCATAATGATCATTTTCATCCACAATAAGCTGCGCACTACGTTGTCGAAGGCTGATATGTCAATTAAAGCAATGTAGACAGGGTTCGAGTTCTTTTTTTTTTGTCCCTGCAATTTCATGCGCCAAAATGGTTGCATTTAGCGTGGTGCTCATCCCTTTCTGAAACCCAGTTTGGTGTTTTGAGTATAAGGCATTGCTTTCGATATGTTTTTCTAAGTCGTAAAGCAATAAAATTGCAAAAAGCTTCGCCTCGATGTCTATTAAGGCGATGGGGCGATAATTCTATGGAAGAGTGAGATCGCCTTTTTTAAATATAGGTATAATGTTAGAAGATAGCCAAGACGGAGGGATGGTTCCCAAGTTAAGAATGTCCTGGAATTTTGTCTTTAAAAGCATAGCCCACATACCTGGGTCTGCCTTGTACAGACATGGGGGGAAAACCATCCGGACCTGTTGATTTGGAGTAGTGGAGTTTAGAAATAGCCCACTTGATATTTGCAGTTGACCAATTCAGCCGAGCGATCTCATAACAGAGAAGTTGGGGGGACATTTAAAAATTTGTCTGGGAGCTGATATTTCTCAGTAATATAATTGTGCCATGCAGATTCCAATATACAGTTGGGCATTGCTGACAGCAATTGATTGTGGTTGCTTTTGATGTTTCGCCATATAGTACGCGTGTCATGAGCAGTTATAGCTCTAATTAATTTACTTTTATCTTCGTTATATCTTAGTATCCGTGCATGCTTTAAGTTTTGTTTATATATGGCCAAGATCCGGTTCCGCTGTTTATGGTACATGTCACGCGAGAGCTTTGTTTTTTTCAGCTGTCTCAGTGCCTTATTTTTTTCACGTTTTTGTATTTTGCAAACTGGATCATATGGATGCAGATGGTTGGAGTTACTGTTTTTTGCTAAAGTATACTAGGGGAGAGTGAATGAGTTCAGAATATAACTTTGCCATTTCAGATGTCGTGATTTCATTTACAGTATTTAGGTTGGCGATGAGCTGCATCACATATTTAACAAATTGGTTGCATAAGCTTTGGTTCCACCTAAGTGATATTTGTGGTCGATCAATTTCTACCAACGCTGTTGAGTAATCAACTTCAAATAGTGGACAATTGAGTTTCACATTGGTTGTGATTTGTGCGTGATCTCCATATGTTATTTGATTAATTGACACAGGTGATATTAATAACAAGTTATGCGAGGCAAATATAAAGTCAATTGTCGAAGACTGAGTCCCTTGACCATGCAGACCAATGATTGTTTTGGTCAGCTGCAACGATGTCCAAGTCCCAATCACTTAGAAAGTTTCTCCATTGTGTTCCTCTGCGCTGAGATAGTGCATTTATTTTAGTGCCTCTCAACTCATCATTTTTCCTACAGTCGGAGTTGAAATCTCCGCCTAATATTATTTCGGCGTCTCGGTATTCATTTGTTGTAGTTTCTAGACAGACGTCTACTGCATCTATCATATCTTCAATTGGAGTATTTGCTGGATTCCAATATATCGTGATTATAATTAAGAGTAGATACTTAGGGATATTGGTAATTAACAGTACTCCTAGAAGGTTACTAGTTTTCCATATCGTCTTAAGAGCTGAGCATTAGAGCATAGTCAACCGCTACGGCCACACCTCCTGATGGACGGTCTAAGGAAGTTCGTGTGGCCGGTAAGAAATGTGAGGTGTAACCAGGCAGCATCAAGGTGGTAGTTTTCATGGTTTCTTGCAGCAAAATGATTGCTGGCCGGTTGTGAGCTTCCAGCGTTGCATGCCATTTCATTAAGTTGAAATGACCACATGAATTCCATGATTGCACGGTTAATTGGTCTTTCCTGGTTGGCTATGCTGTGAGCACCGTTTCTTTGCATTTTAATATGGAGTTGAGCATCGGAGCCAACCAAGGTAGGCCCTTAGAGTTACCCACTATGCACCATTTTCGTCACCATGGGGATTCTGTTGGGGTGACGCCATCATGGAAGATTCTATGTCGTGGGGGCATGTGTGTTGGATGAATTCCTTTGCATCTGATTCATGTTGGATGGAGATTAAAGCGAGACCTTTATCTTTAATTTCTTCCCTGTTAAACCACAGAAATTTCATAACGGCTTCAGAAGTAAGGTAACATACCGCTCTGTAGTTATTTTCTATTGACAGTGAGACCCTAAGAATGTCCTCCGATTTAAACATTCGAAGCTGTGTACACATTCGGTATAGGTCAAGCCTATTCTTGGCGAGTAAAAACCAATGGTCACTTTTTACAATTACATTCAGTAATTCAAGGGCAGTAGACCCTTCCAGTTGTATAAATGATTCTCAGCACTAATCACAATCCGTCAACTGGACAATATACTACAGCTATAGTAAAACCCACATAATTTGTTTAACCTCACAACAGAGGGGGGAAAAGTAAACTCCAACGTTACACTTTACTGAATAGTTATTCTAGGTAGGCAACAACCTATTGCAGACTTTTTAAGGACAGGCTAGCAGCAGGTCAGGGGAATCAAGACCCACTTGGGGGACACTCATAAAATTATCCTCAAGGGACTAATCTGGTGATACCAACACTTTACTTTTGGGAGGAGGCACAGCCTTATCACAGGAGAGTAAAATACCTTCACATCTACTTTTGGTTAGACTGGAAAACAGTTGCTATGGAAGAAAAGATGTTAACCATACTTTTAAGAATAGTGCATCACACATTCAAGATCAGTAAGAACTTTTATAACTACTAATTCTTAGAATTATAGTTACCAACCAACTCTTTACAAGTAAGTAACTTTGAAACACTTATTTTCTTTTCTAGGCAGAAGTCTCAATCCCTTGACAGTCTTTCCCTTATTCTTGGAGCATGAGTGTTCTCAGTGGCAGAAGCGGGTCACTAGTACTAGTGACCAACAGGCAGTGTCAGAATAGGTTCCTTAGTAGCAAAAGTCAGAGTTCCTTAGGAAAACTGGGAAAACAGGTAAGTATTTCACTTTAGAGTTAGAAGAGGGTCCAGGGGCTTCGCAGAGGACACCCTAGCAGGATTCTAGCAGTGGGACTTGGTGTACTGGATGAGGGACCTCCCAATCACAGAAAACACCACTTAACTACACAGAAATCCTAAGAGGCTCATGGTAAGTACATACCCAAGCCAACACAGTACCTCAGCATTGAAGCTTTTGCAGCAGGAGAACTTCAGGGTCTGCAGCCAAATACTCGGTCAATGGATTCCTTGTGATGGAGAGTGAAAACAAGACCTCAGAAGGGACTTTGCAGTAGGGATCGATGAAGAAGGCTCTAGGCAAGGTTTCCCTCGCGGCTGAATGTGGTTCTGCAGATTTTGCGCCTTTTCAAGGAGCACAGAAGAGGACAGAAAATCGCGGTTGAATTCTTGTCGGTTTAAAGGTCCAGCACTCTGGTGAGGGGACATTTTGGACTCGATTCGTGTCTCTGGAGATCCACCAGCATGCCCACGAAGTTTCAGCGAGATTCGGAATTCGGAAGATTATGCACCGCACAGTGGCTTGAGGTCCCAGGGTATTGTGGTATTGCAACAACCTAAGGTCGCAGCAACGCATGGGATGGCTCAAAATGCAGGTCTTCCTGAGTCTAGTGGGTCCCACTAGGCTCTGGGTCAAGGTCGTCATTTTCAGGGTCCCCAGGTCGACTGGAAGGAAGGGCCACAGTAGGCTCTGGTTCCACAGCAGGCTCTCCGGTCGCTGGAAATCGTCTCAGCCGCTTTTCCTTCATCTTCCTCTTCGGTTTAAGTTCCATTGGTCAACATATTTTATTAGGAATAACATAACCTCTGCATTCTCTCCCTGCATTTTACAAGAAAGGGCGTCTGGTTGTCCAATCAGGACAGCCTGCCCCCCCCCCCCCCACTGGGATTTATCCTCATTCAAGCATGGCATAAAACAAAGGGCTGGCGAGTTTTGGACTCCTCCCTCACTTCCTGCTCTCACAGACAGACTGGAGCCTGGGCGGGGAGTCCAGGGGACTCTTGCCGAAGACAAAAATCACACAAAGGAATTTCCCATCCTGGATGTCAGGGGAAGGAACAAGCAACGATAAACACTAAAATGGCAAAAAAAAGAAGACAGGGGCCATTTTGGTAAAAATTGACACCCTTAGGTCCCTTTACTGCAGCTGTGAATACAGCCCGCGGTAAGGTGCACCAAATTAATACAAGGTATCACTGCCACCAGCCATTGAAGGTAAGCTTGTCACTGTAAAATAATTGTTACAGTTTTTGAGTGAAAGGGGATACACTGTATCTCCCCAGCACTCCACATAAGGTGGGGTGTGCTGGTTTCAATTAATTAAATGTAAAAGGGATCCAAAGATCCTTTCTACTCTTGGGAACTGTAGTGCACTCAAGGTTAGCACGAGAAAGTTAAAAGGGGAGACCCTAGGGCAACCCAGCAACAACATGCACTTATTGCCAATAAGTTGTTAAAGATGATAACTTTAAAAAGGCACTATGGAGAGTGTTAAAAATGACACCCGTAAAAAGAGTTCAAGATTATGTGAGTGTGGAAAAAGGTTCCCACTCGCTGAGGTATTAATGAACAGAACAAGTTACTTACCAACTGGTAACGTTCTTTCGACTGGATGTTCCTCCAATGTATTCCACATCTTTGACATGTAATGTCCACAGCTGTACACTTCGGAAACTTTTTCGGCAGAGGGCGTCCTGCGTTGATGACATTGGGTCATTGTCCCTCGAAGGCCTCCGTCAAGGGCGACGTCACCAGATGTTATAAATAGGATGCACTGCGCCTGTAGTCTCAGTTTATGTTTTTTCCCCCAGAACGTGTGGCACCAATCCAATACCTGCTTGACTGCACATAGCCTTGCGGAAACGTAAGCTGCAATCGCATAGGAAATTCAGCAGAGGGTAGTTCGGGCAGCAGGGAGATGGTGCGGACGAAATGGGAGGAGTGTGGTATAGTTACAGTGGGGGACCTGCAGAATGAGAAGGGGCTGATGACGTTAGCAGAGTTTCAGGAATCCACGGGTATACATGGAGGCCAGTTTCTGCTACATAACACGGTGGTGAAACTGCTGCGGGATAGATGGCTGAATAGTAACAATGAGACAACATAGAGTGAAGGCATTGACACACTGCTAGCGGTAGAAGAGGGGTGTGGGGGACACGTATCTAGGATCTATGAAGTATTGATAGACCGGAATTCGAGAACTGAACTGAAATGCAGGGAGAGATGGGAAATGGAATTGGGGAAGAATTTTGAGGATAAAGAGTGAAAGAAGGAACAAGTTACTTACCTGTAACTGTTGTTCTCCAGCATGGGTCTGGCATGGATTCACATGCTCATGAATATTCCCCGTCGTCAGGCTGGGAATCCTCGGTAAAGAAAAAACCAGTATCAGTTTCGTTTCTGATCTGTCTTTCGTAGTAGTAACCAATCACTGATCTCTGCGTCATACTGACCACAGCCAATGACTGCCCTCTACCCAAGCCCCGCCTCTGGCAGCCATCTTCAGATTTGGTAGCACGTGAAGTGGCAGTATGACCAAGTGAAGAGCCGCAGAGGGGTAGGCGGGAGGGTTCGCATGTGAATCCATGCCAGACCCATGCTGGAGAACAACAGTTACAGGTAAGTAACTTGTTCCTTCTCCAGCATGGGTTCTGGCATGGATTCACATGCTCATGAATAAAGAATACATAGCAGTACACACATGCACAACCACGGGAGGTGGCAAAGGCTCAACATTAAGCATTACATCAAACTCAACATTAAGCAAATCTTACCTCCTCACCAGGCTCACCTTAGGCGAACAGGTTGCGCAGCACTGCTTGGCCGACCCTGGACTCCTCCCTGGAATCCCGATCGATGCAGTAGAATTTCGTGAAGGTGTGCGTCGACCTCCACGTAGCAGCCCTGCAGATGTCCAGCAAGGGCACACCAGATAGGAACGCCGTGGTAGCTGCGATCGCTCTGGTGGAATGGGCTCTCGGACGGCCAGGCAGCGGTCGGTTTGCCAACCGATGACAGTACATGATACAGCCAGAGAGCCATCTGGAAATGGAAGCCTTCGAGAGAGCCTTCCCCTGATTGACAGGTCCAAAATTCACAAAGAGTTGTGACGTCTTCCGAAAACACTTCGTGCAGTCCACGTAGAACTTCAGCGCTCTAGCCACATCCAGCGAGTGCAAAGTCCCTTCAGCCGGCGACGAAGGCGACGGGAAGAAAACAGGCAACACCAAGGGTTCGTTGAGGTGGAAGTCCGACGGCACCTTGGGCATGAAGGAGGGGTGCGTCCTGAGCACTACCCTCGTGTCGTGAAAAGTCAAGTATGGGGCCTGGATCTCTCCCACCCGTCGTGCGGAGGTGATGGCCACAAGAAACGCTGTTTTCCACGACAAGAACTTCAACGGAGCCGAGTGCAGAGGCTCGAACGGAGGTCCCATGAGCTTGGTCAGCACCACGTTGAGCTTGGTCAGCACCACGGAGCCTTCACCGGTGGGAACGATCTGAACAGTCCCTTCATGAACTCTTTCACCAGACGATGAGACCACAAAGACGTCCGCCCCGTGGTTCTGGTGTATCGGGAGATCGCAGCAAGATGAATCTTGATGGACGCGTGCGCCAGTCCAGCTTTGGCCAGCGTCTGTAGGTACGGCAGTACTTGGGGGGCCGTAATCCGTAGAGGGTTAATCTTCTGTGCGTGGCACCAGACAGAGAACCTCTTCCATTTGTGTCCGTAGCATTTAAGAGTTGAGGACGCCCTGGCCTTTGCAAGAACCTCTCTGCAGTCGGCCGGTATGTCGTATCCTCCAAACTCTAACGCTGCAGGAGCCAGGCCTGCAAGTTCAGCGACTTCGGGTCGTGATGGAGGATGGCGCCTCCTTCCCTGGAGAGAAGATCCGAGTCCACTGGCAGCTTGATTGACGGCGACGCTGACAAGTCCAGAAGGTCCGGGAACCATATCTGCCTCGGCCACGCAGGTGCGACGAGGATCATCCTGCACCGTGACCTCTTGAGCTGGTTGATGAGCCGGATCAGCAATGGCAATGGAGGGAACGCGTATAGAAACAGGCACTCCCAGGGGAACGAGAAAGCATCGCCCATGCTCCTCGGCTGGGGAAACCTGCTGGCGAACCTCCGGCACTTGGAGTTCGTCGCCGTCACGAACAGATCGATCTGGGGTGTGCCCCACCGTCGGAAGAGGCGGTCCACTAGATCCTGTCGTAGTTCCCACTTGTGGCACGAGCGCAGCTCCCTGCTGAGTGAGTCGGCGATGGTGTTTTTTATCCCTGCCAGATGAAGCGGCACCAGAAACATCCCTTGGGCGACGGCCCAATGCCACAGATCCTGCGCCTCCCTGGACAGGGCTGGGGACCTGGTTCCGCCCTGTTTCCTGATGTAGAACATGGTGGTGGTGTTGTCAGTGAAGATCCTCACCACCTTGCCCTTGAGGGACGGAAGGAAGGACCTGAGGGCCCAAAACACTGCACGGAGCTCCAGGACGTTGATATGGAGGGACTTCTCCGTCGGGAGCCAAAGGCCTCTCGCGTGCAGATTTTCGGTGTGCGCTCCCCACCCTTCCAGGGAGGCATCCGTGGTCACTGTCTCCTGGTGGCCGGGGGTCTGGAAGTCCATGCCCGCCGTCAGATGCACGCGGGTGCCCCACCACCGGATCGCTCGTCGGAAACTCTCGTCGAGTGTGATCCTCTCCTCGAAGCTGCCCGTCGTCTGGATCCAGCGCGCGTCCAGGAACTCCTGCAACGGGCGCATCCGGAGCCTGCACAGGGGGATGAGGTAAATGCAAGAAGACATCATTCCGAGGAGGGACTTGATGGACCTCACTCTGGCCGCGTCCGCAACCAGCATCCGCTGCACCTTTCCCAGAATGGCCCTCGTCCTTTCCTCCGACGGGGAGGCCAGAAGCGACACTGTGTCGAGCTTCGCTCCCAGAAACAGTGCGTCTTGCGCGGGCACCAGGTGGGACTTGGCGTAGTTTACGGAGAATCCCAGGACCGTGAGAAGTTGGACGGTCCTTGCCGTGTGCTCCACGGCGAGCTCCCTCGTCTTGGCTCGGATGAGCCAGTCGTCCAGGTAGGGGTAGACGTGGATCCCCTCTCGGCGCAGCTGCGCCGCCACCGGTGCGAGGCACTTGGTGAACACCCTGGGTGCCGACCTTAGTCCGAAGGGAAGGGCTCTGAACTGATAGTGACACCCTTGGACCACGAACCTGAGAAACTTTCGGTGTCCCTTTAGGATGGGAATATGGAAGTAGGCATCCTCCAAATCCAACGACGACAGGAAATCGCCCTCCTCCAGCTGACCCAGGACGTGTTGGAGGGTGACCATCCGGAACTTCTGTGCCTTGATGAATTTGTTCAGTCGTCGTAGGTCCAGGATGGGACGCCATCCTCCCGTCTTCTTCTTCACGAGAAAGTATCTTGAGTAAACTCCGGAGCCCCGAAGCCTCTTTGGGACGAGCTCGATGGCGCCCTTCCTGAGCATCGCCTTTACCTCCAAGAGAATTTGAGGGACGTGAAGTTCTTTCCTGGCCACAGGGGGGATGCGCGGGCACCTTCTTTGAAACTCGAGCGCGTGACCCAGGGCTAGGGCGTCCAGCACCCAACGGTCGGTGGAGATGGACTCCCACACGCTGACGAAGCTCGCCAGCCGGCCTCCCACCGGGGGGCTTCGGTGGGGGCCCGACCCCACGGCCAGTTCAGTCCTGCTTCGACGAGGCTTTGCCGCCTTGACCTCCTTGGCGACGACGGCGGGGTCCGCCTGACTTGCCTCGTCCCCTGTAAGCTTCCTGCGACGACGAACGGGCCGCTTGACGGTAGGTGGAAAATCCGCCGCCAGAACCTTTGGAGGCACCCTTGCCTCCGCCGCTCCGAAAGGGCGGCCACCGTTGCTGGAGAACCCCAAGAGCCCGGGCCGTCTCCGTGTCCGCTTTGATGGCTTGAAGGGAATCGTCCACTGTTTTCCCAAACAGGTTGTTTCCATCGAACGGCATGTCCAAGACTCTGGTCTGCACGTCTTGACGGATGTCAGTAGCTTTGAGCCATCCACGCCGCCTAAGGCACACGTTGTTGCCAAACTGGCGAAATCCAGTGTCGGCGATGTCCGTCGCAATTGTAATGGCGTGGTCCGACGCCACCTCACCTTCCTGCAAGATCTCTAGGGCATCCGCCCTCTTGTCGTCCGGTAGGAAGTCCAGCAGGGGGGCCAGTTTGTACCACAGCTCCCTGTCGTAGCGGGCTACGATAGCCAAGGCGTTGGCCGCCTTAATCGTCGTCGCTGCAGACGAGATGACCCTGCGTCCCATCGTATCCAATTTCTTTCCCTCGCCGTCCGGCGGGGAAGTCGACGTGGAGGCCGCACCCCCCCCCGCTTTCTTCCTGGCTGCCGCGGAGACGACGGAGTCCGGGGTCGGCTGTGCCCGGAGGCACAAGGGGGCCGCGTCCGGGACCCGGTACTTCTTCTCGTACCGATCCCTTCTAGCCGGCGTTGTGGATGGGTTCTTGAGGAGGGCGAGGCCCTCATCCCAAATATCGTCCAGTAGAGGCACGGAGAGGACCGTCTTCCTCTTGGCCTCGCGCCGTTGATAAAGGAAACCTTCCTTCTTCTTCTCCTCCGGGCAGAGCTGGAAGAGCTCGGATGCCCTGGCGATCATGGAGTGAAACGATTCAATCTCGTCGGGCGGGGAAGCCCGGGTGGGAGGTGACGACGGCAGATCCTCGTCGTAAACCTCGTCGTCCGTACCCGTCGCGGCCGTGTCAGTCCCCGTATCATCCCCACGAGTCGTGGACGGGGAGGAGGGCTGAACAGGGCGCGATGGCTGAAAAGGAGGTGGAGGGTGAATCCTTCTTCTCTTAGGGGGGGAGGGCTCCCAGAAGGGCCTGGCTCCGGGTCCCCCGTCGGGAGCGGTTCCTCCGCTGGTGGTAACGGCAGTCTCGTCCTCATCTCCGAGCATAAGGACTGTATAGCCAACAAAATGGCTGCCGAGTTGTCTTGCGGCGCTGGTTGAGGGGAGTCCGACGGGCGGTCAGGGGCCCCGTCGGCACCCTCGACGATATCGTCGTCTCCTACGTCCCGACGGGCTGGTCTTCTTCCACGCCAACGCCGTGGCTTAAGACCTCGATCAGCTCTTCCTCAGAGGTTGAGGCCGAATCCACGACGACCTCCTGCCCCCCCCCCTTTTCTTCTCTGTCGGAGGTTTCACGGGGGTCCTGTCGATGGGCATAAAAGAGGACTCCCTCCGCGGTGGCAGGGAGACTCTGAGCCCCGAGGTCGCCACCACTGGTGTAGCCTCCACAGGCTGAGCCAGGGCCGCCGCGACTGTCTCGATAGAGGCCTTGGCTGGATGGATTAAGGCTTTCACCACCTTAGGTGCGCTCACCGCCTTCTCCTTGGGGGGGGGGGGACACTGCCTCGCTCTCCCTCCGATGGGGCCTTCGAGCTCGACCAGGGCTTCTCCAGGAGCTTCGCCGGGTGCTCGGCCTTCCTCTTACCCGAACCAGAGCGTTGGCTCGTGGTTGATGGTGCCGGGGAGGATGCGCCCTGCCTGGCGCCCTTAGAGCCCGACCGTTCCGCGCTTCCGGTGCCAGCGGACTCGCGGTGCTTGGCCTTGTGTTGGACCCCCGTCGCCGGGGCGTCCTCAAAGGTCTTAGAAGACCGCTAGGATTTCTTCCTCTTCTTCTCGCCTGACGGGCTCTTCCCTTCCAGCCAGTTGGCGAGACGTTGATGGCGGTCCTTCATGGTCCGCTCCGACATATTGCCGCAAAACGCACAGTCCTTCTCCACGTGCATCTTGTCCTCATGTAGGCAGTAAAGACAAAAGGAGTGTTCGTCCTCCTTAAAGACATTCTGAAGCTGGCATCCAGGGCAGACCCTCAACAGCTTTCCGGGCGTTGAGCTTCCCTTCTCCTGGGCCATGTCCGAGATGGGCCTGAGAAACTTCTGGAGTCCTCCAAAAGCGTAGCTCGACGAAATCTTCACCCTTGAGGGGCGTAGACGAATCCGACACGGGTCCCCGTTGATCGGATGAAGAATCGGTGGAGCTTGAGGCTCTTTTTGACCGAGAAAAATCAAAGTTTTTGAGAAAAAACGTGAAAAAATAGCACTAACGCTCGAGAGCAATAGCACGAGGATCCCAACACTTGAACGTGCGGTAAAAATCTGAAGATGGCTGCCAGAGGCGGGGCTTAGGTAGAGGGCAGTCATTGGCTGTGGTCAGTATGACGCAGAGATCAGTGATTGGTTACTACTACGAAAGACAGATCAGAAACGAAACTGATACTGGTTTTTTCTTTACCGAGGATTCCCAGCCTGACAACGGCGAATATTCATGAGCATGTGAATCCATGCCAGACCCCATGCTGGAGAAAGTGGTGTTGTACCATAAAAAGGTCTCTAGTAATGCCAGGCTACAACTAATACAATTGTACATTACACAAAGAGCGTACCTTACGCCTGCCATAATCGCGACTTCTAAGGGCGCAAAAAGACAAGAATGCCCCAGATGCAGGATAAAGGCTGCACTGGCAAACATGTTTTGGGGTTGCCCGATAGTGCAAGGGTTCTGGAGGGAGGTGGCACACAAGGCATCCCAAGGTGGCATAGAACTGGATATCCAGTCCCCGGAGGCTTGCATGCTGGGTAGATACAAAATTAATGTGAAGGATAAACCCCTAACCAAAATTAAAGATTTGATGTACATAATAGCCAAACATAATATAGCTATGAAGTGGAAAGATGTTAGAGAGCCAGACGCAGCTAGTTGGTGGAGGGAGTTGGAAAAATGGGTCACTGCAGAAACTGGAGCATGGGAAAGGGCACTAAGCAAACAAAAAGCCGAGCTGGGAATGGACTTTCAATGGTGGGTAGCGTTAACTATGACTTTGTTTACATGCATTGATGAGAAAGAGGCTACACAAACCACACCAGAGGAGATAGATGTAGAGTGAGTGAAAACATATACCCTGAAGTGTTATGTACAGGTTGAGTTGGGGGGGGGATTATAGAAGAGTTAGTTGAAATTAGACCACAGATAAGATAAAATATGCTATATAACATTGAATGTTTTGTTATTGTTTGCTATGGTTGTTAAAAATGAAATAAAAATATTTAACAAAAAAAAAAAAAATAGATCGTCCCACTGACCGCTTGCCTGAGACCATTGTTTGGCTAACCATTCCTGTGTTGGGCGCAGGGGCACGTGTGGAACCAAATGAAAGCATGATGCCATCATTCCGAGCAAGGGCATTGCTTTGCGGTCAGTTATCTGGCAACCTGTTTTGTAGTGAGGTACCTGCAACAGCATGTTTCGTACTTGCTTGTTTTGACAGGAAAGCCAGCTCCTCTTTTGTCTTTATAATAGCCCCCAGAAGAACAAGTTACTTTCTTACCTGGTAACGTTCTTTTGATGGGATGGTCCGACGACATATTCCACATCTGTGACAGGTAATCACCACAGCTGTTGCGTCTGCGTCATGTGTCGATGACGTCGATACGCTGTCCTCAAGGGCCTGCATCAAGCCGACGTCACTGGATGTTATAAGTAGGACGCACAACGGCCGTAGCCTCAGTTGTCATTTTTTCCTCAGAACGTGTGGCACCAATCTTCTGCCAGAATGACTACAGAAAGCCTTGCGGAAACATAACCTGCAATCGCATAAGAAATTCTGTAGAGGGGCAGGCTGGGAGGGTACAATATGGAATACATTGTCGGAACATCCCATCGAAAGAATGTTACCAGGTAAGAAAGTAACTTGTTCTTCGAGGGGATTTGTTTCTCCGACGTATTCCACATCTATGATAGACTCCCAAAGGAGTACCAATGTATGGAGGTGGGAAAAGAATTTAGAATGCCCAATCAAATTGCATAATAGAGGACCGCCTTACCAAAGGCTAAGTCCTGCCCATGGAAAGAGACCAGGGAGTAATGTTTTACAAAAGTATGGACAGAGGCCCATGTGGCTGCTTCACAAATGTTACGTATGGGAACACCCCTCTGCAGAGCAGTGGAGACAGTCACACCCCTAGTAGAATGGGCCCTCAAGCCTACCAGAGCGTCCTTACCCGCCAGACGGTAGCATTCCGAGATGGTCAAGATAATCCATCTGGACAAGGTCTGCTTAGTAACAGCTTGACCCAAACGCCTTCCAGTGTATCCTACAAAGAGCTGATCGTCCACTCTGACCAGGAACATGCGTGAGATGTAGAATCTTAACGCTATCCTTGGATCCAACCTATGGAGCCTCTCCTCTTCCTTACCAGGATGCGGAGGAGGATAGAATGCCGGAAGAATGACCTGGCTTCAATGAAATTCCGACACAACCTTCGGAAGAAAAGAAGGACGAACCCTAAGGAAAACCCTGTCCTTATGGAACACCGTGAAGGGTGGCTTGGCGGATAGTGCCTGCAACTCACTCTGCGAGTGGAAGTAACCGCAACTAAAAATACAGTTTTAAAGGTCAGTCTCAAAGGACAAGAATGTAAAGGCTCAAACGGAGCTCCCATTAGGAATTTTAGAACCAGGTTCAGATCCCAACCGGGCACCTGGAAAGGTGACGGTGGAAACACATTAGTGATCCCTTTCAAAAACTGAGTAATCAAAGGAATCTTAAAATAAGAACACTCCACAGACGAGCGCTTAAATATGGACAAGGCTGCCAGGAAACCGTTAATGGTACCCACTTGCAGGCCCTTGAGGGCCACGGGAATGGCACATGAAAAAGGATCCACATTCTTAACCCAGCACCAGTCGCAGAACTTTCCCCAACAGCAACGTTATAGGGACTTTGTTGCGGGCCTTCTGGCCGAAAACAACACCTTCATCACGTCTTCAGGGAGGTCCCAATCCTCATACCTCAACCTTTCAGAAGCCAAGCATGAAGGTTGAGGGACTTGATCTCTGGATGGAGAACCTGACCCCCTCTCCCGTGAGAGCAGATCGTCTCGGTAGGGAAGACGGCATGGAGGGCAGATGGGCATGTCGAGAAGGTCTGGGTACCACATTCTACTGGCCCATGCCGGAGCAACGAGGATCATTCAGGAACCGAACCTCCGCAGCACTTGCGGAATGACAGGGACTGGAGGAAATGCGTACAGCAGTGGGAAGGACCACTCCACTATGAACGTGTCCCCTAAGGCTCCTCTTGGAGGAAATTCCAGTGAGCAGAATCTTTCGCACTTCCGTTTCACACTGGTGGCGAAGAGATCCACTTGTGGGCTCCCCCAAAGGGTGAGGATCTCCAGGAGAATCTCCTGAGCCAGCTCCCACTCATGGGAGACCGTGCTCTGGCAGCTCAGAGCATCCACCGCCACGTTTTCGTCTCCGGCCAGATGAACTGCCGAGATCAAAATTTCCTGCTGGATGGCCCAGAACCAGAACTGCATTGCCTCTCTGCACAGAGGGAGAGACCCTGCCCCCCCCCCTTTTTGTTGAGGTAGTGCATGGCCACTGTATTGTCCATCAGAATCAGGACATTCTTTCCCCGCACAGCCGGCAGAAAAGCCTTCAGGGCTAGCCTGACGGCCCTCAGCTCCAACAGATTGATATGGAGTCTGGACTCAGACGGAGACCAACGACTGCCGACTGTCAACTCGTTGGCATGAGCTCCCCATCCCGTGAGGGATGCGTCCGTCACGATCGTCACCTCCGGCCAGGGTAGCCAAAATGGAGCCCCTTTCATCAGATTGCCTTTGATGGCCCACCACAGAAGATCCTGGGTGACCGAGGTCGGCACCTGAACTGGATCCGACATCCTGCCGGAGGCCTTCGACCACTGCATCTTGAGAGGCCGAGGAATCTCAAGAACTCGAAGGCCGGGAGACTCTGGGCACGTTGAAACTTGTCCACCATCTGCAGAATGTGATGAGCCCTCACCTGGGGAGGCGAACGCTGCCCCAGAGATGTGTCGAGCACTGCTGCGATGTACTGGAGCCGCTGGGTAGGTGTCAATTGGGACTTCTTTAAGTTGAGGGAGAAGTCCAGCTTGTGAAGGGAGTGGCAGGTAACTGACAGATGATCCAGGACTTGCTCGGGAGAGCACGCTCCGATTAACCAATTGTCCAGGTAGGGGTAGACATGAATCCGCCCCATTCCTGAGATACGCTGCCACCATGAGCTTGGTGAAGACCCTCGGGCGGAGGTCCATCCGAACGGCAGGACCCGAAACTGAAAATGCGAGTCACCAACTGCGAACCTCAGGTACTTCTTGTGCTTGGGATGAATAGGCACATGAAAGTAAGCATCCTTGAGGTCGAGAGACACTAACCAGTCCTGACGTTGAAGGGCCTGGAGGACTTAAGAGTAACCATCTTGAACTTGTCCTTGCTGAGGAGCTTGTTCAAACCACACAAGTCCATGATGGGTCTCAATCCCCAGTCTTTTTTTCGGGATAATAAAATATGGGGAAAGTTAGGAAGAATCCTGTGCAGTTCCCTTAGGGAACACTGCAAAAAGATTAAGACTACAGGGGTAAGCAGTAAACCCAATTGGTAGCAGTCTGCACCACCCAGATTTACCTGGTAGCTGTGGCTGAGCAGTCAGACCTCTCTCAAGAAGAGTAGGGCAGTATATAGAGTATACACAATAGGGCCAAAAACACAGTAGAGCAAACAAGCACTGACCAGAGCTTTGTATAAAAAGTATATAATTATTTATTTAAAAACACACTTTAGGCAGTATACCAGCACTCTAAATCAAAAGCAAGTTAAAACACAGTCAGGTAAAGTATACACACCTCCCTTAATAACTATTAGACAAGTCAGAATTAAAACACCACGATTTGTTAAACAGATGTGAGCGCATAACCTGATGGCACTCCAATAGTTCAGTTAAAGGGAGAGAAAAATACAGAGCATAGAAATAAAACCGGTCCCAACACTTTTAGGAGTTCTCAGCAAGGGAATAAAGGCAGTATAGACTGTAGAGCCAAAGTTCATAGGCCAGGCCCACTTGAAAGGGAGCAAAGCGAAATGTGCCCAGGATCACACGGTTTAAAATGCACTAAAAGTCTTTGCAGAATGTTCAAAAGAGGTTGGGGTGATTCAAGAAGGTAAAGTTAGAAGGTCTGGGGCCAACCCAGTTGGCAAGCCAAGGATTTAAAGGTCACCTTGGGCAAACCGAAGAAAGGGAGGCCAGGCAGGACACAGTACCTTAAACAGAGAGGAAGCTCCAGAGGTGGCAGTTGTTCCTGGCAGTGGTTGCAGTTCGTTGTTTCGATCAGGGGAAGAGAGGATCTCGTCGAGGAGGAAACGTGGAGTCGTTGCACTGCACAGGGATAAAACCAGCCGCAGAGTTCGTCAATAAAAGGAGCGTTCCTTTTATTCGCGGTCAAAGTTGTGAAGCTTGGCTATCCGGCCGCCGGGGTGCTTGGCATGGGCGATTCGACCAAGGGACGTCTATGGAAGGCGAAAAAGGGCGAACTGGTTGGTCCCACCAGCTCAGAGGAAGAAGACTCATCCAGCAGAAGATCTTCTCTTGTCGTTGGGAAAGTGGTGAGTTCGTTACAGCAGGGCTCCACCGGTGGTGTCGTCGTTGCAGATGGCTCAGCTTCTTCCCTCTTTGGATTCTTAGGTCCTGTGGCGACTTCTGAAGTTCCAGTCCCAAAGGCCCTGATTTTATGCAGAAAACCCCCCATTCAACAGCCTAGCTGTCACTCAAACATGCTAAGTGGTGAGCTGGAGTGCGACTTGAGTTGCTAAGGCAACGCAGTCCAGGGTGCCAATTCCCCTCCCCACACATCCTGTGGAACCCAGAAAGAGTGGCACCATTTGGCGGGCTTCTGTGTAGAAGCCCGCCAAAAAGTGGAACAAAGGGCTCGACCTTGGTCAGAGTTACAGAGACGGACACGAACGCCATTTTAGAAAAGAGTTCTGGAAAAAAGACCCAACCGTGAATTTAATATAAAATAAATAAACCAGCGGTATCTTGAACATTGCACCTAAAAGTGGTGCGTTTAAAATCAATGGGAAAATCCCATAGAGAATATTCCGGTGGAATATTTCGCGTGATAACCACTGCCACCAGTCAAACTCGACAAGGGGCGACTGGACAGTGCCCCCTTGAAAACAGGCCCAGGGGCAATATAATTAACCTCTTCCAGTACTTCCACAATATGATTGTTTGTACTGGTTCTGTTCACAATTTAGGACTAGTAAAGTCAATGGTGACTTTACATGCCCTGGGAGACAGTAGTCAGTCCCAGGGTAGGAGTCTATGTTTGGGGGTCACTATGACACCCCTGTGTTACTGCACTGAGGGTGCTGTGTAACACATACAAAGAAGAGATGATACCCTATGGAGTAAAAGACCCCATAGCCCAAAATCACACAAATAGTCAGAGACAAACCTCAAATCATGCCTAAGAGTGGGATTAAAAAGATTATCACTCGTAGCAGGAGGAGAAAAAAAAAAAAAAATCCAGCAAAGCTGCTGGGGGACTCACTAGGTTTGGGAAATTAGCCTTGTAATAGAATTCTCCCTAAAAGGGAATACCATCCCTTGTTCCGTTCCGCTACAGGCACCAGTTCTATGGCGCCTTTCTCCAGCAGGGATTTGATTTCCTGCGCAAGGAGCGGATCCAGACTCTTCAAAGAGAGATTCCCTGGTGGATTGTCGTGAGGCCTCTGCCAGAAAGGAAGACAGTAGCCATGGGCTATGATCTCCAGAACTAACACATATGAAGTAATGGCATGCCATTCTACAAGATGCTGCGCCAGCCTTCCCCCTACCGGCGAACCATGGGACATGGCCTCATGACTCAGCTGAAGCGGCTGCGGCAGTGCCTGAGGGCAAAGAGGCAACTGCCCGATCTGCTTTGGCACCTTGAGTACCTTGTTTTCCACCTCTGGTACTCCTACGTTGGCCCCTTTGACTGGCCGCTCCCCTCAATCTACCAAAAGACGAGTAGTATCGAAAGGAACCTCCCCTCCATTGCTGTCCCCTCGGACGAAAAGGCGGAGGTTGGCCGACTGCAGCGCTCAACGACTTTGCTGCAGCTTTGGAGGTCTGCAACCTCTCAAGGCTCGGGTCAGCCTTGCTGCCAAAAAGATGTACACCATGAAAGGGCATGTTGAGAAGCCGGGCTTGTACGTCAGGAGCAAACCCCGACTTCCGCAACCACGCAAATCTGCGCATCACGGTGCTCGCCGCCATGGACCGGCTGACACCGTCTGCCATGTCCAGACCCGACTGAACGGATTCACACATGGCATCCTTGCCATCCTGAACGAGGGCAAGACAACCATCCCGTTCCTCCCCTTCGGGAATATGTTCAGCCGCCAAAGAGACACAATTCCACAGAGTGTGAGTGAAACGTGCTAAGGCACACACAGAGTTGGCTGCCTGTAAAGCCATATCACCTGAAAAAAAACACTTTTTTCGCCCAGCCATCAAAACGTTTATCGTCCCTATCAGGAGGGATGGTAGGGTACGACGCCTGCTTTGCCGGGGCTGTAGCCGCCTGCACCACCAAACTCTCCAGAGTGGGGTGCGTCGTCGAGTAGCAGGGGTCGCTATTTTTTCGGCAACAACTTGCTCACTGCCGGGAGACTATTCGAGGCAGTCCAAGCCGCCGCCCTTCTCTGTAAAGCCATATGAAATGGCAGCACCGGGTCAGTGGGTGGACCTTGGTCAAGGATATCGGTCAGGTCATCCTGCAGAAAAGCCACTGGTGGCGCAGACCACCCCAAGTACTCCGTCACCCTCGACATGAGACGCCGGTATGAAGACTCGGCGTGCGTGCCAGGCTCAGGCCTACCGAACTCAACCTCCGAAATAGTGTCCAGACCACTGGCGTCTTGCAAAGACTGACGCAGGTCTTCGAACTGGCTATGACCAGACAAGAGTTTGTCAGGAACCTCATCAGGAACCAAACCTTCCTCAGACCCTTCATCCACCTCAGAGATATAATCCAGAGGCTGGAATAAATCCCTGGATGAAGGCACAGAAAAAGGTTCAAATACAGGCCTTACTGACTTCTTCAGGGCCTTCCTCAGAGTTTCCACCGATGCACAGGGTACCTCCGGTCAAGCCTCCACAAAAGGCGTCGAGGGCTTCGACGGAATCGGTGTCGAGCATGGCGCCGATGGCTTCGACACAGGCCTCGAGGGCGGTGCCCCGAGCGTGTCCTTCGACGTCCTCAGCGCCGATGACTTCCTCGGAGGCAGAGCCTCGAGAGAGTCCCTCGACGGACATAGCGCCGATGGCATTGACATCTTCTTAGAAGACCTCAGAGGCTCCGACGGTCTCAAGGGCGTCTAGGACCGGGACCTCGAGCGGGCATGGCTAGAACGATCTACCTTGTCTGATCGGTACCTCGATGGCTCATGATGATTGTGCCGACCGCCCGAGCCCGAAGGCGTGCGAACGGTGGCCCTAGCACGTTCCTTGCCGGCTTCTCTCGAAGGTGTGGATGGAACAGAGCCCTGCGATTCGAAAAGAGAAATGGCGGGAACCACTCCGAGACCGAGACCCCCTGGACTTACCCTCGAATAGTCGGTCGAAAGCCCAGTGGATTTCGACTTTCAGGGTTTGGAAACCCTACCTACAGATCGCTTCTTCTTCCGCTCCCGCAAGGTCTTCGACATCAAAGACTGGCAATCGACACAGTCATCCGTGGCGTGGTCCTCGCAGAGGCACCAGAGGCAGATGTCATGCGGGTCCGTAAGCGACATCTTGGAACCACAGTCCCGGCATTTCTTGAATCCCGACCGCGGGGTAGAAGACGACGAAGACATGATATCTTCACAAACAACCAAGTTCGAAGAACCGATAGAAATCAGAAGAACCAAGGCGCGCCGAGATCTCCAAAGTGAACACGTTCGCGGAAAAAACAGAACTGAGGCTGCGGGAGTCGTGCATCCTACTTCCAGTGACGTCGGCTCAACGGAGGCCCTCGAGGACAGCGTATCGACGTCATCGAAACAGAAAACTTTTCCGAAGCATCACAGCTGTGGTGATTACCTGTCATAGATGTGGAATACATCGGAGGAACAAATCCCCTCAAAGTAGTTTTACTTGGCTGGGGACCAGGCTTGATTTATTTTCGTTGATGGAGAAACCCAGACTGAAAAGGTGGTCCATTGTCTTTTGTGTATTTTGTTTACAAATTTGAGGAGACTCCCCGGTAATTAGCTAGTTGTCCAGATAAGGGTATACTGGGATTCACTTTCTGCGCAGGTGTGCTGCAACTACTGCAAGCACCTTTGTGAATACTCTTGGCACTGAGGCGATGCCAAAGGGGAGTACCTTGAACTGATAGTGAACTCCTGCTATCTTGAAAGGCAGATATTTTCTGTGCCCACAGAGCACTGAAATATGAAAGTATGCATCTTTCATATCCAATGTTGACATGTAGACCCCCCCCCCATTTTAGGAGGGGGATTACACTTCTTGGAGAGTGTTCATGTGAAACTTTTGGGGTTTGAAATTTTTTCGCAGGGCGCAGATCTAGTACTGGGCGCATGGAAATGTCTTTCTTTGGCACAAGGAAGTACGTTGAATAAATACCCTTGTTTACCCGATTTGCTGGGAGGATCTCTATGGGGTCCTTTTCCAGCAGTGCCTTTACTTCTTCCAACAGTATGCGCTTTTCTTCTGGCATCCTTTGTCTTGGCGGGCAGATGGGTGGGTGGTTTTTATAACGGTTCGATACAATACCCGCCTGCCTTGGTGGACAACACCCACTTGTCTGACTTTATCCCCTCCCATGCGTGGGTGCAGTGTGAAATTCGGTCCCCTACTGGAGTGGCATGGGAGGGGGATCAGTAGCGGTGCGTCATTGTTTGGGAGGGGTGGAGCCTCTCCCAGTTGAGGTTCTGCGTCTTGCTCTGGCCCTTTTATGTCCTGTTTGAGTACTGGAAGAGGAAATTTGTCCTTGTGGTGATGGACCCCAAGATGAAGACTGTCCACCATGAGTATAGCCGGAAGAGCATTGAGCACCCTGACCCCGAAACCTTTTGGAGTTTGAGGAGCCTCTTTATAGGTACCGCTCGTTTGTCAACTGCCCAAGGGATTTAAGAGTGCCTTATTCCTCCTTAGCACTCTTGAGGGCGCCTTTGACAGCCTTACCAAAATGTACATTAGGCTCTACCGGCATTTTAAGGAGGGCGGCCTGTATCTCTAGCTTAAAACCAGATTGTCTGAGCCAGGTGTGGCACTTGATGAGCGTGCCTTCTCGATGATGCGTCCTGCATGGTCTGCTGCATCAAGATTATTTTTGAGGATGCAGTTTGATACCGGCTTGCCCTCTGCAACAGTACTTAATAACTGCAACCTTAGGGTTTCTGGGAAAAAGCGTAGTGTTCACGATTCTGGCTTGGTATGCTGCTGAGGAGGCAACATTTCTCCCGAAAGTATAGATTTTGTCTGGTGGGGCCTCTGTCGATGCCGGGGGAGTGCCCACCCTCTTTCTGGTAGTGGTGACCACTAGTGAATCGGGTTTTAGATTACCCTAATATACAGATGGCCAGTAGGCCCTCTCTATTCTGGGATTAACTGCCCTTGTGACACTAATGTGTAAGTAGGGAGGGTTGTATACTTCTTTGAACAGACTGTAGAAGCAGGATAAACTGAGTGGCAGACTTTCTGTCTCCCAGAAAGTCCTCCAGAAAGTCCTTCACAAAGTCCTTGTCTAGTTGTGCCTCTTGAGTGTCAAGGTTAAAGTGTTGTGCAGCTTTCAGCAGCAGTTCATTATACTATAAAGGTCCATTTGAGAGTCAGGGTCTTGAGACTCTGCAAGATCCTCATTGTACATGTCCCGAGAGAGGTCTCAGTAGGTTGAGGCAGGGGGACCTAGAGCAGAGGTGCTGGCTGTGACTCAAGACACGTTTGTTTGGCAGGTGTTGTTGTGCTAAGGCCGCTGGTTGTGAGGCATCTCCAAGGGACGCTAGTTCATCTGGATGCCTGTCAAAGTACACTGTCAAGTGACTCCAATCAAGCACTCCCACTAAGTCAGTGCCTTGTCTGGGATTGCTTAAGGGAAGCCCTTATTTATATATTTGTATAGCAAGTTAAACCCTGGATGATAAACCCTTGTATAACACCCCTCTCTTTGAATCCCCCTGACCTCACTGAGCCAAGAAGTAGGTTTGTTTTGCAATTTAAACGATTTATTGGAAAAATTAAACAATATATATATCACACTTTTATAATAAATTATTTGATATCACGCTTAGGTTAATGAATATAATGTGTCGACAATAGATAATCTGACACTAGCACACTTCTTTACAATCAATGAGGAGTTAGTATAGGAAGGATAAGGTAGCAGAAAATACTTTTATGGTTTCAAGGAAAGCAATGAGGGAATAATGCAGCACAGAAATAAACTTGATACGATTTCAACAAAAGATAATATGATCACTTTTTCTTTGACAATTCCCTCCCCCCCCCCTTTGCAAGATAAGGAGATGGAAGGAGAGCACACAATACTCAGGAATACAAGATAAAATACAAATTCCCAGCTCCCCCCAGCGAGCTTAGAGGAAAACAAGTATGATTTTAAAGCAGGCAAGATCCTTTTAAATGTGGTGGCAATGAAGTGAAAAATATGCTGAAATTGCTTTTAATTCCCTCTAGAGGTTCAGGGTGAGTGAGAGATACTTTAAATCAGTTCAGGTCAGCCCTACCAATGATTCAGGGATGTTTATCAGGTTGAAAACGGGATTCAGTAATGGAAGCAAAAGACAGATATTTTTACACGTGGTTGAAATGAAGCAAACTGTCAATTCGTGGCACTTTTTTCCGAGTGCGTCAATCGCGATTACGGCGAACTATAAGAAGTAGCAAGTCGGTTCTAGGCTTGTTGGAAAGCTTAGAATCTTAGCTTTAAAATGAAAGTTATAACTCGCTTCTAGCACAAACGATTCCAAACATACGGACGATTTTATGAAGGTAGTAGTTCAGAATGAAATTATGATTCGAAATGGCAAAATGACACTTTTACAGGTTTAAAATCGGAGAATGAACACACGATTCCTATGATGCAGTTCTGGACAGGTTCAAATGTTTTGAATCAGATTATTTTAAGCTAAGAGATTGGTTTTGCACAGTTCTGGCTGAGTACTCACACTATGAATTTGAAATAGGCCGTCAGGGTCCAGTCAGCAGGTTTGGACTGGGCTCCGGGAGGTTTCTGGTACTGGTTCTCTGGTTCTGGTCTGTGGTGTGGTTCTGCTGTCGGCACTTCACAGCGGTCTGGTCTGTGGTTCTGCTGGTCTGGATCAAGTGGATTCTGGATACAGCACTGCTTTCTGGGTCTGCTACCGGTTCTGGCAAAAGTTCTTGGCAAAGAATCCAACAGCTCGCCTGGCTGTAGAATAGTTGGTTGGATTGCTGGATTCTGAAGGCCTGCTGAGAAGAGTTCTCAGCTTGTGGGTTAGGCCTTTGCTTTAAGTTCTGTAGTCCATCTGGAGTCTAAGTTCTGGATGTTCCTTCTAGATGTTGTGTGGTCCGGCAAAATGCTCCGCAAGAAAATGGAAAAATGAATGTCTTGCCTGTCCAAGCAGTCTCTTTTTATGCGTTTTGAAAGTGGGTGGGTCGGCTCATTCTGCATGCCCAACCCTCTCATGACTTCATAGGTCAAGGATTCTCTATGACCTGATTTGAGAAGGGATAGTGTGTCAGAGTGAGTCAGAGTCTTACAGTCTATTGAAGAAACGCCCCTTTGCTTTTACTTAGAAAATGAATTTTTCATAACTAATAGGTTTCAGAGATACACACGTCGTTGAAATTACATACACATTTCACAGATTAATTTGAGATACACTCTTGCCCAACTCTGATCCCCCTCAGAGCCTGGGTTCACAATTGGCAACATTTTGTGCTTTTTAGTGACTTTCGCCATATTGCTTTTTCCTCAAAATTTACACAGACCTGCACCCCTTCCCAGAGCATATTACTGGAAATTACTACGTCTCTATCCTAAACACAGTGTCTGCAATATTAATAAATAGCGGGGTTCGGTCCCAGAACACCGTACAGAGTGGAATTTGGGCTCAAATCATGAGGGCATTTTTCATTTCCAGGATCCCCAAATTGTACATTTCTGTGAGCTTAATACAAGATTTTAGAAGCATTTAACTTAAACATATATTTGCTGCAATATGAATCCACAGTCCTGTCTGGCCCGCCCCTAGGAACTGGGGGAGTCAGGGATCACATGTCTCTACTTCCAGGCAGAGCTCGGTTTACAGTCCACACCCAAAATCAGCATACCTCATTCAATTGCAAGGGTCTATTGAGTTGGGTCCAGCAGGCTGCAGGGAAGTCCCCTCCCTCTCAGTCAACAGGGCCATGTGATATCCTGCCTCCTGGTGTGGGTCTCTGGGGTGTTAAGAGTTCTCAAGAAAGGCCAGTCTTTTGAACTTTTAATTACATAAGACCCCCTTCTGTTCACTGCCCAGTTCTGCAAGACCGCTCTCCTGTCAGGATTTATAGAGCGCCAGCGCCGGTCAGTGTCCAATGCCGGTACTGCACCTATTTTTGACAGCTGTCTTGAATTAATACATTTCAAAAGGAAAGGATTTTACTTGATACTATATGATCCTTGCTTGACACGGCATTGATGTGGATCTGTAGTAGAGTGAAGTAAAACACTCAACCATAGTTGGATTTTTGTTTGGTGGTTTCGGGCCCACGATCTTAGCAATTTTTGACATTAATAAAAACGGGTTTTGAACAGAACCATCTTTCTTTGCACTGGTGGGTGGCAGGTCAGGGGACCATTTTGGTGCGCGCAAAACTGCACGGTTCTCCTGGATTCTGGCGCAAATGTGGGCTTTTCCGCCATCTTGGATTTCCTAAGCCCACAGCACCAAATGTTGCAGCATAATAGTACAAACGTGGGTCAGGACACCCAACAACACAAAACATGACATCCTTTTTAAAATTGTATTAAGTTGTTCAAGAGTGTAGTCACACGATGGTGGGAAGCCTGGCATGGTAAGGGTGGCTCAGGAGGGAGTTTGGTTCTTGTGGTGCACAGCTCCTGAGTGAGTGTCTACAGGGGAGGAAGAATGTACAGCCCGAGTTTTGGAGGACAAAAGGTGCTGAAGATTTAGACTTTTTTGGTGACTTTGCTTTCAACAGGGTAGTGTACTGGCATGCTTTTTGATTAATTCCTGCATTTTCTGCGTTTGTTTGGGAGACACCGATGCGCCTTTCGCCGGCTGATTTTCGGCATGCGAAAGGGGAGCCTTTTTGTGTGCGGTGCCCAAACCGACTTTGGGGTCTAGTTTCCGAGGACTGTTGGGAGGCAAAATCGTACGCGATGGCCCAGGGGACAGGGAAGAACCAGAGGCTTTTTCCACAGACACCGCGTGGGCCTCGACGCTTTCATCGAAGTTGGCTGTGGGGTATGTGCTAGGTGTTCTTAGGCTTGTTTGTGCTATGGTCAGGTGTGTCGTCTCTGTCACAGACGAACCCTGCTCGTCTTCAGTGTCACTAAGGACTGCCCTTGCAGGAGTCCTTGACCTGCATTGCGTGAGCAGTCCAGCGTTTTGGCGTTTGGCACATCGATCTGTAAGAGTCTTAGGTCAAAAAAGTTTGCAGGACTTGCAATTTTATTCGGGGTGATCCCCAGGGAGACAGTAATTGCACACTCAGTGCGTGTCCTTCCACAGGAAACTTTGACGGCGGAAAGGGCACATTTTAAAAGGAGTTTTGTCCATTATTTATTGAAAGGCCAGTGTGGCGAGAAAAGGGCAAAGGGGACGGCAGAATATGCATTCTCTAAAGAGGTCAGTATGAAGTACCTCCCCCCTCTCTTCCTACTTGAACGGCCAACGCCTGAAGAGGCCTGTGTAGGCCGCGTGTGGTCGTCGATTCAGTCAAGTAATGGACGATGAAGTTGGCCGTCGAACAGTCTGTTGGCTTTGCGTCAAAAGCGGACAAATAAGGAAAGGCAGAAAAGTCTATTAATACACTTTCAACAAATCAAAGGCATCATCCTAGAAAGGAACTCCACAACTTGCGACCGACCACGATGGCGGAAAGAAACAATCTGAGGGATCTCGACGGGTGAAGGACCATGGGTACAGTACACGTCACACTAGGGTTAGTATTACTAATACACCCTGTCAACGTCCTGAGTTTCAAAAACCAATCTTGTAATACTATGACTACCACCAGATGTTGGACTTTGCAGAGCATGTGATCTAAGCAGATCCACAAGCTCCAGAACAAAATATATATATATATATATATATGGGATACATTACTCACCGTAATCGTATTTCTGATGCTTGTATCTGCTTAGATTCACATGCTGTGCATAGGCCGACATCTAGTGGAAGCTGCGGAGTATTACAGTTTGTTTTTCGAAACTCGAAAATGGGCGTCGACACAGGCGTGCCAGTAATACTATCCCTAGTGTGACGTCCACTGTACCCAAGATCCCTCACGCGTCTAGGATCCTCAGATTGTATTTTTTCTGACATGAGGAAGCATGAGGAGTAGCGTGAGTACAGATAATCCAAGCAGATAGACAGAAAGGTAAGACTACAAGCAATCATGCGCCTTCTCTCGGAGGGGAGGAAGGGTGGGTCGCATGTGAATCTAAGCAGATACAAGCATCAGAAATACGATTACGGTGAGTAATGTATCCCTTCTGAGGCTTGTGGAATCTGCTTAGATCACATGCTGTGCATAGATTAGCGAGCAGTACCAGAAGAAGGAGGTGGGATGTGAGAAGGGTCATGAGCAAACAGGTGTCTTAGAACCGCTTGTCCCACTTGTGTATCTGTCTTGGAATGAGTGTCAATGCAGTAATGCTGAGTAAAAGTGTGAATAGAGCTCCAAGTAGCTGCTTTGCAAATGGTGTCGAGGGGAACATTTGCAATGAAAGCCAGAGTGGCCCCAATGCCTCTTGTAGAATGGGCCCTTGGCGTAAAAGGCAGAGTTTTTTCAGAAAGAGAGTAACACAGCTGTATACAGTTGATAATCCACTTCGAGATCGCGCCTTTAGAGACGCGATCCCCCTCTCTGCCTGTAGCTACGGAGACAAACAGTTGATCTGTTTTCCTTAGCGGTCTGGTTTTATTTACATAGTAGAGGACCGCCCTACGCACATCAAGGGTGTGTAGTTTCACCTCAGCTGAACTTTGCGGGTTCTGGAAGAAAGCTGGAAGCTCGATGGACTGGTTTACATGGAACTTAGATATACATTTAGGTGAAAACCTAGGGTGTGTGCGTAAAACCAGTTTGTCTTTGTGGATAGTAAAGAAAAGATCCTGCACTGACAGAGCCTGAATTTCACTGACCCTTCTTATAGAGGTAATGGCTACTAAGAAGGCCGTTTTATAAGTCAGGTGTTTGAGACTACTTTTATGCATGGGTTCGAAAGGGGGGCCCATGAGCTTAGCTAGCACCACATTGAGGTCCCATCCTGGCGGTGGGTTCGAAATAGGAGGGTGAAGTCTCTTTACTCCTTCCATGAAGGCTTTAACTACTGGTACTTTCCACCACGATACTTTGTTATGGGATGTGGTGTAAGCCGAGAGGGCTGCCAGGTGTACCTTCAGAGAGTTAAAAACCAAACCTGCGTCCAGCAGGTGGAGCATGTATGTTACAACGTTGGAAGGAGTGCAATCAACTGGGTTGATTTGTTTATTCTGGCACCAAATAACGAATCTCTTCCACTTGTCAAAGTAACAGTGCCTTGTGTTTGGTTTCCTGGATTCTTTTAGGATGTCCATACACCTCTGTGGTAAATTAAGATGCCCAAACTCTATGACCTCAGGAGCCATGCTGGCAGGTTCATTGAGTTGGGTTCCTGGTGCACTGTTTGACCTTGTTGCTGGGACAGTAGGTTGTACCAGGCTGGGAGTTTGATGGGCTCGCACACAGCCATCCTGCGTAGGTGTGGAAACCATGGTTGTCTCGCCCACATGGGAGCAACTAGGATGAGCGTCATCGATTCCTTGTTCATCTTGTACACCACCTTCCTGATGAGGAGTTGGTGGAAAAGCGTACGCAAACATCCCTGACCAGTTCATCCACAGGGCGTTCCCTTGGGAGTCTGGCTGGGGGAACCTGGATGCAAATCCTGGGCATTGTTTGTTTTCGCTTGTGGCGAATAGGTCTATAGTGGGGAAACCCCACTGAGAGAAGAGATCTTCTACGATATCTCTGTGAAGGACCCATTCGTGTTCATTTGGGAGGGAGTCTCTGCTTAGGGCATCCGCTAGGGAATTGAGCTCCCCTGGAACATGTTGTGATGACAGGAAGATGTTCCGTCTGAGTGCCCATATCCAGATTTTCTGGGCAAGCTTGGACAGATTTGGCGAACGAGTCCCTCCTTGTTTGTTCAGATAGAACATGGCTGTCGTGCTGTCCGTCCGGATCTGCACCGACAAGTTTAGCAGATGGGGCTCGAACGCCCGAAGCGCTCGGAATACTGCCAGAAGCTCTAGCAGGTTGATGTGGTTCTTGGCTACTGAGTGAGACCAGAGACCCTGAGCTGTGTGGTGGAGATGGTGAGCTCCCCACCCAGTCAGGCATGCATCTGTAGTCACCACTGCCTGTACTTCGGGATCGTAAAAGGGTTTTCCCCTTGCGAGATTCTCTCTTGTCCACCAGTGTAAGCTCTGTACGAGTGTTGGCGAAACGACCACTATATCGTCCCACTGACCACTTGCCTGAGACCACTGTTTCGCCAACCATTCCTGCATGGGACGCATGCGCAGACGCGCGTGGGGGACCAGGTAAATGCATGACGCCATCATGCCCAGTAACCGCATAGCTTTGCGTACCGTTATTTGTTGACCTGACTGATAATGTGGAATTTGCAGTAGTATATTCCAAATTCTCTCTTCCGAAGGGAAGGTCAACCCTTTTTGAGTATCTAGGATTGCTCCTAGGAACTGTTTTGAGGTGCTTGGCACCAGACTTGACTTCTTCTCGTTGATAGAGAAGCCTAATTCGTGGAGGAGGTCGATAGTCCTCTGAATGTTTGACCTGCAAATTCCTGGGGTTTCCCCCGTTATGAGCCAGTCGTCCAGATAAAGGTACACTGGGATTGCCTCCCTGCGTAGGTGTGCAGCTGCCACCGCCAGTACCTTGGTGAATACCCTTGGTGCTGAAGCTATCCCGAAGGGCAGTACCTTGAATTGGTAGTGGCTACCGTCCACCTTGAAGCGCAAGTATTTTCTGTGCGCTGGGAGCATGGAAATATGAAAATAAGCATCTTTCATATCCAAGGTTGCCATGTAATCCCCCTTTTTTAGGAGGGGGATTACCTCTTGTAGCGTGGTCATACAGAATTTTTGGGGCTTGACATACTTGTTGGCAGGCCGTAAGTCCAATACTGGGCGCATTGTCAAATCTTTCTTTGGCACAAGGAAGTAAGTTGAATAGATACCCTTGTTTACCTGGTGTCCTGGGACGAGTTCTATCGCGTCCTTTTCTAGCAGAATGGCGATCTCCTCGAGAAGGATCTTCTGATGTTCTAAGGAGTGTATTCTTTGTCGTGGAGGGTGGTTCCGGGGACGCTGCAGTAATTCTATACAATATCCTGTGGACACTGTTGACAGCACCCATCTGTCTGAGGTGATCCCTTCCCAAGCCTGGGTGAAGTTGGAAATGCGTCCCCCTACTGGGGTTGCGTGAGAAGGGACCCTGAACTGAGCGTCACTGCTTTGGTGGAGGCGTGCCACCTCCCTTGTTGGGGCTGCCTCTGCCTCTTCCACGACCTCTCTTGTTACCCCTGCCGTAATTTTGGGTAGACTGCTGGTTGTTGTTCCATTGTGTACCCTGTCCTTGGGCATAGTTGCCTCTTTGTGAATTTTGGCCGCGTGGGCGACGAAAATTACTGTTCCCCCTCTGGTTAGGGGGTTTGTTGGTAAGCTGGCCAAGGGATTTGAGAGTCTCGTATTCGTCCTTGGCATTCTTAAGTGCGTCTTCGACCGCTTTCCCAAACAATAGATCGGGTTCCACCGGCTTGTCTATTAATGAAGCCTGGGTTTCTGTTTTGAACCCCGACTGACGTAACCACGCATGTCTCTTGATAACAGTACCTTCTGCTATCAATCTTCCTGCGTTGTCCGCGGCGTCGAAAGTTGCTTTTAATATGCAACCAGACACGGCTCTCCCTTCTGCCGAGATCCGAGCCAACTGGCCCTTTAACGGTTCAGGAGCAGAGGCTATGAGCGCCGCGACCTCTTCCCATTGATGGCAGTTGTAACTTGCCAACAGGGTGGTGGAGTTTGCAATCCTTGCTTGGTAGGCGGACGTTGAGGCTACCTTCCTGCCAAACCCATACAGTTTTTTGCTCCTTGTCGGGAGGAGCTTCTGACGACGATAAGGGTGTCCCAGCCCTCTTCCGAGTGTTGGTAACCACTAGGGAGTCTGGTTTAAGATGTCCTCTTATATAAAGAGGGTCAGACTGGGCTGCCCGAAAAAGTTTTTCGACTCTGGGGTTGACGGCTCTGGTGAGGTTAGGATTCACCAGGGATGGATCTATTCTACGTTGGATGGATTTAAGGATAGGGATGGTCTGAGCGACCGGCCTCCTCTCTCCCACCAACTCTTCCGCGAAGTCCCTTTCCTCCTGTACACCGTGGGTGTCGATGTGAAAATGTTCTGCTGCGCGAGCGAGAACTTCATTAAGGAGGGGCTGGTTATCAACTGGCCAGTCGGTAACTGGGGCTTCGCTCTCTACCGGGGAATCTACTCTGTAAATCTCCTGCTCATCTTCTACCTCCTCCAGGTCCTCATCATCCGCATAGTAATCAGTCCCGGTTTGTTCCTCCATAATTTCAAACTCCTGGTCCCCTTCAGGGAAAGGCTGTCCTTGGTATCTGGGGTGTGGAGTAGAGTATGGAGTAGAGTAAGGCTGCACCTCGAAGGGTTCAGGTCTTTCGAACCGGGCCTTTTTACTTAGGGGGATAGGATCAGAGGAGCCTGAGGGTGTGGCCCCTTGAGGGTCATACGAAAGGAAATGTTCTGGGTTTTTGTCATAAAAATCAGCTAAGGAAGACATCCTTGACATAACCCTGTCTATGTCTTCACTGGACCATACTTTGGAACAGGGTATGACTTTAGTAGGCAACTTAGAGGACTTATCAAGGGTACCCTTGCTGGATGTTGATGTCCCAGTAGATTTGTGTTTGTCTGTCTGCTTAGGGTGGAAGGATGGTCTTACAGGAGTGGAAGGCTGTGCTTTCCACTGTTCCCCCCCCTCCTCCCCGTGCGTGGAAAAATGTTTTCCCTGCCCCTTGGAGGCCCCAGAGACTTTCGACGCCTGGCGTCGAGGGTCGGGAGAGGTATCTGTGTGTTTCGAGCGTGGGGCCTCGCTGGTGTTAACTGCGGCCTCGGTCTCCTGGAGCGCGGCCTGGGGGTGGAAGTCGTCTTCGTCTTCCGACGATCGAACTTCCGTTAATCTAGGGAGCGAGGCACTCTTGGCAAGAGTGGATGATTGCCTTGCGTCATGAGGCGATCTCGCTCGAGAGCGCCCAGAGGACACCGAGTCGGACCGTTCTATCTGTGCCTCTTTCCGAGAAGTCGACGTCGTCGAGGTTCGGTTGGACTTGGTGTGCTTAGTGTGTGTAGGGTGTGTAGCGCTTGCGTCACCGGGGGTCTTCCCCATAGCCGCCCTGCCGGACAACCTTCCGAGGTCGGGGACCTGCGCTCGGCAGTCTTTCGACGCCGTAATGCCCTCGCCGTCCGAAAGTACGGCGTCGCTGCCATCGCTGAAGGCGCCCTCCGCTGCCATGGCCGCCTGCCTGGCGTGGTGGGCCCAACGCTTTGTCGAACGGTCCTTAAGTGTCTTAGGCTTAAACATACTACACGCTCTGCAGTTCGCTTCGGGGTGGTCCCTCGGCAAGCAGAGATTGCACGTGGCGTGCCTGTCGACCCAAGGGTATTTGCGGTTGCACTTGGGGCAGAATTGGAAAGGGGTACTCTCCATACGCACCTTGAGGCAGCGGGCTGGTAAGTGTAGGAAATATATAAGGTGTACCTATATACCAAGAGTGAAGAGTATGTACCACCCCCCACTCTCCCTACTTGCAGGGCCGAGGCCAGCGGCCTACTAGGCCCGGGCCGAGGCCAGCGGCCTTCCGAGGCCCAGATCCGTCGTGCAGCAGCCGACGGGCGATGTCTTCTCCAGCCGTCGTCGAGTGTCGAGGGTCGACGTTGGGGTGGGGAAGGATGTCAATAAATAATTTTAAACTTCAATAATTAGCAAAAGTATGGCTAAGGCCAGGGGACTCCGCAAGATGCTTCCGACCAGAGAGAAGGCGCATGATTGCTTGTAGTCTTACCTTTCTGTCTATCTGCTTGGATTATCTGTACTCACGCTACTCCTCATGCTTCCTCATGTCAGAAAAAATACAATCTGAGGATCCTAGACGCGTGAGGGATCTTGGGTACAGTGGACGTCACACTAGGGATAGTATTACTGGCACGCCTGTGTCGACGCCCATTTTCGAGTTTCGAAAAACAAACTGTAATACTCCGCAGCTTCCACTAGATGTCGGCCTATGCACAGCATGTGATCTAAGCAGATTCCACAAGCCTCAGAAATATATATATATATACACACACACACACACACACACGTATCAAATATTGTCATTACCTATCTTTGATGATACCCATTTACTTGGTATCCTTTGCGTGGGAGATCTGTACTTTACATCAGCCCCAGCCTTACCTGAAGAGTAAAGCCTTGCTGGTCTATCATGCTAACCAGTAGGAGTTTGACCCCAGTTGATTGGCTACCTATGCGCACACCCACTGATGGTCTCTGAACCCCAAACTAGGAGACTTAAAAAAAAAAACTCCTAACTATAGATAAAAGAACAGATGCAAAGGAGCAATCAGTAAACAGACTGAAAACATTAATTCACAATAAATATTAACAATACAACAAACTAGAAAAAGCACAATATGCATAAGCAAGGCATATACTCTGCTGCTTCTCATGCAGCAAATCTCACCTCGATCTGGCCTTCTGAAACTGGTGATACGCTGCTATCATCCAAGTAGTGCCACTCACCACTATCTTTGTTTCTGGCAAAAGTCGTATCTAAGGAAGAACATAAGAGTTAACACTGCTGAACACAATCCTGGGTGCATAATCTTAAAAGGATTACATATTTTTTTTTTTTTAAACAAAAAACCATATGCTGGTCTCTTTAGCGTCAATAGAAACGTTTTGAAATAGGCCAAGGGGAGGTTTAATTCAGATAATGGGTATTCTGCTAAACTCTTGGGAGGGCCTAAACAAAAAGGAGCCTGGCTAAACTATTAGAAAGTTCCCTGCAGGTTGCAGTTTCTTGCGAAATGCAAGTTGACAAAATATAAACCTGTTTTAAGGAGGAAAGTTCCATCCTAGCACTTGCTCTGCATAAGGCCATGAGTGTTTATGATTAATGGTATGTCAGACCTTGCCTGCAGTCCTCATCACAGAATAAATATCACCCATGTGTCCTTTAGAGACCCTAAGCCTCTATGGCATAGCATACCCAAAGCCATCTTGTTCTCTGAGAGTATCCTTGCGAAACTGGCAAGTTTGGCTCTAATAATTGGAGGCAGTATTTATGGTTTATAAGTGGTTACATGCTGCTGTACGCAGGGTTGTCCTTAAAGGGGAAATCATTTGTCAATGCAGCATAGAGTCCAATGGCCAAATATGGTTGCCTACGACACAGTAGGTGGGATATGCACAATACCGTATATGGTTTCAAATAGTGGCTGCATCAGAGAGGGCCGCAGTTACCAGAGCCAGCTATGACCCGTAAGTGGTGTTTTGGAATTAATGTATGAATAAACACCTCAGAGAAGGCCTAGAACGATGTTATGGGGCATTGTCCCAGCCTTGTGTTCAGGGTGATCGTGTACCTTCCTTAAACTAGGCAAACTGGTTTTGTAAGATTTCCTTGCCTCTGCTGGATTTATCAGTTGTTGAGCAGTCAATGGCACTACTCAACAGGGAAGTGGTGCCGACAAGTGTACATGGAAACACAGCACCACAAACTGATGTCCAGACAAAGCTATTATAAGGCTATGCTTTCACAACTCTATGGTATACCCGAGGTAATGTACTTAAGTGAACTCATTTAATTGTGTTCACACAAAGATCAACGTTCTACAGATTCAACATGCCCTCTAAAGCCTCTAATCACACCCAAGACACTGTAATGAGGTCTATTTCTCAAGCCTGTCCCTTTTCCTTTTCCCCGGTTAATTCTGAGGTGATTTAAGATCTGATTTCCAGACTTAAACCCACTAACCATGATTACAAACCAATTCCAGCATATCTTGCAGTGAAACATGCTTCTAAGCTTAGTAGTTTCATGATGGAATTTGTGACTGTATCTTTAGCACAGGGATTTGTACCCCAAGATTTTAAGAAATCTGTTTCCACGCCTCTGCTAAAAAAAAGTACTTTGAACCATCAGGATTTAGCGAATTATCATCCAATCGCAGGTCTACAATGGACTGCAGAGGTTTTGAAAAAGATTGTCACCACACAGCTGCAGAACCATTTAGAGGAATATTCAATGCTTGATACTTGTTAGGGAGAATTCTCAGAAATGTGCTCATTCCCTTCTACCGTAGAGACCCCCAGCTCTTTTTGATGAACTTTAGAAATTTTTATTTCAATCTTGGAGAGAGTGAAACCTTTTGCCTACTCTCTCATGTATTTTTCATTTATTTGAACACTAGGTTTCTTTTGGTTTTGGAGTCTGACAAACTCCATAGGCATCATCTCTTGCATTGTGTCACAGCACCTTCAGTGCAGTGGCACGGAAGTCTTTCAGATTTCTCAAAGGTTTAAATACCTTCACTTGGTTAAACTACTGTTTCCAAGAGCAGTGAAGTGAAATTGACTGTACTTACATTTGTAACTTTCTAGACCCAGCACACACTATCTTACAATAGGGTGCTGGAGGGGATGCTTAGTATCCCCTTTGTCTACTTTCTCATGTAACAATTTTATGTTACCCTTTCTACAATCAATGGCTGGTGGCAGTGGTTTACTTTTTACTACAGTTGAATGTTTCTAGCGCCGGCTGCAATTGCAGCTGCAGCAAAGCACCTATCATGGGTGCCCATTTTGTCAAAATGGCCCTGGTCGTCTTTTTTGCCATTTCTTGTTGGAAAGGTCTTTCTTGAGATTTACTCTGCGTGCCAAACCTAGTTTGGTCCCTTCGTTTTGTCTTTGGCGGGATTCACTGGTGAAGCCCGCCTCTGGCTCCAGCGTGTCTGGCAGGGCAGGAAGCGAGGGAGGTACCCAAAACACCCTGTGCTTAATCCCCTTGGTTACAGGAATGCACCCAAAGGAGATTGGCTGCCTGTCCTCGGAGGATAGCCACCCTGCTGTATGGATGACAGCTAGGCTGCGAATGAATGGAAGAAACCTGCATAAAGGGCGAGGTCTTTTGCTTGGAAGGCAGAGTCGACCACTGGACGAAAGGAATACGAAGAACTTGAAAGACGCTTGCTGCAACTCCTGGACCGTTGGTTTGCCCGGTGAAGCCCTGCTGCAGTGCTGAAGCTCCGAATTCACCTCGACTACAGAAGTCTTGCAAAGGACTTCTCCTCCCCTTGGGTTGGTGGGACCAATCGACCCCAAGATGAACTCAAGTGGAAATCCTCTCGGAGCTGGCTGTACTTCCATTGCTGCTGCTGGAACCGATTGCCAGGGAGAGGAACACCAGAATTGAGTGTCTCATCTTTAAGTCAAACCCGAGCTCCAGGAAGATCCTCCTGACTCCCATGTAGCAGGACTGACCGAGCCTGAGCCACCTCAACAGAGTGCTGGACCCCAGATGCGAGGAACGCCCATAAGGAATCCAAGAACCGCGGTGGTGCTATTTGTGAGAAGCTGAAACCGCGAAGTGCCGCTAATCTGAAGATTGTCCATTGCTGCTGCCGACCTTCAATTCGTAGTGCAGGAGTCCCCAGACAACCTCCCTCTTGTCCTCACGACTGAGGCCCAGGAACAACAGGATCTACAGACCTACAACAGGAACAGAAGCCAGCTGGAACAAATTTCTTCAGACTCAAGGTACTGTAAAACTAAGGGGTACCTAACTCTTGTGTTGTGTAGCCTTGCTATCTCTCAGTTGAGACTTGTCTTGATTGCTTTTGCAGAGACTTTGTGCTTTAACTATCCCTCAACAAAAGTCACATTCTGTAACTTGTGTAGCTGCGAAATGGTTAATTTACTTTGCATTGGGGGGTTCAAAAGAACTTAGCTGCTTAGGAATATTTTTTAACCTTTGTTTTATTACCTAACCATTTTCTTTTTGACACCAAACTCAGCATTGCTCTAAATGTGCCAGTGATATATCAATGTCCACAGTGTCCTAGTTATTTAAGTCACCAAAGGGTGTATGAAGTATATGAGTGCAATCCCAAATGGGTATCTGATTTATTGAAACTGAGTGTGTATTTTTGAAGTATATTTTGTGTTACATATATTGCTCCCTTCTAAAGAAGGCTTATTCAACTGACTTTTAAATAATTGTTTAATCAAGAAACCTTGAGTGTAGGAGTTTATTTGGATAATTGTCACTGTGAAACTCTGTTACAACCCTACAGCTCCCTTTGACCCCTCTTGAGATAAGCCTGGCTGCTCAGTTTCTCTACCAACTTGTGTAGTACATGCTTATACCAAACATTGAGTTAACTATTGCCAGGACGACAAGGCTGGTGCAGTCCCCCACAGGGTGCTGCATTCAATTTTGCCTAACAATACTTTTTAGTCCGGTTTCAGGCCCAGTCACAAGACTAAGACGGCGCTGCTAGCTGTGTGTGGGATGACATCTTGAGGCCAGCTGATGAAGGGGATTTGAGCAGGTTGATCATGCTTGATTTGTCGGCAGCCTTTGATACGGTCAACTTTGATTTATTACTGACCAGGTTGTCTGAGGTCGCCCAGGTGTCAGAGGCTGTCTTGAAATGGTGTTCCTCTTTTCTAAAAATATCAGACTCTAGTAGTCAAGCTTGGAGGTCACTACTCCAAAGCTCTTCCGGTATTATGTGGCGTCACACAGGGATCCTCACTGTCACCGATAATGTCTAATATCCATCTCAGCACGGCAATGGATATTTTTTCCAGGTCAACTTTAACAATCATATGTAGATGGGTTTTATAGTGATTATTTCGAAAACAAAGCTATACTTAACATGCAAAGAGCATTTCTTTCTAAACCAGTCCGTCGACAATAGTCATGGACTGTTTTCAATTGAAATGCACTTTCACAAGTTAAAAGTAGCATTTCAATGCTTTTTTTTCGTAACTTTGAAACGTTACATGGAGCTGTCCAGTGCTGTAATTTCAGCACTGGACAGCTCCATGTAACGTTTCAAAGTTTTTGTGTATATTGGGGGGGGGGTCCCCCCCAGCCCTCCCACACCGGCCTCCCACCCCCCAACCCTAACCCAAGCCCTAACGCTAACCCAAGCCCTAACCCTAACGCTAAACCCGAACGCTAAACCCTAACGCCAAACCCTAGCCTCAACCCTAACCCTAATTTAACCCCTAAACTAACACAAACCCCAACCAAAACCCTAACCCTGGCCACAGCCCTGCACTAATACTTACCATCACATGTCGATGGCACCCTCGAATTTTTTTCAACAAAATGGTCATTCAAAAGAATGGCATTGACAAAAATAAATTGAAAGTGTTTGGCATTCAAAACTTTTATATTCGTTAGAATGACCTATACCATGCAGATGACACGCAAATATATGTCAAATTAAAATCTGCAGCAGAAGCGACAGAGCATGGGCTTGTTTGTGCAAATGCTATAAAAAAAACTGGATGGTGGAAAGCAAGCTCCAGTTAAACCCCACCAACACCAAGGTTAAAGTATTTGGTCCAAAACATCTTCTTAGTAAATAATATTGCCTCTACTCCCGGTCCAACCATCTTTTGGACTACTGCGGCACACTGCTACTGGGGGCTCCGGATTGTTAACTGAAATGACTCCAGGTAGCCCCGAACGCTGCCGGCAGATTGGTGTACAATCTACCAAACAGAGCATCCTTCTCCAAGCATGGTCAAAAATTGCATTGGTTGCCAGTTCGGCAAAGAATCGAGTTCTGACTGCGATGTCTGATTTTAAGGTGCATTCAAGGAACTGCACCTAGTTATCTGATTAAATAAATTAAGGCCCATCAGCCAGAGCGCACCCAGCTCCGCTGGAAAAATCTGCTGGCTGTCCCCTCATCTAAATTTCTTTCCCAGGGAGATAGATGCGTTTCCATCAGAGGCTCTCAAATTTGGAATGCACTTCCAGCAGAATTGCAGAATGTGTCATCCATTATCCTCTTTCGTAAGAAATTGAAAACTTTTTTATTTAGCTGATTAATAGGCTTTGTGACTGCATGCCGATGTGAGCAAAGTAGTTTAACATCTGCACCTAGATGTAGTTTACTGCTTGTTTCCAGAAGCAGAGGTGCGTTATAAATCCATAATTTAATCTAAATCGAAAATCAAATTTGGAATCCAAAATACACTGAATATCTGAAATGATAGAATAGTAGAAGTCTTATGGAATAACAGGAATTAATATGACCAGCAGTAACAAATCCCCAAATAGGAAAGTTTAAAAATGTATGGAGAAGGCGGCACCAAATCGATAAAATATTAGCTGAAATGGAGAGACAAGGATGACAATCATGAAACCCAGAGATGTGCTTAACAAGTAACATGACAGAATCATACAAATGGATTACAAGAGTTAGATATCAGTTGAAAAATAGGAGTGCAGGGGTTTGCAAGAAAACTGAATTTGGAATACAAATAACCAATACACGAAAAAAGATTGACTGATACACAGATGAAAAGCAGGAATACATAAAGAGTACAAACAGGAAAACAAATATCACGCAGGCGAAGAAACATGTGGAAAGAAGGGTAAGGACCAAGCATAGAGTATATTTAAAGAGCAACGACTAGTTTGGTCATGGAAAACTATAGCCAGACTGTTATAGTCAGACTAAATACACATTCTTCGGCTGGGGCCTCCCTCTGGAACAGCCTCCCTGAAACTTGAAGAGAACCAACTCCGGTTCCAGAAGCACCTCAAAATCTTTCTCCTTGCTTCTGCTTTTTCTCCTCCTCTCCCCTGCTGACCTCCTGGCTTAAACGGAAACAGCACTGGTTACCTGGCCACCCTCTGATCTTGGGACCAGGTCCCTTCCCAGTCAGTCACACGCACATGCACTGCCTTCATGGCAACCCCCCACTTGGGTACTGTTTTCTGTATCCCCACAGACCCACTACCAGCACTTGACACCTGATGTCTGCACTTACCCATGCCACCTGCTGGCCGTACTTTCACTTATTGTTTTTTTATTCTATTATCCCATGTACTGCATGGTCCCTCTCCCCCCTGCACTTTTCCCCCTTCCCTCTTCCCATGCACTTGCGCGATCTGAATGACAGCTGGCCTAGTAGGATCGCTGTCTGTCTTCCCTCTGTTCCCCCTCCCCTTGCCTGGTCGCGCCTTGAAACACTTGTGTATTGGCACGTTATAAATGCCATATACCATATGGCAGAAAGTATGAATGACAAGGGGGTTTAACAGATTCAGCATCCTGGATTCTATTAGCGCAATTCAATCGATAAATAACCGAGTAAGATTTGGGGCATGACAAACCATGAATACACACCATTTAGCACCATGTTGCACTAAGAGGGGAGGAAGAGTTGTTACACATTTTTCCAACCTGTGTATCTACATATGCCTTTCCACTGAATTGTAACATTAATATTTTGAAAATGTTTCCAATTTGCACAGATAGTTTAAATAGCAACCACAACAAAAAGGTTGAAGAGATGATGATGGCTACTCACAGAGTAAGAAGAACATTGAACCCAAAAATGGTTTGCAATATATATTCCACACTTGTTGCCAAAATCTGCTCCCAGATTTACAGTCTACCTATATTAATGTAACTTCTTCCAAGAGTTATGACCAACATCGATCATATAATAAGCAAGAATTAAAAAAAAATCATTGGGTTAAAAAGGCTCTCTAAAGGAAAAGAAAAAAAGACTGGGTCAAGTTTGTAGAGTCTGATATTGATTTGATTTTGTTCCAGATATACCACAAGTATCTAAGTTGATTTTATCATTCAGTTTAGTAAAAAGATGTAATGACTTATAGGAATTAAGCTTATACAACACAATATGGTTGGATCGGTGGGAGGAGGACATCAGTGAGCAAGAATAAAGGAAGATTTTCAATAATTGAAATCACCAACTTAACATTTTGGGGTAGTGCATTGGAAGGAATAGCATATTTGCATGTACGGGAAGGTGGCATTGGTCTTCTCTACCTTCCTAAATGTTTTTCCTCCACTTTCCACTCTGTCTCTTCCTACCTTCCATTCCTTTGAATACCTGTTCAAATCCATTACTTCCCCTCACGCTATTTCCTTTCTAATTATCTACAGACCTCCTGGCCCCCTCTCTTCCTTTTAGGATGACCTTGACCACCCCCTCTCTCTCATCTCTCCCTCACCCCTCACAGTACTCAGTGATTTCAACCTTCACCCTTGCACTTCCTCTCAACCTTCCCCTCTCCTCTCCTCCTACCTCCTCTCCCTACTCCTTCTACTCACTCATCTGGCTCCACTCTTATCTTTATCTCTACCTACTCTCCCTTCCCAACTATCTTTCTGACCATGCTTTACTCTCCTTCTCCCTCACTCCAACTCTCCCTGCGTTCACTCCCTCTTCTTCCCCCATTTCCTTCTCTCGACGGGATCTCTAACTTTAACCCTTCTCTCTTTTTCAATGCCTGCTCTTCTTCGCTTCCCCCACTCTCTGACTTCCCTCACGGCCAATGATGCCCTTCAGATTCAAATGACCTTCAGGTTCTGCCACCTTCCAGTCACCCTCGCATCACTATAGAAAGGAACCTAGGACTTAGAGAGCCAGGCTAGCTAAAATCCATGAGCCCCTGGCCCGCTCACTGACTAACACACAAAACCGTAGAACGCAACCTTTCCGACCTAACCCCGCCACACAAATCAGTAACCTATTACAAAAACCTGACTCCACACCCTTTCACAACTCCCTCACTTTGGGCACTCCTGAACTCTCACAGGACAAGCGCCATACTACTACCTCAGAAAAGTCAGATTCCACTCCCAACAACATAGTTAGTCCTAAAATCAAGGGAGCTTTGATCAACGCCAGATCATTGGTAGCCCATGCTACAGAAATCGCAGACCTAATACTGGCAGAAGACCTTGACTTCCTCGCCATCCCTGAAACCTGGTTACACCCAGCAGCAGGCCCTATGCTCATGCTGGCAATCCCAGATAACTATACTATCCTGAGACAAGACCGACCCATCTCGAGAGGAGGCGGTGTCGCCATTATCCATAAGTGCAGTCTTACCATGAGACTAGCCACCTCTATAGATGCCCTCTCCTGCGAAATATTAGCAGTCAAAATACCTCTCACTAACACCCAAACTCTTAACATTTACCTGATCTACCGCCCACCAGGCCCTATTGGTACCTTCGATGAAGACCTCAACTCTATTCGATCCAGCAACCTTAAAAGCTCCACTCAAGCACTCACCCTAGGAGACCTCAACTTGGGTTACAATGACCCGGAAGACCATCCTGCCAGCATTATAGCTAATACTCTCACTGAATTAGGCTTTGTGCAAAGATGCACAGTACAAACACATTCGAAAGGCAGAACACTCGACTGGGTGGCCGACCACAACTGCCTAGCGAATATTACAAATATCTCACCTTTAGCCTGGACTGACCACCACTTGATATCATTCGCGCTCTCCACCGATAGGCCACCACCACTGCCTATTATTAAGGCCCCACCTACCCTTACCAGAAACAAGAAAAACATGACAGCAGAAAGACTTATCCCTAATCTACTCCCCACTCGCAACACATTGCCAGACGACCTGGACCCCGAGTCCATGGTCGAAGAATATAATAAGATTATGGCCACCTCGCTGGACCGCATCGCCCCCCCTCAAACTCAGATCCAGTAAACCAAAAACGCACCTCAACAAATGGTATACACCATTCCTCAAAAACCTAAGGCAGCAAAAAAGTAGTTGCGAGGCTATTTGGAAAAAATCCCCCACAGTCTCAAACAAACTCAAACTCTCCAAACTAGCTGCACTGTACAAAAAAGAAATCTACCTGGCCAAACGTACTTCATTTGCCTCTCGTATATCCCAAGCCAAATCCAATATGAAAGAACTTTTTTCTATCCTCAAAGAAATAGAAACCCCCACAGCACCCCCCGATACTTGCACCAAAGATAAAAGCTGGTGCTCAAACATTCAAAACGCCCTAGCAAAAAAGATTGTGACTCTTCAAAGTAAAATCGCCAGTAAAAGAGCTTCCCTGAATAACACTCTCAATTTAAAAATTCATGACAAACCCATGCCCACCGACCTAGCCCGTTTCCAGTTTGCCAAAGTCAATATTTTGGAAGTGGAAAAAATCATCTCATCTCTGAAACTGTCCAATTGCCAGGGTGACCTGTGCCCTGCTCAGCTCATCAAAGATGCTGCCCGGGACTTCTCCCCTTTCATCACAAAACTGATCAATGCCTCCTTCACCACCGGATCCATTCCCACTAACCTAAAACAATCCTGGGTACTCCCATTATTGAAAAAAACCCACCCTCGACCCTGCCATACCCACAAACTACCGACCCATAACAACCGTTCCCTTCCTCCTAAAAATTCTAGACAAGGTTGCTTATGTACAAATACAGAAGCACTTGGAAGAACACAACCTCCTAGGATCTAGACAGTCTGGGTTCCGGCCCCAACATGGGACTGAAACCGCTCTCATTGACTTAAAAGCCCAGATCGATTTGCTCAGAAACAATGGGCAAGCTGCCTTACTCCTTCTCCTTGACCTATCTGCAGCTTTCGATCTGGTCGATCACTCTGTCCTATTTTCACACCTCCACACTGCAGCTCACTTCTCAACGGAGGCCATCACGTGGATCACATCCTTCCTTAACGGCAGGACCATGAGGATCTTCTCCACCACGGCAGCAGTAGACCCCATACCCATCACTTGCGGTGTTCCTAAGGGATCCTGTGTCTCCCCCACACTATACAACATATTTACCAAGCCCCTTTTCGATGATTTGGATCATCTCGGTATCACCTACACTAATTATGCAGATGATACTCAGATCCTCCTTCTGCTTTCTGGAGATTATGGAAAGGACTTGGCCTTGGTTAAATAGGGTGTACATCATCATCCAGGCATGGATGGCCACTCATGGACTATGCCTGAATGATGATAAAACAGAACTTATCATCCTAGGTACCACACTTAAGATAAAGAAGCTCGGCCCGGCCTACAATTCCTTCACGATTGATGGAAACAACATCAAAGTTGGACAGGTGGTCAAAACATTGGGATTCTATCTTGACTCCAATTTCTCCTTTAAAAGACAAGTGAGCTCCCTTGCATCCTCCACGGCTTACACCTCCAAATTAATCCGCACAGCTAAACCCTTCCTGTCGGATTCCAGCTGCCTGACACTCACCAGAGCTCTTATTCTGTCTCGCCTTGACTACTGTAATGCCCTATACCTGCGATCTACTAAGGCTACCACCAGCAAACTGCAAACCGTTCAGAACAATGCGCTAAGAGCAGCTCTGGGCATTTCCAGAAGGGAACACATTACAAACTATAGCCTACAGAACAATTGGCTAACCACTAAAAATAAAATTCTATTATAAACGGCATCACTCACTCACAAGTCTCTGAACAATGCCGCCCCAACTTACCTGATCAACAGATTCCACCGACAGTCCTCTTCAAGACCCACCAGAACCGCATACAAAAACTGTCTAACTGTTCCCCACTTCAAGCGGGCCACCATAGGGGGCAACTGCTTCCCGGTAAAAGATGCCTTGTTGTGGAACTCCTTGCCTCCAAACCTTAGAATTGACATGCCCTACCAGAATTTCCGCTCACTGGTAATCTCATGGTTGAAAAGCGAGACCCACTAAGACCATGAAGTGCCCAGCACCACCTGTACAAACTAACTACATGTGCCTTCCTGCTTACCTGCTTGTGTGCCTTGCTTACCTGTATATAATGGCCTGTAGGCCTACCACTGATTTGTATATAACACTGGTGTAGTTATTCCTGTATTATGTATATTTTGTACTGTAACCAAGCTTCGAATATTCTTGTAAAGGCTGCGCCCTGATACCCCTGGGTACGATCGCGCATTATAAATAATAAAAACAAACAAACAAAGAAACAATATCCTCTGTCCTCCTTTATCTCCTCCAGTCTCAATCAACGCTACCCACTTTCCTCCTTCCGCCCTTCTTGCAAACCTTCTCAACCTTGGCTTTCCCCTCACCTTCTGTCCATGCATCGTCTTCTCCATCGCCTTGAACGACGCTGGCTCAAAATCTGCTCTCTGTCTAATCAAACCTCCTATTTCTCATACCACTCTCAATATGACTCGTCTCAGCTCGGCTAAACGTTCCTACTACTCTAACCTTCTCCATTCACAAGCCTCTCACCCGCCTTGTATTTTTCAAACCCTCTCTCGTCTTCTCTCCCCACCTACTACTCATGTCCCCTCAGCTACTACTTCTCTCTCTCCTTCCGACTTTGCTGACTTCTTCTCTTCCAAAATTCTCTCCTTACGCCAAAACATTCTCCTCTCCCCTTCTTATTCCCCTCCTCCCCCTTCTCTCTCTTCTTCTTACGCTTGCATGTCTGACTTCTCTCCTGTGACTCCGTCCACTGTTCCCCTTCTGCTGTCCAAAACTCATCCTACTTTCTGCCCCCTCCGATCCCCTCCTCACCCTCCTTCTTCAATATCTGTCTCTCCTCTGCCACCTTCCCTTCTGCCTTCAAACACGCTATCATCCCTATCCTGAAGAAACCGTCTGCTAATCCCCTTCTCGCATCCAACTTCCGCCCAATCTCCCTTCTTCCATTCCTCTCCAAGCTTCTTGAACACCTAGTCTACTCTCAACTCTCAGCTTTTGTAACCAATCATTCCCCCCCTCAATCTGGATTCCCCCCCTAAACACTCCTCTGAGACTGCTCTGACATATGTTCTCAACTCCCTCGCCACAGCTCGCTACGCTAAGCAATCCTCTTGTCCTCATCCTCCTTGACCTTTCTGCTGCCTTTGATACCGTTGATCACCCCTTACTTGTCAATACTCTTTCTTCCTTTGGCTTCAAAGGCTCTGTCCTCAATTGGCTCACCTCCTACCTCTCTAACTGTTCTCTTGCTGTCTCCTGAGGCGGTCGTATCTACTCCACTATCCCCTTGGACTACGGTGTTCCCCAAGGTTCTGTACTCCGCCCTTTCCCTTTCTCATTTTACACCTTCCTTCTTGCCCCCATTATCTCTTCATTCGGTATTTCTCACCATTTCTACGCAGACGACACCCAGATTTTCCTCTCCTTCGGTTCTTTCACTACTGACCTCCATCTCAATTTATCTTCCTGCCTTACTGCTATAAAAAACTGGATGTCTTCCCACTTTCTCTCCCTCAAAACTAACAAGACTGAAGTCCTATTCTTTCCTTCTAACACACTTCCCCCTCCCCCTCCTTTTATCCACTCCCCCCCTTCTAATCTCATCTCTGCTCATGCTCGCAATCTAGGTCTCCACTTCGACACCTCCCTCTCCTTTTCCCATCATATTTCTCTTACCTCTCGCGCCTGTCGCTACCATCTCTTCAATATTCGTAAGATCCGTTCTTCCCTAACCTTCCAAGCCACTAAACTCTTAATCTCTTCCCTCATCTTCTCTTGTCTTTTCTATTGCTCTACTCTCCTCTTTGGACTCCCTGCCTCTCATCTTGCTCCCCTCAAATCCCTCTACCATTCTGCTATTGGTACCCTTTGTCTTCTTGCTGCTGACAACTCCATTTCCTCCTCGCTTTCATACCTTGGCTGGCTTCCCTTTCACTCCCAACTTAAATTTCAATTCCTCCGTCTCGTTTAAATCTCTCCATCACCTGGCCCCCCATCTTTCTTCTCTCCTCTGTTTCTACAATCCCTCCCGTCCCCTCCGATCGGCTAATCTCTTCCTACTCACTGTTCACCCCCCTCCCCATGTGCCTCTTCGCGTTTGTTTCTTTCAGCTCCTCACCCCCCTAAACTGGAACTCTCTACCTATCCGCTCCATCCCCACCTACTCCTTCTGCGCCTCCTTGAAATCTCTTCTACTCCATTCCCCGCCCTGACCTCTTTCACTATCTTCACTTCTCTCTCACTTCCCTCCTTCCCAGCTCCCCTACCCTCTCCATTCCCTCCTCTTTCCCCCTTGAAACTTCATCTTTATTCCCCGTTATTGACTCTCTTCTCTTCCCCTACTCTTCCCCCAACCCTTCATCTGTTTACTGACCTAGGTAAATTGTTCTACATACTGTTTCCTTGGTTTGTCTCATGTTTGTAATTATGCTTCTATTTTTTATCATTCTTTGTATTCTTGTTGTTATAATGTAAAGCGCTTTGGCGTAAAGCGCTATATAAACTTAAATACAAATATTTAGTTTAATGTCATCAAAACATGAAATGTCTCCAACAATAAAAAGAAACAAACATCTTTCCCATCAATTTGAATTTGTTTGTTGTATCAACTGTAATGTAAAGCAAACTGTGAGCACTTCTGTATGCTAGGATAAAGAACATCTTTTTGACAGGATGCAGTAATATTGATGGCTTCTGGATCAACAATTTGAGAATGCTCAATCATGTAGAATACATTTGCTATGGAAAGTGGAACCACCACAGCTTTTTCAAGGATTTGCTATGTTAATGGGCTAGATACAACATCAGATAGAAACCAATATTGTGGTAGCAGTGTGAAAGAGTCTAAAATTCGGAAATGTTACTCTCTCATTGTCTTACTATGCTTTAGTTTATGAAGACATAATCACTCCCACCCCCTGGCAATTGAGTAAGAATGGAGTCAATTGTCAGGGGTGGTGGGGATCGGGTGGAGGATGGGGGGGCCAGAGGTAATGTATAGGAGATATTCTTGAAAAAAACAGATGTTGCAGCCAATGTCGGCTTGAGTTCCTATCTAGAGCGAAGCCTTTGTGCCTCTCTGGTTCCTTTCTCAGATGGCCAAGGGTCTGCACCAGGGGTGCCTGTATTGTGGCTGCAGCAATATATGTACAATTCCGAGAAATAAAGTTGGTACCCTTTAGTGCGCTCCTTGGGAAGAATTACTCAATCACTTGGTTATGTTAATTCCAATTTGTTTATTCAGTATAGGTTCTGGATACTCCATACACTTGAAGTTTCAATAAACAAACTTTGTCTCCCAAATTGTCTCCCAACACGTGTTTCCCCATGACTTTAGCCACGGTTCCTCAGGGGAGATTCCTTGTCATGTTTCTCATAATTCTGATTCAGTATTGATTGGTATTCAATTTTCTCTCTCATCGGCTCTCTATTTGTCTTCCTTTTGTTCTTTTTCCCTTTTTTTTCCTTTTTTTCCCCTTTTTTTTCCCTTTTTTTCTTTTTTTCTCTTTTTTTCCCCTTGTGTGTAGAGTCTTGTGGATTCAAAGATGTTCCTTTCTCTTGGTACGATTGCCTCTGTGCATCCGTGGTTCCCGGATGCCTTTTCAGTCCAGCACCGAAATGCTAGGCAATTCTACTCTGAACAAGAGTACCAACAGCATCCCCAGACACGTGTTTCGGTCTGGTTGGACCTCATCAGTAGGGAGGAGCTCTTATTATTATGGTATTTATTGAGCGCAGATCTTGCTTCGAGAAGCAACTGAGCGCTTTACAGAGGTTTATACCAATATAGATACATAACGGAGCGCTTTACAGAGTTGTACAACATTATAGATGAATAACGTAGCACTTTTCAGTGGTTAACAACAGAACCGGTATAGAGCGGGGGTTGTATACAGAGTGGGACAGAGGAGAGGTACAGCTGTACCGGGTGGCGGAGAGGAGAGGAGCAGGCAGCATCTAGAGAGAAAGGTGGCGTGAGTGGCAACATGATGGCCTAGGTGTTGAGGAGGAGAGACTCCTTGAAGAGGTGGGTCTTGATTTCTTTTCTGAATTGTGGGGGCGAGTATATTGTAATTTCTTTTATACACACTTGTAAACGGGTGGAGTGCTTCAAAGCGCTTCAAGGCAAAGAACAAGGTAGTACACTAATCATTCTTAGGCCTTGAAGTTTCTGAATGATCTAACAGAAAAACTAGCATACTAGGCCCGACGGCATTTCTCCTTGTGCAAGTGTACGAAGTGTTACAGTTGCAACCAAGCTAGGGAGTTGGGATAAAAAAAGGGGGGACAGGACAAAGTTACTAGTCGTAGTACTGATGGGGGAGCCTGGGACCTGTAATGCTCTGGAGGTGAACCAGGCAACCAGTCAGCAAGAACTGAACAGAGTTATGGGGGAGAAGGAGGAAGAAAGGTGTAGAGAAAAAGAACAAGGTTAGCCGGGGAGAGAGAAGGAGGAAGAGAAGAGGAAGGTCTTGAGGAGTTTCTGGAACTTAAGGTGCTCCGGCTCAACACAGAGGCAGAGAGGCAGGGATGTTGTTCCAGAGGCACCTGCACAGGATAAAGATCTACCCCAACATCTGTGTTTGTGAAAGCGCCTTACATGCAGAGAGTTGGAGGACGAGCGTAGGACTATCAAGGGAGAGTATTTAGGAAGAGAACATTGTAGAAAGAGCGGGCCCCAGCCCCAGAAAGCCTTGTGGATTATGCAGAGGGTCTTGAACTTGATCCATGCAGCCACTGGGAGCCAGTGGAGGGATTTCAGCACCGGAGAGATGCGGTCCCTGGGCTTGAGATCAAGAATAAGTCTTGTGGTTCTGCTCTGGATGAGTTGTAGAGGACGGAGAAGAGAAGTATATGATATTGTATGGTATGGCATTTATTACGTGCCTATACACAAGTGTTTCAAGGCGCGACGAGGCAGGGGAGGGGAGGGGAACAAAGGGAGGACGGACAACAATCCTACTAGGCCAGGTGTCATTCAGATCGCGCAAGTGCGTGGGAAGGGGGCAGGGACAGTGGAGAACATGGCAAAGATAATAACAATAAGTAAGTAGCAGACAGCATGTGGCAAGTGCATGGATAAGTGCAGACAACTGGTGTCAAGGGCTGGGAGGGGGACTGAAGAAACAGTCCCCAAGTGCAGGGGTTGCCAGGTGGGCAGTGCAGGTGGTGCCGAGATCAGAGGGTGTCAAGGTAGCAAGTGCAGTTCTAGTTCCAGTTAGGCGGTCAGCAGAGGAGTGGAGGAGAGAAAGCAGAAGCAAAGAGAAAGGTTTTGAGGTGCTTCCGGAACCGGAGATGGTTCTCCTCAAGTTTAAGGGAGGCTGTTTCAGAGGGTACCAGGTAGAGGGTAGAAGCAGGCAAATTTAGAATGAGGCTGTTGCAATAGTCCAGCCTAGAGAGAACCAGAGCTCTGGAGACAGTGAGCTTCTGGGGGAAGGAGAGGAAAGGAAGAATACCTCTCGGGAGGTGCAGCTGGTAGTGTGACTTCTTAGAGACGTCAGAGATGCGATGGGAGAAGGAGAGAGAGTCGAAGATTCCTCCAAGGTTTTTAGCCTTGCAGGTAGGAGCAGGAAGAGGGCCAAGAGAGGCCGGCCAGAGAGCTACAGGGAAGGAGGGAGCGGGTGTGCCGATGAGGAAAATCTCAGTCTTACTGGCATTGGGGCAGAGGTCATTGGCAGCACACCACTCCTGGATAGCAGACAGTCAGAGACAAGGGAGGGAGAGGAGGAGGAGGAGGAGGTCGAGGGTAGCCTGAAAATGAGCTGGGTGTCATCCGCATAGCACTGAAAGTTGGGGCAGAGAGCGGCGATGCAGTGGGCAAGGAGTGCCAGGTATTTGTTGTACAGCCAGGGAGAGATGTTAGACCCCTGGGGGACACCACAGGTAGAGAAAAAGATAGCGGAGTGGAAGGACCCAAGTTGGACCTCGGAGGGTCGGTCAGAGAGGAAAGAAGTCAGCCAAGCCAGAGCCTGACCAGTGATACCCAGGTTCTCACAGAGACGGTTGAGCAGAATGGTATGGTTGACTGTGTCAAAGGCAGAAGAGAGATCAAGCAAGATGAGGACGCAAGGGGTGTTAGAGTCAAGGTTAGAGAGCAGGTCTTCACGGATGTTTAGAAGAGCAGTTTCCGTGCTTCTGGCAGCTCTAAAGCCAGACTGATGGTCATGAAGTCAACCAACAGATTCAGTGTGGAGATTAAGCTGGAAGATGGCCAGTTTCTCCAAGAGCGTGCCCAGGAAGGGAGTGATGGGGATGGGGATGGGGCAATAGTTATCCGGGCAGGAGGGGTCGGCAGAGGGTTTCTTAAGAAGAGGGTGCACAAGGGAGTGCTTCAGGGGGGATGGGAAGACTCCAGTGGCGAAGGAGTGATTGCAGAAATCAGCCAGGACAGGAGCCAGGGAGTCGATGTGGTCCTTGATAGTTTTGGAGGAACAGGGGTGAACCTGTTTCAACAAGACTTTCATAGATCAGACTTGTCTAGAAACCTTGTCTGCAGAGAAAAGGGGAAAGGCACAGGAGGACTGAGGTGGGGGGGTGGGGGGGGGGAGGCTGCAGGAGGGCCAGAAGAAGAGCAGTGAATAGTGGGTGGGAGGCGAAGGGAGGAGAGGGAGGAAAGGATGTCCTGAGTTTTTTTAAATGAAGTGAAGTGAGAAGCCAGTGCCGTGCGTGGGCCTGGGAAGGGACAGGAGAAGTAGAGACTGCGGTAGGATTGGCCAGTTCCGTGCAGATTTTAAAGAGTTCAGCCGAGTTGTTAGATGCCGCAGAGATGCAGGCTTGGATATGAGCTCTCATCTTGGTGAGGACGGAGCGCCGGCATTGACTTTGCAGCAGGCGGCAGGCCAGTTTGTCAGAGAATGAACATGAAGCACGCCATTTCCTCTCAGCCACCCTGCACTTGCGTTTTAGGGTGACGAGGTCTGGGTCATACCAGGAGTTACACTTGGCTTTGTGCTTCAGGCGGATTCTCATGATAGGGGTTAGGATATCAAGAGTATCAGATATAAAGAATGGAGGGTGGAGAGGGCTGTGTCAGGGTGAGAGTCAGCCAAAGGGGGAAGAGGGGGTGAAAAGGTGGCAGCGAAAGCCTCAACGGACACGCACTTCATGGGTCGATGACCGAGAAGGTGGGTGGCAGTGATGGAGGTGGCTTGGCCTGAGGAGTAGGGAGGGTGAGGTGGGAGGATAGGAGAAAGTGATCACTCCAGGAGAGATGAGTGGAGAGAGGGACAGAGAGGGGAAGGTCTGAGGAGATCAGAACATTGAGAGTGTGCCCTGCAGAATGAGTTGGGCCAGAGGGGAGAATGGTGAGAGAGAGAGACAGTCGCAGAGGTTGCGAAAGAGTCCAGAGGGGGGACAGGAGGCATCCAGGTAGATGTTGTAGGAAGTAGGAAGATTAAGAGGCTGTTGCAATAGTCCAGCCTAGAGAGAACCAGGGCTCTTGAGGTGCTGAGCCTTGGGGGGTTGGGGGGGGGGGGGGTAGGAGTGAGAAAAAGTAGAATACCTCTGAGGATTTGTAGTTGGTAGTGGATCTTTTTGGAGATGTCTGAGATGTGAGAAGAGAAGGAGAGGGTGGAGTCGAAGATGACCCCTGGATTATTTGCCTCATTGGTAGGTGAGGGAGCAGGGCCAAGGGAGGCTGGCCAGTGGGAAAGCAGGCGCAGGGGTCCCAATAAGGACAATATCTGTCTTACTGGCATTCAGGCAGAGATCCTTAGCAGCACACCAAAACTGAATTGCGGATAGACAATTGGGGATGAGTGAGGAGGAGGAGGAGGAGCCTGAGGGTAGCCTGAAAGAGCTGCATGTCATCCGCATAACACTGAAAGTTAGTGGTAAAGGTAGAGATCCTGTGTGCCAAGGGGGGCATGTAGATATTGAAAAAGCAGGGGGATAGGTTAGATCCCTGGGGGACACCACAAGTAGAGAGAGTGATAGAGGAGAGAAATTACCCAAGTTCCACCTGGGAGGGCCAGTCAGAGAAAGGAGGTGAGCCATGCCAGGGCCCGATCTGTGATGCCGAGAGTACCACGAAGATCGGTGATCAGGATATTGTGGTTTACCATATTGAAAGCAGAAGAGAGTCAAGAAAAAACAGAGGGTGAGTTAGCGTCAAGATTTGAGAGCAGGTCTTCACGTGCGTTCAGAAGAGCAGTTTCCATGTCTCTGGATGCTCTAAAGCCAGACTGATGGCCATGGAGAAAACCAACAGATTCAGTGTGGACAGTAAATTGAGTGAAAGCCAGCTTCTCCAGGAGTTTTCCCAGCAAAGGGGTGAGGGGTATATAACCCAACAGATCACAGCTTCATCTTGGTTGCAGCCAATTGACTTATACCATTGTCCAATATAAAATGGACCAGAAGGTGGTTTAGTTGCGTAATCTAGAGAATAACCAATTACAATTAAGTTTAACCATTTTCTTTAAATAGATGGTAAAATGAGGACACACATTTAAAAGCTACACCATTTCATTCCTGGACTATCAGTTTCATATTCATAGCAGAGCACATTTAAGGCGAAAAAAATGAAAAGAAGGCGGATCTGTCCTCGTTTAACTTGTCGCAACAAACTGCCAAAAAATGAAAAGAGCAAAAGCATTCAATAGATTCTGAATAAGAGCATCACAATTCGACAAAAGCTCACAAGCATACACATCATCCACATTATAAAGCTAATTTGATGGATTTTATTACATTTGACACCAAGAAGATTATCACTTAGTGAAAATAGTGTAAATGGCAAGAATGAATACAATGGGGTCAATGGGCAGCCTTGTCTAGTGCCTCTTCAAATTGGAAAATATGAACTGTCCATTAATATAAATGTATGCTTTAGGCTTACAATACACAAGCTTGATTGGGGAAATAATGTTCAACCCAAAGCCATGCCAAATGAATGACCAAAGAAGGTAATCCCATTCCACATGGTGAAGAGAATTTTCAGCATGGAAATCTATAGCCACTGTTGGGTAGAATTCTCAGAAATGTGTTAATTCCTCTCTACCTTAGAGACCCCCAGCACTTTTGCTGGACTCTAGGACCTTTTAACCTGGAGAGAGAGACCTTTTTCCCACTCTCTCATGTATTTGTCTGTGATTTAACATTGTGTTTCTTTTTTGGTTTTGGAGCAGTGAAGTGAATTGACTTTACTTACATTTTGTAACTTTCTAGACCCAGCACACACTATCTTACCATAGGGTGCTGGAGGGGTTATTTAGTATCCAATTTGTCTAGTTTCTCATGTAACATATCTTATGTTACCCTTTCCTCACTGATTGGTTGGTGGCAGTGGTTTACTTTTTACTACCATTGTGTGTTTTAACCGCGGGCTGCGTTCGCAGCTGCAGTAAAGCGCACGTGGGTGCCCATTTTGTCAAAATGGCCCTTGTGTTTTTTCGCCATTTCTTGCTGGAAAGGTCCTTCTTGAGATTTACTCTGCGCGCCAAACCAGGTTTGGTCCGTTTGTTCGTTTTGTCTTTGGCAGGATTTACGAGTGAAGTCCCTCCTCAGGCTCCAGTATGTCTGGCAGGGGCAGGAAGTGAAGAAGGTGCCTGAAATTCCTGGTGGTTACAGGAATGCACCCGAGGTAACTGGCCGGCTGGCTGTCTGGCAAGGACAGCCACCCTGTTGTGCGATTGACAGTTAGGCTGGAATGAATGAGAGAAACCTGCATTAAAGGCAAGGCTTTTTGGCTTGGAAGGCAGAGTCGACCACTGGACGAAGGAATCCAAAGAAGAACTTGGAAGAGACGCCTGCTGCAACTCCTGGACGGTTGGTTTGCCCGGTAAAGCCCTGCTGCTGTGTTGAAGCTCCGAATTTGCCTCACTTGAGAAGCCCTGCAAGGGCGACTTCTACCCTTGAGTTGGTAGTACCAATCAACTCCAAAGTGAACTCGTTTGGACATCCTCTCGGAGCAGGCTGTACTTCCACTGCTGCTGGAACCGAAGTTCCAGGGAGAGGAACACCAAACTGAGTGCATCACTTTTAAGTCAGACCTAAGCTTGTGGAAGGTCCTCCGGACTCCCAGTAAGCAGGACTGAACAAGCCTGAGCCACTTCAACAGAGTGCTGGACCCCAGATATGAGGAAAGTCCAGAGTGGTATCCGAGAGTCCGCGGTGGTGCTATTTGCTGATATGCGAGGAGCTGAAACCGCAAAGTGCTGCTGAATAGAAGTTTGTCCTTTTCTGCCACTGACCGTCCCACTGCAGTGTAGGAGCCCCCAGACATCCTCCCTCTTGTCCCCACAACTGAGGGCCAGGAGAACCAGGTCTACAGAGCTGCACAGGAACAGAAGCCAGCTGAAACCATTTCTTCTAACCAAAGGTACTGTAAAGTTTGAGAGGGCTTACCTCTCGTTGTTGTAGCCTTACTTGATCTCAGTTGAGACTTGTCTGGGTTGATTCTGTAGAGTTGCTTGCATCTTCTACCTCCCACAAGCCTCCCATCTTGTGACCCTAATTTGATTCAACTTTTTCGACAAAAACTTTGAAAACATTGTGCAAGACTTTTACTTACCTGCAAGAAGTGCTTCAGCTCACCTAGACTTTTGCTAACATAACATTGGCTGGCCTGGCTCCCTGAAAGACTCTTCTTTGCTCTGACTTTGTGGTTTTACGTTTCCTCCAGGAAAGGGTTAATTTGCTTTGCATTGGGGGGGTTCAGAAGTACTTGCATGCTTCAGAATATTTGTGTGATCTGTTTTATTCTGAAATCTCTTTACTTTAACACTCATCTCAGCATTGCTCTAAATCTACCAGTGATATATTATTGACCACAGTGTCCTAGCTATTTATGTCACCTGAGGGTGTAGGAAGTGTCTGTGTGCCATCCCAAATGGGTATTTGCTGATTTAGAGAAACTAAGAGTGTGTATTTTGGAGTGTATTTGTGTGTTACCATTATATTGCCCCTTCTAAACAAGGTGTATTCCAACTGACTGTTAAATAAATTAATAATTGTTCAATCACAAAACCTTGCGTGTAAGTGTTTATTTGGATACTTGCCTCTGTGAAACTCCCCTACTGCTCACATTGACACCTCTTTAGATAAACCTGGCTGCTTAGCTACACTACCAACCTGTGCAGTACAGACTTATCCCAAAGGTTGGGTTCCTGTTGTCAGGAAGTCAAGGTTATTGTAGTGCACCCAAAGGGTACTGCTCCGAAACTTGCCTAACAGCCGCAAAACTATCTGGGAAATAATCAAAAAGATTGAGAATAAAATAAATGCAAAATTAGCAGATGAAACACGATGTTTGACAAATCCAGTTTGGTCACAATCAATGAAAAAGGGAAAGAAAGGATCAATTTTATTGGCAATAATTTGGCAAAAATGTTGCAGTCTGAATTGGTCAGAGAAATCAGAGTAATGTTTTTAGGGAAAAAGAACATAGCATCATTGAAGAAGTCAGAAGATTAATCTCTAGACTAAAGGTTGCCGATAGGTGGTTGAGTCTGTGGCTTTGTCTTGCCCTTTTGGGAGGATGAGGATCAACGTTGTCCGTCCTCTCGGGTACCCAGCGCCCTGGATTAAGATAAGAGGCAGGATGACCGTAGAGAAAGCTACCTCAATAGTGAAAAACCATTAGCAGAAAAACCCTTCAGCTTTACTGGGGCCGAAGTGTGTCAAACCCCAAAGATGATCACAGTCGAAGCAGACAAGGTAAACAGCGCTAAAAATAAGGTGTGAAAATACAGTGTGAAGGACACAGGACAGGAGGAAACACAGGGAAAGGTGAGCAGTACCTTAACAGAGAAAGGAAAGGAGGGAAACTATGCTACAGGGCAATGGGCCCGATGTCAGGATAGACTCAAGTTGAGGGGAAACAAGTGGCAAGGAGCAGTGCGGAACATGATGGTAAGTTAGACACAAAGCTATGTAATGTGCTGTAATGCCACTAACAAAGGATCCAAGTACTGCAGACCTAGAAAGCAGTTACAGACCCGGACAGGAAACCACTTGGTGTGGTTTTCTGTCCCCTTTGATTGTAGGTTTGCTGATGGCCAATGTAAGAGCCAGGCTCCAATTTACGGAAAGGGGGGCGAGCTGCTTCTCCATGCGAGTATTGCAAACCCCAGTACCCAGAAGTCAGCAGCAAAGGTAAGCAGGATGTACCATGAACACATCCCCAAGTGGGAGAGGCAACGAACAACTCAGCAGTGCTGCACCAGAGGGAGTAATGAGAGCAACCCATGTGGTGACATGGTTTAATAAAAATAAATAATTTAAGCAGTTTGGGTGCTAAATCATTTGCAAAATAGACATAGTTGTAAGAAAAGAATCCACCAGGGCTTGACGCCTTACCTTTTCTGAAGTCTTTAAAAGCTTTATAGACTTCACCAATCTGAACGGGAGTATGCAGAAAGCTAAGGTCATATATGGATAAGAATCCATATGAATCTTTTTGAGGTAAAGTGTTAAAATTGGATTGAATGCAGCATGTGCAGACATATAAGTTGTTGTAAAAACTGGTGAATTCCTTCAAAATAGCTGTAGCTATATCAGTAGAAACTACCACCCAGTAATCATTCTTAATGTTCAGAAATCTGTAACGTTCATTTTTAATTTTCAAATGTGCAAGTACAGCCTTGCTAGCTTTGTCGTATTTCAATATCCAAACTCGGTTCATCATTATATGTTGCCTCTAGACTTAAGCTGCCTTAGCATAGTGTCAGTAGTCTTCCTAGAATCTTTTTTTGTGTGTTTATGTGGTCTCTGAGAGCAGCTTTATAATAGTCCCAATTGTTACCTATGAAATTATCTTCTTTCTCATCCGAGTCAAAGAATTGATTATGAAATGCTGTGTCAAATTATACACAAATCTTGTTGCAGAGATGCACAGTAGTAAACATCCATCTACTAGAAGGAATAGGTTACTTGCTTGTAATTCCGGTTCTCCAGAATTGGTATCTGTCATAGATTCACATGCTATGAATATTCCCCATCGTCAGGCTGGCAATCCTTACAGTAACATAGAACAGGTTAAACTTAAATTGAAAACTTTCAGTCACTTTTGTGCTCACAGCCAACAGGGACACCTCCCTGAACTCCTCCCCTGTCAGCCATCTTCAGATTGGCAGCACACAAGTGCAGTAAGAGCCAAAAGATGAGCCATGCGGAGTAGGTGGGAGGGGCGCATGTGAATCTATGAATGATATCAATGCTGGAGATCCAGAGTTACAGGTAAGTAACTTAATCCTTCTCCAGCATTAGATCTTTCATAGATTCACATGCTGCAAATAGATTACAAAGCAGTATTATAACAATACCCATGGGCAGAGGCAAGCTCCCAGCATAACTTACCAGTGGAGACTTACCCACCTCACGCAAAAATGATCTGCAGAGCAGACTGTCCCACTCTAGACTCTTCTGAGGAATGTCTGTCGACACAGTAGAACCTGGTGAACATGTACCAAAGAATACAGGCAGAACCACAAGCTGATTTTGATGCAAAGCAGTTGGCACCTTCGGCACAAATGTTGGGTTAATGCGTAGAACAGCCTTGTCTTTGTGAAACGTCAAATAGGGCAGTTTTATGAAAACACCTGGATTTCCCGAACTCGCCTGGCCACCAAGAACGCAGTTTTCCAGGAAAGAGGTTTAATAGAAGCTTAGTGCATGAGCTCAAAAAGGTGGCCTAATGAGTCATGGCGCTGGGCGACAGACGGGTGGAAAAAAAACCGGAACAACTCATGCAAAAAACCTTCACCAGCCAGTGAGACCACAGGGATGGCACCCCTGCAGCTTGGTTGTACCTAGAAATCACAGCTAGGTGTACCTTAATGGAAGAATTGCGTTAAACCATGAGCCAGGTATAACAGATTTGGCAACAGACCCTCCGGTAGGATGGTCTGAGGTTGCAGTCTGTCTTTTGCACCATACTTGAAAACATTTCCACTTGCTCCTTAGCATTTTATGGTGGACGGAGCTCTAGCCCTGCCAGGATCACCTGGCAATCTTACGAAAGGGACAGAGCCCAGAACTCTTAAGAAAACAGGAGCCATGATTGAGAGAGGCAGGGTCGTGGTGCAGCACCACTTCCTGGTCCTGGACAGGAGCGAATGGTGTGGGCGCAGCTGGATCAGTGTTGCTGACCAGAGGGCAAGGAGGTCTGAGTACCAAAACTGTCTCGGCCACGCACTGGCCACTAATATCAGTTTGCACCAATACAGTCTGAAGGTGTGTAGGACTCGAGGCACCAGAGGAATTGGGGTGAAATTCATAAAGAAACTTCCCTTCCCATGGAAATGCAATGGCGCCCTCCAAGCTCTTCGGGTGGGGGAAGCAGCAGGCTAAGGTCTTGCTGCGACTGTTGTCGTGGGTGGCAAAGAGGTTGATCTCAAGGGTGCCCCACGTTTGAAACAAGTGAAGCTGGTCCATGTGCAGTTCCCACTTGTGGCAAGAGCGTAACTCCCTGCTGAGGGAGTCCACCAGAGTGTTCTGAATCCAGAGTAGATGAAGGGGGATGAGAAACATACCTTTCTGTACAGTCTAATACCACAGGGCTTGGGCCTCCGTGGAAAGCTGTGGAGACCTTGTTCCTCCTTGCTTGCGAACATAAAACATTGACGTTGTGTTGTCAGTGTAAACCCGTAACCCTTTTCCCATCAGGAGGGGAAGAAAAGACTTCATGGCCCAAAAAACTGCTCACAGCTTTAGCAGGTTGATGTGCTGGCTCTTTTCCTCCTCCGACCAAAGGCTCCTGGTGTGTTGGTCTTGACAGTGGGTGCCGTAGCCCGCCACTGAAGCATCTGTCATGACGATGGCATGATGGTCTGGCAACCTGAAGGGGGCGCCCTGCACCAGATGTTTCCTCTCTGACCACGAGCGAAGGCTGTGTTTGAAAACCAGTGTATAGCAAAGCGGTTGTCCCAAGACCCTGAGACTTGGTTCCAGCCGGCATCCAGGAATTCTTGCACCGGTCTCATTTGTAACCGACAGTTGGTAATCAATGGGATGAGTGATGACATCCCCAGCAGGGATTTGTAGTTGGGGACTGGCGTTACCTGGGCGCTGTTGAGATAGTGCACTTTGTGTAGAAGAGCTGCCACCCTTTCGTCTGAGGGTCTGGCAGTGCAGGTTTGGGTGTCAAGTCTCCAAGACATAGTGCCTATTGAGATAGAACCAGGCACGACTTTAGGAAGTTGATGGAGAAACCCAGTTGCTGTAGACACTGGATGGTGGTGGCAGTGTTGGTTTCTGCCAGCGGATAGGAGGGGGCTCATACTAACCAGTCTAAATACGGGTAGATGTGAACGCCCTTTCAATGCAGGTTAGCCGCCACTCGTGCAAGGAATTTGGTAAACAGCCGCGGAGCAGACTGCAGGCCGAATGGAAGGGCCTTGAACTGATAATGAACTACTTACACCACAAAGCTTAGGTAGTGTCATTGTGAGAGGCAAATAGGGATGTTTAAGTAGGAGTCCTTGAGATCAAGGGACACCAGGAAATCCCCTTGTAGCTGCGACAACACCTGCAGTAGCTTAACCATGCAGAATGTTTGCACCTATAGGAACTTGTTGAGCACCCTCAGATCTAATATAGGCCTCCAACCCTATGACTTAGCAAGTGACTTTTTCCTTACCAGGAAATAGCGGGAGTAGGCTCCCGTGCCCAGCTCGTTCTTGGGGAACCTTTTCCACTGCATCCTTCTGCTGCAGAGCTCGCACTAACTAAAGCAAGAGATGTTGCAACTTCTCTGGTTTGTCTGTGGGAGGAATGTCCTGTGGATAGTTCATGAACTTCAGCGAGTGGCCCTGCTGGAGGAGGGATAGCACCCATTCGTCGGTCGCAATGGGTGTACATTCTTCGACGAACCTTGACAGTCGTCCTCCCACTGGGGTGCTGAAGTGGGAGGACCTGGCCCTGGCCTGGTCATGCCGGTTTGCCAGACTGGCCCATAGATTGGGAGGCGTGACAGCACCGCTGCAAACCCCTGTAGGACTGGGATCTTTTCCTGTACTGGTCCCCTGAGGAGTACAGGGTCTTATAAGAGGAGGAAGACTGGTATGTGATGCGACTATTCCGCAAAGTCCTGCCATAGTTCCCTTTTCATGAACAAAAGGACTGGTGCCTTTGCTGTAGTGTGCCCAAGGAGTGAGCGGTTTCCGTGTCCGTTGTTAAGGACTGCAAGGCCTCATCCACTTTTTTCCCTGATAAGGGCAGATCCACCAAAGGGCATATCCACGACACTGGACATCGGGTCGAAAATCTGACTCCTTGAGCCAACCGTGCCTACGTAGGACCGCTCCCTTTCCAAGTTGGCAAAAACCAGTATCAGCAATGTGCACAGAGACCGTAATGGCATGGTCTGATGCCAACTCGCCTTCATGGAAGATGTCCAAGGCCTCTTGCTTTTTGTCATCCGGCAGAAACTCCAGCAAGGGACCCAACTTGTACCATAGCTTGCGCTTGTAACGTGAGAGTATGGCCATTGCATTAGCTGCCTTGATAGTCGTGGCTGCAGTGGTAATTATCTTCTTACCAAAGGCGTCAATGCATTTGCCTTCCTTGTTTGGGGGATAGAGCAGGATGAAGATGGGTTAGCTTCTGGCAGCCGTCGAGACAACAGAGTCTGGTGTGGGTTGGGTGCTGTAGAGAAAGCATGGACTCACAAGTAGGACACTGACACAATGGATACAATTTGTAAAACATTTATTGAAAATTTTGGGGTCGGAGAAACTCCTATTTTGCCCTATAACTAAGATGGGAGTAGTGTCGACCATCAAACGATAAACAAAACACTCCTAGTGGAGTCCGTCAAATCAAAATGGCCTTTGCTAACAAAAACCTAATGCCTGCCCTATCTCTTGTACAAAAAAGTGTAAAAAGGAGAAATGTATGCAAAGGAAAAATCAGTGTTCAAAGGAATAAAGGTAGTTGAACCAGCTCTCCTCACGGAGTAAGGCTGTCCTGGTAGGCAGGATGACCCACTCTGGCTCGGTTTCTAACACTCTTAGCAGTTCCAAACCATGGATTGAGGCACGCCTGGCCTTCCACGTTAAAGTCTCTTTCTTGACTTTAAAAATTGTATTCCAACAAAGTTCACAAAAAGTTCCCCTCTGCCGGGCTAGGACCTTACAGCACACTGTTCACGTAGGTCCCCCTCTGCCGAGCTCAGACCACAGTTCAACACAAACTTTCCGGGAGGCTTCCTTCCCCAAGCTTATTGCCCTTTCGGATGTCGAATACTTTTGAGTGTGCATCACTCTATACAGACCACCACAAGACCAATTCGACTCAAAGTTCACGTTTACTCTCGCTTAATTCTCTTTTGCTGTTTGTTCGCTTCATAACTTCAAACAATGTACCTTTCACAGAGACTTTTGAATGGGCTACTTCCTTTCGCTGGACCACTCTGTTGCTTAGTGTCGCTGATCTCACAGCTGCCTTTTACTTCAAAGTTCATTTACTCGTCTGCGTTTCTTCGTGTCTCATACACACGAAATAATGTTGCTACTTCATTTGCTTTAAGACACACCAGTCTCACAGGTCGCTTGCCAACTCACCGGCTGTGTGCGATTCTTTCTTGTTTTGCTATTTGCAATTCGCGAGTTAAGGTTAGTACCACACCTCCCCAACTCTGCCGTTCACCCAGGAGAGTCGCTGGCATCATGAAACACAATGCAATAGATGAACACCCGAAGACCCCTCACCCAGGTGATCCCACTGCACTAGAGCGCCAGGGGACCACTCCGTTGGTGATAGCGCGCGGTACAAATATCCTTTAACATTAACAGGTCCACCACCAGGAACTGGATCCAAAAGCAATGGCTATGTCCTGGCCACCTGGATTACTGGTTTCTCACAATGAGGAGGCAGACGGCAGCACTCTTTGGGGCTCTGTACCTTTTGTCGAACCAGTCTTTTTTAGCCAGGGCAGTCACAGGATGCGCCAAGGTGGTCATCCCATCGTCCTAGACATCTTCTAACAGCGGAATAGACTTGACAGATTTCCTACGCTGCTGCTCTGCGCTGGTACAGCACACTCTCCTCTCACTACTCCTCCGGTGCAAGGCCGAACATCGCAGCTGCCCAGGACATGAGTACATGGTAGGCCCCTACTTCATCAGGGGGCAAGTCCCTGAGTGGAACGCCATCTGGTTCCCCCATCAGCTGTGATGAAATCGTCAAATTCATCAGTGTGGGTTGTGGGTGTGGAGACCCCGTAGTCGGGATCTGCGTCTGTCCCAGTATCCGACAGCCGCTGTGGTACTGAGTGGTGGTTACCTCTTCTGCGGGGAAAATGTCATTCATTTCCCTGGAAGGCCCGGGGACACCTGTGTGAGGTCGCCAGACAGGCTCTGTAACCGGGGCTAGTGCCGACAGCCGTTGTTGCAAGGTCGCCACCAGAGCGGTTAGAGTAGATCAAATGTCCAGTGACATGTCTCGGTCTCGTTGCGGATGCAGTGATGGCTCTGGTAGATTGATGGCTTGAAGTGAATGCAGAGGGGGTAAAGGTGGTAGCCTGATCAGGCTTGCCTCACCCCACAGTGAACTTCTGGGAGGTGATGTCCTGCGTGCTGGCGATTACTGAGGTGACATGATGACCTTGTCCTCTGCTTCTTCCTCATCCTCTGATAGGGAGAGACTTGGCTCTGACACCACAATACCACTCGGCAGCAAGGCCACGGTTAATGCAGACACTGTGGTGTGGGAGACGCCAGTGACAATGGCAGCGGTAACAATGGTATGGAAGGAACCGCTTTTGTCCATCGATGAGGGTGTCAGCAGTGGAAGTAGATACTGTTGACGAGATGATCGTGGTCATTGACGTTTTCATTGATGACGTATTAGTTGTGGCCGTCGACGGCTTCGTTGACGGGGTACCGTTGGACGGCATCTATGGCTTTGGGATAGATGACCTGGAGTGAGACTTGGTCGTCAGCGAGGACGGCCTTGTCGCCAATTTAGACTAGCATGTTTTCGACATTGAAGGCAAAGAGTGACTACCAGATCTCGAATTAGAAGACGTTGCCTCCCTGGAGCGATGGAAAGGCACTTGGCTCTCCTCCCCTGCCGACACCCCTTGGGCATTGACCTTGGGTGAAAACCGATCTTTCTGCAAGGATCTGGGCTCGTCACCGGAGGTGTCTTTATGCCGCTTCTCGCTGGTGGCATGGAGTTCATGCGACCTAGACCTCTTACTTACTAGAGGTGGTTCGCTGGGCCGCCCTGCCGTAACGAAGCATGACTCTGAAGCAGAGTCCGAGGTCCCGCTGGCGTCCCAGCCACGAGACAAGAGTGACGATCCCTCAGCGTCTTGTTGGAGAACGAATGGCAGATTTCGCAGTCCTGGATGACATGGTGAGGATGAAGGCAGTATAGGCAGTCGTGGTGATCCTCCACATAGACATTTCTCAGTCCACAGTAGGCACAGGCCTTGAACAGATTCTTCCTCGTGGGTTCTGCCATGAGGTAGGCCCAACTGTGCAGGCGAAGGTTCATCGAAGATTACCAGCAGCGGGAACGGTCCACGAAGCTAGCACTGTCGCTGCCAATGGCGGTCGTCGAGTAGACGTTGAAAAATATATATTTTTTGTGGAAAAGATGTTAAAATCCAAATGTAATCAGAAATGTTGGAGATGATTTTTGAGGACTCTGTACACTAACATGCGGTAAGACAGCTGAAGATGGTTGACAGGGGAGAAGTTAAGGGAGGTGTTCCTATTGGCTGTGAGCAGTATGACCCAAAATGACTATGATAGAGCACAAAAGTGACTGAAAGTTTTCAGTTTAAGTTTAAACTGCTCTATGTTACTGAGGATTCACAGCATGACAATGGGGAATATTCACAGCATGTGAATCTATGAAAGATCCAATGCTGGAGAAGTATTTTTTTGGTAATGCAAATCTAAAGTTGTGATCATAGAGCTGTGATCAGACAACTTAATACTATCAATTGGATAATCAACCACTGCAACTGTAAGGTATTTGGTAACACAAATACAGTTAATACACACCAATGTTTCAAGTGGGCACAACTGTAAAGTAACATCAAGCTGAGTGATGTGTCCTTCTCCAAAAGCCAAACAACCCCAATTCCCCAAAGGATGTATGAATCCTTTGCGAGTCTCGCTGCTTTTAAAAGTAAGCTTGAATCTCTGATCCATAATGGAATCGGAAACATTGTTAAATCCCCACAGAGCATAAGAATGGGAGGGTATGATGTCAATATTAAATTGCTCTAATGTACCCAAAAAGGGGATCAGGCGTAGTGGAACCACATACATTATCAAAATAATACCCAATTCAATTATTAATTATTAAGTACCCATCTACATTGATCATGGTTTTCTTAAGCTTTTACATAAGAGATTTGTTAATTAAAATAGAGGTGTGATTATGCTTACCATCAGCATGACTGGAGAGAACATTGCTTACACAAATGCTCTTCAGGTTAGCACCATCTTCTAAAGGCAAATGTATCTCAAAGCTACAACAGTAGCTTTAAATCTACTGGGATGGATTAACACAGTCTTTTGATAGGATTTAGTTGCTGGACGTTTCATGATATACACTTCAATAACATTTTAAATGGACAAAGCTAAGCAAATTTGCTGTCCTGATAAACAAGTAAAGCAATAAATGCACCAACAGCATCAGCAAGTAAATACTTAATATTACGATAGTACATCAAAACAAATCATTGTCTACAAGTAACACGAAGGATTACACAAGGTAAGATAAGGGGGACAAACAATAAGACAACAGACTAGAATCATCATGAAATGATGCTAGAGGGACTGAGAAATATCAGACAAATATTGTGGCTAAAGAAGTAAGCATACTCCAACCAAAAGAACCCAACTTAAGTGTGAAACAAATAAGGGCTCTGGTGCGCATGAATGCCTGGCCCCAGCCTCCATCCCACCTCTTTATTCAGAATAAAAAGTCAATACAAATGTGCAAAATAAGACTAAGTATAGTGTAAGGATAAATAGGAGCTGAAAATGGAACTGATATAGAGAATATATTAAGAACACTAAATCAAATTTTAAGTATCCCCATTAGAAGTGGAAGGCAACTGTATCCATGGCTTCTGTGACGAATCTGAGAATGTTGTCCCATCTCCCCTAGGGGAAGACATTTCCAATGGGGACAGGGTGGTGCGTCCACAGTACAATAGTTCCCCTGGGGGTGGGCACTGAGGGAGGATCACATGGGGGAGGAAGCACAACCATGTTCAGAGAATGCAGTATTCCCCCAGGTCCTCCCCATCACTACACCGAAATCCTTCTCCAATGTTAAATTCTCCTTCCTTTTCTTTTGATAGGGCCAATATGTGCTATTGTCAAGTCAGTCAACCTAATATACTTGACCAGATTAAAACAGAGAATACAAAGCATGTTGCATGTGGCTCTATTATGTGTACTGAGAAGAAGATAACCACAAGTTCAAAGATCACTCTGGAGAAGCAGAGTGAAGCAGAGTGAGCGCTCTAGCTTCTTGCAGTATGTGACTGGCCCAGCGCATTTCAACTATCCAGCACGGAAATTTAAAAGGAGATCAGTTGAGATGCCGAGAAAGAGCTGTCTTCCAAAGAGGGATTCAGTTGGTTGTATACCAGCCAAGCAAACGAGAGCGAGCAGAAGGGAAGCCATGAGCGGAGGAGAACCTGAACGTGGTCCGGGAGGGAAGGACTAATTGGGCTGCTGCCAAGTAAAACCTCTGGGAATCCCAGGCACCGGCAAAGCACCAGAGAGAGAGGACGCACCGCCGGAAAGAAGCAAACTTCTGCAAAGCCGCTGCCAACCCCGCCGGAGACCCGAATGCTACCGTAGCCTCGAGAGACTGAGCAGCTGCTCAGGAAATGCTGGTACCTGCACAAGAGAAGCAAACAGGTATGCAGGTTAACCAAGAGGTGCTGGAGGTCCGGGGAAGCAAGGGGTGATGGCGGAAGAAGGTCTGCGACCTGCACCCCTATCAACAGAAAAAAAGTCATTCAGAATATTGCGAGTCTAGGACCCGCACCCAAAGAGGCACAGTCCATGAGAGGATTATTGCTTGGCAGGAGAGTAAACCAAGCCGTTCTGAATACTGCGAGTCTGGGACCCGCACCCAAAATGAGAGAAGAATAATTAATGAGAAGGAATCCTACACTTGGTAAAAGGAGTGGGCCAAGTTCATGGGATAAAACAAATATAAGAAGCATCTTCTTGGTAACTACCCATTGACATTTGCTTAAGAAAATACAGGCCTTAGAGGCCCAGAAGTAAAGAAAACAGAACAAGAAGGAAACTAGGATCAGGAACTTTGCCTTGGAGCCCTACATTTGTGAACATTTCTTTATTTTCATCAGTTTTGATTACCCAAGATCCTGGGAACTTTTCTGTTGGTTGGATATACATAGAACACTTTACTTTGGGGAGAGATCATCCTTGCACAGTTGGTTTAATTTATTAGTGTTAGGGACAGCAGTAGGTTTTTTGAGACACGACAGTGACAGACTTTATAGTTTTAGACATTCTGATGATTTTCCTAAATTTTCTTTGAGGCAGGAAACCCGTCCTTTTAGGGAAAGAGGCATGTTTCCAACCCTTTCTTGAATGATAAATGTGTCTGCCCAAAAACATGCCACCATTGTGTCCGAGCCTTACTTCTGCACCCTTAGACTTCCATTTAATATGAGCGGGTGAATTCTTTCAGTTTTAAGGGGCATTAAACCAGGAAATGTAACCTCTGAAGCTTACTTTAAGGATGCATGGACAAACGAGCCCATGGTGTGCGCATTTAGACATTTCAAAGCAGGATGAAACTATAGAAGTCATCCCTGTGCAAGGCTGTGGCTTCTGGAACTTCATGTGTAATGCAATTTGATGACCATTCCACATAATTTGCTGCATGTTTCTCAATTTGTACATCAACTCAAAAAGTGAATACTCCAGGAACAAGAAGAACAAAGCTCTGGGGGTTCATTTTCTTTGTACACTACCAGCCTTGTGACCAATTCTATGCACTGTTTGCATATTCAGATGTGTGTATTTAGGCAGGCTTAGAAGATTGGGTACACTCTAAGAAAAGGATAGGGTCACCTGAGGCAGACCAAAAAGGTGCAAGGTTTGCACTTGCTGCAATTTTCCAAGCCTGCTTTTTGTTTCTGAAGATTAAAGAGAAATCTAAAACTCTGCTAGTTTGAAGGAAACATTGTGAGCCTTATTGATCCTCCTTTATACCTCCCGAATCTGAGATTCCAAACATGGCCCATCTGTTGTCCAATTGTTGAATGGTATTGCTAACTTCCATTTGCTAACTCCCATGAACCTTAAGACCACAGTTAAGTCCTGATGATGTCTGTGACATGATCGGACAACAAAGGGGAATCGTGTTTCCAGTTATTCTAAAGCACTGATGGCAGGCAGCAGGAATAGCTATCTTATTAGGGGCTTCTTTTTGAGCGGCCATGTGGAGGCAGTAGGAAAATTATGAGAAAACAGAAGTCTAGAGTATGCCAAGTACCTCACACTTTTATGGGAAAGGAACAGGTGCACTTATTAATAGATTGCCAGAAAGAGTTGATCAGCAAAGAAGCTGTCTAAAACGTAACTAGTTCTACAATGAAGGTGTATAGTGTAGCGAGGCCACGTTAAGTGTTCATGTATGTATTTTTGATCCCAGAAAACCTCCACTTAGACAAAGCTTTTTTTTTCCTGCAACTTTCCCTCCATAGATTTTTATGGGTCACCCTTTCTTGATGGTTTGGATTGAAATAAAGCCTTTTGCTTTAGAATGTCAGTAGTGAGACCATGCCTTTCTGTATGAGGTCTTGCATGTTTACAATTACACAAATCACCTTACATTGAAGTGCAGTTAAGATGCTTTGTATCATATGATGGCTTTTTGGTAACTTTTAATATGTGCCTAACAGAAGCTGGTGGCAGCTGTGATATAATTACCATTTTTGTTTTATTTTACTTGTGCACTTTTGCAGATCATCGTTGGAGACTTGTATGAAGAGCATCTGATTGACGACCCAAAGAAGACTCCAGCAGCTGTCCAGAATAGACTCCAGTGCTATCCCGGTGAAGCCCTGTTCCTCTGTCCAGATCCCAAGAAATCCTTTGTTGGTCTTAGACCGCTGGCCAGTGGGAACAACCAGTCTCTACCCCTCTTCGAAGATCTATGCCTGCTGAGCCTTCAGAAGTGTCACTGGACCAACTGGTGGACTAATCAGCTGCCTCCTGGGCTGCCTCACTACAGTCGCCATTGTTCCGAGTAGAGGCTTGGAACTGCACATCTTCAACGTATGCCACAAGTCGCGTGCTCCTGTATTTTCAGCCATTTCACTCGAAGGGAAGCTGTCCTGGAGATGCTCCTGTTTTGCCGCTGTATGATCACCTGTTGCTGCCGGCCCACTGTGGGGACCTTTGTTGCATCTGGTCTTCTTCGTGCCCCTGAGGTATCCCATGGCTGTCTCTCCGACAGAAGTCTTCAACTGGAAGCTGTCTGGAACCGATTCACAAGTACTGCGACTAAACAAAACGAAATCCAGTGAAACAAAGTAGATCAACTATCTAGACATCGACAACCCTCATGGTAGGAACAAAGCCAGAAGAACAAGCCTGGAACAAAGTATGGAACCGCCAAATGTGGTATCCAGAGAACTGAGCCAGTGGGTCAAGTCTACATAGGTGTTTGCTTCTCCCCCCCCCCCGTCTCCCATAAGGTAACTGGGGTGTAATGTCCTGACCCCATCTCCCTCTGACCTGACCTGTGCTTTGGTGGTGGAAACTGGGTTAAGGATACGTTCCTAAGCCTATCCTAGTGGGTTGGATTGAGTTGAGTACTTAATTTTGCTTGAACTTTTTTCTAACTTTGGAACTTGTACTAATCATAACCACTGCCACTTATATTCCTATAAGAACCTACATCAAGAAGTGTATGTTTTGGAACTGGTGGCTTGTGGGCAACAAGGCCCCAAACCATCTAGGGTTCGCCTTAAGAACGAGCAGATGTATCCATTTTCCGAATGGGTTCTGTAGACAGACATGATAACACTCATCAATTGCTGAAAATGAATGATCCTGTAGGTCGCTGTTCCACCTCACCTTGGGGCGGTGCAGTTTGTCGCGGTGCCATATCTCGGAAACCATGCATCCTAGGGCCTTGAAACACCATTTTTGTTCTTTGAGTCGGGACCTGTTGAGAAACAAAATGTTTTGTTTCCCTTGTGGGTGCACATGGTTTACGGTTTGCCGGCAGGCACCATCTCACAAAAATCCTCTGGAAAAGTAATTTCACCTGATGCAGCATAAATGTGGAAACTTCTATAATGCTACATGCCTTCACCTTCGCCTCTCAGGTCCATTCGCCTATCATACAATTTTGTTTCCCTTTCCGGTGAACATGGTTGACTGCTTTGCAGGCAGGCCACAAACACATTTTAACTTTTGCTGAAATCCAGGGAAAGTGGTGGGGTGTCCAAATGTCATGTAGCCAGTAATGTTAAAAGGGTCCGAACAGCTAAGTAAGCAACATTTGGTGCAGATTGGTTAAACGCTGTGAAATTGTAGGAACAACGCTTTGCCAAACCACAAACCCATTTTGACATATATGGAATACATTACTCACCGTAATCGTATTTCTGATGCTTGTATCTGCTTAGATTCACATGATATGCATAGGCCGACATCTAGCGGAAGCTGCAGAGTATTACATTGCTTTGTTTTTGAAATTCGAAAAATACATCGACAGGGCGTGCCAGTAACACTATCCCTAGTGTGACATCCACCGTACCCATGGTCCTTCACGCATCAAAGTCCCTCAGATTGTTATTTTTTTCTGACATGAGTTAGCATGAAGTGTAGCAGGAGTACAGATGTAAAAAAGCATATAAGAGTAGATAAAGCCAGAAAACACCTATGCACCTTCTACTCCACACGGGAGGAAGGGTGGGTGCATGTGAATCTAAGCAGATACAAGGATCAGAAATATGATTATGGTGAGTAATATATTCCTTCTGAGGCTTGTGGATCTGCTTAGATCACATGCTATGGATAGATCAGCAAGCAGTATCTGGAGTAGGCGGTGGGTTGTGAGAAGGTACAGCAGCAAATAGATGTTTTAGCACCGCTTGTCCCACCCAGTGCTCCAGATAAGATTTTGAGGTGGGAGTATTTTACGCATGATTTTTGCAATTAGAGAGTAAATTCAATTACAAGAGAGTAAAAATTAGTTTTCTCCTCTGCAAGAGAGTAAAACGTATCCAACATATACACCCAATGCATACGTAAAATCAGACCCGTAGACAAAAAGAGTTGTAGCTCAAAGTTGTCTGGCTTGCCTTTAACCATTTTATCACACTTGCGGAAAATATTCTACCATAAAATAACTTGTAAGAGCAACTGCACACATCCAGGGGTGCACCTAGGCTACAATTTAGACGGGCTAACCCTTGAAATGTTGGGAGAAGCACTAACTTCAGAGACGGCGGAGGAGTGGCAAACTTGTATAGGGGAATTTAACTTCATTACTTGTATTGAAAGTATTCTAGTGCAGCTTCAATGTTACAATCAGTTAACTCTCTCCTTTAAGTCTGAAACGCCCACTTCTTTCAGATCCTGAAGGTCCTAGAAAGTGTCAAAATGGCAGATCGTGTGCAATGAAAGACTCAATATCATAGCATAACAGGACATTGCAGAGTGTGGGGCAGTACTCTGGACGGCCCAAACCACTTCAGTGGCTGGGAGCAACAGGGGAGAAAATGTAATGTTGGTTCTACCACAGTCTGCTATACTAGAATTTCTGGTGCACTGACCTGTCAAATCCAGTGTTACGAGATTGGAGGAGGGCCAGTGCAGCAATAATGCATTTCCATGCGGCAGTATTGGAGCTGCTGGCAGAGGAGCACCAGTGTACACCAATGTGGCCCTACACTTACTAAAACTGTTCTATTGTAAGGGTGTACACGTAATCATTCATAAGCACTCCAATTTTTGCAGTTGAAGTTAGGATGAGATTACAATATTTGCCCAGGATCACACACTTGCACTAAACAGCAAAGCAGGGAGTTTAACCGACTCTTTCAATTTGGGCATGGCCACTTTCTGACATGCTTAAGTTTTGGGTGTCAAGAGACCTACAAAAATACTGTCCTATAGAGTTTACTTGCAAAATACCCAAATTGTATAGTAAGCATCATGACAACATGTAAATCCTTATGGCAGCATGTTGGGGCAAAATAATATCACTGTATGGTACCTTTATTTTCCACATCCTGAATGGAAAATGATAAGATGCAAAAGAAAAATATCCTGATTTAGCCACTTTATTTTCCAATAAATTGTGCGCATTACACACGGTAACGGGGGGGCATGTGGGCACAGAGACAGTCACGGGGGTCGGGAGAGGGAGGGGCAGCATGACATGTTAACAGGGGGCATGGTGGTAACAGAAAGTCGCAGGGGAGGGAGGGGGCATGACACGGTAACACGGAGCAACAGAGCCAGTCACGGGGGTGGGGGCAGGGAGGGGAGGCATGACACGGTAACGGGGGGCATGGGGGCAACACACAGTCACAGGGGGCGGGGGAGGGTGGGGAGGCATGACAGTAACAAGGGGCATGTGGGCAGGGACAGTCACGGGAGGCAGGGGGACGGGCTATGCTGCTGATGACAAAGGAAACGCGTTTCCCAGAGTCACAGCCCGTGTGAGAGACACAGGCTGCGTCGACAACACTGTGCTGTGGAGTTCATCAGGGACGCAGCCTGTGTGTCTCATCGTCGCAAACCTCTAGCCTGTTCTGTATGGTTTACAACATTCAACTAAGGACATCTAAGCAAACTTTACTTTTTAGCATTTCAAGCAATTAAACGTACAAAGGGTGCTTTATTGTGTTGATCCCAGCAACACAATAAAGCACCCTTTGAACGTTTAATAGCTTGATATGCAACTTGCTCCCTTTAATTGTTATAGATTTCTAAGGGGACTGGTGGACTTTCAGTTGGCTATTCACCATCATGCTTAAGACGAGTTATGCTTCTGATGGCCAAGCAAACGTGTTTCGCAGAGGCACAGCCCCCCTGAGAGAGAGGGTGCTGTAGGATACTTCTGCGAGCCAGACAAGCCAGATTTGGGGGCCCGGTCCAGTCCGTCTTCCGAACCCTGCGCATCACCTTAGAAGAGGTCACAGCAGCGCGAACCAGGCCAGTGCCTCCGTGGGAGTCAGGTGAGCGTTACACTGGAGGAGCGATGGATGGAAGCAGGATTCTCCTCGAGGCAAGTATGATGTTAATACTCTTCTTGTTCTTTAATGCTGTTCTTGCTCTTTCAGGTACGTGGGATGCGGAGGAAAGGTGAAGGCCTTCAGGAGACCGATTCGAGCACAGTGAGTGTCACGCCGCAGGCGCAGAATAACGCAAAGCGTGTTTCTCTGCCTGTATGTGTTTTTTATAGCCTCCAGGTATCCCAGGTACCCCTAGGTCAAACCACACCCAAAAAGCTAGACCGCATAGCCCAGTTTGTGGAAGTGAGCTATGTGGGGTCATCCATATTGCCCAAAGAGCATTACCAAGTCCAGTGCCAAGTCTGTCCTTTGAGTCATGTATGAGCCTGGCGCCAGGTCGGACTCCCAGTGGGTCTCAGATGAGATGGGGGATTGAAGGACAGTCCATACCCTTTCCCCATCATCTTTTTCGAAACAGACATTTCTTACTGTCCCAGGGTTGAATCTAACCAAAAAATCTCCTGACTTCCAATCCCTTATTCTCTGCGCTAGTTCTCTTATTCCGGGTGATACTTCTTCAGGTTCCTGTAACCTGACTAACCTTTCCCGCAACGCTCTTAACTCGTTTATATTGGCTTGTGAACCCCCTGGGTACACTGATGCTACGGGTATGTCAGCGCTTGCGGATGGGTTATATGGAGGTGGAGGTGCAAAAGCTCTTCAGTTCCTCCCCCCAGTTGCTAATCCTGTTGTTGACACTCTACCACTAGAGGCTTATAGACCGGGTTTGTATACCCTACCATAGGTTTAGGTGTTACGGGGTATATCCCCTTACACTGGATCTCTTTTTCATCTTCCTGATCTTCCATATCCTCAAATAATCGCCAGAGATCTTGAATCTCTTTTCTTTTTTGGAATGTATTCCCCTTATATTTTGCTGCTAAAAAGATGGACATTTTTTCTAGCATGTTTGTTATGGGAGCCCTGCTCTGGCCAGGAGCAGGACATCCCCCCACCCCCTTCCTTTGTTTCCATTGTTTGTGATATATATCTACCCTGTCACAAAACAGTGGCAGGACCATATGCATATGTTTTATTGGAGTTTCCACCCCCATGATGTTGCGCGCATCCCTAATGCTTCACTTAGACCTTAGTGCTATGCTGCGGACGCTGATGCTTGTTACCCAAAAATACAGATCAACCCACTTTTTCCCCACCCCCTTTTATTCTTTGCCACGTTTTCTCTCACACACACACACCTTTCTTTAACCACAAAAAACAGCAAGAGAAAATATACAAAAATAATTGACTAAAATCCAGGCCCATTCCTTATACTGAGCCACTACTTATTTTCCTTATGTCCTTGTAATACCAGTTTACCAGATTTTGTAATATTCTGAGTATCTCATTGCTTTTATCATCATATAAGAATAACGTGTGGTACTACCTTCTCAACATACTATGGCTGAGGAGCCCTTACTTCCTAGTCTTTGTAAGCTGAGGCTCCGTTTTTTCCATTATAAAAAGTAGAAAAACAGAAATACGCTGCAATTTCAATCCAAAAACCACCTCCTACCCAATCTATACCATAACACATCACCAAAGGTCCTATTCAATCTATACCTGAACACATCACCAAAAGTCCTATTCAATCTATTCCATAACACATCAACAAAAGGTCCTATTCAACCTGTCATTGACCTCATACTTCACCCATTCATACTGTCATACATACATGTGCCCTTTTTGTTATCTCTTACAAGAATCTACTCACATGTGAGTGCTCACTCAGGTTTTCCTGAGTTACGAAGTCCCACTGATGGCCTGTCTCTTTCTGGAGCCACGCCCTGCTTTAGTGAGCAGAGAGGATTACTATTAAAATGGCTCCTCCTAAAACCATTTCAGGAAACACATGTTTTTTGATTTAGGGTGCCGCCCGCTATAGATAGGTGTGACTCCATCCTGGTGACTGGCCTGGGCTTCGCAAAGTACAGGGGAAGACCGAGATCATGTCGGGAATGTCACCACTGTAACGGTGTCCCCAATTGTATGGGTGACCCTAATTGTGAGGGTGTCCCTAATTATGCTCACACCAGAATAGATACCAAGAGTCATCTTGTAAAGATTACAAATTTAATCTTACAGAACATGAGGATGGTACCAAAGAACTCTGCGCCCTGAATGGTCTTCTGTCCCTCATCCGTTCCTTTCTCTTGCCACAGTGATTCCAGGCAGAGGTTTATATGGTACTGGCTTGCTGCAGTTGTGTCACTGGATACGGGCTATGGATCCATCTCAAAACGTCCTGCTTCCATACAAGGGATGCTCCAATGTCTTCCTTTCTTCATTGTCAGCGATGTCTGTCAGGACATGCTACTGCAGCCCTGCAGACTTTTACAAACCTTGACGCCTAGCCCCAGTAAAAACGAAACATTTTTTTTTAAACATAATTTTCATTCATTGTATCCATATTTCACTCATTCTACTCACTTTTTTTTATCTGGTCCTATAATCTCCTTTTACACCTTATTTTCATTATTCTGTATTTTGTGCATGAGCATGTAAATCCCAGTTTAGCCTGCATGGACCCTTGACAGACATCAGACGAGTCACTTCGTGTGCTGGGAACACCACAAAGCCTGTAATCCAATTTTAGCACAGGCTGCATTCTTTCCGGGAAGGGAGGGGGGGGGGGTGGACTTTTTGCCTCCTACCGTACTGAGATTTTACAAATGCATAGGATTTGACATTACAAATCTATCCAGCTAATAGTTAATTGTGCTTTATATTTTAAACAATAACTACCTTTTTTCTGTGTCTGCCCATGTCTGTGTATGTTATTATATTTGCATAAAAAAGGCTTCCCATTGCCCCTCCAGCCCCCCATTATAGCGCCTAAAAGAAGTCTTGACGAATTCTAAAGGGCTTGGGGATGCGGAAGACCCTAGTTCCTTCCCAAAACAGATGAGTCTGATGTGGTTGGAAGGGGCGTCAGTGGATTGACAAAAGGTTTGACTTTTAACATATTTTCTTTTGTCCACCATTGTAGGCTTGCAAAACCAACACTATATCATCTCAATAGCCCTCTACTTGCAACCATTATTTCGCTAACCACTCTTGCATGTTCCACGATTAAGATGCATGACGCCATCATGCTGAGAAAGCGCCTTACCTTTCTGATTGTTATCTGTTGACCGGCTGTATAACAAGGTATTTGTTGAATTAGGTTTGTGACACTTTCTTTGCAGGGGAAGACCCAGCTATCTTGTCCGAATGTCTGCCCTCAAGAATTGTTTCTGCTGACTGTGGGATTAAGCTCAACTTCTTTTTGTTGAAGGAAAAACCCAGTTTGTGCAGAAGATTTGTTTTCTGCGTGTTTAGCAGACATATTTCTTGAGTTTCTCCTGTTATTAGCCAGCCGTCCAGATAAGGGTACACTGGACTACTTTTTCTGCGTAGGTTCAGTTCATAGCTTCTTAGACAGTGGTATGTCCTCCAAAATCCTGTTTGTGTTGAAGAGGGTGTTTTTCTAAGAACTCTATAAATTAAGCCATTTTGTTCATGGTTTCCTTAAACCTCCTTAGTCCTTTCCACTGAATAGCCTAAGGGTTCTTGCGGTGGAAAAATAACATTTTCTTTTCTCTTGCCTTGTTTCTGTGGTTGTTTCTTCTTTTTGAAACTATCATACAAATACAAACTAGCTTCGACATGTGTGTGTTCTTTTTTCAACATGCGCCAAAAAAGTTTGTTTTGCATGTGTTGTTTTGGTTTAGATGCGGAGGTGGTCGGCGTGGACATAGGCTTTAGACCATGCACCGAGTGACAAATGTTATGAACAGGTGTCCTTTGTTCAACCGACTGGCAAGGCGCTGAGGTAGTCGTAAAGACTGGAGGGGGGTGTCTGTACTCCTGCTCTCTATATGGCAAAGTGAAAGCACAGAGCACCCCAGCCAAGATTCTCTATTCGGTAGCTATTGGCGAGCAATCAAGGCTTAAGCTCCCAAGAGGTGATGCAGGCTGGTTCTTAAGTACAGTGTAGTCACCAAGCACCCACATAGGAATGTCCACCCACTATGTTAGTGATAGCACCGTCTTTATATAAATAAGGTTCAAGATTATATATACAATCACAATAACACACTTTGTGCTCAGGTTAATCTAAAATGGAAAATATATACAGTTCTAAGTGGTACCACAATTATACTTTGATTCCTTTAAAATGCATTAACTGTACTCAGTTCAAATGTCTTACAAATCAGTTAATAAGGTGAACCAACAATAGACATAGGAGGAAAGCAGGTTGGTTAAAACAATAGGAAGAATACAGGCTCCGTTTACCTAGACACAGTTCTGTGTGAGGATCCCCCCCAAATGGAAAACCTGTAAATAAAGATGTATCATACAAGCCCAGTCCTTGTATTGTTCACAAGAGTCTTATTTCCTTCTAAATAGTTCTACCACCCCAATGTACCTGGAATAGCAGAGTTCGATGTCGGGTCGTCGACGGATCCTTCTTGAGCGCCTCCCTTTAAGGCAGGAGCCATGGATCGTCGAGATCCCACGAGGAAAAAGGGTGAACACTGTGTTGGCAGCCGCATCTTCGGTTCTTGTGGTCTCCAAGACGATCAGTCGAAAATGTCCTGCAAGCTGAGGCGTGCGGTGCACCTCAACAACGAATATTTCTTTGCTGCAAGGAGTCAATGAAGAACTTTGGCCAAGCAAGGGCGGCGAGTCGTCAGCGTCTCTGCGGTCTTTGGGTGGCGGGAAACCCACCGGCATATTCTCCTCGGTTAAGGGTGGCCTTGACTTTCTCTGGCATTACGAAAACGGTCGACGATGGTGAGCAAGGGAGTCCTTGTTTCAATGTTCTTAGGCAAAGGAGCATTGCAGCTCCGGTCAGTGATGGCGGTTGTCGACGGTGATGACTTCAATGTCCAGGCACTTCGCATCGTGATTACACGGCGGTCCCCATCTGCGGTCGGCAGCCTTTCGAGGGTCTGACGCCCAGGGAGCTTTGGCAAAGATCAGCTGGTGCACGATGGTTCCCTTGTAGCTCGGGAAGAGGTCTCCTAATCAAGTCCTCCCTTGGATCAGTTGCTTGACAGTCACGCAGATTTCAGATTAGTGAAGGACAACATCAGCAGTTCTTCCAGTGGGCTTCAAGGTGAAGCATCAGTTTCGACTTCCGCTTCTGAACGATTTCCATCTGTGAGAGGCCCCCAGATATACTGTTGGTATCCCATTCACTGCTGGGTCACACTCAGGCAACCAATCATTCAGAAGGGCATTCATGTAGTCAGGCAGCCAATCAGGCTCAAAGTGCATTCGGGCCATTCTTCTCCATCCAGACACTGACAATACGGGATGTGGATTCGGACAAGTATCACACCATTCAACACTTCGCAATGCATTCATACCAGTTTCGGGCAGGGCTGTCTCAGTTATTGTGTCAACCACCAGATACTAGACACCCACAACACGGAATCCGTATTCGTCACACACTTCATTCACCCGGGTCCCACCCCATGGGCGTACCCACAACATACAGTCATTGGGAAGGCTCCAGCCAGTCTGGCCTGGACTTCCCCACAATACCATATACTTCCACCCAACAGCCAGTCAGGGGGAAGGGACAGAGTCAAGGCTTCCCGGGACTTGCGGAAAATAAGTTAACAGGCAATAGAAAGCAAGAGGCCACAGGGGCCATCTTGTTTCCTATCAGGAATCAACCGATTCCAATGGCAGGGCCTGGGTATCCCAAAATGGAGGATAATTAGAGCACCTGTCAAATAAATTCAGCATGGAGCTGCCACCAGCCCATACCCTGTTCTGTGGGCCACACACAGGTGCCCAAAAACATACACAAGGAGTACAGGGTCATACTCCCACCCGTGGGTGCCATAAGGGTATCCCAAGGGCCTGTTCACCAAACAAGAAAGAGGAAGAGCCGCACCGCGAGGAGTCCCACATAAACTCCTGCATGGAAAACAAGACACAACATAAATGATAAAGCAATAAAGGACAAGGATATGGAGGCCCTGTCCCTCCAATGCATTTCCAGCATCATAGTAGTCTCCACTGAGGATTTCGGAACTTTCAATATAAGCTTTAAAGAAGTTCCAGAGGGAAAAATGTGCTTTGACCCTGTAATGGGTTTTGATCTACTCAGTATTCCTGCCGTGGGCGCAACATTTTTTGCCATGAGCTGATTTATTATGTTTAGCCTTGTCGCCAGGTGAAGTCTCCATAGCAGAGCGTGACGCTTGCCATTCGGAGCTGGGGACTGGCCTGTGGGAATCTTGAGACTCCCAATCAGATATCTCTTCAGCTTACAAAATAGGATGGGGGGGTTGTCCTGTAAGAAATATTATAGGAGAAATGTAGGGCTGCTGACTGTAAATGTGTCTTTCCCCCCCTGCAGTCATTGAGTGCTGATCACCAAAGCTGAGCTGCTAGACTGTTAGGGGAGTTTTGCTAACGTCTACCGGAGGGTGTGACTCTACAAAACTATACCTTGATATACAGGCCCCAACTTTTTGTACAAGTCTGTACTACCCAAGGTTTGGTATATTGGCAAAGCAGCCGGGCTCATCTTATGAGGAAGATGTGACCTGTAGTACAATTAACTCAGTTGTTAGGCAAGATTTGGAGCAAAACCCTTTGGGTGCACTACAACAACCATGACCTCCTAGCAATAGGAATCCAACCTTTGGTATAAGTCTGTACTACACAGGTTGGTAGTGTGGCTGTGCAGCCAGGTTCATCTCAAGAGGGGTCAATGTGATCAGTAGGGTGGTTACACAGATTCAGAGAGACAAGTATCCAAATAAACTCTTACACACAAGGTTTCTTGATTAAACAATTATTGATTTATTTAATAGTCAGTTTGAATAATACTTCTTCAGAAGGGGCAATATAATAGCAACACAAATACACTGCAAAATACACACTCTTAATTCCTCTAAATCAACAGATACCCATTTGGGATGGCACACAGACACTTCCTACACCCTCAGGTGACAAATAGCTAGGACACTGTGGACAATAATATATCACTGGTACATTTAGATCAATACTGACTGAGATGAGTGTTACGGTAAAGAGGTTTCAGAATAAGACAAGAGATCACACACATATTCTGAAGCAGGTAAGTACTTTTGAACCCCTGAATTCAAAGTATGTTAACCCTTTCCTGGAAGGAAGGTGAAAACACACAGAGAGAAGAGTCATTCAGGGAGACAGACCAGCCAATGTCCATTGGACAAAAGTCTAGGTGAGCTGAATCACTTCTTGTAGGTAAGTAAAAGTCTTGCACAATGTTTTAGAAGTCTTTGTAGAAAAAGTAGAATCAAGTAGGGCCACAAGCTGGAAGGCTTGTGAGAAGTAGTATCAACTGATAACAAGTATGGCTACAAGACAAGAGATAAGTTCGCTTTGACTGTACAGTACCTTTGGCTAGAATAAATGGTTCCAGCTGGCTTCTGTTTCTGTGTGGCTTTGCAGATCCTTGTCCTGGGCCTCAGTCGTGGGGACAAGAGGGAGGGCTTATGGGAACTCTTGCAACACAACGGGACAATTGGCAACAGCAAAGGACTAACTTCTATTCAGTGGCACTTCGCGGTTTCAGCTCCTCGAGTCTCAGCAAATAGCACCACTGCGGTCTCACGGCTACCACTCTGGACTTTCCTCGCTTCTGGGGGGTCCAGTACTCTGTTGAGATGACTCCGGCTTGGTCCGTCCTGCTTACTGGGAGTCCGGGGGATCTTCCAGCAGCTCGGGTGGGTCGTAAAAGTGATGCACTCCATTTGGTGTTCCTCTCCCTGGAACCTTGCAGGGCTTCTCTAGTCGAGGAGAATTCGGAGCTTCAGCACAGCAGAAGGGCTTCACCAGGCAGGTCGAGGAGTTGCAGCAGGCATCTCTTCCAAGTTCTTTTTCCGATTCCTTCGTCCAGTGGTCGACTCTGCCTTCCAAGTCAAAAAGCCTCGCCTTTTATGCAGGTTTCTCCCATTCATTCCAGCCTAGCTGTCAATCACACAGCAGGGTGGCGGTCCTTGCCGGACAGGCAGCCGACCAATCACCTTTGGGTGCCTTCCTGTAACCAAGGTGATGAAGCACAGGGAGTTTTGGGCACCTCCTTCACTTCCTGCCCCTGCCAGACATACTGGAGTCAGAGGCGGGCTTCCCTCGTGAATCCCACCAAAGACAAAACAAACAAAGGGACCAAACTAGGTTTGGCGCGCAGAATAAATCTCAAAAAGGACCTTTCCAACAAGAAATGTCGACAAAAGAAGACCGGGGCCATTTTGACAAAATGGGAACCCATGGGCGCTTTACTGCAGCTGCGAACGCAGCCCGCGGTAAAAACTCCCAATGGTAGTTAAAAGTAACCCAATGCCACCAGCCATTAATTGTAGAAAAGGTAACATACACAATTATACATGAGAAACTAGACAAGGGGGATACTAAGTAACCCCTCGAGCACCCTATTGTATAGTGTGTGCTGGGTCTAGAAAGTTACAATGTAAGTAAAGTCAATTTCACTTTACTGCTCTTGGAAACAGTACTTTATCCAAGAGAAGGTATTTAGACATTTGGGAAACTGCACTGAAAGTGCTGTGTGTCACAATGTAAAAAGATGATGCCTATGTCATTTCTCAGACTCCAAAAACCAAAGGAAACAGAGTTTAAATCACAGTAAAATATACGAGAGAGTGGGAAAAAGGTCTCACTCTCTCCAGGTTAAAAATTAAAAAGTCCTAGAGTCCAGCAAAAGTGCTGGGCGTCTCTAAGGTAGAGAGGAATTAGCACATTTCTGAGAATTCCCCCCAACATCAGTCAATACATTAGGCCAAAGAAACTCTTACATATTTGAAGTTATAGTAAAACATACATTTATTTCATATAAACAAGGCAAGGTAAGTAAATACTATTTTAGACTAACCAACACAAATAAAAACATAAGGAAGCCTTTTTCAGGTGACTGCTTCAATAGTAGTGGCTCTCTCCAGCAATGAGCAAAGTAAAATGATAGTAATGATAGTTCCACTGTTTAACTAGCAGAGGCTTGCATCAACAATTAGCAAAGTAAAATAACAGTTTCCTTCATGTGTAAAGTCACTCAAACAGGTCTGTTGGAAGAATTATTCAGCACTGGCAACAGCAATATACTACTCTAATAATTTTCAATGGTTCTAGCACTTTAGCAGTCCAATCTATAACTAGTTTGAGTTCTCCAAAGTCAGTTGAGGAGGGATGCAAAAGTCATTTAACAGCAGAAAAGGCAAAAGTAACTTTCAAGTAGAATGCTGTAGTGGAATAAAAAGTTAGAAGGCAATTGGAAAGGAGACTATGGGTGCACAAGCTGTTGAGCCAGGGCAAAGGGTATGGGTGAACACCCAAACACCTAGTACCGCACTCCAGTCACACAGGGGCCATTATTCGGCTTGAGGTAAGTACTACCTTGAAGGGCTTGGCTAGGCGGCCATGCAGTCAGGACGTGAAACCAGCTGGTCCTGCTGATCCGTAATGATCGGGCCGAGAATGCAGGCTTTTTGAGCATGTAAGTGACTGAAAGGACAACATTGGACATATGAAGAGGCCGCGCATAATTGTGTGCAGCCAAGAAAGAAAACGACACGAGGATCGCATGGAAATTACCCTGTGAAGTTTGCGATTGCGCGAGTAACAAAGAATCCAAGATGGCGGGGAAAAGGGGGGCAAGCACCCGCATGTAGGAGGGCAAAACAACAAAGCAGTGAAAACACGCTGCAGTGGCTGAGAGCATGATGGCAAGCGGAGCACAACAGGCGCAGCAGAACGACTACACGGCACACCACTACATGAGCGGCAGTGATATCGCTTGAAAGTAGCCACCCCATGACTGACGGGGGTGGTAGCGAGTGAAGCTGAGGTGGACAAGATCCGCAGTGGAGACGGCGGCTACAGAGGCTGAAGGGGGGAGAAGGCGAGAACTGGAGCTACCTCTTGTCGACTGTTGGCGCACTGCACCGACCATGCCCACGATAAGAGCGGGGCGTGTGCCATGGCCCGCAAGATCAGGAGTGCGATTTGGTGTATACAACCAACACCCCCCTACCAATAGTAATACTAATATGCGCTGTGTGCATACATATGTAAATTATCAGTAATGGCCGGGGGGCCCGTATTGAGAACTGACCACTACCGCCGTGAGCAGGCGGACCACAGAGGGAGCTGGCCCTAATCAAAGAGCGCAGACTATGAAAAGGCGGACGGCAGTGGAAGCAGGCCTGCGAAGAATTACCTGATACACAGGTTCTGTACTGTTTAGAAGGCCGACGTCTCTGCAAAGAAATGACACGGCTGACACACTGAGGGCACAGTCTGAGAAATGAAATCAGTCAAGTAATATTAAGTAAAGAGTGCCAGAACTGCACCCATGTACATTATTATAAAAGTGAGGGCAAATAATAGAGGCCAGACAAAGCAGCACAAATAGAAGCCCAGCACGGTGCAGGGTCAATGCAGTTGTGCATGAGTGTACAGGTACGGGACACTGAGGAGAGTTGCACTAATACACACAGCAGTAGTTATGATATGATTATTTATATAGCGCCTATACACAATGTGTTTCAAAGAAAAGTTGCCAGCATGGAGTGGGCCCAGGGACCTTGTTGGGGTGATTTACATCTAAAACAGGCTGCAGAGAACGCTGGTATGTAGGTGCACTCAGTAAAATTTTGACATCGGCCGCATATATACTGCACCAGACAGCAAAGACATTGCCATACATATGGGCGCATGAGGTTGCCTGCAGCAGGGCCAAAGTGGACAGTCATCACAGCCAGCACATTGCGGCATTCAGCGGCAGAAGCGGAAACAACACCTGGTGGACAGCCCTACTGCCTCAATAGATTGCTAACTGCCTCCACCCAATGCCAGGAGCCGCCCAGTTGGACAGGACAAGGGGGAATACATTATAGTGGCAATCGGCGAACCGGGGCCGGCAACGATAATCATGGCGTCCAGGTCGCAAAAGGGAAAGTCTAAGCAACCCACAGTAGACCCTTTCGCCAAACCAGCAGCGTCGGCTGAGAACACCACGCCGGAGACTTCACCCTCACAGGGGGAATCAGTCCAAGCGAAGGGAGACCAGCAGGTCCCGCAGACAATAGCGGCCTTGAAGATTGCCCTGGAAACCAAAATCGACGCCATTTGCATTGATGTCAACCTCCTGAGGCAGGATCTTCGGTCGCTCGCTGAAAGCACAGGAACTTTGGAGAAAGAAGTTTCGGCACACATAGTTCACCTCAGGGACACCTCTAAGGAAGTAACAATCCTGCAGCAGCAAGTGCGCAACCTGGAAGGGAGAGTAGAGGATGTAGAAGGAAGGGCTAGACGTAACAACGTAAGGATTATTGGACTTCCGGAAGGGGAAGAGGGCACAAACCCCACTAATGTCGTCAAAAATATGTTGCTGCAGGAGGATGGCCCGGGCACTGTCACCCAGGAATTTACAGTTGAAAGATCACATAGGTCCCTGACGAAGAAACCTCTGCCAGGTGCTATGCCGCGGCCCATCATAGTCCGGCTTTTGAATTACAAAGACAGGGAAAGGATCCTGGAATACTTCCAGAAAGGTGGCACAATACACCGAGCATCAGCCAGCATAACAGAGTATCCGGACTACACCATGCAGGTGCAACATCAGCGGATGAACTTCACATCTGTCAAAAGACGGCTACAAGCGGCAAATCTGAAATATATGTTGTTGTACCCAGCAAAACTGAATACATAAAGGCAGATCAGTCTTCTTCTATATCTCAGATGATGCACACAAATGGATAGACGTGGAAATCTCGCCAAACGGAGCAAACAATCAGATTACAGATGGAAAAGATATACCCAGGAATGTTCCCGACGTCTTGTACTGATGGGTCCAGACACAAACTATTGAATGTATGTGGGTGTGATCAAGTAAAGTCAAGCACATATATTAATTGCAGGAGTCAGCAGTGGGTAACACCTGGACACCTCATGCAGCCCTCCCCGAGCCTCCTAGGAAGGGCTGCATGATGTGCCCCCCCCTCCGTTCGGTGTGGGTGAGCCACCACAAATGGTGGGACAGGCCCCCCAATAGATGGGGCAGTAGGGTTTGGGCACCCTGGGGGCAGATTGGCACACTAATGTGGCCATCTGCGCCAAGCGAACTTGGGTAAACAAAAAAAAGAAAAATACAAAATCGTAGGCTGCATTTTAGGGGGGGCTGAAGGGCACCCTAAATTGGCAGCGAATGATGTACTGCAACGGGGGGTGGCCCTCACCCCCCCCTCACCCCAAATGGAGGGCCCGACCTCATGCAACCCTCCCTGGGGGCTGATATCTTCTCCTAGGAAGGGGCATCTGACCCCAGGGAGGGATGTGTGAGGTGGGCCCCCCCCCTATCTGCCTCCAGGGAGGGTTGCATGAGGTAGGCCCTCCATTTGGGGTGGGGGGTGAGGGCCACCCCCCGTTGCAGTACATTTGCGGCCAATTTAGGGTGGCCCTCAGCCCCCCCTAAAATGCAGCCTACGATTTTGTATTTTTCTTTTGTTTACCCAAGTTCGCTTGGCGCAGATGGCCACATTAGTATGCCAATCTGCCCCCAGGGTGCACAAACCCTACTGCCCCATGCATTGAGGGGCCTGTCCCACCATTTTTGGGGGCCCTCTCCCTCCCAAATGGAGGTGGGGTGTACCTCACGCAGCCGTTTGTAGGAGGCCCAGGGAGGCCTGCATGAGGTGCCCCTGCCACCCATTTGTGGTGGGGGGCAGAGGGCCCCCAAAAATGGTGGGACAGGCCCCCCAGTGGGTGGGGCAGTAAGGTTTGGGCATCCCTCTCTGCACCAAGGGGAGTTGGGTTACCAAAGGAAAAAAGTGAAAATGGTGGACCGCTTTTTAGGGGGGCAGGGAGGGGGGGCAGTGGAGCACCTCAAAGGGTCGGGGAATTTTCTAATGGGATGGGCCGTTGACCCCCTCCCCCCGCCCACAATGGAGTGGGTGCCATGTTATGCAGCCCTCCCTGAGACCAGATATCTGCTCCTAGGAACGGACGCCTGAGCCCAGGGAGGAGTGCAGGACACCCCCCCCCACATTATCTGCCCCTGGGGAGGGCTACATGAGATGGGCCGCCCCTCCAATTGGGGTGGGGGTGGAGAGGTGCACCCCCCTTCACGTTAGAAAAATCCACAGCGGTGTAGGGGGCCCCTCTGCCCCCGCTAAAGGGCAGCCTCCCATTTTGAATTGTGTTCTTTGTTTACTATACCTGCCTTGGCGCAGACGGGCACATTGGTGTGCTAATCTGGCGCCGGGGTGGCCAAAACGTACTGGCCAATGCAATAGGGGGGAGGGGAGGTGGGGACAGTATGGGTGGTTTGGTATGTGGGTGGGCTGACAGATAATTTGTGTTTTGTTTTTCCCTTTACAGGTCTTGAGCAGTTCAAGCATCTCCCTTGTTATGCAAGTATGAAAATTTGGTTATTGCAACATTGTATAGTGGGTGGAAGGCACACTGCTATTGGGATGGGTGGAAACTGGGCCTGTAGTGTTGGTGTTGTGAAGGGAAGTGGGTGCTCTGGGGAGGTATTGTGGTGGCCAGTAAGACACTTGCCGGGGTAGCACACAAAATGCCCCCCAGTCCAGCTGAACAGTGCTTTTTCCCTGGGAGGGAACTTTGCCACTTAGCCATCTGTGGATTTTTTTTTTTGTGCTGGGGGTTGCCATATGCCCATTGGTCCTGTTCCAATTTGCTATCATTGTGCAGTCCAGGCTTCCATGGTGATAGATGACTGAGAAGTGTCATGTATGTGGTGGAAGGAGCTGAAAAATGTACAGATAGTTGTCAGATAGTTTGGATGTGTTATTGGTAGGCAAAGCACTGAATGTAATTCTTTTATGTTTCCTTTGCAGTTGCGGTTAATGAAAAGCTTTCGCTGACTTATTAAGTACAACATATATTACTTGGTAATGTGGGGGTGGAAGGTTACTGGGGTGGAAGAAAATGTGGCTGCATTGTCAGTGATATGGGTGGGAAAGGGTAGTGGGGAGGTTCGGGGGCCAGTGATTGTTGTGCCTTGCATTGAGGAAGGTGGCTGCTTTGCAGAAGGAACGGTATGGCCGACATAAGTAGCAGCACATTTTCTATTTTTTTTCCAGTAGTTATGCAGATGGTCATTTTTTCTTAGCATGCTATGCACACTTGGTACAGAGCTCAATCATTTTACTGCAACGTTCACCACTTCTGTGGTCCAATTCCAGCAGTGGGTCCCGCCAGGGTCCCCATCCTTTTGCAGGGGGAAAAGCTCTAACGCAGGGTAGCTAGAGGGGCAGGACGTTGGGGGGTGTGGGGATCTCATTGGTCTTGGGCGTCCGTCCCCCTCGTGGATATTTTGTACCCCTAATTCAGCATTGGGAGCAGGGTGCTTTGGCATCCCTTCCTGGAGGGGAAAGCTGTAATGCTGACCAGGAAGCGATGTAGGGTGGTGGTGGTTGATGTGTGTGACCTTGCCCGCCTCCCTGCCTTGGTAGTTGAGTACCCCCAAGTTCACCCGTGGTCCTGGAGCTGTGGCCGAAACACTCACAATGAAAGTGTCTGAAGGTGCATCCATTTGTGGCGATTGTGGTACATTCTGTAAGGGTACCTATATTCAAAGAGCGTACAAAGCACACATCCTGTGAACTTCATATCCTCTGGCAGACTAGTCACCCAGCCAAAGTATAGTGGTGTAGCATGTGCAAGTAACCTTAACACCGTTCAGTGCAGTTGGTGCCCCAAAGGAGTAGAAACCTTCACTGATTGCCAACACAACTGTGTTATTGGCACAAGGTGACATACTATCTTCTTCACCTCTTTCCCCTGAAAATATTGTGGCAATTATGTGTCGACCTACTGTTATCTGAAATGAGAGGTGCGTTCTGAGTGGGTGAAGTATGTGTCTGGGATTGTTACAAGAGCCATGTGTTGACGCAATCATTGTGTTATTTGGTAAACTGTATGTATAGCCATAATCATGGGGGTTTTCCTGTTCCCATTTCCTAGTGAGGATGAGGGTTGTGTGGATTTTCGGCCACTCTTATATCCAAAGGGCGGCACGACTTTTCCGAGGGCCACCTACATCTGGGTCTGGAAGGGATGGCCTTGCAGTGCATTGGTTTGGCGTCAGGGGGATGCGCCTTCACCAGCTCAGAGGAGCCATCATCAATGCCCAAGCAAAAGGAGAGCCCCCCCCCCCTGACCTTATAGTGGTGCACCTGGGAGGAAATGGTTTTGCGTTTGTGGGACGGAAGAGGGTACGGGAGCAGCTCATGACGGACCTTGAATGGATTGCACAGAGGTTTCCAAACACTGTGGTGGCCTGGTCCCAGATGATTCCCAGGATGGATTGGAGAACTCAAGGGAATACAAGGGCCATCAACCGCTCGGTGTGGAAACTGAATGGCGAGTTCACTAGACTGACAGAGGGCAACAAGAGAATACGGCCCATTCACCATGGCATTATCAAAGGTGCTGTGATGTTTCACAGAGATGGGGTGCACCTTTCCAAAACAAGCATGGAGCTGTTCATTGGAGACATAATGGATTTTGCCCAGACGCTAGTCTACGGGGGGGGGTTGCCCAGTAACTGATGGACGTACTGGAATATGTGAAATGTGAATAGAAATGGTAGTAAGTATGTTGGCAGTGAGATTCCCACTTCCTAGCAATTGTCTGCATTCATGGCATGTCAATGCATTCAGTAGGTCTGTGCTGCTTATTTCTTAGCTACCCATCACTGGTTGCATCAGCCTAAATCAATTTGCTTGGCCTTGCATTAATTTGTCCTTGTGACCTTTCCCCTTACAACAGACACCCCTATGTGAATGAGCAGGTGTTTTTGTCAAAAGTGTGCCAGCAGTTGCCTGGAAGGGGCTGCCGGGTAGTTTATTTATCTTCCCTTTCTGCTTCTTCATTGCCTATGGCTTTTCAACTCACCCGATCACTAATCCGTTGCATGGTTGCTTCTCACCTCGATTTCTCATCCACAAGCATCCCATGGAGGAGGGCATGGTGCAAAGCATGTTGGCTGTTTCTGAATAGGTAGTGTGTCTGAAATCCTCGTCCCCACGCTTGTATTTCTGTAAAGTTTAGCGGAAGAGGACATCGTCCATAGATTTTTTGTCCTCTTTCTTTTAGGTGCAGTTGTGTTGTAGCTGTCTACCCACTTGTAGGAAAGCAGTCAGCTGGTCCTTAGCATTTCACGTGTTTGTAAAGTAGTACTCCGTTTATTGTAGCGTGCAGGGAGTACGTCATATTGCAGAGGGCTGCTACAGTTTGTGAGCAAAGTCTGGACCTTTTGGTGCACTTGTGTGGAGTAGGTTTGTGGCACTGAATACCACTTACTGTGCAACGTTCCATACTTTGAGAAGCACACATACTTATTGTTTCAGTCTTCATCTGGTCTTTGGGCAGTGAAGGGTTCCATAGCGAAGGTACTCATGGCTTCTCGGCGATCAATGTCTGGTGCGGAGGCATTAGCTGTAGTGATGGAGTCTGGCTCAGAGCAAGGCACAGATGTGTCCATGCATTCTGAAACAGATAGTGCTTCTGAGGGGCAGGAGGGAAGTGATCGGGGAAGTGAGATGGCCATTGACGAAAGTCCCTCCTCCCACTCATCATCGTCATCATCTGATGACGAAGAGGAAGGAAGAGTGTATCCACCTTTTCGCACATTTCCTACACGCAGGCGACCTGTAAGGGGGAGGGCACGTGCAAGACGGCCACGCAATGTGGCAGTTCCTGACATGACTCAAGAGTCGCTCTGGGTGCCTCCAGCAATGGCTCAGCCTGTTGTGCCCCCTTTCACTGGTATATCAGGGTGCACAGTGAATACAGAAGGGTTTCACCCTATTGATTTTTTCAACCTTTTTGTTGATGATGGGTTCATTGCAGATGTGGTTCAGGAAACCAATTTATACGCTGTACAGTTCATGAGGTCTAGGGGTCTGACTCTGAAACCCCACTCCAGAGCACAAGCATGGGTACCCACAAACGATGTTGAAATGAGAAAGTTTTGGGGTCTCATTCTGCTCATGGGAATTTGACACAAGCCGTCTGTCGCGATATACTGGTCTACTGTAGCACCACTTTATTTCCCGTTTTTTTCAGCTACAATGAGCAGAAATCGCTTTCAAGCACTGCACCGTATGTTGCACTTCAATGACAACTCGGCAGCATTACCCAGAACGGACCCAAACTTTAATAGGCTCTTGAAACTGAATCCATTTCTGGACCACTTCACTCACCGATTTGCAGAGATGTATGTTCCTAGCCAGAAGAACAAGTTACTTTCTTACCTGGTAACGTTCTTTCGATGGGATGGTCCAATGACGTATTCCATATCTATGACAGGTAATGTCCACAGCTGTGCTGCTTCGGAAAACCTTTGGCGTCTGCGTCCTGCGTCGATGCGCCGTCCTCGAGGACCTCCTCCGACGGCCGACGTGACCCGGTGTGATAAGTAGGACGCACAACGCCCATAGCCTCGGTTATAGTTTTTCCCAGAACGTGTGCCACCAGTTTTCTGCCAGTCAGACACACAAGGCCTTGCGGAACGCAAGCTGCAATCGCAAAAGAAATTCTGTAGCGGGGAAGGCAGGGAGGGAGCGATATGGAATACGTCGGACCATCCCATCGAAAGAACGTTACCAGGTAAGAAAGTACCTTGTTCTTAGAGGGGGATTGGGTCCTCCGACGTACTCCATATCTATGACAGACTCCCAAAGCAGTACCAAGCAAGGAGGTGGGAAAGAATTTAGAATACAAATTTAGCATGCCCAATCAAATTGCGGAATAGAGAACTGCCTTGCCAAAGGCCAGATCTTGCCCTCTGATGGAATCAAAGGAACAGTGACGTAAAAAAGTATGTACTGAAGCCCAGGTGGCTGCATTACAGATGTGACGAATAGGAACTCCCCCCTGCAGGTCAGTAGACGCAGCCACTCCTCTGGTAGAATGGGCCCGCAAGCCAGCCGGAGGGTCCTTACCCGCCAAGCGGTAACACTCGGAGATAGCTAAAAAAAATCCAACGAGACAAAGTCTGTTTCCTTGTCCCAAACGCTTTCCAGCGTAACCAATGAAAATTGATCGTCCACTCTGACCCGGGACATGCGCGAGATATAAAAGCTCAACGCTCTCCTAGGATCAAGCCTATGGAGCCTCTCCTCTTCCTTACCAGGATGTGGAGGAGGATAGAACGCCGGAAGAACAACCTTCTGGCTCAAATGAAATTCCGAAACCACCTTCGGAAGAAAAGAAGGACGAACTCTAAGGACAACCCTGTCCTTGTGAAACACAGTGAAGGGTGGCTTAACTGAAAGTGCCTGTAACTCACTCACTCTGCGAGCGGAAGTAACCGCAACTAAAAACACAGTTTTCAGAGTTAACAGCCTGAAAGGACAAGAATTTAAAGGCTCAAACGGAGCACCCATATGAAAATTAAGAACAAGGTTCAAATCCCAACCTGGCACCAGAAACGGTGACAGAGGGAACACATTAGTGAGCCCTTTCAAATACTGCGAAATTAAAGGACTTTTAAAATAGGAACACTCTTCAGACGAGCGCTTAAATATGGACAGCGCCGCCAGGTAACCTTTAATGGTCCCCACTTGCAAGCCCCTGTGGGCCAAAGAAAGCAAAAAAGACAGAACCATGGGAATGTCGCATTCAAAAGGATCCACATTCTGAACTCTGCACCAGTCGCAGAACTTTCTCCAACGGCAACAGTACAGAGATTTAGTTGACGGCCGCCTGGCCGAGAGCAACACCTCCATCACGTCTTCAGGGAGGTCCCAATCCTTATACTTCAACCTTTCAGAAGCCAAGCGTGAAGATTGAGGGATCTGACCCCCCCTCCTGTGAGAGCAGATCGTCTCGGTAGGGAAGACGACGTGGAGGGCAGATGGACAAGTCTAGAAGGTCCGGGTACCACGTCCTCCGGGCCCACGCCGGAGCAATGAGGATCATCCGGGAACCGAATCTCCGTAACCTCTGCAGCACTTGCGGGATGACGGGGACTGGAAGAAATGCGTACAGCAGTGGGAACGACCACTCCACCACAAACGCGTCTCCTAAGGCTCCTTTTGGAGGAAATTCCCGCGAGCAAAACCTTTCGCACTTCCGGTTGACACTGGAGGCGAAGAGATCCACTTGAGGGGTCCCCCAAAGGGCGAAGATCTCCAGGAGAATCTCCTGAGCCAGCTCCCACTCGTGAGAGATCGTGCTCTGCCTGCTCAGAGCGTCTGCCGTCTCGTCGTCTCCGGCCAGATGAACCGCCAAGATCGAAACGTCCTGCTGGATGGCCCAGAACTCGAGCTGCATCGCCTCCCTGCATAGCGGAAGTGACCCTGCCCCCCCCCCACTTTTTGTTGAGGTAGTGCATGGCCACCGTGTTGTCCGTCAGAATCAGGACACTCTTTCCACACACAGTCGGCAGAAAAGCCTTCAGGGCTAGCCCGAGGGCCTTGGCTCCAACAGATTGATATGGAGTCTGGACTCCGACGGAGACCAACGACAGCTGACTGTCAACTCGTTGGCATGAGGTACCCATCCCGTGAGGGATGCGTCCGTCACGATCGTCACCTCGGGCCAGGGCAGCCAAAATGGGGCCCCCTTCATCAGATTGCCCTCGACGGCCCACCACAGAAGGTCCCGGGCTACCGAGGGTGGCACCTGAACAGGGTCCGACAGCCTGCCAGAGGACTGAGACCACTGGAGCTTGAGTGCCCACTGCAAAGATCTCATCCGCAGACGAGCCTCTGGCACCAGAAGAATGCAGGATGCCATGAGGCCGAGCAGTCTCAAGAACTCGGACGCTGGGAGATTCTGGGCAAACTGAAACTCGTGCACCATCTGCTGAATGTGAAGAGCCCTCACCTGAGGAGGAAACACTGCCCCAGGGACGTGTCGAGCGCTGCTGCGATGTACTGGAGCCGCTGCGTTGGTGTCAAATGGGACTTCTTTAAATTGAGGGAGAAGCCCAGCCTGTGAAGGGAGTGGCAGGTGACGGACAGATGATCCAGGACTTGCTCGGGAGAGCTCCCCCTGATCAACCAATCGTCCAGGTAGGGGTAGACGTGAATCCCCCCTTTCCTGAGATGCGCTGCCACCACCACCATGAGCTTGGTGAAAACCCTCGGGGCGGAGGTCAATCCGAACGACAGGACCCGAAACTGAAAGTACGAGTCGCCAACCGCAAACCTCAGGTACTTCTTGTGCTTGGGATGGATCAGCACATGGAAGTAAGCATCCTCGAGGTCGAGAGACACCAACCAGTCCTGAAGTTGAAGGGCCTGGAGGACTTGAGAAAGAGTCACCATCTTGAACTTTTCCTTCCTGAGGAGTTTGTTCAAACCGCACAAGTCCATGATGGGTCTCAATCCCCCGTCTTTCTTTGAAATAAAAAAATAAGGGGAATACCATCCCTTGTTGCTCTCCGCTACAGGCACCAGTTCTATTGCGCCTTTCTCCAGCAGGGCTTGAATTTCCTGCGCAAGGAGCGGATCCGGACTCTTCAAAGAGAGGTTCCCTGGTGGATTGTCGTGAGGCCTCTGCCGAAAAGGAAGACAGTAGCCGTTGGTTATGATCTCCAGAACCCACACATCTGAAGTAATGGCTTGCCACTCTACAAGATGCTGCGCCAGCCTTCCCCCAACCGGCGAACCATGGGTCCAGGCCTCTTGACTGAGTGGTAGCGGCTGCTGCGTTGCCTGAAGGCAAAGAGGCAACTGCCCGAGCGGCCTGGGCACCTTGAGTACCTTTGTTTCCACCTCTGGCCCTCTTACGATGGCCTCTTTGACTGCTAGCTCCTCTCGCTTTACTGAAGGACGAGTAATAGCGAAAGGAACCTCCCCTCCATTGTTGTCCCCTAGGACGAAAAGGTGGAGGTTGGCGAACTGCAGCGCCCAACGATTTCGCTGCAGCTTTGGAGGTCTGCAACCTCTCAAGGCTCTCGTCAGCCTTGCTGCCAAAAAGGTGTTCACCGTCAAAAGGCATGTTGAGGAGGCGGGACTGCACATCAGGAGCGAACCCAGACTTCCGCAACCACGCAAACCTGCGCATTGCGGTGCTCGCCGCCATGGACCGGCTGACACAATCCGCTAAGTCCAAACGCGACTGAACGGCCTCACACATAGCATCCTTGCCATCCTGAACCATAGCAAGGAAACCATCCTGTTCGTCCCCTTTGGGAATATGATCAGCTGCTAATGCAACACAGTTCCACAGAGTGTGTGTGAAACGAGACAAGGCACATATGGAGTTGGCCGCCTGAAGCGCCATACCCCCCGAAGAAAACACTTTCTTCGCCCAGCCGTCAAAACGTTTGTCGTCCCTATCCGGAGGGATGGTAGGATACGACGCCTGCTTTGCCGGGGCCGTAGCCGCCTGCACCACCAAACTCTCTGGGATGGGGTGCCTAGACAAGTAGCAGGGGTCGCTACTAGCTGGACGGTATTTTCGCGACAAAGACTTGCCCACTGCCGGAAGACTCTCCAGAGCAGTCCAAGCCGCCGTCACCACCCTTCTCTGCAGAGTCATATGAAAAGGCAAGACCGGGATCAAGGATGTCCGTGAGATCATCCTGAACGAACTCCCCTGGGGGAGCTGACCAACCCAAGTACTGGGTAACCCGAGACATAAGGCACCGATATGACGAATCGGCATGAGTGCCAGGCTCCGGCCGACAAAACTCCACCTCCGGAGAGGTGTCCAGACCACTGGCATCATGCAGCGACTGCCTCAGGTCATCAAACTGGCTATGGCCCGAGATAAGGTCATCTGGAACCGTAACCAGAACCAGGCCGCCATCAGAGCCTTTATCACCCTCTGAAATGTACCCCAGGCGGGGAGAGGAAGACCTCTGCGGACCAAAGCAGTGCCGACCTTAGCCATAGCCTTTCTAGGGGCAAACCCCGTGCCACAGGGCCTCTCCGACACCACCGCCTCGAAAGGTGTCGAGGGCGCCGAACGAGTCGGCGTCGACAGAAAAGGCGTCGACGTCGAGCGAATCAGCGTCGACGTCAGCTGCAACGCCTCCAGCATCGAGCGTGTCTCTCGACAACCTGGTCGCCGACGGCGTTGACGACCCCCTCGGAGGCGGAGCCTCGAGAGAAATCGTCAACGACCTCGGCGCCACAGGCATAGACGTCTTCTTCGAAGACGGCAAAGGATCACGCGGTCTCGAGCGCGTCGAGGACCGGGACCTAGAACGGGCATGGCGAGAACGGCTATCCTTGTCTGAGCGGGACCTCTCCCGCGAGCCGTGCCGACCACCCGAGCCCGAAGGCGTACGGGCGGTGTCTCTCGACCGGTGCCGACCGACCCCACTCGGAGGCGCGGACGGACTGGTGCCCTGTGATTCCAGAATCGCTAGCATCTGCTTCCCGAAGGAAGCCCATTCCTCCGGTGTCGCTTGCATGGAGGGATAAGCGACCCGCCGACGGGCGGAGTCCTCGGAAGAGGACGGGGAAGGCGACCTATGCCGTCGCTTCCTGGAATGCCTAGAAGACGCGGAGGAGTGGCGAGACCGACTCCTGGAAGGAGACCCACTGGACTTCCGATGATGACGCGGAGAGTCTCCCATCGAGTCATCGGTCGAAAGCCCCGCAGACCTCGACTTACGGGGCTTAGACACCCTGCCTACCGACAGCTTCTTCTTGCGTTCCCGCAAGGCCTTTGCAGTGAGCGACTGGCAGTCGACACAGTCATCCATATCCTGGGCCTCCCCGAGGCACCAGAGGCAGGCGTTGTGCGAATCCGTGACCGACATCTTGGACCCACAGTCCCCGCAGTTCTTGAAGCCCGGACACGGGGTCGAAGATGAGTAAGACATCGCCACGAACAGGTCTTCACAACAAACCGAACAGATTCAACGAACCGAGAATAGAAAACAGCAAACTCCAACGAGTCGAGGCGTACCGAGATTCACGAAGCGAACACGTTCGCGGAAAAAACAGAACTGAGGCTATGGGCGTCGTGCGTCCTACTTCTCACATCGGGTGAAGTCGGCCGTCAGAGGAGGTCGTCGAGGACGGCGCATCAACGTCATCGACGCAGGCGCCAAAGATTTTCCGAAGCAGCACAGCTGTGGACATTACCTGTCATAGATATGGAATATGTCGGAGGACCCAATCCCCTCGAACATATCCATTGATGAATCGTTGGTGTTGTTCAAAGGTCGCCTAGTATTCATGCAATACATTCCTAGCAAGAGATCACGATATGGGATTAAAATGTACATGTTGTGTGAAAGTACCACTGGGTATGTCAGCAGCATGAGAGTCTACACCGGTAAAGACTACCCTAAACCCTCCGGGCTTCCCAGCCCATTTAGGGACAAGTGAGAAGATTGTTTGGGATCTTCTCACACCATGGCTCCACAAGGGACATCATTTGTATGTAGACAGTTTCTACACTGGAATTCCACTGTTCAAGGAATTGTTCAATGTGGGCACACTGGCATGCGGTACAATCCGCAGTAACCGCAAAGGCTTCCCCAGACAACTTGTGTGTAAGAAGTTGGACAAGGGACAATGTATGGCATTGCGGCAGGATGAATTGTTAGCAGTGAAATTCTGCAACAAAAGGGACGTGTACATGCTAAGTACTATTCATGATGAAAGTACTTCAGCTGTCCCTCTGCGCAGGCAGACTCAGCAAGTGTTGAAGCCCAATTGCATTCTGGATTATAACAAGTACATGGGTGGAGTAGACAAAAATGACCAAGTGCTTGAGTCATACCACGCTGAACGCAAGTCGCGTTTCTGGTACAAAAAGTTAGCCACACACATTGTGCATATGGCAACGTACAATGCTTATGTGGTGTACCGTGCAGCTACTCCAGAAAACAACCTCTCCTTTTTGGATTTTGAATTAGCAATTGTTCAATCTCTGGCTAATGTTCATGTACAAATTCCCTCCTTTCCAGAGGTCGAAGATGTGGCCAGATTGCAAGAGCGACACTTTGGTGATTATGTTCCTCCCACTGCCACGAAGGCACAACCGTACCGAAAATGTAAGGTGTGTACAAAACAAGGAAAGAGGAAGGATACTCGGGTGCACTGTCCCCATTGCCCTTCCCAGCCTGCCCTCTGCTTTCAGCCTTGTTTCCTTTTGTATCATACAAAGGAAAATTATTGGGAGATCGACTGATTTCCAAAAATGCCCATCATTCCTTGAAAGGGACCCTTAGCCACTGAAATCGTGCATGTCTTATAAAGGAATGGCACTCTTGAACCCTGCCCTGGAGGTGTACCTTCAATGAAAACGCAACATGATGTCAACTCACTTCACTTGATTTAGCGTGCATTCACGAGCATTGCTAGTCCTGCTTCCTCCACTTGAGGCCTGCCATGGAAAGGCAACCACAGCCGTAGCTTTCCCTTGAGGCCTGCCTACGAAATTTACATCAGTCTAGATCCTCAGCTCAAAGGAACGCTAATCAGGCTCCTTCCATTGGAGGCGTGCCTGCGAAATAGTAATCATTACAGGTCCCTGTACTTGAGTTGTGCCATGCGGGTCATTCCCCTTTGGCATGCTTTGGCAAGCAATGCTAGTCCTGCCCCCTCCACTTGAGGCATGCCTGGGGAAGAGACATCACCCCCGGTACCTTTCACTTCAGGTCCGCCTCATAAGGAAAAGGCAGTCTAGCTACCTCTGCGCGTGGTGTGCCTTGCAAAGTAACGCAATGCTTGTTTCTTCCAAAGCAGGCGCATCTTGGAAAGAAATGCCACTCTAGCTCCCTCCACTTGAGGTGTGCCTTGGAGTAGATGGGGACAGCACTCTGGTTTACTCCCCTTTGGCATGCTTAGGCAAGCAATGCTCGTCCTGCCCCCTCCACTTGAGGCCTGCCTGGGAAAGAGACACCACCCCCGGTACCTTTCACTTCAGGTCTGCCTCATAAGGAAAAGGCAGTCTAGCTCCCTCTGTGCGTGGTGTGCCTTGCAAAGTAACGCAATGCTTGTTTCTTCCAAAGCAGGCGCATCTTGGAAAGGAATGCCACTCCACCGCCTCTAGTTGAAGCGTGCCATGGAGGAGAAGGGTGGAGCACTCTGGGTCACTCCCCTTTGGGGTGTCTTGGCAAGATACGCTAGTGCAGCTTGCTCCTGTTCGGGATTGCCGTAGAAAAAAACGTCTGGAAAGCCCCATCCGCTTCCGGCTTACTTTGGAAAGGAACCCGAATCTGGTTCCTTCCACCTAAGGTTTGGCATGCAAAGAAAGGCCAGTCCCGCTCCCTCTACTCAAGCGGTGCGTTGTGGAAGACCAGAACACCATTCCGGTTCCCTCCACTCAAGGGGTGTCTTCAAAATAATACAAGCCAATTTGGCTCCCTCCCTTGAGGTCTAAGTGTCATGAAAGTGGTACTTGGACACCAACTATGTTGGCAGCGGTGTCTTGCGTACCTCGTAACATCCTGCCTTGTTTATTGTTTTACTGCGAGTAATGTTATGTGTGGTGTAAGTGACACGTCTTCTGTAGGAATGAATTGGATATGATTGGTGTGTGAATTAGGTAAAGATACAAAGAACATGCAGATGCAATTTCTGTGAATGCACTTTTCCAGCACTGCAGAAATTATTGTCATGTTGCAGGGTGGGTGTTTTGTGTGGGTACGGTTGAACATAAGAATGTTTGCTCATAGTTGCTATGGGCATACTCAAAGCTGGTGTGGAAGATAGCGCCTGTAGGACAGGGTAGCCAAGTGAGCCAGTATGCACTTGCTATCAGTGTCCACATGTGATTGCAGGCACAAAGTTTGCATGCAGACACAGTTGCTATACAATTGCTGCCAAATGATATTCAAGATATTGCTAGAGACACAGTTGCATTGTAAGCACATGTCCACGTGGTATAAGTGTGTAGATATGCTCATGTGTAGATACACTTGCTCTGGTGCTAGTGATTTGGTAAAAGTGCAACTGCTGAAATGGATACCAACTGACTGTAGACACGAAAGGGATACGAATGGCCAGTGATGCGGTGGGTGCCTTGTCGTGGCATCACTGCTCACAAGGACGATCCTTCTTGTGCTACACAAGGTTTCTCCTTGTGCTAAATCTCACCTTGCGTGTCCAACTGCATTGTGACTGGTATGTATGGGAAGTGTGAGGAAAGGTACATGTGAAATGGCTTACTACCAGTACTTTACTGTTTCCTGAGAGCACTACACAGAAGTTACTATACAAAAGATGTACCCATTGCCACTCAGGTACGACACCTGCACACAAGAGGTCTGCCTCTCATTGGGACACGTGTGGGGACGCGGGAAGGTAGGCCACGTGTTGTTGGCGGTGTGTTTCGGTGAGTGGCCAGAGGGAAATATCTGAGAATTGTCTGCATTTCCAGCCAATTTCAGAGACATTTCGCTGTGTGCACTCACCGAAACACATCGCCACCAACAGATGTCATACCTTCTCGCGTTCCCACAGGTGTCCCGAGGAAAAAGGTACCTCATGTGTGGGTGCACCTACCGGGGGCGCAAAAGGAAAAGGGTAACCCGCTGGTAACCCCAAGCCTTTCGCCATAGCACAATTTGTTCATGTGGGCAGCCTACAGATTTGGGCCTAGAGTGTTGAAGCCAGCAAGGAAAACAGGGAACCCCATGCATTTCCCAAAAGAGGACACCCGTGGGAATGCGCAGAGGTCTGACTTGCGCGAAGCGGCCCAGAATTTATTACCCAGAACCCCAGACAAAGTGAACATTGTGTTTTTTCCCCACCAAATATCACACTTTGTCGGGGATTGTGGCTAATAAAAACTGGGGCAATTTGCGCAAGGCAGACCTCTGTGGATTCCCAGGGGTGTCCTCTTTTGGAAAATGCATGGGGTTCCCTGTTTTCCTTGCTGGCTTCAACGCCCTAGGCCCAAATCTGTAGGTTGCCCACATGAACAGAATGGGCAGTGGCGAAAGGCTTGGGGTTACCAGTGGGTTACCCTTTTCCTTTTGCGCCCCCGGTAGGTGCACCCACACATGTGAGGTACCGTTTTCATCGGGACACCTGTGGGAACGCGGGACGGTAGGCCATGTGCTGTTGAGGGCGTGTTTCGATGGGTGAGCTGAGCAAAATGTGTGGAAAATGTGTTAATTTTCCCACATTTCGGACTTTGCAGGGGTGTCTGGGTAATACATTCTAGGGCGATTTGCGCAAATCATACCTCTGCGGATTCCCACGGGTGTCTTCTTTTCGGAAATGCATGGGGGTCCCTGTTTTTCTTGGTGGCTGCAACACCCCAGGCCTAAATCTGTAGGTTGCCTCCTCAAACCCGTTGGGGGGATAGCAGTGGTTTAGCCTTATTCCTTCGCGCCCAGGTAGGTGCACCCACACATGTGAGGTACCGTTTTCATCGGGACACCTGTGGGAACGCGGGACGGTAGGCCATGTGTTGTTGGGGACGTGTTTCGATGGGTGCGCCGAGCGAAATGTGCGGAAAAAGCGTTTTTCCCCCACATTTCGGAATTTGTGGGGCTGTCTGGGTAATAAATTCTGGGGCGATGTGTGCAAATCATAACTCTGCGGATTCCCACGGGTGTCCTCTTTTCAGAAAGGCATGGGGTTCCCTGTTTTCCTTGGTGGCTTGGACACCCAAGGCCCATATTTGTATGTTGTGCCGGTCGGCAGAATGTCTGAGATTCCGCTCTGAAAACAGACTTGGGGTTACTTGTGTTTTAGGCTTTCCCCTTGGCGGCCAGGTAGGTGCACCCACACGTGAGGTATCGTTTTCATCGGGACACCTGTGGGAACGCGGGACGGTAGGCCATGTGTTGTGTTTGTGTGGTTTTCATAACGTTTTGACCCATTTGCTGGTGCCCTTTGTCTCACAACCCTTTCATTTCCCAAATGTGACCTACATTTAGTTGCTGCTTTAGCCACCATACACTTTTGTAACCTGCACAAGTCACCTACCCTTGAAAAGGTCTGCCTGTGCTATTTCAAAATATGTATGCTTGCCATTCCTCACCACATTGGTTTTCCCGATTTACACATGCCAGGTGCGTCTGGTCAGGCCGTGAGCGTAAAACTCCTGTGTACCATGGCTCAGTGTTTGGCTTGTGGTATTGCTTGTTTTGTAAAACACTACAAAAAATGTGTGCTCTCCTAACTGCAAGATTCGGGGGAATGTAGCGGAGCATTGCTTTTCTCAAAATTCATAGAAGCCATTGCCGTACTAAGCCAACCATGTCCAACACATACCTTTTTTTTCGGTCATTTTCCCGCTTTTCCCCCAATCGATGGCAGTTTCCCCTACCTAGTTGTTGCCTGACCTACGCAAATCACTCCTTCCTAAACTTGGAATTTTGTCTACTTTTCAGAAATATATGCCTTTCTGTCCTCCAATTCGGCTTTCCTGCCCTTTTCTTCCATTCCGTCCATGCATGTCCAATTGGCAAAAATGGCCAAAATCGCCTACCTCTCACAAAACGGTTGATAACCACATCAAAATATTTTTTTTCCATTTCCACTCAACCTGTTCTTGAAAGCCAGGAAATTGGGGAACTCAGCACAGCAAACCATTTGTTCCTAGCTCTTACAAGGAAAAAACCACAGGCTTCTTTGTACATCATTTTATTGGCATTTTTTGAAAAAAGCCAAAATGTTCGGCTTTTTCCTTATTTTCTCTCACCCCCCCACAGCAACCTGGGATTCCTGGGTGGCATTACGACCGCCTACATGTGGGAAAAAAGGAGCCAAATTTGGCCGAGATATCTCATGTAACAAAAAAGTTACAAGCCATTGAATGGCCACATACCGAAATCACCAAAAAAGGCCCTGGCACTGGGGAGAAATACCCATGGCACTTAAAGGGTTAAGAGGGGAAGCTATGACTCTCTTCCATCCAATTGACTCCTGCTTCAAGCTCTTTCTCTCTCATCCAGAGGATCCTCTTGCACTGCAGCCCTGTGTGCACCCTTACATTCTCCTGGACCATGCACTTCAACTGGAACAGATATGGGTACCCCGGTTGCCTCTGCTAGAAACTGGACAACAATGCCCCTGCTTTTCCCAAGTGAATGCTCCATTGTGGGCGCTTTTGCTGGGTCCCTGCAGCCGTCGCAGAACCCTTCTGCAGTTTTTTGTCATGAACTAAGCATCACAGTCTTGTCCTGAAGGGCAAATATTGAGATAACTTGCAGATACTGTTCTGTTACCCACCATACTCCTACGTCCCGTCCCCTTTCCTCCATACTGTATGGGCGTCCCTCGCTAGGGACGGGAGCCAGAACCTTTTTCACCAGAAAAATCATCTTCACATTTAAATTTAGATGCATGCAGGAATGCGGCTATGGGAGCACGCGCTCCCCTGACTCCGCCCACGGGCGCCACTCACCAGTCCTCTTTTCCGCATCAGTGGGAACGGACGCTTTCACCAGCGCTCCTGAGTTAGGCCTCTGGCCTAGTAATTCAATGTGTTCTTTCCCGAGAAGTATTGTTGTCTCTTTCCTTTTCAATTATCAGGTACTGCTTTGTCCTCTGGCGCCACGCTCCTCCCCCGCGCATGTTGACGTGGGCGTGCTTCAGCAGGTGTCCAGCTTGCGAGGGTCCCTTCGCAACGTCTGACCCCCACGCCCTCTGACTCCGATACCTTGGCCCAGACCACGTCGCGGATGGCTGTAACGCATGCAATGCCTTGACTTCACGCACGCTCAAGAACAAACTAGCCAGGTGGCGGGAGCTTTTCGGAAGATAGCCTCGAGAGGACCTCAAACTGTTTGTGAAGCAGAAGACCAGGCCCAAGGTAGGTGCCCTGTTCTCCTCCGCACGCCGCAAGGGTGTCTACTTCCCAAGGAAGCGTCCAAGCGGGAGGGACCCACCAGGTCCCAATACCAGCAACAGCCCCTAGTCCGCTCCAGCTACCGGCCAGCAGACCGAGGGGTCGCAAGATCCCACTGGTGCTACCACTGAGGGGCCGCAAGTCTCCATTACTGGGTCCCAACCAGAGGGCCTACGCCCTAACACCGGACCCATGTCTGAGGGGGCAACTGCATGCAGCACTACCAGCAACACAGCCCAGGGCACGCTGCCTACCAGGCCCCGTCCTGAGGTGCAGGGTAGGCCACAACCACCCCCGATCAACGTACTGGTGGAAGCCGGTGCCAGCTCGCTAGTTCCACAACGCAGGCACGTGGCACGGAGCAAGACAAAATGGCGGCTCACCCGACGCCTTTTCCCTTCGGAGACCAGCCAGGGGAAAGAACTTCCAGGTGGGATTAGTCAACCCCTGTCACTTGGTCTACATCCTATCCATCCACTTCTCACTGCAGGTATACTTCACCCTATGCAGTGAAACAAGGCTTGGCCCGACCCCTTCCCCCATCAGCCACTCCTCCAGCCTGTGAAGACAGGTTTTTCAAGAAGTTCCTCACACTAATGAGATCTCTACAGATGGGTACCATCCTCAGGGATGTGATCATGGACATGCTGACATGATCTCTGCTTCCAAAAGGTCAGGGTTTTCCCAACTCCCTTGGAAGCAGATCCATAACCCAGGTTCCGAGTGCCAACCAGTCCCAATTGGGACCTTTTGGACCCAGTCCTGGCGCCAGTGGCACCAGGCTCATAAATATGCCCAGTCCCAGCGCTGGAAGCGCCGGGCTCATAATGCTTGGGTGGACTTACCTTCAGCAGACCATGCTGCTTACTTGCCTGCCAGTTGAGCCTCTGATCCTCTTCTGTTTGGAACTACTTTTCCTGTTGGGTGGGGCTGGAGCCACTCCCTAGATTCAGAACACTGGAACTCTTCTGGAAGGCAGGAACTCTTTTCTTACCAGGAACTCTTTTCTTACTTAGGCGTGGCTGTGGAAGGAGACACCTAAGCACTACAGGAGGCTATTTAAACCACACCCGGTGGATGAATCTTGCTTTGCGTTATTCTGCAACCTCTGCAGCAGAACGCTCATCGTGTCTTCTGCATCCGGTCCTGGGCCTAAGGAAAAAGGCTTACCATCCTGAATCCAGTCTTCAGTAACACCTATAAAGACAACAAAGAATAGGTTAGCATTCCGGCATCTGAAAGGCAAAGGCTTACCATCCTGAATCCAGTCTTCAGCAACACCTATAAAGACAAGAAAGAACAGGTTAGCATTCCGGCATCTGAAAGGCAAAGGCTTACCATCCTGAATCCAGTCTTCAGTAACACCTATAAAGACAAGAAAGAACAGGTTAGCATTCCGGCATCTGAAAGGCAAAATCTTACCAACTCTTCGCACGCTCCGGAGGCCTTCGGCGCTGCATCCCGCATCTGAAAGACAAAACAAGGTGCGTTTAAAGACATTGGGGAACTTTAATACTCACGTGCCATTACTCCTTTCCACATCTAATCCAGTGGGTATTCCGGCACCCTGCAGCCGCTCCGAACTCGTACCTGCAAAATAAAAAGACAGTTAGAGCGCATCGTGAAGCAGGCAACAAGCGCTTACTTACGTGCTTCCAGGCGCTTCTATTCATCACACGGGCTCCATCTTCAACTCACTTCAGCCTGTCATCCGCCATCGCCGGAACCCTGCAAAACAAGAGACATCATTACTAAAGACTTTAAAGACATTTGAATGACTTGAAACTTACCGTTCGTGCAGTAAACGACGGACAGCAGTCCTCTGAAGTCAAGAGGCCTGCGCTACCTATCCAGTGAAGAAACTGGTTACAGCACCCTGCCCCGAGGCAGATGGAGAGCTCGGCATTCACTTACCTAAGGTGAGAGCGTTAACCTTTGGGGGTCTACAGGAGAGGAGAAGAGGAAAGAGATAGGGACACCCCAATAACCCCAGTTCATTAACCCCATATTTTCTATCTGCAGACATCTTACTCTACACGTCAGGCATACAGTGCACAGAGGTCCAGCCCAAAGAGCCAACCGGGTGCTACACATCACCTTTGAAGATACGGTAGTCGCCCAGTCAAGACCGGCGCCTCTGCGAGAATCAGGTGAGCGTTACACATGCTCCCTCCTGCTCAGCCGCAAGCACCCATGGCAAAAACCCTGGGTCCAGCTCAGCCCACGGCTCCCATCCCTGTACCAGTCACAAAAGCCCCGGCCCCCAAGCCTGTACCAGTTACGGCAGTCCCGGCTCTGCAGCCTCCGGCACTGATACTCAGCACGCCACAGCTGCCTTCTCCCATCACTCCTCCGGCTCCCCCGGAACTGCAGGACAGAACAGTGGACAACGAGGAGGATCACCCAGATACTGCATCGTCAGCCAAAGCTTTTCACAAACTGCTGACAGGCCTGGCTTAGTACCTAGAAATCCTGCAGCCACAGGTGGAACAACTGGAGGCGGGTATTCTGGATGAAGTTCTCACGCTACACCGTAATGCTAAAACGGGTATCCCACTTCAGAAAGACGTGGAAGCGGTTACAGGCATGAGATAAACATTTACATGGTACAGCAATTTACATAGATTACAGGTATAGGCAGCAGTTACATAAAATTTAGGCAAGGTGGCGGCCTTAGGGAGGTGAAGGTCTTCGAGGTGAGGGTAAATGCTATTCTTTGTTCAGTAACCAGCCAATAACCTGTTTCCTAAATATTGGAAAGGACTCAATAGTTTTAATGTTGAATGGAATGGTGTTCCAAAGTTGGGAGGCAAGCACTGTGAAACTAGCGCCACCTGCTCTTTTTAGGGCAAATCTAGGCACTGACAGGCATAGGGAGTTGGAAGATCTGGTGGTTCTGGCGTCGGTTTTTAAGGTAAATTTACTGGTGAGGTACGGTGGGGCTAAGTGGTTAAGGGACTTGTAAGTGAGGCAGATAGTTTTGAGGTCAATTTTTTGCTGTATGGACAGCCATTTACACGCTTTCCTGGTTGTGGAGATGTGCTCTCGCTTAGGGATGTTAAGGGCTGCGCGTAGGGTATTGTTTTGGAGAACCTGGAGTTTGTTGATTATGGATTGGTTGGCTCCTAGGTACAGGCTATTGCAGTAGTCCAGTTTGGACTGAATGAGGGCTCTGGCAAGAGTGAGGCAACTGTTGGGGGATAGGAAGGGTCTACTAGCCCTGATAAGCTTACCCATGTAGGCAGTGGCTGAGGCGGTTGCGTTGATTTGTTTAGAGAGGTTGGTATTGGCGTCTAGGTGGAAGCCTAGGGTTTTCACACTCTTAACAATGGGGTTCGTATTACCATCTATGATAATGTTATTGTAGCAAGGACTGAGTTTTGACAGGTTGTTGGAGGAGCCGACTAGAAGAAGCTCTGTCTTCTCATCATTCAGGCACAGGCGGTGGGTGGCCATCCAAGCCTGAATGATGGAGAAGATTTTGTTAATCCGGGTAACGTCCGCATTGTAGTTGCCCGAGATGGTGAGGAGGATCTGGGTGTCATCTGCATAATTCCTGTAGGTGACACCCAGACGGTCCAATTTGTCGAATAGCGGCTTTGTAAATATATTATACAAAGTGGGGGAGACACAGGAGCCTTGTGGAACTCCGCATGTGATGGGGATAGGGTCCGCTGCTACTCTTGTGGAGAAGACACGCATGGTTCTGTTTGACAGGAAGGATTGTATCCATGAGGAGGCAGAAGAGGAGAAGTGGGCTGCGCTAGACAGGTGGCTGCAGAGGATTTCGTGGTCGACTAAATCGAAAGCCGCTGAGAGGTCTAAGAGGAGAAGGATTGCGGCATTACCTTTGTCTTTGATTTCATCAACCTGGCTTTTGAGGTCAACCAGAGCGGTTTCTGTTCCATGTTGAGGTCTGAAGCCAGATTGACGTATGCCTAGCAGTTGGTTCGATTCTAGGTACTTCTGAATCTGGATGTAGGCGACTGTCCAGAATTTTCAGCAGGAAAGGGACAGTGGTGATGGGTCTATAATTAGTCGGTAAGGCTGGGTCTAGTGATTGTTTTTTTAATATAGGGAGGACCCAGGGTTGTTTTAGGTTGCTGGGGACAAAGTTATTAGTGAATGAGAGGTTAATTAGCTTGGTGATAAAAGGGGAGAGGTCTCTGGCTGCTGATAGAGAGGAGACTAGTCTGCAGCCTAGTAGTGATTTAGAGATGATTGCTACGCCTCCTCCTTTGCCATTAGTTCTGTCAGCTCTGAGGATGGAGTAATTGGTGGGAATAGCTAATGATAAGTGTGGTCCTGATGCCTCATGTAGCCAAGTTTCCGTTAGGGCAAGGAAGTCGAGATCATTGGTTAAAATGGTGTCGGCAATTTCTGTTGAGTGTGCGGCCAGGGATCCAACATTGAGTAAGGCTCCTTTAAGAGGGAGTGGTTCAGGCTTATTGGGGGTCTTTAGGTTCTTTTTTGTTTTGGTATTGAATTTAGTGGGGTGGATGCTAGTTGTATGGGGGATCCTAGTGCCTAGTCTGTTGTCGCGGGCTGTGATATCCGGGTAGGTTGAACATAAGAGTTTTGGAGATTTCAGAGTGGGAGGCACAGTGTGGCTTGGGGCACTGAGTCTGCTGAAATTGGGAGTTTTGTTAGAGATAGTATTGTCTGGGGAGCTGTTGTCTACGGAGGAGGAAGGGTGAGGGAAGTGATTGGGATGGAAGGGTGGCTGGGAAGGTAGGAAGGGCGTAGGGCAAGGGATTGGGTGGTGCATAGGACATCCAAGATTGGCTAGGCCATCGTTGAAGGTTATGAAGTTGTTACCGCTGCAGGGTACATAGTCCGGCATGATGCAAAAAGGGAACATGGTGAGAGTTAGCCAGGTGATCATGGTCTGGGCGCAGGGTTGCACGATGCAGGTGAAGTACACTTTGGGCTGGGTTGCAATGGGGTGGTGCCTAGATTGGAAAATACCCGCTAAGGTTGCCTGTTGTGAGGCCACAGCTAGGTGTGCATGCTAGGCAGGCGTAAGTAGGCACATAGAGACACAGAGATGGGTCACTAAATCTAGGATCTAGCACCTAGGATTTTCTATCAATCTCAAAACGTTGCAGTTGGTGCCGACACAGAGCCTCACCTTCCTGGGACTTATCTGGGATACAAGCTCCGAGAGGATCTTCCCCTCGGAGGACAAGATCATAGCCATAAAGAGGGCCACTGGGCATTTTATCAACAGAGCATGGACCTTGCCATGGTGGTACCAACACCTGTTGGGAGTTATGGCTGCATGTCTTTTCACAGTGCCACATACGAGGCTCAAAATGAGGCGGTTGCAGCTACATTCCTCAGGCTCCTGGAATCAAGAGAAGGGTTTGCAGGCAGAGTAGGTCAGCATACCACAACAGCTCCACCAGGATCTGATCTGGTGGGGTACGGACAACAACCTGCGGATAGGCAGGTCCTTCAGGCAATCAACACCTCAGGTCACCATTATTACAAACTCATCCCATGTAGGGATGGAGAGCTACCCAGAAAAACCAGAGCACCTATGAGTATGGTCCAGGCAGGAGCAGATGGCGCACATCAACTGGCTCGAGATGATGGCTATCCGGCTTGCTCTCAAAGTCTTTCTACCTAACATCACAGTTAGGGCGATTCTCATTCAAACAGACAGCTCCACATGCATGTATTATATCAACAAGCAGGGTGGCACCCGGTTCCCTTCCCTCTGCAGACTGGTTGTCAACATTTGGGAGTGGGCTCTGGTGAACAACATACACCTGTCAGCAGTCCACCTCCCAGGGGAGTCCAACCTAGAGGTGGACAGGCTCAGCAGGATGGGCGCGGACAACTACGAATGGCATTTGTACGAGCAGGTCCTTCAGGGGATCTTCAACAGGTGGGGTCATCCGCAGGTGGACCTCTTCGCAACCAGTGCCAAAAGGAGGTGCCCTCAGTTTGCCTTCTGGCAGGGGCAAGGCAGGCGTTCGCTGGACGACGCAATGCAGATCCAGTGGAACAACATGACCGATTACGCTTTCGCCCCACTCCCCTGGTGCAAAGAGTCACCTGCAGGATCAGGGAGTCGAGGGGCCTTCGGATCATCCGGATAGCCCCATGGTTGCCAGCACAACCCTGGGTCTCGGAGCTGCTCAGCCTGTCGGACCAGGCCCCCATACATCTCCCGCTGGGCCCAGCACACCTACTCTCTCAGCAGGGGGGAAAAGTCATCTACCTCTTCTCGCAGAAGTTAGCCCTCGCAGCGCGATTCCTGAACAGGTCGCCCTGAAGCATCTGCACACGTCACAGGCTAACCTGGCCATTATACAGGGGGCTCGGAGTATCGCCACCAGGAGCCAGTACAAAAGCAAGTGGACCAGGTTCTGCCACTGGGCAGAATCCAAGGAAATTGATCCTTTGACTTGCACGTTGGATGACGTGCTCTGTTTCTCGGCACAATTCGCACACTCAGGCGTGCAAGTAGACATGTCACAATTATCTGGCAGCCATTGGAGCTTACAAGAACTCTCAGGAGGAGGTATTCTCATACTCTAATCTGGTGGTTAAGAGGCACTTAGCAGGCTTGACTAGACTATAGCCATCTATCAAGAAACTGCACACGGTGTGGGACCTCAATGTGGTACTAGTGCATAAACCATTAGAGCCAATGGCGTCCGCGGACATCAGGCTAGTAACCATTAAGACGGCCATCCTAGTGGGCCTTACCTGAAGCCACCAGCGCCTCGAATCAGTGCGATCCTGGCGCTGGTGGCTTCAGAGCCATATACATTTCATAAGGACAAGGTGGTGCTCAGAACACACCCCGCTTTCTTACCCAAGGTCACCTCCTCCTTTCACTGAAATGAGGAGAGGGGGTTAACGACTTTCTTCATGGACCCTAAGAATGATGCTCAGAGGGCACTAACACGGTCTAGATGTCAGACGTGCTTTAAGATTCTGCAAATCAGATGCCCTCTTTGTCACCTTTGAGGGATCATAACCCGGCTGTCAGGCCTCCAAGGCTTCCATAGCAAGGTGGATGCTTATGGCCATCAAGGAGGTATATGAGGTATATGTCCCACCATCCTCTCCCCTAATAAAACCTGTATCATTAGACAATCTTAATACTGTCGACTCGTCAAAGGGGACTGAGGAGTAGCGCCAGTGGGCAGAGTCAGGTGAGCGCATGCTCCCAGGGCTGCGTCCCGCATCTAAATTTAAAGGATTAGATTATTTTTCTAGTCAAAAAGGTTCTGTCTGACGTCCCTAGTGAGGGAAGCCCATACAGTATGGAGAAAAAGTGACTATGGACTAGGAGTACGTTAGTCACTACGGTGAGTAACTTATACTTTTTTGAGGGTGGCCATCTGTGAACCTGCTGACCTGCCGAGATCACTAGATATATGCACTCGGAAACTGCTCTCCTGGATGCCTGTGAAGACATGCTTGCAAATCTTGACTAATTCTGCTGTTTTCATTCTTCTTGATCTCTCCTCTGCCTCTGACACAGTCAACTATTCTATCCTCATAAAACTGCTCCAAGATACCCTTGGCATCACAGACCGGCACTGGATTGGCTGACCTCTTCTCACTAACCAGCCCTTCCAGTTGCAGCTCCACCATCTCACTTCTCTACCTGGGGCGTCCGCCAGGGCTCTATCCTATCGCCACAGCTCGTCAATATCTACCTCACCCCTCTTGCTCCCCTGATCTCCTCCTCCTCCTCTCCTAATTTCCAGTGTTATGCTGAGGGACACACAGCTTACCTTCAAACTTCCCTCTTCTTCTTCCTCCTCTCATTCCCGATTGCTTGTCCGCTATTCAGGCACGGTGTGTGGCTAACGACCTCTGTCTCAATACCAGTAAGACAGATCCTTTCAATCAGGACTCCTGCACCCCGTTTCCCTCCTGCCCTCGTCATCCTGCTACCTTCACAATCCCGTGAGGCTAAAAACCTTGGGGTCATCTTCGTCGACTCTCTCCTTCACCCCTCACATCTTCGACCTTGCCAAGAAGGCCCACTTCCAGCTTCACCTGCTTAGAGGCATTCTCCCTTTCCTCACCTTTCACCAGAAGCTCAATGCTTCCAGAGCTCTGCTCCTCTCTAGGCTGGACTATTGCAACACACTCTTCGTCAATCTCTCCCTTTCCTCTATAGGCCCCCTTTAGCTAATCCAGAATAGGGCTGTAAGACTTATCCTTGGCCTCGAACCCAGGGACCGTATCTCTCCAGCCCTAAGAACTCTCCACTGGCTTGCGGTGGCCACAAGGATCAAATGTGAGACCCTCTGCATCATCCACAAGGCGTTCTGGCACATGGGACCACGCTATCTCCAACTCTCTCTCTCTAAATACTTCCCTGCCAGTGCCCTCCGCTCCTCTAACTCCAACTCTCTGCATATCAAACGCTTCTACAAGCAGAATGTGGGAGGCAGGTCTCTTTTTTGGGCTGGGCCCTCTCTTTGGAATAGCCTCCCTGCACCTCTCAGACTTGAGCCAGACCTCTAAATTCTGGAAACTTCTCAAAAGTTTGCTTTTCTCTACCTCTTTCCCTCCTTTGCTAATCATCCCTCTGCCGCTGAGACTGGCAACCTGGACCTTCATGAAACTCACAGGGTATCAGGCTCCTACCGACTGGACACCAGCACCCCCGACCGGCTTAACAGCAATGCCCTAGCGGGCCCCCTGCCCTCCAGCTGTGCATCCCAACATTAGGATTCCCCTGCCCTAGCACTTAGCCAGTCCCCCCCCCCTCAGCACTTCCTTCCCGGGCTCTCATCAGCACTTGCCCATACCTTGTCCACCCTCCCCCATCTCCTGCATTTCTCTTCATTGCACTTGCACGTCCGAATGCCACAAGGGCCAGTAGGACCACGATTGTATATTTACTGTCCTTTGCCATTATTATTTACTTCCTTGTTTCTTCAAAATTGTGCCTTGTGACGCATGGAAACACTATTTTGTTGTATAGGCACCCAATAAATGCTCAATAAATAAAATAAATGCATTCTTCTGTCAATAGAGGCTTTTGTGGGCAGTCCTTCGCTCAGGAACCAGAATTGCCACCTGCACAAAACCCGGCATCTCAGCTCTCCTTTGCTCAAGCTATGAACTGCTTCCTCAGGGCTCAGCATTGAGTGGGTTACAATCTCATCCTGTCACCAGCCTGTAGGTTGACACCTCTGCAGCTCCCCCAGAACTCTGGTAAACATGTATGTTCACTATAACAGATGCTGCCTACTGACCTTGTCTTGGTCAAGCCTATGGGCACATTTTTTAAACCCCCTAACCAAACTATAAGCATTTCTGTATTTTATTTTAATGAAATTGTATTGAATATCCATTTAGATTGGGGTTTGAGATTTTTACAGAAACTTTACTCTTTTGTATATGCATTGTTTGATTTTTAAAGTACTTGACTGCTTTGCAGTGATTTTCTGTTTCGCAGCTTTATGTAACAAATACTACTTTCAGTAATATACTATGCAAGCCTACCTTTGGCAGACATGTAAACTCTATCTAATGATCACCCCTCTACACCCAAGAGTAATGCCAGACTGTTTAGTCTTCAGGACTAAGTAGGACTTCACTAAGGGAATATGTTGATTTTCTCAAGCCTTAACCAGAGGACTTGTAGAAAAATCCTCCCAACATGCATGTTTATCAGAGACATGCATGTCTTCCCAGAGTTCTGGCGAATCACCTTCTGTGCTCATCTAGGTTTACATGCACCCACAGAGGTTTCTTTAGAATTTCTTGGACAAATATCTTGCATGTGAAATGTATTATGCAGGCCTTCAGGCTTCAACCATTTGTCATCAGTGCAGTCTGTATTTCAATCCTTTTGCCCCCCCTTTTGTTCCTTACATGACCAGGATATTCTAGCTCAAACTTTATATTGCCATACAAGTTAATATGAACACAAAACAAACAATGCATGCAATGTGGTAACTTTCCAGTCATTGTGCCTCATTATGTCTTTGCTGGTCTGGAAACAAGGGTGCCGGTAGGCGGGCCGCTGAGCCCGACAGGTCTGACCCTGCTGGGCACAGTGGCCACGGTAGGCAGACTCTTCACAGAAGTGCTGGCACCGTTAGCAATGGTGCCGCCGCTTCCGTGAACCCATTCCCGTGGAGTCCTATGGGACTCCACGGGAATGGGGAACAACATTTACCGGCACCTATCTTGCCGGTCCGAGGGGACTTGTAATGTCCAAGCTAGGTGCCGATAAAATGTCACGAGTCTGGCGGCAACCCATCGGAAGCACCGACAGGGTTACCGCCAAAATTGTAATGAGGCCAAATGTCTTTTCCCATTGAACACCAAAGCATTTCAAAAGTAAGGTTTAAGTAACTTACCTTTAACTATTGTTCTCCAGCATGGGTCTGGCATGGATTCACATGCGCATGAATATTCCCCATCAGGCTGGGAATCCTCGGTGAAGGAAAAAACTGCTTCACTTTCACTTAAAAACAGTATTTCTCCTCTAAACAAATCACTGTCCTCTGGGTCATACTGCCACCATCCAATGACAGTCCTCTCCCTAAACCCCTCCTCTGGCAGCCATCTTCAGACATGGTAAGCATGTAAAGTAGCAGTATGACCAAGAGCCGCAGCACAGGGGTCGGACAGAGGGTTTGGATGTGAATCCATGACAGACCCATGCTGTAGAACCATAGTTAAAAGGTGAGTAACTTATACCTTCTCCAGCATGGTGTTTGGCATGGATTCACATGCTCATGAACGAATACATAGCAGTACAACATTACACAACCATGGGAGGTGGCAAGGCACAACAGAAGCAATTACAATTACCCCTGGAACAGTCAACTCAACAGGTTGTGTAGCACTGCTTAGCCGACTCTGGACTCCTCACTGGAATCCCTGTCAACGCAGTAGAATTTCATGAAGGTGTGCGTGGAGTGGATTGCTCTGGTGGAGTGGGCTCTCGGGTGATCCGGCAATGATCAGTACGCCAACCGATAACAGTGAGTAATGCAGCTGGAGAGCCATCTTGAAATGGAAGCCTCGGACAAGGCCTTCCCATGGTTCACAGGACCAAAGTTCACAAAAAGCTTTGAGGTCGAAAACTCTTGTCACACAGAACTTAAGGGCATGAGCAACATCCAGCAAGTGCAAGGCCCTTTAGGATAGGTAACACCAAAGGCTCGTTGAGGTGGAACTCTGACAGAACCTTCGGCATGAAGGAGGGGTGCGTACGTAGCACCACCCTCGATTCGTGGAATGTCAGGTATTGCTGTTTGCAGGATAGGGCCTGTATCTCCCCCTACACGTTTGGCAGAGAAGATGGCCACAAGGAAAGCCGTTTTCCACAAGAGGAACTTGAGTGGGGCCTGATGCATAGGCTCGAAGCTGAAAGATCAAAAAAGTCCTTTGAGAATTCCTGGATGAGTCTGTGGGACCGCTGCCAGATGTATCTTGATCGATGCATATGCCAGTCCGGCCTTGGCCAAGGATACTAAGTATGGAAGGACCTGCAGAGCTGTGACCCCGAGCGGCATAATCTTCTGAGGCCGGCACCACGTCGCAAAACGCTTCCACTTGTGACCGTAGCACTTCAAGGTCGACAACGCCCTGGCCTTGGCGAGGACCCCCCTGCAGTTCACAGGCAACTCACATCCTCCAAACTCTCGGGCTGCAGGAGCCAAGCCCTCAGGTTCAGCAATCCTGGGTCGTGATGAAGGATTGCGCCTCCTTCTGTGGTGAGAAGATCCAGAAACCACTTGTAACTTGACCAGAAGCGACGCTAACAGGCTGAGAAGAACAAGTTACTTTCTTACCTGGTAACGTTCTTTCGATGGGATGGTCCAACGACGTATTCCATATCTATGACAGGTAATCACCACAGCTGTGCTGCTTCGGAAACTTTTTTCGGCGTCTGCGTCCTGCGTCGATGCGCCGTCGTTGAGGACCTCCTCCGACATCCAACGTCATCCGATGTGATAAGTAGGACGCACGACGCCCGTAGCCTCAGTTGTAGTTTTTTCCCCCCAGAACGTGTGACATCAGTCAACTGCCAGTCAGACACAAAGCCTTGCGGAACGTAAGCTGCAATCGCAAAAGAAATTAAGCAGCGGGGAAGGCAGGGAGGGAGCGATATGGAATATGTCATCGGACCATCCCATCGAAAGAACGTTACCAGGTAAGAAAGTAACTTGTTCTTCGAGGGGATTGGGTCCTCCGACGTATTCCATATCTATGACAGACTCTCAAAGCAGTACCAGATCAAGGAGGAGGGAAAGAATTTAGAATCAAAATTTAGACTTGCCAATCAAATAGCAGAGCAAAGGACCGCCTTGCCAAAGGCCAGATCCTGTCCCTGGATGGAATCGAGGGAATAGTGACGTACAAATGTATGTACAGTAGCCCAGGTGGCTGCATCACAGATGTTGCGAATAGGAACACCCCTCTGCAGGGCAGTAGATGCAGCCATACCCCTGGTAGAAAGGGCTCACAAGCCAGCCGGGGGGTCGTTACCCGCTAAGCGGTAACACTCCGAGATGGCCAAAATAATCCTGCGAGACAAAGTCTGTTTTGTCACAGCCTGTCCCAAACGCTTTCCAGCGTAACCAATAAAGAGTTGATCGTCCACTCTGACCCGGGACATGCGTGAAACATAAAAGCTTAAAGCTCTCCTAGGATCAAGCCTATGGAGCCTCTCCTCTTCCTTACCAGGATGCGGAGGAGGATAGAATGCCGGAAGAACAATCTTCTGGGCCAAATGAAATTCCGAAACCACCTTCGGAAGAAAAGGACGAACTCTAAGGACAACCCTGTCCTTATGAAATACAGTGAAGGGTGGCTTAACTGAAAGTGCCTGTAACTCACTCACTCTGCGAGCAGAAGTAACCGCAACCAGAAACACAGTTTTCAGAGTCAACAGCCTCAAAGGGCAAGAATGCAAAGGCTCAAACGGAGCACCCATAAGAAACTTAAGAACAAGGTTTAAATCCCAACCGGGCACCAGGAAAGGTGACGGAGGGAACACATTAGTGAGCCCTTTCAGAAACTGTGAAATTAAAGGGATTTTAAAGTAAGAACACTCTTCAGACGAGCGCTTAAAGATGGACAGCGCCGCCAGGTAACCTTTAATGGTACCCACTTGCAAGCCCCTGTGGGCCAAAGAAAGTAAAAAGGACAGAACCATGGGGATGTCACATGCAAAAGGATCCACATTCTGAACTCTGCAACAGTCGCAGAACTTACGCCAACGGTACAGAGACTTTGTTGCTGGCCTTCGGGCCAAGAGCAACACCGCCATCACGTCTTCAGGGAGGTACCAATCCTTATACCTCCACCTTTCAGAAGCCAAGCGTGAAGGTTGAGGGATCTGACCTCTGGATGGAGAACCCGACCCCCCTCCCGTGAGAGCAGATCGTCTCGGTAGGGAAGACGACGTGGAGGGCAGATGGACGAGTCGAGAAGGTCCGGGTACCACGTCCTCCGAGCCCACGCCGGAGCAATGAGGATCATCCGGGAACCGAACTTCCGTAACCTACGCAGCACTTGCGGGATGACGGGGACTGGAGGAAACGCGTACAGCAGGGGGAATGACCACTTCACCACGAACGCGTCTCCTAAGGCTCCTTTTGGAGGAAATTCCCACGAGCAGAACCTCTCGCACTTCCGGTTGACACTGGAGGCGAAGAGATCCACTTGAGGGGTCCCCGAAAAAGCGAAGATCTCCAGGAGAATCTCTTGAGCCAACTCCCACTCGTGAGAGATCGTGCTCTGCCTGCTCAGAGCGTCCGCCGTCACGTTTTCGTCTCCAGCCAGATGAACTGCCGAGATCGAAACTTCCTGCTGGATGGCCCAGGACTCGAGCTGCATCGCCTCCCTGCACAGAGGAAGTGACCCTGCCCCCCCCTTTTTGTTGAGGTAGTGCATGGCCACTGTGTTGTCCGTCAGGATCAGGACATTCTTTCCTCGCACAGTCGGCAGAAAAGCCTTCAGGGCTAGCCTGACGGCCCTCAGCTCCAACAGATTGATATGGAGTCTGGACTCCGACGGAGACCAACGACCGCTGACTGTCAGTCCGTTGGCATGAGCTCCCCATCCCGTGAGGGATGCATCCGTCACGATCGTCACCTCCGGCCAGGGAAGCCAAAACGGAGCCCCCTTTATCAAGTTGCCTTCGACGGCCCACCACAGAAGATCCCGGGCGACCGAGGGCGGCACCTGAACCGGGTCCGACAACCTGCCGGAGGACTGCGACCATTGCATCTTGAGTGCCCACTGCAAAGATCTCATCCGCAGGCGAACCTCTGGCACTAGAAGAATGCAGGATGCCATGAGGCCGAGCAACCTCAAGAACTCGAACGCTGGGAGCGTCTGGGGATGCTGAAACTTGTGCACCATCTGCTCAATGTGAAGAGCCCTCACCTGGGGAGAAAAACACTGCCCCAGGGAAGTGTCGAGCACTGCTCCGATGTAGTGGAGCCGCTGTGTTGGCGTCAAATGGGACTTCTGTAAATTGAGGGAGAAGCCCAGCCTGTGAAGGGAGTGGCAGGTGACGGACAGATGATCCAGGACTTGCTCGGCAGAGCTCACCCTGATCAACCAATCGTCCAGGTAGGTGTAGACGTGAATCCCCCCTTGCCTGAGATGCGCTGCCACCACCACCATGAGCTTGGTGAAAACCCTCGGGGCGGAGGTCAATCCGAACGGCAGGACCCGAAACTGAAAGTGCGAGTCGCCAACCGCGAACCTCAGGTATTCCTTGTGCTTGGGATGGATCGGCACATGGAAGTAAGCATCCTTGAGGTCGAAAGACACCAACCAGTCCTGAAGCTGAAGGGCCTGGAGGACTTGAGAGAGAGTAACCATCTTGAACTTGTCCTTCCTGAGGAGTTTGTTCAAACCGCGCAAGTCCATGATGGGTCTCAATCCCCCGTCTTTCTTCGAAATCAAAAAATAAGGGGAATACCATCCCTTGTTCCTCTCCGCTACAGGCACCAGTTCTATGGTGCCTTTCTCCAGCAGGGCTTGAATTTCCTGCGCAAGGAGCGGATCCGGACTCTGCAAAGAGAGGTTCCCCGGTGGATTGTCGCGAGGCCTGCACCGAAAAGGAAGACAGTAGCCGTGGGTTATGATCTCCAGAACCCACACATCTGAAGTAATGGCACGCCACTCTACAAGATGCTGCGCCAGCCTTCCCCCAACCGGCGAACCATGGGACATGGCCTCATGACTGAGTGGTAGCGGCTGCGGCGTTACCTGAAGGCAAAGAGGCAACTGCCCGAGCGGCCTTGGCACCACGGGTACCCTGTCGTCCACCTCTGGTACCCCTGCGTTGGCCTCTTTGACTGCCAGCTCCTCTCGCTTTACTGAAGGATGAGTAATAGCGAAAGGAACCACCCCTCCATTGCTGTCCCCTAGGATGAAAAGGCGGAGGTTGGCGAACTGCAGCGCCAACGACTTTGCTGCAGCTTTTGAGGTCTGAAACCTCTCAAGGCTCTCGTCAGCCTTGCTGCCAAAAAGGTGTTCACCGTCAAAGGGCATGTTGAGGAGCCGGGACTGCACATCAGGAGCAAACCCCGACTTCCGCAACCACGCAAACCTGCGTATCACGGTGCTCGCCGCCATGGACCTGCTGACGCATTCAGCCATGTCCAGACCCGACTGAACGGACTCACACATGGCATCCTTACCATCCTGGACCATAGCAAGGAAACCATCCCGTTCGTCCCCTTCGGGAATATGTTCAGCCGCTAATGCAACACAGTTCCACAGAGTGTGTGTGTGAAACGAGACAAGGCACAAATGGAGTTGGCCGCCTGAAGCATCATACCACCAGAAGAAAACACTTTCTTCGCCCAGCCATCAAAACGTTTGTCGTCCCTATCAGGAGGGATGGTAGGGTACGACGCCTGCTTTGCCGGGGCCTTGGCCGCCTGCACCACCAAACTCTCCGGAGTGGGGTGCCTGGTCAAGTAGCAGGGGTCGCTACTGGCTGGACGGTATTTTCGCGACAAGGACCTGCCCACCGCTGGGAGACTCTCCTGAGCAGTCCAAGCCGCCGCCACCCTTCTCTATAGAGCCATATGAAACGGCAGTACCGGGTCCGTTGGGGGACCAACATCAAGGATGTCCGTGAGATCCTCCTGCACAAACTCCCCCGGGGGAGCAGACCAACCCAAGTACTCGGAAATCCTAGCCATAAGGCGCCGGTACGAGGAATCGGCATGAGAGCCAGGCTCAGGCCTACAAAACTCCACCTCCGGAAAGGTGTCCAGTCCACTGGCATCATGCAGTGACTGCCTCAAATCGTCAAACTGACTATGGCCCGAGACAATTTCATCTGGAACCTGATTAGGAACCAGGCCATCAAGATCCTCATCCACCTCCGAAATATATTCCAGGTGGCGAAAAGAAGGCACCCGAGAGTGCTTGCTCTTAACAAGAGCCTTCCTAGGGGGTTCCCCCATGCCACGGGGTACCTCCGACACCCCGGCCTCGAAAGGCGTCGAGTGAATCGGCGCCGGCGTCGAGAGAACAGGCATCGGCGCCGAGAGGATTGGCGTCGACGTCGAGTAAATCTGCGTCGACGTCAGATGCAGCGCCGCCAGCATCGACACAGTCCTCGAAGCCAGAGCTTCGAGCGTGTCCTTCGACGACCTGAGCGTCGACTACTTCGACGACTTCCTCAGAGTCGGAGCCTCGAGAGAGCCTGTCGACGCCCTCAACGCCTCAGACGTCGATGTCTTCCTCGAAGACATCACAGGTGCACACGGTCTCGAACGCGTCGAGGACCGGGACCTGGAACGGGTACGTCGAGAACGAGTCCCCGTGTCCGAACGGGACCTCTCCCTTGACTCGTGCCAACCACTCTTGCGAGCGGTGTCTCACGACCGACCCCACTCGGGTGCGTGGACGGCTTAGTACCCTGCGACTCGAGAATCGCCAGCATTTTCTTCCCGAAGGAAGCCCATTCCTCCAGCGTTGCACGGCTGGTGGGGTAAGCGGCGTGCCGGGCAGAGTCCTTGGAAGAGGAACTGGAAGACGACCACTGTCGGCGCTTCCGAGAATGCCTCGAAGAGGCCGAGGAGTGGCGAGACCGACTCCTAGAAGGAGACCCACGAGACTTCCGACGATGACGCGGAGAGTCTCCTCTCGAATCATCTGTCGAAAGCCCCGCAGACTTCGACTTCCGGGGCTTAGACACCCGACCTACCGACAACAACTTCTTACGTTCACGTAAGGCTTTGGACGTGAGCGACTGGCAGTCGATACAGTCATCCGTGTCGTGGGCCTCCCCGAGGCACCAGAGGCAGGCGTCGTGCAAGTCCGTCACCGACATCTTGGACCCACACTCCCCTCACTTCTTGAAGCCCGGACGCGGGGTCGAAGACGAAGTAGAAGACATCTTCACACGAAGGAGATTCTCACAAAAACGAACAGGTTCGAAGAACCGAGAAGAACAGAACTCCAAAGAGACGAGGCGTTAACCGAGATTCACGAAGCAACACGTTCGCGGAAAAAACGGAACTGAGGCTACGTGCGTCCTACTTATCACATCGGATGACGTCGGAGGAGGTCCTCGACGACGGCGCATCGACGTCATCGACGCAGGAGCCGAAAAAGGTTTCCGAAGCAGCACAGCTGTGGTACCTGTCATAGATATGGAATACGTCGGAGGAACCAATCCCCTCGAAGGTCTGGATACCAAATCTGTCTCGGCCATGCTGGGGTGACGAGTATCATCCTGGACACTGCATGTGTGTTGATGACTCAAAGCAGAAGCGGGAAAGGAGGAAACTAGTACAGAAACAACTTCCCACGGGAAGGAGAAGACATCCCCCCCCCATACTTTTCAGCTGGTGGAATCTGCTGGTAAACCTCTGGCACTTTGAGTTTGCCCCCATCGCAAACAGATCAATCTGGGGTCTGCCCCATTTGATGAATTGGCAATCCCTCTGATCTTGCCACGAGTGGGAGCTTCATCAGGAGCATAGTTCCCTGCTGAGGGAGTCTGTGATGGTGTTCTTGACTCCCGCCAGGTGCAAAGGGACGAGAAACATCCCCTGTCAGACGGTCCAGCGCCACAAGTTCTGCACTTCTTTGGAGAGCGCCGGGGATAGAGTGCCCCGCTGCTTCCTGATGTAGAACATGGTGGTGGTGTTGTCTGTGAAGATCCTCACCACCTTGCCTTTCAGAGATGGTAGGAACGGTTTGAGGGCCCAGAACACTGCCCGTAGCTCCAGGATGTTGATATGAAGATCCTTCTCCTCCGGCAGCCACAGACCTCTGGCGTGCAGACGTCCGGTGCGTGCTCCCCATCCCGCCAGAGAGGCGTCCATGGAATGGGGGGGTTCTGGAATCCTGTGCAATGTTGGAGTGGACGCCCAGGACACGGGACGCCCCACCACCCTATTGCCCAATGGAAGTCATCGTTGAGCAAGATCTTGTCAGTGAAACCTCCAGACACATGTACCCAGCGAGCGTCCAGGAACTCCTGAAGGGGTCACATTTGCAACCTGCAGAGCCGGATGAGGTAGATGCAGGGAAACATCATGCCCAGTAACGACTTGATGGCCCGCACCATGGCTGTCTTCGTCGAACGACAGTCTCTGCACCTTTTCTTGAATGGATGCTACCCTCTAATCTGAGGGCGACGCCGGGCAAGAAACCGTACTGAGTCAGGCACCTAGGAACCATGCGTTCTGCAACGTTGTTAAGCAGAACTTTGGAAAGTGATGGAGAATCCGAGAAATGTCAGAAGCTTGACGGTCGTCTCCATGCGTCTTCGAGCGGGTGCGAATCAGCCAGTCGTTCAGGTACGGGTATACGTGTATGCCCTGTAGACGTAGATGGGCCAACTTCAAGCCGAAAGGTAGAGCCTTGTACTGGTAGTGCTGTCCCTGCACTACGAAAACGCAGAAACTTCCCATGTTTCTTCTGAATGGGGAAGTCGAATTAGGCCTTGTCCAGGTCCAACGACATTAAGAAATCTCCTTTTTCCAGCTGGCCGAGCACGTGCTGCAACGTGACCATCCTGAACTTTTGGGACTTTAGGTATTTGTTTACACGTCGTAGGTCTAGGGTGAGCCCCTCCAGCTACCCGACTTCTTTCTGACCAGATAGCATCTGGAATAGACTCCGGAGCCCCGGAGCCATTGGGGAACTAGCTCTATCGCCCCTTTTCACAGCATATGCCCGTACCTCCTCCAGGAGCTGAGGGATGTGCTGCTCCTGACGAGTAACCAGACGGACCCACGAATACCTGCGTTAAAACTTCAGTGTGCGTCCTTGGGCGAGAGCGTCCAGCACCCATCTGTCAGTGGTGATCTTTTCCCACTCACTGATCAACTTTGTCAGCCAGTCTCCCAACGTGGTGCACAAGTGGGGGCCCAAAGTCGCGGTTGGTTCAGGCTTGCTTCGGTGCCCGCGTGCTGCCCTCTGGGCGACACTGTCCTCGGCTACCGTATTCCTGGGAACGCCTCTGTAGGCTTCCTGAGTTGTGGATCTGGAAGGCTGTCAGTACGAAGTGCAGAAATCTTTGGAAGACCTGCTTGACTTTCTTCTGGAGGAGTGAAAAGAAGAGCGGTGCTGCTGTAGAGTGCCCAGGGAACGGGCCGTCTCCGTATCTGCCTTGATTACTTGGAGGGACTTGTCAACGACCTTCCCAAACAAATTCTGTGTCGAATAGCTTGTCCAGCACCTTCACTTGGACATCCTGACGGAAATTCATGGCCTTCATTCAGCCTTGGTGACGAAGGCAGACACTGTTCCCCAGTTGCCGGAACCCTGTATCAGCAACGTCCAATGCCACTGTGATGGGGTGATCAGACGCTACCTCCCCTTCTTGAAGAAAGCAATTGCCTCCCATTTTCTCATCGTTGGGGAGGAACTCCAGAATAGGCCCCAGCTTGTATCACAACTCCCTGTCGTACCGGTCTAGGATCGCCAGTGCATTGGCTGCCTTGATAGTGGACACCACAGTGTAAATCACCTTCTTTCCCATGGCGTCAATCCTCTTCCCCTCGCTGTCCGGAGGAAACGAAGATGGGTGGCCAACCGCTTCCTTGCGGCCACCGAAATTACCAAATCCAGCAATGGCTGCAACCTCAGGCACATGGGTGCAGAGTCCGGCACCCACTACTACTTCTCCAGCCTATCCCGTTTGGCTGGAGCCGAGCAAGGGTTCTTCATGAGGGCCACACCCTCAAGCCAAACGTGGCCCAGAAGGGGTACGGCCATTATCGTCTTCCTCTTGGCCCTGCGCCTCTGGTAGAAGAAGCCCTTCTTCCTGGTTTCCTCGGGCACTAGCTGGAACAGCTTGGAGGCTCTGGAGATCACGGAGTGGAAAGAACCCACCTCATCTGGTGGGGAAAACCTATGTGGAGCATCTAAATGCAGAGATTAGCCGTCACTGCGATAATATCCTTGTCGTCATGGCCGTATCTGTCCCTGTACCCATTTCTGGGTCTGCTGGGGGAGACGGGATCCAACGTGGTGGCGGAAGTTGAAATGGGGGCATCGGATGGCGCTTCCTCTTTGCTGGAGACTGATCGGGGACCTAGGGAACCACCAGCGCCGGAGGCATCCTTATCTGGATCTCATCTCTGACACCAAGATGTGCAGGGTCGACAGAATATCCAAGGAAATGTCCATTGTCCCCCCTCCACCCTCCCGATTGTCTTCAACCGGGGCCTGAGCCGGTATCCCCCCTTCTGGCTTGCCAGCAGACTTTGCCAAAATCACTGTGGCGGTGTCGCGCCTTGGGTGTAGGCACACCTTCTGGGCTGTGGGGGCTACCTTCGCAGGGTCAGCGCCGTTAGCGGTCGTGGCAATAGCAGTCACCAACTCAGTCGCCGACAAGGTTTTAGCCTGTGCCGATTGGGCTTGTTTGGGCAGTTCGGCCTTCTTCTCCCCCCGTCTGCAGCTTCTTGGATTTCTCACGTAATTTAGCCAGGGTAGATGACATCCTTTTCAAGGAGGTGCTCGATTGCTGGCTTGCAATGGAGGAGGAAGGGGATATCGATCACGTCCTATCCACATTGGGACCAGCTTCTGCAGCGAACCCGGCAGAATCGGACTTGCGGTTCTAGGCCTTATCTTGGGCCCCCACAAATGAGGCGCCTTCAAAAGACTTAGAAGACCGCTCCTCGGACCGGCCAGTCCTGGGTGAGACATGACCCTGCTTGGAGCATGGGTCAGAGGCCTTGGCGTTAAGCCACGCCACCAGTCTACTGTGCCTGTGCCTCGTCTTCTTGGAGAACCCAAGGCATATCTCCCACTCCACCTCCTTGTGGTATGAATGCAGGCAGTAGAGGCATTGCAGGTGCTTGTCCTTCACAAACAGATTCTGTAGCCCGCATTTGGTGCAGGCTTGAAGAGGGACCTTCCCACCCCTTCTCCTCCATCATGGTTGTAGGGCGCGAAATTGTTTGGAGAGCAAACTTAAGGACTCCCAACACTTACGCGTGCAGTAAAAATCTGAAGATGGCTGCCAGAGGAGGGGTTTAGGGACAGGGCAGTCATTGGATGTGGGCAGTATGACCGAAAGGACAGTGATTGGTTTAGAGGAGAAATACAGGTTCTAAGTGAAAGTGAAACAGATTTTTCTTTTACTGAGAATTCCCAGCCAGATGACGGGTAATATTCATGAGCATGTGAATCCATGCTGGAGAAATGAATACATACATTATTACAGATTAAAATGCATGATACTGAATGTTATCTCAGTTAAGTAAATTTAAGACTTGAATAACTAGACACTAATTTCCATGGGAAGCTGTAAAGATTGTTTCAAACTATACTATCAACTGCATAATTAGACCCAACATCACAAATATGAGCTACAATTGCACCATCAAAGGTTTTCCAGTAGATGTTACCATACATTGGACAATTTGCATCAATCAATTAAGATTTAGACAAAAAGGGAGCAAACCAAAAACTGGACATTAGCAATATAGAGCAAGATAAAAGATTAATTTCGTAGCCCAACAGAATATAATGAGATACATTCTGTTGGGGATAGGATTACGTACAGTGACCATCACGGAGGCCTCCATAGTGGTTTGAAACTGCAATGAGATCATATTTATATGGGGCAGGATCCAAATCCGTCCTCGGCTTGATGATAAACTCTGAGAAATCTAGGTCTCTGGAAAGAAGAAAGAGGACAGATTACACAATGAGACATGGCTTTGTGTGCATGTGTTTTTTTGAAATCCCTGTACCCCAGCCCTTAGAATGCCTGCAGTTAAATTCTTCCTACAAAATCATAATTGACATTTGTAGGATTTATATCACTATATGGGAACAGATGTTTAAAGACTTAGTAAAGAGGCACACTAATGGGAGATTTCTCGCCACTGTTTTCAGGGAATAAGAGTAAATGACACATCTAGGCACGGGTTTACGCACGCTTTGCCTAGCCAACCTAGCGTAAGCAATGGATGAGCAATCTTAAGTGGGTAGGCGAGTGATTCATTATACATTTCTCACCGTAGTGACTAACGACTCTTGGTCCATAGTCCCCTTTCCTCCATACTGCATGGGCGCCCCTTCCAAGGGACGGGAGACGGAACCTTTTTCACCAGAAAAACCTTCCCCTTTAAATTTAGAGGCGCACAGGGGTGCGGCAAAGGGAGCATGTGCTACCCTGACTCTGCCCTCTGGCGCCACACCTCAGTCCCCATTGACGCGTTGACACTAGATTTTACATTACCCAATGACAACAGTATTATTAGGGGGGAGGATGGACTAAGAGTACGTTAGTCACTACGGTGAGTAACTTATAATTACTAACGTCCTGTCCCCTTTCCTCCATAGTGCATGGGAGATTACAACTGAATGAAGCCCCAGGGTGGAGAGGAGAACCTCCTTAAGCAAATAGGTTCCTGAGAACCGCCTGTCTGAAAGCCGCATCAGATCTAGAGCCGGCATCCAAACAGTAATGCTTGCAGAAAGCTGAGGGAGTGGCCCAAGTGGCCGCCCTACTTATGACTGGCCAAGGGACATGGCGCTGGAGTGCGATGGCCGTTGCCTTGGCCCTGACTGCGTGGGCGTGCATGTTGGCCGGAAGCAGCTTGTGCTGGCCCTCGTACGCTTCCTTGATGGCCGGTAGCATACAGCGGGATATGGTGGCCTTGGGGGTGACAAACAGAGCATCCGATTTGCAGAAGCCCTTGGTCCTGTTCAAGTAGTATTTCAGGGCACGACTGACATCCAAGCAGTGCAGCATTTTCTGTGCTTCGTCCTTAGGATCGGCAAAGAACATAGCAAGGACGATTTCCTAGTTCAAGTGGAAAGCAGACGGCACCTATGGCAGAAATGCTGGGTGTGTCCGCAGGACTACTTTGTCCCTGTGAAAGGTAGTTTATGGTTCCGAGGCGACCAGCCCCTGGTTTGCTCTGACTCTAAGAGCCGAGGTGAGGCAGACTAGTAAGGCTGTCTTGATGGTGACCAGCCTGATGTCCGCGGAAGCCACTGGCTGAAACGGTTTGTGCGCCAAAGCACCCAAGACAATGTTGAGGTCCCACACTGGTGCGGCCTCTTGACAGGCGGTGAGAGCTGGGCGAGCCCCGTCAAATGTTTGACAATAGGACTGGGGGAGGAGAAGGTCCCGTCCTCCGAGTTTCTGTTAACTCCGACGGCTGCGAGGTATGTACGGCAGGTGTCCACCTGCACCCCAGAGTGGGCGAGGTGCACCGAGAAGAAGAGCACGTCGTCCAAGGTACATGCCAGGGAGTAGTTGTCCTTGGAGTCTGCCCAGTGGCAGAATCTGGTCCATTTACTTTTATAATGGGCCCTGGTAACCTTGCTCCTTGCGCCCTGTATCATTTCCAGATTAGCCTGGGAGAGGCTGAGGTGCTGCAAGGCTACCTGCTCGGGTATCACGCTGTGATGGCTAGTTTGTGTGGTGCGGGGTGGATGACCCTGCACCCCCTGCTGCGCCAGAAGATGTGCTGGGCCCATCGGGAGGTGAATCGGAGACATCTCAGAGAGGCTGAGCAGCTCTGAAAACCAAGGCCTAGCCAGCCACCAAGGAGCTATTAGAATGATGGGTAGGTGAGACTCCTTGATCTTGCAAATCACTGAATTAGCGGCGTGGGTGGAAAGGCGTAAGCCCTCATGCCGTTCCACTGAAGCCGAAATGCGTCGCCCAGGGAGCCGGGGCCCTGTCCCTGCCAGGAGGCGAACTGAGGGCACTTCTTGTTGTCCCAGGTGGCAAAGCGATCCACCTTGGGATGAGCCCCACCTGTTGAAGATCTCCTGAATAACAAGGTTGTTTAGCTGCCACTCGTAATTGTCCGCTCCCAACCTGCTGAGCCTGTCCGCCACCAGGTTGGATTCCTCCAGGAGGTGGACTGCCATGAGGTAGATGTTTTCCAGGGCCCACTCCCACATGCTGATTGCCAGTCTGAACAGAGGAGGGATCTGGTGCTTCCCTGCCTGTTGGCGTAGTACATGCTGGTCGAGTTGTCTGTCTGCATGAGGACAACCTTGCCCCTGAGAAGTGGTAGGAATGCTGTGAGCGCTTGCCAGATGTTAGGCAGAATCCTATGCAGTGCCCTTAGGGGCCACTGCAAACAATTAAGACTCCAGTGGTAATACAATTTCACCTTTGGTACAAGCCTGTAATACACAGAAGGAGTGGTAGCAATGGATGAGCAGCCAGACTTATTTCAAGAGCAAATGAGCAGTAGTAGAGATTACACAAAGGACTATGATTACTGTGACTCAAGCAAACACTGACTCAAGGTTTCTGGTTAAAAAATACAAGTACATTTATTTTTAAACTATCTATTCACAAAACACTTCATTTCTATAAAAATAAAACCACACTTCAAATATACTACACACAACAAATTCCCCCTTGTGCAGAACAATTCAAGGTAAGTACCTTAGGCTTTGACAGACCGGTGTTGTGAAACAGATGTTACCGTAAGTACATACGCAGTCACTTTTTGACAGTAATGACAGTTCGGTCTTACTAAAGAGAAGCGTACCCACGGGAAGAAATGTAACCAAAGTCAATCACACTTAGCACATGAATTAACACAAGAAAATTGGGGATAAAAATCATAGGCAATACTTTTGTCAAGGCAGATAGAATCAGAGGGCACCTTCTAACCAGTAGATAAAAGTCAATAGGCCTGCGCCATTGTCAAATGTAACAGGGGTACTATTGCCGAGGATCACACGGTTAGTACAGTTCACGATTCGAGATTGCCAGGAGTACTTAGATATCGTCACAAAGGGAGGCAAAAGTTATAAGAGTGAAGGAAGAAAAGGACAAGCCTTTGGTGAGGAAGAAGGGTTCACCCCAATTCCTCGAAGTCGGACACAGTACCTTATTCGCTGGAGAAAGCTGGTGGCACACCACTTGTTCCTGGTGGTTCCTGCAGACTCACGGTTCCTGGAGCTTCAGTCGTGGGGACAACAAGGACCATGTCTGGAGCGATCTGCACTACCCAGGGATGAGGCCAGCAGCAGCGAAGCAACGGTGAATAAAAGGTGTGCTCCTTTAAAACAGGAGAGGCTCTTCCGATGGCTATCCGGACCACTACAGCTGTGTGCAGCGATTTCGACCAAGAAGAGGATCCTCTGGCTGTGGAAGATGAGCTGGTTGATCTCACCAGGCTCAAGGGAAGACGACTCCGGACTGGATCTTCTCTGTCGTATAAGTGTAGATCGCTCAGGACTGCAGCAGGGCTCCACCGGGACGCGGGAGTTGCAGCAGCCGTCTTCTTCTCCGCTTCTCTTTGGTTCTTGCAGTTTTTAGTGGCGACTGACTTCCAGCCCAAGAGCCCTGCCTTTTATGCCAAAATCCCCCATTCACACAGCCTGGCTGTCAATCACTCAGCAGGGGGGTTGTCCGGCCCGGACAACCACCTCAGCCAATTGACACAAAGTGCGACTTGGGTCTCCAAGGAGACCCTGTGCAGGGGGTGACTAAACCCCTCCCTCACATTCAGCCCACCAAGACACCCAGACGCCAAAGGAGGGCTTCTGGACTGGTTTGGTGCGAAAAGCAAAACACAAGAAGGACTTTAACAAAATGAAACGGCGACTAAACCCGACTGGAGGCAAAATAAAAAGTATTTGGTCAAGCGGGTTTATGTTCGAGGCTAATACAATAGCCTAAAACAGTATTGCGTTTATATAGTATAATTGCGGTAGAAAAGTTAGGGTAGATACCACTGCCACCAGCCAAGTCTAAAGTTAAAAGAGCAAAACAAAGCTCCAAGAGGCACAGAAAAAAGGGGTAGGAATTAACCATTTCCAATACTCCATGTAAGATGGGGTGTACTGGGTCTGTAGTTTAAAGTGACTATATAAAGTTAATGGCAACTTTACATGTTTCTGGGGCTCAGCCCCAGAAAAATGGAGTCAGTGGGAAGTCTGAAAGACAACCCTGTGTCACTGCACTGAAGGTGCAGTGTAACACACACAAAAAGTGGGGCTCATGGAGTGGTGTGGCTCCAGAGCCCAGGATCACACAAAAAGTAGTAATACACATGGCAAAAGCACGTGTAAGTGGAAAAAAGGCTCACACTCTTACCAGGTGGAAAAAATAAACCCCAGAATTCCAGAAAAGCTGCTGAGGGACTCACTAGGTGAGGGAAATTAGCCATATTAATGAGAATTCTCCCCAACACATGATGGCGTTCAGCTCTAACCAATTGATGTGGTATTCCTGCTCCTGTCAGGTCCAGGTGCCGTGGACCGAGAGATCGTCCAGGGTGGCTCCCCAGCCCTCGAACGAGGAGTCTGTGGTGATGGTGGCCTGCGGGGTGGGTGGCTGAAAGGGCTTGCCCGTCTGTAGGTTGCAGTCCCTAGACCACCAGGTTAGGTCCGGGTGGAGGGATGGAGGAACGTTGATCATCACTGATTGAGAGCCCAGCTCCTGGTTCCATGAGGCTGCGAAGTGCAGCTGAATCCTCCTCATCCTCAATCTCGAGTGTGGGGCAGCTAAGAGGACCGCCGCCAAGAGACCCAGGAGATGCTTGTACCACCATGTCGAGGTCACCTCTCTGCTGAGGAAGTGGGTGGTGGCCCTCTTGATGGCCGAGATCTTTTCCTTCGATGGAAATACCTTCTCAGAGCATGTGTCCCAGATGAAGCTCAAGAATGTCAGAGTCTGCGTGGGCTGCAGCTGCGACTTCTTGACATTGAGCGAGAAGCCCAGATCGTGCAGTGTGTTCATAAGGGCACGGGAAGAGTGGTGAAACACTTCCGTAGATGTAGCCCTGACAAGCCAGTCATCGAGGTATGGGTAGATGTGGAGGCCCTGCGCTCCGGGGAGGGCAGGCACTGTATTCATGAGCCTGGTAAAGACCCTGGGGGCCGAATTGAGGCCAAAGGGAAGGACCTTGTATTGAAAATGGTAGCCCATGATCCTGAACCATAGGAAAGAACAATGGGGCTGCCAAATCGGGACGTGTAGGTACGCGTCCTACAGATCCAGGCAACACATCCAGTCTCCCTTGCACAACGTCTCCGCTATAAGAGCTGGTGTAACCATCTTGAATTTCTGAAGGGGTAAGGAGAGGTTGAGGGTGGAAAGGTCCAGCACAACTCTCAGGCCCGCCTGGTGGTTCTTCTGAATGGCAAAAATCCTGGAGTAAAAGCCCAAGCCTCGCTGGGAGGCTGGTACTTCCTCTACTGACTTGCTCTCTACGAGCAATCGGATCTTCGCCAGAAGAGTTGCTATCCCAACCTGAGCAAGTTGAGGGGGGAGGAGAGGATGGGATAGGTAGGTGGTACCCCTTGGATGCTACAGAGAGAATCCAGGGGGGTTCTCTAAAGTCTGGCACCAGAAATGTGCATGGAGAGCAAGCCTGCCCCCCACTGGAGATATGTGTACCTGAAAGGGCGTGTCATGCCTTCTTTCCCTCAGAGGCTGTCGCAGAGGAGGGGGACTGGAAAAAGCCCTTACACCCCGCCCCCCACTTTTTGTTGCTTGCGCTGGCTCGGAGATGGCGAGTGGTCCTGGATCTCCGTTCCTGGAAGCCGCGGAACCCTCCATATGTGCGCCCCCTGTCAGAGCGCTGCTGTGACTGGGTGTACGACTTGGGTGTGGTCTTTGTCAAGATGAATAAAGACTTGGCCGTTTGTGAGCTGTATTTCTTCTTGTCCAGCACTTCATCTGTGGTGGAGTGGAAGAGGTTCTCTCCCCCCTCACCCCCGAAAGGTAGATCTTATATGCTTTCCTGGACATCCGGGTTGAATTTCGAGGCCCAGAGCCAGGCTGTCCTTCTCATATCCATGGCGAGACAGATGGCACGGCCAGAGGTGTCGATATGGGCCACAGTGAGGTCATGCGCCACCAGCTTGGCCTCTGTCAACCCCGCCCTAAAACGTGATTGGCTCTGCGTAGGGAGTTCCGGGAGCAATTTCCCGCCATAACCTCTGGTTAGCGGCAGCCAGCATGGCATCGGCATTGGCTTGACGAAGGTGCAGGGATGCGTTGGAATAGAGTTTCTTTCTGTACGCCTCCAAGATCTTCTCCTCCTTGCCTACTAGAGCCAGAGAGGAGGCGGCGGAGAATGACTGAGGCTTGGAGTATAGTGATGCTGCAGCGATCACCGAGGAGTGTGGTTGAGGATGGGCCGAGAGCAAGAGTGTATCCCCCTCCATCTGCCTGTACTTGGCGTCCAGGCGTCGATTGACCGGCTGGGCCGAGTGGGGCTTAAGACAACCATTCTTGGCCAGGGAGACTACATCGGTCTGCAGAGGAATCCCTGTTTTGGCAGAGGGGTGTTGCGTGAGGACTTCAGCCAGAATCCCCTCTGCCGGCTGCTCGACCTCAGGCTGGGGCACCCAGTTATTCCGCCAGCCCAGCAAGATGTTCGTGGAAGGCCCTGGCTGAGGATGGCGTATCCGGATCCTCCTTGTCATTCGTGTCCTGCGGATCAGAAGGATCCTGCGGAGGTGGGGGAGTAGATGGAGCCAGAGGCTGGGGCAAAGGGACCGCAGCCGGGGGCTGAGGAGGCAGCAGATGATGGTACGGAACCGCCTGAGAAGTTGGCTGGGGAGCCGGGACCAGCAGTTGCACCGGAGCGGGGGGCGCCTGCGCCTGTGGTGCCACTAGCATAGTCGGGATGACTTCCCTGATGGTGTCCTTGAGGATAACTCCCATCCGAGGTGACTTCATGAGCCTGAGGAACCTCTTGAAGAACCCCTCTTCACTGATCTGAGGAGGGGTAGGGGGTACTGAAGGGGTAACCGGGGGCTGCCGGAGCAGCTGCATACCCTGCCCGTATGGACGCAGTGGGAAGCTCCCCTGCGCATAATAAGGATAGGCTGTCGGCCACCTAGCTGGTTGATGCCAGTCCCACCTCGACACTTGTTCTTCCCCGAACCCCTGGAATGGCGTCGGACAGGTGTCTGTCTGGCGCGGCGGCCATCTTGTCGAGCTGCCTGCCACGTGCCTGAAACGTGTTGCTCGGCTCGCTGGGCCCAGCCTTCTCCAGGACTCTTGTATGTGGATCACAAGGCCTACCCTGCTCCTCGGGCCTAGGCCTGGTAGGTGTGACACCCTCAACCCGGGGGTCGGTATAGCTGCGTTTAAGGCACTCCCTCGGACGTATTGCCGGTGCTAGGGCATAGCCCCTCAGCCATATTGCCAGTACAAGGACGGAGCCTCTAAGATGACAATCCGATACAAGAATCTTCCGGTCCCTCAATGCTGCCACCGGGAGGATCCCTCGGCCCGAGGGCTGGTAGTTGAAGCAGCCTCGGGGAAGGAGTCTCCTTGGCGGAGTGCGATGGAAAATAGCAGCCCTTCCTTGGTCCTGGCTCAGTGTTTCACAAAGTACTTGAGGTCCTCTGGAGGCGACTTCTGGAAGAGCTCCCGCCTCCTGGCTAGTCTGTTCTTCAGCACTTTCGATGACAGCGAGTCACACGCTGAACAAGCTTGCCAACCGTGGTCTGGGCCAAGGAAACATAGGCAGAGGGCATGGGGTTTGAAGTTGGGAAGAGCCCGTAGCAGGATGGACACCTGCTGAACCCTGTGGAAGTCGACATGCGCCGGGAAGGAGCGTGGCACCTGAGGACTGAGTACCTGAATGATAAAAAGACAAAAAAAGACAAGAAGTAGTATCCGTGCGTGGAATTACATGGCCAAAGCCAGGAGCGCTGGTGAATTCGGGCCGTTTCCGTCGGCGCGGAATAGGGGACCGAGGAGTGGCACCGGAGGGCGGAGTCAGGGCAGCACATGCTCCCTGGCCCGCACCCCCGCGCGCCTCTCCATTTAAGTTTTTTTCTGGTGAAAAGGGTTCCACTTCCCGTCCCTTCGAAGGGACGCCCACGCCCATGCAGTATGGAGGAAAGGGGACGGGACGTAAGAGTAAGATACTGTAAAACTAGGCTACAAAGTATTCCTACCGCACTGTAAGGTGTTGATTGCAGTGTCAAATAGAGTTCTACAACAGAAAATAAGAGTTTGCCTGCACCAATAGCCATAAGGACTGATCAGTAATCCAATGCAGAGGAGCTGAGCATATCAAGTTAAGTAAAAAGCCTTGCCTTCAAAAGTTGAGATGGGTACAAAACAACAGCAAAATGTTATGGGGTTCCATAGATGTGTATAGGGGCAGAGCAGCAAAAAGAAAATCTGTCCCAACAAAGTTCAACATGCACCTTGGAGCCCAGTTAGTCGGGCACAAAAAGGGTTTACTATACAAAGCAAAGGTGCCAAAGGGTTTGGGTAGACTGAAATCAGGGTTATAAAGAATATTAAGAAAACAGTGGTCAGCAAATTGCTTGCTTGTGTAAGGACCGTAGCCCGTCAGTACTTGCCTTTTTGCCCCTTTAATTTTAGGCCTAAATAGGGTATGACTAGGTTGGGGTTAAATATATCATAATAACCGCAAAGCACAGACACATCTCACACTCTCTTCAATAACCAATGCACTCATATTTCCATGGTTTAACTCTGTGCGTTCCTGTTGATCTCCCTCATAATGCCATTTTAGGTAGATTTTCCTTCTGGAGTGAAATTCTAGAGTCACCCAGCATTTTCGTTTGACTATTCGATGTTTGGATTGATTCTCCTGAGAGGGAACCATTTTCCACAAGCACTCACTTTGGTATCAGGTAATCATTTCCCCATATATATGGTCACCATACATAATGTCACTGGGAAAATGTTGTGGCGACATGATATATAGTGATCATATCTACAGGGTCAAGGGGAACAAGGGTTGCAGTGGTGTCCCCCCACTCCCTCGAAACAAAAAAGGTTTTGGGGGTTGCAGTGATGCCCCCCGCATGTTCAATGTGATAATGTTGCTGCAAAAAACTTCCATTTTTTGGGGACTTTTTTACAGGGACATTATCACATGGAATGCTCACTTTCACGCTGACGATGTTACTCTGACCCGTTGATCTCCCTCATCATGCCATGTTAGGTATATTTTCCTTCTTGAGTGAAATTCTCCCCACTTTGTGAGTCCCCCAGCATGTTTGCTTGACTAATGTGTTTAGACTAAGTGGGAAACATTTTCCACATGCACTCACTTTTACTCTGACCATGCAGGGCCATCTTAAGGCCCCCCTCCAACAGACCAAAGGAATTAAGGGATATAGAATATCTAGTGCGCCGCACCCCATGTCACGATACCAACCCATAGCGTGATATGCTGCCTCGCAGAGATCAAAATAAGCATGATAAACTCCCTTTCAGATACCTTACCCTCGTCATTCTTGTTGTTATCAGAGTGATAAACAAGTAGCATTTCAAGGGCAACATTAGCATTCCACGACAAGGGTACTTGTGTTCAACCATTTCATAAATAGCAGCCATGTGGAAGGTGCACTGGACATACTGCAGGACACTGATTTTATGACAAAGGTACACATTCCAGAATAGTCAAACGACTCAGATTAGCTGCCTCAGAGACAGAAACGTGCTCAAGCAATTTGTATATTCGGCCATTACTTGAAATTCTGAGATGCTATGGGCTGAATTTTCATTCATATGCTGATGACACCCAGATCGTCATACGAATCGGTAAATTTCAGGAGGCGTTCAACAAGCTAGGGCTTTGCTTGGAAGAAATAGGCAGCTGGATGTCCAAGAATTATTTGCAACTCAATGCTGCTAAAACTGAATTAATTCTATTTGGACCTAAAAACCGGTTGTCAGCAGCCAAGAAGCTGCCTATTCCACTACTCTTGGGCAAGAGTCTTAAATTTGTATCCAAAGTAAAAAATCTGGGTTGTATGTGGCAAGAAGACCTGGGCTGTGAAGCTCAGGTGGGAGCCAAGACTAAAGCAGTAAATGTCGTCCTCTGAATGCTACGTCAAGCACTGCCCTATATAACAACCAAAGATCATGCATCTGTGGTAGGAGCTTTAACTAGTGCCCACTTAGACTATTGCAATAGTCAATTGTTGGGTATTCCTACCAAACAGCTTCAGCTGCTTCATAGGGCACAAAATGCGGCCATCAGACTAATATTTAGGTTGAGGAAAACTGATCACGTTTCACCTTTTCGCCAGAAGCTGCTTTGGCTATCAGTCGATGATTGTATCAAATTCAAGACAGCTTGTATTGTCTATAAATGTGTTAATGGTATTGCTCCGCTGTATTTACAAGAGCTAATACAGCCATATCAACCTATGAGACAACTGCGATCTTGTGACGGACATCTCCTTACTATCCCTCACTCGGTTTTTATAACCAGAGGTGACAGAAGATTCTCTGTCTCTGGTCCCAGGTTGTGGAATTCTCTGCCGCTATCATTAAGAACTATGAGCTCACTTCTTCAATTTCGCCAGGCACTGAAGACTTTCCTTTTTAGGTAGATTGGCCTATTTCATCTGGGATCTTTCTCTATTTTTTTTTATCTACCTTCAGTTGTGTCATCTGCGCCGATATACGGTTCATTTCGTTTGGTGGGGTTTATAAATGTAAAAAATCAAATCAAGCATGGATACAGGTGACTAATGGGAAACAAGAGTAAAGCTACACATACCAGAGCATAGAGAGTGGGTGACGATTTGAAGAGACCAGGAAGGTGTCTGTATCCAGCCAGACTGAGATTAGAAGTAGGACATGGTTTTCAAGCAGTGTGGCCATTTGAAAGCAAAGAAACTGGAGGCTGTGGTGTGTAATATATCAATCCTCACTATCATTATTGAGGAAGCAACACTATATATAGCCAGTGAAACCATGAGTGAGTGTTTAAAGATCATATCCTGAGAACAAAATCACTCTGAAGGGCTGACAATTTTGAAAGGTTTAGGGACTTGCAATTTTGACAGGTGAGGAAATACAAGATTACATCAGATACCCAGGATCACACATTGATTAAGAGGTGAAGCTGGAATGTGTACCCATTCTTCAATTTCTGCTATTTACCAATTTCTTTTCTAGTTTTTAACCTCAACTAAAATAATCCCATTTTACAGAACTGACTTGGAAAATCTGAAAATCACGTAACCCAAAATTAACATGTTAAAAACACAAAACGTTATAGAAACATTATGAACAATGGGAATGATTCTAGCTTCATTGTCTCCATCATCAAGGAAAGTATATAAATACCAGCATACTAATGGATGTGATTTTAAAATATTTCAGATGGGTTTCTCTTTTATATTTTAAAGCTTTAAATATACCTCAAACAAGGGGTTGCGCAATGGTTTTTAAAAATGTGCAGAAAAACCTTTCTATTGTACAAAAAAGAAAAACATTTTGTTGTCACATAAGCAGACCTGAGAATATGTTTGTAAGAAGCTTGCAATACCTGGTCTGCATTCTTCTGTCTAGAACGCCTTCCACTCAAAAGGCCTACATGATAGGAAAGATCAGGTAATTGGCCAAACAATGCCACCAGCATGTGAGAAGCAAACCTTTTCATAGGAGGCAGTACAGTACTGTCAGTGATATAAGATGTGTCCAGGACCACTGTATCATCTGCTGGCAAAGCCAGGATCCAATCATGAACGCTTGGGTTGCACAGTTTGGAATATGGATACATAAACACCTCTAAAACGTTACTGTCATCACTGGAGGTGCCTTCCTAGGTTTTACAACTCCCCATTTAAACAAACCAATTTCTAGACCACCACCATACTGACGCTATGTTACATTCTATAGCAACCGCTATCTGGTGCTGGTACATTGTTTTATAGCACTGCAGGTGTTATTATCACCAAAGTACATATACATGCAGGCTTAACAACTTCATACATTCGAAAGGCTGAGTCGGCCTTGCTGGAATTTGGTATTGTAATCTTGCATATGAATGCATGTCTCTGCAATGAGTGCTTAACACACTGATCTATCCTCTAAACCATCGGGGAACTCAAATTTATCAATATGTATTTCTTTTTTTTTTATTTCCGAGTTTGTAATCACCCAAGTGATTTTTACAAGTTAGACGCAAAGTCTCTATAAAGCAAAAGTTACTGGAGTGTAAAATAGTAGACATAAGAAAAGAACGACAAAGTCAACAGTATCAACACAGTAGACTGAGCAGCGAACAAGGAGAGCTTAGTAGAACAGAACAGAACTGACCAGCCTCTCCAAAGGATTTATGCTAACCTTTAGAAAACCTGCAAAGACTGTATTTCAACTTTGGCTATTTCATTTGATCAATATAATCCCCACAGAAAGGTGAGAATTCTACAGGTCTTGTGCCATGCAAACTATGTATACCACAGTGAACATAGCATTACAGGATGAAAAGATCAGAACAAAATGTGCTTGTCAATAACAGAGAGAAAATAGGTTAAGCCTTAGCAACACCTTAGAAAATCCTGATGTGCGATACTTAATTTTGTTGACTTAGGGAAACTGACTTTTTTTTAAATAAGGCTCCTTCTTGGGCCCCCTCCAAGGTGGAGGCCCGGTGCAAGTGCCACTTTTGCCCTCCCATAAAGACGTCTCTGTGACCATGGGAAGCTTTTGACCTCTTTTTGAAACTTTTCAACTAAGTTATGCTTCCTCCATCTTTTTTGGTATCTACATTTTATTATTGCAGCATACAGCAATTCCTGTGCAGTGTTGCTGGGGAGCTTTGATTTTACCGGTGTTAACATGTTAACAGGGCGGGGGAACACCTTTGTCCCACCTGTGCTTTATTTTTGCAAGAGCAGCACACCGCACCTTAAGTGGAGCGCTGAGGGGAAACATTTGACACCTCTTTCTCTCTTTCCCACAAGCTCTTTTCTTTAGTAGCCAAGGCCAAGAACCCTGAACCAGGTTCTCCTGTCACCTCTCTTTAGGTACCATCCTGCTGCACAAGTTTCTTCACTTCCAAGGTACTGTTCAACCACCATTACTTTTCCGGGGCCTGCTTTGTTGTTCCTGTACTTCGGAGGGTTGCAGTTAAGCTATACCGTGCATCCCCTCCATGCCCACAATGAGCTACAGTGGGATGGACAACCCTTTGTGCTTTTACCAAAGAAATGTCCTGCTACTTACCTGTAAACTTGAAGAACTCTCCATAGACTCTGTCTTGTCCAATGTTCATCTGCCTTTCTTTCTTCACCCCGCTCCCGCCTTGACTGCGACTCACCTAGAATAGGGTTGAACTTAAGATTGGTTAAGCAGAGGTTAACTACAGTAAAACAAGTAGGTCTAGAGTTTGCTAACTTGTTTCAGAAGTTTCTGCTACTGTGTGTTACCTTACAACTGTTCTAATTTTTTTTTTTACCCTTTGGATATTGCAAATATTCTCAGGTAGTTCATGTGTCCCCCTGTTCATCTAAGGTGGGCTTTCGGACAGACAGGACTTTACCAAAACCTCCCAACATGCCATATCCTCCATAATACCATTTTGTATTTGTTAGGGGAGTTTTTCTAAAGTCTACCAGCAGGTGAGATTTTATAAAACTATCTTTGGTATATAGGCCCCAACTCATAATATAGGTATGTACTAACCAAAGGTTTGGTAGGTTGGCAGAACAGCCAGACCTATCTTAGAAGGCGATGTGAGCTGTAGATAAGTACAATTAACTCAGTAAATACATAGGCCCAAAGAAACTCTCGCACACTTGTAGTTCTAGTATAATAGACATTTATTTTATGTACACAAGGCAAGTTATATAGAGGTAAGTACTATTTAACTTAGTCAACACGTGCCCACTGGTCTGTGCGGTCAAAGGCCTGCACTTATTGGCAGTTAACTACTCTCATCAAGTATCTCTGCCAGGCACTTAACTGCTGCTTGCAACTTACGCCCTAGCACGTTCTCAGTGCAACTCCTAGCTCTTACCCCCATCCCTCTTCACTTCTCTCTCTCTGCACTTGCGCATTCTGAATGCTCACAAGGCATAGTAGCACTGCCTCTTTCTTTCTCTTCATTGTTATTATATTTGCCTTTCGTTCTGATGTTCTCTCAGGCTGCACTGTGGGCTCTTTGGAACACAATTTACCTAATGTATAAGCACCTTACAAGTGCACAAAAAATACAAAATCAAATAGAAAACATCAGCTATACTTCAGGTGAGTAAACCAATCGTCACTCAGAAAATGTTCTGTTCTAGGAAATAAAAAGGGTTATTTAGCATCAGCAATAGCAATTCAATACTTCCATAGACTTATAATACTTGTTATGGGCCACCAGGTTTTAGCAGGCCATCACTAACTAGTTGTGAGTTCTTTCGAGTCAGTTGGGAGGTAAGGCAGATCAGACACAGCAGAAGAGAAGGCAAAGTGATACTTTGATTATTAGTCAGTAGAACGCTATTGATGGTCAAAACGTTTTCAGGGACCTTTGAAGAGCTCCCTAAAGGCGCACAAGCATTAGGCCTGTGCGAATGGTATGGGAGAACACCCAAACACTGAATACAGCACTCCAGTATGTTAGGGAGAATTCTCAGAAATGTGCTACCTTATAGACCCCCAGCAACTTTGATGGATTTTTGAGGACTTGATATTTTTAAGCTGGAGAGAGTGAGACCCTTTCTATGCACTCATGTATTTTAATGCGATTTTGTACACTGTTTCTTTTGGTTGTGGAGTCTGACAAACTTCATAGGCATCTTTTACATTGTGTCACACAGCACCTTCAGTGCAGTGGCACAGGGAAGACTTTCAGATTTCCCAAAGGTTTAAATACCTTCTCTTGAATAAACTACTGTTTCCAAGAGCAGTAAAGTGAAACTGACTTTGCTTACACTTGTAACTTTCTAGGCCCAGCACACACCATCTTATAATGGGGTGCTGGAGGAGTTACTTAGTATCCCCTTTGTCTAGCTTCTCATATGACAACTTTATTTTACCCTTTCCTCACTGAATGGCTGGTGGCAGTGGTTTACCTTAACTATTGTGGTGTGCATTTACAGCGGGCTGCGTTCACAGCTGCAGTAAAGCACCCAAGGGTGCCATTTTTGTCAAAATGGCACCGGTCTTCTTTTTTTGCCATTTCTTTGTGGAAAGGTGCTTCTTGAGATTTACTCTGCACGCCAAACCAGGTTTGCTCTCTTTGTTCATTTTGCCTTTGGCGAGATTCACAAGTGAAGCCCGCCTCTGGCTTCAGGGTGTCTGGCTGGGGCAGGAAGCAAGGGAGGTGCCCAAAACTCCCTGTGCTTAGTCTCCTAGGAGACAGGAATGCACTCTTAGGTGATTGGCCGGCTGGCTGTCCGCCGAGGACAGCCACCCTGCTGGATGACTGACAGCTAGGCTGGAATGAATGGGAGAAAGCTGCATAAAAGTTGAGGCTTTTTTGGCTTGGAAGGCAGAGTCGGCCACAAGACGAAGGAATCCGAAGAAGAACTTGAAGAGGATGCCTGCTGCAACTCCTGGAGCGTTGGTTTGCCCGGTGAAGCTCTGCTGCTGTGCTGAAACTCAAAATTCGTATCGACAGAGAAGCCCCTGCAAGGAAGACTTCTCCTTTTGAGCTGGTGGGACCAATCAACTCCAAAATAAGCCACCTGAACATCCTCTCAAAGCTGGTCGGGTTTCCACTGCAGTCGCTGCTGGAACCGGATAGCCAGGGAGAGGAACACTAGTTTGTGTGCGTTGCTTTTAAGCTGGCCAAGAGCTCCAGGAAGATCCTCTGGACTACCAGGAAGCAGGACTGCCTGAGCCCCCTCAACAGAGTGCGGGACTCCAGACACAAGGAAAGCCCATTTCGACAGCCAGGAACCACAGTGTTGCTATTTGCGGTAGACGCGAGGAGCTGAAACACTGAAGTGCCACTTGTTTGAAGATTGCCGGTTGAGAAGTGGTGACCGTCCCATTGCAGTGCAGCAGTCCCCAGAAGTCCTCCCTCTTGTCCCCGCGACTGAGGCCCAGGAGCAGCGAGATATGCAGAGCTGCACAGGAACAAAAGTCATCTGCTGCACTTTTTCTTCAACCTAAAGGTACTGTAAAGTCTAAGAGAACTTACCTCTTGTTGTGTAGCCACTTGTCCTCGTTGGAGACTTGCTTGGTTGCATCTGTAGAGTTGCCATCGGCTTCTTCACCTCACAAGCCTTATCAACTTGAGGCCGTACTTTGATTTCTATTCTATCAAGACTTTTAAAACATTGTGAAAGACTTTCTACTTAGTTGCAAGAAGTGCTTCAGCTCACCTTGACTTTTGCTAACTTCAACATTGGCTGGCCTAGCTCTCTTAATGACTCTTCACTCCTCTGTTTAAGTGTTTTTGCCTTCCTAGAAAGGAAAGGATTAACTTACTTTGCATTTGGGGGTTATTCAAAGTACGTACCTGCTTATAAATCATTGTATGAATGCTTATTTCATTTTGATCCATCTTTTTCTGAACCCTCTCTTAAGAAAGTCTGAATGCAAAACAATGATATATTAATGTCCCCAGCACCCTAACAATTGATGTCACCCGAGGGTGTATTTTTGAGGTATATTTGTGTGTTGCTTAACATTGCTCCCTTCTAAAGAAAGCTTACTAAAACTGACTGATAAATTATTAATTGTTTAATCAAGAAACCTTGTGTGTAAGAGTTTATTTGAATACTTGTCACTGTGAATCGCTTTGTAACCCCCATACAGCTCACATTGACCCCTCTTGAGATAAGCCTGGCTACTCGACCCCACTACCAACCTGTGTAGTACAGACTTATACCAAAGTTTGGGTTCCTATTGCCAGGAGGTCAGGGTTGTTGTAGTGCACCCAAAGGGTACTGCATACAGTCGTGCCTAACACAGGAGTGACAAAATGGCTTAAGGCAAGTTCTACCCCGAGCTCCACAGTACCTTAGGAGTATTGAAGAAAACATAGCTTGATTCTTTCACAGCGCAGCAGCGGTGGACCTGGTCTCCTATTTCTTAGTCGTGGTGACGAAAGTAGGGACTCTGGAAGGGATGTCGCAGCAGCAGTTGAGAGAAAGGGCTCTCAACACAGAATTCCTTGCACTTCCATGTTGGTCTGCAGTTTTGACACTTTTTACAAGCTCCAAGAGTAAACGTTTACCACCCGGTCAATCCGTCTCAGTTCTCCGGTCCTGCACTCTGGTGAAGGGACATGGAGGAGGGGTATCTTGTCCCTGGAGGTACAACTGGAGCTCAAATTTCTGGGAGGATTCGTTCACAGGAAGACAATGCACAGCAATTGGGTTGTTGTTGGCCCCTTGGTATTGGCGGTTTGCAGCCCTCGAATGTCACAGCACGTCAGGGGATGGCTCGTTCGGTAAAGGGAAGGCGTTGTCCTCTTTGGAGTTCCTCTGTCAATTAAACAATGGTGTCAAGACAGCAGTGGCCTCTTTGCGGTTACTGGAAGGTGCAGCAAGCATCTCTGGTTGTCTTATTCGGATCTTCTGTTCCAGTGGTCGACTTGCCTTCTGTCTCAGGAACCTCACCTTTTATCAGGATTTCACACGTATCTTCTGCAAACTCTCCCTAAAGTTTACAGAAGGTGCGGGTGGCTGTCCAATCAGGACAGCCAGCTCTCCAGTGGGAACTGGTCACTTTCAGGCACATCAGCAGACAAAGGACAGCAGAGTTTTGGAATCCTCCTATGCTTCCTGTCCTCAAAGAGACACTGGCGCCTCAGCGGGCTACATAAAGGGTTCCCGCCAAAGACAAAATTCAAATCAGGACCTCCCTCTTCCCCTCCCAGAATGGCAGAAGGAGGACCAAGAAAGAACAGTCACACAAGAAATGGAGAAAGAAAAGGAGCCATCATGATGGAACATAGGTGACCCTCCTGTGCATAGCAGCAGCTGTGAATACAGCCTGCAGTGGGAAATGGCAAAAAAGTCAGTAGAACATGTCCACTGGCATTAGCCATAACTATATGGTGGTTACAGTAACTAAAACGTTACAGGAGCAGAGGGAAAGGGTACTAGGTACCCCCTCAGCAGACCACATAGGCAGTGTGTGCTGAACTCTCAAAAGGAAAACCTAAGAAGGATAAAAAGTTTCCCTCTAACCTTGAGAACAGTAGACCAATGAAGATAAAAATATAAAAAGGATAGCCCAAGGGGCTCCCAGCAACACTGCACATTGGGTGCTGTGTGCTGCAAAAGTGAAACACAGATGCCTTTAAAAAGGCATAGAGGAAAGCAAGACTTCATAAAATAAAGTAAAACAAACAGAAAAGGGTTCCAATGATCAGAGCAAGAAAGAAGGAATGAGGAGAAATAAGGCTCCCCTCATTCAGGCGAATAAGAAAAAGGTCCAGAAACAAGTGCTTGGTGTCCCCATTAGGAGAGGGGATAAATCATACAACTGATAAATCTCCCTAACAGTATGGCATTGTGAATTCCTTCTCAATATAAATGTGTTGTTGGGCTTTGTAACAGGAACGCGTTGAGTTAAGCCGGTTCTGAGTTTCCCAATGCGCTGAATTTCAAGGGTTTTGTTGCATTAAGTTTACTCACCTTAACTGCACTTCAACTACAGCTTTCTCCTTGATTTTTAAAGGTTTTGGTATACCATCGTTTTTTTCATGCCCAGTGTATGTTTTTCGGGACCACTGTCCATGGCCTTCAGCCGTGCCTACTGTATATTTATCGGAGCCATCTTTGATGTCCTGCAAGTTAGTCTTAGCAGTGCACAGTGGTGGCACGAGTTATGGTTGCTTAGCTTACCATAACTGGCAAATTTCTGAGGTTTTTCGGTTTTACTTGTAACCATAACTTCCCTTTAACAAAGTTTTTTCAGTGAATTTAATAGGTTTATTAGTGCATGCTAATTTCCTACAACTTACTAATATCATACCCCAATATAGCAAAATTTTTGTCCAATTTACAAAGTTTCACCTTAAAACTCTTCAATTTCCCACCTTTCAGCGTCATTTTAAACTTTTTTATACACTTTTTGCAACTTTCGCCACTGTTTTTGTGTCCGCTGACGTCATTGCAGACAGCGGCACATGACCACACGCTCGCATGACGCGTTCGTGAATGAGTCCACACTTCGTGACCGGGTCCGTGCTTCGCTGACAGTTCAGAACTGCATTTTCTACTGAACTACGAATTTCCAAACTCAAAATGTTCCCCTTTCACTGCTCCTACACCTATTCTTACTCATTATCCATTAACAATCTAGTACAAAGCACATACTTGGAAGAATTGAAAACTGCTATTTATCTTAAAAATGACATCAGCTATTGCTCTCCAAGAACCACCAAGAACACCACCACCACCACCAGCTGGAGGACCTGCACAACAGAAAAAGTCCAGTACTTCCAAAGACAATGAAGAGGGCCAAGAAGATGAGGTAGAGGAAGTGCCTACCTCTAGCACCAGAGAGAATAATGGGTGTGGTAATTCTTTACGACTGTTGGGAATGTACCAAAGGCTAAAGCTACCAAAGTGAAATGCACTGAGTGCAATGTTGTTCTCCATTGCGGACTACCTGGACAGTACTCCTATGGCACCACCTCCATACGCTGCCACACCCAATCCAACCACTGCAATGCTCTCAGAAAGGCTGTTCCTTTCTTAGCAAGTAGTAGGCTGTCTTCCTCCACCAGTACTGTAACCACACAACCTACTTCTGTGGGGCACAACATCCCACCAGCTACTTTGCAAGCAATAACAGAGGCTGTTTATCCATATCTTTCGAAGACAACAGTCCTCTGCATATACTGCAACACACAACTCTGCAGGGGGGGAGCAATTTCAAATTGCTTTTGAAGCTGTAATCAAGGAGCATGAGAAACACTGCCCCCTCCCTTAGAAGTAATACACGCGCAACATCTTCCCCTGTCCACCAGCCCCTCCATATTAGTGCTTGGTTCCCCTTCCCTCATTTCCCTCCCCACCTTACGTTCTAACCACTCCTGTAAAAAAACAAAAAAAGGTTCCAACCACCTTTCACAGTTAAAAGATAGAGCTAAAAAAATAATCTTATAGACTCCATATACTTTACATTTCTCAGTAAAGTATATATACTCAATAAGATTTTCAAACATTTCCATTAGCATTTCGTGTTCAGCTAATGGGAGTAATGTGGCATTCATCCCCGAGACTGGAACGGGGGATAACGGCCAGCTAGTCCAAAAAAGGATTTTAACTTCCTACACCGGGACGCACGCAGCGTCCTGCTGTAGGAAGGAAAATCCTTTTCCAAAATAGGCACCATGGAAAGGGAAGGTGGGGCTCCGTACAGAGCTCATCTTCCCCTTCCATGGCAACCTGAATAGGTGAAGAGAGAATGCTATGATCATATTACCACAAACACATTATTTTTTCCCTTTCAAGCCCATCCCAATTTCCCTGGGACACCACATTAACCCCATGGGTCGTCCCTCGTGGTCCTGGCAGTAGCCAGATTGTCTGCGTCATGACCTTATGCCATGACCCTGACAATCTGGCCACAGGCTATACCTCAGTCATCAAAGGTAGATCACAATTTTGTGTACGTACATTATGCCACTTGTCAAAAAATAAAACCCCGACACATTTGCAAAACCATGCTTTCAGGACCTTGCCAATGCTCGTTTGCTGGAAATCCACCTATGTTTTATTTTATTCAAAGTGTCAAAATAAAAATATATACATAGTCATATAACTTAGCCCCCACTTGACAAAATCCATTCAGACTTTGCACACACATTTAAGGTTGGGTCTCTAATCTTTCTGAAAACCTTTCTCCACCTTCGTCAAACAGCAACAAAGTTATAAGCCATTTAAAAATGTTGAGATGCCCCCTCTAATTTAGCCACCGCTTGACAAAATCCCACAAAACTTTAAAAAAACATTTGTATCTAGATCTAAAATCTTTTTTAAAAACTTTTTTGCAGATTCGTCAAATGGCACCACAGGTATAAGCCTTAATGATAGTTTGGGAGCCCTCGCTAACTGTGTTCCCTCTTGACAAAAGAGCACCACACTTTTCAGAACCATTCAGAATCAGGCCTAGAATGAACTTCCGAAATGTCATGCAGTTTCATTAAGTGGCGCCAAAGTTATAAGCCATCCAAAAACTGCTTTTCACCAACCCGGTAATGCACAAATATGCATAGATGTCCCTGAACATCTAATATGTTCGCAGACATCACAGGACTGCCCCGGACTGTTCACGGAAATCGAAGAAGAAAAACGCCTGTTTTTTGGCTTTTTAAGACCATATCCCATCCCACCCCGTCCAGTCCCGTCCCGTCCCATCCCCTCACCTCGCCAGAGATTGGTTTCATTAGTTCGACAAGTGCAATGTTGAATTTTTTAATATGTTTGTTTGTTTATTTATTTCTAATGCGCACCAGACCCAGAAGTAACAGGGCGCAGCAATACGAAGATGCAAGGCTTACAAAGGTTTCAAATAGTTCACAATATAACATGTATTTACAGGTAAAATGACAATGTGTTTACCGCGATGTTCGAGGACACCAGCGGATGTCTGCGAATCCAACGTGGCAGGCATTTCCAAAAATCTGACGCACCTCCCAGTTTTTATTGACCAATCAGCGGGCGCGTCCAATGACCGCGGAGCTCACGTCACCCTCTAGATCAATCAGATTCCCGTCCACGGACCGAACAGGGAAGGGCGTCTGTGGAATGAACTCATATCACAAATTGTTTTTTTCCCCTACTTTTTGCTATTTTTAAAAAGACTACTGGACGGATTTCGGGACCAGACCACGGCTCCTGCCGCAAATTTGGTGAAAATCCGTTCAACAGTTTGGGCTGTAGGCCTGAGGAAAATTTTGTTTCCATTGCGTCTATGGGAAAATCCATACATTTTAGGACCCTTCCCCTACAACTTTGCCCCCCCCTACAACTTTGCCCCCCTTGACGAAACTTCACCAAACTTTGCAGTATCGATCCGACGGGGCCATCTCCTTTTTTTTTGTTGCAAAGTTTTGTAAGGATTGGTCCGGGAAGGTAGGGGGGTGTGACGGGGAAGTTAGACGCCGCCCAAAAAGTGCTCTTACAATGGGTTGAGCAACCATAACTACAGGGCTGCTACCCCAGGCCCTGTAAAATATATGTTCAAATACTGCTACAGACACAGCAGAGGGATGAGTTGCACTCTTTGAAGAGCCAGTAATCACAATCAAGAATCAGAGTCCAAGTCACATCAAAGCGTGTTAAAAGCCATCAGCATATGGCGTTCCTGTAGAATTAAAACCGAATGTTTGGAAGCATAATGCGTTTTGCGACAAGCGTGTTGCTTGTTCTCATAAACGGCCTGTCGACCCATGTGTGAACATATAGGAGTAGTCATGTGGGAAAAACAGCTATAAACATAATGGTAGGACTAGTAACTCATAGTTCATGCTGTTGGCCATGTTGCAATTCCTTTACTCATCTATTGTGCATGTGTATGCTGGTTATGGCAATCGGGTGCTAATAAAGAATGCTCAGCTCAAAATTGGCCCTGTAGCATAACACTTGTTGCTGATCGCAATGCCATTAATTTGAAACAGTTCAATACGGTATTGATAGAACTGAGTGCATGTCACAATATCAGACACACAAATAAAGTGTCTGTGTTCGAACATCGCATTAAATCCACGCAAGCCCAATGCTTTTTAAACAGCATACACATTTGCAGCCAAAAAAGAATGAGAATACAAATGTTTCCAAAATATGAAGAGCGAGAAAGTGCATAATGCAATACAGATGTAAGACTGTGTCCTAGCAAAAACCGTACTGATCAAATGCATAACGCTGTGCGACATGAGATTGCAAAAATAAAGTGCAAATGCAGAGTAAACAGTTACATAGCATGTCGTATTGCAGGTTCAGGCTGCTGATATCTCAGCTGTCAACTGAGCTTGGTCGTCAAAGTTCAAAGTGCATAATGTTGTGCACCAAGAAGCAACGAAGTAAAGTGCAACTGCAAATTCGACAGGACTGAAATGGCATGTCCGAATACAGGTTTAAAATCCTCGTCCAAACTCCTGTGCAATATCGAGCAGTATAATAAAGTGTTGATGCCAATACTGTGCAATGTCAGGAATGAAAGTGAAACGACAATGTGGAGCGATATGCATCTCCGTACCATGTCATTTCACGTCCCAGATCTAGTATGCATCATAATGTGCAACATCAAGCTAAAGTCTGTGCAATACCGGTCTAAAATGCATCATGTTGTGCAACATAAGTAGAGAGCTAAAGTCCTCATGCAAAGCTATATTACATTGGAATAGTGACTACCATATAAAATCCCACTCTGTCACAGTAGGAATTACCAGGAACACAATTTCACAAAACCTCCATATGGGCTGACAAATACACAATGCATCAGCACGTATATGCAGATGACATCCAAAGACTTGGCATTATGAGAAATACATGTGTGCACTGCACAGTATCTTGTATTGGCTTTAGACGAACCAGAACTGTTGAAACCAATAACAGGCTCCACTTCAGAGATACAAGACCATGCAACATAATGGCCGGAACAACTCCTATCGCTAACACCCAGGGTAAATGGATAGAAAAAGAGAAAAGCTAACTGAAAAAAATAATGTAAACTAGAAAAAAATATATAATAAATATAATTAAACCAATTGGAGAAACCGAGAAAGAAGGCAGAGAACCAGAAGGAAACATCTGCCATAACCAAACCAAAGTGAGGAAACCAAAACAGTAGAAAAGTATAGATATTCCCCCCTATTTTACCAATGGTTTAAGAGTGTAAACACCACCATAAAAAGAAAGAAAAGAAGGAAAAAAAATCCCTCTCTCATTACCATAATAGAATATAACTCGGTCTAAGTCTAGAACCGAGAAAAAAGGGGGAGCGAGGAGGGGGAAAGGAAGAAGAGAGGAGGAGAGAAAAGAAGAGGGTGAGGTCAAGAGATACTCAACACAATAATTTTAAAGCTCAAAGTAAATATGAAAGAAAAGAAAAGATCTCACCATTTCAAATATTCAATCGATACAACATCCAGAGATGAAGCCAAATAGTCAGAGGCCAAGCACATTAGAATTGAACAAAGAAAAACAGTTAAAACGCATATACAGGCACAGCAGTATCACTGCAAGTGAAGCATATATCATTGTCCTAGAAATGTATATAGCCCCTCGTCTATATTATGTCGATTGGGAATTTTACTCTCCAAGTCCAAGATGCAGCGTGTCTCCTGTTCTCTAAGGGTCCATTCTCTATCCCCACCTCGTTGGCCAACTTCAATCCTGCGTATGCTAACAAAGCCAAAGACTTCCAAAGTCCCTTTTTGAAAATCAGCAAAACCTTTTGCCATTGGGTAATTAATATTCTTAAACAATGGCTCTAACATGTTGCTGTATACAGACTTAACTTGCACTTGGTGCTCCCAACGTCCAATTTTTTACATGTGCATTGCAAGACATACACCACATAGTCGGACTCGCATGTTATCTTATCAAGTATGGGAAAGCTCAGTCCCAAAACCAGATGTGTGTAAGAACCACAATTCAAAGCATATTTGCACATCCTACATCTGGTACACTTGGAGAATCCCTTTCTCTGATCATGGAGCCACATTCGAGTGTCCAACTTCTTCTCAGGTTTCATGCAGCTACTAACAAGTTTATCTTTAATGCAACAATTACGTCTGAAACTGATATCAGGGTTTTCAACAAATCACTATCAGCCAGTAAAACCTTCCAATGTCTTTTGGGTATGTGACGGATAGACTGTGCCTCAGTACTGAAAGTATGAGTCGTGTAACTGTTTTCTCCGAGTTAGATTTTTTTGACCGCATTGGGAGCACTAAGGAGACCATTACACAGGCGGGCTTTGATGTAAGCCTGTTCAATGATTTTTTTGGGGATAGCATTGTTCTAGAAAACCCCACGCTAGTATTCTACTTTCCTTGTCAAAAATTTCCAAAGTGGAGCAATTCCTATGGAGTCGAATAAATTCGCCATAGGGAACACTCCATATGAGATTCTTGATATGCCCACTCATGGCATGTAACGGGGCATTCGACCCTGTGGGCTTCCTATGTAGCTCAGCAGTGAATTGCTGGCCCACAACTCTTAGGTTCACATCCAGGTACGTAAGGCGAGTATGACCATGTGTCTCAGTAAATCTCAAATTATTGGCATTGAGTAGCTTCATGAAGTTCAAGCCACCTTGCTCTGTCGCTTTCCAGATGAACAAGTCATCAATATACCGAACGTTGTCCCCATCGCAGTGCCCTGTAGTTGTCGAAAATATTAGCTGTTAAACATGAACATTATATTAGTGAGACAAAGATCTAACATCTCCAGGATCATAACCGTATGTTGCAAGTAATTGCAGGACCTGGTTTTCGAATGTTTGCAAGCCTTTTTGCCAAAATTGTTTCCTATGGATGTATACAGAGACACCACGTCCATGGTAGCCAGTATGTAACAATTTTCCCATGGTATCTCATCAATAAGGGAAAGAAAGTCAGTTGTGTCCCGCACATAAGAGGGAAGGGAGGAAACGAACGGGAAGGGAATAGTTTCTTACCTGTAACTCCATTTCTCCAGCATTGGTATCTTTCATGGATTCACATGCTTAGAATATTCCCCGTCGTCAGTCTGGGAACCCTTGGTACACTTATAAAGCCGTTTCCCATAGGAAAACGTCTGACACACTTGTGTCCTATCTACGTCGTTTCCGGGGCCGCCTACGCATGCCCCACTAGGACGTAGCGGTATAAATGCCCCGCCCCCGCGGCTCCCTTCAGATTTCAACCCCTCCAAAGCAGAATGGGGTGAAAACCTAGTTATACAAATACATTGCATTCCAGGGAGGCCGTCAGGCGCATTTGAATCCATGAAAGATACCAATGCAGGAGAAATGGAGTTACAGGTAAGAAACTATTCACTTTTCCAGCATTGGATCTTTCATGGATTCACATGCTTAGAATAGACTGTACAGCAGTGACCCTGAAAAAAGGGGAGGTGTGAATGCAATCCAACACCCTCCTAAGCATACATATATATATATATAACCATGCTTACATATAACTAACGTCTAAATACACAAATGTACATGCCCATATCCATCTATATATGTATACGTTAAAATAAGTACAGACCCTTCATGAAAGGGGCTTACCTTATTGAAACAGATGGCGCAAGACTGCTCTTCCCATTTGTACATCGTCCGCATGCTGCCGTTCGAGGCAGTAATGGCGGGTAAACGTGTGAGGCACTGACCATGTCGCCGCCTGGCAAGTACCTGGCAGCGGGATTCCTGCCCACAACACCGTCGAAGACGAATTTGACCTTGTGGAATGAGCTCTCGGATGCCCTTGTAGCAGTTTTCTCGCTTTGGAACGACAGAAGGCAATCGTCGACGAGACCCATTGAGCGGACTGGAGTCCCTGCTTTGAAATAGCTTTTCCTCTCGTCGACGGACCATATGCAATGAAGAGTTGCTGCGTAGATCTAAGTTGTTGAGTCCGATGGAGATAAAATTTCAGAGCTCTCTTCACGTCCAAGGTATGGAGGGCTTTTTCCACAGCCGATGAGGGGGTCGTGAAAAAGGTAGGCAGGACAATGGACGAGTGTTCATAAGCCGTAGGAACCTTTGGGAAGAAACGAGGATTAGTTGACAGCACCACTTTGTCTTTAAAGAACCTTAAGTACGGCGGGTCTACGACCAATGCTTGTAATTCTGAGAGCCGCCTAGCTGATGTAATAGCTATTAGAAAGGCCAACTTCCATGATAAGAACTTCATCGACGAGGTGGCCATTGGTTCAAAGGGTGCTTTCATTAACCCTGCTAGCACCACATTAAGACTCCACGTTGGTGGAAAGAGTTTAAACGGTGGGAATGTTCGGAACAGACCCCTCATGAAGTGTTTCACCAGCCTGTCACTAAACAAGGGAGACTGCCTCTTCCTCGTGAACCTAGAGATGGCCGCCAGGTGTACTTTTATTGATGAAAGAGACAATCCGCTCTTCGCCAGGTGTAGCAGATACGGTAGAAGTTGCTCCGGAGTTACCCTTAGAGGTTGCACTCCCGGCTGTCCTTGACACCACGTACAGAACCTTCTCCACTTACATGCACACGACTTGTTGGTGTAAGGGGCCCGTGCTGCCTGCAGGATTCTCCGACAATCCGACGAAATGCTCAAGGCACCAAATTCCGAAAAGTCAGGAGCCAAGCTGTGAGATTGAGACTGTCTGGATTGTGATGCCACACTGTCCCCTCGCCCCGGGACAGGATATTCGGGACCTTCGGAAACGTTATCGGTTGTTCTATTGACAGGTGAAGCAGGTCAGAAAACCACGGCTGCCTCAGCCAACACGGTGCCACTAGGATGACCCGGCACCTGTACCTGCGTATCCACTGCAGAGTTCTCCGTATAAGAGGGAACGGGGGGGGAAGGCGTAGAGAAACTTGTACGTCCACGGGAAGGAGAATGCTTCCCCCAGAGAACCTTCCTGTGGCCACCTGCTGGCGTACAGTTCGCATTTCTTGTTCCCCTTCGTCGCGAAAAGATCCAGCGGAGGCTGCCCCCATTTCCCGAAGACATTCGACAACTGAACGCGGTCTATCTCCCATTCGTGTATTTGGTCCATTTTTCTACTGAGTGAGTCCGCTTGCTCGTTCCTTACTCCAGGGAGATGATGAGCTACAATGGATATATCGTGTTTCAGAGCCCAATGCCACACCTTCTGAGCCTCGATGGAAAGGGTTCTGGACCGCGTGCCCCCTTGCTTCCTTAAGTAAAACATTACCGTCGTGTTGTCTGTCAATATTCGCACTATTGACCCTCTGATGTGCGGCAGGAAAGACTTCAAGGCCCAGCGCACTGCTCTCAGCTCCAGAACGTTGATGTGCAGGAGTGATTCCCTCCGGGACCATCGACCTTGCGTTTGTAGAATGCCCATGTGTGCTCCCCAGCCTATCAGGGACGCGTCTGTCACTATGGTTAGCCGAAACTCAGGCTCCAGTAGGGGTACCCCTCTGGATAGGTTCTGAAAGCTCTGCCACCACTGAAGAGCTAGCAGGAGCTCGTCGTCATCGACGGTCAGCTTGTCCGAAAAGAGCCCTTGGGCCTGCATCCACCGGTCCGCCAGGAACTCTTGAACCAGCCTCATGAATAGGCGGCAGTTGCCTACTAGAGGAATGCAGGACGCCATAGCGCCCAGAATCGACACATTTTCTCACTGATAGTATGGTATTGATCCTCAGTCGACTTGCCAATCGATTGAGTTTGGTGATTCTGTCGAGGGATGGCTTCACTAATCCCGACTGGATCTCGAATTGCGCGCCCAGGAACACCAAGCTTCTCGACGGCGTCAACGAAGATTTCTCGAAGTTTTCTGCAAACCCCAGCCGTTGTAAAAGTTGCATGGTGGCCTGAAAACTTGTGTGAGTCGACATAGGGGAGGACCCCCTCACCAACCAGTCGTCGAGATACGGGTACACATGATGACCTTGCCTTCTCAGCCGGGCTGCCACTGGGGCCAAACATTTTGTGAACGTTCTGGGAGAGGATTTCAGCCCAAAAGGAAGTACTGTGAACTGGTAGTGAGTCCGTCCTACCACAAACCTTAGGAACTTTGTGTCGCCAACACATTGGTATGTGGAAGTACGTGTCCTGCAGGTCCAGAGACGCCAGAAAATCCCCTTCTTGAACTGATCGGATCACTTCCTGAAGCGTGAGCATCTTGAATTTTAGGCTTTTCAATGTCTTGTTGAGATCGCGCAGGTCTAGAATGGGACGCCATTTTCCGTTTGGTTTTTTCACCACAAAGTATCGGGAATAAACCCCTTGACCCTTCTGCGATGACGGAACCAATTCTATAGCTGCTTTTTGTAGCATAAGTGCTACTTCCTGCTGCAACACGCTCAGATGGGGTTGAGCTACAAACACCGGTGGAATGTGCAGAGGGTTGCTTTTGAATTGCAGGGAATGTCCGTACCTTACTGTGTCCAACACCCACTGATCCGTTGTTATTTGCTCCCACTCGTCGACGCAGTACGATACTCTGCCTCCCAGAACGTTCCGACGACCGTCATTGTTGGTCCTTGGTCTGCTTATCTCTCGTCGACGACGAGTAGCCTGTTCTCTTCCTGGAGGTCTGGTAGTCCCGGTGTCGGTTTGCCGCTTGAGAAGCCCGTCTGTATCCCTGGGAGGGGTACACCGGCCTACTGAAGGATCTGTCTCTCGATGCCGAGAATCTGGAGTTTCCCGATGCTCCCCTAAATGGACGAAAAGACCTAAAACTTCGACCACTCTGGAGGGCACCCAAGGAACGCGCTGTGTCAGAGTCCTGCTTCATGCCCTTCAGGGCCTCATCCACCTTCTCGCCGAACAGAAGGTCTCCCTCAAAGGGCATATCCAGCACCTTGTATTGCACCTCTGGTCTAAAGTTGGTGCATTCAAGCCATGCTTGCCTTCGTAGAACCACCCCGTTGTTCACCTGTTTAAACCCCGATTCTGCGAGGTCCACAGCGATGTTTATGGCATGATTGGAGGCCTCTTCACCTTCCCGGACGAGTAACATCGCCGCCTTCCTATGTTCTTCCGGAAGATGATCCAGCCGGTGCCACATCTCTCTGTCATATCTGGCTACTATAGCCAGAGAGTTGGCCGCTTTCACTGTGGTTGCTCCTACCGACAGTACTTTTTTGCCAAAGGCATCCTGTCTTCTGGCCTCATTTTCCAGGGGGGGGGGTGGGAGGGGGGGGGTCGTGCACTTGTGTCTTTCTTCGCCGAAGATAAGGATGACGAGGCTTTCTTTGACGAGGACTCCTTGGAATGGCTTCTTGATGACTCTTTCTCCGCCGGTCGTGATTTCTTCACCGGGGGTTCTAACAATGTCGAGCGGCACGGGGCCCCTGAAGATTTTGACGCTGAGGCCACGCTGCGCGTGGAGCCTACGTCCAAAGGCGGGTATGCCCCCGCTCCATCGTTTAACCATGCCACTAGGCGCCGACTTCGATCTTTAACAGTCTTTTGGGAGAAGCCCTTACATATGTCGCACTTGTCTGCCGAATGACGAGGGTGTAGACAATATATGCAATCCATATGCCCGTCCCCCTTATACACTTTCTTCAACCCGCACGTAGCGCACACGCGGAACAGCGCCTCTCCAGACATCAGGACAAAGCTCCAACAGCACAACCTAGACAAAATAGTAGACTACGCTAGGTGATCCCACTACTTTGGAGACGGTTGAAATCTGAAGGGAGCCGCGGGGGCGGGGCATTTATACCGCTACGTCCTAGTGGAGCATGCGTAGGCGGCCCCGAAAACAACTTAGATAGGACACAAAAGTGTCGGAAGTTTTCCTATGGGAAACGGCTTTTTAAGTGTACCGAGGGTTCCCAGTCTGACGGGGAATATTCTAAGCATGTGAATCCATGAAAGATCCAATGCTGAAGAACAGTGTTTCATCAATGTATTTGGACATATTTTCCAAAAGGGAACCCGAGAGGGTGACGATTGGTCTGCCGGGAGGTTTGGTCATATTTTTAGGGATTTGGGGGAGAAAGTAAATGGTGGGCAAGATGGAATTGGAAGTAAAGAGAAATCTGCAGTTTTCTTCTTCAAGAATACCTTTGTGTTCCCATCTCTTTATGAATGTCATCACATTTATTTCCAATTCTTGATAGGATTAGAATTGATCCTCTCATAGCACTGTGTATCATGTATATCATGTAGTTGTTTGTATGTTTCTTTCACATAATCACACCTATTCATGATAACAATATTGCATGATTTATCAGACAGCTTAATAATGCAGTTAGGTAGATCATGTAGTTCTTGAAGTACAATTTTATTGGCCGATGACATTCTCAAGTGCACAGCTTTTCTTATTCTTGCAAATGTGTTTGAAGTCCTCTATGACCAATGTTTGAAAGGCCTCAATATTGCTTCCTGAAGGAACAATAGGATTGAACCTTGATTTAGATTTTAAAAAACTTTTAGTCGTCCAATCTGTTGTGATGTCTAAAGCTGCTAACTCTAAAGGCTCATTGGTGGCAGCAGTATCCCGTCCTTCTGCCAAGCCCACTAAGGTGGATAAAGTGTCTAATTCCGCAATGGGGATGCCAGTCTTGCCCATGGCAGTTGGTTTGAGATAAAGGGACGTTATGGTTAAGTTGCACTACCAAAAAACCTATGAAATTCAATGGAAAAAAGTTGCTACAGAGACGTTATGGTTACAGGTAAAACCGAAAACCCCCAGAAATTCGCCAGTTATGGTAAGGTACCCAACCATAACTCGTGCTACCACTGTGCACTGCGAGGACTAACACCCATGACCTCAAAGATGCCATCACAAATGTCATTGGTGACATCACTGATGCCATCACATGTCTGGCTCGCTCTGTTTTTGTTCACTGACTTATGTAGGGCAGGCGGTGAACATTCAAAAGGTACTGTATTTGTAGACCTGAACTTTCTCATATGTCCTTACACTCTTTTCGTTCGGGTTAAGTCACATCATGTGATGTGTACATAGGGGAAGAAGCAGGCCTGCAACAGAGCCATCATTTCTGTGCATGAAGATAATCAGTTAGGTTATGAACCCTTTCTGGTAACACAGCTGCTTTTTCCTTACTTTACTTTCCTGATATGTGGGAACATTTGTGTGCGTTGTGCTCTCTTTATGGTTTGTGTGTAGCAGGACAAATATGTAGTATGGTAAGTGAGGGGGTATTAGGTATTGATTACATGTTTCATAGTACGCAAAACTCTGAAAATAAAGCATTCAACATTGTACTATTTAACATGGCAAAAATTTGAATATTGGACGTGTGTGTGTGTGTGTGTGTGTGTGTGTGCGTGTGTGTGCGTAGTTTTGTGGCAACATTATATTAACAATCCCTTGTTGAGGATTGTTATTCAAACTAAAGGCACATGCGATAGCATCAGTGATGTCATCAATGATTTGTGATGTCATATTTGAGGTCATGGCTGTTAGTCCTTGCAGTGCACAGTGGTAGCACGAGTTATGGTTGCGTACATTTCCATAACTGGCGAATTTCTGTGTTTTTTCAGTTTTACCTGTAACCATAAAGTCCCTGTAGCAACATTTTTCCATTCAATTTCATAGGTTTTTTACTAGTGCAACTTAACCATAACGTCCCTTTAACAAGGTTTTGTGTTAGTGAATTTCACAGGCTTTTAGTAGAGCTCTTTAACCGTAACATTGCTTTAGGCTAGTTTTTTCAATGAAGGGGAAATGTTTTTTGTTAGTGAATTTCATAGGTTTTAAGTAGGGCGCTTAAACCATAACATTGTTTTATCACAGTCTTTTCAGGAAAGGTGACAGGGTTTTAGTAGCGCAACTAAAGGATAGTGTCTCTTTAATAGTGGTTCTTTCACTAAATTACATTACTTTTTAACAAAATATGCTAAGTTTGTATAGATGTACCGTACAGTATACTGAAGCCGGTGGCTCTATACTAATAGCCACAGTGGTTGGAAACAATGCGCTTGTTTGCACACATCGGGTGGATTCCAACGTGCCGAGAAAGGGATTGGTGGTCATAAAAAGTGGTAACATGCAGCAAATACAAAAACATATAGAAACAGCAGCAAGTGCGTGAATGGGAAGGGAAAATGCAGTAGCTGTACAAAATGTGCACTTTCGCAACAAAGAGCGCAAAGGCATAGGGTATGTAGCATAATGGAAAGCGGCAAACAGAACTAAACGTTTGCCTTCATCAATGTTACCGCACACCTGATTCACAATCGAGCAAAGGACGAAGAGGCAGAGGTTGAGACCTCCACTACTGAGAGCAAAACGTCACTGCAACAGTACACAAATGTTTATGTTGTAAATGCACAGGCCCAGTAGTGTACAATAGTAGGAAATCATGATGTTTTCTGTTTGTGCGCAGCAATGGCTACCACCCTAGAATGGGTGGAGGAGAATTTTCCACATGAAGAAACGAGTGATGACGGTAGCCCCATTGCTACCCGCCACACTGTGAAAAGGGAAAGTTTCTGCAAGGGCAAGCAACCTAGAATGGCTGGAGGAAAATTTCCCGCATGACGAAATGAGTGAGCATAGTAACCCCATAGGTAGGGGACGCGGTGGGAGCAGTAACACAATTACAATGTAGCGCTTCATGTAAATTAACCACATTTGCTGTCATTTAACAGAACATACATGAATGCAAAGGAGTACACCAGAAGCGGCACCTTTTGCACAGCAACATACGGCCACCGAAACGGAAGTTAACGGTGGACATATAAAAGAACAACGCCTGGACCCCAAAATGGATGATTTGCGCCTCCAGTTTGCCACCTTGAAATGTTTTGTAGAAGAAAATATTATGGGGAAAATAAGATCTCACTGCCGTCTTGCACATGTCCCCCTTCCCCATTTCCCAGACCCCCATCCCTGCAAATTGCATGTCATGACAGACACTTCGATGAGACCTCAATCCCATCTTCCCCTCACAAGTAGCTTGTTAAAATGGCAAAATCCCCAGTATATGTATCTGGTCCCCCTTCCCTTTCCGAATAGTGATTATGAATGTCTGCTAATAAACATTGATATGTGAATATGTACTGATTCTATATGTCCATTTTCCTTTCTTTTAAGAAGGCCATTGTAAGTGTGAAGGGCACAGCACTAGTGGGGTTGATTGCAAGTGAGGAAAATGGAGGAGTCGTACGACTGCCGCACCTGGCTGCCCTATGCGCAATCACAATGAAAGCATCCGTTGGACGCCAGTACAGGCCGCATGTTTGCATGCACAGAATCGCCTGTAAGTAGTTGCATGAATGAACGTTTCTCGGTAGCACAACTGCGCACATGCATATCTGGTCCTGTGACACCTCGTTACACCGTCCCTGGTCATGATATGCAAAGAAACATGTGATGTAGTTGTAGTAGGTAGAAGCGCGCATGCACGTCCTGCGAGTACCTTTGCACGTAAACATTCCACCTACTTTATCGTGCACACACCAAGCTTATGTAGAAATGTTCAATGCACGTGTACCGTACATTTAAATAGTCCAGGGATGGGAAGAGTATCAGTAGAGAGGTAGGCACGTGGCCACAAATTATTACGGCCAATATACGTCCCGCAGACAGGCATCCAAATGGAGAAAAATGGCGATGTCACCATGTTAACGAAACAACGCTGCGCGTGGTCGCTTATTTAGCGGACGCGGGCCAGATCCGTGCACATCAAAAAAGGACAATTTTCTGCAATGTATGGAGTGTTACAGCGACAGTGCACCCTTGAAGAGATACTACACTCTTCCATCTGCATGTAGGTATTATAGGGAAACACGTAAGCCCACTGTGCGGTGGCACGTGCTCCACAACACTCCTATAAAAGGGAACACCCAACAAGTGCATTGCAATCCCTGTTTCACTTTCCAGAGAAGACCAGTGGTCCACATTGGTTTGTGCAGAAATTGCTTTCTCACCAATTGTGTGCCTGAAAGTCTCTGAGCGCTGCTTATTATTAGCCACGGTGTGTGGTGCTCATTTATTGACCTAGGAAGGATGAAAGGCTGAGTTTGGCCCTGCCGGGATTCGAACCTGCGTCGAGAGGCTCTGCACAGATGTCAAAGTGAGCACTCTACTCGCTGTGCTATCGGACCGGCTCCAGAATAAAATAGAAGGAATCCCCATTGCCTGCAGTCAGCTTGAGTCGTGGGTATGGAAACTATTTAGGACCTTTGGAGATGTACCAAAATCTTGTGCAAACCAGGTACAATGCACTAGTCGTGGAAAACCTGGCTTGTACACCTCCATGCGGCGGCACCCGACAGCGAACCACCAGGCAGCTGTTTGTAGGGTTGTCCCCTTCCAAGCAGGTACTAGGTTATTTTGCTCTACAGCATCCTCCTCATCTGCTCCTGCCACCACTAGGGAAACTCCAGTGGGCCATACATCCCACAAGAGGCCTTGGAGGACATACGCACTGCAACAGACCCGTACCTTTCAAAGGTTACTGTATTGTGCATATACTGCAAAGCAGTCCTGTGTAGGAGGGAACATTTTCGAAGTGCTTTTGAGGCTTCGGTCTGGGAGCATGACAGAGTGCCCCTACCCAAGTGTGGTGCATCCCACATCTACTCTCGACGTACAATTTCTTACCGCTGTGATTGGTATTCTTTGCCAAACCTCCCTTCCATTGCTGGCTTTTGTGGCATGTCTTATAAATGGAAAAAGGCTACAGCACCAGAAGGAGAGGGAGGGGATGGAGGGGGGTACAAAAAGGCTCTTTTCAGAGCCACCTTGCACCGCTGAAAAATAGAAGTTGAAAGAAAGCATGCAGGTGGTGCAGCAGCCTATGAGCGCTGCGTAGAGAGATGGAAACAATGGGCAGCGGGACTCTGCCAAAAGCAGTGTGTGCATTTGCTAAACTAAGTGGTGGCTCTGAAAAGAGCATTTTTGTTCGGTTTGTGTTTGCAAACGTTGGAAGTGGTGAACAACCACAGGCAAAAAGTTTGCTAGACTTGCAGGAAGCACTGCACTGCATTTTGGATATTGCGCAGAAATAGCTCATTGCCAGCATCAGTCAGATGAACTCCATAGGAACGAAAAATGGTGGTACTACAAAATGTAATGTTTTCATTGTGAAAGGAGAACATGCCAACGTCGCGCAAAAAAGCGTAAACAGCCTTGTTCACCTTGCTCTGCGCTTTGTACCTGTGTGCCCCACACGAGGAAGAACGCAGCCACATCTGTCTCTGGGAAATGCAAGAAAAAATTATGTGTGAATTTAGAAACATTTCCATGAGTTGCCGACATGTCTCCTTCATTGCAAACTGCAGTGAAATGCTGCTAACATGCCCTGAACTATTCCCTCCACAATGAACAATAATAATGTCTGGATGAGCGAGCGTCACCAAACTGGCACATAGAGGACCCACATGGAGCCACTTCATCCCATGGATTCAGTGCCAGTGTAAGACGACATTATGGAACCCAAGGTGTGCTGCCACTGCACAGTGTCCTGCGTAAACTTGTACCCAATGTATCCAGGAGTTGCCTAAAAGCCATATAGTCCGCCTACTGAACGGCACAAACATACCTGTAGCCATCTCCACTCCTATTTGCAAACGCACAGTCTGTCACAATCTGTTGCTACACACCACGCCCAGGAAATCATATTGACAAATCCCAACTCCTACACAGTCCCATTTCCATTGCAGCCATCCTGAAAAGACCCGGATATAGCACGTGCACACCTCCAAATGGCGGGGCTTTCGCAAACATATTGCCCTGTGCGTGGGGCTGTATAAACACATTTTAAGCATCATGGAATATGGGCGTCTTGGTGGAAGTTGGGAAAAGTGTTTTGTTCTAATTTTGCTAAGCAACGTGTAAAGAAGAACAAGTTACTTACCAACTGGTAACGTTCTTTTGATTGGATGTTCCTCCAACGTATTCCTCATCTTAGATGTATTCCATCCAGCTTTGCTGCTCTTCGGAATTTTTTTCGGCAGAGGGCGCCGTGCGTCGATGTCGAGTCGATGGTCCCTCGAAGGCCTCCGTCGAGGGTGACGTCATCGTGTGTATAAGTAGCACGCGCTACGCCCGTTGGCCTCAGTTCTGTTTTTCCCCTTTTTATCTTTGATCTTGTACTGTGTAGATTGTGTCGGCAGACAGGTATAAGCCTTGCGAGATTTGAGATGGCAATAACCTGGAAAAATCTGCAGAGGGATAGGCTGGGAGGGCGATGAGGAATACGTTGGAGGAACATCCAATCGAAAGAACGTTACCAGTTGGTAAGTAGCTTGTTCTTCGAGTGGATTGTGTCCTCCAAAGTATTCCTCATCTTAGATAGACTCCCAAAGCAGTGTGGACAATTCCTCTGGAGGAGGGGGTAGATTTTTCGATATTCTTAGATGGCTGAGTATAGTACTGCTTTTCCAAAAATTAGCTCCCTAGACTGGGAAGCATCCAGGTTCTAGAATTTTGAGAAGGTGGGTAGCGAAGACCAAGTTGATGCTTCGCAAATGGATCTTATTGGAACACCTCTTTGAAGGGCCGTGGAGGAGGCGATGCCTCTGGTGGAATGAGCCCTTAACCCTTCCGGAGGGTCTTTTTGAGCTAGTCAGTAGCATTCTGAAATGCAAAGCACAATCCAGCGTGAAATTGTCTGTTTTGTCACCCATTGACCCAGTTTCCTTCCTGTGTAACCTATAAACAGCTGGTTGTCCACTCTAAGGCTGGAAAGTCTAGAGATGTAAAAGCTTAAAGCTCTTTTCGGATCCAACCTATGTAATCTTTCCTCCTCCTTCGAAGGATGGGGTGGGGTGGAGGATAGAATGCAGGTAAAACAATTTTCTGACTTAAATGAAAATCAGATATTACTTTCGGTAGAAATGATGGTTTTACCCTCAACACAACTCTGTCCTTTTGGAACACAGTATAGGGTGGCCCAAAAGACAGTGCCTGCAATTCGCTCACTCTTCTTGCTGATGTTAGAGCAACCAAGAAGGCTGTTTTCCACGTTAGTAATCTTAATGGACACATGTGCATAGGCTCAAAAGGAGTACACATTAAGAATTTTAGGACTAAATTTAGATCCCAGATCGGTACTTGAAATGGGTGAGGAGGAAACATTAGCGAGTCCTTTTAAGAATCGTATTATCAAAGGAATTTTGAAGTAGGAGCATTCTTCCGATGAGCGCTTGAAAATGGAAAGCGCCGCAAGGTAACCTTTTATTGTTCCGATATTCAGACCTCTATGTGCTAGGGTCAGAAGGAAAGATAATACATCCGGAATAGAACATAGAAAAGGATCGACATTCTTTTCTCTGCACCATTTGCAAAACTTTTTCCAACGGCAACGGTATAGAGATTTTGTTGCTGGCCTTCTTGCCGAAAGCAACACCTCCATAACGTCATCTGGAAGGTTCCAATCCCTGTATCTCAGCCTTTCAGATACCAAGCATGAAGGTTGAGCGTTTTGACCTCTGGATGGAGAACCTGACCCTCCATTTGAGAGAGAAGGTTCTCTCTCTGAGGAAGACATACTGGAGGACAGATGGACCTGTCTAGAAGGTCCGGGTACCACGTTCTCCTGGCCCAATCCAGGGCAATTAGGATCATGCGGCTCCGAAACCTTCTCAGCCTCCTGATGACCTGAGGAATGACGGGAATCGGAGGGAACGCGTACAATAGTGGGAAATTCCACTCCACCACGAACGCGTCTCCCAGGGCTCCTCTCGGGGGAAATTTCCTTGAGCAATACCTTTCGCATTTTCGGTTGATTTCGGTTGCAAACAGGTCTACTGATGGTTTAGCCCATCCTAAGTAATCTACTACCTTTGTCATTAATTGACGGTATGATGGACTGGCATGCTCTCCTGGTTCAGGCCTGCCAAAGTCATTTTCAGGAGATGTGTCAATGCCTCTTGCACTGTGTAATGATTCCATCAAGTCCCTCATTCTGCTTTCTTCTGAAATCAAACATTCTGGGACATTTGGGGTGCCATATTCCAGCCCAAAAGGTACGTTCTCATCAGATCTCTCCTGTTCCTCAAAAATTGAGGTCAGGGATTTGAAAAACTCCTTCCTGGGGAAGAGGCTTGAAAACCTTCTCTGGTAGAGGAGGAGGAAGAGGTCTAGTACCTGGCTCTGAGGACAATACAGGTTTTGTAACCTTATCCTTCTCTTTTTCTGGCTACATGAGAAGCTAGACAAAGGGGATACTAGGTAACCCCTCCAGCACCCTATTGTAAGATAGTGTGTGCTGGGTCTAGAAAGTTACAAATGTGAGTAAAGTCAATTTAACTTTACTGCCCTTGGAAACAGTTTAACCAAGGGAAGGTATGCAGACCTTTGGGAAATCTGAGAGACTGTGGGTGCTGTGTAACACAATATAAAAGATGATGCCCATGGCGTTTTTCAGACTCTATAACCAAAAGAAACAGTGTTCAAATCACATTAAAATACTTGAGAGAGTGGGAAAAAGGGGCTCAACTCTCTCAGGTAAAAAAAAAAACAAGTCCTCAAAATCCAGCAAAGTTGCTTGGGGTCTCTAAAGTGGAGGGAATTAGCAAATTTCTGAGAATTCGCACTAACAACTGACATCAGGTTTTATTCCTAGGAAAGTCTGTCTACACTACGAGGGCAATCTTGATACAGATTCTGACAAACGCACACTAGTGCTAAGAGAGAACATACAAATGGTAATGTAACCACAAGCAAGCATTCTAGAGTCCTTCAGAACCTTATAGAGGGCAGAAATCACACAACCCTCAAAACCTACCGCAGAAAGGTCATCCTAGAACCTCTTGTAGACAGTGCAATGAGCGTAAAACAGAAATTGTTCATAGTAATTTTGAACAGAATGAAACTACTAACAAGATTAATTGGTAAATTGCAAGCACTGCTTCGGAACAAACGCAATATCAGCATAGATAACCTTGGCCACATCTGTACTGGTGAGTGGAGTGTCACCACCAAAACAGAGCCAATACTACCATGAAGAATCATACAAAACAAGAACAAACACACCAAACTTCCTTACATTGGAGTGGACGAGGGTATGAAAAGATACACAATACCATAATGGAAGAGGAAACGCTGCTTTCAGAAATATCCACATTAAACTTAGATGGCACTCTCCATTCATTCCACCAAAGCAACACGTCTCACCTACAAATGGCCCTGCACATCAATGTGTAACATTCGCCAATGCTTAATCAAATCTTTGCAGCAATTCCTCAATCAGTATGTCAAAGGCAACGACAAAATAAAAATAAAAATACCAAACACTATGGACTCCTGTCCAGTGCGCACCTACACTGCAATACCACTGCCAAACGCACTGCAGTAGCTTAATTTGTATGAGACCATTATAATCCAAACAGTGCTCCCATTTAAAGCAATAATACGACTTCAACCGAAAACTGTTAAATTGCCTCCCACCGAATTACTGAGAGGCATTCGAGGTAAAGTACTTTATTTACCATTAGATATCAAAGAAAATGTAGACACTCTGAGTGCAAAGGCCAATACAACAATCTTTGATTATCCTGGTAAATGGTGTACCTACAAAAGACCAAATAAATTGGCAGCAACAGTGGAATTAACCAAAGTTAGGAAAGCTTTGGAATACCTTAACGAAAACAATGAATACTACAAGGAAATCAACACTGACTAAAACCTGAGAGAAACAACCAAAATAATTCAGGACTCCTCAACAACTGGCCACTTTGAACGTCTACATCCTAGTGCAGCCTCCAATATTTTAGACCACTATACAATTCACCCACTGCACACCAAAGACACCATAGACTATGCACTAGAAAGTTATCAAATGCGGCAAGCCAAAGGAGCCGCAATCAGTATATGGGAAAAAAGTGTGGAAGCACAAGCCTTTCCCTCTACAGTTCCCGACTGGAAAAGGTGGAAGATCTGATGAAAGAGGCACACAATAACAGCATCATAATACCGTTGTTTACGAATGTATTCTAAAGACCCTAGATTTAAGCAGAACACGGCGTACATATTTCACCTGCTCTTTGAAAGTGAACTGGCAAGGCTATGTTATGAAGTAGCCCACACATTAAAAACAGGTTCCCATTTTCAAAACAGGTCTGCTACACAGCTACTTCAAAAAATGCAAGAGAAGGACGAAGTTTTACAGTCAAGTATTACAAATCTCTTGGCTGTACATCCTTGTATTGGAACCATTGGCAATCTGCCTTAGGCAACAGTACGGGGACATAGGGGGACCACAAAAAGGGGAACCGCACCTGATATCATTGTACGCCGATGACATGCTGCTATACCTGCGCTTCCCAGAAGAAAACTTACAATATGTCCTGGAGGTGATGGAACGCTACGCCACCCACTCAGGCATAGCGGTAAACCCCAAGAAATCAAGCATGTTCCTCCTGGGGAGATATAGGGGGGCCCTGCATGGAAACCTACCGGTTTTGCCGATACCCTGGCAGACTAGGACATTCCGATACTTGGGAATCGACATATACCAAACGGCTGCGGAGGAATACAAACACAGAAAGGGCAGTTTAAGGCATCAAGAATAGTATGGGGTTCTGGTCCAAGATGCGCCTGGCCATGGTGGGTAGGGCGGCTTTGATTAAGATGGTGGTCCTGCCGAGGTTGTTCCACTTTTTCACAACCATCCCATACATGCTTCCCAAGCGCTTCTTCTTGAAACTCCACAGCTTATGCAGGGGCTTCATATGGCATAACTCCAGGAACAGGGTAGCCCTTTGGAAGCTGCAAAACTCGTGTGACAGGGGGGACATAAACCTACCGAACTTTGAGATATACTACCTGGCGGGACAGCTCCAGTATGTGGCCAGATGGTTGTCCGAAGAAGAGACGGCTGAGGCCAGGCATTTGTGCAAGGACTCCGCCCCCTTTTTTCTTAGAGAAGTGGTGTGCTTGTCTAAATCAAAGATGCAAGGAAAAGCGAGATTGCTGGAAAATATGGAGCAAGGCATGCCAAATGGCGGGAAACCCGACCCCATGCTCCCTGCAGGTGCCGCTAGTGGCGCTATGCGGCGAGGACTCGCAAATGCTAACAGGGATCCGTAGATACTGGGAAACTATGGGCCTTGCGACCCTTGGAGACATGGCAAGAGGGGGAGATACTAGATTTCCAGAGATTAATGGAGGACACCGGGGTACATAAAGGCCAATATAGTACATATACAAGAATTATCAAACATGTGCGAGTAAGGTGGCCTGAGGAAGTGCTTGCGGAACAACCTGATATGATCATTGAGACTATGTACGATATTTCAGAGGGCAGGCACGAAATATCCCGAATTTATGAACTATTGATGACCAGGGTGGGCAAGCAGTTGCTCCAACTGAGGCGGGATTGGGGGGAGGAGGAGGTGGGAGAACCTATGCAGGATGGACAATGGGATAGGGCTCAAAGGTATCATAAGAATGTGTCCCAAAATGCAAAGCTACAGCAGATCCAGTTATAGGTCACTCACAGGGTATATATGACCCCTAGCAAAATTGCCAGGTTTGGAAGTTCAGTGACACAGAAATGCCCTAGGTGCGCGGAGGTGGAAGCTGGAATGATACACATGTTTTGGGCATGTCTGGAGGTGGGCAGATTCTGGACGAAGGCTAAACTACGCCTGGCCCAAAAAAGGATTACGCTGGAGGTGGAGTCAGTCTCGGCATGCATGTTGGGTGTTTTGCCAGACCACGCAACCAGAAGCACATTAGTAAAATGAAAGACCTGGCCTAAATCCTGGCCAAATGGAGAATTGCAATGAGCTGGAAGGCAGCCCAGGGACCCAGAGTAGAGATGTGGTGGGTTGACCTCCTGAAGTGGGCGGAGGCAGAGATGGCAACTTGGTATGAAGCAATCAGTAGGGGAGGAGGAAGCAGGACCCTCGATAGCGTGGAGACAACTGGTGGCCACGATGGTGGGACCCTCCCAGGCCGAACTCAGTGAAGAGGATACGAGTGGGAACAATGAGGGAGACAAACCCGGAGGTACATAAGCAGTTGCATTGAAGTAGGGGCTCGAGTTAAGGGGGCGGGAGGGGGAAGGACTGTGATGCATGACATGTAAATACAATGATGTGAAGCTTACACGTGAATGTCCTAAACGTTTGTAAAGTTTGGTGTGTTAATAAAAATGGTTAAAAAATAAAGTATTACAAATCTCTTGGCAAACATGCGTGGCACGAAAGAGTACTGGATCTGACGGCACGCTGATGTACGGTGTATGCTATGCAACTGTGGCCCACCCACATGATTTCTCACTTTAAGTTGTGCAGAGTATGCATGGGAAGACTTGCAAACTTTCCTACGCAAAGCAAACAAAAAGGTGTAGACATGAAAACACCAGGAGAGCTTTGCTCTCTCGATCCAGTAAATCTTTCACGCTACTTTCATCATCGCTTCCTTCCCATGCTGCACTTCATTTGCAATAAAGCACTTCCTCCTCTCGGGGAAGTGGAACACTTCTTTTGGAGAAAAGAATATCAAGCCAGAGAGCACCACACATCCACATGCTTCTGTGGAATAAAAATGCTCCTAAATTTGGTGAGGAGAGTGATGGAACGGTTTTGCAGTTCATTCACAAATACGTCACTTGTGAAATCCCTTTGGAAAGTACACATAGTGACCTACGAGCACAAATTTTGCAATTCCAAAGACACAAGTGCAGCAAGTATTGTCGATGCAAATAAGAACAGAGGTAAATACTACACCAAATGCTGCTTTGGTTTCCCTTGACCAGTTTCAACAGGCCAAGTAAACAGCTTCATGTCTTCGGTTCGACACAGTGTGAAAGGAAAATCTCCTAAGAACACATACTGCAATGCAATTATTGCCCTCCTATGGAATGCCAATGTTGATGTACAATACATTGTAGACAATTCCACAGCAGCTGCACGATATGCCACCTAGTTAACCAAAGCAGAGAAAACAAAGCTCAAAGACCTCTCGGGTGACAAATTCTGACAAAACACTGGCACAGAAATTGTACAGCTTTGGCATTAAAATGCTGTCCCATAGAGAATGTGGCAGCTACGAAGCCACTGACCGTTTAACCGGCACTGCCTTATATGGGAAATCTGACAACATAGTGTGGCTAAGCCTTGGCCCTGCTGCATCCAGAAAAAGAGTACTTAAATTGTATGAAGACATACAAACAAAAGCCAAAACCGATCCCAACAGCCAGGACATTTTGAAGAACAACTTATTGGACACATACTACCCGAACAGGAGTATTACTCTGGAAGCCTTGTGCCTGTACCAGATAGCCCAAAACTTTGCATACAAACACAACATTAAACCAAATGAGGAAAAAGGTAGATACAGAGTGGAAAGTTGTGAAGGCAGCCTGCTGAAACTTACCAAACACAGCCTAATTAATCATATGAAGTGGTCATTAAAAACTCATCAGCACAAATAACTGTACTACATGTCTCTACTGCAACTTTTCAAACCATGGAGATAATATTTATTAGCCACCTGCACCTCCTATGAAGATGCTTTCAATGCCAGTGAAAGTACAATTACGCCAACAAGAAGAACCTCAAGCACAACTAAATGCAGACACTTATGAGAGCAGTGAACCTTCTCAAACAGGCAGCCAAGAATGACTTGGACAGCCACTCATAGCAAATGAGGCAGAATTAGCCATGACTGAAGTAACCACCACTATGCTTCAGTATGAGCAATGTACAGAAGAGTTGGCAGTACTGAAATCCCAACTAAACAATGAACAGCGTACCATTTTTCTTGAAATAAGTGAAACCATTGAACATGGTATACAACACTAAAGTAAAACTTGCACCTGTGACAACTACAAACCTGTACTGCTGTATTTAAGTGGAGAAGCTGGGTCAGGTAAACCATTCTTAATAAAAATGATCAGTAAGTACCTCCAACAATTAACAAACAACCACCTTTCTGCTGTCGTAACTGCCCCTGCAGGTTTGACTGCCTACAACATAGGTGGAGTCACTATACACTGATTGCTACTCCTTCCAGTAGAACACCAAAACAAATTAGAATACTATAAACTTTCAGCAGAATCTGCCATGGAGCTACGCAGAGTTCTGAAACAAATGAAAATGCTCCTAATAGATGAGGTGAGCATGGTCTCCAACCTAATGTTGGCTTCGATTCACCTCAGATTGCAAGAGGTCCTCAAAACAGACTCTGAAGAAATCTTTGTAGGAAAATGTGATTGTTTTCGGAGATCCCCTTCAATTAACACCAGTCAAAGGTTAACCTATCTTCAAAACCTTAGGACACAGAGTGCCTTAGAAGTCTTGGAAGCAATGGGAATGTAAATATCTGGCAACATTTCCAATTCAGAGAACTAACTCAAAACATGCATCAATCTGGAGACCTCACCTATGCCAACATTTTAAAAAACATACAGATTGGTGCACTATCAAAGGAGGCGCAGTCTACCCTCAATACTAGACGCATCCATGAGCAGTACGGGCGTAACACATGTGCTAATGATGTCATGGAACAATTAGCTCAGAAAAATATCAGCTGTATGTCCTTAATGCCAACTCTAGCAAGCTGTGCACAATTTAATGCAACAATGTTGCAAAAACAAAAACAACCACTAGTGCAAATTCATGCCACAGACAACCTGGACGTACACCGTATGACAATACCCATGTGTCAACAAGGCATAGCACGACTACAAACCTTAGAGAACTCTATCTCCAACACCGCTGGTTTGGAGAACATATTAACATTATGTGTCAACTGTAGAGTTATGTTAAAGCGTAACATTGACGTAGAGCAAGGTTTAGTTAATGGAGCACTTGGTACAGTTGTTGGCTTCCAGACATACCCACAGGACACGAGCATTCAGTTTGTAAACATCAAGTTGGACAAACTTTCAGAAGTCAAATATAGGACGCACAACGGCAGGATTCCTTCTTTTCAAAGACATGAATGTACGCAGAGAACAGTTTTCTCTGCTGCTAGTTTATCCAGTAAGGAACAAGTTACTTACCTGTAACTGTTGTTCTCCAGCATGGGTCTGGCATGGATTCACATGCTCATGAATATTCCCCGTCGTCAGGCCGGGAATCCTCGGTATAGAAAAAAATCAGTATCAGTTTCGTTTCTGATCTGTCTTTCTCAGTAGTAACCAATCACTGGTCTCTGGGTCATACTGCCCCCAGCCAATGACTGCCCTCTCCCTAAGCCCCGCCCCTGGCAGTCATCCTCAGATTTGGTAGCACGTGAAGTGGCAGTATGACCAAGTGAAGAGCCGCAGAGGGGTAGGCGGGAGGGTTCGCATGTGAATCCATGCCAGACCCATGCTGGAGGACAACAGTTACAGGTAAGTAACTTGTTCCTTCTCCAGCATGGGGTCTGGCATGGATTCACATGCTCGTGAATATAAGAATGCATAGCAGTATACACATGCACAACCACGGGAGGTGGCAAAAGGCTCAATATCAAGCAATACAACAACTCAACATTAAGCAACTCTTACCTCCTCACCAGGCTCACCTTAGGCAAACAGGTTGCGCAGCACTGCCTGGCCGACTCTGGACTCCTCCCTGGAATCCCGGTCGACGCAGTAGAATCTCGTGAAGGTGTGCGTCGACCTCCATGTAGCAGCCCTGCAGATGTCGAGCAGGGGCACACCAGACAGGAACGCCGTAGTAGCAGCGATCGCTCTGGTCGAATGGGCCCTCGGACGGCCTGGAAACGGTCGTTTTGCCAACCGGTGACAGTGCATGATGCAGCCAGAGAGCCATCTGGAAATGGAAGTCTTCGAGAGAGCCTTCCCTTGATTCACAGGTCCAAAGTTCACAAACAGCTGTGATGTCTTCCGAAAACTCTTCGTGCGGTCCACGTAGAACTTCAGCGCTCTAGCTACATCCAGCGAGTGCAGTCTCCTCTCAGCCGGCGACAAAGGAGACGGGAAGAAAACTGGCAACACCAAGGGCTCGTTGAGGTGGAAGTCCGACGGCACCTTGGGCATGAAGGAGGGGTGCGTCCTCAGCACCACCCTCGTGTCGTGAAACGTCAAGTATGGAGGCTTGCAAGACAGGGCCTGGATCTCTCCCACTCGTCGTGCAGAGGTGATGGCCACGAGGAATGCGGTCTTCCACGACAGAAACTTCAACGACACTGAATGCATAGGCTCGAATGGGGCCCCCCATGAGCCTAGTTAGCACCACGTTGAGCTCCCACGCCAGGGCAGGGGCCTTCACCGGCGGGAATGATCGGAACAGTCCTTTCATAAATTCCTTCACCAGTCGATGAGACCACAAGGACGCCCGTCCGGTAGTTCTGGTGTAACGTGAGACGGCAGCCAGATGTACCTTGATGGAAGCGTGAGATAGGCCAGCCTTGGCCAAAGACAGTAGGTACGGCAATACTTGAGGGGACGTAATCCGCAGAGGGTTAATCTTCTGTGCACGGCACCAGACAGAGAACCTCTTCCATTTATGTCCGTAGCACGAGAGTTGAGGATGCCCTGGCCTTTGCAAGAACCTCTCTGCAGTCAGCCGGGATGTCGTATCCTCCAAACTCTAGTGCTGCAGGAGCCAGGCCTGCAAGTTCAGCGACTCTGGTTTGTGATGAAGAATGGCGCCTCCTTCTCTGGAGAGACGATCCGCGTCCGTCGGCAGCTTGACTGGTGTGGACGCTGACAAGTCCAGAAGGTCCAGGAACCAGATCTGCCTCGGCCACGCCGGTGCGACGAGGATCATCCTGCACCGGGACCTCTTGAGCTGGTTGACGAGCCGGAGTGGCAACGGCGGGAACGCATAAAGGAACAGGCCGTCCCAGGGGAACGAGAAAGCATTGCCCATGCTCCTCGGTTGGGGAAACCTGCTGGCGAACCTCCGGCACTTGGAGTTCGCCGTCGTCGCGAAGAGATCGATGTGGGGTTCGCCCCATCATCGGAAGAGTCGGTCCACTTGATCCTGGCGCAGGTCCCACTCGTGGCACGAGCGCAGCTCTCTGCTGAGTGAGTCGGCGATGGTGTTTTGTATCCCTGCCAGATGAAAGGGTACCAGAAACATCCCTTGGGCGACGGCCCAATGCCACAGATCCTGGGCTTCCTTGGATAGGGCAGGGGATCTGGTTCCGCCCTGCTTCCGAATGTAAAACATTGTGGTGGTGTTGTCGGTGAAGATCCTCACCACCTTGCCCTTGAGGGACGGAAGGAAGGACCTGAGGGCCCAGAACACTGCACAGAGCTCCAAGATGTTGATGTGGAGTGTCTTCTCCGGGAGCCAAAGGCCTCTCGCGTGGAGACCCCTGGTGTGCGCTCCCCAACCTTCCAGGGAGGCATCCGTCGTCACCGTCACCTGGTGGGCCGGGAATAGGAAACCTGTTCCCGCCGTTAGATGAGAGCGGATACCCCACCATCGGAACGCTACGTCGAGCGGGATCCTGTCCCCGAAGCTGCCCGTCGGCTGGATCCAGTGGGCGTCGAGGAATTCTTGCAAGGGCCGCATCCGAAGTCTGCAGTGGCGCACCAGATAAATGCAGGAGGACATCAAAAGGAGATAAATGCAGGAGCACATACAAAAGGAGTCAAAAAGACAAACCATACACAACTCCAGCCACAAACAAAATGCCTCTGCAAAGAAACCACATACCCTTCTATCAAAGTGCTCAGACACAGAAGTACCTGGCCCATGCACATTTTCCAATACAACAGGTGTTAATTGCTATGCAAATGTAACAATGAATCTTCTATTCCAAATACCAGCAGTTGAACACATTTATTCAAATGGCACAAACCAATTGTGTTTGCAAATGATCATTCTTCACAGAAGTGCAGTAAGCAATCCTGACACTATTTACAGTGTCTCAAGAATAAGGCAATAATTGGACTATACTGCTGGAATGGTGAAATTCACTTTAAACCGACAAGAAGATCCACAGGAATTTCTGATGTACTTACTACAAATACTGGAAAGGAAAAACATACTCATAAATGAAATCTTTCACATTTCCTACATGTGGAAATATACATGCACTCTGTGCAACCAGGTCATTCAGTAACAAGTCCCTAACAAATGCTTCGTGTACGTATCAATACCCAAGTGTCACTCCATTCCATTTCAACAACTGGTGTAAAATACAAACCATAGCATGTTGTGTACCTTGTGCAATTCCGATATTCATTTGACTCTACACATACACTCACAGTCAATATGTAATATTAATGCTCCTAAAATACAATGCCGATGGAACAAAAAAAAAACTGCAAACTTACTGCCTTCACACATGGACAGGTATCACTTGGCAAGAAAACCTTCACAACAGTAGCCATAATCTACCACACAGATGACTCCACCAACGGAGGCCATTATACTGCATACATTAGAAAACAATGCATGATGGGAATGCAATGATACTTCCATCAGTCCAAAGCAGAGATTATCTGCAAATCTTTCAAATGCCTACTTAATATTCTTGAAGCCAATGTACTCATTGATTTGCAAACCACCTTACTCCCCAGCACCAACCAGTACCTTCGTAAGTGGACAAAAAAATGTTTCCTTCCACACTGTCCACCTAAAGCAACTTAGCATACTGCAAGCATTGACGAAATGCACTAAAGTGTGTGTTGGACATTTCTATCCCCAATGAACCCGATGACTACACGCACACAAACAATACGTGTACACAAATCACAGTAGCAGTATTTTCCACAGGATATGTGGAAAGGAAAGTGCTAAGTATGAGGGTTCAAAATTATCCTCAGTAACCTCTGAAACCACTACGTACACAAATCAGTCACCGGGTCTCCAAGAATAGTCATAGAACTCCAAGACAAATGGACCTATCATCATGTAACTCCATAATGGTACACTACCGCTTCAGAATGTATACGGATGTCCAAGTAGCAACAGGAATGCACAACTATCTAAATATACCCTTTAAAATGGGACACTGTAAACAGTTACGCCACCTGGTATCTAAATGCAACCAGAATACGACAATGTTATTTGCAGCATTCAAACAACCCAACTCAACCTTCAACAACTGTGCCAGAGGGGGCGCTAGAGAGCCATCCAAGATAGCAGCTCACTAAGAGCTCTGTGCAGTGCCCCCAAAATATCCTGAAAAGATGGTGCCTTGAGTGCTTTCTCACTTCTACTGCAGAAGAATCCCAGAACCAGAACCCCTCAAGAAACCTTGAGGGTAACCAGCTGTGGCCCGGGCACACAAAGGCTCCACTTTCGCCACGGTGAGCCCAGCATGGCATCGAGAGCGGTATCGAGACCCTACTGCAGCCCCAGGTGACAGCAACGTCAGTACAGCGGGGTGGGGGAAACTCGGTCACCCCATGCCGGGGTGCCACGGCCACCTCGCTGTGACACCCCACAACAGCAGTGAGAAACAGACTAGTGTGGTGTCCCGGGTGGCCCGCAACGTGGGAAGAGCGGATCGCCAACAGCCCAACCCGACCAGTGGCGAGAGCGAGGGTCGTCCAATCCACAATGGTGGCCAAGACAGAGGCAGTGAGGAGCCCGTCCAACCGCAGGAAGAGGTCATCGCCCGGCCCAGAAAGGCCAGCGCAGACTTCACCAAGAAGGTAACGGTGCAGTGTTCGGTGCCGGCCCACGTGGCAGCGCTGGGTCCCGATCTTCCAGCCCGCGACCCACCTCTCAGAGCAACAGAAGAGCAACACGCCGCCGCTGGAGACACACAAAGCAGCGCAAGCACACCAGGTAGGGGCGGCTTCTGTAGAACCCCCCGGCCAGAAAAAAGCATCAGACCTGATGCCAAACTCAGGTCGTGAACACCCGTGTGTGGTGGAGCACCCCATCCCCTAGGCGCTCGTGGCCGGCTCCCCTCCACATCTCTCCCCACCCGGCAACTGCTTCCATCGCTGACGGCTCCTCAGCCCGCATTGGAAGCATCACCCTGTTAACGAGACAGCAATTAGCTGGCACCTCACATGAAACCAACAGGCTACGGTGCATATAAACGCTCAGCACCAGTGCGCACTTAAACCAATTCAGACTGAGTTGCGCCTAGAAGCCCCTCCAACAATTGACAACTGAAAATCCACCCGCAGTCTGTAATTGGAAGACCAGAATTCTCCAGTGGCTCCTACAGTCACACCAAATATAATACAGGTGCAGTTTAAGACCCACAGAGCCAGACAACGCTCCACTGAGACTAATCCACGAAAATGAGGAATGACAAGCGTCCAACAGGATTGCAGTAACCCAGCACCCTCCCCCCCCCCCCCGAGGAGCCCACTGCTGCGCTGAGCTGCACTGCGGCGTAGGCTAACTGACATCACTCAAGAAGAAAACTAGAATCAGACCCTGCAACGAGGCCACGACCCCGGTGCTGGTCGAGACCGGAGGGCACCCGCATGGCGGCCAAGACGCTGTTGTCGGCTGCAACCACTCCAGAACAACTGAGGAGCCAGCCCAGATTAGTACCTTCTCGGACCGCGAACGGCATCACCAGCAGACGGAGGCCGCCGATCAGAGATCTCACAGCAGTGGACGACCCTAAGGTGCAACACCTAGAGAACCGCAGAATCACCACAGCGAACCCCGGGGGAGCACCACCTTTCAGTCTTCCCTCCTGCCTATACTCTGTTCCGCCCAACCTCGCTCGCCTTAGAAACACCCCCTATCACCATCCTAAGTAAACTGCCACAACCCGTTAAGCACAGCCCCAGATCTGCACCCGCCCAGGGGCTGCCTCGAGACAGAACTGCCCCGTCGACGGATCATCACTAATTGCAGACCTGCTATTTCCTCGCATATCTGTGGCCAGGCTCCAAAGAACATTGCTGCAAGCACCAGTACAGACAGCCATCACCATACCGATGCAAACCACTAACCGTCCCAACCACCCCATGTGGGTCCATTGCCAATCGGCCAAACCCTGTTGTCCTACAAGGAATCCTGTTGCCCTGCCTACCATCAGTGAACATACAATTACCCCTTCGTTGAAACATGGGATAAACAGACCAGGCACAGAGGAAGTTGACCTTCGAAACTGGGGCCATAGTGAAAACCTCAAAGCAGGCGCACTCAACAACTGCTCAGTCATCTTCCACAGATCCTGATGAAGACTCCATATCACCCCCGCCGCTAGATATCCGGGAGATCCTCCTCGACCTCAGGACGGAGATCGGCAATCTCGATGCGAAGCTAGACACTTTCATCTAAGGTGGACCTGCTTCAGCACAGGCTGGACAAGCACGCCGACCGGCTCGAAACAGTGGAACAAAGTCTCCGACCTGTACGATAACACATCCACACTGACCACCATGGTGGCATCATTGGAGAGGCAAATGAAGGAAGTAGCGGCCAAGGATGAAGACCTCGAAGGGGGCACCCGCTGCAGCAATATTAGACTGGTCGGAATACGAGAACAGTAAGCTCCACTAAAGATGGAGGATTTTGTGGAACAGTTGTGCAGAGAACTTTTTGGGGCACCAACGTTCTCCCAGCTGTTTGTTGTGGAGAGGGCGGACAGGGTCCTGGCCAGCCGCCCGATACCAGGGGCTCCACCAGGCCCCATTATAGCTAAACTCCTCAACTTCAGAGACCGGAACACTATCCTCAGGTTAGCCAGTGAAAAAGGTGACCTTCAATACGATGAAGACAAGTTCCAGATCTTTCCAGACTTCTCACCATCGGTCCAGGCGTTGAGGAGAGCCTCCGCTAAAGTAAAACGCTGCCTACAGGAGGAACACATCCAATACTCAATGCTGTTTTCCAGCGAAACTGAGAATCCTTCATGCCGAAAAAACCCAGCTCTTTACCTCCCCAGAGGAGTCAAACGCCTTTGTCAACAACATAGGATGCCAACCCCTGCAAAACAGACCAAACCAACGGTGGAGAGATCGGGGCAGAGGCGACCCCCCCATGAAATGACACCGGTGAGCCGCTGCACTCCTAGCCACGTAATATGGAAAGCCACACGAACTTGCACCGTCTATGTTTTGAAAAAATAAAAAAAATAAAAAAAGGGCAATGCTCGTGGGAGGCACTTGTGCCCCAAGCTCGGCACTGCTTAGTTACTGGTTGAGTTGGAGAGGAGGTGGTGGGTATTTCAACAGGCAAGTTGGGGGTTGCCCGTCAGAGGGGTGGGGGGAGGTTAGGGAGGTTAGGGAGGTAGAGGGGACGGGCGAGTTAGGGGTTGCCCACGAGAGGGAGGGAAGAAACACAGTTCTGGGAACTCACCAGGGAAGGAACTACCGCCCGCCGCCCAACCATACCAGCGCTCAGAAAGTTCATCTTACAATCAAGTATCCAAACGTCAACAGCTTGCAGACAAAGAAAGTCATCACTCAACAATTACAGTCACGATTGAAAATGAGGAACATCGACTTAAAAATAAGAAATACACGCCACATTCAATCTAGATACGTGGAATATTAGAGGAGGCAACCTACCAAACCACGAAAATCTGCCAATACCTTTGAAGGCATACGATTGACGTAGCCCTGATACAAGAGACACATCATCTTCCCAACACAGAAATTAGCTGTGCCCGAGAATGGGGTTAACATAGATATTTTGCATTGTATTCTTCATTTGCCAGAGGTGTCGCAATCCAGATCAATAAAAAAACAAAGTTCAAGTTAATTTTGGCTAACAAAGACCCAGACGGCAGAGACCTCATGGTACGGGGGATCCTGGAGGGAAAATAAATCGTCCAAGTGAACTCCTATGGCCCAAACAATTTTGTTTGGGTGATGACGCACCTCATGAGCGCACGATCAGCCACGATCATTTGGGGAGGGGATCTAAATACACCACTAGACCCCCAAAAAGACATCTCATGGCGTAACAGGCCCCCCTTCTAAGGCAAGCATGCAAGTTACGGAGATTTGCAATACATACAATCTCATCGACATCTGGAGACACGAGCACTGTGAGAACCGTGAATATTCCTTTCATTCATGGGTCCACAACACAAGCTCACGCCTCGACTATCTGTTGGTGTCCTCTCAAAGTCATTTTCACTGGGGACAGACTCAAATCCTATAGAGGACCCTCTCCGACCACTCGGCAGTCACCTTGGAATGCACGGTGTTAAACAACAAGAGGGCTCAGGTTGATCGATTGTAGGGGCTATTGTGATTTTGGATTTAAATTCGCCCTCTTGTGAGGTACTTGGGATTGCTTCTTTTTATTAAAAACTGCTTCATAGATGAAAAAAGATTTTTTTATTAAGTTTCTCTATCCACAGCATGTAGGAAAAAATACATATATATGTATTTCTGTCGGATACTTGTATTCGCTTTTCTTTGGAAGAATGGTATCCGGATGTTTCCAAAATCTCTTAAAAATATAAATCTCCCATGTTATTTCTTCTATTCTGGTCTTTGTATTATTTTTTATTCTTTCGAGTCCAGAGCGAAATGTTACTGCTTTCCATCTTTGTTCTAAGTGGCAGTCAAAAAAGGGAAGGAGATCCGACGAGTTTCAGACAGAGTGTCTGCTCGTCTGGATTTTTTCCTGGTAAAGCCACAAAAAGCCTACCGGTTTCAGTGGCACAGACAAGGTAGGGGCCACATTCATCAGGGCTAGGCGGACACTTAACGTTTGCTGTGTCAACAGTCTGATAGTCGGATAGTGCCAGGAGATCCCACCTGTAGATAAGAGGGGACGGGGTAAAGGGAAACAAAGCAAAAATACAACAAGCAGCATTGTAATTGGATACAGATAAACACTTGGTTTTGTAAAGGTGCTGTCGTATTAAAAACTGGGGCCAGATCTTACCTAGTTACAGGGGTCCCCACGGATATCCATGTAGATGGGAAGGTTAAGTGATGTACTTCCCGGGGAGACATGCAATATCTGTCATGCTCGGCAAATCTGTAAAGAAACTGAGTTTTTCATTTTAAAGAGAGGGGGCGAACTGTATAAAAAAGGTAATATGCCACTAGTTATAAAGAAAGGGCATGACTCGCGAGGCCAATTCAAATGGGATTGACCCCCGACAATGTGTACTCAAAAGGAGCTCCAAAAATAAGTAACTAAGTCAATAAATGAATAAGTAAACACCCTGCATCTAATATATACGGCGCGTGTTCTAAAGGGCAAGATAGGTCCTTCAGTGCCTATGCTACAGGGAATGAAACATTATTCGAACCGTTGCACACTGGACCACAGGGAGAGGGGAAAGAGAGTGAGCCTGATCCTGCTGTGGCCTCGGCTCCGATGGAAAAATACACTCGCGCCTCATTGTGTAGGTGGCAGCTCCAGGCTGTGCTTACCTACTACGCCTTCGTCGGAGATTCCAAACGGGATCGGCTCGCGAGTGATACTGCCCGTGTAACAAGTGACCGGCTGTATGCGTATGTGCGTACGGCCGTATGTTATGATGTTTATTCTGGGTGTCCGTGGAAGGGCGTCCGGCGTTGCTAGAGACAAACGAGGGACTATTGCATGGTCCACGCCATCTTGTGTATTCAAGTAGGCGCTTGGGACAAGATCATTCAACTTCTATGGCTTTCAATAGCCCTAGAGTCAATTGAACTAGGCCTATGCGTATTATCATGAAGAGTGACGTAGCTTAATGAAACAACTGAATGAAAAACCGTGTATGAGTGGCATAGCAGGAGTGAACGTTGTCACAGAATGATCTACACATATGCTACTTGTCCTGACACACTATGTGTAAACAAACACAGGGGCAACAAGATTTACTAAAAGTCCACCCTGTGATGCGGAGTCTTGACAGATGCAACATTTGTAAGATAATTCTTATTAATGATAGAATTGCATATTGTGCGGCTCGAGGGGGTGCAAAAGGCTGTCATGTCTGCAAATGTTAGGGAATTTGTAGGACATCAGAACTCATGGGGTGGCTGGCGGGGCTAGAATAGCTTACTAAAACCATGGCACATTGTTAACGATGATATGAACAATAAAGCATTAAACATTTTAACAGAAATTGTCAACAAACAGAGTGACCAGAGGAGTAGGGGAACTAAGAGTTCTTATCACAAAGTCACCAGGGTCTGCCAGCAGGTAAGTTCATTCAGACCTCTCTGGTCAGTTTTTAGACGGAAAATCTATAATTGTTCTCTTTTAAAGAGAAAGTCATGAGTGTTTCCCCCTCGTTTCGTACATTGATTTTTTCAATAATTGTCCTCCGAAATGTACTCAAGATGGCGGTAAGAGGGCACAGAATGGGGAACAAAGCCATGCATGACCATGGCCAGAGCCTTTCTAGGGGTATCCCCCCCATGCTACGGGGTTCCTCTGACACCACAGCCCCTAAAGGCGTCGAGTGAAACGGCGCCGACGTCGAGTGCGGCGCCGACAGCATCGACGGCTTTGACACAGACCTCGAGGGCAGAGCCCTGAGCGTGTCCTTCCACAGCCTGGGCGCGGTTGGGGTCGACGACTTCTTAGGAGGCGGAGCCTCGAAATAGTCTGTCAACGACCTCGGCGCCACAGGCGTCGACGTCTTCCTCGAAGACATTACAGGTGCACACGGTCTCGAGCATGTCGAGGACCGGGACCTGGAACAGGCATGACGAGAACGATTCCCCTTGTCCGAGCGGGACCTTTCCCGCGAATCGTGCTGACCACCCGAGCCCGAAGGCATACGAGCGGTGTCTCTCGACCGATCACGACCGACCCCACTCGGAAGCGCGGACGGACCAGTGCCCTGCAATTCGAGAATCGCTAGCATTTTCTTACCGAAGGAAGCCCATTCCTCCGGCGTTGCATGCTTGGTGGATAAGCGACCCGCCGACGGCTTCCGGGAGTGCCTCGAAGAGGCAGAGGAGTGGCGGGACCTACTCCGGGACCAAGACCCACTGGAATTCCGACGACGATGTTAATGTTAAAGGACATTTGTACCGCGCACTATCACCACCGGAGTGGTCCCCTGGCGCTCTAGCGGCTCTGAAAGAGGAGAGGAGGTTGAGTTAGTGGGAGGAGGCTGGAAAAGTGCAAGAGAGCAGTGATGTGCTGTTGGCGGCCTCAGCCCGGTGGGTCCATTGGCTGGGCCTGGGGTGTTTGCGGCCGGTAGTCGTCGTGTAATGTTGTGCAAGACTATGCGTGTTTTTGTTTTGTTGTTGCAATGTAGTGAAGTTTGTGCGCCCCTCAGCTCCAACAGATTGATATGGAGTCTGGACTCCGACGGAGACCAACGACCGCTGACTGTCAACTCGTTGGCATGAGCTCCCCATCCTGTGAGGGATGCGTCCGTCACCTCCGGCCAGGGCAGCCAAAATGGGGCCCCCTTCATCAGATTGCCTTGGACGGCCCACCACAGAAGGTCCTGGGCGACCGAGGGTGGCACCTGAACAGGGTCTGACAGCCTGATGGAGGACTGAGACCACTGGAGCTTGAGTGCCCACTGCAAAGATCTCATCCACAGACGAGCCTCTGGCACCAGAAGAATGCAGGATGCCATGAGGCCGAGTAGTCTCAAGAACTCGGACGCTGGGAGATTCTGGGCAAGTTGAAACTTGTGCACCATCTGCTGAATGTGAAGAGCCCTCACCTGGGGAGGAAAACACTGCCCCAGGGATGTGTCGAGCACTGCTCCGATGTACTGGAGCCGCTGCGTTGGTGTCAAATGGGACTTCTTTAAATTGAGGGCGAAGCCCAGCTTGTGAAGAGAGTGGCAGGTGACGGACAGATGATCCAGGACTTGCTCAGGAGAGCTCCCCCTGATCAACCAATCGTCTAGGTAGGGGTAGACGTGAATCCCCCCTTTCCTGAGATGCGCTGCCACCACCGCGAGCTTGGTGAAAACCCTCGGGCGGAGGTCAATCCGAACGGCAGGACCCGAAACAAAGTGCGAGTCGCCAACCGCGAACCTCCGGTACTTCTTGTGCTTGGGATGGATCGGCACATGGAAGTAAGCATCCTTGAGGTCGAGAGACACCAACCAGTCCTGAAGTTGAAGGGCCTGGAGGACATGAGAGAGAGTAACCATCTTGAACTTGTCCTTCCTGAGGAGTTTGTTCAAACCGCGCAAGTCCATAATGGGTCTCAATCCCCCGTCTATCTTCAAAATAAAAAAAATACGGTGAATACCATCCCTTGTTCCTCTCCGCTACAGGCACCAGTTCTATGGCGCCTTTCTCCAGCAAGGCTTGAATTTCCTGCACAAGGAGCAGATCCGGGCTCTTCAAAGAGGGGTTCCCAGGTGGATTGTCGTGAGGCCTCTGCCGAAAAGGAAGACCGTAGCCGTGGGTTATGATCTCCAGAACCCACACATCTGAAGTAATGGCTCGCCACTCTACAAGATGCTGCGCCAGCTTTTCCCCCAACCGGCGAACCATGGGACCTGGCCTCATGACTGAGTGGTAGCGGCTGCGGCGTTGCCTGATAAAGAGGCAACTGCCCGAGCAGCCTTGGCACCTGGAGTACCCTTGTTTCCACCTCTCTTACGCTGGCCTCTTTCAGACTGCTAGCTCCTCTCGCGTTACTGAAGGACGATTTTTTGCGAAAGGAACCTCCCCTCCATTGCTGTCCCCTAGGACGAAAAGGCGGAGGTTGGCGAACTGCAGCACCCAATGACTTCGCTGCAGCTTTGGAGGTCTGCAACCTCTCAAGGCTCTCGTCAGCCTTGCTGCCAAAAAGAGGTTCACCATCAAAGGGCATGTTGAGGAGCCGGGACTGTACATCAGGAGCGAACCCAGACTTCCGCAACCACGCAAACCTGCGTATTACGGTGCTCGCCGCCATGGACCGGCTGACACAATCTGCCATGTCCAAACCCGACTGAACGGCCTCACACATGGCATCCTTGCCATCCTGAACCATAGCAAGGAAACCATCAAGTTCGTTCCCTTCGGGAATACGTTCAGCCGCTAATGCAACACAGTTCCACAGAGTGTGTGTGAAACGAGACAAGGCACATATGGAGTTGGCCGCCTGAAGCGCCATACCCCCTGAAGAAAACACTTTCTTCGCCCAGCCGTCAAAACGTTTGTCGTCCCTATCCGTAGGGATGGTAGGACACGACGCCTGCTTTGCCGGGGCCGTAGCTGCCTGCACCACCAAACTCTCCGGAGTGGGGTGCCTGGACAAGTAGCAGGGGTCGCTACTGGCTGGACGGTATTTTCGCGACAAAGACTTGCCCACTTGCGGGAGACTCTCCGGAGCAGTCCAAGCCGCCGCAACCCTTCTCTGCAGAGCCATATGAAACGGCAAAACTGGGTCAGTGGGGGGATCAAGATCAAAGATGTCCGTGAGATCATCCTGAACGAACTCCCCTGGGGAGCTGACCAACCCAAGTACTCGGTGACCCGAGACATAAGGCACCGAAATGAAGAATCGGCATGAGTGCCAGGCTCCGGCCTACAAAACTCCACCTCCGGAGAGGTGTCCAGTCCACTGGCATCATGCAGTGAGTGCCTCAGGTCATCAAACTGGCTATGGCCCGAGATAAGCTCATCTGGTACCGTAACCGGAACCAAGCCGTCATCAGAGCCTTCATCACCCTCTGAAATGTACTCCAGGCGGGGAGAGGAAGACATCTGGGGACCAAAGCAGTGCCTGACCTTAGCCAGAGCCTTTCTAGGGGCTAACACCGTGCCATGGGGCCCCTCTGACACCACCGCCTCAAAAGGCGTCGAGGGCGCCGAACGAGTCGGTGCCGGCGTCGACAGAAACGGCGTCGAGCGAAACAGCGTCGACATTATCTGCAGCGCCACCAGCATCGACGGCGTCGACACAGGCCTCAAAACCGGAGCTCCGAGCGTGTCTCTCGACGACCCCCTCGGAGGCGGAGCCTCAAGAGAAATCGTTGACGACCTCGGCGCCACAGGCATCGACGTCTTCTTTGAAGACGGCACAGGATCACGCGGTCTCGAGCGCGTCGAGGACCGGGACCTGGAACGGGCATGGCGAGAACGGCTACCCTTGTCCGAGCGGGACCTCTCCCGCGAGCCGTGCTGACCACCCGAGCCCAAAGGCGTACGAGCGGTGTCGACCGACCTCACTCGGAGGCGCGGACGGACCGGTGCCCTGCGATTCAAGAATCGCTAGCATCTGCTTCCCGAAGGAAGCCCATTCCTCCGGTGTCGCTTGCATGGAGGGATAAGCGACCCGCCGACGGGCGGAGTCCTCGGAAGAGGACGGGGAAGGCGACCGGTGCCAGCGCTTCCAGGAATTCCTCGAAGAGGCGGAGGAGTGGCAAGACCGACTCCTGGAAGGAGACCCACTGGACTTCCGACGATGACGCGGAGAGTCTCCCCTCGAGTCATCCGTCGAAAGCCCCGCAGACCTCGACTTCCGGGGCTTAGACACCCGACCTACCGACAGCTTCTTCTTGCGTTCCCGCAAGGCCTTTGCCGTGAGCGACTAGCAGTCGACACAATCGTCCGTATCGTGAGCCTCCCGAGGCACCAGAGGCAGGCGTCGTGCAAGCCCGTGACCGACATCTTGGACCCACAGTCCCCGCATTTCTTGAAGCCGGAACGCGGGGTTGAAGATGAAGTAGACATCGCCACGAACAGGTCTTCACAAAAAACCGAACAGGTTCAACGAACCGAGAAGAAAACAGCAAACTCCAAAGAGTCGAGGCGTACCGAGATTCACGAAGCGAACACGTTCACGGAAATAACGGAACTGAGGCTATGGGCGTCGTGCGTCCTACTTATCACATCGGGTGATGTCGGCCGTCAGAGGAGGTCCTCGGGGACGGCACATCGACGCAGGAGCCGAAGATTTTCCGAAGCAGCACAGCTGTGGACAATACCTGTCATAGATATGGAATACGTCGGAGGACCCAATACCCTCGAAAGACCTCCTTCTCATCACCCTATAAATATCCGCTGAGATCCATTCCCTGGAACTAGGAATAAACCTCTCCTGTTCTGGTTCCTCATCCATGCCCATATCATGAGGAGTGGGAGGGACAGTTTACTCTTAGGAGTAGGGTCAGGGACCTTGGACTTTTCTATCACTTTAAGAGCCTTCTGTTTTTCTTTATGGTGTCCTGAAGGTTTCTTGTGTTGTTTATCCCCCTTCCCGTGACTAGAGGAATGTTTTCCAGAGGTTTTAGGGGTTTTTTGAGGGTTTCGACGCTTCGCTTCAAGATTCTGAAGTAGTAGAAGGAGGGTGCAGAATCTCGGGAGTAGAAGCATAGAGGTCAGAATCGTCTGATGATCGAGCCTCTGGAACTATTGGGAGTGCGCACCTTTTCCAACTGCCGACGGTTGGTCTTCGTCATGTGGTGATCGCGAACGGGAACGCCCAGAGGACACAATCGTTGGACCGCTCTCTCAATGCCTTCCGTTGCCGGCCGCTCCGACATGCGCGTCGATTCACGGCTGGGGCTGATGTGTTTAGAAGAAGTGGTGGGGGTTGCGCTTCTGCCGCCGGGTGCTGTCCCGATAACTGTGCCGCTGGCCAGTTCTCTGAGGTCGGGGGCTTGCGCGTGGGTATCTGAAGTCACCCCTCTGCCCTTCGCCGTCCGATACAGCGGCATTGCTTCCATCGCTGAACAACCCTTTTGCGCCCATGGCCTCTAGCTGCCTGGCGTAGTGGGCCCAGCACTTCGTCGAGCCGTCTAAGTGTTTTTGGCTTGAAGAGCTTACAAGCTCGTCACGTAGCCTCGGGATGGTCTCATGGGAGACACAGATTGCACGTATTGTGCTTATCTACCCAGGGGAACTTCCTGTTACACTTAGAGCAGAATTTGAAAGGAGTACTCTCCATATGTGTAAAGCGGGCTGTGTATATGTAGGAAATAAATGTGAAAGTTAGGACCACCCCCCACTCTCCCTACTTGTACAGGGCCCAGGCCAGAGGCCTTCCAAGGCCCAAGGTCCATCGTGTAGTTTTCGACGGCTGGTTCCCTCGCTCTTCGCTGAGGTCGATCTTCAGCGTAGGATGAAAGATAACAGGGAACATTTTTAAGAATATTTAGGTATAATTGGCAAATGCCAAGGGAACTCCTCAACATGTGTCCGACTAGTATGGCGGAAAAAAACTATCTGAGGGTCCTACACACGTGAGGGATCAAGGGTACATGGCACTAGGGATAGTATTACTGGCACGCCCTAGTTTGACGCCCCTTTTTGAGTTTTGAAAAAACTAATACTCCGCAGCTTCCACTAGATGTCAGCCGCCGACATCTAGTGGAAGCTGCAGAGTATTACAGTTGTTTTGGAAATTCGAAAAGGGACGTTGACAAGGTGTGCCAGTAATACTATCTCATGTGTGACGTCCACTGTACCCATGGTCCTTCATGCGTCGAGGACCCTCAGATGAACAAGTTACTTCTTACCTTGTAACGTTCTTTCGATGGGATGTTCCTCCGACGTATTCCTCATCTTTGATAGATCATCTTCCAGCTTGCTGGCCTCTGAATTTTTTTTTCAGTAGATGGCGCTGCGCGTCGACGTCCCTCAAGCCGATGTCTCTCGACGGCCTCCGTATCGGGCGCCAACGTCACCACGCGTATAAATAGACTCGCGCAGCATCCGTTGCTCAGTTCCGTTTTGACGTTAACAGTTGTTTTACATGAATTGGTTATTGACCTTGAAGGAGCGTAAGCTGCAACCACAAGGGAAGTATTACTGCGGGGATGGATAGGAGGGGGGATAAGGAATACGTCGGAGGAACATCCCATCGAAAGAACGTTACAAGTTAAGAAGTAACTTGTTCTTCGAAGGGATTGTGTCCTCTGACGTATTCCTCATTTTTGATAGACTCCCCTAGCAGTGGTGTGCAATTGGAAGTGGGAGTAAAACGCCATGTTTCCTTTTAGGAATGAACCGAATGTAATACGGCTTTGCCAAACCTTTTCTCTTTACTAGAGGTGGAATCCAGGTTGTAAAATCTTGTGAAGGTATGTGCGGACGACCATGTGGCAGCCGCACATACGTCTCGAACCGGCATCCCTCTTTGGAGGGCCGAGGTGGCTGCGATACCCCTGGTTGAATGAGCCCTAAGATTTTGAGGAGGCTCTTTCCCTGCCAGTTTGTAACATTCCAGGATGGCCAAAATAATCCATCTGGAAATGGTTTGTTTTGTTATCGGTAGTCCCAACTTGTGCCCTGAGTAACCCACTGCTGATGTAAAAGCTTAAAGCCCGCCTTGGGTCCAGCCGATGTAGCCTTTCTTCCTATTTCCCCGGATGGGGAGGCGGATAGAATGAAGGTAAGGTAATTTTCTGAGTGATGTGGAATTCAGAAACCACCTTTGGGAAGAAATTAGGCTTCACCTGTAGGACAACCTTGTCTTTATGAAAAATTGTATGAGGGGGTTTACAAGATAGAGCTTGTAATTCGCTCACCCTTCTAGCAGATGTTAAAGCCACTAATAAGACAGTTTTAAGGGTGAGAAATCTTAGCGAACAAGAGTGGAGTGGTTCGAAAGGAGTACCCATGAGGAAATTACAAGACTAAATTGAAGTCCCATAAAGGAACCTGGAAAGGTCTTGGAGGGTAGATATTAGTTAATCCCTTTAGAAATTGTATTACTAAGGGTAATTTGAAATACGAAGGTTCCTCCGCAGTGCGCTTGAAGATCGATAGCGCTGCGAGATAGCCCTCGATAGTGCCAACTTGAAGGCCTGAATTTTCCAAGTAGAGTAGAAAGGATAACACTGTTGGTGTACCACATGAAAAGGGGTCGATATTCTCTTCTCTACACCAGCTGCAAAACTTGTTCCAACGGCAGCGGTATAAAGACTTTGTTGCTGGCCTTCTGGCCGAAAGCAACACTTCCATGACGTCATCAGGGAGGTCCCAATCTTTGTATCTCAACCTTCCAGAAGCCAGGCGTGAAGGTTGAGGGTTATGATGTCTGGATGGAGAACCGGACCTCCCTTCTGTGAGAGAAGATTCTCCTTGAGTGGAAGACGAATTGGAGGGCAGATGGACATGACCAGAAGGTCCGGGTACCACATTCTCCTGGCCCAGTCTGGGGCAATTAGGATCATGGTTCTCCGGAATCTTCTCAACCTCCTGATCATTTGAGGAATGACAGGGACTGGTGGAAATGCGTACAGGAGTGGAAACTCCCAGTCCACTACGAACGCATCCCCTAGAGCTCCTCTCGGGGGAAATTCCCTTGAACAAAACAGATCGCACTTTCTGTTGGTACTGGTGGAAAACAGATCCACTTGAGGGGTTCCCCAAAGGGCGAAGATCTCCTGAAGGACTTCCTGAGCTAGTTCCCACTCGTGGGAGACTGTGCCCTGCCTGCTCAGAGCATCCGCCGTCAAGTTCTTCTCTCCGGCTAGGTGGACTGCCGATAGAGAGATTCCTTCTTGAATTGCCCAAAACCAGAGCTGCACTACCTCTCTGCACAGTGGTAGTGATCCTACGCCTTCTCTTTTGTTGAGGTAGTGCATGGCCACTGTGTTGTCCGTCATTATCAGGACATTTTTCTCCTGTACAGATGGCAGAAAAGCCTTCAGCGCTAGTCTGATTGCTCTCAGCTCTAACAGGTTGATATGTAGTCTGGACTCCAATGGAGACCAACGACCGCTGATGGTCAAGTCGTTGGTATGGGCTCGGCACCCCGTGAGTGAGGCATCTGTGACTACTGTTATCTCCGGCCATGGTTGCCAAAACAGTTCCCCCTTCAAGATGTTTTCCTGGCAGGCCCACCACTGAAGGTCTCGAGCCACCTTGTCCGGAATCTGAAGGAGGTCTGTCATTCTCCCTGAGAATTGCGACCACTGAATTCTCAGTGCCCACTGAAGAGATCTCATTCTCAGGCGAGCCTCTGGCACAAGGAAGATGCAGGATGCCATGAGGCCTAGCAACCTCAAAAAGTCGAAGGCTGGGAGACGTTGGGCATTTTGAAACTTGGTGACCATCTGCAGAATATCTTGAGCCCTCACCTCTGGTGGCGAGGCTTTTCCCAGGGAAGTGTCCAGGACCGCTCCAATGAACTGGAGTGTCTGTGATGGTATCATCTGTGACTTCTTTAAATTGAGGGAGAAGCCCAGTTTGTGAAGGAAGTGGCAGACATAATCTAGCTGGATCTGAGCTTGTTCCGAAGATACAGCTCTGATCAGCCAATCGTCCAGGTAGGGGTAGACGTGGATCCCTTCCCTCAGACTCGCAGCCACTACAGACATTAGCTTGGTGAAGACCCTCGGGCGGAGGTCAGCCCAAATGGCAGAACTCGAAATTGATAGAGAGCCGCCAATTGCGAACCTCAGGTATTTCCTGTGTTTTGAGATGGATTGGCACATGGAAATAAGCATCCTGGAGGTCCAGAGATACCAGCCAGTCCTAGAGCTGGACGGCCTGAAGGATCTGAGAGAGAGTTACCATCTTGAACTTGTCCTTCCTGAGGAACTTGTTCAATTCTCGTAAGTCCAAGATAGGTCTCAGCCCTCCGTCTTTCTTCGGTATGAGAAAGTAGGGGGAGCACCAGCCCTTGCTCCTCTCCGCTACAGGTACCGGTGCTATGGGACCTTTCTCTAGCAGGTCTACAATTTCCTGCAAGAGGAGCGGATCTGGAACTCTCAGAGAGCTGTTCCCCGGTGGATGACTGAGGGATGCGTAGAAAAGGCAGGCAGTAACCTTGGGCAACTGTCTCCAATGCCCAAGCATCTGAGGTAATAGCCTGCCATTCCGTCAGATGTTGAGTTAACCTGCCCCCTACTGGTGTTTTGTGAAGAGTCCTCAGAGCGGTTTGGAGGCGGCTGATGCAGATGCTGAGGGTAAAGAGGCACCTGCTGTGGCTTTTGTGTTTTTACCCCGTCCACCTCGGGTGAATTTCTTCTGACCCCGTTGAACCGGCTGTCCTCTGCCCTTTCCGAATGCGGAATAGAAGCGAAAGGACTTACCTCTCTCTCCAAGAGGTTCCCGAGGGGCGATATGGTGTCTGACGGATTGCAGCTCCTAAGGATTTTGCTGCTGCCTTTGATGTTTGAAGTTTTTCTAAACTGTCATCCGCCTTCTTACCAAACAAAGAAGAGCCGTCAAAGGGCATATTCAAGAGTCTGCTTTGCACATCTGGAGCAAAACCAGACTTTCGCAACCAAGCAAATCTCCTGGTTGTTGTACTTGCCGCCATGGCCCTGCTGATACTGTCAGCAAAATCGATGCCAGTCTGAAGGGATTTGCACATTGCGTCCTTACCATCCTTAATGATGTTGAGAAACACTTCCCTTTCTTCTCCCTCCGGGAGGCAGTCAGCCGCTGATGAAGCACACTCCCAAAGTGTGTGGCTGAACCTTGCGAGCGTACAAGTAGCATTGATGGATTTCAACGCCATGCTACATGCGGAAAAGACTTTTTTGGCCATAGAGTCATATCTCTTATCATCCCTGTCCTGTGGAACAGTAGGGTAAGCCGATTTACTACCTGCTGAAGTTGCTGCCTGAACAACCAGACTCTCCGGAGTTGGGTGTTTGGATAAATATTCAGGGTCAGCAGTAGACACCCGATATTTAGCTGATAATTTTTTGTTAACTGCCGGGATTACCTCAGGTGTTTCCCAGTTTGCCAATATTCTCCTTTGTAATGCCGCATGAAATGGCACCACAGGATCCTCCTGTAGACCTTTCACCAAGATGTCGGAGATCGTCTTGCTGAAAAGCAGGTGAGGGTGTGGACCATCCTATAAACTATTATCCTTGCCATCAAAGTTCTATAAGGGGTTTCAGCATGTTCCCCTGGGTCTGGTGTGGCAAATTCCACTTCTGGGGAAGTGTCCAACCCACTTGCTTCCTGTAGGGTTTCATGGAGGTCTTTCAACCTACCTTCCTAACAGGTAAATTCCTCTGGTGCAGGAGTTGCAGATCCCTGCCACTCAAAAGGTCTTTCCTGATCCGAATCCTCCCCTTCTTCATAAATAGAAGACAAGACCCGGGAGTGGTCAGGTCTGAAAATGGTATAAATCCCATTTCCAGAGGAGAAGGAGCCAAATTTGTCATGATTGGCTGAGAAAACGTCGACGTCATCGACGTAGAAGGCTTTGAAGCCATTGAAGCCATCAAAAAAGGCGTCGAGAAAGGTGGTAGAGGCCTCGAACTCGAGAGTATCGGGATTCTACTCGAGGTTGTCGACGACATTCTCGTGCTCGAGGCTCTGGGAATGGCCACTGGCTGTGAGGTGGCCGTGGGTTTATCCTTTCTCGGCGTCGACTCGACTGACCTGTGCGTCGAAGAACCCTACAATAACGGCGTCGATGATGCCAATCTATGTGTCGAAGGGATCGTCGAAGACGCAACTTTGCTTTTACTGTAGGGTTCGCGACGCTCTCGAGTGGCTTCTTTCGCCGGGTACTGCGACTCGCGGCTTTTTGATTTTTCGGGTCTTTCACCCAGGGTATCACCCTCAGCAGTCTTCGAGGGGGTCGATGCTGCTTTCTCGAATTCCTCCCACTCAGCCTGAGAGCTATGTTTTGTGGGGCAGGAGACCCTTTTTGGGGAAACGGAAGACGACGAAGACTAGGAAGGGGATCGTCAACGTCTCTTTTTTGAATGCTTAGATCTCGAAGAGTGATGGGAACTGCTTCGAGACCTAGAACGAGAATGTCTTTTGTGATGGCGAGGAGACGAATGTCTCGACTCCGCCGAGGAAACTTTCAGAGAAGTTTTAACTGCCTTACCTCTCTCGAGCTTCCCCTTAGGCTCCTTCAAGGCTTTCGCCGTCATGGACATGCAGTCCTCGCACTCCGGACAATGGTGCTCGATTCCCAGGCACCACAAACCGATCCTGTGAGGATCCGTCAACAACATTTTCTTTCCACAGTTTCGAAATTTTTTGAAGCCGGACCGTGGAGTCGTCGGTTCGGGTGAGGAAGCCATCGAATACGAGTCTGTATTCACGAGGAATATATTGATATATTTGACTGAAGAACTGAGCAACGATATTCCGAGGCCCCACGAAGCACGGAAAAATGGAACTGAGCAATGGATGCTGCGCCAGTCTATTTATACGCGTGGTGACGTTGGCGCCAATACGGAGGCCGTCGAGGGACATTGGCTCGAGGAACGTCGACGCGGAGCGCCCTCTACTTTAAAAAAATTCTGAGGCCAGCAAGCTGGGAGATGATCTATCAAAGATAAGGAATACGTCAGAGGACACAATCCCTTCGAATGTATCATTTCTGACAAGAGGTAGCATGAAGTGTAGGGGGAGTACAGGTTTATCCAAGCAGATATGTATCAGACAAGCGCATAAGCATCCATGCACCTTCTCTCCATGGGGAGGAAGGGTGGGCGCATGTAATCTAAGCTAATACAAGCATTAGAAATACGATTAGAGTGAGTAATGTATCCCTTCTAAGGCTTGTGGAATCTGCTTAGATCACATGCTGTGCATAGATGAGCGAGTAGTGTTAGGAGAAGGTGGTGGGCTGTGAGAAGGTTCATGGGCAAGCAGATGTCTTAGAAGCGCTTGTCCGACCTGTGTATCTGTCTTGGAATGTGTGTCAATGCAAGAGTACTGAGTGAAGACATGTACTGAGCTCCATGTAGCTGCTTCGCAAATGCGGTCTAATGGGACATGTGCGATAAAAGTCAGAGTAGCTCCTGTGCTCCTTGTGGAGTGAGCCCTTGGCGTGAAAGGCAGTGTTTTGTCTGACAGGGAATAGCACAGCTGTATGCATCCGACTATCCATCTGGAGATGGCATTCTTGGAAATGCGGTCTCCTACTCTGCCTGGAGCTACAGAGACAAACAGTTGGTCTGTTTTCCTTAGCGGTCAGGTCTTCTTTACGTAGTAAAAGGACCACCCTCCTTACATCTAGTGTGTGGAGTTTAACCTCAGCTGAGCTTTTAGGGTTCTGGAAGAAAGCAGGAAGCTCAATTGACTGGTTCACATGAAATTTAGAGATGAACTTAGGAGAGAACCTAGGATGAGTACATAAAACCAGTTTGTCCTTGTGTATGACAAAGAAAGGATTCTGCACCGACAACGCTTGCAATTCACTAACTCTTCTTATGGAAGTAATAGCCACTAAGAAGGCAGTCTTGTAAATCAGGTGTTTAAGACTTGACTTGTGCATCGGCTCGAAAGGGGGTCCCATGAGCTTAGCGAGTACTACATTGAGATCCCATCCTGGTGGCGGATTCGAAATAGGAGGGTGCATTCTCTTTACACCCTCCACGAATGCCTTGATGACTAGCACCTTCCACCATGAAACTTAATTGTGGGAGGTGGTGTAAGCTGACAAAGCCGCCAGGTGGACCTTTAGGGAGTTGGATACTAACCCCTAGTCTAGCAAGTGGAGCATACCTTTTAGAATATGGGATGGGGTACATTCTATGGGGTTTATTTGTTTAGACTGGCACCAAATTACAAATATCCACTTGTCGAAATACCAGTGTCTAGTGTTTGGCTTGTGTGCCTCCTTGAGGATATCCATGCACCTCTGCGGTAGGTTAAGATGTCCGAACTCTAGGACTTCAGGAGCCACACTGCCAAGTTCATCGAGTAAGATTGCAGGTGCACGGTTAGTCCCCCATGTTGAGTGAGTAAGTTGGTCTGGCACAGGAGTTTGATGAGATCGCACATCGCCAGTTTGCACAGATGTGGATACCATGGTTGTCTTGACCACATAGGAGCAACTAGGATGAGCGTCATGTGTTACTTGTGGATCTTGTTCACCACTTTGTTCATGAGAAGGGGTCGGGGGAAAAGCGTAAGCAAATTTCCCTGACCAGGTCATCCATAGGGCATTCCCTTTGTAGCCTGGCTGGGGGAACCTGGACGCGAAATCTGAGCATTGTTTGTTTTCGCTTGTAGCAAACAAATCTAAGGTGGGGAAACCCCATTGAGTGAAAAGGTGGTCTAAAACCTATGTGTCTAGTTACCACTTGTGTTCCTCTGGTAGGGAGATCTCTGCTCAATGAGTTGGCTAGAGAGTTGAGTTCCCCTGGAACGTGCTGTGATGATGGGAATATTTTCTGTTTGAGTGCCCATTTCCAAATTTGTTGTGCTAGCCTGGACAGATTTGGAGAACGTGTGCCCCCCGGTTTGTTGATGTAAAACATTGCTGTAGTGCTGTCAGTGAGGACTTGCATAGACTGGTTTGCTAGGTGCATCTCGAATGGCTGAAAGGCCTTGAACACAACCTGTAGTTCCAGCAGATTGATGTGGTTGTGCCCTGACGCATCAGTCCATAGACCTTGTGCTGTGTGATGAAGGTGATGAGCCCCCCCCCCACCCGTCTGTCGTCACAATCGCCTGCACCTCTGGATCGTGGAAGGGTTTTCCCTTCAGAAGATTATCTCTTGTTCAGCAGCAAAGGTTTTGTACTAGTGTTGGTGAAACGACCACTAGATAGTCCCACTGACCGCTTGCCTGAGACCACTGTTTCACCAACCACTCCTGCATGGGATGCAGGCGCGCGTGTGGTACCAGGTAAATGCAAGATGCCATCATGCCTAGCAAACGCATAGCATTGCGCACGCTTCTCTGGTGGCCGGCTTGATAATGAGGTATTTGCAGTAACATATTTTGGACTCTTTCCTCTAATGGAAAGACTAACCCCTCCTTCGAGTCTCTTACAGCTCCTAGGAACAGTTTGGTTTTGCTCGGCACTAGACTTTTTCCTTGTTTATGGAGAAGCTCAATTGAAAGAGAAGGTTGACAGTTCTTTGAATGTTTTGCCTGCAAATATGGGGAGTCTCCCCTGTAATCAGCGAGTCGTCCAGGTAAGGGTAACAATGGGATTGCCTCCCTGCGCAGGTGCGTTGTCACCAACGCCAGTACCTTTGTGTATACCCTTGGTGCGGATGCTATTCCGAAGGGTAGCATTTTGAATTGGTAGTGCTGGTTTGCAATCTTAAAACACAAGAATCTTCTGTGCGCTGGGAACATTGAAAGATGAAAATAAGCATCTTTCATATCCAATGTTGCCATGTAATCACCTTGTTTTAACAGAGGGATTACTTCCTGTAGCATAGTCATGCAGAATGTTTGTGGCTTGAAATAGGTGTTTGTAGGGCGTAGGTCTAATGCTGGGCGCATTTTTAGATCTTTCTTTGGCACAAGGAAGTAGGTTGAAAAATTACCCTTGTTTACCTGGTTCGCCGGGATGATTTCTATGGCGTCCTTTTGGAGCAACGTTGCGATTTCCTCAAGAAGGATGCGCCGTTCTTCCTTCGAGTGAATATTCTGGCATGGGGAATGGTCTTGGGGGGACACTTCATTAGCTCCACACAATAACCGCCCGCTACGGTGGATAGCACCCATTTGTCTGAGGCGATTCCCTCCCATGCTTGGGTGAAGTTTGAAATGCGCCCTCCTACTGGGAAGGCATGGGAGGGTACCTGAAGCGGATAGTCACTGTTTTGGAGGTGTAGCTCCACCTCTAGATGAGGAGGACCTCCCGCGGACGCGGATTCGACAGTGTCCCCTTTGGTAACCTTGTGAGGCTTGGCCTTGATTGTAACCCCAGGATGCTCTCTGATTCTGACTGTAGCCTGAAACCCTCTGTTGAAAATCAGTGAAAACGACGAAAATTACTATTATTGCCATTTTGGCCAGTGGGTTTATTAGTTAGCTGGCCCAGCGACTTTAGTGTGTCGTATTTCTCCTTAGCAGTTTTTATGGCGTCTTCAACAGCCTTTCCAAAGAGGACATTGGGCTCAACAACTGGCATATTAAGAAGTGGGGCTTGCGTCTCTTGCTTGAAGGCGGACTGGCGTAGCCAAGCATGACGCTTAATAATTGTTTCTTCAGCAATAATTCTGCCCACATTGTCTGCGGCATCAAGATTACTCTTTAAAATGCAGCTTGAAACTGCACTGCCTTTTGCAGCCACCAGGGCCAATTGTGTCTTAAATGCTTCAGGAGCTGACTATAATAAAGTCGACACCTCATCCCACTTATGGCAGTTATAGCTTGCCAGAAGTGTGGTATTATTAGCGATCCTTGCATGAAAGGCAGCCGAAGAGGCCACTTTCTGCTCCATCGTGTACAGCTTCTTACTCTCCTTGTCCGGAGGTTCCTTAGAAGAGGCTAGCAGTGTTCCTGCTCTCTTCCTTGTTGTTACTACAAGAGAGTCAGGTTTGAGCGGTCCCCTGATATAGAGAGGGTCCTGAGGGAGCAGGGTGGAAGAGCTTCTCGATGCAGGGATTAACCGCCCACGCTCGGTTAGGCGTTTTCAGAGAAGGCTGTATCCTCCGCTGGATAGACTGCAGGATGGGAATGAACTGTGTGACAGCCTTCTTATCCCCTAAAATGTCATCAACAAAGTCTTTGTCTTGTTGAGCTTCTTGCGTTTTTATCTAACAAATTACTCATGTTCTTTTGGAAGAATTATTCTTTATTTAAAATGTCATCTACAAAGTCTTTGTCTTGTTGAGCTTCTTGCGTTTTTATCTGGAAGTGCTCAGCTGCCATGATGAGCAAGTCGTTTTGCAGTGGCTGGTTATCTATAGGCGAGTCAGCCACTGCAGGATTCGGGGTGTCGGGAGAGTCAATGTTTTACATGTCCTGCTCTTCATTATCTTCCCCATAGTATGGATCTGCAGAGTTTAACAAATGGACATAAGTGTCCTGTCTATAACCACTATGTAAAACATGAGCCATAAAAGCTTTTAATTGTCAAAAGTAATAAGCATTGAATGTCGTCATGATTCTGAACAGGGTACAAAGGAAGATGAGGATGAAAGCTGATAATTCTGTATCCAAGTGCTCCGAAAAAAATCCAAAAATTATGAGCATGTTCTATAAAATAAACACATGGATGATGGATTATTAAAATAAGAACCACACTGATTAGCACATTTTGCTAAGTCAGCTGTAATATGTTTTCAAGAAAGAAATCATGATAGAGCTCATTACTAAAGTCAAAAATCTGGATGCAGTGATGTTAGATTAATTTGATTGGTTACCACACTTAAGATTGGATACACAGTTGATACATTGAGATGAACAAGTTACTTTCTTACCTGGTAACGTTCTTTTGATGGGATGGATGTTCCTCCGACATATTCCACATCTATGACAGTAATCACCACAGCTGTGCTGTTTTAGAAAGTTTTGCGGCGTCTGCGTCCTGCGTCACGGGATGTTATATGAAGGACGCACAACGCCTGTAGCCTCAGTTGTTTTTTCCCAGAACGTGTGGCACCAATCTTCTGCCAGTAGGACTACAGAAAGCCTTACGGAAACGTAAGCTGCAATCGCATAAGAAATTCTGTAGAGGGGCAGGCTGGGAGGGTGCGATGTTGAATACGTCAGAGGAACATCCCATCGAAAGAACGTTACCAGGTAAGAAAGTAACTTGTTCTTCGAAGGGATCGAGTCCTCGGACGTATTCCACATCTATGACAGACTCCCAAAGCAGTACCAACGTATGGAGGTGGGAAAAGAATTTAGAATTTTAGAATGCCCAAACAAATTGCAGAATAGAGGACCACCTTACCAAAGGCTACATCTTGCCCATGGATAGAATCCAGGGAGTAGTGTCTTACAAAAGTATGGACAGAGGCCCATGTGGCTGCTTCACAGATATTACGAATGGGAACACCCCTCTGCAGAGCAGTAGAGGCAGCCACACCCCTAGTAGAATGGGCCCGTAAGCCTACCGCAGGGTCCTTACCCGTCAGACGGTAGCATTCAGAGATTGTCAAGATGATCCAACGGGACAAGGTCTGCTTAGAAACAGCTTGACCTAAACGCCTTCTAGCGTATCCTACAAATAGCTGATCGTCCACTCTGACCTGGGACATCCGTGAGATGTAGAAACTTAAAGCTCTCCCTAGGAGCCTCTCCTCTTCCTTACCAGGATGCAGAGGAGAATAAAACTCGTAAGAATTACCTTTTGGCTGAAATGAAATTCCGACACAACCTTCGGGAAAAAAAAGGAGGACAAACCCTAAGGACAACCCCGTCTTTATGGAACACCGTGAAAGGTGGCTTGGCGGAAAGTGCCTGCAACTCACTCACTCTGCGAGCGGAAGTAACCGCAACTAAAAACAGAGTCTTAAAGGACAACAGTCTCCAAGGACAAGAATGTAAGGGCTCAAACGGAGCTCCCATTAGGAACTTTAGAACTAAGTTCAAATCCCATCCCGGCACCTGGAAAGGTGACAGTGGAAACGCATTAGTTAGCCCTTTTAGAAACTGAGAAATCAAAGGAATCTTAAAATAACAACACTCCTCAGATGAGCGCTTAAATATGGACAGCGCCGCCAGGTAACCCTTAATGATACCCACGTGCAGGCCCTTGTGGGCTAACGAAAGCAAAAAAGACAGAACCACAGGAATGGCACACGAAAAAGCATCCACATTCTTTACCCTGCACTAGTCGCAGAACTTTCTCCAACGGCAACGGTACAGGGACTTTGTTGCGGGCCTTCTGGCCGAAAGCAACACCTCCATCACGTCTTCAGGGAGGATCCAATCCTTATACCTCAACCTTTCAGATACCAAGCATGAAGGCTGAGATACTTGACCTCTGGATGGAGAACCCGACCCCCCTCCCGTTAGAGAAGATCATCTCGGTAGGGAAGACGGCGTGGAGGGCAGATGGACATGTCGCGAAGGTCCAGGTACCACGCTCTCCTGACCGATGTCGGAGCAATGAGGATCATTCGGGAACCAAACCTCCGTAAACTCCGCAGCACTTACGGAATGACGGGGACTGGAGGAAACGCGTACAGCAGTGGGAAAGACCACTCCGCTACGAACGCATCCCCCAAGGCTCCTCTTGGAGGAAATTCCCACGAGCAGAATCTTTCTCACTTCCGGTTGACACTGGTGGCGAAGAGATCCACTTGTGGGGTCCCCCAAAGGGCAAAGATCTCCAAGAGAACCTCCTGAGCCAGCTCCCACTCATGACAGACTGCTCTGCCTGCTCTGAGCATCCGCTGCCTCGTTTTCGTCTCCGGCCAGATGAACTGCTGAGATCGAACTTTCCTGCTGCATGGCCCAGAACTAGAGCTGCATCGCCTCTCTGCACAGTGGGAGACACCCTGCCCCCCCCCCTTTTGTTGAGGTAGTGCATGGCCACTGTATTGTCCGTCGGAATCAGGACATTCTTCCCCCGCACAGACGGCAGAAAAGCCTTCAGGGCTAGCCTGATGGCCCTCAGCTCCAACAGATTGATATGGAGTCTCGACTCTGACGGAGACCAACGACCGCTGACTGTCAACTTGTTGGCATGAGCTCCCCATCCCGTGAGGGATGTGTCCGTCACGATCGTCACCTCCGGCCAGGGTAGCCAAAATGGAGCCCCCTTCATCAGATTGTCTTCAACGGCCCACCACAGAAGATCCTAGGCGACCCAGGGCGGCACCCGAACAGGATCCGAGATCCTGCCGCATCTTGAGAGCCCACTGCAGAGATCTCATCCACAGCCTGGTCTCTGGCACCAGTAGAATGCAGGATGCCATGAGGCCGAGCAACCTCAAGAACTCGAGCACTGGGAGACTCTGGGCATGGTGAAACTTGTCCACCATCTGAAAAATGTGATGAGCCCTCATCTGGGGAGGCGAACACTGCCCCAGGGATGTGTCGAGCACTGCTCCGATGTACTGGAGCCGCTGGGTAGGTGTCAAATGAGACTTCTTTAAGTTGAGGGAGAAGCCCAGCTTGTGAAGGTAGTGGCAGGTGACCGACAGATGATTCAGGGCTTGCTCGGCAGAGCACGTCCTGATCAACCAATCGTCCAGGTAGGGCTAGACGTGAACACCCCCCCCTTTCCTGAGATACGCTGCCACCACCACCATTAGCTTGGTGAAGACCTTCGGGCGGAGGTCAATCCGAACGGCAGGACCCGAAACTGAAAATGCGAGTCACCAACCGCGAACCTCAGGTACTTCCTGAGCTTGGGATGAATCCGCACATGAAAATAAGCGTCCTTGAGGTCGAGACACCAACCAGTCCTGAAGTTGAAGGGCCTGGAGGACTTGAGAGAGAGAGTAACCATCTTGAACTTGTCCTTCCTGAGGAGCTTGATCAAACCACGCAAGTCCATGATGGGCCTCAATCCCCAGTCTTTTTTCAGGATAAAAAAATATGGGGAATACCATCCCTTTTTCCTCTCCGCTACAGGCACCAGTTCTATGGCGCCTTTCTCCAGCAGGGATTTGATTTCCTGCGCAAGGAGCGGATCCGGACTCTTCAAAGACAGCTTCCCCGGTGGATTGTCGTGAGGCCTCTGCCAGAAAGGAAGACAGTAGCCGTGGGCTATGATCTCCAGAACCCACACATCTGAAGTAATGGCACGCCATTCTACAAGATGCTGCGCCAGCCTACCCCCAACCGGCGAACCATGGGACATGGCCTCATGACTGAGCGGAAGCGGCTGCGGCAGTGCCTGAGGGCAAGAGGCAACTGCCCGAGCGGCTTTGGCACCTCGAGTACCTTGCTTTCCACCTCTGGTACTCCTACGTTGGCCCCTTTGACTCGCAGCTCCCCTCGATCTACAAAAGGAAGAGTAGTATCGAAAGGAACCTCCCATCCATTGCTGTCACCTAGGATGAAAAGGTGGAGGTTGACATACTGCAGCGCTCAACGACTTTGCTGCAGCTTTGGAGGTCTGCAACCTCTCAAGGCTCTCGTCAGCCTTGCTGCCAAAAAGATGTACATCAAAGGGCATGTTGAGAAGCCGGGACTGTACATCGGGAGCAAACCACGACTTCCGCAACCACGCAAACCTGCGCAGTACGGTGCTCGCCGCAATGGACCGGCTGACACAGTCTGCCACGTCCAGACCCGACTGAACGGATTCACACATGGCATCCTCGCCATCCTGAACGAGGGCAAGAAAACCATCCCTTTCTTGACCCTTCGGGATATGTTCAGCCGCCAAAGATACACAATACCACAGAGTGTGATTGAATCTTGCCAGGGCACAAACGGAGTTGGCTGCTTTTAAAGCCATATACCCAGATGAAAACACTTTCTTCGCCCAACCATCAAATCGCTTGTCGTCTCATCTCCGGAGGGATGGTAGGGTACGCAACCTGCTTTGCTGGGGCCGTAGCCGCCTGCATCACCAAACTCTCCGGAGTGGGGTGCGTAAACAAGTAGCAGGGGTCGCCACTGGCTGGACGGTATTTTTTCGGTAGCAAATTATTCACTGCCGTGAGACTCTCCGGAGCAGTGCAAGCCGCCGCCACCCTTCTTTGTAAGGTCATATGAAATGGCAGCACTGGGTCAGCGGGTCATCCTGCAGAAAATTCACAGGTGGAGCAGTCCACCCAAAGTACTCCGTCACCATCGATATGAGATGCATGTACGATGACTCAACCTTTCTACCAGGCTCAGGCCTGCCAATCCCAACCTCCAGAGAGGTGTCCAGACCACTGGCGTCATGTAAGGATTGACGCAGGTCTTCCATATGGCTATGACCCGATAACAGGTCATCAGGAACCTCAGGCGGAACAAACCCATCCACATCTGACCCTTCATCCACCTCTGAGATATAATCCAAAGGCTGGAAGAAATCCCTGGATAAGGGCACAGAAAAAGGATCAAACACAGGCCTCAATGATTTACTCGGGGCCTTCCTCTGAGTTTCCATCGTCCTCCGGGATACCTCTGGCAAAGCCTCCACAAAAGGCGTTGAGGGCGCCGACGGAATCGGTGTCGACGTCGAGCGAGGCGCCGATGACTTAGACAACGGCTTCGAGGACAGAGCCCCTAGCGTGTCCTTCGACGGCCTCGGCGCCAAGGACTTCCTCGGAAGCAGAGCCTCGAAAGAGTCCCTCGACAGACATGGCGCCGATGGCGTTGATGCCTTCTTCGAAGGCCTCACAGGCTCCAACGGTCTTGAGGGCGTCGAGGACTGGGACCTGGAGCGGGCATGCCTAGAACGATCTACCTTGTCTGATTGGGACCTCGACGGCTCCTGATGATCCTGCCGACTGCCCGAGCCTGAAGGCATGCGAGCGGTGGCCCTAGCGCGTTCCTTGCCAGCTTCTCTCGAAGGCGCGGATGGAACGGAGCCCTGCGATTCGAAAATCGCCATCATCTACTTACGGAATGCGTCCCATTCCGCCGGAGATGAATGCTTGTTGGGACAAGTTACCCGCCGTCTGGCGGAGTCCTCGGACGAGGAAGGCGACCGGTGACAGCGCTTCCGCGAGTGCCTAGAAGAGGCAGAGGAATGGCGGGAACCACTCCGGGACTGAGACCCGTTGGACTTACGCCGATGCGGAGAGTCGCCCCCGAATCGTCGGTCAAAAGCCCAGCGGATTTTGACTTACGGGGTTTGGAAACCCGACCTACAGATAACTACTTCTTCTGCTCCTGCAAGGCCTTCGACATCAAAGACTGGCATTCATCGCAGTCATCGGTAGCGTGGCTCTCGCCGAGGCACCACAGGCAGACGTCGTGCTGGTCCGTAAGTGACATCTTGGAACCGCAGTCCCGGCACTTCTTGAAACCCGACCGCAGGGTAGAAGAAGACGAAGACATAGTTCACAAACAACCAAGCTCGAAGAACCGATTCAACAGAAGAACCGAGGAACGCTGAGATTCCGAAGCGAACACGTTTGCGTAAAAAATGGAACTGAGGCTACGGGCGTCGTGCGTCCTACATATAACATCCAGTGACCTCGGCCGTTGGAGGAGGTCCTCGAAGGGGCGTATCGACGTCATCGACACAGAAAAACTTTCCGAAGCAGCACAGCTGTGGCAATTACTGTCATAGATGTGGACTACATCGGAGGACACAATCCCTTCAAAACACTCATTGGTACACACTTAATGACACTCTATTTACGTCCAGAGGCTTGATTATATGCGTGAACATCTCATTACACCTTCTCTGATTTATGAACATTTATCCTCGTAACAGGACCGACACTTTTACAAAATAGATAAAGTAAATAAATACGTGACATCACATTTGAACGTGATGACACACGTAAACAAAAAGCAGCCATTTTGGAAACATGCTTCTCGCTGCTCCAAACAAGGAACGTGCCTTACATGCTTGAATGAGCTAAGCATTGAACTATAATGCAAAATTGTGAATACTCTAGGATTAAATAGGACATACCAAGTCCTACCACAGTAGCTCAATATCTAATCTTGGTCCACAGATCATACCACCTCCTTAATGCAGCCGATAGTAAAGAACGCGCATGTAATGGGACATAGATCCTGTCCCGCACCAGGAAACCTTGATAGAGAGTGGAGATCTAACATGCTATAATTAAGAGCATATGCCTGTGGGTGTTACATTACACAGGCTAGAACAAATACAGAGCGTATAGCTAAGGGTAATCTCTTTTTATTAGATTCACTTGAAGAGATCTGATCTAATAGAGAGCGGTTTACTCTCTGCATACAGGTACACTTAATTTTAACCATATTGATCAGTGAGAAAACCTTTTTTTGATGCCTAGAATAGCATGCTTTGAATTATTTTTGATAAGATCCATCCCCCTTTAACTTTTTAAGCAAATACACCTCTGCTAGCTAAAGGAGACTGCGGGCTGTATACAAGATAAGGAAGTTAGGATATCTACAATATTCATCAAGAAATTGTTCGTGACCCAAGAACATCATCCAGGTGATTATGAATAGGAGGCATGACGGAATACTATTTGTTAGGCAAGATTGTATGCAGTACCCTTTGGGTGCACTAGAATAACCTTCACCTCCTGGCAATAGGGACCCAACCTTTGGTACAAGTCTAAACTACACAGGTTGGTAATGTGGCTGAGCAGCCAGGCTCATCTAAAGAGGGGTCAATGCGAGTAGTAATGTGACAAAGTTTAACAGTACAGTTATTCAAGCAAACTCTTACGCTCAAGGTTTCTTGATAAAACAATTATTCATTTATTTTACAGTCAGTTGTACAAGTCTTCTTCAGAAGGGAGAAATACATGTAACACTTACAATACACTTCAAAAACACACTCAGTTACTCTAAATCAGATGACACCCATTGGGGATGATACACAGACACTACCTACACCCACCGGTGACTTAAATAGCTAGGACACTGTGGACATTGATTTATTACTGGTACATTTAGAGCAATACTGAGTTTAGTGTAAAAAAATAGAAGAGTGGAATAAAACAAAGGTTAACAAATAATTCACAAACAGGTGAGTACTTTTAGAAACCTTCCAATGTCAAATACGTTTAACCCTTTCCTGGGGAAAAGATGAAGCACAGAGTCAGAGGTAGAGGAGAGTGTCTCAGGGAGCCAGGACAGCCAATGTTAATTGCACAATGACTAGGGGAGCTGAAGATCTTTGAAGGTAGGTAAAAAGTCTTGCACAATGTTTTTAGAAATGTTTGTAGAAAATAGAACACTTGAAGGGCCACAAGCTGGGAGGCTTGTGAGGGGCAAAGCTATAGCAACTCTGCAAGGTAACCAAGACAGGTCTCAACTGATAGCAAGTAAGGCTACACAACAAGAGGTACATTCTTTTAGACTTTACAGTACCTCTGGTTAGAATAAATGGTTCCAGCTGGCTTCTGTTCCTGTGCAGCTCTGCAGATCCTGTTGTTCCTGAGCCTCAATCCGGGGGGACAAGAGGGAGGACATCTGGGGACTCCTGCTCTGCAATTGAAAGGTCAGCGGCAACAATGGACAAACTTCAATTCAGCTGTGTTTCAGCTCCTCGCATTTGACAGCAAAAAACACTGCGGTTCTCCGATAACACTCTGGACTTTCCTCGCATCTGGGGTCCAGCACTCTGATGAGGTGGCTCAGGCTTGGTCAGTCCTGCTTCAGGGAAGTCTGGAGGATTATCCTGGCGCTCGGGTCCGACTTAAAAGCAACGCATACAATCTGGTGTTCCTCTCCCTGGCACTTCGGTTCCAGCAGCTGAAGTACAGCCCGCTCCGAGAGGATTTAGGATGTCCAGACAGGCTTACTTTGGAGTTGATTGGTCCCACCAAGTCAAGGGGAGAAGTCGTCTTTGCAGGGCTTCTCTAGTTGAGGCGAATTCAGAGCTTAAGCACAGCAGCAGGGATTCACCGGACAAACCAACAGTCCAGGAGTTGCAGCAGGCGTCTCTTCCAAGTTTATATTGAATAGGACAACCAACGCAGTTGTAATTACAATTGTCAGTCTTCTAAAGTATTTCCAATAGTTGCTAGTTATTGACATGAGTAGGAGTACGCCAGAAACAGTTCTCACTTTTCTCAAAGATCTGGGTGTCACTGGGACGAGGAGTAACCCAGTATTGATTCTCAATTTCTTAGAGACTTGTGCCTCAATGGGACGAGTACCCCAGAGAAGATTCTCACTCTATTACTAAGTTGTTCCCCATTGGGACGAGTATGAGTATCCAATCAATACTTTTGGTGCCGCTGTCCCAGTTACCTTTTTGCATGAGGGATCGAGTCACTGGGTCCGTAGTTCTGAACAGGCTCGCTTTGCTTCTGGTCAGGATGGCGTCTTCACTCGCAGTTCCCTCTTCTGTCAGCATGTTTTGAGGCCGCCCGCGATCAGTGGTCTCAGTGTCCTGGCAGTACTCTCTTTTGTACCTTCGGTCACGCCGCTACCACTGCATTCCGGGTCTCTCCTGAGACCTTGTTCAACTGCTTTGGCTTCCTGCAGCCTGGCTCTCCTGTACTGCAACTCGGACAGTTGCACACACTGTTGGACTGGATTTCTAAACTGTGGCCTGGTGGACAGATGTTTAGGAGGCCACACTAGTTCTAGTGAAAGAGAATATTTCTTACCTGTAACTCCTGTTCTCCAGCATTAGTATCTTTCATAGATTCACATGCTGTGAATATTCCCTGTCGTCAGGCTGGGAATCCTCGGTTACCTTTTGATTCCCCTTGCTATAGGTGTTGTGATAGAGGCCTATTGGGTGAACATGGTTTTACCCGATGGGGTGGAAGCAGGGCGCATGTAAATCTATGAAAGATACCAATGCAGGAGAACAGGAGTTACAGGTAAGAAACATTCTCCTTCTCCAGCACTGGATCTTTCATAGATTCACATGCTGTGAATAGATTATGTAGCAGTACACAGATGATGGTGGTGGTGCATACAGGTAATAAACCCACAAAATGTCCCCAGGGTCACTCTTTATTGGAACAAGAATTGTAGGACTTCTTGCGCTGCTTGTACTCCCTCAGCATGCTGCTTCTCCGGGCAGTAGTGCATTGTTAAAGTATGCAGCACTGACCAGGTAGCCGCATGGCAGATGTCTGCGATCGGGACTCCTGCCCACCAGGCGTCAGAGGTCACTGTTGCTCTTGAGAGGGGTGATGGCTGACCAGAATCAACTCGCTATGCTTTGTTTGGAGAGTGAATTGCCCTTCTTTGTTGGTTTAAGCTGAGATTCTAATTTTAGAGCTAAATCTACCTCACTTGTGAGAACCCCAGAACTTTTTGCTGGACTGGTAGATTATTTTTCCCTATACCTCAGTGAGTGGTTAACTTATTCCACACTCACAGATCATTTTACTCTTTTCATGGGTGTAATTTATAAGACTTTCCATAATTTCCTTGTAATATTATTCTCTTTAATAACTTTTAGTATATACCTTTTTATTATTACAGGGTTGCCCTTTGGGCTCCCCTTTTACTTTCCAGGGTTCCCAAGGGTAGAAAGGATATTTCTATCCCTTCTACATGGTTAGGTGAAACCAGCACACCCCACATTATGAGGAGTGCTGGGGAGATGCAATGTGTCCCCTTTCTCACTAGCGCTGTAACAAATCTGTTACAGGGACAAGCTTACCTTAAATGGCTGGTGGCAGTGAACCTTTTTACAAATTCAGTGCACCTTTACCGCAGGCTGTTTTCACAGCTGCGGTAAAGGCACCATGGGTGCCCATTTTACCAAAATGGCCCAGTCTTCTTTTTTTGCTTTTGTCATACTTCATGTCCCTTCTTGATCTTTCCCCTGCTCTCCAGGGCGGGAAAGTCCTTTGTGTGATTTTTACCTTCAGCGGGAGACCTCGATCAAGCCCGCCCAGGCTCCAGAGCGTCTGTGAAGGCAGGAAGCGAGAGAGGACCTTGGTCTTCTAGCCTGCCTGCGAGAATCCAGTTCAAACTGGGAGGTTGGCTGTCCTGAAAGGACTGCCAAACCCCCAAGTTTGATTGTTTCACATCGGTTTGATTTGTTGGGTTCCTGCATATAAAGTCTGATTCTGGAAGCTGAAAAAGTAGTCGACCACTGGACCTGAATCCAAAGAGGAAGAAGAAACCATGGATGAGGTGATTTCCAGCGACCGAGAGCTTGCTGTGTAACCGGAGCCTGCAGTTAACCTTCCTTCCGAGCAACCTGGGGACTCTGAAAACAATGACCTCGACCCAGGGTCAGGTGAGATCCACTGGACTCAAGACTACCTGCATTTTGAGCCATTCCACGTCGTGCTGCGACCTTGCGGGACTGCAATACCCTGGGACCTTGAGCCATTGTGCGGTGCATGGTCTTCCGAATCAAGCTCAAACTTTGGTGGCATCCTGCTGGACATCCAGAGACATGAATCAAGTCTGAAAAGTCCCCTCTCGGAGTGCGGGACCTTGCAAGTGAAGAGAATCCGACAGACAATATTCAGTCGTCTCCTTGTTCCTGAAAAGGGCGCCAAAACTCTTTTTCCATGCTGAGGTACTGTGCTGGGTGGGGTATTTACCTACTTTAAGCCTCTGTGATTCCTGTGTAGCGTTGGGGCATTTCTTGTGATTGATCGTCCTCTCATTCAGTTCACCCAGGCCCACTCTTGGAATCTAGGGTGTCTTCTCAAAAGTCCCTGGACCCTTTCAACCACTCCAAGTGTAAACACTTACCTGATTGAACAGTCTTCCTTAGGAACTCTGACTTGCCCTACTTCTGTGCCTTCCTGAACTGTATGTTGGATACTAGAGACCTAGTGCCCCCCATTCTACCACTGAGAACACTCATGCTCCAAGAATAACAGAATTACTTTGTAAGGATTGGTCCGGTTGCCTAGGAAATAGAACAAGTGTCTAACATTTTACTTACTTGTAAATGAGTTGGTTGGTAACTAACTCTGAGTGAGCAGTTACAAAAGTTCTTACTTACCTTGAATGTGTGGTGTACCATTCTGAAAAGTATATGTAAGGTTATTTTAAACACCTGTGAATTGGTTGTGCCTCTTCCCAAAAGTAATGCGGTTGGCTTCACTTAACTATTTCTTCCAGAATACTAGTGTGCAAGTTCACCAACTGGGTCTTGCTTTCCCTAACCTGCTGTATAGCCTGTATAAACTAAGTCTGCCTGGATTTGTACCTACCTTGAATAACATTGGACCATTCTTAAAGTGTAACATTGTGTTTTGCTTTCCCTGGACTGTTTTATATAGATGCTAAAACAGTCTTATGTTTAAACTTAAAGTTAAGTTGCTGATAGCTCCTTTAAACAGTACAAGGGTTTTACTGACCTTGGTCTGCCTTGGGCCATCCTAAAACAAGTAAGGTTATTGCTTACCTTAGACTGTGTTCCACTGAGCTGAAAAGCAACTGTAATTGTATATTACACCAAAAGGTCTTACTCACATAGTATAACTGTTATCCTGAATGTGGTTAAAGGTTTCTAATGTTCCTTGAAAGTGTTCCACTATTCAGAAAAGTATACTTGCAGGATGGTTTACTAAGTGATTCCTCAATGGTGTGTCAACTACCCTTGTATTACTGAAAGTAATCAGAAAGTAACTTATGTTTTTACCCCCCCCCCCATGAATAGGTGTGTCCTGTACTAAAAGTGTTTGAAAAGGACTGACTGGTCTAGAAATACTGTTAGTTTTCTAAAGAAGGTTTATGCTTTGGTTTGCCCTTTAAAGCATTGTGTGGTGTTTTGATATTGTGTTTATGATTCTATGACCAAGTACTTACACACTGCCCCTTCAAGATTTATTCTTGCCTAAATTGTATTTAATATCCCTTTATTTTTTTTATAATACTTCTGGTGGTCAGCATTTCTGTTGAACCCTGGTATACTTAAAGTTCTCTGTACCTTCCTACAGCCACCTCTCTCTCCTAAAGTAAGCCTGGCTGCTTGGTCTACACTACCATATACTCAAGTGGTACAGCCTTATACTAAGAGTGGAGTTTTGTACTGTCTCAGTTGTATGGTTTACTAAGCCCTTAATTGGACTTCAGAAAAACTGTCCTAACAGCTGGAACATACATTATGAAAAGCTGCATAGACGTCCGGAATGTCTGCGTCCTGTCAATGTAGTATTTCAACGCTCTCTTGACAGAGCAAATGTAGCACTATCTCTGCTAGGGGATGATGGCCTGCAAAAGAACACTGGTAAGGCAATTACTGAATTTTTGTGAGTCTGTGGGGACTTTGGGAATTAACTGTGGGTTTGACATGAGGAGTACCTCGTCTTTTTGGAAACGCAGGTAGGGCTGGTTAACTGCAAGTGCCTGTAGCTCCGATACTCTCTTGGACGATGTCATTGCCACCAGTAACGCTACCTTCCACAACAGAAATTTCAGTGATGTAGAGGCCATGGGTTCAAATGGTTTCTTTAGGAGTCCTGAGAGTACAGTATAAAAGGATCCACTCCAGCGATATTTGTTTCACTGGTGGGCAACTCCGAAACAGGTCTCCAAGGAAGTGCTTGATGAGCCTGTGGCTGCAGAGGGGAGCACCTTTCTTATCCCTAGTGTGCCTGTATGGGAGGCAGTGTTTGCTTGAATTCTTTGGAATGAGGGCGAGATTAGCGTTGGTGATGTACTCCTGGCTCTGCAACCGGTCGGGGAGGCACGGGAGGCAGACCTGGATGGAGAGCCATGCTGACCTTCCTCGTGATGTAGATCTGGGTCTGGGAGGAGAGGGTTGCAGCACTGCTGGTTGAGGCAGAGGCTGCAAGGCCGGCATCACTGGCCTCATTAGCTCTCCAAGTTGGGTGATCACCCTCTGCAGCGAACAGGGTACCTATATGGATAGTAGGGCTTCAGGTTTGGTTAATAGTGCTCACACTTCCCTGTGTTGGGATTCCCGGTGGGAGGGCCCTCGGAGTGATGTTGGGCCTGCCTCTTCCTGTGGTTGCCCATCCAATTGGCCTTCCTCCGGGATGTGTATTCCTGGTGTTGGGGTCTCCTCTTGTAATGACTGTTCCGATTCTGACCGTTCGGCTTGCTGATGTGCGACGAAGTCGGAGTTGATTTCGTACTGTAATCTCTCTTATGGAATTACATCAGAGTACAGCAAGGGGAATCAAAAGGTAACCAAGGATTCCCAGCCTGACGACGGGGAATATTCACAGCATGTGAATCTATGAAGAATGCAATGCTGGAGAACAGGGAAACTCTGGGAGCTGTAGCCAAACCAATCAAGGTAGCATGAAGAGTGGTCAAGGATAAGTCTCAGGAGAAAGTGAGTGGGGTAAATAGCCCACAATGACTCCACACAGTGAGAAATTAAGGATTATCCTTAGGCAATTATAAAAATACTGTATTTATGGCCAAGAACACTATAAAAATGACTAAGAACAGCTAATATCACACAACACTAATAGTAAAAAACAAATTTACAATTACAGTGAGTTAGTGTAAAATAATCAATCCCCCCATATGCCTGAAAGGGAAGGCAAGTAATTAGATATATCACCAACAGTCAACAGGAATTACAACCCAAACCTATGAAGTACAACCATAAATTACACTGGGCCTTGTGCCCAAAAGTTCAAAGTTGAAACACTTGTGTATAGGCGCGTTACAAAAGCCATATCATATCAAGTTTCAAAAGAGTTTTAGGGAGTGGGAAAATGTTAGGCGGAGGCTCCTGTGGATGTGAAGAAGGTTCCAGAAGACAAGTTCCCTGGTGAGTTAAACCTTTTTGTACCTTTTGAGGGCTTAAGAATTGACAAAGCCAAAGGTTACAAAACAATTTAAAAGTTGCCCAAACATTTAACAGGTGAAGATAGGGATGCAGGTAAGTACTGTTGTAACACCCCCCCCCCCCCCAGAATTCTCCCCCCCAACCTCCTGTACTCCTATTTATCCTCCGACTTGGTAGGCCATTGGAGGGTCGCTAGGTCTGTTCTCCAACTATTTGTTCCAGTCAAAGAAGCGCTGGAGCTGCGGCTACTAGAAGGGTTCTGGTCTGGTACAGGAGCTGTGTGCAACCTCTTCCCGTGGAACAATGCAGCAGGCACAAGTGCAGGACTCTTCAGGATCCTGGACTACATGTGGGAAAGCTGGTTTCAGGCACCAGACACTGATGCATGGCGACAGCAGGCTTCACAGATGTCGCGTTTGAAGAAAGACTTCTATCTCAGGACCTTTGGATGCTGGGACACCAAAATCTTGCAGGAAGACTACTTACAGGACAAGTTGAAGACCTCTGAGGTTCTGATTTAAAACATGCAACGACAACACTTCTACCGCAGTAGCTCACATCGGGCTGTCCACTGGATGACCCAGGAACGATTTCCGAAGACTACAAATGGCAGAGCACTGAGAAAACGTTGAGAAAGGTTGTTTGCACCACCCCAAAGGGTTAGAAGACCAGGGTCTTATAAGATCACTAGCCAGAAAGGGCTCCACCGGGACTGCAGCCAAAGTTGGTCACCAGGCCTTCTCGGGATTGGTCCACAGGTCTTCAGACGTTTTCACAGCTATGCAGGATACGTGGTTCCCCTGCAGATCTCTGGGGAATGAATGCAGGACACCACCTTATCCAAAAACTCAGGTAAGTACCAAACCTCGGCCCAACCAATGGAAGATCTGCCCCTCACACACACCTCAGCAGTAGTCCAATCAGGGACCACTGTTGGTGAAACTCATGCATACACTCCAGACATACAGAAACCAGCCCACTTCCTGCCTTGCGACACATGGCATGCACTAGCCCGTGAAAAGCACTGCTTTCCAAGGCAAATGCATGACCATAAAAGGATTTTCCCAACCTGGGATGGCAGGAAGACAGCTAAAAGACAAAATAGCCAAAGAATAAGCAAAAAACCTTGTGGCATGTTATGTTACTTGGCATTTATATAGCGCCTTATGTATCATTGGTATGATCTCAAAGCGCTGGTAGGTTGAACGCCCTCGGGAACTGTAGTTCAAGTCAGCAGAGAGAGAAAGAGTCATAGTGCATGGGTGCACCGGATATGTGTGCAGCCGGTGTGGCAATTGCAGGACAGCTGCTTCTTAGCGGTAGGTGTGGTGGTTGGGAGGTCAGCTATGTGTGATCATTCTGGAGGGATGACACCCAGACTGATTTGTGACGCTTAAGCTAGCGGTGTGTGCTCAGCTAGCTGTGTTTAATTAGGATGATGAGGAGTAAGTGCCGGGTGTTAGTATGTGAACAGCTTTACCGAATGTGTCATATTATCGCTGTGTCCTAGTTGAGTGGTGGTGTATAGGAGAGAGTAAGCGTGGTAGTGTGATACAGTGGTTATCAGTAAGGCACTTGAGGTCGAGCACTCCATCTGTATCACCTATTCTAACTATTTTATTTAATGTTCATTCATTCCACTTTGTCTGTTCATCCATTTTGTCTGTTTCATCCATTTGATCTGCTAGTCCTTCCATCATTTCATCCACTCAACCCGTCATCCACATAATCTACTCCATCCATGCTGTAGACCCATTTCATCCTTCTCATCCGTTTAATGTGTTCTATCCGTTTCATCCTTTCTATTAATTCGACCAGCTCCGTGTGATCCACTCCTTGCGCTCCATCCACTCCTTGCGCTCCATCCACTCCATGTTAGGACACTGGCCACAGTTAGCAGCCAAGTGGTAAATGTGAGAGAGCTAAAATAAAATAAAGTAAAAATAGTGAAAAAGTAACTGCTGCCACCAGCTTGTCTTTATTCACATTTAAAAAATAACCAAAACATGGAGTGTAGTCCAAATGTATACCCATTGCATTGTAAGGTGCTATGTGCTATTGTAAAACGTTACCCAAAATAGATCAGTCAAAAGGCTAAAGGGAAAAAGTTTCCAGTACCGACAGTCTGAAGTAATAGTCATTTTCCCCAAAACAAGTGAGCAAAGGCCAGTCGAGTGAAGGCCTGAAGCCTTCCCTTCACTGCAAAAAGTCAGGACATGGTGTAAAAACAAAAGCAAAAAATGTGGGGGCCCAAAGAATATGGAGGAAAAGTTGCTCCAAGAGAACATTTTTGAAACATGCCAGCTTCCTTTTGGCATGGGAAGCTGCGGTTCCTTCAGCTCCACTGCCCCAGCTTCTTAGGATCTCCAAGGCTTCTCTCTCCTTGCCTCGTCTCCTCAAACATTTATGACGCTGTGCTGGGACTTCCATGGCGTAGCGTTAAAGTCCATCTTATGTGTTTCACTTGCACTCAATATTACTCCTCTGGTTTTGTTAATCTCAGTCCAACATGAATAATTCTCTTCAGATTTTCTCAATGGTGCAATCTGGCAAAAGCAAATATCCTGTTTCTTCATATCTTCTTCTCACAGGGTTTATCAAGCATGGTTTATAGGTGGATTGCAAAGGGAGATTGTCCTAGGAACGGGAGTCCTGGTCCCCAAGGGGGGGGGGGAAGAAGTATCCCGCGGTGAGGTCCCGCATGCCTCCACCCCTATGGAGGGTATCACGTAGCAGGCTCACCCCCCCTAGCCTCACCAGGAAAGGCTCCATCCTAGGGAGAATTGACCGAATACTGCGATTCGTCCCACTTGCCATTGTTTATACTTGCCACTCTTGCATCATGCCTGACTAGGGCTCCAAATTTAGATTGCTACTTGAATCTCACCAGTTTATATTTGCCACACTTGCGTTATTTTCACATATTATTACAAAAGTAGGTTTGCAACTGTGAATCTGCCCACTGCTGTATTTTGCTGACTCCCACGGAATGCATTTGAGTCCCACCGGGAGTTGATCCAGCTGTTCACATAGCTGCACACTATTTGAGTATACCCTACCATACAGATTCATCACCCTCGGCCAAAGCTCCACCACCCATAGAAGGAGAAATTACCTTACTGTAATGTTCTTTCTATGGATTCTTCTCCAGCAGATTCCTCATTGTGATAGATATCCATCTTCCAGCTCTGCTGTTTGGACACTTTTCGACAGGGGGCATAGTGAACATCGACCCAGCCGTCGATCCGTCTTGTCTGGCTCTCCATATTTGCATCCGGATGAGACGTCAGTCATCCTATAGATACCACGTCACTACACCCCATGACTCGGCTCCTCCAAATGTTTCCCCTTGTGATTGAACGCTGCAGAAGAAAAACCACAGGAGGCTAAACTTTTTCTTTTTTTTTTTTTTTAAACAGATACAGTCATCCCAGAGCCATCGCCAGATGACTTCTCGTTTGGACAGAAACAACACATAACTTTCTGAGCGGAGATGGATGGGAGGGACGATTCCTCATGAGACTCCCCAAGCAGTTAGTATAACGGAGGAGGGCAGAAAGATTTAAACAGATTCTGTAGAACCGCCCTACCAAACCTAGCATCAGATCCCTGTGCAACGTCCAAGGCATATCGCTTTGTGAAGTATAAGGATGACCAAGTGGCCGCCCCGGAAAATATCCCCAACAGGGACCCCTCTCTGAAAGGCTGTAGCGGTTGAGACCCCTCTGGTCGCGTGGGCGCTGATACCCGCTGGCAGTTCCTTGCCTGCAAATTGGTAACACTCGGATATGCACAAGACAATCCACCGTGACAGGGTTTGTTTAGTGTTAGGGAGAAGTCTCTGTTAAGGCTAATTTTCCAAACCTAGTGAGTACCCCAGCAGCTTTGCTGGATTTTTGGGGTTTAAGTTGTTCTCCCACTCTTGACATGATTTGAGATATCCTTTGACTTTGTAATGCGTTTTATGGGCTATTGGGTCTTTTACTCCATAGGGTTTCATGTGGTTTTTGGTAAGTGTGTTACACAGCAACCTCAGTGCAGTAACACAGGGGTGTCATAGTGACCCCCAAACATAGACTCCATACCCTGGGACTGACTACTGTCTCCCAGGGCATGCAAAGTCACCATTGACTTTACTAGTCTGAAATTGGGAACAGAACCAGTACAAACCATCATACTCTGGAAGTACTGGTAGGGGTAATTAGATTGCCCCTGGGTCTGTTTTTCGAGGGGGCACTGTGCAGTCCCCCCTCGTCAAGTTTCTGGCTGGTGGCAGTGGTTACCACGCCAAATATCCCAGCGGAATATATCCTACGGGATTTTCCCATTCATTTTAAACGCACCACTTTTTGGTGCAATGTTAAAGATACCGCAGGGTTATTTAATATTTATACCCCGGTTGGGTCTTTTTGCCAGAACTCGGTTTTAAAATGGCGTTTGTGTTCGCCTCTGTAACTCCAACCCAAGTCGAGCCCTTTGTTCCACTTTTTGGCGGGCTTCTACACAGAAGCCTCCAAAAGTGGTGCCACTCTGTCTGGGTCTACAGGATGTGTGGGAGGGGGGATTTAGGCACCGTGGACTGAGTTGCCTCGGCAACTCAAGTCGCACTCTTGTATGATTGGCCCAGTGGTGAGCCGCCCGGCTCACCACTTAGCATGTTTGATTGACAGCTAGGACTGATGAATTGGGGGGGGGGGAGGGGTTGGGGGGTTTCTGCATAAAAGCAGGGCTTTGGGGACTGGAACTTCAGAAGTCGTCACAGGACCAAAGAATCCGAAGAGGGAGAAGCTGAGCCGACCTGCAACGACGACACCACCAGTGGAGCCCTGCTGACCCGCCTCACCACTTTTCCCGACGACAGAGGAGATCTTCATTCCGAGGAGTCTTCTTCCTTTGACTGGTGGGGATAACCAGTTTGCCCGCCTTTTCGCCTTCCCGGATCATCTCGTGGCCGCCTTGCCTGTGCCAAGCACCCCGGCAACCGGGATACCATGATTTACCACTACCGCGAATAAAAGGGTAGTACCTTTTAACCGGAGAACTCCGCGGCTGGTTTCTTCCCTGGCAGTGCAATGACCTTCAGCTTTCCTCTACGTCGAGATCTTCTCTTCCTCTGGACGACGCCGCGACTTGCACCCGCTGCCAGGAACAACTGCCCCCGCTGGAGGATCCTCTCCATTTTAAAGGCACTGTGTCGCCTAGCCTCCCGGTCTGTACGGGGTGTCTATTAAATCCTCGACTTACCACCTAGGCTGGCTAACTGAACTTTTCTGAGCTGAACTAATTCCTTTTTGAACTCCCTGCAAGACTTTTTCAAACCTCTTAAACTGTGTGATCTTGGGCGCATTGGTGCTCTGCTCTCTCTAAGAGGGCGCTCTGAACTTTCTGCTCACAAGTAGACTTTGACTTTCCTGCCTTGCTGGGTGCTTCTAAAGTGTTAGTGTTTTGTGCTTTTCTAATTTCTGCCTTTTCCCTCCCTTTTTTGTTAACTTATTGGAGTGCCATCTTCAGTTAAGCGCACACCTCTGTCTGGAAATAAGTGGTGTTAACTAAGACTTGTCTAATAAGGAATAAGGGATGTATAGATATTAATAGTGACTGTGTTTTGAACTTTCTTACAATAATAGTTCTGGGGTGTTTCTATAAGTGTGTCTTTAAATAAATAATTATATACTTTGATAACAAAGCTCTGGTCAGTGTTTGTTTGTGCTACTGTATTTTGGTACCTATCTTGTATACTCTATATACTGTCTAACTCTTCTTGAGAGAAGTCTGGCTGCTCAGCCACAGCTACCAGGTAAATCTGGGTGGTACAGACTGCTACCAATTGGGTTTACTGCCACAACCTGTAGTCTTAAGCCTTTTGCAGTGGTCCATAAGGTAAATGCAAGGGTTTCTGCCTAACATTTAGTGATGGCAAGGCCTTTAGACAAAGAATGGGCTACAAACAATTTGTCTGATTTCCTAAACTCAGACGTACGAGTGACACAGAAGCTTAACGATCTCTTGGGATCAAAGGGGTGTAACAGCTCTGAAGGATGCAGTGGGGGGTAAAAAGACAGGTAAATCAATAGACTGACTGATGAAATTCGGAAACCACCTTAGGAAGGAATATGGGCCTGACTTTAAGAGAGACTTTCATGAAAGAACTTCAGGAATGGGGGCTTGCAGCACAAAGCTTGCAGTTCGCTAACCCTCCTGGCAGACACGATAGCGACCAAAAAGGCAGTTTTAAGGGACAGCAGTCGCAAAGAACATGAACACATAGGCTCAAACGGAGCCGCCATGAAGAAGGTTAAAACCAGATTGAGATCCCAATCTGGGACAACAAAGGGGGTTGGCGGAAACTTGTTGAGCAGGCCCTTCAGGAACTGGGCCATAACTGGAATAGTGAAAAAATAACCTTGGTCTGGGGGACCACTTGAACAAAGACAGGGCCACCAAATACCCTGTCTCTGTGGCGGCCTGAAGAGGCCAATGACAGAAGGAACTCCATCACTGTGGTGGTGGGACAGGAGATAGGGTCAGTCTCGTGTTCCTTGCACCATGCCTCAAACGTTCTCCACTAGCATGCGTACACAGTGATCTAGTAGAAGGTCTGTGTGCAGTCAGCAAAACCTAAAGCACTTCCTCTGAGAGGTCGGAGTCATCACACCTCATCCTCTCAAGAGCCACGCATGTAGGTTGAGGGTATCCGAGTTCGGGTGGAGCACACAACCCTCCTACTAGGTGAGGAGATCCGACGCTGAGGCAACCAGTGAGGTGGACAGATGGTCAGATCCAGGAGATCAGATTACCATGTTCTCCACGCACAATCCGGGGTGATCAGTATCATGGATGCACAAAATCTCTTTAACCTCCCAAGAACGTAAGGAATGATGGCAATCGGAGGGAAGGCGTAGTTGAGAGGGAAGGTCCAATCCACCAGGACTCTGGTGTACAGATCCACTGCTGGGGTAACCGAGAGAGTGAAGTCCTCCTCTAGGACTTCCTGGCATACTTCCCCACTCTGGGTGATACAGTGCTCTGCCTGCTCAGAGCATCCAAGGTGTACTCTGTCCCTGCCAGATGGACTGCAGAGACTGAGATTTGGCTCTCTCTCAACCAGAACCACAGCTGAATTGCCTCTGTGCAGAGTGGGAGGGGTGAGTGCATGCCACCCTGCTTGTTGAGGTAGTGCATGGCCACTGTTTTGTCTGTCAGGACAAGGACATTCTTCCCTCAGAGATGGGGAAAAGGCCCTCAGGGCAAACTTGGCCTTCAACTCCAGCCTGTTGATATGCCACTTGGCTTCTGATGGAGACCAGAGGCTGCTCACCTGCAATTCCTTGCAGTGGGCGTCCCAACCCTTCAGGGAGCAACCGTGACCACTCTGGCCTGAGGCCAAAAGGGTTACCCCACCAACAGATTTCCTTGCGATTGCCACCAGCCGAGTTCCCGGACTATTTGGCAGGACACAAAGCGGATCCCTGTGAGTTCCCAGGTACTGGGACCACTGGTCCCTCAGGAGCCACTTAAGGGATATCATACACAGCCTGGTCTCTGACAATCGAAAAATACACAAGGCCATGAGACCCAAGAGGCGGAGCAAGGAAGCTGCAGGAAGAGTGGCGTGGTTCTGAAACAACTGCACCATTTGGGCGATGTTGCTGGCTCTCTCCTCGGGAGGAAAAGCCTTCCCTACCCGGGTGTCTAGGACTGCAACGATGAACTGGAGCTGCTGAACTGGCATCAGATGGTTCTTCAAGTTGAGGGTGAAGCCCAGCCTGCGCAGTAGCAGGCAGTCGTCTTCCAGATGAGACAAAACTTGCCCCTCCGACTTCCCTTGGATCAGCCAGTCCAAGTATGGAAATACATGGACCCCGCATCGCCCGAGGCGAGCCGCAACTACTGCCATGAGCTTGGTGAAGACCCTTGGCGCAGAGGTCAACCCAAAGGGAAGCACTTTGAACTGATATTGCTTGCAATTCAACTTTTAATAAACTTTTCTCAAAATAAATGTTTCTTTTGCTTTCAATAAAGAAATCTTTAGTTTTAAAAGTGTGTCTTTCTTTGTAGAGGCTCTCCACTGATCTCCTACTAGTCCCATGAGCCTCCTGGTAGACAGTAGTCCTTCCTCCACCAATCCGGTGCCTGACATTCCTATAAGAACTACCAGCGCTAGGTCCCTTCCTCTTTCTTTTTGCTGCCAGCATACAGATAAGTGATGCATATTCTCAGATTAGAATACCTCTTTAGAGCTCATTTTCGCTTACATTGTGTGAGAGATATTACCTAATATGAACGTTGGACGCGCAGCGCATATATTTAAGTAAAAAATGTATATTAATACATTTTTCGATTACATTCTTATTTCTATAATATGACTTTGATATGCCTACCGGTCGAGCGGCGCCCCGCGGCCGCTCCATCTCTTGCTGAAGCACCTCGGAAGAGCCGCGCAACGGTTAGACCCTTCCCGAAACTCGGGAGGCTGTGGAGGCAGAGCCGGAGCCGCAGGCGCTCTCGCCTGTGAAAGGCATCCGGCCCGCTCCTCAAGACGTCGCACAGCAGGCGTGCCCTAGGACCCTGAGGGAGCGGGAGGTTTCGAGCCTTCCCGTCTCTCCCCGGGCCCTTCCGGAGTTCGATTTTGTTCGCGAGTGACAGAGAGCTGCGTGTGGATGCCCAAAGAGGAAAAAATCTAGAGCTTTATAAAAAAAAAAAACAAAAAAAAAAACAAAAAAAAAAACAAAAAACAAACAAAAAAAAAAAAACGGTCGCGGAGTGGAGCACGTGTGAATACAGCTGCAATTAGCGTAGAAAAAAAAGAAAATCTATTCAAGTGCATAAAGGGGAGCACTCTACAACTCCTGAATACACAGAAGAAGAGTGGGAGGAGGAACCCTCCCATCAAGAAACAGAGCTGTCACTCAGCTTTAAAAAAGTTTTGGGAGATTCCCTATCAATAACAGTTTCAGAAGGAGTGCAGCCGATTGAAGGAGGGTCGACCAGGACCCCCACAAGGCAGACGATCCTGTCGCAAGGTTAAAGAAGGCCTTCCTGGCAAAATCGGCAGATTGCCAGCCCAGACCCCCGGCCCCAGGGGTGAATAATTTAGGGGACATAGACCAGGGCTACTCGTCCGACGACGAGGGAGAGGAGGATGACGACCCCCCAGGGCACACCGCAGCAGAGGAAGGAATCCTAGATCAAGAGGAAGACACAAACGATATGTTCAATCCGGAGGCTATTAGGCACCCTAAATCCACAGAGTGGAGCCCCTCCCCGAAAGTAGCGCTTTACATGGCGCAGCATATACGCAAACCGCTCAACAGGGAGGTAAGATCTCGCATGAGATCAGAATGCCCCCGTCCAGACCTCCCTGACAAGTTATCAGAAACCCCTGATTTAGACCCGAAGATGGTTACTTTTGTAACAAAAGCTTCCAAAGATATCAGGAAAGGCGTGGATAGAGCCTGGAGAGGGTGTCAGGATAAAGTGCTTGATTTAGCAGGCCCATTGGCAAAAATTATGGATCTGGCTGAAAAAGCCAAAGACACTGGAACCCCCATAGATCCTCTAGTCCTAGCAAACTGGGCGCAAAGAGTCATGTGTTTCTTAGGTAACGCCAACTGCGCCCTCTCTTCCGAGAGAAGAGGAGTGCTCCTGAAAATTGATTCAAAACTAAGCGACTTATCGTCTTATGAAGCGGGTCAAGGAGCGAAAGGCCTGCTTTTTGGTGAGGCCTTTGCGAAAGAAATGTCCCAATTCCTGGGAACTTATTCGGCCCTCGAGAAAGCTCAAAGCTCCATTAAGAGAATCTTTCCCAGGCAAGTTTTTGCTGGGGCCGAGCGTCCGGTCGATATTACTATCATCGCAGGCCCCAAGGAAACAGAGCACAATATTGGGAGGGAAGACAACAGGACTCCTCCTTCCCCTACCGGACGAGGTTCCCAAGAGATCGCAGACAAAGAGGAGCCTACAGACATGGAGGCGCCACTGGCGGCGAGTACCTCAGATGTGCAAGTGGGGTGCAGGACCCTGCAATTTCTAAACGCTTGGCACGCATTATCCAGCGATGCTTGGGTTTTAACTGCCGTAGCAGGCTTGCGCATAGATTTTATAGGCGACCCCTTGCAAGTCCAAGAGCCGCAAGCGATACACCTAGCAGCGCAGGAAGAAGCGCTTCTTCAGAGCGAGCTAGTGAAGCTTCTTCAGAAAAATGCGATAGAGCGCGAGTCGCAGTCTTCCCCGGGGTTTATAAGCAATATGTTCCTCATACACAGGAAAGAGCGTGCGTCCAGTTATCAACCTAAAAAACCTAAACGAGTGGCTAAAATACAATAATTTCAAGATGGAGGGAATCCATCTTCTCAGAGACCTATTGTGCGAAAGAGATTGGCTAGCACGTCTGGATCTGAAAGATGCATATCTTACAGTGCCTATAGCAGAAGCCCACCGCAGGTACCTACGTTTCCGCTGGAACAGAAAAGTGTGGCGTTTCAAATGCTTTCCCTTCAGGCTCGTCTCAGCCCCATGGGCCTTCACCAAACTGATGAAGCCAGTGGCAGCAGTCATAAGAGAAAGGGGTATTCGGATCATAATTTATCTAGACGATATTCTGATCCTAAACCAGAACAAAGGCGCCCTAGTCAACTATGTTCGTTGGGTTTTCACCTTACTATCTTCCCTGGGTTTTCTGGTGAACCTCGACAAGTCTCAATTGCAGCCAGTTCAGAGAGTAGAATTCCTGGGTTTCACTATAGACACAGTAAAAGCAACTCTGGAACTCCCGAACCAGAAAGTGAAAGCAATAAAGAAGGAGATCAAGAAAGTCCTAGCGAAGAAGACCATCTAGTTACGATACCTACCCAGAATAGTAAGGCTTCTGGCACCTTTCATCCAAGCTATTTTCCCAGGGCCCCTACATTACAGAGCCCTTCAGAGGCTCAAGATCAGACACTTACAAGGAGGTCTAGGCTATCATCAACTAGTTACCTTAGACAGCGAGGCAATCTCAGAGCATCACTGGTGGCTGCGAAACATGGAAGCCTGGAACGGTCTGCCATCTTCGGCGACGTTCCAGAACTTATTATAGAATCCGACGCGAGCAGAGCAGGATGGGGAGCGAGGTGTGGTCAGTTAGAGACAGGAGGAAAATGGTCAGAGAACGAGTTACAGCTGCACATAAACTGCCTCGAGCTGCTAGCGGGCTCGTTTGCAGTTCAAACCTTCACCAAGGACAAAGTCAAGTGCTCCGTGCTGCTGAAGATGGATGACATCTCCGCAGTACGGTACATAAACAAACTGGGCGGCACCAGATCGAGAATGCTTGCAGAGCTAGCGAAAGATTTCTGGCACTATTGCCTGCACCTTCAAATAGCAGTAGCGGTGGAATATCTTCCAGGAGCTCAGAACGACATAGCAGACTGGAACTCTCGATACCTGACCGATTCCAGCGACTGGAAACTGCTTCCCCAAACTTTTCACAAGTTAGACCAGGTGTGGGGTCCATTGCACACAGATCTATTTGCATCCAGACTGAATGCACAGACAGCAAAGTACTTCAGCTGGAGGATGGACCCGGGTGCAGCGGGGACAGATGCGTTCCTACAGTCGTGGGCAGGAGCAGTTCACTACGTGTTTCCACCTTTCATAATGATCACGAGACTTCTGGCGAAGGTTCGCAGAGACCAGGCAGAGCTAATACTAGTGGTCCCCCTTTGGAAGTCTCAGCCCTGGTTTCCAGTAGTGAAGGAACTTTCCTTGGATTTTCCGAGGAAGATCCCTCATCGCCCGGACCTCCTCCTCAGCCCATCCGGCCAGTGTCACCCCCTGATGGAGGCGGGCTCTCTACATCCCATAGCCTGCAGAATTTCAGGAAGAGATGCCAGGAATTTCGCAGATCGCTGCGGACGGTATCGGAGATTCCTGGGCGCCTTCCACCTTTAGGAGCTATAGTTCAGCATGGGATGCCTGGGCGCGATGGTGCACAAACTTACAGTTGGATCCCGTTTCAGTACCTATAGTACACGTCCTTAACTTTCTAGCAAACAAATTCCTCGAAGGCTGCGCCTACAGGACTTTGGGAGTTTATAGGTCTGCGCTATCCACAGGACATGAGAAGGTGGAGGGAGCTCCGGTAGGGGAACATCCAGCGGTCCACAGGCTTTTGAGAGGGATTAGGATGAAGAGGCCGCCGGAACCCAAATACTCTTCCCTATGGGACGTCCGGGACGTTCTAGCTATCCAGATCCCAGCTTTCTGGAAAATTGACAATGCTGTTCTGTCTGACAGCATGCCGGAGAGTCTCGGATGTGAAGGCTTTAGAGATAGATAGAAAGATCTTCTATCCTGAGGGAATTGCGTTTACTATTGTGCAAAGAACAAAATCCGACTCCAGAGTGATTTCCTATCCCTATTTTCCCAAAATCAATAAGCTATGCGTAGCGCAATGCATCAAAGATTATGAGACTGCGACAGTGCTTGTCAGGCCGCAAGGCGTCACCCAATTGCTAATTGCACGCAGGAAGCCCCATCATGCAGTAGCCACAGCGACAATTGCTAGATGGGTGAGGGAAATTATGCAGTGGGCAGGCATAGATTTAACCCTTTTTGAAGCACATTCTGTCAGAGGCGCTATGGCTTCTAAGGCTTTCTCCGTAGGAGTGTCTTTACAAGACATCATGAAAGCAGCGGATTGGTCCTCAGAATCCACTTGTAAGACCTTCTATTTTAATCCAGTTTCAGAAATGGCTAGTTGGGTAGTACAGAGCTTTGAACAAGCATTATGCTCGCCTCCGTCTTGTCATAGTATGAAGATTGCCCATGCTAGCTGCACTGGTCAGTCTTGATTCTATTAAAGACAAGGAGGTGAGCATTATATCCCACCCGAATGAATGCGATAAGTAATACAATTACACTATTGAAAGTATTTGAAGATGGTCAGATTATCTGTGCATCGCATTCCCTCCCTCATATTTTTCTGTTTCTCGTAGGAGATGAGCAGAAACCCGCATGAGGATACCGCGAGCTAAAGTGAATGCGTAACCAGTTGTCCCGTTGGACCTTATGGATAGCAAGTCGCGACCACAGTTGCCTCGAAGAGGAAGTTAAAGTTGAGGAATTATACGGACTTGATTCTTTCGGCAGGCAAAGAAAGAGGAAGGGAGCTAGTGCTGGTAGTCCTTATAGGAGGGTCAGGCATCGGATTGGTGGAGGAAGGACTACTGTCTACCAGGAGGCTCATCATGGGACTAGTAGGAGATCAGTGGAGAGCCTCTACAAAGAAAGACAAACTTTTTTTTTTTTTTTTAACTTTGTTTATTTTAAATCAAGGCAGAATGATAATTACAAACAATCTCAGCAGTGATTCTTTAGGCATATTGATCCCCAGTCTCTTATCCCCCCCCTGGGTTTCTTCCCTCTCCTCGTCCTTCGACCTCACTGCTCCTCAGTTTCTGGAGGTGGTATCTTCCCTCCTAGATTGCCCGCTTCTTGCCTCGGCGTCTATGGGTCTGCCTCGGGGGTCCCTTGGTTTTCCAGGATCCAGCGGGCCCGGGTCGGTTTATAAGTCAGGGCGGGGAAGGGCTGGTCGTATTCAAGCACTGGGGCCCAAATATTCTGGAACCTGTGGAGTATTCCCGCTTGTGCCGCCGTCACTTTCTCTGCGATCAAAATGTCCCAGAGTTTGGTCCAACATTGGGCTATGTGAGGGCCTTCCGGGGATTTCCAAGTGACTTAACATTTTACATTCCTTACTTTACACAATATAGTGCTTTACGGGTCCTTAAATTGTTCTACATTAATGAGCAGACATTGTCTATATGCTGCAGCAGTCACTTTTTCCATTCTACAAAGTACATTCCAAAATGGCGCTCCCATTTGCACCAGTCTAAGAGCCACTTTTTGTATTGTGTGCTCACTTAGGACGTCTTCTATGTTTACCACGCACACGCTTAGTCCTAGATGGGCTACTGTCTGTGTCAAGGGTTGTCAGGGTTACCAGTAGACCCACCTCAGCCAGCACGGAGGACGCATCCTCCTGCTCGGAGGCGCTCGCATTCGGGAAGCGTTCATCCGCTATTGCGGCTGTTTTTCTACACGTGTCCAAGTATCCCTTTGGATTCCATTACAGAGGTGAATATAATATTTGTTTACAGATTGTCAACTCAATGCAGACACAGACCCCGCAGTTCCGCCTTGTGGAACTGATTGAGCGCTCTTATCTCTCTATTTCTCCATACAGAACAATCTGTCCTGTTTGCGAAATAACCTGGGACACTTTAAGATCACCGTGCTAGCGGAGTACACACTCGTTTTCTCCCGTCAGATTTTACGACTTTAGAGGTAAGCCGTGACTTTATAATTGGCCCTGCTTTTTAGCGCTAACTATATAAAAACCATACTAGTGTGTTGACCTCTTATGTGGGAAGTTAATATTTTATCCTTAGAATCGCTTTGTTCTTGTTTGACCCGTAGGCACTATGCACTTTTGAAAAGAGCCGTTCTCCTTCACTGACCGGCGGAAAGAATTGGCACAAACGGTTTTACCATGCTTTGAGTGGAAATTTACACTTGACCTTGATTTAAACTTAAGGTACGCCACTATTCGAATTCCTTGAATATAATTAATGGAGGCTGATGTAACTGATGGACATGCCATTATTTGCATTATTTGAATGGCTTTGATATATGTAATGGAGGCCGTTGACACTGATAGGCAACCGCTAGCAACTCTTCTTGATTACTTCTGTAGTAATTAATGTACACTCTCTGGCGCCCTGATCCCGGGTGGGACCCCTCTAACTGGGATGACTCGGATTAACATCCTTTATAGATGTCTTTGAACTACACCCAATTAGATAGACCAATACATGTAATGTCTATGTGAGATCAATAATAATTACTTTGTTTAATGTCTAATATATGAACATGTTGTGTATTGAAACAGCTCTTTATGTTTATTTAGGTTCCGCAGTCCAAATCAACTAGGCTCAAGAAGAAGGGATATGTATCCCGAAACGCGTCAGCCATAAATTGTATACATGGACTATCATTGCTTATTGTTTTCATGGTATTTTTTAGACAGTCATTTTGGCTTTTTGTACACTAAGGCTTTATGGTTAACTAATTGTGACTATAATTAAAACCACCTTTTGGTGTCTTTATGAAATCATTGAATGTTTATTTTTATTTTCTATCTAATTTGAAAACTATTGTTTAACTATTACTAATGCTTTTGAAAGTTTGTTGAACCATCCTTTGATGGATTTATGATAGAGTGCAGGGGACGGGAGGGTTCCTACTTTTGGATCCTCGTTTTTCCTCTACATATACTGTTGCAGTGATCCTGTGCCAGGTTCACGTTTCCTCCCCCGCACCTCAAAAAAAGTATTGATATTATTTTACACCATTGATTAAACTAATTTCTAAATATATAATATTAGGGAGTGCTTCTACTGATCCACCCTTTTTCACGATTTCCAAGTTCGTGCCACCACTGTTTTCCCTGCCAGGAGGCAGTGGGTTAGTAGTTTCGATCTGGGCCCGGAGCGCGGGTAGATCGTGGGGATCGGAGCTCCCAGCAGGACTGGTTCTGGTTCCAGGGGGATTGTCGTTCCGGTAATCTGCGTGATGGTCCCCAGGCATGTCCTCCAGAACTGTTGGATCTTTGGGCAGGTCCACCACATGTGGAAAGAAAGACAAACTTTTAAAACTAAAGATTTCTTTATTGAAAGCAAAAGAAACATTTGTTTTGAGAAAAGTTTATTAAAAGTTGAATCGCTATGTTGGTGGCAAATTAAAGAGTAAAGCATAATGCTCGCCTCCTTGTCTTTAATAGAATCAAGACTGACCAGTGCAGCTAGCATGGGCAATCTTCATTGCTCTGCCAACACCGTCTGCTATGTCCAGGCCTGTTTGTAACAACTGGCTCCATCACATCCTCCACCAGCTGTAAAGATCTGTCCTGCATGGCACCCTAAAGGATGTACTCAGCAGCATATTCCTTCCATAAAACAAACAAGTATTTGATGCAACCATACGCCACTTTAGTGGCTTTGAGCGCCATGCTACCAGAAATGTACAGCTTTTCTGGCCAAAGAGTCACATTTTTTCCTCCTCTCTGTCAGTAGGCAGATTAGAGGCGGATGCTGCGGGTCTGGTGGAAACAGTGGCAGCATGTATAGCCAACCCTTCCGGTGAAGGGTGTGTGGCGAGGAAAGGAGTATCTCCTCTTGCCGGCTTAAACTTTCCTGTGAAATTGACATTCACAAGGGGAATGGTACAAGGGTGCTGCCATAAGGAGGCTAAGGGGTCTGCAATGGCTGGGTTGAAAGGCATATTGTGCTCTACTGTGGGACTCTCGTCCAAAATATTGGTAAGGTCACACCCCTGAACAGGGGCAGTGGACACCTTCAACCTCAGGGTGTCAACTACCATGTGAACCAGCTCCCTGAACTTCACACCAGCGTGGGTATAGAGCTGTTTTTGCTGCAACTCCTGGTCTGGAGAAGTATCCAGAGCATTGGCATTATGTAAACCATGAGCCAAACCCAATAGATCAGCCTGGTCGTTTAAATAGTGGACACTGCCGGCTCCCGTGTAAACGAGGGTCGACCGTGCCCTCAGGGTCCTTGTGTTCCTCGATTCCCAAAATGGAATGCATGGAATCGAAGAAACCCAATCTAGACGGTGGCACAAATGAAGCATCACCGACTGTCGGCGTCAAAGTCTTAAGCATAGGTTTCGAAGTCAAAGCTTTCAATGCAGAGGGTACTTTCGGTGCTGAGGGACGCTCTGGTAATGGGTGTCAGGGACCCTCGGCTCTACGATCTTCCAGCAACTTATTCCTGATGGGAGCAACATACAAAGTTGCTTAAGACGCTGTCAACGGAGTGGCTAGCTTGGGGTCGGGAGGACTGAGTGGTGCTTTATCTGCCAAAGCTTGCTGGTCAGGGGCCGGAGCTGCATCTAGAGCTGCTTGCGTCTTAAACATTTGTAACAGAGGTATTAAAACTCTCCCACTCTTCCTGAGTGGTCGGCCCCGTTGAGGGCTTACTGCGTTGGAAAGAGGTAAGTCCTGGTGGTGCTGCTTCTTCAGCGAGGAAGACGAGTAATGGCTCCTGGAATGGGACCATTTCTTGCTCTTCTTACGATGTCATTCTTTCCCTTGTTGTGGGTGGGCTCCTCAGTCCCGGCCTCTGAGGACCAGACGAGTGACCGTGCCAGAGACTTGGCAACCAGTCGGCCCAAAGCCAGTTTCCCGGCACTCTCTTGAAGGGATATTGGCTGCTTCTTTGCACATGACGCGCAGGCCTCTGTGTCATGACTAACACCCAGACAGATGTCATGGGGGTCGGTTCAAAGACATTTGGCATCGCAATCGCAGCTTCGCTTGAAGCCCACAACCCTGTGGGACAACATTGCGTCGAGGCTTTTGAAGAAAAAACCTACAAAGTACAATCAGGACGTCAAGTAAACTCAAGTTGTGTTCCTGATGCAGCGTGCATCATGGGGCATAGTGACGTGATATATATGTCCCCTGATGTCATGTGTCCGGAGCAGACGATCGAGAGCCAGACAAGATGGATCAACGGCCGAGTCGAGGTCCACTAAACCCCCTGTCAAAAAGTTTCCGAACAGCAGAACTGGAAGATGGATATCCATCATGATGAGGAATCTGCAGGAGAAAAGCAATTCATTGAAGCACAGTCCGAGCTGTTCAGAAAGGTTCACTCTCTTGACAATATGACACAGCACCAGTCCCTCACCTGATAATATGGGCTGCCGTTAGCGACATAGCCATTCCCAATCTACCTTAGATCAGGCTACAAATGCACACGCATGCATTTTACCACTCCTCTCACTACTCAACTCAGACTACCGCCTTCCAAGGGTTGTTCATCTTCACAGCGCAGTAGGTGCTATACAAATACCAAATAACAAAATATGGTTGCTCTAACATGTTTCTACTTAACTTTATGCATCTGACTACTTACCGGTTTTACACTGGTCATCACATCAAATGCTTTCCATCTTCTCCTAAATAATGGATATATATGTTTAATATTTAGTGTGACAATATTTGCCTAGAGGTTTAATTGCTTGGGTGTATTTAAAAGGCCTAATAAACCATTGTATACGTTTGTACTTACTGGTCTAACTGGAATTATTGGTAATGTTCTGCGTGGACACACTGTAGCCCTAGACCATTCTCACACACTCTTTTAACCTACCAAGCCTGTTTGGGTTTGGCTAGACTTCAGTTCACCAATATAGGTTTGCCTCCAGAAGTCCACCACACAGGGTTGCTCTAATCGCGATACTTTCCCCAATTCCTGTTGCATTCCTGAGCAGTGCACGAAGAAGGCAGAAAAAAGTAACCAAGGCCATGGGGAGTCAATTGTTACATATATAATGCCCGCAATGCCATGTCTGGTGTCATGGATGTGCACAAGAGCCGCATGATACCCTTGGTGGCAGAAAATGTTTGAGAAGGCAGCTTGCACTGGAAGATCTGTTTCTAAGATGAGGAATCTGAGCGAGGAAGGAATCCATTAGCAAGCACACATGTCCAAGATCGAAGTTTCCAAGATGCATCACATAGCATAAAAACGTCAGAAACCAAAGCATCTAGTCAAGTTAGTTGTATGCAGCAAGGAAGGTGGGGGATAAACAAATAGAATTTAATCTGACCATTTTGACAAAAAATGTGAAAATAATTCCCACGGGATTGGCAAAGTGAAAGGACGAGGCAATTCAGTGAGAACAAAGAAAGCTTCAGCAATTAAACTTTTTCCCGATTTGCTGTTAGGTGAAACCACATAGTGACAAGCTCTGCTAAAGGAGGGATGCTGTGCACAAAGACCATTCCATTATGGAAGACAGCTGGGTAGATCTAAGAAGCTAGGAGGGAATCTGGCACCTGTCCTAATCAGCTGATGAATGGCCGACAAACAACTTGGTCTGCCCCAATGGGCAAAGGTTTCAGCAGTTGAGTGAGCAGGTTACAGTGACCTTTGAGGCGTGCCTCAGCCTGCCAACACACAAAGAAAGGGGAAATGGGTGCCCTCGGTCTCCCAAATTCAAGCAGGCCATCGTCCTCTGAGCCAAAAGATCTTGCCGCAGTTAACTTAAGGTAAAGAGTGGCATTTCCAGACAGCCCCTTTCCGTCATTGGCCAACTCGCAGATGCTTGTTTCGTTACACATGGGGTATAATGAATTCATTTGAATTCAAGAGAGAGTGAGCAAATAACAGAGCAAAAGAACGTGAAAATAATTGTCAGTGTCAATGTGAGTTAGTGAAATGGGACCAGTCTACTAAAGGCCAGTGGTTGTAGTGCTTTGCCTTGTAAGGCATGTGCCCTGCTTCCCTGTCAAACAGCGTCCCCCAAGCATCTCCTACCACACACAGATCACCTACAAATGATTGTCAAAGGGCTAGCAGTTAGCATATCAATAACCAATTGAGCCATGACTAAGCTCCACTCTTTAGCAATATCACACACTCCAATCATCACATCACATCCACTCTGCATCAGCGGCCAACCAGACCTTCACTATGGATAATACTCCCATGTTCAGCCAAACGCAAAGAAAGCAGATTGGCACACAAGAACCAGATACTTCCGATCTGTACTCATCGACATCACACGTTTTGTATCTGCCTTTCCCACTGTCCCACTAGCGAAACCAAAGTTTTCCTAAAGAGCCAAATGGAGAGGCAACCAAAAGTGGCCAAAGGTGTCACAACTCGCCCGCCGTGGAGACTATACCCAAGATGGAGACTGGAAAGAAGGTAGAAGACGGACTCCTTCCCTGGAATCGATATGCGCGTTCTAGTCTATTGACTTTATATTCCCGGAAGTTGCTAACGCACTTGCGTTGCAACTTCCAGTATTTTTGGAAAGTGTTTCCCCGCGCTCGTGTGTTATTTTCCTTTTTTCCTCCTGGCCGCTTTCCGAACGGCTTCCCCTTTCCGTTTCTGCCGTTCTCGGACGGCTGTTCCGCTGTATGCTGTCTACTGCTTACCTGACCTTCTTGGAACTCCCTCTTTCCTAACTCGCAGTTCTTGCGAGGAACCTGCTACTCTTCTGCAACCTAGCCCTCCGGACTCCTAGTATTATTTGGAGCCATTGTGTACTTTGCCTACTCCTTCAGTATCTCAGAGCATTCTGGGACCAGTAGTCCCAGCAAGATATCACAACCTACCAGGGTTTTTTCGGCAAGGCTTTTTCTCTGGTCTGGGGTGGGCTCCCTGGGGTCCCCACTGCCAGGCAAATTGCATCTCAGGCAAAGTGGCCTCTAGTGGAGCCCATACCCATCGCACCAAACCAGGAGTAAGGACACCCAAGAAGACCAGCGACTTTTGGAGACAGAGAAGAAAGGAGATACCAACGGATGAATCCTGGGACTCTGATTCAGACGGTACCTCAGTCATAAAGACTTCAGGTGAGGAGGGGGTTGGTGAAGATAACAAGGATCAGACTGAATCTGAGAGATTGCAACGCCCAGAGATTATGGCCTCCCTAGAACAATACCAAGAAATGGTAAACGCCATCCAGGCCCTGACGGCTGAAGTACAGTCCCTAAGAGCTGACAATACAGCATTACAGCAACAGGTTCAACAGTTGGGACAACGGGCACCTCAACGGGATGATAACAGAGGAGAACTACTCCCTCTTCCCTTGTCGTGTGGGAAATATGATGGGGACCCAAAGAAATTAAAAGAATTCTTGGATGCCTGCACAATCCAATTCGCCTTTCGCCCCAGGACCTACGAATTAGACAGAACTAAGGTTGGGTTCTTGATATCCAATCTGACAGGCAACGCTCTGGCATGGGCTACGCCTTTTGTTACTACTTCAGATCCGGTTCTCATTGATTACGGCCTATTCACACAACGACTAAAAGAAAGGTTCGAGAGACCGGAGGTCTTGTATTCCGCCTTTGAAAATCTACTCGACATACGACAAGGGTCATCGGATGTTCAAAAGTACCTTGTGAGATTTCAAAGGATAGCTGCAGAAGCAGGATGGCCCGAAACTGCCCAACAGACTATATTCCGAAGAGGACTCCACGAAGACATTAAGGACGAACTGGCGAGAGTTGCCAGACCTAATTCTTTCCAAGACCTGGTCTCCTTAGTCTTACAAGTAGAGTTCCGTATGGCAGAAAGGAAGGCAGAAAGAAGACCACCACGCAATTTTGTATCAGGACCAAACCCCTCTTCGATGCCTGAAAAGAGATCCACGGAAGAACCTATGCAAATTGGAACCACACGTGGACCTCTATCTACTAGCGAACGCAAAAGAAGAAGGGACTTCGGCTTGTGTAAGTATTGTGGGTCGAACAGCCATCTATTAAGAGATTGTCCTGCAGTACCCCCCAAAAGACAGGGAAACGAAGGACCCCAACCTTAAACAGGGAAAGGGAAGGGGTGAACACCATAAATCCCTGTCACTTAGCGCAGCCTTCGGCTTTGGACTGTTGCAGTCTTATGGTGATTAAGATACTAATAGAATGGGAGCCGACAGGGTCCGTGGAGTGCATAGCCATGTTAGACTGTGGAGCGGCTGGCAACTTTGTGGACGACAAGTGGGCCAAGGAACATCTCTTACCCAGACGACCGAAGATCAGATCTATACCGGTGGAAGGAGTCGATGGTACCTCACTAACATCAGGCCCAATTAGTCACGAAACACAGGAGTTGAAGATAAAGATGGCTAATCATCAGGAATACCTCTCATTCGATCTGATCAGGGCGGCACATTTTCCGGTAATACTGGGTATTCCCTGGTTAAGAAAGCACAATCCTCACATTGATTGGAGTTTGAATACAGTAGACTTCAAATCACAGTACTGCAGTCAACATTGCTTAACTACAGAAATCACCCCAGTCATTCAAGCAACACTGCATCCTTCCTTCAGTGTCAACATGATACCAGCTCCCCATCAGGAATTCATAGATGTATTTACAGACACACAACCCCGCCTTCTACCACCACATCGCAGAGAAGATTGCAAGATTGATCTGACACCGGAAGCAGTTGTGCCTTTCGGGAGAATGTTTCCGTTGTCACTACCGGAAAAGCAAGCTCTGAAAGAGTACCTTGCCACCAACTTAGAGAACGGCCTTATTAGAGAGTCATCTTCCTCAGCAGGGGCTTCTCTCTTTTTTATTCCAAAGAAAGGAACAACAGAACTACGTCCCTGTATAGATTACAGAAGTCTGAATAGTCTTACGGTGCGAGATAGATACCCTATGCCATTAATGAAGGACATCATTGAAGCCGTCCAGGGGGCCCGGGTCTTCACCAAGCTGGATTTGAGAGGAGCTTATCACCTTTTAAGACTCCGCGAAGGGGATGAGTGGAAGACGGCTTTCCGGACACCTCTAGGACATTACAAATATAGAGTAATGCCTTTTGGACTAGTCAATGCACCGGCACAATTCCAACGATTCATGGACAATGTGTTTTCAAATATGCTCTACTCCTCAGTGGTCGTTTACCTAGACGACATTCTTGTCTTTTCTGCCACCCCGGCTGAACATCGTGTCTTGGTAACAGAAGTCTTACAACGTTTAAGGAGAAACAGTCTACTAGCTAAACCCGAAAAATGCATATTTGAGGCATCCACAGTACCATATTTGGGTTTTATATTATCTGCAGATAACATACAGATGGATCCAGCCAAGACGGATGCTATTACAAATTGGCCTGTACCCTCTAATGTCAAAGGAATCCAACGATTCTTAGGACTAGCGAAATTCTATAGAAAGTTTATCCCCAATTTCTCTGAGATTATTCTACCTATCACCAATCTTCTTAAAAAGGGGGTGAAATTCCAATGGGATTCCGGCACTGAACAAGCCTTCCAAACTTTGAAAAGATCTTTTGTAACAGCTCCGATCCTCAGACAACGAGATCAAACACGCCCTTTCATAGTGGAAACTGATGCTTCCCTCGGTGCTATCGGGGCAGCATTACTACAGAAGGAGGAAGACGGCTTAGAACATCCTGTCTCTTATTTTTCACGCACGTTAACCACTAGTGAACGCAACTATTCCGTGTTAGAAAAAGAACTCCTGGCCATCCGACAAGCGTGTGAGGAATGGAGACATCTGCTACAAGGCTCTGTAGTCCCGTTTTTGGTCCGTACGGATCATAAAAACCTTAAAGTCCTTCAAAAGATAGAATGCCGCAACTCACGACATGCTAGGTGGGCGTATTTCTTCTCACAATTTGACTTTGAGATCACCTATCTCCCAGGAAAGGACAACACTCTGGCAGATGCCCTTTCTCGGAGTATGGGTGAAGATTCAGGAGATCTACCAGAACAGGAACTCATGTTAGCAGGGAAGACATTCATCGTCAACATAAACACATTTTTGCGACGGGTAAAAGCGGAACAACAGAACAATAGGAGCTCAGAAATGGATTTGAAAGGGAAGGGCAACTTTCTCTTTAAAAAGGAAGCTTTGTATATACCAACCCGAGAACTCCAAGTACAAGCAATGTCCTGGTGTCACAATATTCCCTCTGCTGGACACAAGGGCCAAAGAGCCACACTAGAGTTAACATCTCGCCAATTTTGGTGGCCTTCCCTGGCGAAGGATGTGAAGGAGTATGTAAAGACCTGCCCTGTGTGTGCTCAAAACAAGTACGATTACCACAAACCCCTAGGACTTCTACAACAAGAAAAACAGCCCGAAGGACCTTGGCAACAGATATCCACGGATTTCATAGTGGAGCTGCCAGAATCCTGTGGACACACCGCCATAATGGTCACAATCGATTCCTTTAGCAAGCTGGCTCACTTTTCTCCTCTTAAAGGACTCCCTACTGCCAGCACGACTGCAGAAGTCTTTCTGAAGGACATAGTCAGGCTTCATGGGATTCCCACCAATATAGTCTCAGATAGAGGCGCTCAATTCACGTCCAAATTCTGGACAGTTCTGTGCAGAACATTAGGAATCAGGAGATCTCTTTCCTCAGGGTTCCACCCGGAAAGCAATTGGCAAACTGAACGTTTGAACGCCACTCTCGAACAGTACATACAGTGTTTTTGTAACCAAGAACAAGACGATTGGTTCCATCTTCTGCCCATGGCCGAGTTCTCTTATAACAACACTAGACATACCTCCCTAGGCATGAGTCCTTTCAAGTGCACCTATGGTTACGACCCAAAGCATATACCTCTCTCTGGTATCCCTCCTACAAACACACCTTCAGTGGATCATCTACTGGATACCATACAGAGGATGCATCGAGTATCAGAATCCAATCTCGCAAAAGCTCGACAAGACTGTAAAAGATGGGCAGATCAAAAAAGAAGCCCAAATCCTCAGTGGGAAGTAGGAAGGCAATTGTGGTTATCCACCAAGTATTTACCCAGATGGGTTCATCCAGGAAAGTTTGCACCCAGGTATCTTGGGCCCTTTCGTATCTCAGCCAAGATCAATCCTGTGGCTTTTAGACTGGACCTTCCCCCGATTCTCAAAAGAGTTCATCCTGTCTTTCATACCTCACTCCTTAAACCATATATTGAGGACCCTCATTCACGAAAGACAAAAAGCTCCCCTCAAAAGTCTCCAAAGACCAATGAGGAATATGAAGTTTCCGACATCATGGATTCCAGATACAAAAGAGGTGTACTGCAAAACCTGGTTTTTTGGAAGGGATACCCAAGGTCAGAATGCACATGGGAACCAGTTAAGAACATTTCTGCTCCTCGTCTACTACGGAGATTCCATCACCTCCATCCTGGAAAACCAGGGGGTGGAGGCCTGAAAAGGGGTCATACTGTCACAACTCGCCCGCCGTGGAGACTATACCCAAGATGGAGACTGGAAAGAAGGTAGAAGACGGACTCCTTCCCTGGAATCGCTATGCGCGTTCTAGTCTTTTGACTTTATATTCCCGGAAGTTGCTAACGCACTTGCGTTGCAACTTCCAGTATTTTTGGAAAGTGTTTCCCCGCGCTCGTGTGTTATTTTCCTTTTTTCCTCCTGGCCGCTTTCCGAACGGCTTCCCCTTTCCGTTTCTGCCGTTCTCGGACGGCTGTTCCGCTGTATGCTGTCTACTGCTTACCTTACCTTCTTGGAACTCCCTCTTTCCTAACTCGCAGTTCTTGCGAGGAACCTGCTACTCTTCTGCAACCTAGCCCTCCGGACTCCTAGTATTATTTGGAGCCATTGTGTACTTTGCCTACTCCTTCAGTATCTCAGAGCATTCTGGGACCAGTAGTCCCAGCAAGATATCACAACCTACCAGGGTTTTTTCGGCAAGGCTTTTTCTCTGGTCTGGGGTGGGCTCCCTGGGGTCCCCACTGCCAGGCAAATTGCATCTCAGGCAAAGTGGCCTCTAGTGGAGCCCATACCCATCGCACCAAACCAGGAGTAAGGACACCCAAGAAGACCAGCGACTTTTGGAGACAGAGAAGAAAGGAGATACCAACGGATGAATCCTGGGACTCTGATTCAGACGGTACCTCAGTCATAAAGACTTCAGGTGAGGAGGGGGTTGGTGAAGATAACAAGGATCAGACTGAATCTGAGAAAAGGGCACTATAAAATACCACTTACATTACAAATCTTTTAGAATTGCTTTCTGAACCTGCCTTGTAAGAATAGCACATGACAAAAAGAGAACTTGCATTTTGCCAAGTACCATTTATTCCAAACCGGCTACAAACTTACAAAACACACAAATGATATACAAGCAACAATATATGATACTACAAAGAATACCTACTTTTAGGGACATGCATCAAACAACCATGTAAGTGCTAGAAGCCCATCCTACTATAAGCCTACCATATCAATTTAACCTAAGGCTCACATGATAGCTTGCTACCCTCATTACCCTTGCACCACACCATATTCTTTCACTTACCCGATTGGAAACTCCACAAGGGTGTCAAGTTTTTCACGAGAAAACTTGGTATAGGCAAAGCGTTTCAGGTGGATGATGAGAACCTCCGGTAAGGACCACAAATCGAGTTTCTTGGTGGCCAACTGGTGCTTCTTACAGGTGGGACAGTACCTATAAGATCATTTCAGAAATAGGTGGGTATTATGTGAAGACAAAGCATATAATACTAAATGCTTCCATGGGAGGATACATCATTAATTTGAGGAATTACAAGAGTAAGTGATTGATAAGGGGTGAGGGGACATTTAGAGAAATCCGAGAATTAATGTGTGAATAGGAATCGGAGCATGAAAAAGGCAAGTAATAGTGTTCACAAACATAATGGAAGGAAGAGGAAGCCATAATGGCATTAGAAGAAAACATGTCAGCATTCAAAAGGAGTGTCAGAAAGCCTAAGGAGTAGTGGCACACAGAAGAAAGAAATGAGTGCAAGAATAAACAGAAAAATTAAGGGAAGTTTGTGGAAACAAAGTGGCATGGATACAAGAAAAATAATGAGGCAGAAGTGCTACCACAGGAACATAAGAAATATGCAGAAAAGTAGGATACAGAAGACAACAAATGACAAGGAAACTAGTTAGAATTGGCAGAAGAAAAGGGGACATTTCGACAAGAGCAAAGGAGGGCATGTCATAAGGGGAAACAGGAAAATGATGGGGCATGAGGAAATGGAAAAGGGTTTACTGCAAGTTGAAGGTTTAAAAGGAAAGTAGTGGAGGTATTAAAGGAAAACAAAATCCAAAATGGGATGCTCTAGAGGAACCAGGGGAACACCACAAGTGACAGGGAACAGAGGAAGACAGGAAGAAGTGTAACAATGATAGAAGACACTGGACAAATTAACAAAGCGGGTCAAGGGGGGTTTAAAAGTATTATCAAAAATTGAATTAAAGCAACAGAGGACAGGGAAGGACAGAGGTATGGTGTGTGGAGAGGTGGAAAGAAGACAGACACAAATGGATGTAGTAAAACCAGTTTTATTCAGAGATGCAATAAATAAAGGGTGCAGATGGTAGAAATACAGGATTCAACATAAATAGACTGCGTCTACTTGGCATGGTTGTATTAATATTATAAGAGTCCTTCAACTAATAGGATGCCTTCCTTACGGATCTAGTGGCTGAGGGTAGGCCTGATCAGTCTCTTGTCTCAATAGCATAAATCACCATGGCTTCACAGTTCCCTGAACAAGCATCCGCTCTTGTTAAGCTTCAGGATGAAGGTACTGTTGAAAGGTACACTTGTGATGTAGACTCCAATTCAAAGGGAGATATTAAAGTAAAAGTGGGAGGAATAAGGTCTAAAGAAAGATCAATCCCCTAAACAAAAGACACTTCTGGGACTTCCACTTACAGGTGAGAGTCAATTAGATAAGTCAGTCTGAGGGATTTTTAAATGCACTAGCATACTTCTCTGGTTTTTGTATGGGACTGGTCAGACGCCAGTAATGTTACTTCTGGGAATGCAATGCTTTGAACTGCTACCTAGGCAAGCATATCATGGGGTTTCACCACTGCATTACAGGTGCAGGGGTTCTAGCTACCCCTCCTGCATTAGGGGGTACTTCTCTCTGCATTGACGTAGGAATTCCATCCCCTCACCTTGGTACGATGCCCAAATCCACATATACCTGTATTTTCAAAGGTTGGGTATCTTTTCTGATGTTAACAGTGACTCTGCCCTTAAGGCAACGAGGGAGGATTGAGAGTGTTTTGGGAATCCTCAATGTACTCTCCCCAAGAGTTGCATCACTGTGCAGGTGGCTCACCCCAGTCCCCAGAGTTCCCCAATCTCGAAGGGTGACTGCCCGTTATCAGTCAACGACTAAATGCAACAAAGAGCAGATGGAACACACATTGGGCAATGAAAGTCAGCTGATCGAATTAAGATTGATGGGATCAGCAGATGCTAAATCTTTAATCAGAGTAAGATAAATAGGAATTGTTTCAGTAACAGAGCATTCAATGGAGTAAACAAGAGTGACATTTAGAGCAATGGAAAATAGGAACAGAAATGACAGATTGGGAGCATGACAGAAAAAAATGAGATTGTATCAAGGCCATAACATTAAATGAAAGGTACATGAGAAGATGATTATGTGTCAGGGAGACTCATAATTTAACAAAGAAACTAGAACGACAAAACGATTACTGAAATAAATGCAAACATGCTTGCAAGTGAACATTTACCAGGGATTCTCTTCCTCCAGGGTCTCAACAGTGGTGAAGAGGTCAATACACTCCTTCAATTTCACAGGATGCTTCCTCACCATGTAGCCCATGCAATCATGTTTTATGTACCGCTGCAAAAAGATACCATCGAAAAATTAAGAGACCAGCACTCGCAAACAATCAAGGAAGCAAGTGTAGTAAGAATAAACCTGGAAAAGAATGTACTTAAACAAGCCAAAGAACACAACCCACTCAACAAACAAATACAAAGATCACATATTTGTGTTCAACTATGTAAAATTGGGCACCAGTGCTGCTCAAATTATCTCCAGAAAGGAGTGCAACAATGCCCAAGACACTTATCACATCCAAACAACTGCCAATATTCAAATCTGTCAACATTCAATAGCACAAAAGTCATGGGTAAGTCTGTAAATGCAAAGACAGAAGGATCAGAAGGGGAACAATATAATGTGATAAATACATTCTTTTCACAACAATGCCATCCAAACAAAAATCATTATCTAAAACAATGTGAAAACCCCAAGAACCTCCAAGTGTTGGTGGCAACTGCTGATCAAAGATCCTTGTGCAATGGCAAAGCCAAGCCCATCTCTTGGAAGAGATGGTTTAAGTTACTTACCTGTAACTATTGTTTTCCAGAATGGGTCTGGCATGGATTCACATGCTCATGAATAAAGAATACACAGCAGTACACAATACACAACCATGGGAGGTGGCAAGGCTCAACAGAAGCAATTACACTTACCCCTGGAACAGCCTCACCTCAAGAGAACAGGTCGTTTTGCACTGCCTGGCCGACTGTGGACTCCGCCCTAGAATCCCTGTTGACGAGGTAGAACCTTGTGAAGGTATGCGTGGACCTCCAAGTTACAGCCCTGCAGATGTCGAGCAGGGGCACACCAGAAAGGAATGCTGCCATCGCAGCGATTGCTCTGGCGGAGTGGGCTCTTGGACAGCCTGGCACAGGCCGGTAGCCAGCCGATGACAGTGCGTAATGCAGCAGGAGACATCTGGAGATGGAAGCCTTGGACAAGGCCTTAAAACCATTCACAAGTCCAAAGTTCACAAACAATTGAGAAGTCTTCCGAAAACTCTGTGTGTGCCACATAAAACTTCAAGGAACGAGCAACGTCCAGCAAATGCAAGGTTCTCTCCGCTGGCGAAGAAGGGTTTGGGAAGAAAACAGGCAACACAAAAGGCATGTTGAGGTGGAATTCCAAGAGGACCATCGGCATGAAAGTCGGGTGCGTTCGCAGCATCACCCTCGATTTGTGGAAAATCAGATACTGCTGCTTGCAGGATAGGGCCTGGATCTCACCAACTCGTCTGGCTGAGGTGATGGCCACAAAGGACGCCATCTTCGATGAGAGAAATTTGAGTGGGGCCTGATGCATAGGTTCGAAAGGTACCCCCACGAGTCTTGTCAGGACTACATCGAGTTCCCATGCCGTGGCAGGTACAGTCACCTGCAGGAAAGACCAAAAAAGCCCCTTGATAAACTCCTTGACAAGTCTGTGGGACCACAACAAGGATCTTCCCGGGGATCTGGTGTAGCATGAGATGGCCACCAGGTGTAACATGATGGACGCATGAGCCAGACCAGCTTTTGCCAAGGAACAAGTATGGACAAATATGTGGGGCCGTAATCTTCTGTGACCGGTACCACATAGAAAAACGGTTCCACTTATGGCGGTAGCACTTGTGTCAACAACGCCTTGGCTTTGGCGAGGACCTCCCTGCAGTCCACTGGCAGCTCATAACCGCCACACTCTAAGGCTGCAGGAGCCATGCCTTCAGGTTCAGAAATCCTAGGTTGCGATGAAGGATTCCCCCTCTCTTCCCGGTGAGCAGATCCGGAAGTACTGGCAACTTGATTGGAGGCGACACTGACAGGCTGAGTAGGTCCAGATACCAAATCTGCCATGGCCATGCCGGGGCGATGAGTATCATCTTGCACCGACACCGAGTGTGTTATTCACACGTAGCAGGAGAGGAAACTGGGGGGGGGAAATGGGTACAGAAACAGACCTTCCCATGGGAAGGAGAACATGCCCCCCATGCTCCTCGGTTGGTGGAATCTGCTGCAAAATTCGGCAATGGTGTTCTTGAGACGCCTGCCAGGTGGAACGGGACGAGGAACATCCGCTGAGCGATGGCCCAATGCCACAAGCCCTGAGCTTCCTTGATGTAGAACATGGTTGGTGTTGTTGTCCTTGAAGATCCTCACCACCTTGCCTCTGAGATTGTAGGAAAGACTTGAGGGCCCAGCACACTGTCCATAGCTCCAGGATGTTGATGTGCAGATCGTTCTCCGTCAGATGCCACAAACCTCTGGTGATTTTCCGTTAGGTGTGCGCTCCCGAACCTTCCAGAGAGGCGTCAGTAGTGACCGTCTCCTGGAATGGCAGGGTTTGAAATCCCCGTCCGCTGGGTGATGTGGGAGCATACCCCCCACCATTCTATCGCCTGCCGGACCTCCTTGTTGGGGGGGGATCTTGTCCACAAAACTCCTGGACACTTGTATACAACATGCATCCAATAATTCCTGTAGGGGTCGCATTTGCAACCTGCAGAGACAGACGAGGTAGATGCAGGATGACATCATGCACAGCAACGACTTGATGACCCGAACCGTGGCCGTTTTCACCGACGACAGTCGCTGCACCTTCCCTTGAATGGCCGCTAGCCTCTCCTCCGAGGTGGAGGCCAGGCAAGCCATTGTGTTGAGTCTGGCGCCGAGGAACAGCACGCTCTGCGATAGAGTTAAGCAGGACTTGGATAGTTTACGAGAACCCCTGCTCCGTCAGTAGCCAATCTCCTTTGTGTGCTCGTCGGCAAGTTCTTGGGAGCAGGCGCATATTGGCCAATTGTCCAGGTACAGGTATAAGTATATGCCCTGCAGAAGCAGGTGAGCCGCCACCAGGGCCAGGCATTTTGTGAACACCCTTGGGGCCAACTTTAAGCCGAACGGTAGGGCCTACAAACTGGTAGTGTTGGCCTTGTACCACAAACCGTAGGAACTTCCAATGTTTCCTGTAGATGGGGACATGAAAGTACGCGTCCTCTAGGTCCAACAATGTCAATAAATCCCCTCCCTCCTCTTGGCCGAGCAGGTGCTGCAACGTGACCATTCTGATTTTTAGGGACTTCAGGTACTTGTTCAGACAGTGTAAGTCTAGGATGGGTCTCCGGCTCCCCATTCAACCCCCTCCATCTTCTTTCTGACCAGAAATGATCTGGAATAGACTCCTGAGCCCCTGAGCCGTTGGGGAACAAGCCCCATCTCCCTGTTGCGTAACATGGTTTGCACTTCTTCTAGGAGCTGAGTGATGTGGTGCTTTTGACGGGGAACCAGTGGAATACGAGGGCACCTGCGTTGAAACTCCAAGGTGTGTCCCTAGGCGAGAGCGTCCAGCACCCTTCTGTCAGTGGTAATGATCTTTCACTCACTGACAAACCTAGTCAGCCAGCCTCCCACTGGGGTGCACGAGTGGGAGCACGACATCTTGGCCGGATCAGGCTTGCTTGGGCATCAATGCCCTGCCTTGTGGGCAACCACGACGCTGACCTCCACTACCGTAGGCCTGGGAGCGACCACTGTAGGCTTCCAGCGTGGAGGATCAGGGAGGTTGCCTGTACGGTGTGGAGTATCCCTTGGATCTGCTCGATTTTCCCCCGGAGGAGCGAAAAGATGACAAGCGATGCTGCTGCAGAGGGCCAAGGGAACATGACATCTCCGTCTTTATGGTTTGAAGGGATTCGTCGACCGCCTTCCCAAACAGATTTTCACAGTCAAAAGGCATGTCCAGCACCTTGCTAGTTTAAAGCTAGTGGCCTTCAACCATCCCTGCCGACAAAGGCAAACACCGTTCCCCATCTGTCCAAAGCCTGTGTCGGCGATGTCCACTGCCACTGTAATGGCATGGTCTGAGGCCCCCTCCCCTTCCTGGAAGAGAGCAAGAGACACGGCTTTCTTGTCATCGGGAAGGAATGTACCAAAGGATGTACCAAAGCTTCCGGTCGTATCGTGACAAGATAGCCAGAGCATTAGCCGTTTTGATTGTGGATGCTGCCGTGTAGATTAAACTTCCCCATGGCATCCATCTTCTTCCCCTGGTTGTCCGGGAGGACTGATGATGCGGAGGGCAGGTTGGTTGAACATTCTCTTGCGGCAGCCGACACTACCAAGTCCGGCGATGGTTATGACCTCAAGCACTTGGTTGCGGAGTCCGGCAACCTGTATTTCTCGTTTTGGTGGAAGCGTGCATGGGTTTCTCATGAGGGCCAGGCATTTCTCCCAAATGTCGTCCAAAAAGTGTACAAACCTGATAGTCTTCCTCTTGGACTCCCGTCGCTAGAAGAGGAAGCCCTCCTTTTTGGTTTTCTCAGGCACCAGCTGGAGCATCTCAGAGGCCCTGGAGATCATCAAGTGGAATGATCCCACCTCGTCTGGTGGAGAGCCTCTAATTTGGGGCATCCAAGTGCAGGGATTCGTTGTCCGCCGGGACGAAGTCCTCATCTTCGTCGGTCTGTGTATCCGGGCCCGTTGGTGGAGTCGGGTCCCAACGTGGTCAAAGGGGGCTGCAGTGGTGGCGGCGAGTTACGCTTAATCTTATGTGGAGGCTGGTCAGGGCCTGCAGTAAAACAGGTGCCAGTTTTGGAGGCAACCTTTCCTGGATCTCCGTCACTAGGGTTGACAGGATGTCCATGGATATATCCCTCGACTGTGGAGGGAATGATGGAGTGCTAGGCCGTATGCCGCCGTCCTCCGCTTGGTCGTCGTCTGTGGAGTAGATGTCCATTGGCTGATCATATGGAACCTTGGAGGGCTGCTTTAGGGACGCCTCATCCCCCACCCCCTTTCCCTCCTGAGGGCTGTGTACCAGGATGTGAACCAGTGCCCCCCGCACCCCCCAAGGAGTGCCCGCCGCGGTGGGTGTGTCACGCTGGGGAGGCAGGGATACTCTACGCTGTAGGGACCACCCTTGTTGGGTCGGTACCACCTGCCGTTGCGGTCGCTGCAGAGGATATCGAAGCGGTCAACTGTAACTTTGGCTGCGCCGGGTGAGTCTGCTGTGAGGCTGCCTTCTCTTCCTCCGGACTTAGTTTCTCTGATTTGCCCCGTAACTTGACCAGGGTGGAGGATTTCCTCTTTGAGGAGGAACCCGATGGCAGGCTGGCTGAGGTGGCAGATGGCGATTTATCAGACCTAGGACCCGCATCAGCGGTGAACCAGGTGGAATCGGCCTTGCAGTTCTTGGCTTTGTCTTGGACCCCCATGGATGGGGCGTCGTCAAATGACTTCGACCACCTCCCAGAGGGAGACCGGTCCTGGATGAGGCATGACCTCGGAGGAGGGGTCATGGGCCTTGCTCGACTTGAGCCATGCCGCCAAGATGCTATATGCTATACCTGTCTTCCTTTGTTTTCTTTGGGAAACCCAGGCACATCTCGCACCCATCTTCATTGTGGTCCCGGTGCAGGCAGTACAGACACTTTTGTCCCACACAAAGACATTGTTTAGCCCGCATTGGGTGCAGGGCCTAAAAAGGGTCCTTCCCTCCTTTTTCTCATCCATCATGGTTGGAAGGTGTGGAGTAGGCCCAAGTCGGCCTTCCAGAAACTTTGATGAACAACTGCTCTTGAGAGGCGCGCAACTTCACCGACAACAGATCCCCATTGCCAGCCGATGAAGAAAGGAGCACAAGGGCTACAAAGGAACAAAAATAGAACTTTTCTGCGAAATTTGGGAAAAAAGTACAAAATAGCTCAGAGAGCAACTCAAGGACTACCAGCACTGAAGTGTGCGTCATTTATGAGCATGGTAATCCATGCCAGACCCCATGCTGGAGAAGAACTGGTAATGTTCTTTCGATTGGATGTTTCTCGAATGTATTCCTCATCTTTGATAATCAGGTGCAACTTTTGCTGCTTCGGAAAAAGTTCTCAGCAGACGGCGCTGTGCGTCGATGGCTTCGAGTCGATGTCCCTCTAAGGTGACGTCATCAGGTGTACAAGTAGCACGCGCGATGCTCGGTGGCCTCAGTTCTGTTTTTCCCCCTTGTTCGTGTTGGTTGTCAGTGTAGGCAGGTAGTAACCATCCCTACAAGAGCTGAACTTGTAACAGCATAGGAAATTCTACAGAGGGGTAGGATGGGAGGGCGATGAGTAATACGTTGGAGGAACATCCAATCCAAAGAAGGTTACCAGTTGGTAAGTAACTTGCTCTTCGAATGGATTGTGTCCTCCAACGTATTCCTCATCTTTGATAAGACTCCCAAAGCAGTACGCAGAATTTGGTGGCGAGAGTAGAATTTTAGATTGTCACCATTTTATAAGGCTGAATACAGTACTGCCATACCAAAGGCAACATGCTGAGAGTGGGAAGCATCTAGACAGTAATACTTTGTGAATGTATGCAGTGAAGACCAAGTTGCAGCATCACAGATTGATTTAATAGGAACGCCCCTTTGAAAGGTTGCCGAAGAGGCTATACCTCTGGTGGAATGAGCCCTCAAGCCCTCTGGCAGGTCCTTGCCTGCCAATTTATAACATTCCGAGATGCCAAATATAATCCACCTTGATAAGGTCAGTTTTGAAACCGCTTAACCCAATTTTCTTCCGCTATACCCAATAAAGAGTTGGTCATCCACTCTGAGCTTGGAGAACCTAGAAATCTAAAAGCTTAAAGCTCTTCTAGGGTCCAACCTATGCAGCCTTTCTTCCTCTTTACCGGGGTGCGGCAGGGGGTAGAACATCGGCAGAATAATGTTCCGATTCAGATGGAAATCAGATACAACTTTAGGTAGGAAGGAGGGTCTTAACCTCAACACAACCTTGTCCTTGTGGAACACGGTAAAGGGTGGCCTGGAAGAAAGTGCCTGCAACTCGCTCACTCTACGTGCAGATGTCAATGCGACCAATAATGTGGTTTTAAAGGCTAACAACCTCAATGGGCATGTGTGCAAGGATTCGAATGGGGCACGCATTAAAAACTTTAGAACCAGATTAAGGTCCCAAACTGGGACTTGAAAAGAAGAAGGTGGAAACACATATGTGAGCCTTTTTTTTAAACACATCTTTTTATTGGCATTTATAAATAACAGCTTTTTATATTTTGTGTCATGCTGTTAAGGTGTAACATAACAAGAACATTAACAAAAACTTCAACTGAGGTGAAAATAAACATTGCAGGGGGCGGGGGGGAGGAAGAATGCAGCCCTCTCGTGTCAGTGTTTCAGGGCATTCATTTAATGAGCGCGGTTGGTCGGGCCGCCGAGTACATGGGTTGAGGTGAAATTAGTCTTAGTCCATTTTCGTCAGCCATCGAAGCGATGGTGGTTGTCTGGCGATGCCTGGGCATTTCTGTACAAAGGCAAAGAAGGGGGTCCCAGATTTTGTGAAACTTATTTTTGTTGCCCTGGCGGATGGTGGTGATATTCTCCGCTGTCGCAATGCCCCAGCACTTTACACACCACATCAGGGTTGCTGGGCCCTACGGGAGTTTCTATAGTTTTGCGATTGAAATTTTGGGTGCAGTTAGCAGGTGCGTGCAGAGGTCCGCCAGGCTGCCAGTCAATGGGAACTGTCCTTCTCCTGTGTCTCCTAAGAGGATGATGCCAGGGTCCCACGTGATCGATAGGCCTGTGATCTGTCGGATTTGATCCAGAACTTCCCTCCAGAATCTTTCGGCTTTCGTGCATGACCAGAAGAGGTTAAATAGAGTTCCTATGTCTGTGCAGCCTCTCCATCACTGAGGTGGTATGGCGGGGTTGCATTTGTGGAGCATTTCTGGTGTCATGTACCACCTGTAGCAGACCTTAATGGCTCCCTCTTTGTTCGTCACGCATTTGAAGGCCTTGTGGGTTCTCGTCCAGATGCGGTCCCAGCTGGACCCGTCTAGTTCTCTGCCCAGATCTCTTTCCCACCGTTTCATGTAGGGTTCCTTGGCTTCGGGGTCTGATCTGTCCAGTAGCCTGTATAGGGTTGAGATCTTCCCCTTGGGCGGGGTTGCTGTTAGCGTTTGTTCCAGAGCTGTGAGTTCCCCGTGACCATGCGTCCTCATCGTGTCGTGGGAAAGCCAGTGGCGAAGTTGGGCGTAGTGGAAACTCTCGCCCTCTGGCACCTGGAATTTCCTTTTGCAGTCCTCAAAGGTGAGTAGGGTGTCCTCCTCGTAAAAATCTGCTACTTGCTTGAGGCCCCCCGCTTTCCATTTGGGAAAGGCGTTTTGCACCTGTCCTGGGGTAAAGTCTGGGTTCCCCCAGACCGCAGAGAGTGGACCTACTGTGCCTCTGTATTTCCACATCCTGGCTGCCTGTTTCCAGCAGTTTACTGTATTCGTAGTGGACGATAGGGGACCGGCGTTTAGGGGGTGCTTGGGTGATGTATGGGAGGGCTTCTAACGGGTGTTGGCTCCAGTCCTCCTCCAGCTTCAACCAATGGGGTCTGTCGGTGCCTTGTTGCCACATGAATGCCGCTATGAGCTGTGCAGCTAAGCAGTACCTCTCGACTTCGGGGACTCCGAGGCCACCCGACCTGGGGCTTCTAAGTAAGACCTTCTTGGTCACCCGGGGCTTCTTGCTCCCCCAGACGAATTTTAGCATTCTTGCTTGAAGTTTTTGTTTAGCTTTTTCGGGGATAGCTACTGGGAGGGCCTGGCAGTGGTAGAGTAGTCTGGGGATCAAGATACGTTTAGTGTTGCTCTCGGAATGTTGATGCCCAGTGCTACTGACTTTTTGAGGTTTATTGAGAACCCGGAGGCGCTTTGAATTCGTTCAGCTCTACCCATAGCACCGCCAGGGATGCGTCTGGATGGAATCGGCGGATAGGGCCGCTTTGTGTCGTTCTTGAACTTGAAACCCTGGACTGCAGGGCTCTGCCGGATCCTTGCGGCGAATGGATCCATCGATAGGGCGAAGATAAGAGGTGACAGAGGGCAGCCCTGATGGGTGCCTCTGGGGATCCTGATCTTGGAGGACATTGCTCCGTTGATCCTCAGGCTTGTGGTGGGATGCTGGTAGTTTGCCAACGTCCATTTCCGGAAATTTGGGCCAATCCCATAGTGTTGTAGTGTTTCCCCTATGTAGCCCCAGTCCAGCATATCGAACGCCTTGCGTGCGTCGAGCGATACCACTGCTAGTTCCCCTCCAGTTCTGTTGGCTGTTTCAATGATGTTTAAGGTGCGCCTGATGGTGCCCATGGTGTTGCGACCGGGGATGAAGCCTGTTCGGTCCGGGTGGATGAGGTCTGGGAGGAGACTGGCGAGCCTGCGTGCCAGCATTTGAGAAGATTTTGGAGTCCGCATTCAGTAAGGCGATGGGGCGGTATGACGAGCAGAGTTCTGGGTTTGCGCCCGGCTTCGGGATCAGGATTGTGATCGATTCCTCCATTGATGGGGTGGTGGAACTCGTAAGGAAGGAATTGAAGAGTGAGGCTAAGTGGGGCGCCAGGATGTGGTTATATTTCTTGTAGAATGGTGCAGGCAGTCCGTCAGGTCCTGGGGCTGTGTTTTTCATTGTGTGGATTACTTCCGATACCTCCTCCAGTGCGTCGATCTGCGGGTGACGAGGTAGTCTTAGGACCTTTCACAGGTAGGTGGCCTGTGCAGCTGCCTCTGTGGGCTTCCTTGACATCACGTCTCGGTGGTGTAGAACCGTGGTGTTGTTTATGGTGTGAACGTTCTTGAGCTTGTGTACGAGCAGGTGGTTGGCTTTGCTGCTATTCAGGTAATAGTACTGCTTTGTATATGTTAAAGCTCGGGCTGTTTGGTCTGCCAGATTCATTTCCAGGGTAACTTTAGCTTTGCATAGCTAGTTCCATGACCTTGTCGATTGACGCCTTTTGTGGTTTGCTTCTTTCTGTGCTACTTTCGTCTCCAGTTCCTCTAGTTTGAGCTGGTGTCTGCGTTTGTGAGCTGCTGCACAGTTCATGGCTACCACTCTAATCACTGGTTTCATGGCGTCCCACACTGTTGCCTCCGGGGTTCTTTTGCCTGAGTTCTGTGAAATAGTTGGTTAGGGCTACCGCTAGTTCTTAGCTGTCTGCTGTGTTCACCAGGAGATAATCCTGCAGCATCCAGGATCTTTGCCTCAGTGTTGGAAGACCCTCTGTTTGGAGCTGCACGATTACTGGGGCATGGTCGGAGATTACCCTCAGCCCTATGTGGATGTCCGTAATGCATGGGAATAGTTCACAAGTAGAAGGTCTATTCTGGAGAGGCCTTCGTGTACATGTGAGAAGAAGGTATAGTCACGGGCTTTGTCGTTCGATAGCCTCCAGGCGTCCACCGTACCCGTTTCTCCCCGAAATTCTGCGAACCCCAGTGCCTTCGAGAAGTCTGCTCCTGTGGGTGTTAGGGTTTTGTCCGTGGTTGGGTCTGGGGTGAGGTGGAAATCATCTCCGATTAGCAGTTTGCCTTCAGCAAAGGTCGTTATCACTGGGAGCATCTTGTGCAGGATTCGCTCCAGGGCTTCATTTGGGCAATATAGCGCTATGATGGTTATTGGGAGCTCCACCAGGAGGCCTCTGATCAACAAGAACCTGCCCTCGGGGTCCCAGTTGACCATGACCCTTGATAGAGTCACTGCTTGGCTGAGCAGGATCGCCACTCCTCCCTTACGCCCAGAGGAAGCGAAGTACCTTTTAGGGAATCTTTGGTATTTGACTCAGTGCTCGTCCGAGGCCAGGAGGTGGGTTTCTTGCAGGCAAACTATGTCTGCTTCCAGTTGAGAAAGGCGGTGTTTCATGGATTTCCGTTTGCTGGGGCGTTTAGGCCCTGGACATTTCAAGTGATCATAGTCAGATTTTTTATGTTGGAGCCCATTTTGGGGTCATCTGGATGCGGATGATGGCTGCCGTTATGCTTCCTGTTTCACCGGCCCATTTGTGCGGTCGTTGCTTGAGTTGAGTTCTGGATTGGGTATGTGTGCCCCTGTCGGTTTCCTCCCAGCACTCCCCCCTATTAGAGTCAAACTTGGTTGTTTGGGCCAGCCCTCGACCAACGGGGTCTCCGGCCAGGCCAGTGCAACCTGCTGAAGCCGAGGCACTTGGCTCTTGGTCAGTGAGAGCAGTTTGTAAGATTCAAGTGTTTTGTTATTGGCGTACACTGCATGGCCAGCAGACGTGGCTGGCAGCTGGAGCTTTGTTGTGCTTATTGGGCCCGAGGATTCGGGATGTTGGTGTTGCCATACTTTAGCCAACTTCTCCTGGACGTTTGCTTCTGCGAGGGGGGACCCCCGATTCTCCGGCGACGCCTCTCCACATGCGACCATGAGTGGTTAGGGTCCTGCGGAGCTTCCTGTTCCGGGGGGAGCGCTTTTGCTGTTGGTTCCATCATTTGCGTTTGGATTCATCAGTTTCTCCGCTAACTGCACCTTTCATACGTGGCGGGTGCTCCCATTCCAGGTGAAAATTAGGGCTGTGGGGAAGCCCCAGTGATATGGAGTGCCTTTCTCCCTTAGCCATTCCGTGACTGGCCTTAATGCTTTTCTTTTCAGGAGTGTGATTGAGGCGAGGTCTTGGTATAAGGAGATCGAGGCGTCTCGGAACAGGTTTCGCGGAGAGTTCCTCGCTTCCGGAATTTTTTTTCCTTCACTTTGAAGTAATGTAATGTATTCTGGCTAGGACGTCTGACGGGGCCGAAGAAATGGGCCTGATTCTGGTGCGGTGGACCCTGTCCAGCACCAGTAGGGAGTCGTCCGGCAGGGTCAGGATAAAGCGAAAGAGGTTGCTAACGTAGTGTTCTCGGTCTGCCTCCGGTATAGATGTGGGGATTCCTCTTAGGCGTATATTGTTGCGTCGGGAGCGGTTTTCTGCGTCCTCCTGTTTCAGTTCCAGGGTTTCACACCTGGCTTCTAACATGGTCAGCCAGTTCGCGCCCTTCTCTATCTCATAGCTGTGTTCGCATATGGATGTTTCGATCTCAGTTGTCCTTGTCTCCAGTTCCCCAATTCTCGACTCCAGGGCTGTGATGGTGTTCTTAACCTCTTCAGTGCCCCTCTGAAATTCCTTAGTTAGTGCCGTCAGAAGGTCTTGGAGGTGTGATTTCATGACCCCCTGGGATGGAGTTTCCTGCGATGATTCCATTTGAGTGCTCTCGGTGCTCGTTTCCTCTGGCTACCGGCGGTCCCCTCTTTTGGATCTGTCTGATGGGGGTGTGGCTAGCAGGGTGGCAATGTCCGTTTGCTTAGCAGACTTTTTGGCCATGGCGAGTTTTGGGTTCTCGTGTGGAATGGAGAGCGGTGTGTTGGGGTTTCCTGAGATAGAGTTTAGCTGGCTGCTCTATGTGGGGTGCTGGGTTCTATGGGTCCACCAAGCCCCAATGCTGACTCGAGGCCCCAGGGGGTCACCTGCGTGGTTATAGGGTCTCTGACCCTTGTCCTGGAGTTGCAGGGAGCGCTGGCCGCCCCCTGCTGGATCTCTTCTGCAGTGAGATGGTTGGAGGTGGGGGGGCTTAAGGAGGGATGTGTTCCTGGGCCGTTGAGCACCCTACCTTTGTTGGCCCTGTTAGATGCGTGGTCAGGTGGGTGGGGGGGGGGGGGGTAAGGGGACCTCGGCACTTTTAATTAGCAGATGGAGCTGGGGAGAACCGTCCAAGTCTTGGTGGCCTGTTTCGGTCCCCTGGGGGTGTGAGACACATACACTGCACAGCTTGCCGGGGCTCCAATGATGTCCCTTGGGGCGGGGGGGGGGGGGGGGGGCGGGGGGGAAGATGTCTGCCTCCCTCAGCTGATGGTGGTCGTGGGGCTCTCCTGGTCGGCTGTTTTATTGGGGCTTGGGATTGACGTGGCAGGGGCCACCCTACCTTTGAACGGGTGAGGCGCTTGTGCTGTGGTCCACCTCCGTTCTTCATAGCTGTCGTGCGCCGGGCTGGGAGGGAGCCGTGGCGGCAGTGCGGCAGGCCCAGACTCCGAGCTTTCTCTGTTGTCGAGGCGGCGGGGTGGAGGATGCCTCAGGCTGCCATCTCCCACGTGGGCCTCCCTGCGGAGCTGCTGTTGTTCGGGGGGCTAGAGGGCGCCACTCGCAGGGATGCGCTGGGGCACCGCTGCCACAGAGAGCCCGACCCTGGCAGCCCCAGAGGGTTGGGCAGATTCTGTTGGCTGGGGGGTGCCGATTTCTGGGCTTGTATCGGCCAGTAAGGGAAGGAAGGTTCCGGGTGGTGCAGGACTTACAGTGGGAGCTTTGGTGTTCCCTGCTTCAGCTCCCCACCATCAATCAGCAGTGCGGTCCAGGTAGTGAGGTTCAAGGTGGGGGGTGCCTTGGCTCTGGTGCGTTGAGGAGCTGCAAGGACCCCCCCTGGCGTCTCGGTGGAAGTGCAGGTTGCTGGTGAAACCGGGGCTGCTGGTGTTCTAGGGGATAGGAGGGTGCCCCTCGCCGGGATGTGCCGGGGATCAGCTGTCACAGGGAGCCCGACCCCGTCGGTCTCCGAGGGTTGAGTGGATTCCGTTGGCTGGAGAGCGCTGGTTTCTAAGCCGGCTTCGTCGCGGGGGGAGGAGGAGGGTTGTGAGGAGGTTCAGGGTGGTGCCGAGCTTGCCGTGGGAGCTTAGGGAGACCCTGTTCCAGGTCCCCCCAATCAGCCTGTGGTGCGGGCTAGTTAATGAGGTTCCGGGTGGGGGGTGCCATAGCTCTGGTGCGATGAGGAGCTGCAAGGCCCCCCTGGCACCTCAGTAGGAATGCAGTGTGATTTCCTGACTCATCCCAAGGAGTGGGGGGGGGCCTCCTCCGATGGTGGGGAGGGCACGCTTTCCACCTCAACCCCCGCTGCGGTTTGTGCCGTCGTCATTGCTGCTGGGTGGGGGATGGGCACCTCCGGGCCTGCAGCGAGGTGTTTAGGCTTTGGAAAAGGGTGCAGGTATCGCCCGGTGGGGGGGGACCGCACAACTCACGTGTCCTCTGCTGCTGGTGACGGTGGGACTCTTTGGGGTGCCTCTTTGGACTAGGCAGGGTGAAGGCTGTGGGTCCCCATGCTGGGAGCTGCTCCGGTACCTCTCCTCCTCTGGGGGGCTGGCCTCAGCCGCAGACAGTCAGCCTCAGTGCTTGGACAGGGTCCCTGGGGATCAGGTAGACTGAGCCCGTGCTGGGGCCAATGTAGGTTGCTGAATTACTGGCGTGCAGCCAGGGGCTGCAAATAACGTTTTTCGGCTCCCGGTAGCTGGTGCGGACTTCTAACTCCTGGGCGCCAGCCTCCTCGGGTCGCAATAGTTTCCGGCCTGTTCGTTCGCAGGGTTCACGCCGGCCGCCATTTTGATGGTGGTACTCGTCCGCTTCCCGCGTCATGGGGGGGGGGTCTCTTGATCTACGGGTTCCACGCCACTGTGGACCGCGAAACTTGGAGAGATTGTGCCGACATACATCGCCGCTCAGTCATATTGCTCCGTTACTCGCGAAACTCGCTCTTACTGGGGCATTTCTGAAGGTTGCGTGGCCGGGAGCTCTCACTGAGCCAGTCCATCCACCATGGCTCCAAGCCACGTCCCTTGTGAGCCCTTTTAAGAATTGAATAACTAAGGGAATTTTTTCTTCCGAAGAGTGCTTGAAGATGGAAAGCGCAGCAAGGTAACCTTTAATGGTCCCAACATTGAGACCTTTATGTGCCAATGATAAAAGGAAAGCTCACGCCTCTGGAATTGTACATAGAAAAGGATCAACATTCTTTTACCTCTGCCAGTCGCAAAACGTTTTTCCAACGACAACGGTACAGAGACTTTGTTGCTAGCCTTCCTGCCGAAAGCAAAACCTCCATGACGTCATCCGGGAGGTCGCATTCCTTATATCTCAGCCTTTCAGAAACCAAACCTGAAGGCTGAGAGTGTTGACCTCTGGATGGAGCACCTGTCCCTCCCTTTGTGGTGACAGAAGATTCTCTCCCTGAGGAAGACTAATCGGAGGACAGATGGACATGTCTAGAAGGTCCGGGTACCACGTTCTCCTGGTTCAATCCAGGGCAATTAGGATCATGCAGCTTACGAACCGTCTCAACCTCCTGATTACTTGAGGAATGATGGTGATCGAAAGGAACGCGTATAGTAGTGGGAAGTCCCAATCCACAACAAACGCGTCACTTAGAACTCCTTGTGGAGGAAATTCCCTTGAGCAATACCTTTCACACTTCTGGTTGACCCCAGTCGCAAACAGATCTACTTGGGTTCCCCAAAGGGTCAAGATCTCTTAGTTCCCACTCTTGGGACACTGCACCATGCCTGCTCAGAGCATCCGCCGTCGTGTTTTCCTCCCCGGCCAGGTGAACTGCCGATAAGGAGATTCCTTCCTGAATTTCCCAGTACCAAAGCTGCATTGCCTCTCTGCACAGGGGTAGTGACCCTACACCTCCTGTTTTGTTGAGGTAATGCATGGCCACTGTGTTGTCCGTCATTATCAGGACATTCCTTCCCCGTACAGAGGGCAGGAAGGCCTTCAGTGCTAGTTTGATTGCCCTCTGCTCCAAAAGGTGATGTGTACTTTGAACTCTGATGGAGACCCACGACCGCTGACTGTTATGTCATTGCGTGGGCTCCCCACTCCACTGTAATCTCTGGCCACGGTTGCCAAAAATGTTCTTTCAGAATATTGTCCTCGCAGGCCCACCACAGGAGATCCTGAGCGACCCTGTTTGGAACCTGCAGGAGGTCCGTCATCCTTCCTGAGTATTGGGACCATTGAGTTCTCAGAGCCCATTGAAGGGATCTCATTCTCAGGCAGGCTTCTGGCACCAGAAAAATGCAGGATGCAATATGGCCGAGCAACCTCGAGAAATCGTAGGCAGTAAGATTTTGGGCACTTTGAAATTTGGAAACCATCTGAATACTGTCTTGAGGCCTCGCCTTGGGTGGCGAGCTCTTTCACAGGGATGTGTAATACAGCTCCGAGCCGTTGGGAAGGTGTCATCTGTGACTTCTTTAAATTGAGGCAGAAGCCCAGTCTGTAAAGGGAGTGGCAGGTGACCTTGAGATGATCTAAAGCTTGCTTTGGAGAGCATGCCCTGATCAGCCAATCGTCCAAGTAGGGGTAGACATGAATCCCCCCCCCGCCTCACCTGAGAAACGCTGCCACCACCACCAGAGTATTTAGGCTGGGCCAAACCACCACCATCAGTTAGGTGAAGACCCTCAGGCGGAGGTCAACCCAAATGGCAGGACTCGAAACTGATAGTGCGAGCCGCCAACGGTGAACCTCAGGTATTTTCTGTCCTTGAGATGGATCGGCACATGAAAATAAGCATCCTGAAGGTACAAAGACACTAACCAATCCTGAAGTTGGAGGGCTGAGAAAGAGTAACCATCTTGAACTTGTCCTTCCTGAGGAACTTGTTCAAGTATCTCAAGTCTAAGATGGGTCTCAGTCATCAGTCTTCTTGGGGATCAAAAAATATGGAGAATACCAACACGTTCCTCTCCGCTACAGGTACTGGTTCTATAGCACCTTTCTCTAGCAGGGTTAATATTTCCTGCACAAGGAACGGATCTGGAATCCTCAAAGAGTGTTTCCCCGGTGGATTGTTGTGAGGCTGCGTTAAGAATAGAAGGCAGTAACCTTGGGCTATTGTTTGCAGAGCTCTGAAGTAATGTCTTGCCATTCTTGCAGATGTTGAGACTGTCTGCCCCCACTGGTGTTTCGTGACGCAAGCTCTCAAAGCTGTTTTGAGGCGGTTGCTGCAGCTGCTGATGGCAAAGAAGCTGGAGCTAGCTTTGCACTTTTACCTCGTCCACCACAAGGGTTTCTTCTTTGGCCTCTTTGACTGGCCATTCCTCTCACCTTTCCAAATGAGGTATAGTAACAATAGTATCGTCCCCTCCAAGATTGTCCTGATGAACGAAAAGGCTGAGGTTGCCTAACAACGGCCCCTAAAGATTTGGCAGCCGCTTTTCAGATCTGCAACCTCTCAAAATTCTCGTCAGCCTTGTTGCCAAAAAGGTGAGACCCGTCAAATGGCATGTTCAGAAGACAGGACTACACATCTGGTGCGAAACTCTACTTCCGCAACCACGCAAACCAGCGCATAACCATGCTAGCAGCCATAGACCTGCTGATGCTATCTGCAGTGTCCAATCCAGATTGAAGGGATTCCTACATGGCTTCTTTGCCATCTCTAACGATAGCTAGGAAACCCTCCCTTTCCTCCCCTTCTGGTACGTTTTCCGCCCTCATGAAGATGCACTCCCACAGAGTGTACAAAAACTTGGCTAAGGCAGAAGTGGAGGTGGCCAACTTTAAGGCCATACTGTCAGCTGAAAATACCTTGGGTGCCCATCCATCCACACGCTTGTCGTCCCTATCCGGAGGGATGCTAGGGTACGCCTCTTTGTTAGATGTAGCTGTGGCTGCCTGGACCAGTTTGGACAGATAGCCGGGGTCGCTATTGGAAGAACAGTATTTTTTAGTGAGGGATTTAGCCACAGCAGGGATAGAATCCGGGGACTCCAAATTCTTGGCCACCCTATTTTGCAAGGCCACATAGAAGGGTAAAACTGGGTCTGTAGGTGGACCTCGGTCTAGAATGTCTGTAAGATCACCCTGAATAAACTGAGCTGGTGGTTCTGCATAGCCTAAACACTCTTTTCACATTAGGTGTCGATAAGAAGAGTCAGCGTGTTCACCTGGCTCTGGTTTGCCAAACTCATTCTCTGGCGATGTATCCACACCACTGGCACTGTGCAGTATGTCAATAAGGTCTTTCATTCTACTTTCTTCAGATATTGAACACTCTGGCACATTAGGAGTACCATTCGCCAGACCAAAAGGCACCCCCTCTTCCTCAGATCTTTCCTATTCTTCAAATATTGAAGACAAGGATTTAAAATACTCCTTCCTGGGTAAAGGAGTATATGTTTTTTCAGGAGGTGGAGTCAGTTTTGTGTAAGGTTTTGGCTTAGCAGCTTTTTCTTCTGCTGCAACATGTTCAGACGGCTGAGCTGAAACCTTAGAAATCTTCGGCACGATCGTTTTGGTGTCGACAAGGGCGTTGATTGTGTCGATATAACTGGCGCTGATGCGTCGAGGCCTCGACGGCCACCTTCGAAGATTTCACCTTCGGAGTATGTGGAGCCTTGGACAGCGTCAAAGTCCTCGAGCGCTTGTCACGACTCGAGTGACTCTTTTATCGGAGACCTCGAAGGCTCACGATAGGTCTTTCTTCAATCAGCCGGACTCGAGGGCACATGGGTGTCGGAACGGGAGCGCTCTCGGCCGGCTTCCGAAGTAGGCACGGAGGCTTGGCCTTCTCGAACACTTCAAGCATTTTCAAGCAAAATGCCTCTCACTCTGCAGAAGAATGCTTGGTGGGACACCTACATTTTCTGGGGGATTCGTGCGACTATGAAAATGGTGACCAGTGGTGTCGAAGACAATGAGTGGCGGGAGCCACTTCGGGATCTCAACCTTTTCTCTTCACTCTTGCGCCGAGGAGAATGAACTTCAGACTCAACGGTCGAGGATCGGTCATATTTGGTTTTACGACCCACCTGTAATTTCCCCTTCCTCTCTCGCAGGGTTTTACCCATCATCGCCTGACACTTCGAGCAGGCCTCTGCGTCGTGGCCTTCTCCCGTACACCATGGGCACGATCGATGAGGGTCTGTGATCAACATTTTTTAACTGCATTCTTTGCACTTCTTGAAACCCGAGCGAGGGGTAGTCGAGGTGGGGTTTAGGGAGAGGACTGTCATTGGATGGGGGCAGTATGACCCAGAGGACAGTGATTGGATGAGAAATACAGTTTTAAAGTGAAAGTGAAACTGTTTTTTACTTTTACCAAGGATTCCCAGCCTGACGATGGGGAATATTCATGAGCATGTGAATCCATGCCAGAACCCATGCTGGAGAAATAAAAAGTAACCCCAAAATAACATCCCAATACTAGGATCATAAAGAAAATGTTATGGAAAGCTACAAAATAATTTTGACTTTAATGGAATGGAATAGTTTTACTCGAACCTTGCCAAAAAATCTAGAGTAAAACCAGGACTAAGCATCACCAGGATAACTGTTCCGTCACTCATTAAAAGACATGCCCATTACAATGAGGCAGTATAAAGAGTAGGTACCAGGAGCAGTATTAACAAAATCTAATGGATGCACCAATAACTTAAGGACACCCTGGTGAGATAACAGGTTATTTAATTATTTCCAGATGCAAAAATAAGAGCCAATATATTCAACCAATGAAGATGAGAACACCAATCAAACCAAAATGTCCAATTGGTGTCTCCCCATCTATTAAATTTAACTGAGCCTGTTAAATCAGTCCGATTAAAACTAATGGCATGAAATATGAAATCCCACTGGACTGCAATAGCACATAGGTGGAGAGATCATAGTATGAAAAAGTAATACTAGTCATGACTGTGAAAAGAAGAATAAACACCAGCCGGCATAAACCGTAACTGAATAATGGATGGCTGCAACACTTTCAAGCATTTATCAGAGATAGAAAAGTAACTCATAGTACAGAATTCTTAGGCTGAGAGAATGCGACTACTGGGAGCCTGTAAACCATATGGGCAATGTTGACAGACAGGCAAGGATAGTCTCCAGTGGCACTGCGACAACTACTTTTATTTTCAGCTTTCTGAGTCAGGTGTTACATGCTGATTACTATGCAGTAGCTCAGATCAATACAAGGCTGTCAGATCACCATGGATCAGAAACTCTGTGGCAGAGCCAGACTAAGGAGATGGGTTGCTTCATAATGGTGGGTGTTGAAGTGTTTTTTGTACAACCACGGAACATAAAGTTGGGGGAAACACACCCAAACAAAAAGGGAAACTGTTAAGATGGATTTCTAATTTTTAATTTACGAAGAACATGAGAGGTAAAATTAGCAAGCAATTTATCACAAGGTAACCATCTCAACAATGGGACTCTACGTAATAACAGTGATAAGGAGGAACCTTACGACAGCGAGCTGATAACAGCAATACAAGCTAGAGAACACAAGAGAGTAAGATGTTGGCAACACTAGTTGGATTAGAGACAGAACCAAAAGTGTATGCCTACCCAGGATTAGTTATGTCCAACAGAGTTTAGACTTGGGCACAGATATGGCAACCACATGAGAATAGAATACTAGCAGCAGCCTTTGATATGTATAATGTTATACTGATAAAATTCCTTTATGAACCCCTATACTTACCAGATTAAGCTCAAGAGCTACGGTTTCATATCCCTTTTTTCCAGTTTGGTTTAACCATGGCAGCTCTAAGTGCTGTTTTAACGCGATGTTGTAACATCAATTCCATCAATACTTACCCGATTATGCTTTCTAGGTAGTGCTAATCTTAGATGGAGCGCCCATAACACTAGGAGAGACTAACAGGATAGTGTATAACACACATCCCGCACGAGCAATGATTACACATTTGTTCTAAAAGTTTGGTTTAAACAGAATATAAGCCTTTATTTTTGGTTAGATAAGATGTTGCTTTAACCACCAGAGTGTTACGGTGAATAGTGTAACTTGCCGGTATTACATATGCTTCAGGTAATGATTTTACAGTGTTTTGCACTAGTTTAAGATGGCCACCGTCCTCAATTGCCCACTAGCGTTCCCAAGACAACTGGTCCAAACACTTATTTACACTACAGCGAAGCGCGCGCTCCCGCAGCATTTCCGCAGACATCTAGCAGTCGAAATGAGGTAAGATATCTGCACTGCACGAAAGATATTTAGCAGCACAGAACAAAATCAGTGTTCCGATTCACTATTTAATTTTTTGCAGCGCTTGGTTTGCGCTCGTTACAAACAGAATTTCGTTTACTTACAGTCCATATTTCAAGCACACGGGTACGACACGCCATCAAACTATTTGCACATTGGTAACAAGCATGTTTAAAACAACAATCAGGATTCACTGCCTCCATTTATACTTCTATATACTATTTTAGATTACTGATCGGCAGAAACACACACAAGTTAGTAGTCATGTGAGAGATTGTAATAATATTATGATCCATATGAAGAAGCAATCCCGCTAATTCCGGTCACCTTTTCTTTTCTACCCTGCATTCCTGACACTTCACGTGGCATCATGAAAATGCATATGTACATGTTTTAAACATCTTATATGATTGTGAAATGATTGTAACTGCATGCAAATACAACATCATGATTTTAACGAATTGGCATCATGCACATCATACTGTCCTCTATCAGACTTGACAATGTGGGATTGTTAAATGGTGGTAACAATTAACTGAACCCATGCACTTTTACTGTTAAATGATGGAATCCGGCAATGTGCTATCAACTACTTGTGAATATACGATTGTTGATTCCTATGAACTTTTTACATTATGTCAGAAATATTATGCGAAACTGTCCGTAAATGCATACGTAATTGCTGATGTTTTTATAATGGTGGTGTATTACAAAACTTGATATTTGGTTTTATAAAAAGGTACTAACCAGAATGAGCTGGCCCTGAGGAAGGATATGAATCCGAAATGCATAGGCCTTGTGTAGCTCATTTTATGCATCTTCTCAAACAGTGATTCTCAACTGTGGAACTCAAATGTAAAAATTAAATGAGTAATTTCTGAAAAATCACCCTAAATGGAGATAACTTTTTGAAAAATTCCCTTGAAAGAATCTACTAAAAGAATTATACCAAATCCGTGGCATCTGGGAGTGCAGCCCACACCGCTGGCTTCACGGCCTAGGTCCTTTTCTTGCTCATATTTTGTGTGCCATTCAGCGGAGACACCCTACCAGTGGGTGTGCACCCTATTAAAGAATATCAAACACTTGATGAACTCAGTCTTAACAGAAATAACAGGTTGTGCACGTTCACCTCAACTCAGTCGTCATCATCATCGTCCACCCCACCCGTTTCACAGAATAAGGGGAATCCGGGCCCTGGGGCACAGGGTCCAGTAGGGTCGGCTGTTGAGGGGGAGGCGTTGGTGGTACAGGAGGTGGTGGAGGGGTCAGAACAACCAGTAGGGTTTGGACCGGGGCAGGGACGGGAACTGGCAGCGCTGGAGGAACGGAGTACCACACAGAGGAGGGGGTCAGGGTGGCGCAACCTGCACGATGCCCTCCTTCACTATGTCCATCAGGAGCCCCTTCATCTGAGGGGAACGCATGAGGAAGAGCTCGAAGAATTGGTGCTTGCAAGCCCCCAGATCCGTAGGGGCCCAACACACTATGAGGCACTGGGCCTCCACTCCTGGTCAAAGCGATGAGGCGCCTTCTGCCTGTAGCGGTTAGGCTGTGATGGTCAGATTTATCCCAGAGGAAACCAGAAGCCTTCACCGTACGATCCGCTGCCGCTTCTAGAGGGAAGGGGACTGGGATCATCTTGCAAAGCCCATTCGATTGGCTAAAGCACTAGTGGGCGCTGAGCTCGATCCAAGATGGCCGCCAGCCTGGCAGGCTAGGCAATGTGCCTCTCCACCATTTTGAAGCCTGGCGCCACGCCCTGGGCAGGAGTGCGCAGAGTTCCTGAGCTAGGAGAGCCCACAGACAAGGGAGGATACAACTTGGTTCTTGCGTCCAAAGAAGAGGCGTCACCTCAGATCACTCTGGTAGGCGCTGAGCCCTCATCCGGACAGCCGGTAGTCGTAACGCCCTGACTCAACCTCGGATCGAGCAACCGGTAGGCTGGACGTCCTCAGCACCTGTGCTGGAAGCCGAACTGGGTCGTGCCGAGGACAGACTCTTGGAGGTGGCACTCAATGATCCCTTACCGCCTGGGGTAGAAGAAGAGGAAAAGCTTGATCGCCCTTCCGAGGACAGCCTGGTATGGCTCTGAGCCCATCAACTCGGGAGCCGGTAGCCAGGACGGCCTTGGGTCTGTCCCCAGAGAACCTGGAAGATCCCCCAGGCACCTCGGCTTGGGAGCTTGTAGCCTTAGAGGTCTCCAGACTACCAGAACCTGAATTCGAGGAACCCTGATCCGTGGCAACCCTGGGGAAGGAGTCGCCGCGCTGTGGTGCTGAGCTGAACAGAGGGCCTACCTTGTCTTGACTAGGGGTCCTGGAGACTAAGTCCTTAAGGTGGGGAGGAGGAAGTGTGTGGAAGATCTCCCTCCATCGCGACAACCAGTTCTTCAATGCCCTCTAACCGAGCGCACTTCAAGCCGAATATGCATCCCAGCAGTGGTTGGGTCCCAAACACTCAAGGCAGAGTGCATGGGGGTCCGAGGCCGGGAACAAGCAGTCGCATGAGGCACATCTTGTAAATCCTCCTACGGCCAACATGCGCCAGGAGAGGCGAGGCACAGAAGGGAAGTGAAATAAGATTGAAAAGAAAACTGGGGGCAAGCGGAAAGCTAAAAAAAGTCTCTGCGCTAGATGCCAGGTCTGACACCGTCCATGCAGAAAAAAGGACTACGGTGAGGCGCCTGAGGGACGGGCCTCAGAGGGGTGTTCATACGCCCAAGGTCACGCCCCTAGGATGGAGGAAAGAGGACGGGAAGTATGAGTAATAGATAATGTCACTAGTAAACGTTATATTGCAATTAGGCATTCACATTTTCATACATTTCTAGATTTTGAAAAGAAGAAAGGCCCTACTGTCGGGCTTCTCACTATTAAAAAATGTTGACAAAGAGTAGGTAGGTTTGAGTGACAAAAAGAAGTTTTTAATTCTTTAGAGAAATACAAACACATATAAATCAAAAAGCAGGTTTGCTGCACCTTAGGATACAACAAGAAATGTTGAAGTAACAAATTGAACTAGACTTAGTATCAGATGTCCAAGTACGGTCCAAATGTTTGTGATTCTCTTGGATCAAGATTTTAAATAACACATTGATTTATGCTAAGTTGCTTTCACTTAGTCTTGGCAAACAATATTAAAAGAATGATACGCTGTTGTAAGAGGAGGTCTCTTATGATCCTTGTTGGTGTTGATGAAGGATTATGTCTTTAGTTATAGTTGAGGTAGCGTGGAGGAGCAATTGGCTCTATATTTAAGTGAGATCCTTTAGAGGACAATGCTTGCCTTGGGTATGTAGAAGATCCTCGTTGATGTTAATGAAAGAATATGTCCTTAATTATTGTTAGAATAGCAATGGAGAGCAATTGGGTCAATGTTTGAGGGAAGTCCTTTTGAGGACAACACAAAAGATGCAGGAGTGGACCTCGAGAGCAGTTGGCTCTGTGGTTGAGGGGAGTCCTTTTGAGGACAACACGAAGATGCAAAACTAATCCTCGACACGTGTTTCCCACCGCGTGATCGCGGTGGTTCTTCAGGAGGAAATTATATTGACAGAGACTTGATTCCGTTTTACAATTTGTTTATTTAGATATCCATTGAGAACACAGATATTGTTTTAAGTTGTAGACTTGTGTTAGACAAATGGTGTTTAAATGGTGCAGGAACACTTTCAAATTTCATGGAGGGTCGTATAACGTCCCATTGTGGTGATCGCTGTTTAGCTGTATCTGGTCCTTCTCGTTCGAATTGATATGGCGTCCTAGATTTTGGCCTAAAATACACAGGACCCAAACTGGGAAGTTGCCCAAAGTCACTTTAGGAGAGTTTCAGGTGAGTACAGTGTGCCCGTAGGAACAATTTGGACAAAGTCATAAGGCAATCATGATATCTGGGGAAAAGGCAAGTAGCTTAGGTTTTACCCCACAGGTGCTAATTTGGGGAAGAAAAAAAAAGAAAAAAAAAAACACGGAACGACCAGATATGGGTTGGAGAACAAACCGCCCTGACAGGTGATGCAGCACAGCAGGAATCAGCCCCAATGGAATCAAACAGGATTTGCAGTTGAAGCCGGTCTGCAAAAAGCTTAGACCAGGGACCACAGGGACTCTTCGGATCAGAAACACACCAATCCTGGGCCCAGAGTAGGTACTGACAGTTCTGGTCCCTGAAAAGACATTGCTGGAAGTTACAAACCACCCAAGTCTTCTTTTAAGGTCCCCTTATGAAGGATCTCAACAGTAAGACTTGAACCGCGGACTAACCCAGTTGGTAGAAGAGCAAAACAAAGACCCTTTCTAGGAGTGAGTTGTCAAGCCAGAAGAAAAGAAAGGAGGATTCTGACAAGGCAATAGAATCAAGAAAAGCAGGTTACTGCGGCTTGAAGAAAAAAGTGGTCAGGCCACAGGAAATGGTCCCACGATGAAGACTATGGTGGCAGTGACCCGGGGCGGGAGATTCGCCAGGCAGAGCGGCACTACTGATGTGACTCAGATTCACATTTCTTACAAAATTCCCATAGGGTTATACGTTCCAATGTTAAGTGTAACTCCTGGTGCAGCTGGGTATAGTCTCCAGGCCTATAGAGACTCAATACAACACAAATTCCACCAAACCTGTTGTCATCAACAGGTAACCGAGCTGCACTCTGTGTGGATGGATGTCCTATTATAAAATTCTGTAGTTTAACAAAATGATACTTTCATATTTCTCAGACATAGCAAACATCGATACATAATACTTTTTGTCAAAGTGAACCGAAATCAACATTAAATTCTGAAATAAAACTCCGAAATAAGAATACAAATCGTTAATAACACATGTTCATTTGTGGATTTAGAACTTTTTGCAAATCCAGAGAAGGTAACAACCAGTTCTTCTCAGCATTAAAACAGAGATCACAATGATTAGCTGTATCTACACTTAATTCTATTTTGTCACAACCAATCAACTCCAATTTAAATCATAATTTTGCCAACGCGTTACAGATTTAATATACATAAGGGCTTGGAGCTTTATGTTCCTTTCAATTGAATGAGGAAATACCAAGTTCATCTCTGAACCTATAGCATTAACAGGTAGAGTACTTTAAATTCAGTGATCAGGTATGTGTCACACTAATACCATACAATCCGTATACTTCAAACAGTATCATTGTTCACATCAAGTTCCATAAAACACTAACCTCAAAACCCATATGGTGCACCTTTGCAGTGTTTTCAACCGGTGCAGTAAAAATTATAAATTACTCGCCGTAGACACTAACATACTCTTAGTCCATAGTCCCCTTTCCTCAATACTGCATGGGTGTCCCTTCCAAGGGACAGGAGACGGAACCTTTTTCACCAGAAAAACCTTCCCCATTAAATTTAGAGGTGCGCAGGGCACGGCCCAGAGAGCATGCGCTGCCCTGACTCCGCCCTCCGGAGCCACACCTCAGTCCCCATTGTTGTGTCGACAAAAGATTTAACATTGCCTAATGACACCAGTATTATTAGGGGAGGTTAGTGGGACGTATGGAGGAAAGGGGACTATGGACTAAGAGTATGCTAGTCACTACGGTGAGTAATTTATAATTACTCTTACGCCCCCTCCCCTTTCCTCCATACTGCATGGCCGATTACAACTGCATGTAGGCCCAGAGTGGAAAGTTGACCCTCCTTAAGCAAATAGGTTCCTGAGAACCGCCTGTCCGAAAACTGCATCAGATCTAGAGCCGGCATCCAAACAGTAATGTTTGCAGAAGGCAGAGGGAGAGGCCCAAGTGGCCAGCCTGCTTATGACTTGCCTAGGGACATGGCGCTGAAATGCGATAGCCGTTGCCTTGGCCCTGACTGCGTGGGCATGCATGTTGGCCGCAAGCGGCTTGTGCAGGCCCTCATACTCTTCTTTGATGGCAGAGACCATCCAGTGGGATATGGAAGCCGTTGAGGCCTGATAGCCTGGCCTTGAGCTGCCGAAAGTGACAAACAGGGTGTCCGACTTGCGGAAGCCCTTGGTCCTATCCAAGTAGAATTTTAGGGCACGCCTGTTATCGAGGCAGTGTAGCACTCTCTGTGCTTCATCCTTGGCATTGGGAAAGAATGTGAGAAGGACTATTTCCGCGTTCAAGTGAAATGCAGATGGAACCTTGGGCAGAAATGCCGGGTGCATCCGCATGACCACCTTGTCCTTGTGAAAGGTGGCATATGTTTCAGACGCGACCAGTGCCTGAAACTCACCGACTCTGCGGGCCGAGGTAAGACTGACTAGCAAGGCCGTCCTGATGATGACCAGCCTAATGTCCACGGACGCCACTGGCTTGAATGGCTTTTGCGCCAGGGCGCCCAAGACTATATTAAGGTCCCACACAGGGTAAGGTCTCTTGACGTGCGGGTAGAGCCTAGCAAGACCAGTCGGGTGTTTGACGATCGGGTTGGAGGAGTAAAAGATGCCCTCCTCCGAGTTCCTGTAAGCCCCAATGGCTGCGAGGTATGTACGGCAGGTGTCGACCTGTACACCCGAATGAGCAAGGTGCGCAGAAAAGGAGAGCACGTTGTCCAAATTGCAGGCCAAGGGGTCAATTCCCTTGGCGTCTGCCCACTGGCAGAACCTGGTCCATTTGCTCTTGTACTGGGCCCTGGTGGCTTTGTTCCTGGCGCCCTGTATGATTTCCAGATTGGCCTGTGAGAGGCTCGGGTGCCGAAGCGTTACCTGCTCAGGTATCACGCTGTGAGGGCTAGTTTCCCTGGCGCGGGGTGGATGATCCTGCCCCCCTGCTGTGCCAGAAGATGTGCTGGGCCTGTCGGGAGGTGTATCGTAGGCACCTCAGAGAGGCTGAGGAGCACTGAAAACCATGGTCTGGCCGGCCACCATGGAGCAATCAGAATGATGCTGAGTCAGTGCGACTCCTGGATCTTGCAGATTACCCGGTGGATCAGGGGAGTGGGCGGAAAGGCGTAGGCCTTCATACCGGTCCAATGGAGGTGAAATAGGTCGGCCAGAGAGCTGGGGCCCTGACCCTGCCAGGATGTGAACTGGGGGCACTTCTTGTGCCATGTGGCAAAGAGATCCACTTGAGGGGGACTCCACTTGTTGAAGATCTCCTGAATAACGAGGTTGTTTAGTTGCCACTCGTAATTATCCGCTCCCAGCCTGCTGAGCCTGTCCGCCTCCAGGTTGGATTCCCCTGGGCGGTGGACTGCCAAGAGGAACATTTTGTTTCCCAAGGCCCATTCCCACATGCTGATCGACAGCCTGCACAGTGGAGGGGATCTGGGGCCTCTCTTCTTGCTGACGTAGTACATGCTGGTCCAGTTCTCTGTCTGGATGAGGACAACCTTGCCCTTGAGAAGTGGTAGGAATGCTCTGAGCGCTAGCCAGATGGCATTCAGCTCCAACCAATTGATGTGGTATTCCTGCTCTTGTCGAGTCCAGGTGCTGTGGACCGAGAGATCGTCCAGGGTGGCTCCCCAGCCCTCGAGCGAGGAGTCTGTAGTGATGGTGGCCTGCGGAGAGGGCGGCCGGAAGGGCTTGCCTGTCCGTAGGTTGCAGCCCCTGGACCACCAAGTTAGGTCTGGGAGGAGAGATGGAAGAACGTTGATCCTTCCGGATTGGGAGCCCCACTCCCGACTCCATGAAGCCACGAAGTGCAGCTGTATCATTCTCATCCTTAGTCTCGCGTGCTGGAAGGCTAGCAGAACCGCCGCTGGTAGACCCAGGAGATGTTGATACCACAAAGCCGAGGTCACCTCTCTGCTGAGCAAGTGGATGGTGGCCCTCTTAATAGCCGAGATCTTGTCTTCCGACGGGAAGACCTTCTCGGAGCACGTGTCCCAAGAGACTCCAAGGATAGTCCGAGTCTGCGTAGGGAGCAGCTGTGACTTCTTGAGGTTGAGTGAGAAGGGCATGGGAGGAGTGGTGAACCACCTTCGGAGATGTAGCCCTGACAAGCCAGTCGTCAAGGTATGGGTAGATGTAGAGGCCCTGCTCTCTGCGGGGGGCCGCTACCGCGTTCATGAGTCTGGTAAAGGCACTGGGGGCCGAGTTGAGGCCAAACGGGAGGACCTTGTATTGGAAATGGTATCCCATGATCCTGAACCGTAAGAAAGAAGGATGGGGCTGCCAAATCGGGACATGTAGGTACGTGTCCTTCAGGTCTAGGGAGCACATCCAGCCTCCCTTGTCCAATGTCTCCGATATAAAAGCTGGCGTAACTATCATGAATTTTTGCAGGGGTAAGGAGAGGTTGAGGGTGGAAAGGTCCAGCACAATCCTCAGGCCCGCCTGGTGGTTCTTCTGAATAGTGAAAATCCTGGAGTAGAAGCCAAAGCCTTGCTGGGAGGCTGTCACTGCCTCTACTGCCTGGTTCTCTACGAGCGACCGGATCTCAGCCAAAAGGAACAAGTTACTTACCTGTAACTGTTGTTCTCCAGCATGGGTCTGGCAAGGATTCACATGCTCATGAATATTCCCCGTCAGGCCGTGAATCTTCGGTAACGAAAAAATCATTATCAGTTTCGTTTCTGATCTGTCTTTCTCAGTAGTAACCAATCACTGGTCTCTGGGTCATACTGCCCCCAGCCAATGACGGCCCTCTCCCTAAGCCCCGCCTCTGGCAGCCATCCTCAGATTTGGTAGCACGTGAAGTGGCAGTATGACCAATTGAAGAGCCGCAGAGGGGCAGGAGGGAGGGTTTGCATGTGAATCCATGCCAGACCCATGCTGGAGAACAACAGTTACAGGTAAGTAACTTGTTCCATCTCCAGCATGGGGTCTGGCATGGATTCACATGCTCATGAATATAAGAATACATAGCAGTACACACATGCACAACCACGGGAGGTGGCAAAGGCTCAACATTAAGCATTACATCAAAACTCAACATTAAGCATTTCTTACCTCCTCACCAGGCTCACCTTAGGCGAACAGGTTGCGCAGCACTGCTTGGCCGACCCTGGACTCCTCCCTCGAATCCCGGTCGACGCAGTAGAATCTCGTGAAGGTGTGCATCGACCTCCACGTAGCAGCCCTGCAGATGTCCAGCAGGGGCACACCAGACAAGAACGCCGTGGTAGCAGCGATAGCTCTGCTCGAATGGGCTCTCGGACAGCCAGGCAACGGTCGGTTTGCCAACCGATGACAGTACATGATGCAGCCGGAGAGCCATCTGGAAATGGAAGCCTTCCCTTGGTTCACAGGTCCAAAGTTCACAAACAGCTGTGATGTCCTCCGAAAACTCTTTGTTCGGTCCACGTAGAACTTCAGCGCTCTAGCTCCATCCAGCGAGTGCAAAGTCCTTTCGGCCGGCGACGAAGGCAACGAGAAAAAAACAGGTAACACCCAGGGCTCGTTGAGATTGAAGTCTGACGGCACCCTGGGCATGAAGGAGAGGTGCGTCCTCAGCACTACCCTTGTATCGTGAAAGGTCATGTATGGAGGCTTGCAGGATAGCGCCTGGATCTCTCCCACACATCGTGCGGAGGTGATGGCCACCAGGAACGCTGTTTTCCACGACAGAAACTTCAACAGGGCCGAATGCAACGGCTCGAATGGCGGACCCATGAGCCTGGTCAGCACCACGTTGAACTCCCACGCCGGGGCTGGTGCCTTCACCGGCGGGAATGATCAAAACAGTCCTTTCATAAATTCCTTAACCAGGCGATGAGACCACAGGGATGACCGCCCTGTAGTCCTGGTGTATCGGGAAATCGCTGCCAGGTGTATCTTGATTGAAGCGTGAGATAGTCCAGCTTTGGCTAGCGACAGTAGGTACGGCAATACGTGAGGGGCCGTAATCCGCAGAGGGTTAATCTTCTGTGCCCGGCACCAGATAGAGAACCTCTTCCACTTATGGCCGTAGCACTTGAGAGTTGAGGACGCCCTGGCCTTTGCAAGAACCTCTCTGCAGTCGGCCAGGATTTCATACCCTCCAAACTCTAGTGCTGCAGGAGCCAGGCCTGCAAGTTCAGCGACTCTGGGTCGTGATGAAGAATGGCGCCTCCTTCTCTGGAGATGGCACCTCCTTCTCTGGAGAGAAGATCTGCGTCCGCCGACAGCTTGACTGGTGGGGACGCTGACAAGTCCAGAAGGTCCGGGAACCAGATCTGTCTCGGCCACGCCGGTGCGACGAGGATTATCCTGCACTGTGACTTCTTGAGCTGGTTGACGAGTCGGAGCAGCAAACAGCAACAGAGGGAACGCATATAGGAATAGGCCGTCCCAGGAAAAAGAGAAAGCATCGCCCATGCTCCTCGGTTGGGGAAACCTGCTGGCGATCCTCTGGCACTTGGGAGTTCGTCGCCGTCGCAAACAGGTCGATCTGGGGTTTGCCCCATCGCTGAAAGAGTCGGCCCACTTGGTCCTGGCGTAGTTCCCACTCGGCACCAGAAACATCCCTTGAGCAACGGCCCAATGCCACAGATCCGATCCTGGGCTTCCTTGGATATGGCTGGGACCTGGTTCCGCCCTGCTTCCGGATGTAAAACATTGTGGTGGTGTCGGTGAGGATCCTCACTACCCTGCCCTTGAGGGACGGGAGAAAGGACCTGAGGGCCCAGAACACTGCCCTGAGCTCCAGGATGTTGATGTGGAGCGGCTTCTCCTCCGGGAGCCAAAGGCCTCTCACGTGAAGATCTATGGTGGGAGCTCCCCACCCCTCCAGGGAGGCATCCGTCGTCACCGTCACCTGGTGGGCGGGGGTCTGAAAATCTGTTCCTGCCGCCAGGTGAGTGCGGGTGCCCCACCACCGGATCGCTCGACGGAAGGTCTCGTTGAGAGGGATCCTGTCTTTGAAGCTACCCGTCACTTGTATCCAGCGGGCGTCGAGGAACTCCTGTAGAGGGCGCATCCGAAGCCTGCACAGGCGCACGAGATACATGCAAGAGGACATCATCCGAGGAGGGACTTGATGGACCTCACCTTGGCCACGTCCGTGCCAGCAGACGATGCACCTTGCCCAGAATGGCCTTTGTCCTTTCCTCCGACGGAGAGGCCAGACGCGCCACTGAGTCGAGCTTGGCTCCCAGAAACCGTGCGACTTGTGAGGGGACCAGGTGGGACTTGGGGAAGTTGATGGAGAACCCCAGGTCCGTGAGTAGCTGGACGGTCTTCGCTGTGTGTTCCACGGCGAGCTCCCTTGTCCTTGCGCGGATGAGCCAATCGTCCAGGTAGGGGTAGACATGGATCCCTGTAGGCGCAACTGTGCCGCCACTGGGGCGAGGCACTTGGTGAAAACCCTGGGTGCCGATTTCAGTCTGAACGGGTGAGCCTTGAACTGGTAGTGCCGCACTTGGACCACGAACCTGAGGAACTTTTGGTGTCCTTTTAAAATGGGGATGTGAAAGTATGCATCCTAGAAATCCAACGACGAAAGGAAATCGCCCTCCTCCAGCTGTCCCAGCACGTGCTGGAGGGTGACCATCCGGAACTTCTGTGCCTTGATGTACTTGTTCAGTCGTCGCAGGTCCAGGATGGGTCGCCATCCTTCTGTCTTCTTTTTCACGAGGAAGTACCTTGAGTATACTCCGGAGCCCCGGAGCCTCTTCTGGACGAGCTTGATGGCACCTTTTTTGAGCATCACCCTTACCTCCAATAGCAGTTGAGGGATGTGATTTTCCTTCCTGGCCACAGGTGGAATGCGGGGGCACTTTTTTAGAAATTCGAGGGCATGCCCCTGGGCCAGGGCGTTCAGCACCCAATGGTCAGTGGAGATTGACTCCCACACGCTGACCAACTTCGCCAGCCGGCTTCCCACCGGGGTGCTTCGGTGGGGGCCCGACACCACGGTCGGTTCAATCTTGCTTGGAGGACGCCTTGCCGCCTTGGCCTCCCTGGCGACGACGGCGGGGTCCACCCGACTTGCCTCGTCCTCTATAGGCTTCCTGTGACGAGGAGCGGGCCGCTTGGCGGTACGTAGACGAGCCACCGCCGAATCCCTTGGAGGCACCCTGCTTGCCTCCGGTGCTCCGAAAGGACGGCCTTTGTTGTCGGAGAACGCCTAGGGCCTTAGCTGTCTCTGTGTCCGCCTTTATGGCTTGGAGGGACTCATCCACTGTTTTCCCAAACAGATTGTTCCCGTCTAACGGCATGTCCAAAACCTTGGCTTGTACGTCCTGGCAGAAATCCGTCGCCTTGAGCCACCCTCGTCGTCTAAGGCAAACGCTGTTGCCTAGCTGGTGGAAACCGATGTCAGCAATGTCCGTTGCCACCGTAATGGCGTGGTCCGACGCCACTTCGCCTTCTTGCAAGATCTCCAGGGCCTCGGCCCTCTTGTCGTCCAGTAGGAAGTCCAACACGGGGGCGATCTTGTACCATAACTCCTTGTCGTAGCGGGCCACGATAGCGAGGGCGTTGGCCGCCTTAATCGTTGTTGCCGCCGACGAGAACTCGTCCCATTGCGTCCAACTTCTTTTCTTCGCCGTCCGGCGGGGAAGTTGACGTTGAGGCCGATGACCCACCCCGATTTCTTCTTGGCTGCCGCTGAGACGACCGAGTCAGGGGTCGGTTGTGCCCTAAGGCACAAAGGGGCCGCGTCGGGGACCCGGTACTACTTCTCGTACCAATCCCTCTTGGCAGGCGTCGTAGACGGGTTCTTGAGGAGGGTGAGACCCTCGTCCCAGATGTCATCCAGCAGAGGCACGGCGAGGACTGTTTTCCTCTTGGCCTTGCGCCGTTGGTAAAGGAAACCTTCCTTCTCTTCGGGGCAGAGCTGATAAAGCTCGGATGCCCTGGCGATCATCGCATGGAAAGATCCGATCTCGTCGGGCGGGGAGGCCCGGGCTGGGGGCGATGGGAGCTCAGTCCCATCGTCAACGTCGTAGTCTGTACCCGTCGTGGCCGTGTCCGTTCCCATGTCATCCCCAGGGACGGGGGACATGGGCAAAGGTTGAGTAGGCCGCGAGGGCTGAAAAGGCGGGGCTGGATGGATCCGTCTTCTCTTGTTTGGGGGGGCTTCCCGCCGGGCCTGGCTCTGGCTCCTCCGTCGGTGGTAAGGGCAATCTCGTCCTTATCTCCGAACATAAGGATTGTATTGTCAACAAAATGGCCGCTGAGTTGTCCTGCGGCTCCGTAAGTGACGCGAGTGACGGGGGACTAGGACCCGGTGCCGCCGTCGCTCTCGTCGTCACCTTCGTCGGGATCCCTCCCGTGGGAACAGGCCTCTTTGATGCCCTCGTCAAGGCCCTCTAGGACTTCTACCAGCTACTCCTCGGATGCTGTGTCCGTGTCCACAATGGCCACCGCCCCCCCCTCTTTTTCCGCTGGGGTCTTCACGGGGGTCTTTTCGAAGGGTCTGAAAGAGGCTTCCCTCCGCGGAGGCAGGGAGACTCTGGGCCCCGAGGTCGCCTCCACAGGTGTAGCCTCCATAGGCTGCCCCAGGGCTGCCGCGACTTCCTTGATAGAGGCCTTGGCCGGGTGAATCAAGGCCTTTACCACCTTATGTGGGCCTGTGGCCTTCACCTTGGGGGGAGGGTCACCGCCTTGCTACGCCTCGGCCGGATCCTTCGAGCTCGACCGGGGCCTCTCCAGAAGCTTCACCGGGTTCTCGGCTTTCGTCTTCCCTGAGCCAGAGCGTTGGCTCATGGTTGATGGCGCTGGAGAGGATGCGCCCTGCCTGGCAGCCGAGGAGCCAGAGCGTTCACCGCTCCCGGTGCCCGCAGACTCACGGTGCTTTGCCTTCTGTTGGGCCCCGTCGCCGGGGCGCCCTCACAGGACTGAGAAGACCGCTCGGACTTCTTCTCACCTGACGGGGCTCTTTCCTTCCAGCCAGTTGGAGAGATGAAGGTGTCGGTCCCTGATGGTCCGTTCCGGCATGTTCCTGCAAAACGCACAGTCCTTCTCCACGTGCGTTTTGTCCTCATGAAGGCAGTAGAGACATTTCGAGTGCTCGTCCTCCTTGAACACATTCTGCAGCTGGCATCCAGAGCAAACCCTGAACAGCTTTCCGGGCGTTGAGCTTCCTTTCTCCTGGGCCATGTTCGGGTAGGCCGCAGAAACTCCTGGACTCCTCCAAGAAGCATAACTCGATGAAATCTTCACCCTTGACAGGCGTAGAAAAATCCGGCACGGATCCCTGCTAATCAGATGTAGAGACGGTGGAGCATGAGGCTCCATTTGACCGAAAAATGAGAAATTCTCTTTGATAAAAGCGCGAAAACACAGCAAAAGTTTGAGAGCTAAACACGAGGACTCCCAACACTTGAGCGTGCAGAAGAAATCTGAGGATGGCTGCCAGAGGCGGGGGTTAGGGAGAGGGCAGTCATTGGCTGGGGGCAGTATGACCCAGAGACCAGTGATTTGTTACTAATGAGAAAGACAGATCAGAAACCAAACTGATACTGATTTTTTCTTTACCGAGGATTCCCAGCATGACGACAGGGAATATTCATGAGCATGTGAATCCATGCCAGACCCCATGCTGGAGAAGAGTTGCTGTCCCAACCTGTTGGAGGTGGGGGAGGGCGGAGGGAGGAGAGGCTGGGTAGGCGGTACCCCGTGGATACTACGGAGAGGATCCAGGGGTCAGCAAAATTCTGGCGCCAGAAATGTGCATGGAGGGCAAGCCAGCCCCTCACCGGAGACACGTGGACCCGAAGGGGCGTGTCATGCCTTCTTTCACCTCAGAGGCTGAGGAGGGGGACTGGAAAAAGCCCTTACTCCCCACCCATCCCTTTTTGTTGTTTGCACCGGTTCTGAGACGGCAAGCGGTCCGGCTGCCTGGAGCTGCATTCCTGGAAGCCACGGAACCCTCCATATGTATGACCTTTCTCAGAGCACTGCTGAGATTGGGTGTAAGATTTGGGCGTGGTCTTTGTAAAGATGGAAAAAGCCTTTTGTGAGCTGTTTTTTGTCCAGCTCTTTGTCCGTTGAGGAGTGGAAGAGGTCGCCCCCCTCGAACAGCAGATCTAGGATGCGCTCCTGGAAGTCCAGATTGAACTTCGTCGCCCGGAGCCAGGCCGTGTGCCTCATGTCCGTGGCAATGCAGATGGCACGGCCCAAGGTATCGATATGCGCCATGTGGATTCCCTGAGGTCCTGCACCACAGCCTTGGCCTCTGCTAGCCCCGCCTTAAAGCGTGATTAGCATTGGGAGGGGAGTACCGGGAGGAAGTCCACAATTTCCCGCCATAACCGTTGGTTGTCGGCAGCCAGCATGTCATCTGCGTTGGCCTGACGCAAGTGCAGGTAAGCGTTGGAGTAGATGATCTTGCTGTTAGCCTCCAAGATCTTCTCCTCCTTGCCTTACAGCGCCGCAGAGGAGGCGGCTGAGGACGAGACTTGGAGTAAAGTGGTGCTACAGAGGAGTGTGGCTGAGGATGGGTTGAGAGCAAGAGTGTGTGCCCCTCCATCTGCCTGTACTTGGCCTCCAGGCGTCGGTTGACCAGCTGGACAGAGTGGGGCTTGAGCCAACACTTCTTGGCCAGGGAGACTACATCAGTTTGCAGTGGAATCCCTGTGTTGGCAGAGGGGCGTCTAGTGAGGACTTCAGCCAGAACCCCCTCTGCCGGCTGTTCGACCTCGGGTTGAGGGAGGCCCAGGTACTCCGCCAGGCCAGCAAGACATTCATGGGAGGCCCTGGCTGAGGATGGCATGTCCGGATCCTCCTCCTCGTGCGTGTCCTGCCTATCTGGAGGATCTTGCGTAGGGGGAGGGGTAGATGGCGCCGGAGGCTGGGGTACAGAGACAGCAGCCAGAGGCTGAGGCGGAGGTTGCAGAAGTGGCTGTGGAGCCAGAGGCGGCGGCTGCACCGAGGTCAGCAAGCCCGATGGAGGAGTCTGTGGTGCCATTAGCATGGCGGGGAGGACTTCCCCGACTGCGTCCTTGATGATAGCCCCCCATCTGTGGAGACCTCATGAGGCTGAGGAATTTGTTGAAGAGCACCTCCTCGCTGGCCGAAGAGGTGGTAGGGGGCACCGATGGGGTAGCGGGGGACTGCTGGAGCCGCTGCATACCCAGTCCGTAGGGACGCATGGGAAAGTTGCCCTGCGCATATGAAGGGTAGACTGTAGGCCACGTACCTGGTTGCGACCAGTCCCACCTTGACACTCGTTCTTCGCCGAATTCGTGGAATGAAGTCGGATGGGTGTTCCTGTCTGGGGCAGTGGCCATTTTGTCGAGCTGCCTGCAACGTGTTGCCCAGCCCGCTGGGTCCGGCCTTGTCCAAGACTCTCATCAAATTAATAAATGCACTTAGCGTTGTTATACTGTTCGCCCAATTGATAAACGCAGAGCGTTGTTAACCAGGCCCAACACACGGCTCAGAGCCTCAGATGCTTAGAGGCGTTGCCATAGCGACCATGCACAGATGCAGGCAGTTCGCAAAAGATAACTACCTCAATGTGGAATCTCCCTCTTTGTGAACTGATGGGGGCTTTAATAGCTACTAATAGCAATTATGCAGTGCATCAAATAACCAATAGGCTAATAGTCAATAGGCTGAATGTGAGTTACGTGATCAAGAGAACGGACCAGAACCCTGTCCCGCTCCTAAAAAATGGGAGGAAATGAACAGAAATTAAACCATATTGGTGGACAGACACAAAGGAGCTGTGCCAGTTCCAATTGTCAATTTATTCTTGACAATGGGCAAGAGGGGAAGGGACCTACACAAAAGGCTCCTCCAAAGAGATAGCATGGATATACATGCTAGATTCATTGAGTCCACGGGGAATGAATTGTGACTATGATCTGATGTGTTTTGTATGAATTGCTAGTGTCAGTACAGTGCCAAGAGTAAGCAGGTTTGATCTCCCATGAGTGCATTATCAATCACCAACACTAGGTACAACCCCCAATGTTGACATGACATAGATGGATGGAGACCACCGTGGGTGGAATGCCCCTTTTTATTGTTCAAAACCTTTATTGTTCAGAACCTTTACTGTTCAGGGCCATGATCTAACATATGTCAAATTTTGGAGCAATTCGATTCATGTATGCCTTTGTATGTATTTACTAGTGGAGATCTCTTTGTGATGTCTCCAGACTTGGGCTGAGTCACGGAAGAATGTGAGCTGACTTACACTCAGACAGGTAGCCGGGTCGACTTGGGTATTGGTTTTCTGTCTATGTTACCCTTATAGTCTTTAACTTTGACATTTAAAATTGAACAGTATAAGAACGCAAAGTGTATTTCTTAATTTGATGATTAGCACATATGCTATTAAGCTAGCCACAAGGGAGTTCCCACACCTAGATGGCTACTGTTCGCGACACGCATGTATCTGCGCATGTCCGCTATGACAACCGTCAAACACCCAGGGAGGAAGTGCGTTCGTCTTCCAGTCGGCTGTTTTTCACTATGGAGGAATCTAATTGATGCAAGGCAGGCACAGATTTTATATATAAGGCGGGGAAGTTTACCTTTTATGATCTAAAATGAGGGAGAGCCCTCATGTTACCACTGATAAAACATGGTTATGAAGGGAGGGGCCCAAGTCTTCAACAAAGAGGTATCACTCTTCTGGCGAGCGCAGGTCATGCTGGCTATTAGATTAGCTTAAGGCACTCTGTTAAGAATATATGGAGAATGAGAATTGGTTTAAGACCCACGGCCGATATTGATGTATACCTGTTCCTTATCCCTGCGAGGGACATGGCATGGACATATAAATCCCGCTGCTCCCATAGAGGGTATAAATCATGATACCCAAAACAGTTTTAACCTTCTTGAGTCCAGAATAAATGTAGCGTGTTGCTTCCAGGTTTACTTTATTTCAGAGGCACATGACATAACTATGTGCAACAACTGTGTCGACTAAAAGGTCTCCCCAGATTTGTGAAAATGTCAGAAGCTGGGCGAGTAGGGTATTTCAATAACAGGCGATTACCACTACAATATCCAAATTACATGGACATCACGTTTATTTTGCAATTCTGTTTTACTATACAGGATGTAAACTCTGCAAAGCTGCACCATATGCGTTTTGAGGTTAGTTTTTTATGGAACTTGATGTGAACAATGATACTGTTTTAAGTGTACGGATTGTATGGTATTAGTGTGACGTAAAAGGTTTTTTGGAATTTTTGTAATTTTAGAAAATGTGTTTTATAAATTGTTACAATGATATGTGATGTAGATATAATTAAAATCGTGATATATAAATGGTGTGTTGACTTAGTACCTATTTGTTATAAGTACTAGGTAGGTCTGGCTTGGGGGACACCCGAAGGGGTAACCAGTGACGTGAATTGATCTTTTGTTGAAGGATTGTCCGCCATTTTTGTGTGAGGGGCCTGGTCATCACGTTGTTAAATTGGCTCCATGTCTCTATATGGTGGTTGTTTATGTGCGGGGAATCCCGTGAGACATGATGAGTAGGGTTCATTACAATTAAGATGAAAAACACGAATAACAGTAAGGAGAACGGTGGTAACTGAGTGGATAGATTTGAGACTAATCCTTGTTTTAAGTCATTGCGAGCGGGTTGATGAGAATTGATCCAGAGGATTTACTTGCATAATGGCGGCAGATAAAACAAAAAGCTACGATGCGAAATATGTGGAAGAATTATTGGCACAAGCATCTTTTTTCTCTGAGGAAGGCGAAGGACCATTATCGGTTAATCTGAGCAATTGGGATGAGTTAGTACAAATCAAAAAGAGGCTAATACGCACGAAACTACATGGATCTATCATGATCGAGTGTCTAAGGTCAGGCACCCTGCCCACCGGTTTAATTGTACGGAATGAACCACGTCTATTTTTGGATAACAAGGAATTCATCATACAATGGAACTATATAGCTAATAAATGTGGCAGGGATTGGGTGATCCTGATAATCGACACAGCGAGAGAAATGACATTAAAAATTACAGGAGACCTGGATACAATGGGAGAAGCCATCAAAAAATTGGTACCATTAGATACATACAAAAAATGGCTAGAAGAGATAACTCGCGAAATGATGGATTTTAAAAGTTTTTGTACTAAGGACAGAATTGCACGAATGAAGAAGGACTTTATACATTTCTCACATGAAAATGCTTTTCCATACACAAAAGATGGGTATATACCTCCTGGAATACAACAACAACAAGGTAGATTTGGACAACAAAAACAAAATAGGAAAGGGTACACGTCGTATAGCTCGGGTAGTTCAAATGACGGGAGCTTTCAAAGTGGACAAGGCCAAAGACCCTATAGGAATAGGGGCAGACAACAGAGAGGGAACTATCGTAACAGGCGTGCACAGAGGAGAAGAGGTATGAACAATCAATATTTTTCAGGCCCACCACCACAACAACAATCCTCCACATCCACGGTCTCTTTTTTGGACGAGCGAGAGGAAGTGAACCAATGGGAATCAGAAGAACACAGAACTCGGAGCAATCATCCTTATTAGTTAATCTATCTTGTTATAGTCCGAGTGTTGTCGAGAGTAAAGTTTTGAACCACGGGTTGGGTTTTGTTCCCACCACGCATTACAACAAATTTCAGACGAGGATAGAGATAGAACAGTTGCTCCGGAAGATCCACCTGAAACAGTATTTTATGGATAAAGAGTTCGATAAAACTGTGAATGAGAGTGGATTAAAGAAAAAATCAAATTTTGATCCCCCAGTAGCGAGTTACACCCCAGAGGCCATAGTATTTGCTAAAAGAGTATGGCACGACCTTAGCTGTCTGGAGAAAGAACATATTCCTTACAAATTTCAAAATTTAAGCAATGTTGAGAAGAGCGCTATAACATCTTTGGCTAAGAATCAAAGCATTATTATACGCAAAGGAGGGGCAGTGGTTATTCAGGATAGGGAAGCCTACATTGTTGAATGTAAGCGACAGCTTAGTGACAGTTCTTACTATCGCAGATTAACAGAGGACCCTACTGAAAAACTATCCCTCCTCATTAGAGAAAAAGTTGATAAAGCTTTTTCGAGAGAATGGATCTGTAAGCAGGAACATAGTGCCCAGACCTACGCTTCCAAAGTTTTATACTTTGCCTAAAATCCATAAATCTTTGCTCGATCCACCAGGCCGTCCAATAGTCTCCGGAACAGGGTCATTGTTGGAACCACTTGCAAAATTTGCTGACAAATTTTTGAAACCGTTTGTCCTAAATATGATTTCATACCTACAAGACACCACGGATGTTATAAACAGTGTTGAACACATGACTTTTGATCCTAAAGTCCAATTGTTAGTTAGGTTAGATGTAGTGGCTTTATATACGTGTATTCCCCAACAAGACACACTTGAAGTATTGGAGAATGTATTACTTACTAAGAGAAGTTCAGGGGCCACACCCAACACTTTTATTCTGTGGTGTGCAGAAATGGCTCTAACAGAAAATGATTTCATGTTTAACAATGAATTATACCATCAGATACATGGCACGGCCATGGGCTCCCCAGTGGCACCCACGGCAGCTAACCTTTATGTTGAGAATTTTGAAATAGAACATATTTATCAAACCACCAATCCCTACTTTTCGAAAATTTCCTTATGGCGGAGATTTATCGATGACATCTTGATAATATGGGTTGGTACGGTGAGTTCTTTTGTGGAGTTTTTTGAATGGATCAACCAACTGAATCGACATTTAAAGTTTACCTATACCCAGAGTTCAGAGAAAATTGATTTCTTAGATATAACGATCTGGGTTGATAAAATACAGAACAAATTGCAAGTAAAACCATTTCACAAGACAACAGATAAGAATGCCCTGTTAAGTTTTAATAGCTTCCACCCAAGACATACGCGAGAAAATTTACCATTTGGACAGTTCATTCGGTTGAAAAGGAACAGCACGCTGAATTCCACTTTTCATGTAGAAGCTGAACAACTGAAATTGAAACTGATGAATAGGGATTACCCCAAAAAAATTGTCAAAAGAGCATACAAAAGATCAATTAATAATCATTGTGAAGCTCTATTAGAATATCGTCCCAAACATCAAAATAGAAATATTGTGTTTGTGAGTACCTATAACGAAAGAACGAATGAAGTCATCAAAATCATCAAAAAGAATTGGCACGTACTCGCAGGGGGAGAAAGTCCTTTGGAAAGTCCACTATGTGCGTACAAGAGAGCACCTAATTTGAAAGAATTAATAACCAGAAATTATATTTCTCAAAGACCTAAAGAACAAATTAGTATCACACAATCATGGGGTCTACCTACATTAGTAGTGGTAAATGTGTTAATTGTAAATTCACTAGCAGAACAAGAGAGGTAGATTTGGGACTTCCTCAATTGTGGCATCAAACGACGTTCACCAATTGTAATTCAACTTATGTAATATATGCAGTATGGTGTCCATGCCATAAGATTTATATTGGCATGACTGAACGTAAAGTGACCATGCGTATAGGTGAACACAGGAGTTGCATTCCCAACCACAACACATTAGCCCTAATGGTAAACCATTTCTCGATTATGAGTCACGATGCAGATGAATTGAAATGGACAGTCTTGTGGAAATTAAACAGAACAAGCAACCCTGATGCAGATGTAAGGAAATTACAGTATAAGGAACAATGGTTGATTGTTCTTACAGATTCAGTTACTGAATCAATGAATTTGATAATTGGAAACACTGATTGAGTTTCCCGGACCCATTCAACACTGTGACTCTTGGATGTGTCAGTATGCGTTGTGATAGCAACTCCAGACAACATCGTACACTGGGTTCTTTTCGTTTGCTGCTTTCTATGGTGTTTACTTTTACTGGCATACCTACCATGACATGTGGTATAATCTTACTAGTTATCTAGTTGGAAGCGGACCTTATAAAACTGTATTCCCGCAGTGAATCTACGCAGTGAGGTACTCGGAAGCTGAAGCTAGCAAGGCACAATAAAAGTGTTATTTAAGGAATAATTGGAGCAGGCAGTGGCGTATGGGACCACGTCATGTGACATTTAGCTCCGTGGATAAGACTATTAGTAATATGCATGAGTGCTGGAGTATACAGTGGCTGGACTTACCGTCTGGGAATTGGTTTGTAGATTAAGCCGCCCCTTGTAGCAATGGATGTATTAACATTTGTTGCAGGACACGGGGGAGTTGAAAGTACCTAGCGTTCTGGGCCAGACGTGGAACACGTGACGCATGAGACGTGAGAGTCTAGGGGTCACGTGATGGGTTGTAAGACACGTGACACTGATAGCATTCACGTGATTAGGTGGAACAAGGATATACGATGTTCCAGTAGCAACAACCGAGTATGCTACATTGAAGCAGGACAGCGACAGGATCGATACTGGCTACAGAGAGCGTAAGTCTACTTCATACCGCTCCGCTACGGGCAGGGCAGAAAGAGGCAGTAAGCGTGCTACTGACGCTTGGTCGTGGTCGATGATGTGTCTGAATTTTCGTCTGTGTACTTCGATCTTTAATTTTAGGGATTCCTATTGTGGCAAAACACAGGACGACAAAAGTGGAGCGTTATTGGTTCTACGTGGAAGTTTACTTCCGAATGTGGCAGCAAGTGCGCCGGTTTCAGGAACACAGGAGTCAGTTTCCAAGAGGAACAGTTCCTTATAGACATCAGGTAAAGACATTGTCTAGTTTTGTGCATATGGAGTAAATTAATTGTACACTTTATTATGTGCCCCACAGAGAGTGTTAGGAGCGACACTGTTACAGACGTTGACATATAGCGATGGATAATAATGATAAGTGACAGTAGTCAACTTACCAACATTGATATTATAATCTTAGGTGGTTGCACCATAGATAGATGGACAAACTGCGCTATCCTGGGTAACCTCTGGGTTAACACCAGGAAACATGAAGAAAAAACCATTCATATATGTTGACTGTTTTGGTAATAGGATGTAATTTTTGCTCAGGATATACACCGATCGAGCGTTCTGTTTTTTGTGTTTTTCAGGAATTGAGTAGTCCAACATAATTGTTGGGGCTCTTCCCTTAAGTAACCGTTGTCGAGTGCCTTTGTGGAAGCACGACGCGGTAAACCTTAGTTCAGTAAACTTAGTTACTGTCTAGGTTGACCAACAGAGAATGTTTTCATTACTGACTGTTGTTTCTGGTTATTTTTCCCTCACTTATTTGTGTCCCCAGGTCAAGAATCAGATATTGTAGTGTTAGTTATATTTTGTGAACATCATTTAGAGTGAAGAGTTTGACATGATTGAACCAACCAAAAATGAAGAGAGATGGTTGAAGGGTACAGATGGTCCCCCTGATGAAGTTCTTTAACATTGTGTTGAACGATATTGGTGAACGAAACATGTTGGGCAATTAATGGTATTGTGATGATACAGTATAATTAGTACACATTTAGTTGGATTTCACCCTTGGGTAGCACTGGGTGGGGTAGAACTGTATTGAATCAATGCTAGATGTTATGAGTGGTCTCCTTTAATAATAAGGAACCAGTTAGCTACCGACCATTGTGTGTCTAGAGGCAGAGTGTTCTCCTTCAAAATACTATACAGGATCTAGCTTTGTATAGGCAGGATGTCACAGGGTTAAGCACAACACAGGTTGTTTTATGTATGATAATGGTTTTTATGAGACATTTTTGTAAAAGGTTTTTTAGGAATTTTTGTAATTTTAGAAAATGTGTTTTATAAATTGTTACAATGATATGTGATGTAGATGTAATTCAAATCGTGATATATAAATGGTGTGTTGACTTAGTACCTATTTGTTACAAGTACTAGGTAGGTCTGGCTTGGGGGACACCCGAATGGGTAACCAGCGACGTGAATTGATCTTTTGTTGAAGGATTGTCCGCCATTTTTGTGTGAGGGGCTTGGTCATCACGTCGTTAAATTGGCTCCACGTCTCTATATGGTTGTTGTTTATTAGTGTGACGTATTCCTGATCACTGAATTTAAGATACTCTACCTGTTATATTATAGGTTTACAGATGAACTTGGTATTATTTGCTCATTGAATTGAAATGATATGGCATTTGTAACGCGCCTATACACAAGTTGGAACATGAAGCTCCAAGCCCTGATGGATATTAAATCCGAAACGCAACGGCAAACTTATGATTTAAACTGGCGTTGATTAGTTTTGACAAAATTGAATTTTGTGGAGATATAGCCAATCGTTGTGATCTCTGTTTAATGCTGAAGAGGATCGATTGTTAACTTCTCTGGATTTGAAAAAAGTTCTAAAGCCACAAATGAACTTGTAGCAATTGTGAAGCAATTATGAAGTTTGTAGCAATTTTTATTCTTATTTCTGAGTTTTATGTTGATTAAGGGCGCTTTAACCCAGTCAATAATACATTTTGGTTCACTTGGACAAAAAGTATTATGTATCTATGTTTTCTATGTCTGAGAAATATGGAAGCATCATTTTGTTAAACTACTGAATTTTATAGTAGGACATCTGCCCACACAGAGGGCAACTGGGTTACCTGTTTACAACAGGTTTGGTCGAATTAGTGACCTGGGGTGGACCTGTAGACCAGATGAGGCGGAGTGTTGCGGTCTTAATACCTTTACAGTTGATGGCAACGTCCAGCAAGCAAGGAAGACAAGCACAGCAGTAAAATGGGACGCTGGTTGTAAAATGGCCTTAGACGGTGCTATGAAGGATGACCAGCAGCCAATAAATCCCACACCTGGTCTTAAAAAGGGAGGAAAGTTAGTAACACCGCTTGAATCCTTGAGCAGGTAAATAAGTAACCTGCCTTTCAAGAAAATTCAGTCAGAACTGAGTGTTAACATGGATTTCCAAAATCAGCCCCGGTGGGGGGATTTCGTGAGGCCACTATTTGTGGTGAACCGGAAAGACACTCAAAGGTTAACCATAACCCAATCACGGTACAATAGCTGGGCAGTCCAGGCTTAGTCTCAGGAAAATTGTGAGAGTGGTCTAGGGCTATAATGAGTTCACACTGAGTAATACCAGTAATTCAAATTACACAGTAAGTATATAATATAGTTATTTATTAGGCCTTCACCTACACACTAAGCATATAAACATCACAGGTAAGTAATCACACAAACCTTATTAAACATTAATACACATTCACCATAGAAGAAAATAATTGCAAATGAATCAATTACCATTGCAATACAGGCGAGTAGTCGGAGGCAAGGAAAAATATGCAGAACTCTACTGAATCAATAATACAAGAACAGCTTCCCTCAATCGTAAGTGCACCCTATGATAGTTTGGCACCTTGTGCCCAAAAGTCACCAGTTCCAAAGTATAACTTCTTCAGGTAAGTTTATATAGAAAGAATGCAGTGGGCTGTGATGATGATTATATCAAGTTCTCAAAGTTAGATAATAGTTCAGTAAAGTTCAAGTAAAAACTCTACTCAGTCTAACACACTAGAATAGGCATAGGGAAGGATCCTTTACCGAGGTTCTACCATGTAAGGTAAGGACAGAGCGAGTTAGGGTCAGGACTTTATGCCTAAAATACCCTATGGCAGACAGGCGGAGAATGCAACAGGTATGTACACTTACCCACTGGTTTGGGATGTTCCGGATTCCACCTGTGTAGGTACCAGACTTTGTTCTAGGCGGCTTTTTCTGTTCATGTTGCCATGACAAGGATCGTCTAGACAGCAGAGTTATTTGGTTTCAAGGGATTTTAGTACTGAAACAAAGACAAAGGAAGGCTTCTGCGGGAGAGACTACCTCAGAACACCTCAGGGACATGAAAAGGACAAGATCCAACAAAGGTCATTATGGTCAGGGGGCGACAGGCAATCATACAGCTGTGAACACAGGAGCAGTCCCAGCACAGCTTCTGCTGGAGTGGGACTGCTGAAAACATAGGAGCAGGTGACTTTTGGCACAAGATGGAGATCGGTAAAGTTTCAAGGCTCTGCTCGGAATGGCGAAGGATGTAGCGAGGTAACCCAGGAGGGAGCCGACAGTCTACTGGTTGGTCCAAGGACACTTGCAAAGGCTCAGCAGGTACTCATCTGTGAGCAGAGGTTGAGACTGATGGTTCCCAAAGCTCCAGGAGTCGAAGCACAGACAAAGGCTGTCTTGGGATAAAAACAGAGGAGCAGTGCTTCATTGGGACAACACTGGAATCTATGGTCAGCTGCAAGAGGTGTCTTTGGGTCGTGAGATGATTGCTCTTCTTCATGGAAGGTTTGGCTCCAATGGTGGTCTGCTGAAAGTTTTCAGGAGCCCTCCTTTTATCCAAAATTCAGGCTGGTAGCAAGCTCCATTAATGACCCAGTAAGGACTATTTCATTCAAGAAGCCAGGAGTTGACTAGTCATGGACAACCACTGATCACCACATCCGCCCAGCTTCACACTTTCAGGCACCAGAAGATGTGGATTGGGACTAGGAAGTCTGAGACCATACCTCTGGCTTACACACACAAAGCCCCTTTGCCGGTGAAAGCCACCGCTTTCCCAGGGAAAGGGATTTCCATATAAATCATTTCCTGACTGGAGAAGGCAGGAAGGTGGCCCAGGAACAATATGACAAAACTACAAGCGAAAAATTTTGTAGCACAGACATTTTAGGGTGCTAGCCACCTTTAGTAGCTGTTCCCAGCAAATTAAAAATTGCATAAGTAAAAACATCAAACAGTAAAAATATCACTGCTGGCACTAGCTTGTCTTAGGCACATATAAAAAGTAACCAAAAAGCCATTATATCAAGTTATAAGGAAACAAAGTATCCTAATTGCACTTCACTATAAGGTGATGCATGCAATTGTAAAAATATAAGAATTAATTTAAAGAAATGGTCTTTCAATACTGACAGTTCTGGGGACTGCTCCGTTTACCTATACAAATTTGCAGAACACGCAAGTAGAAGGCTTTACTGACCTTTCAAAAAGTCAGGACAGTGTTCAAAACAAGCAAAACGAATGGGGGCAGCATATGAATCTATGGAGGGACAGGTGCAAAAAGAATATCTTTCCCAACAGCGAGCACAGGTCTCCCCTAACCCAGGCACACAGCCGTTCGCATAAGTCAGCAAACCAATCTCACTAGGTGGGCAAAAACAAAGGGTTAAGCAGAAAGTCAATCTGGTTCGCCCCTAAATCCGTCAATCACTGCAGACCACCCCCATGTGATGTGAAAGGGCCAGGAACTGGTATACACCAATTCAAAGTTCTACAGCTGGCGCATGACTGGTCTCAAAATATCCTATATCTGTACACAGAGCCCTTTCTTAAATAAAATTTTACAATTGGTTTAACACTACAAACCTTAGCACAATATACAACACAAAATACATTACAAAATGTAATTCATAAGAAAAAGAAAACATAATACATATATATTCTAATACATCCCCCTTAAAAACACAATACTCCAATAAATCTAATATAAACCAACATTTTCTTTAAATTCATTCCATATAAAATATGCAGCTGATACCACCACCAAAGGAATGGCCAAGAATATTTATGCCCAGAATTGATCCTACTGTATATGGTCAATATCATGTATAAACTTGTCATATAGCCTTTAATGTATTTATCTTTGAAAACTGGGCAGGTAGTAAGAACATGTCTAGATGTTTCTACACTCATCTTGCATAATCTACATTTCCTTAAGTCATATGTAATATTATTCCAAGACCTAGTATTTTCCATAGTACACAAAAAGTTAAAACAAAGTCACATTATAAAATTACATAGCTACCTATTATGTGTTCTGATAATATAGTTGAATGGTTAAGGGAAGGTGAATGACTGCCTGCCTAACATATGCTTGAATATTCTCAACAGGCCACAGCGATTGCAAATTCTCGCTTTATATTTAAATAACTGCAGTTGGTGCACCAAACTATCCTCAAGATCAATAACGTACTCAATATCTGCATGCAATCCCTCAATTACGTCAATAAACATTAGGAACATATTTTCTCCTTTTTTCAAACACAGATAATAGGGAGGATGAATCATCTTAGGCAAACAATATTTTCAAATAAAAAGAACTATGCGCTATTCTCCGAGTTAAAATAGAAGCAAGGTCTAGTTCACAATTTATGGCCTCAACTGGTATAGACTTTGATAACCCTAAACATGGGCACCATATCTTTCCTTCCAATTGACTAACCCAATGTACTTATTTCTCCAAAAATGCTTCTAATACACAGAGTATTGCAGGCACAATGCTTGTGTTTAATAATCCTTCCACGGCATAGTGTTCCCTAGAATGGCTTAAAGTGTTAATTATTGTAAATGAACTCAGTATTTTGGTACTACTAATTTCATCAAGAAATATCCTCTCAATTGGCTACCAATTAATACTCCGAAATATCGACATCCTTCCACCACTTCTATCGTTTATTTTTCCAATTTCCAAAAAAAGTGATTTTTCTTATGTCTACGAGTATCTACAATCTTAATTTTTGTTTTCTTTTCATTGGTTTTAAGATTGTATGACTCGAGAGAAATTAATGAATGCATTTATAATTCGCTGTAACCCTACCGCTGTTCTTTCAATCAGCACTGTATCACCAGCATATGTTACACAAGATAAAGGGCAAGTGCACAACCGTGTGGGTGGGGGTTAAACATTTTTAGGCTATCGGCAAAATCAGACACAAATTATAAAACAGTGATACACATCCTAGACGTAGACCCACGTTTGTTTTAGTTTGCGATGATAATAAACCTCCTAATACAAACCAATGCGTCATGGTATAATTGTTTGATCACGTCAAGAATATTCTGATTAAGTTCCCATTCACACAATTTATCCCATAATTTACTGCGACATACTGAATCGAGGCTCATGATAAAACAGATATACAATTTTAGTTCTTTAGACAATAGGGTGGATCTTTTTATTAAAATCCATATATTATGCAGAGTATCGAAAACTTTTCTAAAGCCCATCTGTTGCATCCCAAGTTGTTGTTTTGATTTCACCCATTCTTGTGAATAGTTCAAAATACATTAAGCAAAAATCTTGGCAATGGTATCCGATAAGGCCAGAAGGCGATAGGCGATAGTTATTCGGGTCATCAATTGGGCCCTTCTTGTGTATTGGGATTAGCACCAGGTTTTTCCAACCATTTGGTATATTGCCAGTTGTTAGAATGTCTTTAATCAATACCCGAAGTAGGTTGGCCCATAAAAATCGGACATCGTTTCATTACCACATTTGCCACACTATCTGGCCCAGCCGCTTTGGAGGGTTTTAATCTTTTAATGATAGTATGAATATCCGATATATTAAACCACTCCCACACATGGTTATTCATTTCACGTATATTCATGTATCCATGGTTCGGCTGATCCATATTATTCGAATCTCCCTCAACATAAAAAAGAGGATATATATTTAATCCATCTAGCTTCGGATATAGGATTAATTTCACTTTTGTCCTTACTAAGTATATCTTTGTGTGCCAGATGCCAACATTTTCGGTTACATTTGCATCGCAAAGCATTAAACACTATTTGCCACTGGGCACTTCTATCGGGTAGTTTATATAACTGTAACCAATTTCAAAATGCTAATAATACATGCTTTATAGCAAAGTAAAGATCCTACTTCCTAATTATCCTAATATAGGCAGCCATGATCTTTATCCTTGATGCAATCACTACATTATGGGTGCCAATTTCTGTATTTTGTAGTCATTTAGATAGTTATATGTATCCTGAATAATTGATACATTTCCTTTAATCAAATAATATTCCCCCAACATTTGATCCAAGATTTTGTAGGGCATTACTCAGATTAGCATCACGTTAAACCTATCGATGTTCGTAACAAATCAGAACAACCTATTCCCCTATATATTACACATCACATGCGTCTATATATATTTCCTTGTCTTCATACCGTCAAACTTTACAAGTACATTGTTGTACAGCATGATCGCTTAAAGGTGTAAATTAACAGTTATAATCCCCAAGAGCTCTCTAGATACAAATATATAATCAATTCTGGAGTAGGAAGACCCATTACTCCAGCTTCAACCATTCCGCACGTCTTTTCTGTTTTTGCAATTTAAGGCAAAAAGAGTATGACCTGCTAAAAGTTTACTCCAGGTTTCACTCATCTGCGTTCTTGCAACATTTTTACCTCCCGTCATTTTCCCCATCTTAACACATACAGCATTGAAATCGAACATCAAAATATAATGGAACTCATAGTGTTACATGCTCCATTCGACCAATATGGAACAAGTTACTTACCTGTAACTGTTGTTCTCCAGCATGGGTCTGGCATGGATTCACATGCTCATGAATATTCCCCGTCAGACTGGGAATCCTACGTAAAGAAAAAATCAGTATCAGTATCAGTTTCGTTTCTGATCTGTCTTTCTTAGTAGTAACCAATTACTGATCTCTGGGTCATACTGCCCCCAGCCAATGACTGCCCTCTCCCTAAGCCCCGCCTCTGGCAGCCATCCTCGGATTTGGTAGCACGCCAAGTGGCAGTATGACTAAGTGAAGAGCCGCAGAGGGGTAGGTGGGAGGGTTTGCATGTGAATCCATGCCAGACCCATGCTGGAGAACAACAGTTACAGGTAAGTAACTTGTTCCTTCTCCAGCATGGGGTCTGGCATGGATTCACATGCTCATGAATAAAAGAATACATAGCAGTATACACATGCACAACCACGAGAGGTGGCAACAGGCTCAACATTAAGCAATACAACAACTCAACATTAAGCATCTCTTACCTCCTCACCAGGCTCACCTCAAGCGAACAGGTTGCGCAGCACTGCTTGGCCGACACTGGAGTCCCGATCGACGCAGTAGAATCTTGTGAAGGTGTGCGTCGACCTCCACGTAGCAGCCCTGCAGATGTCCAGCACGGGCACACCAGACAGGAAACGCCGTGGTAGCAGCGATCGCTCTGGTCGAATGGGCTCTCGGCGGCCGGGCAGCGGTCGGTTTGCCAACCGGTGACAATGCATGATGCAGCCGGAGAGCCATCTGGCAATGGAAGTCTTCGAGAGAGCCTTCCCTTGATTCACAGACCTAAAGTTCACAAATAGTTGTGACGTCTTCCGAAAACTCTTTGTGCGGTCCACGTAGAACTTCAGCGCTCTAGCTACATCCAGCGAGTGCAAAGTCCTCTCGGCCGGCGTCGAAGGCGGCGGGAAGAAAACTGGTAACACCAAGGGCTCGTTGAGGTGGAAGTCCGACGGCACCTTGGGCATGAAGGAGGGGTGCGTCCTCAGCACCACCCTTGTGTCATGAAAAGTCAAGGAGGCTTGCAAGATAGGGCCTGAATCTCTCCCACTCGTCGTGCAGAGGTGATGGCCACGAGGAACGCTGTCTTCCATGACAGAAACTTCAAAGGCGCCAAATGCATACGCTCGAATGGGGCTCCCATGAGCCTGGTCAGCACCACATTAAGCTCCCACGCCGGGGCCTTCACCAGCGGGAATGATCGGAATAGTCCCTTCATAAATTCCTTTACCAGGCGATGAGACCACAAGGACGCCCGTCCCGTAGTCCTGGTATATCGGGAGATGGCAGCCAGATGTATTTTTATGGAGGCGTGAGCCAGTCCAGATTTGGCCAGCGATAGTAGGTATGGCAGCACCTGAGGGGCTGTAATCCGCAGAGGGTTAATCTTCTGTGCATGGCACCAGACAGAGAACCTCTTCCATTTATGACCTTAACACTTGAGAGTTGAGGACGCCCTGGCCTTTGCAAGAACCTCTCTACAATCAGCCGGAATATCGTACCCTCCAAACTCTAGTGCTGCAGGAGCCAGGCCTGCAAGTTCAGCGACTGTGGGTCGTGGTGTAGAATGGCGCCTCCTTCTCTGGGGAGAAGATCCGCTTCCGCCGGCAGCCTGACTGGCGGGGACGTTGACAAGTCCAGAAGGTCCGGGAACCAGACCTGCCTCGGCCACGCCGGTGCGACGAGGATCATCCTGCACCTGGACTTCTTGAGCTGGCTGATGAGGCGGAGCAGCAACAGCAATGGAGGGAACGCATGTAGAAACAGGCCGTCTCAAGGGAACGAGAAAGCATCGCCCATGCTCCTCGGCTGTGGGAACCTGCTGGCGAACCTCTGGCACTTGGAGTTCATTGCCGTCGTGAACAGGTTGATCTGGGGTTTGCCCCATCGTCGGAAGAGTCGATCCACTTGATCCTGGTGCAGTTCCCACTCGTGGCACGAGCGCAGCTCCCTGCTGAGTGAGTCGGCGATCGTGTTTTTTATTCCTGCCGGGTGGAAGGGAACCAGAAACATCCCCTGGCCGACGGCCCAGTGCCACAGATCCTGGGCCTACTTGGATAGGGCTGGGGATCTGGTGCCCCCCTGCTTCCGTATATAGAACATCGTGGTGGTGCTGTCGGTGAAGACCCTCACCACTTTGTCCTTGAGGGACGGGAGGAACGACTTAAGCACCCAGAACCCTGCATGGAGCTCCAAGATGTTGATGTAAAGAGAACTCTCCTCCGGGAGCCAAAGCCTCTTGCGTGGAGATCTCCGGTGTGGGCCCCCCAACCCTCCAGAGAGGCGTCCGTAGTCACCGTCTCCTGAAACGCCGGGGTTTGAAAGTCTGTGCCCGTCGTGAGGTGAGCCCGGGTGCCCCATCATAGGCTCGCCCGACGTAACTCCTCGTCGAGGGGGATCCTGTCCTCGAAGCAGCCCCTTGCCTGAAACCAGCGAGCGTCGAGGAACTCCTGCAGCGGACGCATCCAAAGTCTGCAAAGGATTACAAGGTAGATGCATGAGGACATCATCCCGAGAATGGACTTCATAGACCTCACCCTGGTCACGTCCGTGGCTAACAGGTGCTGTACCTTGCCCAGGATGGTCTTGGTCCTCTCCTCTGAAGGGGAGGCCAATTACTCCACTGTATTGAGTTTCGCCCCCAAAAACAGTGCTACTTGCGATGGAACCAGGTGGGATTTGGGGTAGTTGATGGAGAACCCCAGCTCCGTGAGCAACCGGACGGTCCTCACTGTATGATCGATGGCGAGTTCCCTTGACCTTGCCCTGATTAGCCAGTAGTCCAGGTAGGGGTAGACGTGGATCCCCTGCAGGCGCAGCCGCGCCGCCACTGGTGCCAGGCACTTGGTGAAAACCCTGGGTGCCGACTAATCCGAACGGTAGGGTTCTGAATTGGTAGTGGCGTCGTTGAACCACGAACCTGAGGAACTTCCTGTGCCTTTTTAGAATGGGGATGTGGAAGTAAGCATCCTCCAGGTCCAACAACGATAGAAAGTCGCCTTCCTCCAGCTGTCCCAGCACGTGCTGGAGGGTGACCATCCTGAATTTCTGCGCTTTGATGTATTTGTTTAACCGACTGAGGTCTAGGATGGGACGCCAACTGCCTGTCTTCTTTCTGACGAGGAAGTACCTTGAGTACACTCTGAAGCCCCGGAGCCTCCTGGGGACGAGCTCGATGGCACCTTTCTTGAGCATCGCCTTTACTTCCAAACAGCAGTTGAGGGACGCGATTCTCCTTCCTGGCCACGGGAGGAATGAGAGGGCACTTCTTTTGGAATTCCAGCGAGTGCCTGTTGGTCAGGGTGTCCAGCACCCAATGTTCGGTGGAGATGGACTCCCACACGCTGACTAACTTCGTCAGCCGGCCTCCCACCGGGGTGCTTCGGTGGGCACTGACGGCACGGCCGGGTCAGTCTTGTTTGGAGGAGGCCTTGCCGCCTTGGCCTCCTTGATGACGACAGCGGGATCCCCCTTGCTTGCCGCGACCTCTGTAGGCCTGCAGGGAAGAGGAGCGGGCCGTCCGGGGGAAAGCGGAGGAGCCACCGCTGGATCCTTTGGCGGCCCCCTGTCTGCCTCCGGGGCTCCTAAAGGGCCGTCGCTGCTGAAGCACCCCAAGGGCCCGGGCCGTCTCCGAGTCGGTCTTGATGGCCTGTAGAGACTCATCCACCGCCTTACCAAAGAGGTTGTTGCCGTCAAACGGCATGTCCAACACTCTGGTCTGGACGTCCTGGTGAAAGTCTGTCGCCTTGAGCCATCCCCGTCGTCGGAGGCAAACTCCGTTGCCCAGTTGGCGAAATCCGGTATCGGCGATGTCCGTCACCACCGTTATGGCGTGATCCGACGCCACCTCGCCCTCCTGCAGAATTTCTAGGGCCTCCGCCCTTTTGTCATCAGGCAGGAAATCTAGCAGGGGAGCTATCTTGAACCAGAGCTCCCTGTCGTAGTGGGCCACTATCGCTAAGGCATTGGCTGTCTTAATCGTCGTCGCCGCCGACGAGATGACTCGTCGTCCCATAGAGTCCAACTTCTTGCCCTCGCTGTCCGGCGGGGAAGTGGAAGCCGCCATGCCCGCTGCCTTCTTCTTAGCCAATGCCGAGACGACAGAGCCCTGTGTGGGCTGGGCCCTGAGGCACAAGGGGGAGGCATCAGGGACTCAGTACTTCTTCTCGTACCTGTCCCTCTTGGCGGGTGTCGTGGCAGGGTTCTTGAGGACAGCAAGCCCCTCGTCCCAGATGTCGAGTAAAGGCACTGCGAGGACCGACTTCCTCTTAGCCTCTCGTCATTGGTACAGAAAGCCCTCCTTTTTCTGTTCTTCAGGGCAGAGCTGGAAGAGCTCGGATGCCCTGGTTATCATGGCGTGGAAAGAGCCAACCTTGTTGGCTGGGGACGCCCGCGGGGGATGGGGGGGGGTGACTACGGGATGTCTGCTGTGTCATCGCCCGTCCCCGTATCCTCTCCCGGCGAGGGGGATGAGGGGTCCACCGGTCTCGCAGGCACGAAGGGCGGAGCGGGGTGGACTCTTCTCTGCTTGTTCGGAGGGCTTCCCGACGGGCCTGGTTCTGGCTCCTCCATCGGGGTGCGTGGTAATCTCGTCCTTATCTCCGTACATAAGGATTGGATTGCCAACAAAATGGCCACCGAGCTATCCTGGGGCTCGGGCAATGGCTGCGACAGACGGGATGGCCGCTCCATTGGGCCCTGTTCATCGTCGCTATCTTCGATCACGTCAGCAGGGACCGTCCCCTGGGATCGAACCTTCTCGAACCTCTCGTTGAGGTTTCTGAACCTCTCGTTGAGGCCTATGGACCTTTCGTTGAGGCCCTTCTCGGTCTCCACCAGTTCCTCCTCAGAGGCCGATTCCGAGTCTGTAATGGCCACCGCCCCCCCCCCCCCTTTTTCAGCTGGGGGCTTCACGGGGTTCTTAGCGATGGGCTGGAAAGAGGATTCCCTCCGCGGCGGCAGGGATACTCTGGGCCCAGAGGCCGTTTCCATTGGCGTAGTCTCAGCCGGCTCCGCCAGGGTCGCAGCGACCACTTCGGTAGAGGCCTTAGCCGGGTGGATCAGAGCCCTTAGGTACGTCCTGGGCCTTTGCCTTGGGGGGAGGGTCAGTGCCTCGCTCCCCCTTCGAGATCGACCAGGTCCGCTCCAGCAGCCTACCCGGGTTCTCGGACTTCCTCTTCCCCGAACCAGAGCGCTGGCTCGTGGTCGAACGTGCGGGGGAAGTAGCGCCCTGCTTGGCAACCGAAGAGCCCGACCTTTCGGCGCTCCCAGAGCCTGCGGACTCGCGGTGCTTGGCCATCTGTTCGGCCCCTGTCGCCGGGGCGCCCTCAAAGGACTTAGAAGCCCGCTCAGACTTCTTCATCGCCTTCTCACTTGCTGTGCCCTTCTCCAGCCAGGTGGTGAGGCGGGAACGACGATCTTGTTTGGTCCGTTCCGAAAGGTTCTTGCAGAACGCACAGTCCTTCTCCACGTGCATCTTGTCCCCATGGAGGCAGTAGAGGCATCGCGAATGCTCGTCCTCCTTAAAAACGTTATATAATCCGCATCCAGGGCAGTTCCTGAACAGCTTGGATCCGGGCGTCGAGCTCCCCTTGTCCTGGGCCATGTCTGTTGAGGTAGGCCGCAGATCTTCCGGAATCCTCCAAGAAGTGTAAACTCGACGAAAGAATTCCGAAACTGGTCCCTGTAATCGGAAGTATAAACGGTGGAGCTTGAGGCTCGATTAAACCGAAAAAATGAGAAATTCTCCCGAAAAACGTGAAAACGCAGTAAAAAACTCGAGAGCTAAACACGAGGACTCCCAACACTTGAGCGTGCGGTAAAAATCTGAGGATGGCTGCCAGAGGCGGGGCTTAGGGAGAGAGCAGTCATTGGCTGGGGGCAGTATGACCCAGAGATAAGTGATTGGTTACTACTAAGAAAGACAGATCAGAAACAAAACTGATACTGATTTTTTTCTTGACCGAGGATTCCCAGCCTGACGACGGGGAATATTCATGAGCATGTGAATCCATGCCAGACCCCATGCTGGAGAAATCAACATATTCCCTAATGGGTTGGTCTAAAATTCCCATTGGAGAAGCATACAAATTCAGCAGTAGAATATTTTGCATTGGCATCACATTGGTGGATACACAACACCGCAGCACACGCATAAGGATAATATTTCACAGGCAAGAAGTCTTCCAGTGAATACCACGATTTAGCCCCGAATAGAAGTCCTTCAAAGGGATTTTCCTGCAGCTTTTATTTTTTTTTACAACCTAATCATTGAATCATTGTATGTCCATCAATGGCAACATGTTTCAATAACCATGTCTCCTGACGTGCAAAGAGGTTGGATTCCAGCAAAACATCAGTACCACTTTTAAATCTTCATAAAGGAGTTGAAGCCTCTAGTATTCCAAGATATAATCATAACACAAGTAGGCGTCAGGTTTTCCTCTTCAGATTTGAACAGATTGATTGTCTTCATTTTCCATACAGAAAAGAGGTTGGCAGCTTTTAGATTGAGTTCCTATTGGTTGATTAAAATTACTTCAGGACAGACTTCAAAAAGTAAATGAAACGCTCTATCTTATTTGTATTGGCATCCTTTGCAACTGACAGTTCTTTAACTTAAGTCAGTATTTTCTTTTTTAAACTCTATTTACATTTCAACTTCAAAACCCAGCTCCATAAATGCATGATAGAAGGAGTAAACCTGCTCAGATATACGAAAAGTGAATGGAAATAAACCTTCACCCAATTATCCATACTAGCCAGCATAGGGATCTCAACAAGCTCAATATCCCGTATTGAAATTCCACCCAAGTCTGGGATACAATGAGACGGTTTCAACATTTTGCCTTTTTAAAAACAGGCTTTCATGTGTGGCAAAAATATCCAATATTTTTAACACTTTGCTGTGTTGAATATTTATACCTTCTTTACCTCCTTTTACTACATTTGTGTACTGTTTGGGCAATTTCAAATCGAGGTGTTTTAACAAATGTACAAACAATTTTCAACCCAAGTATTTCTACTGCACCTGTTATCTCCTCCTTTTCCGCTACTAGGCCACCTGGTGGAGCTTGTGCTCATTCTCCTTTTATCCTCCATCCTATCTCTACGCCACCCCTATGGCACTCCCTATCTCGCATATCTAACAGTTTTACTATCACCTATCCTCCTCCTCTCACGAAGTCGAAGAAAAAAGTTTATATATATATATATATATTTTTTTTTTTTAAAGAGCACCTGAACACACACTGGTCTACCCATTGCAGGCAGGCACCTACGTCAGATAGACTGTCACTGATATACTCTTTTCTGTCCCCTCTCCAGATCTCTGGACCCCTCATCTTATCTTTACTCGCTCTCCTTACCTATCCTCACCCATTAATGGTGGCACTAGATGGGAAGTACTCTTGGTGGGCTTCTCATCATCCAGGTGTGTCAATGTTTATCACAATGGGATTTTCATGGCGCAAAGTCCTCAACCCAACCTCCTCCTTGACCGGCGCCTGCCATCCCTCATCAACTTCCTTTGTGCGCCTGCTACTCCTTCCTTCCTCCTCGCTCCCTGTTCTTCTCCCTCCTCATCTACCAAGCCCCTGAACCCCGCCTTGGAAAACCTTCAAAGGCAGGGACCTGCTTCATCCAGCCATGCTCAATGCCCGCTCTGCTATAAAACACTTAGCAGACATCTGCCTCCTTCTTGAAGACATAGACCTTGATATCCTCGCTCTTACTGAGACGTGGTTCAATGCCAGCTCAGTCACTGCTTTTGCCTCCCTTCTCCCTGATGGCCACAGGATCATCTCTAAGCCCAGCCATAAGCATTCTGGTGGTGCGGTGGCCCTGATCTTCTCCGATTGTATCCCTTCCACCTTCATACCCACCCCGCCATACTCTTCCTTTGAGAGCCTGGTCTGCAAGCTGGTCATCTCTCCTACTTCCTCCATGACCACTGTCACCATCTATAAGCCATCTGGCTCTATCACCCTGTTCCTCGCCAAATGGGCTGATTTATCCTCCTCCGTCCCAAGATCTTCCTCTAAACTCCTCCTACTGGGAGACCAACATTGACCTTGACCCCGCAAGTATGGCGTCCACTCTCTTCCAAGACCTCTGCACCTTGCTCTCCCTCTCCATTCTCCCCGCTGGCCCTAACCACTGGGCTGGACACACTCTTGATGCCTTTATCCACACAGATCTTTCACTCTCCACCCCACACTCCTGGTCAGACCTCTCCCATCTCTCCCTGGGCCCTCAACTCTCTGACCGCACTTCCCACAACTCTGCCAACCTCTTTCAAGGACAACCACCCGATTAAACGAGTGTCAATTGCTGCCTTTGCATCCACCTTCATCCAACCCTCTCCTCCCACTGCATACTCTGACTCTGCTCTCAGCAACCTCCATATTGCCATCTCTAACACTCAACATTCTTGCCCCAGTCATGAGGATCTGCCTGAAACACGCCAGCAAGCGCAACACTTGGTAAGACTCCAATCTAGCAGACCTGAAGAGCAAATGCAGAGCTGCAGAACGAAAGTGGCAGACCACAGGCTCATCCTCTGACAAACTGGCCTGTCGGCTTCTCCAAAGGCAAGACTGTCTCACCATTCGTTCTAAGAAGAGGGTCCACATCCAGGCCCATGTCTCTGGAGCATCCAACAACACAGCTGAACTCTTTAAAATCTGCAAGGAACTAGCCGATCCTTCTGCAGTCTCCACATTGCCTCTTCCCTCTCAGGCCCTCTGCACTGCACTGGCCACCCACTTTGGTGCAAAAACTAAGGACATCCTGAGCACACCATCTTCCTCCCCTTCTCCCCCCCACCTCCTCCCATCCTCATGGCCTTCAAACCTACCTCAGCCTTTCTACTCTCCTTCTCCATTACATCGGACAAGGTCACTAGGGTTGTCTGCTTTATGAAGGTCTCCTCCAAACAGCTCTCCCCCTGTTCTTCCAGAACTATTAAGGACAACATGGGCTCCCTTGCCCCGGCACTTATTGATTTCTGCAATCACTCTCTTGCTACTTGTTTTTTCCCCTTTTCCCTCGAGCACTCTTGTGTTCCCCCCTCCTGAAAAAGCCTTCCGCCGATCCCTTCTGTCCGGCCAACTACCGACCCCATCTCTATCACTCCCTTCCTTGGGAAACTCTTAGAGAAGCTGGTCTTGCCCCCAACTGGCTCAGCACACTGAGCTTGTCGGTTGCCTACATGATCAATCTTTATTCCGAGCATCCAGAAGCACGGAAACTGTTCTTCTGAACACCCGTGAAGAACTGTTCACATCTCTTGATACCAACTCTCCCACTGTTCTCATTCTACTTGATCTTTCATCTGCATTTGCTATGGTCAACCACTCCATACTCATAAAATGACTCCATGATAACCCTTGGTATCTCGGAGCGGGCACTGGACTGGCTGACCACCTTCCTGACTGACCTTCTCCCAGGTCATCCTGGGCTCTTTCTCCTCCCCTACCTCTATTTCCACCTGTGCCATTCCACAAGGCTCTAACCTCTCACCCAGGCTCTTTAACGTCTATCTCGCTGCGCTTGCTCACCTTATCTCCACTTTCTCCTCTTACTTCCAGTGTTATGCAGATGACACCGAATTCTTCTTCAAACTTTCCTCTGATGCTCTCCCTACATCCTCTACCATTCCCGACTGCCTATTTGCTACACAGTCCTGGTGTGCCTCCAATGATCTCTGCCTCAATGCCAGCAAGACTGAGATCCTTCCTATTGGGACTCCCACTCCCTCTGTCCTTCCTTCACTCTGGCCACCCTCTATGGGCTCTACCCCTTCTCCTGCATCTGAAGAAACCTTGTAATCATCTTCGACTCCTCTCTGACCTTCCTCCCTCACATCTTGGACCTTTCCAAGAAGGCCTATTTTCAACTCCAACTCCTCAGAGGTATCCCTCCTTTCCTCACCTTTCCCCAGAAGCTCAATGTCTCTAGAGCCCTGGTACTCCGTAGGTTGGACCACTGCAACATCATCTTCCTTAATCTACCCTCTTTCTCTCTCCTCCCCCTCCAGCTTGTCCAGAATCGGGCTGCAAGACTTATCCTTGGCCTCAAGCCCAGGGACTCTCTCTACAGCCCTAAAATCCCTCCACTGGCTCCCGGTTGTTGCAAGGATCACATTCAAATCCCTCTGCATCATCCATAAGGCTGTCCTGGGTTGTGGACCTATCCATCTACAACTTGCTCTCATCAAATACTCTCCTTCCAGATCTCTACGCACCTCCAGCTCCAACTTTCTGCTTGTCAGGCGCTTTTCCAAGCAGCAGGCTGGTGGCAGAGAGAACCATCTCCTCTGCTGGCTCCATCCTCTGGAACAGCCTCCACCTTCCTTTTCATCTTGAGCCGGATCGCCTCGAATTGCGGAAGCTTCTCAAGACTTTCCTCTTCACCTCCTCCTTCCACCTCTTACTCCCGTGCTAAAACCACACAGTCGCTGGGATTTGTGGCCTGGGACTGTATGTGTCCTCCCGGGTCCTGGCCTTCCCAGGTGATCACTGTACCAAGCGATCTCTGCCAGGCGTCTTACTGATGCACACAACCTACTCCTTGGCTCTTCCCTCTGTGGAACTCCCAGCAATTACCCCCTTCCCTGTCCCTCCCTCTCAACTTGCACATTCATAATGCTCACAAGGCTCAGTGGGACCGCCTCTTTCCTTGTAATCTGTTTATTCCATTTGCCTTTGTTCCCATGTTCCCTTCCCTTTGCCCTGTGGGCGCTTTGAAACACAATTTCTTGATGTATAAGCGCCTTCAAAATGCACAATAAACAAATGTAAAGCTGTTTGAGTATTATAACTAATAAAATGCCTGCTTAGATTATCTTTTTCCTCCAGATTCCAATCCACACTTGTAGGGTTCATACAATTTCCCCCCACTATTTTACCTCTAATAGCTTTGATATCAAGTGTAGGGGGTCTACTAATGATATTGATACCTTACCTAATATTCCCCTCCCATAAACCCAATTACGGTTCATTTAATTGCTGAGGGGTTTCCCTTCAATAAATCAATGCGGCTTGAGGTTAAAACTGCTGGGTTACTCCCTTCCCCAGGGTCAAGTTTATCCTCATCTAAAGATTAAACAATAGCCAACTCTAGAACATCCTCAGCTACCGAAATCATCTCTGATCTCCTGATCCACGTATCAAGCCGTACAGTTGATTCTGCTTCTTTATCATTATTAGATTTAGACTTATTTTAACAAATGCATTTCAACTCAGGTTTTTCAACCACTAATACATTGTCAATTTCTTTGGGAATAGTCCTCACTATTCTGATTAACCAATTGGATGTCACTGTCATTTTAGAGAAAGATTGTATCCTTTTTTCCTGATTCCTTCTTGTATTCCTTCTGCAAATACCATATCCCGAATTCATAATATTGTCATCTTCTATCTTCGAACCAATAATTAGAGGTCTAGCAGAAAGCGATTTACTCATCGTCGCTATATTAGCTTCAGACGTCCCAGTAATATTAACCTTTGACATATAAGCAGATACTAAATCAGTATTCACATTAGTGATGATTTTTTTTTTTTTTTAGAGTACATAGATCTAACAGTTGGGCCTTTAACATTCTTAACCACTTTCCAAATCCTTATAATTGGGCTCTATAGATGGAAAAGCATTATTCGCAAAAACATCCAAGATTTGACCAACTACATTACATAATTCTTTCTGCTTATTGGCCATGTTCTTACACAAAGTGAATAACGCTTTCACAAAAATGAATGCTTCATTTTTCAATCACTACTGTTGTTGGTTTCAGAGCTAGGAGAGGAATTGCATTTTTCAACCGTATCAAGGCGATTACTTTACCCACTCATTCTCCCTGGACTCCATTCCCCAGCTGTCCTCATCCTACTTGATCTCTCCTCCGCCTTGGAAACTGTCAACCATTCCATCCTCATACAAAGGCTCCACGATACCCTTGGTATCTCGGAACGCACACTGGAATGGCTGACCTCTTTCCTAAAGGACTGCTCTTTCCAAGTCATTTGGGCACCTTCTCTCCTACTTCCTTCTCCACCTGTGGTGTCACCCGGGGATCTATCCTCTCCCCATGGCTCTTTAATGTCTACCTTGCTCAGCTGGTACTCATCTCCTTCTTCTCCCCCAACTTGCAGTGTTATGCAGACGACAACTCTTTCAGATTTCCTGCTGACGCACCTTCCTTCATCTCTGACTGCCTATCTGCCATCCAGGCCTGGTGCACTTCCAACGGTCTCTGCCTCAATGCCAGCAAAACTGTGTTCCTACCGATTGGGACCCTTGCTCCCTCTTCCTTCCCTCCCACATTGGGCTCTCTCCCGCTCCTCCTTCTGAAGCCATAAATCTTGGGAGTCCTCCGACTCCTCTGTCCTTCCTTCCTCCCTCACACCCAGGACATTGCCAAGAAGTCCCACTTTCAGCTCTTCCTTCTGAAAGGAATTCTCACTTTTCCCCAGAAGCTCAATGTCTCCTGATCCCTGGTCCTCTCTAGGCTGGACTATTGCAACAGCCTCCTCCTCAATCTGCCTTCTTCCACTCTATGACCCCTTCAGCTAATCCAGAAGAGCACTGAGACTTATCCTTGGCCTTAAGCGAGGGACTGCATCTCTCCTGTCCCAAAAAGTCTCCAATGGCTTTCGGTTGCTGCACTGATCAAATTCAAATCCCCCTGCATCATCCACAAGGCCGTCTGGGGCTAGGGTGAACACTATCTTCAACTCTCTCTTACAAAATACTCTCCTTCTAGACATCTACGTTCCTCTGGCGCCAACTCCCTGTGTGTAAAGCGTTTTGCTAAACAGAGAGTAGGAGTTTGTTCGCTTTCCTCAGCTGGATCCCTCCTATGCAACAGCCCCCCCCTCCCCCTTCTCTTGAGCAAGACCGTTGTAAGTTCCAAAAGCACCTCAAGACTCATCTTTTCCTCCTCCTTCCCTCCTATGCTAATCTCACAGTTGCAGCAATTGCAGTCTTGGACCCTTATGCATCCTCGGGCTCCCAACCACTCGCATCCAATCTCTCCAGCTTCTGTCTACCCTCAGCACTTGCCGCGGCACACCGTCCGTACTAGAGAATCACACTTTTCCACCCAACGTGGCTCCTGCCATCATAGCACTTACCATACCTTACATTTCATCTGTGGCTCTTCCTCAAGCACAGACACCCCAGCACCTACCCCCACTGCCCTGTTCCTTGCTGCACTTGCACATTCTGAATACTCAGAAGGCTTAGTGGCTTTGGCCGTCCCTCCCCCCACTATTTTTTGTCTATTTTAATTGTTCTGGAATCCCATGTTCCCTCCCTGTTGCCCTGTGAGCACTTTGAAACAGAATGTATTTGCTGTGTAAGCACCTAACAAGCAAACAATAAACTAAACTAATATATCTAACAATAGTTGTAAGATTTGGGTAACAAGATATGTCATAACCAATAACATTACTCTGTGTCACAGTATGAAACCCTGGGCCCTCCTGACTATTTCTCATTATATGCATGCAATAGCTTTTTATTGAAACAAGGGAAGAGCTGAAAAGTCCTCTTTTTTTAGGGGGCTGTGTGGCAGAGGACTACTGTGAACATACATAAAGAAAAGTGCTACAGGAACAGCTAACCGCCTACACACGTGCTAGGTGTGTTTAGTTGCACAAAGTGCTACCCTTCATGTCGGTTAATTAGTAGCGACAGAAACAATAGAGATATACATTTTTAATTTGTAGATACCAAACACTCAATAGAATTTATGTTAAAAAAGACAAAAAATGCATTATACATAACATCACGTAAAAAACATAGTGAAAGTCAATGTTTTCAACCAGAAACTATTTCTTTGAACTTAACACAATCGTTAAGTTCAAAGAAATAGTTTCTGGTTGAAAAAATTGACTTTCACTGTATGTTTGTGACCAACTAAACACACCTAGTACGTGTGTAGGCGGGTAGCTGTTCCTGTGGCACTTTTCTTTATGTATGCAATAGCTTTTTATACAAGGCAGATTAGTACCATTGTTCTTAGGTGTATTCTTTAACAGAGAAGAGCACTGCCCCGGGAGACCAACAGATTCTCATTGTAGCTCGAGACAAAAGGTTCAGTAAGGAGTTATCTTTTTTATTCTTTATTCATTTGTATTTGGTACACATGCACCTTTCCAAAACACATGTAAAAGAGAGACATACAAATGTCTACACTTCTTTCATATAACAAGATACATAACATAAAAAGATGGAGCCATCTTTCCATACTAGCGATTAAGAATAATTGAGACAATCCCCAATTCTACAGACACATTGAGGCTTTGAACAAAATGGCTAACATGGGACTATCTAAAAATAATCACATATACAGTATGTTTTAAACAAACCTTGAAATATCATACAAAGAGAAGGAAGAACAAATATAATCTTCAACCTAAGATAGAAATAAAAAAAAATGAGGGGAAAAAAATAAAGTACACATGGCCTATTTCTTTCATCGAGTTCATTAAAAGTTGTAATCTTCAACATGACAGAAAAGTACGATGTATAGGCTTTTGATAGGATGAAGAAATACACTTGACGTATTTCATTCTTCAAGTTCACCAAGTTTTGCCTGGACACAAATTAGAAGCCGTACCAATGAGAGAGTTATGGCATTGCTGTGCCCCCACATGCATCTCAGCCAGAGCAATTTACGTGAGAGGGATGTTGAATGCGATAGATATTTGCCCAATGTTAATACTCACTGATTTTCAAAGAAACTGCAAAATATAATCAAATGTTTCCGGCTCAATACTATTTTGACAAAAACGACAAAGCCCATCATTGGCACTGTGCTTATTGTGCTTCCAATGCTTAATATGTGCGTTGGTATGTTATAGATTTATCCTGTATCTCATATAGCGATTTCTAGCTAAATTACATGGGAAAGATATGAGGTAGGGCAGGCGGGGCTGTTGCTTGTGCCTAAATTTTGCATATTCTATATATGATCGATATGTGCCAATAAGATCCAATGTACAAGCCCAGTCATGTTGAAAGATTTTTTTTTCTTCACACGCGCTGGGCATAATTGAAGATCTTCAGGTTCCATAGCCATCAGTGTAAGGGCGGCCCGCATTTTATTATTACATTGATTGATAGCGGAGAGGAATTTGATATCATTAATGCTAAATCCTCACACAGAGGGTTAGACGGGGGATTTGTCATTTTATTAAAGTTATTGAGCCTTCTCCATTGAAGCTTTGAGGCTAACTAATTTAATCCAAGTTCATGGATGAAAATGGCATTGGACAGACTTTTGGGGGGACCAAGAATGGTCTTCCAAATAACTGAATTTTGTTGAGAATAGTGCTAATATCCAGCAAGCAGAGATTAAGTCCATAGAGAATAGTCGCCTCTACTTTTAGCAGAAAAAAGCCCATCAATGGTGTAAGCGATAATTTGCAATATTTGTACAGGATAATTTTCATTCGTGCTAGCAAAGGAGCAGTTTTGATAGTTATAGAATTTTTCCACATCATTAGAGAGTTGCAGTTTGTAAGATTATATCCCAAATATGTGAGACCCATTGTACGGTGGATTGTGTCGTTTTTGATGTTCCATTGAAATCTCACCAGTTTTTTCTTGTTGGAAAAGACAAGAATATAAGCTTTTGTTGAATTAGTGGCCAGATTATGCTTTTTGCAGAATTTGGAGAAGCAATGAAGCTTCATCTGTAATCCAAAAGGTGTACGATCTAGGAGTATGACGTCATCAGCGAATGCGAGCCAATTAAGTCGCAACTCTCCCAGTCTGACTGGGAAACTAGTAGAGTTGAGCCACAAGGAATCAATGTCAGCAAGATAAAGATTGAAAAGAACGGCTGCAAGATTGCAACCCTCCTTTACACCGATTTCTGTGGGAATTTTGTTTGTAAGAAGCCTGGTCTGGTAGATACAAATTTGGTAATTGGTTTGATTGTGCAATAGGGCGATGGTTGCGAGTATGTGGAGAGGGATATCATAGCGCTGCATTTTTTTGCCATAAGGTACCTCTGATGACACTGTCGAATGCAGATGACAGGTCAAGACATTCCATGTAAATGCGACCGTTTTTTTACTGGGACGAGGATGCTAATAAGTGGGCCAAAATGGTGGCATTCAAAGGCGTGCCCAATAATTTTCTGAATCCCGTTTGAAAGCGAGATAGGGTGTGATGGCTCAAGAGAGAGCGATTCAGGTCATTAAGTATTAAGATGGCAAATACCTTGGCCGCAACATCTATTAATGCAATCGGGTGAAAATTTGCTGAAATTTCAATTGACCCTTTTTTGTGCAGGGGGATAATTAATTATGTCAACCACGAAGGCGGAATCACCTTGGATTGAAAGATGGTGTCATATCGATTCTTCAGGATTGATGCCCAAACTTGAGGATCATCCTTCACTACACAAGGCGGAATTCCGTCAGGTCCTGCTGCTTTAGAAAATTTGAGTTTCTTAATCGCCCATTGGACATCTTCAACTCCCAGAGGCATTTAGAGGGGATCGAGCCAGTTATAGATTTCACATTAAAGGAATTAAAACCAAGAGGCAGTTGATATTTTCTCTTATAATATTGGGTCCAAGTGTCACCTGAGATTGCAGATTGAAAAAGGGGTATTTGCCATCCCATGGGATTCCTCAAGATTGCCCAAACATCCCTAGAATTTTTATTAGATAGTAGATAGATCAGTTTGATTGTCCATCAAGTGACTTTCAAATTGAATTTTTTTCAACTTTGTTTTGTAGGTAGATATAATTTTATTTTAAGAGAAATAAAGTTCAAAGCAGTTGCAGCTGACTTTTGTAGTCTAATATCTTCATTTTTTTGTCATTTAAGTATCTTAATTGCTTTAATTAAAGTATTGGGATGAGTATATACCCTAGATACTTGTGCCTGAAAAGCTATGGTTAACAGATGTTTGTGTATCATCATTGTATTCCACGCATCTGCTTCGTTGCGCACAGAACTAGAGATGTCCGACTCTTGCAAGCCATAGATCCCGGCTAACATGGGCTGTCAAAAGCCTACAAAGGCTAGGGTTGCAGCGGATGGAATGCATGCATCTGTCACTCTGTGCCAGTGCTAGAACGGTACTATACTGGTGACATTTAACTGAGATCGCTACATTGCACTTTAAGATCATGTGCTCACTCAAGTTACGGTTACATAAAATAAGGGGACCACTGTTGCCTGCCAACAGTCGCGAAGTTGCAATGTAATCTGTACATGAACTGCTATTGCCTCGATGCCAGGTGGCATTTGAAAGATGAGGTTCCTGTAGAATAATGTGGATGTCTAATCTTCCAAGAAGATGCCAGAGAATGCCTCTTTGTCTCAATAGTGCAGTGTAAGCAGTGAAATGTGTGTCAAGTGTTGTATTAGAATGTGGCAAAAGAGATAAGTTGAAATCAACTCCTATTATAATTTCGTAGTTAGACTTAATGTTAACAGCATCAGATGGTACTATATTAGATTTTGAAGCACTGTGTCTAGGTTCGACACTTTAGGATTCCAATAGATGGACACTATTAAGATATTGAGAAAAGTATTAGCTTCTATGATTACTTCGATGACCATACAATTTACCTAGGAATAAATCTGTTTAGAGGTAAATTTAAAACAGTTTTGAATTAATATGGCTAAGCCACCTGAAGGGCGACCCATATCTCCCCTGTTGGCTCGCTGCGAATAAGATGTGAAGCCGTCAAGATGGATATTTAACAGAGACATTGTCTCCTATAACAGAATTAAGGCTGGTATCTCCTGAGCAAATAACCGTTTATGCCAGGAGAGCAGATTTTTAAATCCACAACAATTCCAAGACAAGCTGGAAAAGGCCGTTTATGACTTGTCCATAGGATTACTTTCATTAGATAGGGATTTGATAAGTGGTTCCAGCCAAGCTAGACCCGTTAAGATGTTTGAAAAGGATTCCAATTGACCCAACATTACATTATTCATAGTATTAATTGTTGGTCAATTATGGACGTTCGATCAATTACTGGTGTGACGATTGGTTTATACTCAATGAAAGCACTAATTTCATCCATGGACCAAAAAGCGTATAATTCGAAGCCAAGTAAGGACAGGTCCATTAGATGGTCTCATAGAAACTTGGCTATTTGAGAATGGAGTTTACAAATCATACGGTTGTTGTTACAACTTGGCAGTTTAATCCTTTCCACATCATCGGAGATGGAATTTCACAGCGCAGGGATCCGATGGAAGATTTTCATAAGCGCTGATCGATTTAGGCTGGCTTGACCATTTATAGATACATCACTGGACCACCCTAGCATGAGTTTCATGTCGGGAGACTCCTCCGAAAATGTTGGAATTGGGTCACGAGAACAGGTGGCTGGAGTTGGAAAGGTTCCCGTGTTATTATAGACATGAATTCCGGGGTTCACTGTGTTCTGTGTGGTAGGGATCACAGGTACAGATGCTAAACAAGATTGAGGACCATTTACAGCAAGGTCTAATATCAAGGACTTGGATGGTAAATTATCAGAGGAAGATGAAGGCACGCTAATGCACTCAGTTATATTCTGGGTGGGCACGCCGGTTGAGGGCATACTCAACTTTATTTTTAAATGTTTATCTCTGCTTAAGTTACTCAACTGTGCAATGATTGTGGCCTTTATGTTTTGGGTCGTTTGAAAAAAATTGGTCATTTGAGTTTGGACCAGTGTGGCACTTTGTTTAATGCCTTTTTGAGCTATGTCCAGAGTAGTTGGATTCCAAGAGATGGTAACTGTGGCTGGACCCTGTGGAAGGTGCAAAGAGTTCAGTGAAGTGGCTATGGCCACAGAGGGTAGTGCACTTGAATCATTGTCCTTCAATTGGAAAAGAATTTTACTCTCAGTGTCAAGTTGATTTAGATCAAAAAGTGCATCATCGAGCAAGATGTTGCATATTTTTTTAATAGTCTAGTTATGTCCCTTCATTTTGTTAATTGGCATGTTCTTGGATTTGGTTTGGGAGGAAGTATGCATGGTCATATTTGTATTAGAAATTTAAGACTGATGTTTTCTTTTTTGGGGCCCTCATATGAAGTCTTTTCACTATGTGTGGTTTGTTGTAAATCCACTTGAATTATGTTCTCATCGAAGATGATCGGACCGTCCACCATATCCAGGTTCTGATCTAAGAGATCGGTAATTGTGGATGGACTACCAGGAGAGTCATGTGTGATATCACCTTGCATTGACAGAACATTACAGTCAGGCACCATTTCCCCCAAAATCCTGAGGCACCAGATTTGCCTTCAGCAATATATTTTCAATTACCAGGATTCTTTCATGTTGTAAGTTAGCCACTTCAATTAAGTCAATTTGCGAATTGTTGGCAGATTCGAAATTATGAGAATGTTGATACTAAACCACCTGAGCATACGATGTCCTGCAATTTGGTCTATGCACTCGTTGGTTTGGGTATATTGAGTGGCGGTAAATTTGGCTGCATTAATGGGCACGTTTTGGTGAATTGCTCTGGATGATCGTGTTGCCCAAAATGAGTGAGTTTTCTTGAGCAAACATGAATCCTAATTTATTCAGTTTGGCAAGGATATCAGCAGTAGATATTTTAAGTTTGTTTATTGCATGGTGGTGTGCTCATGTCCCTTAGCCAAAAGATTGAGAATCCTAATAAGGAAAGGGACATTTTGTAGTTCCTGATCACTGAGGTCAATAAGGGATTCTTCAAGTGGATAAAAAGGAAGAGATGATTGATGCCGTCTTGATTTTTCTAACAGGATAATTGGGGAATTCATACCATGGGGAAGAACTGGGGATTGTGAGTGTAGAGGTTCAAGACTGGGATCTAGTTCTTCTGTGGTTGGCGAACTGGCCTTCAACTGTACATTCCCCTGTGCTTTTGGAGACCCTTTTGTGCAAGTTCTCCATGTTGGGAAGTGTGGGACTTGAAGAAGTACACTTGTTCGCGATAAACGGAAGAGTTAGTAGCAGGGGACGAGGGACCAAGTGACAGGCGGACACGCATATGCAGTTCCGCCATTACAACGGACGTAACTAGTGATGTGTAAGAAACGGGCAAGAAGAATTCTTCATTGGAGGAACCCAGAACAGAATTGTCATTAATAGTTATATATGAGAGGCTTTTTGAGGAGGCAGTGTTATTTTTGCCTGTAGGCGAAAAGCCATTATCATTTTGCAAGTTATTTGCTACAAGAGCAAAAGCGTGGGGAACGTCTATGTTGGTCTCATTCAAGTGTGCTTTCACCTCACCGCTTGCGTCAGCTGACACCTGTGAGACCATGCCAATTTTAACTGGCTTGATAGGAGACCTCAAGGGCGCAGAGGCAAGAATCAGCAGGTCTGAGGCATTCTTTGGGGCGGATCATGCATGCGTTTGACACTTATAAGACTCTTATCCATTGCACTAGGAAAGCTACTCGTCTGCTATGTTTTTATTCACAACGCGTTGTGCGTATGAATGCCTGTTCCTAGACGGTGATTCGAGGCACTAATCAGAGTATGTGCATACAAAAAATGTACTCTTCAGGGGTCAAACCCCAGATTAGACACAGTTCGTTATCGCCAAACAGTAGATTAGCAACATTTCAAAGGCTTTGTCTATTACAGTGCACAGCAGACCTCCTTACAAGACGTGGACATGGACTAACAAGTCCTCACATAAATAGCTACAAGAATAGTACTTGACCATATATAATGCTTGAATTATGACAGCTATTAGTTGTTACAAAGACTTCTTGTGCTGAGCCCTGTAAGGAGAAAATGCTTAACTGCGAGCCTTCAGCCAACCAGGCTCTAACAGGCACTTTCTGGGCACTTCCGGGGCACACGCACAGGGGTGCGTACCTGTGCCTTTTGAAGAAAGTTTGCTGTGCATAGGGGGCGGGGCCAAAATAACACTAATAGCAGAAAAGAAAGGTAAATAGCATTAACCAATGTCCAAGTCCAAAATTCCAATGTCTAATGTTGTCAACTGCAGCAGACTATGGACTGTAGCATAGACGCACCGTAACTTCTCAATCAGGAAAAACTCAGCTTTGCAGAACGTAACGCGGCACCAGCCAGTCTCCAGCCAGGCTTTAACAGGCACTTCCGAATAAATGAGTTATCAATCGGCTGAAGAGAATTGTTGCCAACCGATAACGTAGTCAAAGTGTTGAGAGCAGCAGAACCATTGAATTCCTGATTCAATTTAACCTCTTTTCTTCCATTAATATTAATAGCTGTGTCTCCATTCACAAAATCATATTTCACTGTGCCATCCTTGCATGCATGAAAATATTCTGTGATTCTGTTTTTGTCTGGTAAACCTGTTACCGGCATATTGAATTCTTCAATTGGTAAAGTTGACACACCCACATTTTGTTATCCATAGTTTTCTTGTTAACATGTGTGGCTTTAATTGGGATTTTCTTTGGCTTTTTGGGGCAACCATTACCACAGAACACATACCCCTTGCTTTTAGCTGGCAAATTAACTGCTAAAATACAGTCTTACCAAGCCAAAACACTGATGTGGGGGGGAGGGAAGGGATGTATCCGCTGCCCATAGCACACAGCCAGTCTGCCACGTCTGCGAGCAGAATACATTCTGCTTACCTTGCCACCTTTCACTGTGACAGTGCCCCGAGGGGATCTCTTTTTCATTGTGCAATAGGCGGCCGCTCAGTCTACAATTACTGTCTCACAAGTAAACAATAAAAACCTTCAAATGTGTATATCCCCAACACACAATGCCAGCGTCACCTTCTCGCCTCACGTCTCCCTCCAGAAGCCAACAGGGCACTCAACCTTTCCGGAAGCCACTGCAAGGAAGGCATGGTATCAAACAGAAAGACAGACACAAGTGATCACAGTTGGAGGGTGTTTATTGAACTTCAATTGGGTTTGAAAACCGTCTATCTAAACCTAAATCTAAAGATGAGAGCAAGCTACAACCATCAAATAATAACGCAGTCCTAGTGGTGTCTTGTCAAAATAAAAGGGCTTACACTAATAAACCCATTGCCAATCCTTACTTCTAAATACAAATAGTGTGGCAAACAATGTTATACAAAAGAAAAGTGTTCAAGAAATGATATGTCAGGATATTCAAGCCGCTGGCTTCCCTTACCCACGTTTTTAGCACAGGACAAGGCAGCACTCTCTAGCTTAGCACAGTCTCTGGCTTCTCTAGCACAAGGGTGCAATTCAAAACATCAACATCATGGCCTTCTGTGCCCAAGTCTCTTTTGCCATTCAAATTCTCTTTTCCAGAGGGTCTGATGCAATACGACAAAGATCCTTTCTCCTTAGGGTTTCACATGTACAAATTCTCTGGTGATTTTCAGTTCACCCGGATACCGCCCCCCTCCCCGGTCGGGCTCAGACCCACTTTAACACAAAGCTTTCAATTGATCTCCCTCTGCCGGGCTCGGACCAACTATCAACTTTGCCACAAATGTTGGGGGCACTGTTCGAAGCTGGACGAGTGAGGACATGTCTGAGCAGCTCTGTGGGAGCTGCATACATCCCGATCCTCATTCTGTTCTATTGCCTAAGATTTGGACAACTACTTTGCTGTCTGTGAGACAACATCAATGAGAGCGTATCTGTGACGATCCTAGAAGTGCTGGAGGCGAGAATCGACCTGTACGGACCGCCATTTTGCTAAGCGCCTCTGCGCCTAGGGCCTGCCTCGGAGGTGTGACTCTCCAAGCTTCAGAAACTTCACCAGAGTGTGGATTGGGCAGGGCGCACCATACCGCAATGCAGACTGGTGAGCCTGCTTGTCCGTGACTATAGCAGTACAGACTGGGAAGCTGGAACACTGCGGGCTGCTACACAGACAACCCCGGACAGAGCTGCCATCAAGGCTGAAAGCACGGAAGTGTACAGAGGAGCCCACTGGCCCTACACCTTATAGATACTGGCAGGAGAGCTAGGACACGGCGGGACGCCGCTCTACAGTTCCCTACGTGTGACTCCTGAACCCCTGCCGGGGGATCAGGCATACTGGCTGACAAGGATGGGGCAGTGCAGACCCAGTGAGAGTGGGACTGCACCTGGGCATGGGACCACCTAACGCCCCCAACATGATATTGTGCTGGAAGGGAGGCGATAGCTAGAGGATTCATAACCTCGAGGTAAGGAGAGACTGCCACAGCACAGCTCTGCCATATTATAAAGCCCATGACCGTCATACAAACTACCTTGATAATAACACTCCCCATTGACTGCAGAGGAAATACGTCTCTGACCTCCCAACCTCTGCAGGATACCTCGACCAGATACTGCGCTCCCTGCAACCCGACCCGGCTTCATTAGATCCTGGACCACGCCACCCGACACATAGCCTGCCACTGACATACACAGTGTGTGCCCGGATTGATCACCCCCATTGTCCGGGTCAGCAGGACTCTCTGGGTTGCTAAGACAGGGCCCACTGTAACCTGGCTGCTGCCACTGCATGAAAATGAACGCGCCGACATAAGACCGAAAAAGGTGCAGATCTAATGAGCGCACGACCAGCGTGCGACGCAAGACCATCTGGCACCTGGGCACTCTACCTTGCCAGAGAGGAGACAGCATCCGGGGGGAGAGGAAGGTATTCAGAAATCACATCGCTTCTATGACAAGGCTGTACTGAAATGCATGAATGCAATGCACATACAGCCCAACTAAATGATAAGACATGAGTTGTTGATCGGAGGAAGTAAATGATCCTAACTCTACAGACTCTAGGACACACCTCTATCCGACAACACGCTTTGCTGAACCTCACCTTGCAGTTAAACCTTTGCTTTTATGTGTTGTAAAACTGTGAAGCCTAATGCATAATGCAGTGCTGTGAACACAGACAGACACTAGGAACACCCTGAACTGTCCTCCACTGACTTGGACTACAGAGCCTATGAGGCTTATTATCTAAGTGCATACTAAAATTGTATATTGGTGCAACTACTGGGGTACCTATGCTCACATTGGAAATATACATGGGTGCTGTGCTCTGCTGACCCCACTTGCACATCATGGTCAAAGAAAAACCGAAGAAGGCGACTACACAAAGCAAAATGGAACAATATGCGAAGAGTGTTGCTATTGCCCCTGCTGATCAAGCAACACAATCCGACACTGCTGTAACAGATGAGCTTCTCTCCCTGAAAGACGTGATGGCCGCTATAGCCAACTTCCGCTCCTCTACAGAGAGAAATTACAGAGAAGAAAATGGACAGAATCATTACAGAGGTGTCATTCCTCCAACACGACTTACAGAAGCTATACTCCATATTGGAGAGGTCGAACACTGCATCTCTGGGGCGGAGGATGGACTTAGAAACGTGGATCAGCAAATTTTGAGAGTGATGACGCGACTTAAAGCAATTGAAGCCCGCATTGACGATGGAGCGGGCAGGTCACGCCGTAACAATGTACACATCCTGGGGCTCCCCGAGAAAGTGGAAGGGCCTAGTATGGGACTCTTCCTTGAGCAATGGGTTAGTGGACATCTTCGTGCCCAAGACCTTTTCAAAATTCTTGTGTGTGGAGCTGGCTCATCGCATGCCATATGGAAAACCTACCCCAGTGGCACTGTGAAGACGCCGGTGGGGGGTGGGGGATTTAGTCTGTACTTCCGCTCTCTATATGGTAGAGGAGAGGCACCGATGACCCCAGCCAAGATTCTCTATTGTGGTAGCAATGGACGAGCAATCAAGGCCTAGCTTCTCAGAAGGTGATGCGGGCTGGTACTTAAGTACAGTGTAGTCCCCAAGCACCCACAAAGGAAGGTCCGCACACTGTATCGGTTAAAACACAATCTTTATATAATTAATATTCAAAGGTATATACAATATCACGATAACGCACTGTGTGCTCGGAAAAACAATGGTAAATATATACAGTTCTAAAGTGGTACCACAACGATTATTAGATCTCATTAAAGTGCATCAACTATACGGTCGAAATGTCACACAGATCAATTAAGAGGAAACCAGCAGTATAGAGAGGAAGGAAAGCAAGATAGTTGAACAATTGGCAGAATACTGGTCACTACCGTTAAACACAGCTCTGTGTAGAGATACCCCCTCCCCCCCCAACCTGGGCAACCTGTAGAATAAAGATACAAGCCCAGTCCATATATTGTTCACACTAGACTTCCCAATAGTTCTGCAACGCCAAAGTACCTGGCGTTGTAGCGTTCCTCGTCAGGGAATCGAACGTCCGACGGAGAACAGGTTGAACTACGACGGTGAAGTGGCCGCGTCGTTCCTAGCGGTGCTCGTTGACGGGGAAGCGTATACGTCCTGCAAGGAAGAGGCGTGCGGGGATCTTCGGTGTCGATAGTTCTGGACCACAAAGAGTTTTGAAGAACTGTCGGCCAGCAAGGGCGTCGAGTCGTCGGCGTCTGGTCTTTGGGTGGCGGGAACCCACCGGTGGATGCTCCTCTGCGCGTCGGCGGTCAGGCCTTCTCCAGCAGGATACAGCGGCGACGATGCAGACCAGAGCGTCCTTGGATCAATGAAGTTCTTAGGCAAACGGGAGCACAGCGGCTCCAGTCGGCGATGGCGGTCGTCGACAGTGGCGGACAACACTCGTGGCGCTTCTCTTTGGAGTTCAGCAGCAGTCCCCATCTCGTGTCGGCAGCCTATCGAAGGTCTGTCTACCAGGGAGCTTTGGCAAAGATCCGTTGGTGCACGCAGGTCCCTCGTAGCTCGGGAAGAGGGCACCTTACCAGGTTCTCTCTGGGTCAGTCCTTGGAGGCACAGCAGCTTTCAGATTGCGAAGGAGAGCAACAGCAATTCTTCTCGTCCAGCAGGGCTTCAAGGTCAAGCTTCAGTTACTCCAGTTACTCATCGTAGTGGACTTCAGCTTCTGAACACGATTCCTAGCAGTGAGAGGTCCCCAAATATACTGTTGATCTCCCATTCATTCCGCTGAGTCACACTCAAGCATCCAATCACGACTAAGGGCATTCAGCCAGCCAATCAGGCACACAGTGCATTCAGGCCATTCACTTCTCTCCAGACACTCACAAGTTATGTGTATTGGGACAAGTACTGAGCCATTCAACACTCCACACTGCATTCATACCGGTTTCGGGCAGGGCTGTCTCAGCCATTGTGTCAACCACTAGATACTAGACACCCATAACATAGAATGCGTATTTGTCACACAGTCCATTCACCCAGGTCCCACCCACAGGCGTACCCACAACATACAGTCGTTGGGAAGGCTCCAGCCAGTCTGGTCAGCCCTTCCCCACACTACCATATATGGAACTTCCACCCAACAGCCAGTCAGGGGGAAGGGACAGTCAGGGCTTCCCGGGACTTTGGGAAGATCAAGGTAACAGGCGATGGAAGGCAAGAGGACATGGGGCCATTTTGTCTCCATCAGGAATCTACCGATTCCAATGACAGGGCCTGGGCATCCCAAAATGGAGGATGCTCAGGGCACCAGTCAATGCGGCACGTAGCTGCCACCAGCCCGTACCCTGCTCTGTGGGTCACACACAGGTGCCCAAAAACACACTTGGGGCACAGGTTTGTACCCCCCCTCCCCCATGGGTGCCATAAGGGTATCCCATGGGTCTGTTCACCAAAACCGAAGGAGAGCTGCACCGCCAGGAGTCCCACATGAACTCCTGCGTGGAAAACACAACAGAACACACGATAAAAATCAGTAAAGCACAAGGATACGGAGGCCCTGTCACTCCGATGCATTTCCAGCATCACAGGCACCACCGCTTACAGTCATTGCTAAACTGTTGGACTATAGAGACAGAAATGCGCTACTCCATATGGCCTGTGCAAAAGGATCAATCGCGTACAACGGATCTCGGGTCGCCTTCTTTCCAGACTACACCCAGGAGGTGCAACAGGCTACACAATCCTTTGATCAACTGAAGAGATGCTTACACTCCATGAACGTGAAATATGGTTTCCAGCACAACTGGAGATCTACCATAAAGGCACTACAGTGCATTTTACTGACCCCTAAGAAGCCTGGAGATGGGCCAAGCAGCACCTACAGGGTGACTGGAGACCAGAAACAAAAGGCGCAAATGGCAAAATGGGGACCCGCCCCAACCGAGCCCCCTCAAGGGGGATACCAAACCTGCAGGAACATATGGATGAATCCATAGAAAATACTTGAAAGGGATACTCTGAATGAGCATGAAGAAGACAAGACATTGGCAACCTAATCTTGACCGACTACCATTCTGACGTTCTCCAAGGCTCGGCAATGAAGGAACCACGAGGCAGCCATGGCCTAAACACCTGTTGTGTAGCCGCACTGCACCTCCCCGTGTTTGATAGTATGAATCAACAGTATTCAACCGTTTGATGTATACTACGCCATAGGTTAATTCCTTGGGGCTAACTATGTTCTTGTTTTAAGGCTGGCGGTGTGTTCTTTCAGCCGCCAGCAGTTCGGGCGACAGATGCTTCAGGTTGGGATGGAGTATGGGGCAGGGGGATGGAGGGTTTCTTGTTCTTTTATCCAAGTTGTTTTTATTGGACTAGTTACACATTCATGTACCCACATCGAGATGCGTGCACAGACGATACTGCCTACACACCAAACAACACTTCGATATACCCACGGTTCACAATTAGGTTACGGCAGGGAACAGTAATACCAATAAATCTCTGAGATTACTTACATGGAATGTCAACGGCTTGGGGATCGAGCATTGTCTTGTTACTCAATGTCTTAATAGGCACTCCCCTGACATTGCCCTTCTAACCGAGACACATTTGGCAGGCACAACATGTACCCTCTTTCGAAGGACAAATTACTGTACGGCATTACATGCTGGTTTCTCTATGGGTTCCTGAGGAGTCTTGGTCTTACTACACAAACGTCTCCCATTCACACTAACATCAGTGGAACAAGATCCCAGGGTAGATTCGTAATTCTACAAGGTACGGTCTGGGGATACCATAGGCATATTGGCTATATATGCTCCGCCTTCACTTACTGCAGAATTGATTGATGACTTAGTGACTATGGTTGCTAACCACTGGTCCGACTTATGGATCCTTGGGGGCGACTTAAATGAGGTTATGGATGTAATACTAGATCAGACACACATGCGAAGTAGGAACCCCAATATACCCACCAAACTAGCGGCATTTGCACTGATTGTGTGACGTATGGCGGGAGCGCCACCCACAGAACTGCCACTATTCATTTCACTCAGAGGCCCATGCCTCTATCTAGATTGGACTATTTCTTTCTCCCGATCCCAAATGCATACATAGCAACTACTGCGATATTACTTCCCCACGGCATCTCTGATCACTCACCCCCGATGATAGAGAAAACGATGAGTAGACCCGCTCCACTCTCTTCGTGGCGACTGAAAAGTTACTATCTTGGCTTTCCAGAGTTCGTAGAACATAATTAGGGTAAGACTGCCGAATACTTTGAAATTAACACCACCACAGTAGATAGCTCAGAGGTAATGTGGGAAGCTTACAAAGCGGTGCTCCGGGGGGAAATGATCTCCTAGATATCTGCGAAGAAAAAGTAACAATTGCAGAAGATAATGGAGGCAGAAAAAGAGGAAGATGAATGGGAAACAAAAATGGCAATCCCTCTTCATAAAATGTTCCTCCCTGTAAAGAACAAGGTGTTTTCTCTCCAGATTTACTCAAGGCCAGTATTGTGGTTATTCCCAAACCCGGGAAGCCTCGTGAACTATGTCACTCCTATAGGCCAATCTCACTGATAAATGGGTAAACAAAAAATCTTGGCAATGGTGAGTGCAACCAGACTGCAGACAGTCACCTCCTCCCTAATCCACCCGGAGCAATGTGGCTTTATGGCGAACAAGTCAACATGCATGAACATACGGTGCTTAAACCTGCTGCTAGAGCGAGCACCAGTCCTTCGAGAGTCCCTTGCTTTATTACCTATTTATTTCGAGAAGGCTTTCGACTCAGTCATATGGGAGAGTCTCTGGGGAATCATATGGAAAATGGGATTCGGGGAGACCTATCTGGGTTGGGTTTGATTATAATATGAAGCCCTGCAGGCAGAAGTTCGGGTTAACGGTTGGCCCTTCAAGATCTTTTCACTGGGCAGGGGAACGCGCCAGGGATGCCCCCTATCTACCTTACTATTTCGCATTTAAGGCTCTAGCCCAGCTACTCCGCCAAACCGGGACATGGAAGGGATTCCGATGGCCTGACGGCGGAGAAGATAAACTTTCCTTCTATTTTTTTTATTTTGCATTTTTAAAGCGCTCACACAGCCCGCCGACATCGAGGCGCTGTTACAGGAATTGTTTGATTTTTTAGTTATGTAATTGTTTTTTTTTGTCTTGGTTGTGTATTTATAACGCGCTTAAATACCCAGAAGTTCCTAAGCGCGGACCCGGGGATTGAACCTGTGTTGCTTCGGGTTATCTTGCTTCCAAGGCGAATACGTTGCAGCTGAGCTATACTCCCGGGACAATCTCCTGGGGGATCTCTTGATATATCTGATTTGATATTGACCAATTGTCACACCAATACTAGAACAATATGGGGCGTTTAGTGGATTGCGGGTGAACTGGGGTAAATCCCTCCTCTTCCCAATCAAAGGTGGGGAAAACACAATCTCAACATTCTGCCCATATATCAAACGGTACCACTTCCGCTACTTGGGGATCCAGATCTCAGTTGACCACTCAGAGTACCTCACCCATAACCTACACCAGATTATTGAACAGCTCTCTACTAATGTCCGACACTGGACACTACTCCCACTGACCCTTACTGGGTAGAGCAGACCTTTTTAAGGTGCTGGCACTACCACGCTTTTTATACATCCTGCAGAATGCCTCTTTACGAATACCCACTCAGAATTTCACAGGATTGATGGTGTTCTTAGAAGTCTTATGGGGAGGAGGCCACCCACGACTCACCCTCCGCACACTACAACGATTGATCTGGGAGGGGAGGATAGGGTTGCCACACCTTCAGTCGTACTACTGGGCGAACCAGATGATAGTTATTAATGATCTAATCCATGGAGACCGAGAACTGCCGCACATCAGATAAGAGATGCTAAGATTACAAGATATGTCGCTACTTATGAATCTCTATCACCCCTTAGCCAGATCTTCCCACAGACTATGACGAGACACACACTACAGTAATATGGAGGGAGGCACACAAACACATTGGTTGGGACAAAAAGGTGATCCTGGTAAAACCCTTATGGAAAAATAGTAACCTCGCTGAAGTGGATAAACTACTGATCTGGCCGTAATGGGTGGAGGTCCGGATCACGATAGTGGGGACATGCTCACGGAAGGGAAGATTACTGGACTCCAAAGTATGGAACAATATCACTATTTACAACTCATCCATGCACTTCATAGACATCAACATTTGCTCTCAGATATGCCACAATATACCCCACTAGAATGCAACGTCCTACCGGAACGCATATCCAAGGTTACTTCTACACTCTACAATGCTATAACTGCTTTTGCAGCACCGGAACTATCCCATCTTAAAGCAAAATAGGAGGCAGCTGAGGGCGCAAATGAACCGGAGGACTGGGTAGTGGCACTGATGTACCCACGTGAGATAGCAATTGCTTCTAGACTATGTCTGGTACAGCTCAAAGTTTTGCATCGAGTGCATTATCCCAAGGTTGAATTATACTGATGAAACCGAGCCACCAGCCCAAATTGTTTGTGCTGTCAGGAAGGGGAGGATACTTTTATTCACATTCTGTGGAAATGTCCTCAAATCCGGAACTTCTGGCAAAAATGCTGTAATAAACTGGACGGATTGTTGGGGAGAGAGGTGCCAATGGAAATGAAAGATACTGCTGTTGGGCATTGGAGAGGAAAGTGCTGTCAACCGATATAAAAATTATTTTTCTCCACAACGATTGGGCTAATTAAACATAATATAGCTCAACGAGGGGGGATCACTTTAACACCCTCATTTTGCACAATGGGTTGCCAACGTGGACATGTGTACGGCCATGAAACGCTGTATATATAGAGCACGGGGATGCCCCGACAAGGCAACGAAAATCTGGGGTAAAATGGAAGAAGGGAACGGACATGTGTATGATGCTCTGCCTATTTGAGTGGTTTTGTGGAAGGTAGTGCCATCAAGGGAATACTGATGTAATGGTAATACTATGATGAAGTGAATGTCTAAGGACTTGTTGTTTATAAAATCAATAAAATCAATCAATAAAATGTTATATTAAAAAAATGTTTTGCCACAAATGTTCTTTACTGTATCAACAATGAAGACTTTCGACTGCGCACTGGGTTTTGCTTGATCCGTCGCAGGACCACTGATTCACAATTCTCCACAACTCTTTCACTTTTTAGTATATCTGGATACCTTACAGAGGTGTTCGATTGAGCACCCACGTGGTGCCGGACCACTTTGTCAAAGGTATTGTCTCTTTGTTTCAAAGTTCTATCACTTTTCAACAGTTCAACTTTCCTTGCCTCTTATCACAGGTATTTCAAATAATGTTAGTTCCAGCATTTGCCATACAATGTTGCCGCCTGCAACCTTGGCTTCAACACAGACTCTTGTATCGGTCTCCCCAACTAACCGGCTGTGTTGATTTCACTGATGCTGCTTTGTTCTTGGACAGTACGACGGCGGGTAATTCTCCCCGCCTTGATCGTTGATTGGGGGGGGCGGTATCTCCGAAACACAATGCAAGATTCTTCAGCCCGTTTTCCTGGTCTTGCGCTGGTGCTCTCATGCTCTGCCTTTTTTCCGTGTGGGGAAGCTTAATGGAATTCGGGTGTGTGTGTGTGTGACGGTCAGTAATACTTACGGCTTACAGCTTACACACCGAAGCTCCCACATGACACTAATAAAATCGAGGAAAGGACCTAACAACATGGTCCATCATGAAGCTGAGGCACTCCAAAGGAACACCAGGAACTGAAACTGACCATCAAATGGCACTAGCACGCTAGTCACTTCCGACAATCTTCAGAACAGCTAGTGCTGAAAACAGTCATTTTAGGCCTACTACGTGATTTCCCATGCTTCAGGATCCTGCTCTTGGAAGCCTTCGAATGTGTCGCACAACCACTCCGATGGGCTGACAAGCTTCTTCCTGGGCTGCCTCGTTGCCCGAGGTCAGACTCCGTAGAGGGTAGATTTGTGAACCGAGAAGCCTACCCCTACGGTTCCAGCCCTCCAGCACAAAGGCAAGGTTTGCATGACCAGCTTCTTTGCTTCCGCCATGAGGGTCAATTTGCGCTATTTGTTCGCAATGGGCCTCGCTAATCTATACATGCATCATGTCCTGGGGCCTTTGAGGTCTTCATCAATCCGTCTCGCCAGAACATGGGACCACAGAATAGCCAAACCTAAATTCTGATGTCGAAAGTGACCTCTACACAAGCAACTCGCAGACTGTACGAAGGCATGGAGTATGGGGGCCCAGTGATTTCAGGAGCTTCTGAAGTGGCCCCTCAGTAATCTAAGTACTGGGGTGAATAAACATATTTGTTCCTAACCACTACCTCCTCACGTCCATAGGGTTTAACAGGCTTTAAGTCTTTGCTCTGCATCTCCCTTGCCTGACTGTGAATGTTGAAGTTCTAGTCAAGGAACCTCCCATGAGCTGCCCTCCCAAGGTGGTTGGATTAGGAGAGGGTCTCCTAAGAACTTTACATGTATTGTTCTTCAACTCTGAAACCCTTAAAAACTGCTTTTTGCCTTTGTGTCAAAACTTGTTCAGGCTACCATAAAGACTCCTAGCCACCTGCAAACAACTCTACTGGGACTTGTCAACTCACTAGGCCCTGTTTGGAAAGATTTTCAACTTGCCCTCAATGAGACTTTATTTTGCTTGTGTTGAACTCTGCCCTTGCTTTTTGGGTAACATGCTGCCCTTGCCCGTTTGCTCATTGTTATGGGGAAAGTGACTAGTCCCCAAGACTACAAGTACTGAAAAATGATGTCTCTGTCAATTCATGTATTGTTAGAATTGCACTAATCTCACATGGGCTGACACCACAGTGGGAAAATCACAGACTTCCTGCCTCGTGGGAAGTATACAGTAAATAAACAAAAAGGAAGGTGATGCAGTGTGTGTCAACGGTTATCGTTTATGGGAAAGACCCAAAGCTGGTCCTAAACATATATTAGACCTGTAAATCGACACAGATTTATTTACAAATAAAAGAAATCCTACTCAATTGTATTGCAAAATTCCAATTAGCCTTCCCCCAAGGGTTTTAGATATAAACTTTAGTAGTAGTAATATATCTGAGTGGTCTGTCTGAAATAACGTCTACAGGCCACCTGCAATCACTTTGGTTTATTTATTGTTAGAATTGCACACATCACCTTACAGTGGAGTGCAGTTAAAATACTTTTCATCCTAATATCTTGTTACATAATGGCTTTTTGGCTACTTTTACAATGTGGCTGAGACAAGTTGGTGGGAGCCGTGAGATTGTGCAATTTTTGTGTTATTTTATTTGTGCTCTTTTGCATTTACTGCAAATGGCTACCAAGGGTGGCTAGCCCTATAAGAATGCTGTGCCACAAGGATTTTTCATCTGTTCTTTGGTCTTCTTGCTGCCTTCTAAGGAAATACTGTATATGGGAATTCCTTTCCTGGGGACAGCTGTGGCTTTCGCAGGCTAAGGGAGGACACTGTGTCCAAACCTCATCTCTTGTGTCGGAATGTCTGTTGTTGGGTGGATGTTGTATCCATAATTGGATAGCCACTAGCTGTTTGAATGGTGCAGGATTCTTATCGTTGGTGGCTTGCTCCCAGCCTGAACTTTGAATAAAAGGAGGGCCCGGCGCAACTGTTCAGCAGATCACCGCCAAGTCTTCTGCAAAGAACAGCAGCACGCCGATGACCCCAAAGACGACCTCTTTGCACCTGACCAGCATCGACTCCAGTGTTGTCCCAATGAAGCCCTGCTCCTCTGTCCTGATCCCCAAAAAAGCCTTTGTTGGTGCGTCAACCTCCGGGCTGGTGGGAACAATTAGTCTTGACTCCTGCAGGAGGATCCATGTCTGCTGAGCTTTAGGAAGTGTCCCTGGGTGAACTGGTGGACTGACCAGCGTTCTCCTCAGCTACCTTGCTTCCGCCATAGCCCTTCTGTATTGGGATTGAGTGGAGTCATGATCTGAACTCTTCAGCGCCAAGGTCTGTCTGTCTCCCAGGTCTACCCAAAGCCCTCCGATAGGCTTGCTTTGTCTCTAATCTGATTAATGTGGCTCCCATAATCTGTGTGGCATTCCCAGCCTTTGGATAGAGAAGTTTCTCAGGGCTCTCCGAAGCACTCTGTCACTCCGATAGGCTTACTTCATCTTTATTCAGGTTTATACAGCTCCCATAACCTTGTGGCCTTCCGAGCCTCGAATCTCTCTACTCGTCCCTTACATTTTTGGGAGCGTTCACTTTTCTTCTGCTGCTCAGCTTGGCAGCTAATTTACTTCTTGTGCGGAGCTCGGGATTAGGTATCTGCGCTGCAGTCTGGTCTCAGCGTCAGTTAATGGGCCCCTAGACCACCACGGCTCCCATGAGGTTGCGCCACCAGGCGAGACTGGTTGTTTACTGTCCCCTTGACCCACGCCTCTTTGACGGTCAGGGACCCACACCTCCTTGCCAGTCAGGACGTCAGCCTTCTGACGTTATGCAGACATCTCGTTTGCTCTCCACGCTACTGCTGGGCTCCACGGCCTAGCGTGGCTCTGCCCCTCCAGGACGTCTTCACGTCAGAGGTTCGCCTCTGCATAAGATTCGCTCCTCTACATTTATGATTTGTTAGAACTTAATTTCTATACTCTGGTCTGCTAGATGTATAGGAGGCCAACCTAATTAGTGACTGGGACAACTCTGGGAGCTGTAGCCGAACCAGTTCAAGGTAGCAATGGAGATTGGACAAGGCTAAGTCTCAGGTAGAGGTGAGCCCGGTCAAGGGCCCACAATGAGCCCACAAGGGTAAGTCATCAAGGATTACAATTAGACAAGTAGTTATAAAACACTATATTTATGGCCAGGCAAACACTATAAAAATTATTAAAAGCAGGTAGTAATAACACAAAAAAGGAATCCTAAAATGCATATATGCAGTCCCATTAGCCAGTGTAATAAAACTACAATACCCCACCCCACAAAGGAAATGTATGGTATGGTTAGATTAGCAATGCCAGTCCACAAGATTACAACCCTAACTTTTAGAAGTCCAACCCAGCCCCACAGAAAAGGTGGTAATCAAGCCTTTTTATGCACAGAAATCTTGTAAATACGCCCCTTTTCATTCCGTGTACAGCTTACGCAGGCTATTTATGGCAGCACCCCAATAAGTCATGGAGTTCACCAGGGACAGCCTGGCCAGCAGCATCTTGCAAATCCACTCTTTGCTTTAGTAATCCACGCAGTTCCTTGAAAGAAGCAACTTGGATGAGTCCTGCTCTGTTTATTTTTCAACACTCTCCTCTGCTAATAATTCTATCAAGAGAATATTTTGAGTAATGTAGATAGAAGGGAATTTGCGTTTTGTTCACTTTGTTCAAATGCCTGAATTTAGTTGGTTACAGTGTTATTACAGCAGTTTGAATCATGAAACATGCTTTTCACATTGCTTTTAGGCACATGTAATATTTTGTAAAATTAACTGTGTCTTAAACTAGGGCTGCATTTTTGCTTCATTTTCCCCTTTTAATTGGCTTCAATAGAGGCAGTGCAGTTGCAGCAGCATGGGTATTTCATACTTCATTTTCTTTTCATCACAGAAGCACATCAATTGCATTTAATGGCTTACGGTTCTTGATGCTTGAAGTTTTAGGAGAGGCAAGCAGCAAGCAGATGTTTGGCATTTGTGAGAAGGAGGTTTTTGGTGTTCTTTACTTTAAACATTTATATAGCGCATCCATGGACCCTTGGGCATCAGGGCACAGACTAGACAAAAAACAAAAAGCTATCCGACGAGAAGGATTCTCAGACTAAACTGCACATGTGAATCAAACAGCCAGCCGTGTTTTCAGTTTTTTCTTGAAGCATTCCAAGAATTCCTGACAACAAAGATCAGGGGGAAGCAAATTCCAAGCTTTTGGAGCTGCGATAAAAGAATCTCAGCTTTCGACCTTCTTAGTCGTACATCTAGGGAGAGTGAGGTCATTCTAGTTACTAGACCTAAGGGATCTACATTTCACTCTATTGGAGATAAGATCTTGCAGATATGAGGGCATTAGGTCAAGTCTACATCTAAAAATAATAACCAGAAGACAAAAGGGGACACGCGCCTCCACAGGGAGCCAATGCAGGGATTGTCTGGCAGCCAATATGTGGTCGCAGCAAGATAATCCAGCAACTACCCTAACAGTGCCATTTTGAACCACTTGAAATATATTAGTATCGGCTTTACTAAGCCCAACCAATGGACTTCTGCAGAAATCTATTTTAGATCCGATAATTGCTCTAGCAATTGTCTTGGCACTGGCCTGAGAAATGAAGGGTCAAAGGTGAGCCAGAACCTTAATGTAATAAGCAATCGAGAAGACAAAGCACCCAACATGTGCTTTCATATTAAGCTGCTGATCGAGAAACACTCCCAGAGTTTTTACTTTCTTCTGAGGGGTAATCTTTACCTCTCCGAGTTGAAAGCTATTGTAAAATGGTCCAAGCGTAGCCATCATTAACTGGATGCCCACAATCAACAACTATTTTATCCCTATTCAGGGTGAGATTGTGGCACACCATCCAGTTCTCCACAATGGTGTACACTCTATTCAGTTCTTCTTCGTCCTGTGAGTGAGTGCCTACAATTGGGACACACTGCGTGTCGTCTGCATAGTTAGTACATACCACCCCCTCCTGCTCCAAAAGGTCAAGGAATGAGTTCAATATGAAGATTTTTTATTTTTAAGTCTTAAGATTGCTTGTGTTCACATGCATGCCATTGCATCAAAGGGCAATGTACATAGTTTGTTGTCTTCGAGAGCAAGGAATAGATAGGCATGTGGTCTGAACTTTACTTTAACTACCTGTCTGACAAACCACCCACCGCAAGCAGGTTTAATAGATGCAGGTAGAAGCAGTGCTGTATATATTTTGAGTGGCACAGATTTTATTGGTACATCTCAACAGGACGGCTATATATTCCGGAATCATAGCCTAATTTATCAGCGGAGCTGCTATAAGCGTGTCATGGCACAATGCCAATTATTCACAGCAGGATTGATTCCATCATGCCCACATTTCTTAGCAGGACTGCAAAGTTTTGGGACAATACCTGAATTTCTTAACAGAGCTGCTGTAATGACAACGCACAAACGTGTGTGTTGGCATTTTCTGAGCAAGAACAGTGTCTGAGCTCTTCCCACCGGTATCGCTACAAAATGCTGAATCCCATAACTGAGATGGAAAAAATTGCATGAAAAATAATGCATTTCCACCCAAACATAATAGATGATGAGGGGATGGGCAGAGGTATTTAATGAAGTTGGAGGGAACGGCTGCAGGCGTTGAGGTTCTTCCCTGCATTGAAAATACATGCAAGCTTTTTGACTTCACAGTAAGCAATGTGGTATTTTCACATAGATCCTTCCCACCATCCGCCTGAGCTGGTGTGATGCACACTTGTGGACAGTGTGAGAAGATGGCACTGCTGTCATATACTTCAATCCGTCCTACTTGGTATTACGCTTTTCAAAACTTCTGCTTTTTCCTTGTTAGATTACTTAGACCCACTGCCAAAAATCTAGCACATTTTAAAGCCTCATTATGCATCTCCCAACTCATGTAGGATAGTCCAAACAGGCGAATGGCTTTTGACAAGCCAGTTATGTTAGGGAACGCTCGCGTCCGCTGCACACGCAAGTTAGTGCCCAAAGGCAAGCAATCAGTCAATAATTGTAGCTATATGCTTGTTTCAGCACAAATTTACTCAATCAAGTATACTTTACCCTACTTCAGTGCAGGGATAGATAAGTCAGTTGTTTAATAATTTAATAACCAAATATTGTTTCCCAGAACCATAGTCATAAAGGTGCTCATTCAATTCAATTTTTCTTATGTTAATGATGAAAATAATAACCACATATTCTTAGTTTCAGATTTCAACAACATTCTTTAAAATTTGTAAAATGCATTTCTACATGCAAATCCATATTCAGCAATATTAACAATTGTCGATAATCATAAATTCCTACATGTAAATTATTGGATACAATATTATGTTCACATTGTTATAAACAGTAGAACTTCACTACTGTAACCATCGCTCAATGCGTTTCGGGACTCAAGTTTGCTTCCTCAGGGGCAAGTTAATGAGTTTATGTCTTGTTTATACACAGCAATATTCTTATTCTTAGATCCTGGCAGGAAATCTGCATCCCACTGAAATAATATTGACAAATATAATGGTTTTTTAGTAATCTTCTAGTGTAAATCAGCATGGATTCACAGATATTAGCGTGCCTCCTCACTTATACGGTATCCCTACCTCTCATCGATGCCCCATGGACATCTATCGGTTAAAGGTGAGTTGATGTTCAGTTCCTGCTGTCAGGCAAGATATTCACATCCAAAGAGGCTCCTACAGTAATAATTGAACCAGTATCAATAGAGTGTTCCCTTGTTTATAATTCAGAAATAAAATAGACATGTTGGTCTACTTGTAATATACTCTAGATGAGAAGATCATTGGCTCATTGAATTCCGACGGTAATTATATTCTTGCACAACTGCGTAGTACGATGGAATCAGATGACTTCCAAGTCCAAATGGAGCAAATGCCACTGTGGAAAACATGAATATGCATTGCATTCCACTGTTTGGTACTCTGTCAAATCTGCTAGGTTGATCATACTGTTCAGTAACTTTTGTTGAATTATTACATTTTATCAAGTTAACTGTGCATTTCTTGGAAGCCCATGTTTGGAATGTTATTAGTAGTACTGGACTAGTCTATTTTGGTGGTGCAAGATCCTACAGAAATTAAGAATCACCCAATTAGAAGGGAACTCGATTATTCATAGTGAATGAGGACTCATTATAGATGGTCTAATTACAGGTCTATTAAATGCTTACCTCCCCAATATTGTATATATGAAGACTACGGTTGTGGATAGCCAGATTTGCTCTTAAGGTTGTCACCAAGGGTCGTTCAATGCCGCCTCCCAGGTCAGAAAAAGTTTGGTATAAATAACCTAAGTAAAAAATGAAAGTAAAAAATGGAGATGCGAGTAGGACCCCAATAGGCCTATTAATGTTCTTAGTTTAGCCTATTGCTGTTCTTAGTTTAGCCAGGGTACAGGTCCTATCGTAATAAAGTCTTAGCTCCTTATGTGCGGACCCAAGTTTAATAATAGCTTCTCTCTGGTAGTCGCGAGTCAAACAAACCGCGGGATACATATTTTAGTCAGGCTCTCTAGTATGACGATAACACCAGTGTTTTATGGTCTCCCTAAAACTCACAAACAATTGGCAAGACCCCCCGTTGAGACCGATAGCAGCCGGAACAGATAGTGTATTCGAATCATTGGCAATTTACGTGGATCAGGTTCTTCAACTGATAGTACAAAAGACCAACACATACCTCCGGGATACCACTTATTTCCTCAACATTATACAGAACACACGGAACTTACAAGAGAATGATCTCTTAGTAACATTCGATGTACAAAGCTTGTACACATCCATCCCACATGACAAGGGAATTGAGGCACTAGAGTGGGCACTATTACAAGAGAATGAATGCAAAGCAAATAAAACTTGTATACTTGAATTGGCCAAAATTATACTGGAGAATAATTTCTTCAGATTCAATCACCAATTTTATCTCCAAGCATCTGGTATTTCAATGGGCTCTGCGATGGCCCCTGCTTATGCTAACCTGCCCGTGCAGGATCTGGAAACACATAACCACACATGAAGAATGGGGACCAAGACTAATATGTTGGATGAGATACATCGACAATGTCTTTGTAATTTGGAGAGGGGAGAAGGAACTACTGGAAAACGTTCTACTGTACATTAACTCAATCAATGAGAGATTACAATTTAAAATGGAGATTGGCACACCAAAGATCCACTACCTGGATGTAGAACTTGAGCTGATAGATGGAGTAATCATCACAAATCTATTTACTAAACCCACAGATGTGAACAACAGTTTACATTATAGAAGCTCTCATCCAAAACATCTAAAAGACAAATTTACCTTATAGCCAATTCCTTTGGGCCAAAAGAATAACATAAGTGGATTCCACATTAACGGTTGAAATGAAGAAAATGACAGCAAACTACTCACAGGGTATCCTGAAAATGTGATAACAACAGCAAAAGATCGATCTACCCAAATATCCCAGGATGAATTATTGAAGAAAAAAACAGAGAAAAGGGATCTAACATTTCTATACACTTTAAAATATTCCAGTCAAAGCTACCAGATCACTCGCCTAATAAGAATAAATTGGAGTATTATCCAATTGGATCCACAACTACAGAAACTATTTCCAGAACCACCACTAATCGCTTACAAAAGAGGGAGAAACCTCAGAGACCAATTGGTGAAGGCAGAACGTACCCAGGACCAGCGACAGAGGGTGTTACAAACCAAGAAATTGGGAACCTTTGCACGTTTGAATTGCGGAAACTAATAATATCACTAAAGGAGATTACGCGAGACATCTGCGGACAGGAGCTAAAATCAAACTTAGGCACTATGCTACATGCAACACCAAATCGTAATATATGCATTGAGTTGCCCATGCAGCGTATACTACATTGGCCAAACAAAACGGAAAATGAAAGAAACATGCAACAAGCACAAGAGCAACATCAGAACCAAGAACGAAGGTCACCAGTGGCAAGACATTTCACTGAAAAACGACAAACAGTAATTGAGATACCAAATTTTGGAGGTTGTACAGAGAGCACCGAGGTGTGGCAACCATTCAAAGAAGTTAGACAAACGTGAGTTATACTGGGTAGACAAATTGGACAGTACGGGTCCATATGGGATAAACATGGACTTCCACTTGGGAGCATTTCTCTGAAAGATGAATACGTTCACACCCTATACAGTGAATATCAACACTGATGCCATATCATCATGGCTTAAGTTACATAACATGTTAACCTGAGTTGCATGGGTTAAGCTCATGAGATACACCCACTGAGACACTACACCCCAAAGAACCATCTCAAAATAGGTTACCCTAATTTACAACCATCACTGTGAGGTAAAGAGTGAATCTGTATGTGGAATAAGAGTGAACCATGGTTCCCACTTGCCATATATAATACTGAATGGAACGCACTTAGCACCTATGAGGAATGTTCTTGACTAGGCAAATAACTTGATTATACATGGAACAAGCATTATATGAATACAGGTGATCATTAATACCACTTTAGGTGATACTTTCTCTTACCGTTTCTTCAAAACACTGTCCTTGATCTTACAACAGGATAATAGGGAATTGAATGCATCAATTAACCATGAGGAATGCCCTGGACTGTGTTCCAACATTTATATATTTAACAAGTACCACACAGGAACATATGTACCATAATATCAGATTTTGAGATGCCTGTGCTGGATGCTTTTGCAAATTTAGGATCTGTGAATGTACGACTAATAAGGATATATCTACTGTTTAAAATGATGGTAATATGATAACTGTTATGCCATAGATTGTGAGCAGAGGTGCCCCCAAATTTAAATTGGAGATCTTTTTATAAACTACCTGACCTTTACAATGAATAGAGGTAATTTAGCATGGGGGATTCCCATTACCCATCCAACACTGGCGGTTGAACCAACACTCTAGTGTGGATTAAGCAAATAAGATTGCTGAAAATGCAGTGTCTATCTAAACCCAATAGATCTTGACATTAAAGAAATCATTAAATGGAACAATATTATCCAGTTCCAACTTATTTCAGTGATTCCGTAATGAAAACACACACGCACAGCATGATGACGTCTAATGTTTACATCGGACGTCATCACGCGAGCGTGTGCCAACGTCATAGTAGAGAGCCAGACTAAAATACGTATCCCGCGGTTTGTTTGACTCACGACTACCGGATAGAAGCTATTATTAAACTTGGGTTTGCAAATAAGAAGGTAAGATTTTATTACGATAGGACCTGTACCCTGGCTAAACTAAGAACAGCAATAGGCTAAAGAACATTAATAGGCCTATTGGGGTCTTACTCGCATCTCCATTTTTTACTTTAATGTATTACTTAGGTTATTTATACTGAACTTTTTCTGACCTGGGAGGCGGCATTGAACGACCCTTAGTGACAACCTTAAGAGCGAATCTGGCTATCCACAACCCTAGTCTTCATATATACAATATTGGGGAGGTAAGCATTTAATAGACCCGTAATTAGACCATCTATAACTAGTCCTCATTCACTATGAATAATCAAGTTCACTTCTAATTTGGTGATTCGTAATTTCTGTAGGATCTCGCACCAAGATAGACAAGTCCAGTACTACTAATAACATTCCAAACATGGGCTTCCAAGAAATGCACTGTGGCATTTGCTCCATTTGGACTTAAAGTCATCTAATTCCATCGTACTACGCAGTTGTGCAAGAATATAATTACCGTCAGAATTCAATGAGCCAATGATCTTCTTATCAAGAGGAAGTAGCGTATTTTACAAGTAGAACAACACGTCTATTTTATTTCCATATTATAAACAAGGGGACACTATTGATACTGCTTCAATTATTACTGTAGGAGCCTCTTCGGATGCAAATAACTTACCTCACAGCAGGAACTGAACATCAACTCACCTTTAACCAATAGATGTCCATGGGACACCGATGAGCGGTAGGGATACCATATAAGTGAGGAGGCACGCTAATATCTTTGAATCCATGCCGATTTACACTAGAAAATTACAAAGAAAAACATCATCGTTGTCATTATTATTTCAGTGGGATGCAGATTTCCTGGCAGGATCTAAGAATAAGAATATTGGTGTGTATAAACAAGACAAACTCATTAACTTGCTCCTGAGGAAGGGAACTTGAGTCCCGAAACGCGTTGAGCGATGGTTGCATTAGTGAAGTTCTACTGTTTTTAACAATATGAACATAATATTGTATCCAATAATTTACATGTCACCGCAACAACAACACATAAGCAACACCAACAGCACACTAGGACTGGCATCGACCCAATACTCGCACCAAAGCTCAGCACCCGGTGTATACAGAGTTGAAGCTGCCAACAAACACCACTCCTCTCACTATCCTACACCCGCTTCACCTACTAACCCATCCCACCTTCTCATTTACAGATCCGCCTGGGGACCAACTCCGTTGGTGACGGTGCGCGGTACAAATACCTTTAACATTTAACATGTAGGAATTTATACGATTATCGACAATTGGTAATATTGATGAATATGGATTTGCATGTAGAAATACATTTTCCAGAATGTTGTTGAAATCTGAAACTAAGAATATGTGGTTATTATTTTCATTATTAACATAAGAAAAATTGAATTTAATGAGGACCTTCATGACCATGGTTCTGAGAAACAAAATTTGGTTATTAAATTATTAAACAACTGACTTATCTATCCCTGCACTGAAGTAGGGTAAAGTACACATGATTGAGTAAATTTGTGCTGCAACAAGCATATAGCTACAATTATTGACTGATTGCTTGCCTTTGGGCAATAACTTGAGTGTGCAGGGGATGCAAGTATTCCACAGCTCGTGGACACTTTTTGTTTTTCTATTAATACCACTACCTAGTGTCAGGGTAGTGTTTCTCTCCTCTGCACCTCACTACTCCTGTATAAACCACCCAAATCATGTGCTTATAATTAGGTGTGCAGCTGTGTCTGGACCCATTTTCACAAGCCAGTTATGTCAGGCAGGCCTCACATGGAACTGCCAGTGCCCTAACCCAAAGTGCCTTTCCAAGTCAACAGTCTATTGGTAAATGGGCCAAGAACGCTGCTTCAGAGATCATTGTGTAACCTGTTCGTTCAAATCCTGCTTGTTAGGCAAGATTGTATGCAGTACCCTTTGGGTGCCCTACAATAACCCTGACCTGGCAATAGGTACCCAACCTTTGGTCTAAGTCAGAACTACACGGGTTGTGTGAGCAGTAACGTTGTGACACAGAGTTTCACATTACTAGTTATTCAAATAAACTCTTAAACTCAAGGTTTCTTGATAAAACAATAATTAATTTATTTCACAGTCAGTTATATAAGCCTTCTTCAGAAGGGAGCAATATATGTAACACTTATAATACATTTCAAAACACAAAGTTTCTCTAAATCAGATGACACCCATTGGGGATGGAACACAGACATTTCCTGCACCCTCAGGTGACTTCAATAGCTAGGACACTGTGGACATTGATTTATTACTGGTACATTTAGAGCAATACCGAGTTTGGTGTAAAGATAGATAGGTGAATAAAACAATGGTTAACAAATAATTCACACACTGGTAAGTACTTTTGGAACCTTTCAATGCAGAGTAAATGAACCCTTTCCTGGGGGAAAGACCAAAGTACAAAGTGAGTTAAAGAAGAGGCTCTCAGGGAGCCAGTCAGCCAATGGTAATTTCACAATGTCTAGGGCAGGTGAAGATCTTCTTTGCAGGTAGGTAAAAAGTCTTGCACAATGTTTTTAGAAAGGTTTGTAGAAAATAGAACACTTGAAGCGCCACAAGCTGGGAGGATTGTGAGGGGCAAAGCTATAGCAACTCTGCAAGATAACCAAGACAAGTCTCAACTGAAAGCAGGCAAGGCTACACAACAAGAGGCAAGTTCTCTTACACTTTACAGTACCTCTGCTTAGAAGAAATGGTTCCAGCTGGCTTCAGTTCCTGTACAGCTCTGCAGATCCTGTTGTGCCCGAGCCTCAGTAGTGGGGACAAGAGGGAGGACATCTGAGGACTCCTGCTCAGCAATGGGGAGGTCAGCGGCAGCAATAGGCAAACAGCGATTCAGCGTTCCTTTAGTGTTTCAGCTCCTCGCGTATGACAGCAAATAGCAACACCACAGTTCTCGGATACCACTCTGGACTTTCCTCGCATCTGGGGTCCAGCACTCTGTTGAGGTGGCTCAGGCAGGTCAGTCCTACTTTAGGGAAGTCCGGATGATCTTCCTGGCGCTTGGGTCCAACTTAAAAGCAACGTACACAATCTGGTGTTCCTCTCCTGGCACTTCGGTTCCAGCAGCATCAGCAGTGGAAGCACAGCCAGCTCCGAGAGGATGTCCAGACAGATTTACTTTGGAGTTGATTGGTTCGACCAACTAAATCGGAGAAGTCCTCCTTGCAGGTCTTCTCTATTCTAGGCGAATTCGGAGCTTCAGCACAGCAGCAGGGCTTCACCGGGCAAACCAACGGTCGACGAGTTGCAGCAGGCATCTCTTCCAAGTTCTTCTACGGATTCCTTCGTCCAGTGGTCGACTCTGCCCTCCAAGCCAAAAAGCCTCGCCCTTTATGCAGGTTTCTCCCATTCATTCCAGCCTAGCTGCCAATCATACTGCAGGGTGGCTGTCCTTAACAGACAGCCAGCCGGCCAATCACCTTTGGGTGCATTCCTGTAATCAAGGGGATTTAGCACTGGGAGTTCAGGCACCTCCCTCACTTCCTGCCCCTGCCAGACATACTGGAGACAGAGGTGGGCTTCACTCGTGAATCCCGCAAAAGACAAAACTAACAAAGGGACCAAACCTGGTTTGGTGCGCAGAGTAAATCTCAAGGAAGACCTTTCCAACAAGAAATGGTGAAATAAGACGACCAGAGCCATTTTGGCGAAATGGGCACCCATGGGTGCTTTACTGCAGCTGCGAACGCAGCCTGCGGTAAAAACTCCCAATGGTAGTTAAAAGTAAACCACTGCCACCAGCCATTAATTGTAGAAAGGGTAACAAAATTATTACATGATAAACTAGACAAAGGGGATACTAAGTAACCCCTCCAGCACCCTATTGTGAGATAGTCTGTGCTGTGTCTATGTAACGCTGGTGATCTGGAAATACTGGTTAAACAGGAATTTCCCCTGTTACAAAAGAGAAAAAATAGGAGGGGAACTGGAATCAATATTATGTGGTTACTATACTATGGCTCACCCCTTTTCCCACCCAGACGACTCCCTTAATGTTTCTATATGCCCTGTTCTTCTCCTCACCTGTGTTTTGATATCATGGAGCTCTCCATCCTGCTTTCATGCAGGGGTGCGTTGGTGGTGAAGCTCACGAAGAACTCAGGCTGGAAAAGGTTGAAATGGCCTCTGAAGTTAAGTGTCTCGATTCTTGGTGGGTTCTTTAGTTTTTAGACAGTTGGGTGTTGAAGTCTTTGAGAGAAAAAAGGTTCTATAGCGCGAGAGCTCTCTTGATGTAGGTTTAACAAATCTCTCCTCCTTTTGCAGGTCTGCTGAACAGAAAAGTTTCACTTGAAGAGCACAGGCAACATTGAAGAAAAAACAGGAAGTCTTCAGTTGAGGTAGGTTTGTGCGCAAAGTTTGGAAAGACACGCACCACTACGTGCATTTGTTACCAAGCTATGGTGTCTTCTGTGTGAGGCAAGTAAGCGTGCGTAGTTGGGAAAGGTGTGCAGCTCTTCGTGCATTTGTTACCAAGCTACCGTACCTACTCCGTGAGGAAAGGCCTTGGAATGTTTGAAAGAGCTCGTCAGAGCTTCAGGTACGTAAGCGCGTAGTTTTACTTTCACTCGCTACAATGTCTTAAAAGTTCTTTCATTAACTAATGTACCTTGTCTTTACAGGATTTCGGAGGTCGGAAGATTTCACAATGGAGCTGCGGAAGAAGATTGATGACTGATCTGCGGAACTATGGAAAATGAAGTCACATGTCGTAGGACTGTTGCTGCAGAAAACTCTTGTCAGGTACGTTGAAAACTTAGATCTGTGGTACTTCTGTTAACTTAACAAGTTCATAACATGACTTTCTATTGTCTTTCAGGTCTGTGAGCTGAGCGCCGATAGCATTACACCGCTGTCAGCGGAACTAATGCAAAGCGCGTGTTACTGCAGGGGCGGGGATTTTATAGTCCTCCTTGCTCAACTACTAGTTCTCAATAGCTACTTAGTCAGTGACCCGGAGGGCGGCCATCTGAAGGGAAATGGTAAACCATTGGATCTCTATGGGAGCCCATTGTAACTTTGGTTCTGAGGAATGTGAGAACGCTGGGTTTGCCATGCTAATACCCATCTAGCCCCCACTGATCTACGCCAATACTCCTACCTGCCCTGAATATCTGATCCCAACCATGCAACTTTGGAGGTGATCATGACAGTCTAGAAAGTTACAAATGTAAGTAAAGTCAATTTTATTTCACTGCTCTTGGAAACAGTTTATCTAAGAGAAGGTATTTAAACCTTTGGGAAATCTGAAAGACTTCCCTGTGGCACTGCACTGAAGGTGCTATGCGTCACAATGTAAAAAGATAATGCCTGTGGAGTTTGTCAGACTCCATAACTAAAAGAAACAGAGTCCAAATCACAATAAAAAGACATGGGAGGGTGAGGAAAAGGCTGACTCTCTTCAGGTTAGAAATTCAAAGTCCTGAAGTCCAGCAAAAGAGCAGGTGGTCTCTACGGTAGAAGGGAATTTAGCACATTTCAGAGAATTCTCCCTAACACTGTTGATAGGTGAGTTAATGCGTCTGCAATAGAGGTAGGTTTTTAAGATGCAGGTTGTAACAGAGCCGACTCAGCTTTCGACTTATTAAAAGGTCTACTAAATGTTCAATGATTAAGAATTGACATTTCATCATAGCTGCTATACCTGTAATGGCTTAGACCACACACCTCAGCAGAGCTGCTAGATCTCCAATTACTCAGAACAAGCACATCCCATTAGGGGTGCTATACCTGTAATGGAGCAGAATGCACATCTCATCTGGGCTCTTATACTTGTAATGCCATATGGTGCTGGTAAACATCTGCATTCAAGCAAGTGCTGCATCTGGTGAGACATACCTCCAATTCCCCAGTCTAATGGCCAAAAGAAGGTTTGCACAAATCTAAAAAGGAGCACCCAATGGTAAAGCTGCACTAGACTTGTAAACGGAAAAGGCTCTATCAGCATTTTGAATATTTATTGGCGTTATGTCAAAAGACAAAAAGGAGAATATGTGCAACTCTGAACCTAACCAATACAGGAGAACAAAGTGTGAGGGGAGGCTGAGAGAACACAGAACGTATTAGACAATCCAAAACAGGAATTCGAGCAACAGGAAGAGCGAGACCAATGAACTAGATAAGAACAACAAAAAGTGGCGTGGGAAACCGAGGTAAATAACAGGACACACGCACAATAGGGGTGAGGGATAGAAACAGAGCAAGAGACACATACAGAGACAGTAAAATAAGAAAACAGAACAGCAGAATGGGAGTGCTAGAAATAGAAAATCTGAATAGAGAAAAGGCAGGCCAATAACCTAAGAAGCAGTGCAAGAAAGATCATAAAAATGAGTAGCAATCACAACAGAGAATGAAAAAACAGGTATAGCCAGAGTAACGACATGAGAGAGGAAGAGGAGTTCTATCAACTGATACAGCACAATGTAGGAGGGGAAACAGCAATGATCAAATGCAGTGTTGGGAGAGCCAGAGTGACAGAGCCACACTAAAGGCTGAGAGGCAGAACATCAGAAAAAGAGAGACCGTGGAAACAAAGTAGCAAAGGAAAGGAGAGATGGAGCAAAAACATGGAGTGGGTGTCAAGCAGGTAGTGCCAGGCAGCAACAGTAGGCTAGAGAGGCAGAAAAGTGATGCTGGTACAGTGAGGAACTTGCGTTATGATGTAACTAGCTGGCATCTTTAGCAGTTCTAAACAGAATGTTAGTGTCCAAGTATAGTGAAGATGAAGCTGAGCATTACGCATCGACAAGTTCTTTGTCACTAATGTATTCAAACTCAGTTTTAATTTTATGCACAAATTGGATCGTTGTCAGACACTTTTACTCTCTTGAGAAGGAGGAAACAAATTGTTACTCTCTTGAAATTGGATTTAATCTCCAATTAAAAAAATTGGGAGTAAAATGCGCTCACCGAAAAATCCTACCTGGAGCACTGGTCCAACCCTAAATTGACTGGGGCCCTGTGTTCACAAAGTTACAAGTAGTTTTGTTAGGCACGAAAAAGTTAGGAGGGGGGGTCTTGTGAACAGGAAAACTGTTCCAGAATTGTGGTAAGTGTCTATTCTAGTGAACAAAACTGTCCCCAGATTGTGGAGTGCTTGCGCGAACAAGCAATGACAAAGCCAAACTATTGTAAAGTTTTAAAAGTTAGGACAACTTTTAAAATGGGGGAGATAGGGGTTCAGATAAGTACAACTGTAACTCACCCCCCATACTCTGGTTTCTCTTGAGAATTGGTAGGTCTTGGGTGGGGGGGGGGGGGGAATTGTCGGAGGTCGCGTTTCCCACCAATTTCTTCTGGATCTTGGTGCCCAGGAGTTGCAGGTTTGAGTAAATCCCTGGTCAGTCACAGATGCAGGTGCAACATGTTGCTGTTGAAGACTGTAGATCACTCCGGTGCAGGCCTCCTCTCAGCAGACTGGATGTCGGAAAGCAGTTTCTGGCTATTGTCACCACTGCAGGGCAACAGAAGAGGACAGTTCTCGCAGTCCGTCTTGTATCTCGGATCCCTTGGATGCTGGAACGTCGTCATTTTCGCAGAGGGCACTTCTCTTGGATAAGCTGTGGATCCCAAAGTTCCAGGCCAAAATGCAGAACGGCGGAATCTGCAGCGAGGTAGACCAAACCTCAAACTGGTTAGCCACAGATTGGCTCACAGGCACTTATGAAGGCTCTGGTTTGCTGGACACCAAGCAGACTTCTGCAATGGATGCTCCTTACACCACCAGGGTCAAAGTACTTCTAAAGATCTCTTACCAAACAGGGCTCCTCCAGGACCACAGCAGACGTTGGTCGCCAGGCCTTCTTCGGACAGGTCCTCTGTCTCTTCACTGGTCTTCAGCAATGCACAAGACTTGGCTCCTTGCAGGATTTCTTCCCGGATCTCTGGGGCATGGTTGTAGGACTACTCCTTATCCAAAGTCAGGTGAGTGATCAGACTCGGCCCTCCAATGGCAAGATCTGTCCCACACATGTACACCAGCAATGGTTAATCAGGGACCACTGTGGGTCTCATGCAAGCATGCACACCAGACTTTCAGGCACCAGTATAAGGATTGGGACCAGGCAGTCCCAGCCCACTGCCTGGGAACACAAAATACACAAACACATGGGACTTGTACTAGCTCGTGAAAATCAAGGCTTTCACCCCCTTAAGCGATTCTGAATGAGAAAAAAGAACTGCAGACAGCACATCGAGGAAGCAGGGGGGTGTACGCACAGGAGAGCGTATGGTTGTGTAGTGGATGCATTGGGAGCCATTTCTGCAAGTAGTCCCAAGCGCCGCAAGAGACACCAAATGTGTTAGTAAATGATTTGCATGTACAACATAGACATACCCCCATCATGAGTAAGCTTCGGCGAGTTACAAGCCTGCCATTGCCTCAGAAGCTGTAGGCCTTCGTGCCCGGAGAGAATGTGCTCTGCGAGGCCACGAGAAGGGGCAGAGCACATCCTGGCAGTTAACATTCCACGCTACAGAGAGCATGACCCCTCAGTGCCAAAACCCCACATGTTAGAGTTACAGCCCTCCAACGCTTTGATCGCAAGACCCCCACATACAACAGCACCAGCCAGGCCCAGACCACTAGCCATAAAACTGTAAAACCCGCAATTGATCAGAAAGAAAGGTTATCTTGCCTTCAAATTTGGGTCACATGATTTGTGCTGCTAGGTGCCAGGGAGGGATGAAATTATAGCTCAAAAAAAGGGGGTAGAATATTGGAGGCTGGTGGCACATCTCGGAGCGAGTGCAGTATGCAAGTTGGTATGACCTTGGCTCCCCCTCTGGGATCATGTCTGTGTCTGCCATGTGCACCATTACAGTGAGAGAGTAGCATTGTTTTTGAAATGAGTAATTGCTTGTTAAGCCTGTTTTATCGCGGATGACAAGCCCATAGCACCCACGTGGACGGAGACAGACAAGAAGGCTGGGACCAATGGCCTAGTATGCCCTATGCAGAAGCCCATGTATAGGGTCATTCCAACCAGCCTCACAGGTTTTCACTGAAAATAATGACAACAGTGATGACGCCAGGTGTCCTTTTAACTTGCTGCCCATCCCCAATTTGGTAGAACGTTCGGCGGCAGCAGAGTTCTTTGTTGACACATTTATATTTTGTAGAAATAAATACTTGCTATCCTTTCAAGCGGTAACTTTGGCTTTTTTCCATAGCAGCTTATATTTTTTCTGGTGCGAGCATGCAGGGCGTGCCTTCAAGTGCATGGCCCTGAAAGGAATTTACTGAACCAGCAGGGCAGCAAGACGGCCACTGAGCAAGATGGCCAAAAGAACAAGCGTGCCCTTGTGGCACGGCCATGTTAGGACACTAGGCACAGTTAGTAGCCAAATGCGGTAAACGTGGTATGGCTAATGAAAAGTATTGCAAAAAGAATCAAAATGCAACTGCTGCCACCAGCTTGTCTTCGGGCACATCCAATTGCAACCAAAACAATCTGTTTGAGTTAAGTCTAGTGTCATACACAAGAAAACCCATTGTACTGCATTGTGCAATGATAAAAAGTTACCCAAAACACAGATTACATGTATCAAGAAAAGGGAAACAGTTTCCCAGTACTGACAGCATTGAGGACTACTAGTCATTTTCCCCATAACAATGAGCAAAGTGCAGTGGAGTGAAAATGAATGCTTCCTTTCACCCGAAAAAAAGGACACAGTTGAAAAACAATGCAAAATGTTTGGGGGTCCATAGAAATGGAGGTAAAGTTGCTAAAGAGAGAAAACTTTCCCAACAAGGTTCTTAGTCTGCAAACAAATAGGGGTGCATTGTTTCTCTGACTGTGGTGTTCAGGCTGATTTATTCAATTAAAAATTATAAGGCTTAACTTTCCCTATAACGGCGGGTGGTCCTTGTCTATCTTACTAAGGTGCTCACCAGTCTGTCGTGGAATTCCAAATAAAGAGGTCTGCTGCCCTCACCGACCCTACCACAATATAAACTAACTTGGGCTCCGAGGTTCATATACTAATCTGGAGACTGATACTAGCAGTATTCTAAGGAGAAGGGAACGAGAACGCTAGTACCAGTATGCAGATTAGTATATGATCCTTAAGTAGTCTCTTGTGACTTCTTTGATCAGTCTCCAACTCCTCAAATGGGCAGAGTACTTTCTTCCCCCTTTAGTAATCTCCTTTGGGATCTCTCATATGTTTTGCACCCCTGTTTGTGGTTCTCAGTATATCTCTGGATACTTCCGTTGTTTGGGGTGTCTGTCTCCCTTGGTTTATTACAGCTCAGTTCATCTTGGTCTCCCTTCTTGAGGTCACCCATGACTCCAGTTTCCCCCATTAACATTCTTTACCGGAAAACGTCTTCTGGAGTCTGGTTTCTCTGAATCCATCTCGTTGGATCTGGGCCGCCGTTGCCTTTCCTTCGTCAGCACTTGCTATGTTGTGGCCCCTTGTCTGTTCCAGGTCTCTAATTTCTTCTCGGAATTGGGACCGGACACCGTGTGGCTTCACACTCATGTTGGTAATCAGCAAAGTTTTGTGGACCAGCAGTCCACCATGGCTCCTCCTTCATGGTCTTGCCACCATCTATTCTCGGGCTTTGGCACTGGCTGGATTCTAGCTGTTTGGGTTCGGAGGAGCACCGACGTCCCATGCTCTACTGTTGAGCGAGTTCGAAACACGCCGGCTCTTTCATTCCAGGTGTTACGTAGCTTGGGGCCTTCCAGGGCCCACGTCTGCATTCCCCTCTCTCATTCTGGCTCGTCAAGGCTACGTTAAATCAACTTACCCGTCTCAGTAGATTAGTTATTCTCATTTAAAGGGACATTCTTTTTCAGTAAGATGATGGCATCTTTGCAGAGTTTCTTCATCTCATTCTTGAAATAAAAATAGTTGTCTGATATTTGTGAGTAATGCAGATAGGCCATAATGTGTACAGCTTTAGGGAGTTCCACACGAAAACAGGAGTCCTTGCCCTTTAAGGGGGGAGTCTCTCCTGGTGAGGTCCCACATTGCCTCTACCCCTAGAGAGGGTACTGCTGAGCAGGCTCACCTCCCACAGCCTCACAGGAAAGGGATCCCCCTTGGGGAGAAGGGACGAATTCCCTCGATTAGTCACAATTACCTGAAGCAAAAGAGATTGAAGAAAGGTCACTATTCAGTAAATCCAAATCAGGGTTAACAGCCTTTCAGATTCCCATGTAGGGGGATAAAATGTTCCCGACGGGGAGTACCTTATCAGAATGGGAGTCCTTGACCCTATGTGTGGAGTCACTCCCAGTGAGGTCCAACTTGCCCAGACCCCTAGTGAGGGTCTTGCTGAGCGGACTCATCTCCCTAGCCTCAAAGGAGGTGGCTCCCCCTCTGGGGAGAATGGGTGAATGGTCCAGATTCATCATAGAGGGTAAACTCTAAATAAAAGCTATGCCTATGTTTAGGTACAGTCCATAGTTCTACTTATGATCACAACTGCCACATTCGAATTGATAGATATCGCACGTGTCTCGGCTCCTGTGAGTCAGCTCAGCTATGCAAGGTGATGTGTATTCTGGAAAGCTAGTTGTAGCCTGCCGAATGGCAGGATGAGAACCTGGAAGGCTGAGCATCCTCTATCTCTTTGTGAGGGCCGGTAACACCCTCCAACCGAGACAGCAGGCAGCTGTCCCAGGCCCGTGCATCAAGGGAGAACACCCATTCAAAAGGAGTAGCCTCACACCAGGTTGCTGAATATCTAAAAGCTCTTGTCCTCAGAGGGAAGGGAAGGGAAGGGGGTGGGATCATAATGGGTGGGAAGGTTTGGTCAAGTGAAGAGCTTGCACCACCTTGAGTACCACTGCCTGGATCTCTTTCCTGCCCCCTCCACTTCCTCTGGAGCAAAGCACTTTTGGTGCGACACCAACAGGGCGAAGTACACTACATCTTGGAGCAGGGATTGGACCACTAAGGCCCGATCACTAATCACCCGAGGACGTTTGCCCCTCTGAAGAACTCAATGGGCTTCTTTTTGGGACAGCGTTACTCCCCAAAAGCCCTCGTTTTGAGTTGAAGGATCATCCAAGACAAAAGGAAGATCTGTCCCCTAACCACTTCCAGGGCACATCAGGCGTGACCAGTGCTGTGGATCAGGATCAACCACTCTGCGACGTAAAGATAGGAGGGCAGACCATGAACGGAAGCATCCTGTCCTGAAACTTCTGTGGAGGCATCAGAGAAACTCGAGAGCCAGAACAGCCAAAGCTCCTGGTTCCAACACACCAGTCACTCTATGTTCCCCGCACCTTTACAATTCGGAAGGTGCTGGAGAGTGCGTTCCTCCAACCAGTCGCATTATTGCTTGAATCTAAACCAGCTCAACACTATTGTTTCCTAGTGAAGCACATCAACTGCTATGCCGAAAGCGACTGCTCAACAACACACCCAAGATCACCACTTCAATTACCGTCGCCCGCTGACTTGAACTGCTGGAACATCAACCCCTACCACTGACTAAAGCCAGACCTAGCCTGGTCAACTGAGAAGCACTCCTGGGACCGCCCCAATCTGCAACACTGAAGAGCCGCCATTCTACGGCAAGAGTATCCGCATTCGCCCCTACTCAACGCACGCTCGCTGCTGGGGCCTCCATGAGACTACATGCCCAAACAGAGGATGATCAGCTCGCATCAACTTTCAACTTCAGGTCCGACTGAGGTAGTCATCTAAGAACTGAATCCAGGTACTGCTGACTCTGAACTGCCCCCATGGTCCACTTGGACCCTAGAGAGTGGTTATTCCATGATCACCACTCCTTTTTATGGCAGTACTTCACCGACCACCCCTGGAACTAAACTCAGAGTGCTACTTTCTCCAGTCTCTTGCATCTTCTCACTTCCTCCCTTGGGGTGGGTTTTTGAATAGTATTCTCTTTTCGTTCTACATGCAGATGGTGTGCTTAATTAAAGTGTTCATATTTTTTTTGTTCCCTTTATTTTGGACTGTAATACTGTGCTGTTTGGGTCACTACTGGCTCACCTTCACACCCCTCTTGAGATCATACTTTTTTTTCATTGCACACGATACAGTTCAATGGTAAGACATTTGTATCACACAAACTTTTTACACAGAGGATTTTCGTTTACTTTTATAGGTCATAAAGGCAAGTTGGTGGCAACAGTTACATTTTTACTGTTTTTTGCATTATTTTTGGTGTGCTCATTAGCGTTTAATGCGCATGGCTACTAAACATGGCTAGTGCCCTAAAACTGGCATGCCACGTGATTTGTACTTTTTCTTCTTGGCCATATTGGAGTTTGGCCTTCTTCCTGCCCTCTCAGGGAAGTCCTGATAAGGATGTGGACTCGCCCGGGAAAGATGCCTTGTGTGTTTCCCATGAAGGAGGCTGGGACGGTCTAGTCCCAGTACACATCATTGGTGCCAGAAAGTCTGCTACTGGGGCAGATGTGAAACCAGTAGTTGTCCCTGATTGGACAACTACTGGCTGTTTGAATGGTGCAGATCCTTACCTATATGGTGGGGTTGGACTTGCTTCCAGTTCGGTTTTGGATAAAAGGAGGACTTCTACAGCTATGCTTTAGATGTACGTTGCATCCAAGAATCATTCGAAGCACAGCAGACAGTTGAGGACCTGAAGATGACTCCTGAAGTGGCTTAGCATCCCTTCCTGTGTCCGGCCCGGTGAGGCCTTGCTCCTCTGCCTGATATCTCAAGACCCTGAGTGTGTTTCAGCCTTTGAACTAGTGTGACCAACTAGTTTCGACACTATTTCATAGAAAGTTACCATCTACACAGGCTGCGCTGAGTAAACCAATTTGAAAAAGCTTGCTGTGGCAAATTTTAAGCAAACGTAGATGGGGACGTAATCACAAATATGCGCATCTGATGTTTAATTCAAATGAAGTAGATTCTCAAAAGAAGACACACATTTTTGAAAAAGTACATATATTCAAAAATTCAAACAGAGCAAAATAATCACGATGACTAAAAGGATTCCATTATGTCATATGGTGGACACATGCTAGGGTTCATGTGTTCGAAATTTTATCAAAACAAAATAGACACCAATACTAAAGAAATTCCATTATACCATGCAATGCCTCGAAATTTGATCAAAACAAAATCAACATCAATACTAAAGAAATTCCATTATGCCATGCGATGCCAACACGTGTTTCAACCTAAAAAGGCCGTCTTCAGGGCATACAAATACATTTCAAACTAGACCTGTAATATGTTTCTTGTAACATTCACTGTTATTTAACCAAAAAGCAGAGTAGGGGGAGTTGGTCGGAGAAAAAAGGCATAAGGATGCAGGAGAGAAAAAAATAAAAAATAAAGAATAAAAACATACCATTAGAATAAAGCATATAATTACTAACTCCAGATGTTAACATTAAATAAATAAGACAGGGAATACCTTTTAGTGATTATGCTGGATTTGTTCTGAGTTGTGATTAGAAAGATTAGAAATTGGGAGATCCACGGAAACGTTTACTGGCCAAGTCAGTGGGCTGTAAAACCAATTAGGCAACTCATGAAGTCAAAAGTTCTACACTGCCAGTTAATTAGTGCAAATGTCGTTATGCTATTTTAGAAAAATGTAAAAGCTATAGTTACCAGACTCAATTCTAGCCGTAGTTGAATCACGAATGGTGTGCTGCTGATGCAGCAAGCGGTAAAATTGTGAGCACGTATTGAAAGTGCTTTCGCCTTTAATTTTAGCCGAAATCTACAAAACAAGCAGTACAACGTGTATGCGTTATTTGATATTGTATACAGCCTAAGCGAACTGGCAGGGCAAAAAGTGCGTAGCAACTGGCTTACCGGCAAGAGCTCTGAATATGCGTGCACAATGGCGGGTTGCTTCTGGAACACTGCGAGCATCGGCATTGACTGGGGGTTACCGTAGTAACCACCTCTGAGATAGTCAGGTGACGAGGTAACGTGACCTGGTTGCTTGGTAACTGGTGTCAAGCCGGAAGTGAAGGAAATGCTCTTTTATAATGTGCGCTTGTTAAGACCATGCACATATTCTGTGTCTTGTAGTAGGACCGTATACTTAAAAGGTAAAGTACTAATTTATAGTGTGTCAGAATTGGAGGTTAAGGTTAACAGTTACGTACTGGCACAGTATGTGACATGGAATGGATCCCGACTGCACAGACAATATGCATAGTTAAGAAAATAAAGCAAACCATGAAAATATTCATTTCTTGGCGGTCCATTCGGAAATAGTGTTTTTTCTAAAAACGATTGCTATGTCTAGTACGATAAATGTATATGCCAGAATGAGCATGATAACTGGGCTAATGTGTGAAAAAAGATAATTAGAATGTAGAAAAACAATTGATTGCAAAAGTGCACTGACCTATATATGGGCACCTGGGACTTGCCGGTACGTATTCCTATTAATCATGAGCCTGGTGGCGTGTGTCAGGGCATAAAACTGCAATATCAGCACAAACTGAAAGCCAAAATGGTTCCCATGGGAGCATGACAGATGCAATTTAGCACACATGATAGACACTCATAATAATAATGATCTGTTTCCTATGGGAACCAGATGATATTAGTTAAGTTTACGACCAATTGGGCTACCATAGTTTATAAAAACACATTCAGTTCATGGTCTTGGTTCAAGCCTAGTGACAGGCAACGAAGTTTGCAAATCATCCTTGCTTCCTGCTGTCGTAGGATCAATTCTCTGTTGCCACCTCTCTGATGTTGTTTGATGTGTTTGAGTCCGATGAATTTAATATCTTTGGTATTGTCCAGTTGATGGGGTTTCTGCCAGTGGGAAGCCAAAGGTAGTCCGACGTCCTGACTGCTGAGATTGTTAAGGTGTTCTCGAATCCTAAAGCGTACTTCTCTAATTGTGCTGCCAATATACATTTTCTGACATACACATTGTATACCATAGATGGCGTATTCGTTCGACAATTAATAAAATCGATTATTTTGGTTTTCAGTCCATTGTGACAGCTAAAGATTTTGGTAGGTGCTAAGGCATGCTGACAGAAATTACATGACCCACATTTATAAAAGCCTGCTGGTTTGGTACTTGCGGTGAGCCAATTTTCCTGTCCAATTGGGTCAGGTTTGAGGAAAGAGGGACTAAGGATGTTTCTCAAAGTAGTTGCCCTCTTAAAAATAATATTAGGACGGTCAGTAATATATGATGTCAAATCCAGATCTAAGTGCAAAATATGCCAGTGCTTTTGTAATATGTACTGTATAAATTTGTGATCACTTGAAAATTTAGTGATGAAGTTAACATGCAAAGGATATTTCTCGATATAACCTTAACCTCCAATTCTGACACACTATAAGTTAGTACTTTACCTTTTAAGTATACAGTCCTACTACAAGACACAGAATATGTGCATGGTCTTAACAAGCGCACATTATAAAAGAGCATTTCCTTCACTTCCGGCTTGACACCAGTTACCAAGCAACCAGGTCACGTTACCTCGTCACCTGACTATCTCAGAGGTGGTTACTACGGTAACCCCCAGTCAATGCCGATGCTCGCAGTGTTCCAGAAGCAACCCGCCATTGTGCACGCATATTCAGAGCTCTTGCCGGTAAGCCAGTTGCTACGCACTTTTTGCCCTGCCAGTTCGCTTAGGCTGTATACAATATCAAATAACGCATACACGTTGTACTGCTTGTTTTGTAGATTTCGGCTAAAATTAAAGGCGAAAGCACTTTCAATACGTGCTCACAATTTTACCGCTTGCTGCATCAGCAGCACACCATTCGTGATTCAACTATGGCTAGAATTGAGTCTGGTAACTATAGCTTTTACATTTTTCTAAAATAGCATAACGACATTTGCACTAATTAACTGGCAGTGTAGAACTTTTGACTTCATGAGTTGCCTAATTGGTTTTACAGCCCACTGACTTGGCCAGTAAACGTTTCCGTGGATCTCCCAATTTCTAATCTTTCTAATCACAACTCAGAACAAATCCAGCATAATCACTAAAAGGTATGCCCTGTCTTATTTATTTAATATGTTAACATCTGGAGTTAGTAATTATATGCTTTATTCTAATGGTATGTTTTTATTCTTTATTTTTTATTTTTTTCTCTCCTGTATCCTTATGCCTTTTTTCTCCGACCAACTCCCCCTACTCTGCTTTTTGGTTAAATAACAGTGAATGTTACAAGAAACATATTACAGGTCTAGTTTGAAATGTATTTGTATGCCCTGAAGACGGCCTTTTTAGGTTGAAACACGTGTTGGCATCGCATGGCATAATGGAATTTCTTTAGTATTGATGTTGATTTTGTTTTAATCAAATTTCGAGGCATTGCATGGTATAATGGAATTTCTTTAGTATTGGTGTCTATTTTGTTTTGATCAAATTTCGAACACATGAACCCTAGCATGTGTCCACCATATGACATAATGGAATCCTTTTAGTCATCGTGATTATTTTGCTCTGTTTGAATTTTTGAATATATGTACTTTTTCAAAAATGTGTGTCTTCTTTTGAGAATCTACTTCATTTGAATTAAACATCAGATGCGCATATTTGTGATTACGTCCCCATCTACGTTTGCTTAAAATTTGCCACAGCAAGCTTTTTCAAATTGGTTTACTCAGCGCAGCCTGTGTAGATGGTAACTTTCTATGAATTTGTAATATTTTAAGGTGATAGTGGTAGATCACCTCACCACCTACACGACAGCAGCTAAACAAATATTTTTCTCATAGCCATTTAAACTATTAGGTGTGCGCATTCCTGAATAGGGCTCTACTCCCACAACTTCTTCATTAGTTTCGACACTAGTTTTGACGCCTTCTTGAGGATCCAGCATGTCAGAGCCTTCGAAAGTGTCCCTAAACTGCCCATTGGATTGATCAGCTCTCTCGTGTGCTAACTGAACAGTCTGGAACTTTGGTAGTTGCCAGCGTGTACCACAAGTCGACTTCTCCCCGAATTTCAGCTTCCCACCTTCAAGGGAACCTATCCTGGAGTAGCTGCTGGGACCACGACTGAAGGATGCCTGTCCTTGCCTGCAAATGGTGATTAACGCTGGTTACTCATCTCCCTCCATCCGAAGAAGGATCCTCAGGAGGTCTGCCTCATTGAATTTTGCATTCCTTCACCGACACGGAATGCATCATCGACTGTGACAGATCAAGCCCGGAGATGACCCACAAAGACATCTGGGAGAATCAGAGTCAGAGGAGTAAGTAAGGTTCAGTGAGCCTGTTCCCACCCCCTCACCCCCAGTCCTCCATATGACAACAATGGGAACATGTCAGTTTTTCTCCCGTCTCCCCTCCACTCACATTTGGTCGTTGAACCTGGGTTGGGTATCCTACTCCTAGGTTAGTCTTGGGTCTGGAAGAGAGGATAACACTTACCTTTCCTTTGGTAAACTGAACACCTTTTAAATCGTTTTATACTAATGACCACCATAAGTCCATTGGATCCTTTCTAAAGAGAACTAATGCAGGTGAGAAACAATGTGACTTTTGGGCACAAAGCCCCATTTATCTTAGGACTTGGACTTCTCAAGTTAGGATATTGTTCTTGTGATCGGATCACATAATTTGCTGCATCTGACTAACTTTTTGCTTGATTAAGTTATCTGATGTTATTCAAGTTAAAACATGGTGATTGTACATAGTTGTGTTATGAGTGTTGTGTGATAATACTACCTGCTAAATTCATGTTTTTATAACTGACTGTCTAAACTGTGTGCTATTCTGTGTGGACTCATTGAGGGTCTATGACCCCCTCTCACACACTGAGATTAAGCCTTCCACGTACCTTGATTGCATTTTGGCTAACCTCTCAGAGCTCTGTTAATCATAACTAAAGTGGGGCCTAAAATATATCCACCAGACCAGATACTAGAAATCCATCTTAACACAGACCCCCTCAGGAGACCTCATGGGTTCGAAAAAAAATTCCAACGAATGTCAGGCAGCGACAAGCAATCGTATAGAGGTTAACGCAGAAGTATCCCCAGCAGAGCTTCCCTTGATATGAGATGGCTGAAAATGCTGGGGCAGGCGACTTGTGCCATAGGCTGAACATCTGCAAAGTTCAAAGGCTCTGCTCGTAACGACAAAAGCTGCACCAAGGTAGCACAAGGGAGAGTTGGTAGGTACACTGGGTAATCCAGGGATGCCTTCTGAAGGCTCAGAAGGCACAGATCCTCGAGCAGGGGTCGAGACTTGTTGTTCCCACTGGTCAAAGGGTCAAAGCACCAATAAGAAACTTCTGCTGAGACAGGAAGAGGAGCAGGGCTTCACCGGCCAATCGCTGCAGTGCAGGCTGATCAGTTGCAGGGGTAGTCCCAGTTTGTCAGAGAGTTGCTCTTTTTCATAGAAGTCTTGGTTCCAACAGTTCCAGGAGTCTTCCTTTGATCTAATATTCAGGCTGCAAGCAAGCTCACCAAAGCTCAAGAAAGATCTGCAACATTCAAACAGCCCAGGGTTGTTCAATCATGGACAAACCACTGGTCATCATAATCGTCCAGCAACATACTTTCGGGCATCAGGGGATGTGGACTGGGATCAGAGAGTCCCAGACCCCTCCTGTGGCTCTCACACACACAAAGCCCCTTTGCCTGCAAAAGCCACAGCTTTCTCCCGGAAAGAGGTCTCCATATAAGGTATTTCCTGACCAGAGAAGGCAGGAAAAAGGGCAAAGAATGATATGGCCAAAAAACAAGCAAAAATCTCGAAGCACAGGCATATTAGTGCGATAGCCACCTTTAGTAGCCAGTCCAGGAAAATGCAAAAGTCCATGAGAAAAATATCACAAAAACTGTAAAAATCAGACAGTTGCCATCAGCTTGTCTTAAGCACGCTGCCAAAGTTACCAAAAAGCCATTAGATCAAAAGTTATAAGGATACAAAAATATCTTAACGGCACTTCACTGGTAGTTGATGTGCACAATTGTGAGAATACAAGAATCCAAGAAGCGGAGATATAAAGGCTTTTTTGACCTCCAAAATGTCTATACTGGGCTCAAAACAAGCACATTTATGGGTCTCTAAAGATCTATGGAGGTAAAGGTCCAAAAAGAAAATCTTTCCTAACATGGAGCATTGCACACTAGAGAGCATGTATGCTACATAATTTATACAATTCACACAGAGACCAAGAAGAGGCTGTTCAATCTTACTCAGTTTGGAGGAAAGCCGTTAAAGAGGATTTCACAATCAGCCCTGTGGACAGATGACAGACCACCCTATTCTGATGAACGGGGACAAACATTAACGTCTAGCCAAATTCTATCTGGATTGTGTGACCGAACAGCAAGGCTTAGACATAGGAGGGAGCAAGAGTGTTGATGGGTTCAGTTAAGCAGACACAGAGCATTCTTAATAACAAAAGCCAGGCAGCATGTATAAAAATACAGTTTTTGTGGGCTTAGTGTTAGGGGGATGTATCATTGTTATGCTTCACCCCCACTCCTAGTGAGACCCCCCAGCACTTTTTTCGGGACTTCTGGGCCTTTTTCTTAAATCCCAAATGAGTGGAGACTTTTTCCACTCGTTCATTCTTGTAGGCTCTGTCTTTTGGAACTCCATTCTTTGTATTTTACTATTGCAGCATGCAGCTCCTTATGGGCAGTGTTGCTGGGGACCCTTAGGGTCCTCCTTTGAGATGATCTTTCTTTATCCTAGAATAACTACAGTTCTTACGGATAGAGAGATAGGTAGTATCTGTCCAGGAACTTTATAGTCTAAGAGATTGGCATACACCACCTTTTGTGGAATGCCAAAGGGATACCCATTATCCCCCTTCACTCTGCTCCTGTAACTTTTAGTCACATAGACAATCTCCTAGTTATGGCTGGTGGCAGTGGATGTGTTCTACCAACTATTGTGTAATTTATGTACCACAGGCTATGTCCATAGCCGCGGAATGGTTTATAGTCATAATGTTGAAAAAAAAATGTCTAAAAAAAATGTCGACAAACAATAATGTCGACATCCTATACATATAATGTAAAAAGTCATTTTTTAGAAAAAAAAAATGTCGACAAAAAAATGTCAATTAGAACTATCAACACCTCACCCAACACCCCCCTGCCCCCCCACACCACCCTCTCACCCCCCATACTCAACACATTGTAATTATATATTTATTTATTTTTTCAATAAATAAACAAAAAGAGTATCATTTACTATGGGGGTGTCCCCCCCAACCCCCCTCACCCAACACCCCCTGCCACCCCCCCACACCCCCCACCACCCTCTCACCCCTCATACTCAACGCATTTTAGTTATATATATTTATTTATACAATAAATAGAAAATTTCAAAAAAATATTGAAAAAATGTCGACATTGTTTGTCGACATTATTTTTTTCGACATTTATTTTTCGAAATTTTGACTGTCGACATTTTTACTGTCGAAATTATGACTGACCACCCCGCGGAAGTGCACAATAGGGGCACCAAGTACCACCTTGGGGCCTTCCCTTCTTTTTTTGCTACTACCGGCTTGGTTGTTCTTGTTAGCCCTTCTTCTACTATTCTGGGAGGGTGAGGCCGGGTTGTGAGTTTTGCCTTTTGCGGGAACCCTTGGGCGTCCCCACCTGGGCTTCAGAGTGTCGGGGGAGGAGTTTTCCATCCCCCTGTACTTTGTCTGCCAGAATGCCTGAATAGAACCAGCTCCCACTGGGGGACTCACTGGCCTGATTGGACAGCCAAACGCCCCTTTCTGTAAATTTCTGATAGAGATTGCAAAGGCGTGTGTGCTGGAACTGTACACAAAAGGTGAGGCTCCTGGAGTGACCACTGGAAGCAGAATTAACCGAAGAAGAAGACAATCAGAGATACCTGCAGACCCTTTGCAACACTGCAAAGCGACCATTGCTGTCCTGACCATGTTTTCTATGCGACAGAGGAGCTCCGAAGAGGACTACTCCTTCCCTTTTGCTAGTGGGAACAACCAGTCTCAAGACTAACTTTGATGTGAGCCATCCCCTGAGGTCCTGTGAGTTGCCAGAGTTGCGGACCCCAATACCCGTAGACCTGTTGCTCATTTTGGTGCATCATCATGGAAAGGCCGAATCCGTCCAAATCTCTGCTAAGCCCTCAAGGACACTTCAGAGATCCGATCCCACTCGCCCAGACCCCCTCATCAGAGTGCGGGACTGCAGGAAGCGAAGAAGACCGGGCAAATTGTGTCCTTTGTTGGTGCTACAGACAAGGCGCCAAAACTACAGAGTGACCAGAGACGTTGATGAAAGTGGTGCCAGAGGTCCTCCCTCCAGACTGCTACTGAGAGATCCCGTCCATTGTCCTGCCTTCAGTCATCAGAACATGGAATCCGGAGGTCGGGTCCAGAGTTGCAACATTGTGGAGCATCCACCACAAACATTTTCTTCTAACCTAAGGTACTGTGGGGGGAAAAAGGTATTGCATATCTAATTCCAGAAAGTCACTCCAGAGCATTCGGGTGCACAGTGAGGTGTCCTTGGCAATGCCCTCTTACCTCCGACCCAAGAAGCTGTGTGCGTCTCCAACATTGGTTAAGCCTTCTTGTATCTACCTTCCCAGAGACTAGAAAGTAGCACAGGCACGTTTGATTCATGCTGCTTTGAAGGACTTTAAGCCGCTACGAACTGCCTTTAAGCTAGGGTTGAGTTTTTGACTTTGAAAGACTTCCTGGGCCGCAAAACTGCCCCTAGAACCTGAAGCTCTGCTAGGATAACACTAACCTTGTATGTGCATACAATTACCGTATTACTTTGTGGGTGCGTGTTATTACTGATAGAAATGGCAAACACCTGTAACCATTGTATGCATTCAGCAACTATCAACTAAGAAGTGGAACTTTGAACAGTATACCAGTGTGTTGGTTTGTGGCAAATATTTAAAAGTGACTTGTGTACATAATAAATCTATATTTTAATATAGATTTTTGTTTAAGTGTTTCTTTGAGGTGCATTACTGACTGGGTTTAGTGTACTTACTTACAGCTCACATCTTTCCCTTAATATATGCCTGATTGCTCTGCCACTCTACCAAGGTCTTTGAGTAGTAAAGACTGATACTAAGAGTTGGGAATCTACAAACCACTGGGATAGTTTACTAAAGTCTTACCTCCAAGTAGGAAAACTTCCCTAACACTTTAACAAACTTAGCAATGAAAAACCACAAGCAACACACTATAACATTCACTGATAAGCTACTTACCTGTAACTTGTTGTCCAGCATGGGTCTTGCATGTATTCACGTGCTCATGAATATAATATTATCGTTATTGTGTTCCGCTCATAAGAACTTTTCACAAATAAAAACAAATACAAAAATAAAGGACCCTAGCTTCTCAATATACACAGGACCCAAACCATCAAATTTGGTGAGCAGATGCCTAGGGGTTTCAGGAATGTCCTTCCCACAAAAAATCCACTAGTAGCTTTCATCCAGAGGAAGTTTACGCTGAGGTCACACAATAGAGAGAAGTGGTAACTGGTTTGTGCGTAGCAATAAGGGAAAGCAGCGTACATCTAGTTGGGGACAAAGCAACATATACAATTGAGGTTTAAAATATTTATAAGTTACTTGCGCTACCATTGCATAATGTGTCAATGTATACAGGTGCTCGAAGTTAAAATTCCAGTCCCTCAGTTTCAGTTTTTTGCTGAAATCAGCAATTAAACCTCCCGTTGAGCTTTCCAAATTGAACTGAGGTGACCAATCAGGGATCTTAAATAGCTCCTGTATTCACTCCTCATACTCGCTTCCCCCTCCTTATACCACCAGTGCCATCCTGGTTTTAATGAACACCACCCCATGCTTCCTTAAGACCATCCCCCCAAAGAGAGATGAAACCCTGTTCCAAACGCAAATATTCCATGGATTCGGATTAGGGTAGTTACATCTTCCGCCAGAAATAAGCTTCAAGTCAATTTAACCACAACAAATTGTTCATATTCAACGAGTCGAGCCTGTACAAAACTGCCGGGCAAAAGCATTGATTGTAAAGCACTGAAACCCCTTTCATAGTAAATCCTGCGGTCTGGGTGGCAAATCTGTATATTAGACGGTTGCAAGTCTTTATAACAAAACATTTTATGAAGAATGCACTTATAATGAAACTTTTATAATGAAAAATATAACAAATCTTTTGGGCCACCCCCGCCCAACCCCGGTTTCCCACTCCTAAAACCCCACACCAAACCGTTTCCCCACAATATTTAACCCTTTACCCCACCCCTAAGTGCATTCCTCCTAACATTTTTCGTTATAAAATATTCAATATAAGTTCATTCTTCATAGAATTTTCGATATAAAGACTGCATACCATATTTGACCCGCCAATTGTTTAGCCTTCCTTGTTTTGGACTCAATTATTAAAGAATAATCACCAGTTGGAGAAAACTCCAGGCCCAGATAAACATAACTTAGGATATTTAATATTGCCTTGGGTAGTGATCATCTTTACTCTATTTATCTTGTGGCGGGCTACCAGCATCACTTTTGGTTTTATTTAAGTTAATGGTCAGATTGTTTTCCAAGCTGTATGCCTGCAAAGAATTTATCATATTTCTCATACCTGAAAAAGGTCTGCCAAAAATAACCAAATCAGCAGCATATAAAAGCCATGAGATCTTGGTGCCCCCCACTCTCGAAAGACAGTTGGATTGAGCGGGTTATTGAACCGGTAAATCCGCCAGTTATAAATTAAATAGCAGGGGAGCCAGTACACAACCTTGCTTGAATCCCCTGCTAAATTGGATTGATGATGAAATAATACCTTCATGGTTCAAATCGGCCATTGGCACTAGTATTGGTGTGGAATAGGATAAGAATTTCCAATATCCAGTTAGAACATCCCAATGCTTTCAGCTTAGCCCCTAACTTGGCCCGATCAACACAATCAAATATAGATGTAAAATCTATAAACACAACCTATAAACTAGCCTGCTTCCTGGCCCGGACCGTCTGCAAGGACACATCCACCAATCTGAGGTTATGTGTGATGGATGAACCTGGCTGAAAGCCAGTCTGATACGGGTAGAGCAAGTTCTTCATCTCACCCAGTTCCAGAAGGCCTTTAAAACCAAGGTAGCAAAGAGTTTGCCTGTAGAATCAAGAAAAGAGAGGAGTCTAATTACGAGGCAAGTCTCGGGTACCTTTCTTAAAAACAGGGATCATAATCGAACAGCACCAACAAAGCTGAAGCCTACATTCCTGAAATATTCAGTCAAACAGTAAAAGTTTGATCGGAGACCAGCCATCTGGATCGACCCGAGTACAGTGTTGGAAAAGCCATTTGGGCCAGCAACCTTTGAGGATTTAAGATGCCTAATAGCTGTCCCAATATAACAAATACAACAGGCAAGAAGCCTGTGGTGTTTGGGATATTGGGACAGCTATTCGGCATCTTAAATCTGATCTCACGGCGCATGCGCCTTTTGGCATCACGTATCTTAATATCAAAAGGCACTGATATTCTTCTGCTGCATACAAAAGGTCTTCTGGCGGGTACTGATCCAAACTTAAGGATAAAACCAGAAATCCATTTCACAATCCCTTCAGCAGAACATTGCTTCAAATAGGAAGTATCAAGGGGAAAGGCTTTCACTATGGCCAGAGAGATCCTTTCGGCGTTCTTGGCAGTCCAACGTATAGAACCCTCAGCATGGTTAACCCTTATATTCCCGGTATTAACGCTCATGAAAATTCACTGTCGTCAGGCTGGGAAATCCTCATTAAAAAGAAAGTAGTTTAGCTTTAAATTTACAACTGCTCATCTCCTCTATAGCCAATCACTGTTGTTTTGGTCATACTGCCCCAAGTCAATGACACTTGTCCTATCTAGCGCCACCTATGGGGGCCATCTCCAGACTTGGTAGCACACGTAAAGTGTTAGTATGATCCAAGAAGAGCCAGAGAGGGGAAGGAGGGAGGGTTCGCATGTGAATCCACGCAAGACCCATGCTGGATAACCAGAGTTACAGGTAAGTAACCTGTACCTTCTCCAGCATGGGGTCTTGCATTGATTCAAATGCTCATGAATAAGTTTACACAGCAGTACATATTGTGAGAGGTCACTAATGCAAGGCAGAAAACTGCTTGTGTTTGTCTCAGAATTAAGCATTTATTCATGATAAAAAGCGCAACTAAATCCTTGCTAAACCTACTCTATCAGGGAGTTCTCGACCTAGTCTGAGACCTGAGGGCTTCACTCCCAACATAAACACAACTGGCCCTCACAAACAACAAAACATTCAAAGTAAATAATAAACATAAAATGAGTGAATAACCAACATCCAGTAATTTGGATGACCTTCAACTGTCCTGGATAAATCCCTTCCCCAGTATTGTTCAAAGTCAATTTCCCTAATTGTTCAAAAAGAAAGGTAAAGTCTTGAACCAGTTCTTGTAAGTTCCAAATGAAACAAAAGTTCAGCAAGCAAGAATCCACTGCTAATACCTGAGGGGTCCCTCAAGATGGTTCTAGACCCGAGGTTATGTCCTCTATGAAGGAAGTACAATCATCTCTCTCCTTCCCAGAAAGTAAACATTCACAGAATCATGGCCTCTCCCCTTTGGGGTGGGTCGTTGCACCTGTGGATGGATGTGTAGTTTAGATGTGTGAAGTGTAGCTACTACTTCAATCAACTTCAATGTGACATCCACTGACAGTATTATACATAACCACAGTTCTCGTATTTCTGCTTCAACTTTATACTTCAGGGTGAATAGGCATTTTAAAAGACAAGACACTCTGACCTCTACAAGTAGGCAAGACACTCATTTTCCTAAGCTCCAGAAAAGGACTCTTCCATCTGCCTTACTGCCACAACGATAACACACCTCTGCTTCCAGACTGACTTTCTCTCCACTTTAGGAATCTCAACGTAACGGGTTATTTGTCTAATCTTTTCACAAGCACCCAGCTCCCATCCCCAGCTTTGTTCACACCCTCTTGGTTCCAGTAGCTACCTTGAAGCTGTATTGCCACACTTCCAACTTCACATAGCAATGTCACACTCCGACTTTAACATAAGAGGGACGATGCTAGGTCGAATATGACACAAGCGATGCCCCATGAGAACAGAATCAGCATCCCTAGCCAACTACAGTCCACAACCTCACCGGTTCCATAATCGCTACCAGGTATCATATTTGAATAGAGTTGCGTGAATGTTAGCAGTTGTCACACTTGAACTAAGCGGTTACTGTTCATGTCTTTATTTGTGCAATTCCTTTGTTCAGAGTTTGGCTGCTGGGTTTCCCGGCAGAGGATCTGTCCCTTTTTGTCAGGTCTCAGTCTTGCCAATTGAGCCAGATTTGTTAACAGCATGCTGGCTCCTGTTGCAAGGGGCAGGCACTGCTCTATTCCTGCTGGACCTGTACCGGCTTCAGTTTTGAGTATTTATTTATTGGCTGTGCCTTAGTGTCCAGACACAGACACCCAATCCTGCTGCTCCTTTCCATGAGTAGAGTGGGCCCTGTACGAACAACCAGCTCAAAAGGCACTTCCTGGCCCTCGGGAAATTCTTCCCCCATTTTGTGCACACCACAAGTGGGAACCTAACGAGTTTGTCTTATACACATTCCCTGCCCTTTTCTGTTGACTACCTTTGTTGCTGGGTCTGTATTTATTGTCCATCCTTCCTTGTCTGCATCACACCTGTCTCTTGTGCACTATTCTCCCATGGGACTTTGGGGCACGTCTGTTAAGATGATTTCTTAGAATCTGGCCTGGTGGGCAGATTTTAGGAGGCCATCATAGTTATAGTGAACAGGGAACTCTGAGAGGTTAGCCAAAACCCAATCAAGGTAGCAATGGAGAACAATCAATGCTATTCTGAGGAGAGTTTAAGTGGGGTAAGGGGCCCTCAATGAGTCCAGACAATATAATACACAGGAATTCAATTTAGACAGGTATGTATAAAAATAAATATTCTAGGCTTTCTACACACACTGAAAAATAAAACTAAGAGGTGATATTATAGAATACCCAATAATAAACATATACACAATCAACATAGGTTCATAAATGCATTCAAATGACTCAATCAACACAGTAGATAGGTAGAATAATGCAGTATATGGTGGAACCAGTTCACAAGTGATTTCCCCAAGTTAAGCAGTCCAATCCCAAAGTCATAGGAGACACAATGTTTCTCGCCAAAATAAGTCTTTGGAGGTAAGTTATAATCTACTTGTGTTGGTGTTCGGGAGAATTTATATTTCTGTGCTAATTCCCTTCAACTTTAGAGACCCCCAGCTCTTTTGCTGGATTTAGGGCTTGTGATTTCTTTCCTCCTGAGTGAGTGGGACCTTTTTCTCATTCCCTCATGTGTTTTTCCTCACTAGGATTTTTGTGCGTTTACTGTTTTATGGAGTCTGATAATCTCCATAGGCGTCTGCTTTTTTTATAGTGATACACAGCACCTAAGTCCCTTGGACTTCTGTAACTGTTTAAATACATTTTCTTGGGTGAACAACCGTTCCCAAGAAGAGTAAGATGATCCCTGTCTTACCTTTTCCTTTGTGGGACCAGCACACACCGACCTATGGGGAGTGCTGAGGGGTTACTTAGTAATTCCCTATCCTACTTCTCATGTGACATATTTGTTACACTAACACACTAAATGGCTGGTGCAGTGGTTTAATGTTTACTACCAGTGTGCATCTCTACCGCAGGCTGAGCCCTCAGCTGCCGTACAGCATGCATGGGTGACAATTTTTCCAAAATGGCCCGTCTTCTTTTTTGCCATTTTCTGTTTGTTAGTTTCTGCTGGGCTTTTACTCTATTAGTTTAAGCAGGTTTGAGTCCTTTGTGTGTTTTGCCTTTGGTGGGCTTCAGCCCTTAAGTCCCCCCAGGCTCCAGTGTGTCTGGAAAGGCAGGAAACCTCCCTGTCCTTTGTCTCTAGGTGTGCTTGAGTGAAACCAGTCCTGACTGGCCGGCTGGCTGTCTCAAAAGACAGCCACCCTGCTGTGTGATTGACAGCATAGGCTGTGAATGAATGGGAAATAGCATAAAAAGCGAGGTTTTTGGCACTTGAGGTAGAGTTGACACCTGTATAGGAACATCCGAAGAAGAAGAATTGACGAGTCGCCAGCAGCAACCACCTGGACCGCAAAGTGCCTGGTGAAGCACTGCAGCAGTGCTGACCCCGTTTTCATATTGGCTGGCAAGACCCGTACGGGGTGACTTCCTCCCTTGGGCTGGTGGGAGCAACTAGCCTCAAGACAAGCTTCCATTTAGTTAATCCCCCAACTTGCTGTGCCTCACCAGAGCTGCAGGAGCCCAATGCCAGGGGTCCTGTGACCATTGACGAGTGCATCGTCTTGCGAAGTCCAAATCGGCCCAAACCTTCGTGGGCATCCAGAGGACCCTACAGAAGCATGAAAACCTGATCAAGAGTCCCCTCACCGGAGTCCAGGACCTAGGGAGCAAGCTTCTTCCAACCAGAGTTTTCGTTCTTCATTTGACGCAGAGGAAAATATGCCAAAACACTGAAGTGCTGCTGAAACAAAGGAAATCCATTGTTGAGGAGTCCCTCTACCGAGTACTGTTGCAGGAGCCGACCAGATGTCCTCCCTTTCATCACCACGACCAAGGTCCAGGAACAAGGGTCTGTCGAGCTGTAGCAAGGAGGAATCCAGCTGGAATTTTTTTCTTCGAATCACAGGTACTGTGGGGCTTGGGGTGTTCACCTTTTAGCCATAAGTGTTCTTCCTATCTTTCAAAGTACTTTTTGGAGTTGATCTCAACTCAGCCGCACTGGCCTTACAGCGTGTGCTCTCTACAAAGTAGCTCACTTGAGTTACTGTGATGTATTCTGAACTTACTATCTTTGTCAAGACTTTATCTAAGAAGAAGTGCATCAGAACTATTGACTTTGTCCATTGACTTTGGCTGTCCAAACTCCCTAAAGGCACTCCTTTGAACCTACTGACTTTGGCAGTACTTGTTCCCTCACAGGTTGTTTTTTTTGTTTTTTTTTTTTAAAGTATTTTATTGGTTTTGAAATAAGAACGAAACAATACAAACTTGCAACTGAAATAAGAAAACAAAAGAACAACAAAAACAACGACAGTCTTTATGTGGTATTGCGTATAGGGTGCGAGATGACAAGTTAAAATAAAGTTCTAGTATCTCAGGAAGTGAGGGGGGACAGTTTCGGTTAACATCTTCTCTGTGTTGGTGTTAGGAATCAGTTTCTGTAGGATGCTATAGTTCTTCAGGGAGGCTTGTAGTCTGCGTTGAAGCGCATATCGCTCAGAAGGGCCTTCCAGGAGTCCAGAGTGCCGCTTGCGACGTCCCCACTGGTTATGATTCCGTCTTGCCAGGCCCTGGTTTCAGCAGTCGTCCATCTCGCAATTTCGTTCAACCATCGTTCATGCCTGGGGCCTGCCGGAGTCTTCCAGGCCATTGCTATAGTTCTTTTAATCAATATGCATGAGATATCCATTAGTTTCACCACATGTTTGAGTTTGCTTGGTCTAGGGTATGTTCCTAGAAGGCATTCTCCGGGTGTCCAGTCGTACCTTTCCATTCCGGCTTCTATGCAGGATTGTTTAGCTTTGGACCAGAGTGACATCACTTTAGTGCAGGTCCAGAACACGTGGATCATGTCCGCCTTGTCGTTCCCGCACCATGGGCATGCCGGGGATACCTTCTTGTTGAATGAAGCAACCCTGTGGCGAGTCATATATGTCCGGTAAAGGACATTCAACTGTATTTGTCCAAATCTGGAGTTCCGCGACACTTTCTTGGGGTATATTAATGCGCTTTCCCATTCCTTGTCAGTAAGTGGGGATTCAAGATCTGCTTCCCATCTCGCCTTCAGTGCCTGTTCCCTCACAGGTTATAATTGTTGACACTATTATTGTTGGGATAAAAGTTTACCTGCCTCACTTTAGGAGATTGTAATTGTTTGACAATTTATTGAAAGTATGTTCTCAATCTGATTCTAACCATTACTTTCTTTACAAACTCAATAACTGAATTGATAACTGAAAATAAGTGCAATACGGACCTTTACTGAAGTCACTCTGTGTGCTAGAATACGTGTTGGCATAAGAAAAGTATTTACCAATTTTTATTGTGTTTCATACAACTGAATCCAACTTTGATTGAACGTTACTAGTAGATGACGCTTCTTAAGGAATGCTTATTTAAACCTTGTGTACATTAGAAATCGCTGACAAAAAACGTTGTTAAAAGGGATGTTATGGTTAAGTTGCACTAGTAAAAACCTATGCACTTCAATGGACAAACGTTTTTACAGAGACGTTATGGTTACAGGTAAAACCGAAAACCCCCAGAAATGTACCAGTTATGGTAAGCTAAGAAATCATAACTCGCACCACCACTGTGCACTGCTAACACTAACACACATGACATGAAAGATGACATCACAAATGTCATTAATGACATCACATGTCTAGCTCCCTCTTTTTTTGTTCACTGACATATCTAGGCCAGGTGGCTTTCTTCACTGACAGTCAGCAAGTAAACAGTCAAAAGGTACTATATTTGTAGAGCTTACCCTTCTCATATGGTCTTACACTAGTTTCTTTACGGTATAGTTACATCATTTGATACATATACATAGGGGAAGAAGCAAGCCTGAAAAACAGCAGTTATTTCTCTGCATGAAGATAATCAGTTAGGTTATGACCATGTTCTGGTAACAGTGCTGCTTCTTTGCTTATTTTACTTTCCCTGTGTATGCTCATATTTGTATGCAGTGTGGTCTCTTTGTTTTGTGTGTAGTAGTACAATTATGTATTAAGTGAGGCATTGTTAGCTACCTATGTTTACAGTGCACAAAACTCTGAAACGGAAGCATTCATCATTTTACTATCCACAATGGCAAGATGTTGTATATTGCACCTCTATGGTGCATGCTGCAGACAATGCTTACGTTTCTGCATGAGCAGGTTCATGTAATAGAAAGAACACTGTAATGCAATGGTCTTTACAGAAATGCATTGCTTAATGAACTATGTATGTCATGATAGTTCTCCCGATGAACTCTGATAGTGTTATGCCAACATTATACGACAATCCCTTGTGGAGGCTTTTCATGACAACTAACTGCACATGTGATGTAATCAGTGATGTCATCAATGACATTTGTGATGTCATCTTACCAGTAACCACAACGTCCCTGTAAGAACGTTTGCCCATTAAAGTGCATAGGTTTTTAAGTAGCGCAACTTAATCATAACGTCCCTTTAAAAACGTTTTTGTTAGTGAATTTCATGTTTTTGGTAATGCACCGTAAGCAGAACGTTGCTTTAGCATTGTGTTTTCAGGAAAGGTGATAGGTTTAGGTTTGTAAGAGGATAGTCTTGTTTTGTATAGATATATTGTACAGCATACTAAAGCAGGTTCCTCCATACTAATAGCCACAGTGGTGGCTAACAGTGCGTCTGTTCGTTGAAATCGAGTGGCTTCCAACCTGCCAATAAAGGGAGGCGTGGTCGTACAAAGCGGTACCCTACAGCAAAGACAAGAAACAAATACAAACAGCAGCAAGTGTGGGAATGGTAAGGGAAAACGCAGTAGGTGGACAAAGTCGGTACTTTCAAAACAGACAGCGCAAAGACATAGGGTATGCAGCGTAATGGAATGCACCAACAAGAAAACTACAATCTGCCTTCAATATTCTTACTGCACACATGCTTCACATTCACAAAGCAGGAAGAGGCAGACTTAGGGACGCCAGCTACGGAGAGCAGAAAGTAATTTGACTAAAGTTTGTGTTGTAAGTGCACATTGTCCTGTAGTGTACAATAGTAGGAAAGCATAATGTTTTATTTTTGTGCGCAGCAATAGCAACCACCCTAGAATGTGTGTAACACAATTTTGTGGAAGAATGAATGAGGACGATAACCCCATTGGTAGGCACCGCAGTGTCAAAAGGGAGAGAATTGCACCAAGTGGAAGCACCCTAGAATGGCTAGAGGAGATTTTGCCGCATGACGAAATGAGTAACCATAGTAATCCCATAGGTAGTACACAGAGTGTGAAAAGTAACAAGTACAATATATTGCTTCATGTATACTAAAAACATTTGTTTTTCTTTAAAAGATCATACGGCAACACAAAGGAGTAGACCAAACGCGGCACCTCTACCACAGCAACATATGGCCACAGAAACCAAAGGAAATGCTGTAAATATCAAAGTAGACCGCCAAAACGGATGAATTGCTCAACAAATTTGCTGCCTTGCATAATTTTGTACAAGAACATATTATGAAGAAAATCAAATACCACTGCCCCATCTGCACATGCCCCCCCTTCTCACTTCCTGTCATGATCTCTGCTTCCAAAAGGTCAGGGTTTTCCCAACTCCCTTGGAAGCAGATCCATAACCCAGGTTCCGAGTGCCAACCAGTCCCAATTGGGACCTTTTGGACCCAGTCCTGGCGCCAGTGGCACCAGGCTCATAAATATGCCCAGTCCCAGCGCTGGAAGCGCCGGGCTCATAATGCTTGGGTGGACTTACCTTCATCAGACCATGCTGCTTTCTTGCCTGCCAGTTGAGCCTCTGATCCTCTTCTGTTTGGAACTACTTTTCCTGTTGGGTGGGGCTGGAGCCACTCCCTAGATTCAGAACACTGGAACTCTTCTGGAAGGCAGGAACTCTTTTCTTACCAGGAACTCTTTTCTTACTTAGGCGTGGCTGTGGAAGGAGACACCTAAGCACTACAGGAGGCTATTTAAACCACACCCGGTGGATGAATCTTGCTTTGCGTTATTCTGAAACCTCTGCAGCAGAACGCTCATCGTGTCTTCTGCATCCGGTCCTGGGCCTAAGGAAAAAGGCTTACCATCCTGAATCCAGTCTTCAGCAACACCTATAAAGACAAGAAAGAACAGGTTAGCATTCCGGCATCTGAAAGGCAAAGGCTTACCATCCTGAATCCAGTCTTCAGCAACACCTATAAAGACAAGAAAGAACAGGTTAGCATTCCGACATCTGAAAGGCAAAAGTTTACCAACTCTTTGCACGCTCCGGAGGCCTTCGGCGCTGCATCCCGCATCTGAAAGACAAAACAAGGTGCGTTTAAAGACATTGGGGAACTTTAATACTCACGTGCCATTACTCCTTTCCACATCTAATCCAGTGGGTATTCCGGCACCCTGCAGCCGCTCCGAACTCGTACCTGCAAAATAAAAAGACAGTTAGAGCGCATAGTGAAGCAGGCAACAAGCGCTTACTTACGTGCTTCCAGGCGCTTCTATTCATCACACGGGCTCCATCTTCAACTCACTTCAGCCCGTCATCCGCCATCGCCGGAACCCTGCAAAACAAGAGACATCATTACTAAAGACTTTAAAGACATTTGAATGACTCGAAACTTACCGTTCGTGCAGTAAACGACGGACAGCAGTCCTCTGAAGTCAAGAGGCCTGCGCTACCTATCCAGTGAAGAAACTGGTTACAGCACCCTGCCCCGAGGCAGATGGAGAGCTCGGCATTCACTTACCTAAGGTGAGAGCGTTAACCTTTGGGGGTCTACAGGAGAGGAGAAGAGGAAAGAGATAGGGACACCCCAATAACCCCAGTTCATTAACCCCATATTTTCTATCTGCAGACATCTTACTCTACACGTCAGGCATACAGTGCACAGAGGTCCAGCCCAAAGAGCCAACCGGGTGCTACACATCACCTTTGAAGATACGGTAGTCGCCCAGTCAAGACCGGCGCCTCTGCGAGAATCAGGTGAGCGTTACACTTCCCCATTTCCCAGCCCCCATCCCCACAAATTGCGTGTCCCGAGAGACGCTTCAATGAGCCCTCAATCCCTCCCCCCCGCTCACCATCAACTTGTAGAAATGCCGAAATCTCAAGTATATGAATCCATTTGTGGTCCCCCTTCAATTTCCGAATAGTGGCTATGAATGTCTGCAAATAAAGGGTAATATGTAACGTGTTACTGAATTTATAAGTCCCTTTTCCTTTGTTGTAAGAAGCCCATTAAAACTCTGAAAGGCACAGCACTAAAAGATTTGCCAACAGTACCACCAAATAAATTCAAATGAGCGCATACTACAGCAACTACCAAAAGCACACACACAAGGAGTAAAGACGACCAGACATACCCAACCGCACACGCACAAAAAGGGCCTCTTCAAAACCACGTATCCTTCCATCGAAGGAGTCGGACAGAAGGAACTGGTCCAATCAAATTGTCTAATACACCAGGTGGTAATTGCTATGCAAATGTCACAATAAATGTTGTAGTGCAAATGCCAGCTATTGCGCAAAGCATTTATTTAAATGGCGCAGACCAGTTGTGTTTACAAATGCTCGTCCTGCACAGAAATGCAGTAAGTAATCCCAACAACATTTACAATGTCTCAGGTGTAAGGAAAGAATTGGACTACTGTGCTGGAATGGTGAAATGCATGTTAAACCGACAAGAAGATACACAGGAATTTGTAATGTACTCACTACAAATACCGGCAAGAAAAAACAGACTTATTAATCAAGTCTTTCACATTTCCTACAGGTGGAAACATACACGCAGTCTCTGCAACCATCTCATTCAGGAGCAATTCCCAAACAAATGCTTTGTGTATGTACCTATACCTAACTGACCATTCCATTTCAGCAACTAGTGCAAAATGCAAACTATAGCATATTGTGTACATCGTACAATTCTGATAATCGGTTGACGGTACGTATACTCTCTCATAGTCAATATGTAATTGTAATTCCCTTATGATACAATGGTGACGGAGCCAAAAATAACAGCAAACGTACAGCCGTCACACATGGCCAGGTATCACTTGGCAAGAAAACCTTCACAACAGTAGCCATAATGTACCACAAAGTCACCACAATCAGTGGAGGGCACTGTACCGCATACATTACAAAGTAATGGTCATGGTGGGAATGCAATGATACTTCCATCATTCCAAAGCAGAGAGTACTTGGCAATCTTGCAAATGCCTACTTAATAGTCTTCAAGGCAAAATGTAGTCATTGATGTACAACACTTACCTTACTCCCCAACAGGACCCAATACCCTTGTAAAGGCACAAGGAACAAGTTACTTACCTGTAACTGTTGTTCTCCAGCATGGGTCTGGCATGGATTCACATGCTCATGAATATTCCCCGTCGTCAGGCTGGGAATCCTCGGTAAAGAAAAAACCAGTATCAGTTTCGTTTCTGATCTGTCTTTCGTAGTAATAACCAATCACTGGTCTCTGCGTCATACTGACCACAGCCAATGACTGCCCTCTACCTAAGCACCGCCTCTGGCAGCCATCTTCAGATTTGGAAGCACGTGAAGTGGCAGTATGACCAAGTGAAGAGCCGCAGAGGGGTAGGCGGGAGGGTTCGCATGTGAATCCATGCCAGACCCATGCTGGAGAACAACAGTTACAGGTAAGTAACTTGTTCCTTCTCCAGCATGGGGTCTGGCATGGATTCACATGCTCATGAATAAAGAATACATAGCAGTACACACATGCACAACCACGGGAGGTGGCAAAGGCTCAACATTAAGCATTACATCAAACTCAACATTAAGCATCTTACCTCCTCACCAGGCTCACCTCAGGCGAACAGGTTGCGCAGCACTGCTTGGCCGACCCTGGACTCCTCCCTGGAATCCCGATCGACGCAGTAGAATTTCGTGAAGGTGTGCGTCGACCTCCACGTAGCAGCCCTGCATATGTCCAGCAGGGGCACACCAGAAAGGAACGCCGTGGTAGCTACGATCGCTCTGGTGGAATGGGCTCTCGGACGGCCAGGCAGCGGTCGGTTTGCCAACCGATGACAGTACATGATACAGCCGGAGAGCCATCTGGAAATGGAAGCCTTCGAGAGAGCCTTCCCCTGATTGACAGGTCCAAAGTTCACAAAGAGTTGTGACGTCTTCCGAAAAAACACTTTGTGCGGTCCACGTAGAACTTCAGCGCTCTAGCCACATCCAGCGAGTGCAAAGTCCTCTCAGCCGGCGACGAAGGCGACGGGAAGAACACAGGCAACACCAAGGGTTTGTTGAGAAGGAAGTCCGACGGTACCTTGGGCATGAAGGAGGGGTGCGTCCTGAACACTACCCTCGTGTCGTGAAAAGTCAAGTACGGGGCCTTGCAGGAAAGGGCCTGGATCTCTCCCACCCGTCCTGCGGAGGTGATGGCCACAAGAAACGCTGTTTTCCACGACAGAAACTTCAACGGGGCCGAGTGCAGAGGCTCGAACGGAGGTCCCATGAGCTTGGTCAGCACCAGGTTGAGCTCCCACGCCGGGGCCGGAGCCTTCACCGGCGGGAACGATCTGAACAGTCCCTTCATGAACTCTTTCACCAGACGATGAGACCACAAGGACGTCCGGCCCGTGGTTCTGGTGTATCGGGAGATCGCGGCAAGATGAATCTTGATGGACGCGTGTGCCAGTCCAGCTTTGGCCAGCGTCAGCAGGTACGGCAGTACCTTGGGAGCCGTAATCCGTAGAGGGTTAATCTTCTGTGCGTGGCACCAGACAGAGAACCTCTTCCATTTGTGTCCGTAGCATTTAAGAGTCGAGGACGCCCTGGCCTTTGCAAGAACCTCTCTGCAGTCGGCCGGTATGTCGTATCCTCCAAACTCTAGCGCTGCAGGAGCCAGGCCTGCAAGTTCAGCGATTTCGGGTCGTGGTGGAGGATGGCGCCTCCTTCCCTGGAGAGTAGATCCGCGTCCACCGGCAGCTTGATTGGCGGGGACGCTGACAAGTCCAGAAGGTCCGGGAACCATATCTGCCTCGGCCACGCAGGTGCGACGAGGATCATCCTGCACCGTGACCTCTTGAGCTGGTTGACGAGCCGGATTAGCAGTGGCAAAGGAGGGAACGCGTAGAGGAACAGGCCCTCCCAGGGGAACGAGAAAGCATCGCCCATGCTCCTCGCCTGGGGAAACCTGCTGGCGAACCTCCGGCACTTGGAGTTCGTCGCCGTCGCGAACAGGTCGATCTGGGGTGTGCCCCACCGTCGGAAGAGGCGATCCACAAGATCCTGCCGTAGTTCCCACTCGTGGCACGAGCGCAGCTCCCTGCTGAGTGAGTCGGCGATGGTGTTCTTTATCCCTGCCAGATGAAACGGCACCAGAAACATCCTTTGGGCGACGGCCCAATGCCACAAGTCCTGCACCTCCTTGGACAGCGCTGGGGACCTGGTTCCGCCCTGTTTCCTGATGTAAAACATGGTGGTGGTGTTGTCGGTGAAGATCCTCACCACCTTGCCCTTGAGGGACGGAAGGAAGGACCTGAGGGCCCAGAACACTGCACGGAGCTCCAGGACGTTGATATGGAGGGACTTCTCCGTCGGGAGCCAAAGGCCTCTCGCGTGCAGATTTTCGGTGTGCGCTCCCCACCCTTCCAGGGAGGCATCCGTGGTCACTGTCTCCTGGTGGTCTGGGGTCTGGAAGTCCATGCCCGCCGTCAGATGCGTGCGGTTGCACCACCACCGGACCGCTCGGCGGAAACTCTCGTCGAGTGTGATCCTCTTCTCAAAGCCGCCCGTCGTTTGGATCCAGTGCGCGTCCAGGAACTCCTGCAACGGGCGCATCCGGAGCCTGCACATGGGAATGAGGTAGATGCAAGAAGACATCATTCCGAGGAGGGACTTGATGGACCTCACCTTGGCCGCGTCGGAAACCAACATCCGCTGTACCTTGCCCAGGAAGGACCTGGTCCTTTCCTCCGACGGGGAGGCCAGAAGGGACACTGTGTCGAGCTTCGCTCCCAGAAACAGTGCGTTTTGCGCGGGTACCAGGTGGGACTTGGCGTAGTTCACGGAGAATCCCAGGTCCGTGAGAAGTTGGACGGTCCTTGCCGTGTGCTCCACGGCGAGCTCCCTCGTCTTGGCTCGGATGAGCCAGTCGTCCAGGTAGGGGTAGACGTGGATCCCCTCGCGGCGCAGCTGCGCCGCCACCGGTGCAAGGCACTTGGTGAACACCCTGGGTGCCGACCGTAGTCCGAAGGGGAGGGCTTTGAACTGGTAGTGACGCCCTTGGACCACAAACCTGAGGAATTTTCGGTGCCCCTTTAGGATGTGAATATGGAAGTAGGCATCCTCCAAATCCAACGACGACAGGAAGTCTCCATCCTCCAGCTGACCCAGGACGTGCTGGAGGGTGACCATCCGGAACTTCTGCACCTTGATGAACTTGTTCAGACGTCGCAGGTCTAGGATGGGGCGCCATCCTCCCGTCTTCTTCACGAGGAAGTATCTCGAGTAAACTCCGGAGCCCCGAAGCCTCTTTGGGACGAGTTCGATGGCGCCCTTCCTGAGCATCGCCTTTACCTCCAGGAGAAGCTGAGGGACGTGAAGCTCTTTCCTGGCCACGGGGGGGACGCGCGGGCACCTTCTTTGAAACTCGAGCGCGTGGCCCCGGGCTAAGGCGTCCAGCACCCAACGGTCGGTGGAGATGGACTCCCACACGCTGACGAAGCTCGCCAGCCGGCCTCCCACCGGGGTGCTTTGGTGGGGGCCCGACCCCACGGCCGGTTCAATCCTGTTTCGACGAGGCTTTGCCGCCTTGACCTGCTTGGCGACGACGGCGGGGTCCGCCAGACTTGCCTCGTCCTCTGTAGGCCTCCTGAGACGACGAGCGGGCCGCTTGACGGTAGGTGGAGAAACCGCCGCCGGAACCTTTGGAGGCGCCCTTGCCTCCGCTGCTCCGAAAGGGCGTCCGTCGTTGCTGCAGAACCCCAAGGGCCCGGGCCGTCTCAGTGTCCGCTTTAATGGCCTGAAGGGAATCGTCCACTGTTTTCCCAAACAGGTTGTTCCCATCGAACGGCATGTCCAGGACTCTGGTCTGTACGTCTTGACGGAAGTCCGTAGCCTTGAGCCATCCACGCCGCCTAAGGCACACGCCGTTGCCCAACTGGCGAAACCCAGTGTCGGCGATGTCCGTCTCAATAGTGATGGCGTGGTCCGACGCCACCTCACCTTCCTGAAGGATCTCCAGGGCATCCGCCCTCTTGTCGTCCGGTAGGAAGTCCAGCAGGGGAGCCAGTTTGTACCATAGCTCCCTGTCGTAGCGGGCCACGATAGCCAAGGCGTTGGCTGCTTTAATCGTCGTCGCTGCAGACGAGATGACCCTGCGTCCCATAGCGTCCAACTTCTTTCCCTCGCCGTCCGGTGGGGAAGTCGATGTGGAGGCCGCACCCCCCCCCCGCTTTCTTCCTGGCCGCCGCGGAGACGACTGAGTCCGGGGTAGGCTGCGCCCGGAGGCACAGGGGGGCCGCGTCCGGGACCCGGTACTTCTTCTCGTACCGGTCTCTTCTAGCTGGCGTCGTGGAAGGGTTCTTGAGGAGGGCGAGGCCCTCATCCCAAATGTCGTCCAGTAGAGGCACCGCGAGGACCGTCTTCCTCTTGGCCTCGCGCCGTTGATAAAGGAATCCTTCCTTTTTCTTCTCCTCAGGGCAGAGTTGGAAAAGCTCGGATGCCCTGGCGATCATGGAGTGGAACGATCCAATCTCGTCGGGCGGAGAAGCCCTGGTGGGAGGTGACGACGGTAGATCCTCGTCGTATACCTTGTCGTCCGTACCCGTCGCTGCCGTGTCAGTCCCCGTATCATCCCCTCAGGTGGACGGGGAGGAGGGCTGGACGGGGCGCGACGGCTGAAAAGGAGGTGGAGGGTGAATCCTTCTCTTCTTGGGGGGGGGGAACACCAGAAGGTCCCGGTTCAGGATCCCCCGACGGGAGAGGTTCCTCCGTCGGCAACGGTAGTCTCGTCCTTATCTCTGAGCATAAGGACTGTATAGCCAACAAAATGGCCGCCGAGTTGTCTTGCGGCACTGGCAGAGGGGATTCCGACGGGCGATAAGGGGCCCCGTCGGCACCCTCGACGATGTCGTCGTCACCTGCGTCGGGATCCATCCCGACGGGCCGGTCTTCTTCCACGCCAAGGCCGTGGCTTAAGACCTCGATCAGCTCCTCCTCCGAGGTTGAGGCCGAATCTACGACGACGCCCTGCCCCCCCTTTTTCTTCCCCGCCAGGGATTTCACGGGGGTCCTATCGATGGGCACAAAAGAGGACTCCCTCCGAGGTGGCAGGGAGACTCTGAGCCCCGAGGTCGCCACCACTGGTGTAGCCTCCACAGGCTGAGCCAGGGCCGCCGCGACAGTATCGATAGAGGGCTTGGCCGGATGGATTAAGGCCTTCACCACCTTAGGTGCGCTCACCACCTTATCCTTGAGGGGGGGGGCACTGCCTCGCTCCCCCTCCGATGGGGCCTTCGAGCTCGACCGGGGCCTCTCCAGGAGCTTCGCCGGATGCTCGCCCTTCCTCTTACCCGACCCAGAGCGTTGGCTCGTGGCTGAAGGTGCCGGGGTGCGTCGAGCTTCCCTTCTCCTGGGCCATGTCCGGGCCTGAGAAGCTTCTGGAGTCCTCCAAAAGCATAACTCGACGAAATCTTCACCCTTGAGGGGCGCAGACGAATCTGACACGGGTCCCCGTTGATCGGATGGAGAGACGGTGGAGCTTGAGGCTCTTTTGACCGAAAAAGTTTTTGAGAAAAAACGTGAAAAAATAGCACTAACGCTCGAGAGCAATAGCACGAGGATCCCAACACATGAACGTGCGGTAAAAATCTGAAGATGGCTGCCAGAGGCGGTGCTTAGGTAGAGGGCAGTCATTGGCTGTGGTCAGTATGACGCAGAGACCAGTGATTGGTTATTACTACGAAAGACAGATCAGAAACGAAACTGATACTGTTTTTTTCTTTACCGAGGATTCCCAGCCTGACGACGGGGAATATTCATGAGCATGTGAATCCATGCCAGACCCCATGCTGGAGAAATAAAGAATTACCTTCCACACAGTCGCACTAAAGCAAGTTACCATACAGCACGCATTCAAGAAATGCATTAAACTGTGTGTTGGATAATTGTATCCCCAGTGAACCCAATGAGTACACTCAGACAAACAATAAGTGTACATAAATTACAGTAGCACTATTTTCCACATGATACTTAAAAGGAAAAGTACTGAGTATGAGGGTTCAAAACTATCCTCAGTAACCTCTGAAACCGGCAAGTATACAAATGAGTCACTGCCTCTCTAAGAATACGATACGAATGCTATACATATGGAAATATCACTACGTAAATCTCTAGTGGTACACCACCACTTCAGAATGTACACAGATGTGAAAGTAGCAACATGAATGCACGAGCTTTTAAACCTACCCTACAGGAATGGGACACTGTAAACAGGTAGAATACGCCACCTAGTATGCACCTTACACCATAATAGTACAATGGTATTTGCAGCATTACAACAACCCAACTTAACCTTCACCAACCACTGTGCTACAAATATATCCTCAAACACTTCCAAAGTATGAACAGTTACAGTACGCCAACAGGAACGTAACTACTGTCACATTTCTGCAGAAGCACAGTACAATGTCACAATACTTGCAAAAATGTAACGCTTACCTCTGGTGCCCTGCAGGAGTGCCCGGTCCGACTGTTCTAACGCATTGCCCCCTCACTCGGGTTAACTGTGCACTGAAGAATACCCCAGCCACTATTTTCGCCAGCGGTCTGCCAGTGACTTATCCTCCAGAGGACCGTGAGGCTGGGAGGGACCTAGATCAACTTGGCTCCTGTGGAAAATGGTCTTCGAGGGGGGGTAAGTAAGTATTTAGTGGGGGGCGTGGCTACAGGGCCATGTAAGTGGACGTGTTTCCAGATGAGCTCCTGCCGATCCTGCCTTGATCCGGACAGGAGCTATACACAAAGGTGTCTACGTTTTGAAAAATGAAGTATGCAGGCATGTGAAACTGCACAGCACGGCTGGAGAGCATTTTTGAATCGATTGACACTGTGGCTCCCGAACTCTGGGGCTAAGAAGATTGCTGCGACTCGTAAGCGGAGGCTCGAAAATGGCGATTTACTGGTAACAGAGAGACGGCACACAAAGATAAGCAAACACGACCAGACGGCCGCGGGCTGAGGCGCTGGAAGCGGATCGGCACCGACAAGTGAGCCCGGATGATGGATTGAAGAGCAGTGACTGTCTGTGGCTGTATGGTGTGATTATAGCAAGTACCCGGTGGAAGAGGAGGACGCGCTGGTCGACTACCTGGCAGCTGGAAAGTACACACATGGGATTGTAACAGGCACTGGGCGATCAGCGTGCAGCACAGAACGGACATTGCGGCAGCCTGTCCCCTCTCCTGGGGCACCGGGGGAAATAACGAGAGGGCTGACAGAATGATGTGCATAGCCGGCGGCACGCCAGCGCACTTGGAACCCAAGGGATACAATATAACGACGTGGTAGATAAACGGAGATAAACATTGAACATGCCCAAAAATTAAACTGCAACGGTACGATTAACCTTTTGGCAGTAGATAGCAGGCTGCGAACAGCACATGAAGGCGAGGAGGCAGGGTGCGTATCTAACGGCGGCAGGGGCCAAGAAGCGTGGCTTACAAGGAACGTCACTGAGACAGATTGGAGGAAGAGCAAGCAAATGCAGTGTGCAAGCTTATGAAAGTGCATTATCTCCCCTAAATCTGCTGGATGCTGGCTCCATTGTAAATCAACAAGGGCATGCAACAGCTCGCTGAATAGATGCCTGCATATACCAACAGTGCATTCGGACAGATGTAGAGTGGTGAGCTCCATTGGCGAGGCACGAACATCAAGAGTGCGGCATTCTGTCCCTATTGTGCAGCGGAGGGATAGGTGAACCGCAGACACTCATTGTGAGAGCCAAAATTAAAGTCCTGTCCACGTCATTATAAGAGAGGAAGGAAGGGATATACGGACACAAATATCACACCCTCCTGGTGGAAAGGACCCAACGAGCAGTGTGGTATGAGTTGCAGAGCCGCGCCGAGGTGCGCGCAGGTTGCCAGCTGAGAGAGGCAAAGTGTGAAAGGGTCCAGAAACACAATTATGTGGGAGGACACAGCCCACTCCAGGAATAGATCCAGCAGCCTAAGTAAACACTCAAGGTCCGCCCAGGCCTTGCCATTGACTGCAGTCTAACTTAACTGAGGCCAGAGGCCACACGCTGTGGGGCTCGCGCACACACAGCTCAGACACATCAAAATGACCAACAAACTTCCTAGAGCGAAGGGTAAGCAACCCACGCTCGACGAATATGCCAGAACACCGCCGGGGGCAGAAGGGAGCAGGAGCAAGGAAAAAACCCTCACCGGGGGTACGGACACCATGGGCAAAGACCAGGAGATCCTTGCTGCGATTGCTGACCTGAAAGTGGCTTGAGAAACCAAACTAGGACTGGCCATGAACGAGTTGAAGGCGGCACTGGAGCTCAAAGTCGGGGCAGTACAAGAGGAGGTGAATTTCCTCCGGCAAGATGTCAGAGCGCTGGCAGAATGTACAGGTGACCTAGAAAAAGAAGTGGCCCCGAACACAGCCGCGTGTGCAGCCCACAAATCTGAACTTCATGCTCTAGTACAACGTGTGGGCAACCTGGAAAGCAGGGTGGAGGAGGCGGAAGGACGCGCCCGGAAGAATAATATACCTATCGTCGAATTGCCTGAATGAGCGGAGGGACCCAACCCCACTGAGTACATTGAATCAATGCTGCTGCAGGAGATAACAGGAGGAGTGCTGACCCAGGGGTTCGCGGTGGAAAGGGCGCACAGGGCCCTGATGAGGCCTCCACCGGGGACCCCCCTGTAGGCCTGTGATAGCTAAGATCCTGAACTATCGTGACGGGGAAAAAATCCTGGAGTACTTCTGGAAGGGTGGAATGATACAAAGGGCGTCGGCAAACATAACGGCATACCCGGACTACACCCTGCAAGTGCAAGGCAATGCATGAACTTTGGGGCCGTGAAAAGAAGGCTACGTGAAGCAGGCCACAAGTATATGCTGATCTACCTGGCAAAACTGAAAGTGTTCCACAAGAATAGAACATTGTTTTTTGAAATCCCAGAGGACGCTATGGAATGGCTTGACATGCAGAGCTGCCCCCAAGAATCGGGTATCCAGAAAGAAGACAGTGCAGATAAGTAACATGGGACTTTGGCACCCAAGGTGTCACAGTCTAAGACATTGGGACTTGAATATATTACAGGATATAGCCTGATGGAGGCGTGCGAATAGGGCAGGGGTCTGCAACCTTTGGCTCCCAGATGTGTTTGGACTACCATTCCCATCCGGCCTGTACAGCATAGTCAATGTCAGGAGATCATGGGAGTTGTAGTCCGAAACATCTGGAGAGCCACAGGTTGCAGACCCCTGGGGCTATATATATTTATATGCATTATCCTTGAGCTCGGGAAACTAAAAGGTGCAGGAGCCTAACGGACTAGCCCACATACCCACACAATAAGTAGACCGGTTACACCCTGCCGGGTTCCTGATCTCGGTATCCCAAGGCAGGACCAAACGTGCGGGAGCCTGAGATCCAGGGATAGAGCTGGGCACTTGTTGGTGGAGGGGTGGGTTGGAGGGCAGGGGTTGTGTGCAGTGGTTTAAGGTTGTGCGGGGAGGGGGGGGTAAATTGGGGAATTTTTGTTGGAAGTGGAAGGGGTACGAGCCAAATCTTGTGTCAAATCAGGCGGGAGGGGAAACCTGGGAGAGGAGGCGGGACAACCCATAGATGGCGTCAGGTAGCCTCAGAGTGGTGACCTGGAACGTAAGGGGCCTTAACAGCTGAAGCTTGATATAGCATTATTACAGGAAACCCACCTTACTAGAGAGAAGCTGGAGGTAGTCAAGAGGAAGTGGAGAGGGATTACCACGGGAGCCACATACTCTGCTTATGCAAGGGGGGTCACTACGTGGGTGGCACCTCATGTACCATTTCAGCCGCTTCAGACCACAATAGACCCAGAAGGCAGAATGACAGTGGTGCGGGGGGATGCTGGAAAACAGGGAAGTGAGCATTATGAACTTATACGCCCCCAACCAAGATACAGCAGCCTACTTTAGGGCCCTATACGGCAAAATTGGCCCCCTATTTGGTGGCGCGAATTATATGGGCAGGGGACTTTAACTGTACTTTAAACTCCAAAATGAACAGGTCAGACGGTAAACCAGAGAGACCCACTCCGGCCGCAAAGGCATTACAGGCCCTGCTGAGAGACTTTGGACTCGAAGATATATGGAGACAGCTACACCCAGCAGATAGGCAGTACTCGCACTATACGGCCCCACATAATTTGCACACGAGGCTGGATTATATGTTTGCCTTCTTGGAGCTGGTAGGAGAAATGACGGGTGCAGAATACAAGGCTAGAGTGCTCTCGGACCACTCCCCCTTGGTCCTGGAGTGGCGACATCAGCCCCCTAGAGCGAGAATCCCGACGTGGAAGCTCAGAGCTGAGGCCTTGCAGGACTCAGGATTCCGGGAGGACATGAGGGAGGCAATCATTGGGTACTTCGACATTATTACGGGGAGTGTACAATCGTAAGGGACCTTATGGGAGGCATTTAAAGTGGTGGTACGGAGCACAGCCATATCTAAATCCCGAGGGCTCCAAGGGGGCAAAGAGCGGGAGTTACAAGAAACAGAGAAGGAGCTGGAAGGCATAATGCGTAAGGGAGGCACCTCACAGGAGGAGGAGGAACGGGTGAAGCAGCTACAACAAGCTAGCAGGGAGCATTGGGACAGATTATGTAAGCTGAGTTATAAAAAAATACGTTGAAAGGCAACATGCAGGGGGAGACGAGCCGGGCAGGCTGCTGGCTTGGTTATACAAAAATGAAACACCACGACCAGTGATCAGGTAGATCAAAGGGGATGAAGGGCAGATATGGGATACCCAAGAGGGAGTGAATGAAGGGTTCCTTAGATACTACAAACGTCTTTACAGGGGACGCAGGGGAAAAGATGGATCAAGAGATGCAGGAAACACTAGAAGATCTAGGCTTGCATAAATTGGATGACCAAGAGCGGGAGGACCTGGACGCCCCAATCACACTAGAAGAATTGGAGGTAGTGATCCAGCACCTACCCACGTGCAAAGCCCTGGGGTCGGACGGGCTCCCCAGTGAATTTTATAAAACATACAAGCAAGAGATGCTCCCCCCGCTGCTGGCCATGCTTAATGAGGCGTTTGAGCACAGTAGACTGCCGGAGTCCCTACGGGAGGCGGTGATCATCCCGCTCCTTAAACCTGGTAAACCAAGCACAGATTGTGGGTCATATAGACCCCTATCGATGCTCAATCAAGATGGCAAAATCCTCACAGCAGCGCTGGCAAACAGACTCAAGCGAGTCATCGGTAAATTGATACACCCCAAATACGCTAGTGGAGACATTTAGCAATACTATGTCCAAAGCATTGGACGCCATTGCCCCTATCAAAGAACGCAAAAGTAAACAAAAAGCCCACCTTAACTCATGGTTTACCCCCCATCTTAAAGAATTTCGAACCCAAAAACGTAAACTACAAGCCATTTGGAGGCACACACCATCAATTGAGAATAAAACTCTACTTGACAATCTTGCCAAACATTACAAGAAGGAAATAATTCAAACTAAAAAAGATACATTCAACGAGAGAATTAGCAAAGCTAACTCCAACTCGAAAGAACTCTTTTCCATCCTTCGGGAAATGGAAAATCCAATCGCTCCCATTGACAACGTTCCCAAGGACAAACAATGGTGCACGAGTATCCAAAATGCCTTAGCGAACAAAATTACAACTCTTCAATCTAAAATTGCAACAAAAAAAGCCTCCCTGAGTGCCACTGCAACCCAGAATACCCAATTGCCTGATACACCCAGAACAGTCACTCAATTCAACTGTGAACCATTCAGATTCACCAATATATCCATAGTGGAAACTGAAAAGGTGATATCTTCCTTGAAACCTTCCAATTGTCAAGGCGACAGCTGCCCTGCACAAGTCATTAAGTCGCAGCCAGAGACTTAGCACCCTTCATAGCTAAGCTAATTAACGCATCCTTTAGGACTAGCACTGTACCCACTAACCTCAAAGAATCTTGGGTACTGCCCCTCCTCAAAAAACAGACCCTTGACCCAGCCATCCCTACTAATTACAGGCCCATCACTACGGTACCATTTCTCCTTAAAATTATCGACAGAGTAGCCTACCTCCAGATACAAAACTATCTAGAGACAAACCAATTACTAGGATCGCGCCAATCTGGTTTCAGACCACTACACGGCACTGAAACGGCCCTAATTGACCTTAAGACTCAAATCGACGAGTGGAAGGATAAAGGCAGTGTTATGCAACCACCTAGCGTCTGCTGCCTACTTCTCAAGTGACGCGATAGCCTGGGTACAATCCTTCCTGGCCAAATGAACGATGAGTGTCCTCCCCTTCAGCCTCGGCGGACCCAATACATATCACCTGTGGTGTCCCACAAGGTTCATGCGTCTCCCCCACAATGTATAATATCTTCACTAAGCCACTCTTCGACAAACTTGACAGACTGCGGACGATACTCATATCCTCATACCACTTTCTGGCAACTTTGTCGAAGATACAGCTCTAGTAAATAAGTTTTATCTCCTGATTCAGGCATGGATGGCCTCACGCGGCCTCTGCCTGAACGACGACAAAACAGAGATACTGATCTTGGGCTCCGACTCCAACCTCAAAAAACTCAGTCCCAATTACTGTGCCTTCAATATTGATGACAATTTAATCAAAGTGGCAACTGAGGTAAAAACACTAGGTTTCTACCTCGACGCTACACTTTCTCTCAAAAAACAAACCAATGCCCTCGCTTCCTCGACGGCCTACACTTGCAAATTAATCAGAGCTTGCAGACCTTACCTCTCCAAATCCAACTGCATAACATTAGCCAACGCCCTAGTAATGTCGAAATTAGACTACTGCAACGCCCTCTACTCGAGGGCCAGCAAGTCTATCATAAACAAAATGCAAACACTACAAAATAATGCCCTTAGAGCAGCTCTGGACATACCTCGCAGAGCACACATATCCAATACTAGGAAAGAGCATCACTGGCTAAAAATTAGCGACAGAGTTCTCCTTAAAACACTATCCCTCATTCACAAAGGACTGACCAACAACGCCCCTCCATACATTTCGGATAAACTAAATAGAAAATCGTTCACATACCACACAAGAGCAGCTAACCAGAGCAGCTTGCTGGTAATTCTGAAATTTAGATTAAAAAAACAGGCAGAGCCAGTTTCCCTGTAAAAGCTGCTTGAGCATAGAACGCCCTCCCCACTGCACTGAGAGCTAATCTACCATACTCGAGCTTTAGATGCCACGTAAAAAAGTGGCTTTGGTCGAACGCCACCTAACTCTCTTGGCCTGGACTCACCATTGGCTACCCACGGTGAATAACTACTATGTCATTCCTGTTCCCTGACCTGACTTCCTCGTGGTATAGGAACCACCCTCCTCCTGTACCCTTATACATGCATGCTAAATTGTTAATAACATTTGTACTGTATCTTCTGTATGCACTATTGTATGTAACTAAGCTCAAGTATTCTTGTAACTGCTGCGCCCGGCTACCCCTGGGTTTTGGTGCGCATTATCAAATAATAAACTAAACTAAACCCAGATCAAACAGGCTACGTTCCTGGCAGGAACATAACCGACAATCATAGGAGACTCCACCACATTACCGATCAAACGGAGAAGGACCCCGGCGAACTGGCAATAGTCTTGCTGGATGCTATCAAGGCCTTCGACTCGGTGAGATGGCCTTGGTTGCTAGCGGCTCTGAAAGAATATGGGATGGGGCTGGGATATCTGAGGTGGGTTAAAATGTTATATAGTTCGCCAATTGCTAGGGTCAAAACGGGTGCAACAATTTCAGACAAATGGCAACTCAGCAGGGATACTAGACAGGGCTGCCCCTGGTCGCCCATGCTGTATATCCTCGCGTTGGAACCACTGGCAGTCTGCCTTAGACAGCAGTACAGGGCGATAGGGATCCATACCGCTGGGGGTTCGCATCTCATATCAATGTATGGCAATGATATGCTCCTATATTTGCGCTTCCCAGAGGAAAATTTGCAATATGTCCTGGAGGTGATGGAGCGTTACGCCACCCTCTTGGGCATAGCAGTAAACCCCAAGAAATCGAGCATGTTCCCCCCCCTGGGGAGATATCGATGGACCCTGCCACGGAGCCTACCGGTCCTGACGATACCCTGGCAGACCGAGACGTTCCGATATTTAGGAATTGATATATACCACACGACGGAAAAGGTACACAAACGCAATACGGAAAAGGCAGTTGAAGGTATCAAGAATAGCATGGGGTTTTGGTCCAGGCTACCCCTGGCCATGATGGGCAGAGCGGCTTTCATCAAGATGGTAGTTCTGCCCAGATTGTTACATTTTTTTGTAAATACACCCGTACACGATCCCCAAACGCTTTTTTGTGAAACTCCACAGCCTATGTAGGGGTTTCATGTGGCACAACTCCAGAAACAGGGTGGCCCTCTGGAAACTACAAAACCCGTGTGATAGGGGGGGTATAAACCTACCGAACTTTGAGTTATACTATTTGGCGGGACAGCTTCAATATGTGGCCAGGTGGTTGTCCGAAGAAGAAACAGCTGAAGCCAGGCTATTGTACAAGGACCCTGCCCCTTTCTTTCTTAGAGAGATGGTGTGGTTGCCTAAATCCAAGGTGCTGGGAATGGCGAGAGTGCTGGTGCTAGGATGGGAGATATGATGCAAAACAGGGCAAATGTTGGGAAACCCAACCCCATTCTCCCTGCAGGTTCCGTTAGTGGCGCTATGTGGGGTGGACTCACAAATGATAAACGGGATCCGCAGATATTGGGAACCAATGGGCCTGGCGATTCTCAGAGATAAATGGCAGGAAAGGGCGGCACTAGACTTTCAAAGATTAATGGGGGACACTGGGGTGCATAAGGGCCAACATATTACTTATACCAGAATTATTAGACGGGTGCGCGAGAAATGGCCTAAGGCAGTGCTAGCGGAACAACCTGATGCAACCATTGAGACGATGTATGATATTTCGGAGTGTGAGCACGAAATATCCCGACTATATGAGCTACTAGGGATTAGGGTGGGCAAAGAGCTGCTCCAACTGAGGCGAGACTGGGAGGAGGTGGTGGGAGAACCCATGTCGGATGGGCAATGGGATAGAGTTCAAAGGTATCACAAGAAGGTGTCCCGAAACGCGAGGTTGCAGCAGATTCAATTATGTCACTCATAGGGCATATATGACCCCCAGAAAAATCGCCAGGTTTGGAGGCCCGGTGGCACACAAATTCCCACGGTGCAGGGAGGAGGACGCTGGGATGCTACACATGTTTTGGGCTTACCCGGAGGTGGGTAGATTTTGGACAGAACTGAAGACATGCCTAGAGGAAAAAGGGATCACGTTGGATGTAGTCTCAGCTTGGGCATGCATGTTGGGGGGTTTTACCAGACCACGCAACCTGAAGCACATTAGTAAGATGAAAGATCTGGCCTACATCCTGGCCAAACGGAGAAATGTAATGTGCTGGAAGGCAGCCCAACGGCCCAGAAATGAGATGTGGTGGGCGGACCACATGAAGTGGGCAGAGGCAGAAACGGCTGCTTGGTACGAAGCAATCAGCAGGGGGAGGAGGAGACGGGAACCCTGATAGCATGGAGACAACTGGTGGCCTCGATGACGGGACCCGCCCAGGCCGACCATAGTGGAGATGACACAGATGAGATAATTGAAGTAGATCTGCCTGAAGATTAGTAAGTCAGTGACATGGAAGCAGGGGCTCGAGTTAAGGGGGTGGGAGAGGGGAGGAACGAAATGTTTAACATGTAATTTAATGATGTGAAGCTTAATTGAGGATGTCCTCAACGTGTGTAATGTTTGGAGTGCTGTTAAATAATAATAAAACATTTTTTTTTAAAAAAAAGTAAGTATTTAGTATTGGTTTCTATTGCTTTCTATGCCTCCTCCCGTCTTCTCCTTCCCTGACGCAGCTGGCTGGCAGGTTGCTGCATTTGCTCACCGTAATCAACTGAGGACTGAAGGCCAAGTTTCGGTGGTAGGTATCCAACTCCAGTTACTTCACTGAAGACTAGAGGTGCAGACCAGCTGCAAAGCACTGGATACCGATGATGAGCAGGTACGTTCTAGTGAGGATTTACTCTAGATCTTGGCCGCTTCTCAATGTGAAACATAGTTTGTATGTACAATCTTTTTGTTATTGCGTTCAATATTAATAGTCTCTTTATTTCGGTACTTCTAGGTGAAACACCGGCAGGCTGTCTGGACTCAGAGCGGAGCAAAGAAGCTGGAACTTGTATGCAAGTGAGTTCAAGTTAAACCGGGTATGGGAACTAGAAAATATGTGGTATTTCAGTCTCTTACTATTGTCGTTTTCTGATTTCAGGTTCACAGGAGCTATGATTACTGTGGCCGGCAGACGAAGGACCGGACACACCAGGTTACCAGGATGGGACGCCACAAGTCTACCGAGCTGAAGGTAAGAATCAAGACCAAACACTAAGCAGAAGCCCACCGGGGCAAGTAGTTCTTCCATTGCGAGTGAGAATGCTAAAAACGTGCGTAGGTGCCGATCGCACATGCAAAATAAACAGGAGCGGTAAGGGTAATACTGCTCTGTTAGGAAGCAGACGAAACACTAAGGGCCGGGTGTGGTCTGGGGCGTGGTTTCTTAGTCGCGGACCGCACCCTGTCAGCACTAGAGCACCAAGGATGTCAAATCCGTGTATCTATCCGGTGCCATGTTGGTGTCCACAGTTGGTACCTCTTTGGCAGCCATGTTAGGATGGGTGGCCGCCTTGCTCCGTGTACGCCTCTGGCAGCCAGCCATCCCACAAACCCATCGTCTCCCTACGCTGTCATGGTGGCAGATCCTTCTGGCCCTAACCCATCTGCCTTGTAACCGCACTGCAATCCTGACAGCATTCCCCTACAAAGCCCCCCAAAGGAGGTGCAGACCCAGGTCCTGGCTTTGTGGAATGATTATGGTGGTAAAGGGCTAACAAACGGGGAGCATGAATTTTTTCTACTGGTTCCCAAGCCCAATCTCAAGCACTGTACCCCTTCCAATCCACTAGGTAATGTAATTCTAGGCTAATAATCTTGGAATCTAAGATGTCCCGTACCTCGTACTATTTCTCCCCATTTTCAATTTCAACTGGAGGAGGATTAGACATTGAGTTTTGTGTGGCGGGGCTGTACTGGTTTCAGTAATGCTGCATGGAAGACAGGGTGGATCTTCAATGAGGGAGGTAGCCCCGGTTTAAGAACAACAGGGTTAATGATGGCTGTTATGGGATAGGCACCAATGAATCTAGGGTGAAACGTTTTGGGGCCTTTTAACCGAATATGTTTGGTGGAGAGCCAGACTTGGCTACAGACTTCATAAATTGGTGCATTTCTTCTTTTGTTATCGGCAAAATGTTTGGGTAGCTTTGGCATCCTGCAGGGTTCTGGTGGCTTTGCGTAAAGTTTCTCTGATACTAGTATGCAGAGATTTTGCAGCTGCCATTTCCAAAGCGGTAGTGGGAGCAAGAGCTGTGGTACGTGGATCCCTTCCATGTAAAAAGTGGAAGACTGAAAAAACTGTGGCACTGTGAATACTGTTGTATGCATATTCCACTGCCCACAGCAGATTAACCCAACTGTCCACCTGGGTAAACATGCAACGCAGGTATTGCTGAAGCGTTTGGTTCGTTCTCTCCATCTCAACATCGGTTTGTGGGTGATGGCTGGTGGCTTGTCTGATTTGAGCCTTATCACAACAACTCCAACATTTGGATATGAATTTACTCCCTGGGTCTGAGATGCTTACGGATTGAAACCCATGTAATCGTACAATGTTTTTGTAGGAAAACTTGAACAACAGTCCTTGCGTTTGGTAAGCCTTTCAACGTGATGAAATGCACCATCTTGGTTAGGAGGTCTACTACTACCAGGATGATGGTGTACCTGTTTGAAGGAGGTGAATCGGTAATGAAGTCCAGTGATATTTTATGCCATGGATCAAGTGGTACTAACAATGGTCTAAGTAATCCTGATGGTTTAGTTTAAGAAAGTCTTGTTGCGGGCACACACATCACAAGTCTTTATATATTGGATGACGTTCTTTCGCCACGTAGGCTACCATAAATGCTGCTGAACTTGCACAAGAGTTTTGGCGATTCAAGGATGGGCAGCGGTTAAAGCATCAGGGTAGTTGTGTAAAACTCTGTCTTGCATGTTCGGCTTCATTAAGTACAGGCGCCCTCGATTGTACGGTACACGCCATCTTCTATGGTTCGTTGAGGGTCTTGGGTCACCCAAACCTGTAACTGTTCTGGTGTTAGATATTGCCTAATTTCAATGCAAAGCTGATCTAAAGGAGGCAACATTCAACTTGTCAATCCCAACAAATACTTCCTGGGATAATAGTCACGGGGTCTAGAACTGCATAAACATCTGTCCTTTCCACATTCCATCCGATGCGGGATAGGGCATCCAGCTTTCAGTTTTTGTTTCCTGGACGGAAGGTTATGACAAAGTCGTATTCCAAAAAAAACGGGGACCATCTAAGCTGACAGCACCTGTGCTGTTTGCAGATATTGTAGATTGCAATGGTCGGTGTAGACAGTAACTACATGTTTTGCACCTAACAGATGATGGCACAATTGTTTGAAAGCAGCTTTAATGGCAAGCAACTCTTTCTCACTTATTGTGTAGGTCAGTTCCGCAAGGGAGAATTTCCTGGACCAAAACCCCACAGGATGTAATTGATTAGTGGTCGGATCTCATTGGCACAATATAGCTCCCATCGCCACGATGGACGCATCAGTTTCAACGATGAACGGAAGTTCAGGATCTGGGTGTTTCAAAATCGGTTGCCAAGGTAAACTGTGCCTTGAGTTGTTTAAACGCTTTTTCAGCTTCATCGGTCCACATGAAGGTTTTGTGCCTTTTCAGTAACGCTGTGATGGGGTGTGCAATGTTCAAAAAGTTGGTGTATGAATCGCCTGTAAAAGTTAGTGAAATCTAAGAAACTTTGCAGGTTTTTCACAGACGTAGGTGAGGGCCACTTTAAAATTGCTTCCACCTTGCGCTTGTCCATTTGGATGCCGTGTGGTGTTAAGAAGATTCCTAAGGGTATCTGGTAATTTCATTGAATGCCATTGCATCTAATGCCCTTCCATCTAAATTTTTCCATCTACAAAATGTCCATCTAATGCATATTTTTTTGGGGTAAAAGGTACATTTTTGTTCAGGTGCATTTTAGAGGGTAATAAAAACTGGTGTTTGGGGGGTGAGGGGGACCCCCCCCCCCCAAAAAGAAAATGAGAAAAAAAATGAAAAAAATGCATTAGATGGAAAACAATTTGATGGAAAAATGTCAATGGCATGGCATTAGATGCAATGGAATTCGATGCAAAGACCATAAACCTTCCTAAGTACTCCACTGTGCTCACGTGAAAGTAACATTTCGCCAACTATGCATACAGCGGTCGCAGAGTTTTGCTAGGAGAGCTTTAACATGAAGCTCATGTTGTTCTTCGGTGGCTGTGTAATCAATGTATCATCGATATACACCAGGACACAAACATCCAGGAGTTCTTATATAACGTCTGTCAAAAAACTGGAAGGCCGCCGGTGCATTACACAGGCCAAAGGGCATGACTATATTTGAATTACCCAAATGTGATGCGAAAAGTTTTCCACTTATCCCCCTCCATTATGCAGACTAAATGGCAAGCCCTGCGCAAATTCAATTTGCTGTATATATTCGCCTCTTTAACTTGGTCCAACAGTACGGGAATGAAAGGTAGCGGGTAACTATTCTTCCCGGTTATCTTATTGCGTCCCCTATAATTGATGCAAGTTCTGGGGTCCCCTTCCTTCTTTGGTGTGAAAAAGACAGCAGAAGAAGTAGGGACTTGGAGGGTCGAATAAATCAGTTTGCCAAGAACTAGTCCAAGTACTGTCGCAAGTGCTGGTTTTCTTTTTGCGTAAGAGCATAAATGCAGCTACATGGAACCTGCGAGCTTGGTATCAAATCAATTTGGCAATCATATGCCCGGTGAGGAGGAAGGGTATTGGCTTGTTCTTTTTGAAACAAGTGTTCAAATTCCTTGTATATGGCAGGTTGTTTTTTCTTTCCATTGGTCTGTATCACGGCCCCCAACCTTTGTGTTCTAGACGCTGGCTCCTTCGCCACACCCGGTACAAATGGGTAACAGGTGCGAAGGCACTCGGATGGAAAGATTACTATACAAGTTTCCCAGTTAATAACAGGATTGTGGTACTCCAACCAAGGCAAGCCAAGTATAAATTGGAATTGTGGGGCATTAATCAGGTCGAAGGTTATACGCTCTCGGTGGACGTCTCTGCACAATAGTTCGACCTCTTCCATACACTGCGTTACTGGGCCAGATGACAATGTTAAACCATCTTCCAAGACTATGTTGTCCACCTTCTTCCTTTGGTGCCCCGGTTTGCCGGTTCGCTGCGCCACTTTAATATCTATGTAATTACTGACTGCACCACAGTCGATATAGGCTTCCAAAGCATACATCATTTGGGGTTGTTCTAGTCTGATAAGGATGACAGGTACTGTAAGGTGTGAGAACGTGGTTGATTTCTGCTCCCTCGCAAAGCTGATCCCTACTCTTGTCAAGTCTTGGAGTTGTCAGATGGTGGAGTAGGACCTTTTGGAGTTTACTGGGAGCACCTAAGCTGCTCCGAAGGGATGTTTGCTTGGTTTCTTAGTACAGTCCTTCAGAAAGTGGCCGGCTTTGCCACAATATAAGCACAACTGGTCCTGCCGACGTCTCTCTTGCGCGGATGTAATAGGGCCTATTCACCGGCCAGGCATGCTCATCCCTTCTCTCCTGTAATCAGTGATTTAGCTATACTACTAAATCTATCTACTCTAAACATCGTTCCTGCGTAATGACCACTTGTGCCAACACATCTTTAAGTTCCCCACACAGACCCCAATAGAAAATTGTGCTTTTTTTTGTTTGGGCCAATTGGTTTGAGCGACGAGTTGCTTAAATGCAGTGATGTATGGTAGAATTGCCGTGGTCCCTGCCGTAAGGCCTACAATTCCCCATGTAATGCTTGCCCCTGGCTTCTGAGAGCAAATACTTTGTCTAACTCACGTTGGAAATCGCCAAAAGTATGCAGGATGGGGTCATCTCGATTCACTAAATGCACTGACCAAATAGTGGCATGTCCACCCAAATATGGCAACACTAAAGCTACCTTGTTTGTTTGCTTGTTTGTTTATTTATTTGTTTGTTTGGTAATGCGCACCAAGCCCTCAGGTAGACAGGCGCAACAGAAACAAGAAGTCTTAAAACTTAGTTACAGTACAAAGGTAGCAATACATAGAACAGTGATTGTGATAGGACCAAGATACAAGGTACAAGATACATTAAGTGCAAAGCAATGGTCATGGTAAGTCAAGGAAGCATTATCACAAAGTATCAGTGTCTGCACACCTACGTATACACTGCGTGCACAGTTAACCAAGCTACCGTGTAGTTTGGTGAAAACAAAGGGTCGTTTAGGGGCTGGAGGGTAGAAATTTAATTCGTCAGTTAGGTGTCATTAGTGGGTAGCCAATTGAGTATCTTGTGTCTGAATTTAGGGTAGGGTTGTACTTGTCTGATGTCAACTGGTAATTTGTTCCAACATTGTGCAGCTTTAACAGGGAAACTGGTTCCTCCTGCTGTCGAGCGTTTGAACCTAAGAATCTCCAGCATAAATGAGTTGGCAGATCTCGTGGGGCGGGTAGCTGTTCTCCTAGTAATTTTATCCATGAGGTATGGAGGTGCTAGGTTATTCAGGCATTTGGAAGTGAGGGATGTTGTTTTAAGGAGAATTCTGTCCGTTATTTTCAGCCAGTTAACCTCTTTCCTAAATTTGGTGATATGCTCTCTGTAGGGAATGTTTAATGCTTCACTCAAGGCGTTGTTCTGTAGTCTTTGAATTTTGTCTAATATATTCGTAGCTCCTGAGTACACGGCATTACAGTAGTCTAATCTTGACATAATAATAGCATTGGCTAGGGTGGTACAACTCGCTCTCGAGAGGTATGGTCTGGAGGCTCCTATGAGTTTGCAAGTGTACGTTGTGGATGAGGCAAGGGAGTTGACTTGCTTTTTGAGAGTGAGAGAGGAGTCCAAGTAGAATCCTAAAGTTTTAACTACAGACATCACCTTGATAGGGTTGAAGGATGTGTAGTTTGGGCTGAGTTTTTGGATATTAGCTTCAGAGCCTAGAATTAGTAACTCCGTTTTTTTGTCATTCAGGCAGAGGCCATGGGATGCCATCCATGCCTGAATGAGGGTGAATACCTTCATTTGCTCCGTAGGAAAGGCCCCTGGGCGACACAAATAATGCAATCTACACTGGTTCATAAAAAAAGCATACCTTTGTGGGTCCCCTAGAAATCGTTCAGGAGGGGTCAGGGGAACGGTAGGTGGGGTGGTTACATGTATATGGGGTGCCCCAGCTATGGTCCCATCAGATAAATGATGCTCCCGTCTCTCCCATTCCCTAATGTACATGGATGGCTGGCGCGTTGCAGATTTAGCTCACCGTAATAAACGGAGTACTGAAGGGCAAGGTTAGCTGGTAGGCATCCAACTCCAGTTACTTCACTGAAGACTACTTGGCTAGACCGCCTACAACGCACTGGATACGGATGATAAGCTGATAAGTTCTGGTGAGGCGTTAATCTAGATCTTGATCGCTTCGCAATGCAAAACGTAACTTGTATGTGCAATGTCTTTGTAGTTGCATTGAATATTAATAGTCTCTTAATTTCTTCACTTCTAGGCTAAACACTGGCAAGCTGTCTGTACTCGGAGCGAAGAAGCTGGAATTTGTATGCAAGTGAGTCCAAGTTAAACAGAGTACAGGAACTAGGAGGTACTTGGTATTTCAGTCTCTTAGTATTGTCGTTTTCTGATTTCTAGTTCCCAGGAGCTGTGATTACTTTAGATGGCACACGAAGGACCAGAGAGACTGGGTTACCAGGATGGGACGCCACAAGTGTTCCGAGGTCAAGGAAAGGGTAAAGAACGAACACGAAGCAGTAGGCCGCCGGGGCAAGTAGTTCTTCAATTCCAGGTGAAAATGCTGCAAGCTCGCATAGGCTCCGATCGCATGTGCAAAAGAAACAGAACGGTAAGCGCAACACTGCTCTGTTAGAAAGCAGAGGAAACGCTAAGCGCAGGGTGTGGTCCGTGGCGTGATTTTATAGCAGCGGACCACGCCCTGTCAGCAGTACACCACCAAGGATGACAGATCCATGTATCTATACGGTGCCATCTTGAGTTCCACAGTGGGTTCCTCTTCGGCAGCCATGTTGGGATGGATTGCCTCCTTGTTCCATATACGCCTGTGGCAGGGAGCCATACCACAAACCCATCAGCTCCCTACACTGTCATGGGGGGGGGGGGGGGGGAGATCCTCCTGGCCCTGACCCATCTGGCTCGTACCCACACTGGAATTGTGACAAAAACACCAGCAGCAACCAAATGCATAAAGAAACAGTGCTGCTAAAAGGAAGCCGGTAAACATTTACATAACACCAACTGCTATACAACGCCACCCATCCTACGCACATGTATATGCCAGGAATTGTAAACCATTACATTTATTCCTACTTCAAGAGCACACCTTAAAAATTGCTGTTACCACTGCAAACGTTACTGTAAATCATTGGCACCATACCAGCGATGACATTTGCAAGTTTTTTTTTTTTTTTTTTTTAATGCACACATTGCACAGTACACTGGGACAAAGTATAGTACCTATGAGGTACTAGTTGTAAGGGTCCACCAATTGAACAAATATATGCAAGGTTGCTGACTACAAAGTAATGAAATACCTGCTCTAACATATTCTGGTCTCGTTCCCCACAGACAATGCAGCAAACAACAACACATCCAAGCAGTAAGTATGAAGTTTGTGCTATCATACCTCTGTACAATGTGCACAGTACAATGCGTGCACTTACTTCTGCAATGCACATACCAATGCCAGAATTTGCAATGTACACATATAGAACACTGCACAGCTTCTGCCTACACCCTACATGCTTCACTACATCCAGTCATGCAATCAATATTGTAGACCCTGCCCGCAACTAACTACAGTCCCAAATATGGTCATGTTGCAAGGCAGCAAACTGCGTACGATGGCCCAGCCACCCACGTACACTGATCCAGGGCACACACAGTCTGCCATCGTCCACCGTTGCCTCATAACACACTGCACATACACTTGTTCCTTAGGGACAGAAAATGCACATTTTATGTATTTTGTCATCTGTGCATGAAGTGCAGCAGCAACATTTCTGCTTATATGTCGTACTACCTTCACCGTCATAACACTACTACCTTCACCGTCATAACACTACCAACATTCGGAAACACATGGTACAATGGAAACAAGTTGCCACCTGATCCCTTTTTTTTCCTCCCAGCATCATCTCTGGAAAGTGAAACCTAACATACCTCTCGTTCAACAGGACAACTGCTCATTGTAAAACAGTCTCGAGTGGGAATCATGATTAGCGCCAGAAAGGGCAGAAAATGTATGAAATTGTACCAAAAAAAAGAAAGATAACTTACACTGCAGTTGCTCTGCCCATGTGCTCCAGAGGTCGCCTGCAACAAATGAATACGCTGTACACTGCAATGTGTGGTGCACTCAATACAAGCATGGAAATTGCCGAAATTATTTAAGCACAACTTTACATTACAAGTGTATTAGTGTTAAAATGTATTTGACTGCAGTTCTGTATGCATATTTATGAACTTACTATACCGCATACTATCTCTGTGTGCATTGTACAGAGCTTTGTGAGTGCAGTATTCACGCGCCACTACCGTGCCATGTCTCCACCATTCCCTGTGCATTGCAACTATAATTGCACTTTGTTTTCTTGCCATTTTTCCCCAGCCTCTGAAAATACAGACACAAAAGGCAAGACGAAAAGAGAATGCATTTCGTTGTGTGAAACAGCACCCCTTATGCTCACTCGTGAAATGTTACATTCCCTTTTTTATCTTCACTATGCCCCTTCTCGCAATCAGCAGTTCTTCCCACCCTCACTGTAGTCAAAGTAATAAAGGCCATAGGTGCACGCAGCGGTCAACCGGCAACAAGCGTGAACAGGTCACATTTCAATGTTGCAATTTTTAGCAAAACAGCTCCTGCTTTGTCATGCAATCCAAGGGGACCCCCATGAGTTTTTTTACTTTTTCCCTTTCGACACAAACCAAGGCATTGTGGCGTGGGTCTTAGAACACTCGCTAGCACTGTCATTTTTTATAAAAATGAAACAAATGCAAGGAGCGTCTGGTGGGAACGTTTGAAAGACATTTCGCTTGTGTGGCACCGTACAAGGACAGTATCATGTACACAACAGAGAGCAAAGCAGTGGGTTCATATCTGACGCTACTCAATAACACTCACTACATGTTCATTATGGCAGCCACTTATGACAACATCCTTCCCGCAAACTGGCAGTAGTAACGGCTACTTACATCTATTCTTATTCCCGTTTCTTCTGAGATATCTGGCACCTTATTGCGCATGCCACGACTTCCACATTCCAACAGACGGTTGGTGGACCAAGCATATCAAGATTACCATAAGCAATGTGTTTTCCGTCGTCGTTATCTGGGCCGACCCATATGGCCCTGTTGTCCATTTGCGGTTCTGGCCATACGAACCAGCCTGCACACATTTTGAATATGAGGCATCACAGAGGCAATAACTGGTACCTTCTTCCTCTTGCAATTAAAATGCCTTCTTCCCCACAGGCCACAAGGCCTGTACATTATTACTTTTCCACTTTGCTAGAAAGCAACGAAAGGACAGAAGTGCACAGACTGAATTGGACACTGGATTTTGTTTGCAAAATAAAAGAGCAGTGATAGCAGCCACCTTAAACGTTCTCGTGATCATTCTGGAGCGAAATAAAGCTCTTCCATCAATTCACAGTGTTGGTCGTACAGTATAGGAATGTCTGGAACCGTATGCTCTGTGTGTGCATGTGTGCTTTTGCTTATGTTGCTCCTTTCCGGAGAAAGGTGCTCACATGACAGAGTGCACTAGGCTTGGCACGCATGTAACGACAATACCTGGCGTGCACACCGTGAGCATACAATCTCCACAACTGAAGACAACTATGCCAGTGCTTGTTGCGATGGTGTATCGTGCAAACACGTATAGGTAATGGAAGCGCTGCACACATACGAATTGCATGCAATAGGTACACCAACTGCGTTCGTGGGCATCTCAAGAAGTATGCAAAAGAAAGCTAACAGTCAGACGGCCTGCCGTCCTGTATGTAGCGGGAGTTATTGGCGGACATGGTTTTGTTCAGTGCAAATGTATGCGAGTCGGTCTATACATTATTCATACTTAAAATGGGTGCTACGTGTCATGTTGCAATGTCTTTCTTCACTCGCAAAGCACAGAGTATTATTAGGGGCCTACCATAAACAGAAATGGTGGCATGTAAGTCCGTGAACGGCACCAAGGCCAATGACGTACACCATATCCAAGTGCAGGCACTGCACACCACCTCTGGTGGTGTACCAATTGCAAAATGTCCTCCACACCCATTCTGTAATGGTGGCCACCCACAGGAGAGATGCATACTTCCAAGAGTGTTCGTTAGAGTTACATATCAGTATAGGAACGAACCGAAAGAAGGCAACAATCTGAAACCTACTTCCAACCTGTGGCCAGACTGTTAGTTCCAAGGGCCTTAGCCATGCACAAAAGGTAGTAGGGGCTTCCCACTCTCAACACAACACTGTACACCGAATGGAAATATCCCAATATCATATGCAATACTCTCCTCATCCCCAATGGGCTCTGAAGGTAGTTGTCTGTGCAGGTACCCGACGATTTATGTGTGTGAAGCTGCGGAAATGGCCCATATGTCAAAGGTGTTATGGTAAAACAATCCTTACATCCCCCAATGTCTTACTACACTCCATGAAGAAAGGCTCTGTTGACAGCCAAACCATTCCAAAGGGAAATTCACGTATATCTCACCAGTGCTGCAGTAGGAAGTCTAACATGTCCTCAACAATGATTCTATGAACGTAGGCACATACATATTTAAAAGTGTGTAGGATGTACGAATGTATGGTTATAATAACTCCAAATGACTTAAGGCAAAAGTAATGCACTCTTTGTACATAAGTACCTACAGCACTGTGCGCTCCCATACATGGCTGCATTGTGTTGCGGGGTTTGTGCCCAAGTCCTAGCCTCTTGGGTACATGCGGAGGCCTCTGGCCTCCGCCCATGCACCCAAGCGCCTAGTCTTTGGGCACACCCACTGCAACGCAATACAGGCATGCATGGGAACATGTGGCCACGTAGCTTTCCTGACTACAGTTACGTATGGTTACAGTAACGAAACCAAACAAGGCAACATTCTCAAACCTACTTCCAACCAGTGGCCAGAATGTCACCTCCAAGGGCCCTAGCCATGCACACAAGGCAGTAGGGGCATTGCAGGCACAACACAACATAGTACACCGACTGCAAATATCCGCACATTGTCTGCAAAGCGCTGCTGATCCCCAGTGGGGTCTGCCTGCACCCACCAAAGAATGATAGTCGCCTGTGTAGGAACCCACCAATTAAATATATGGGAGTAGCTGCGTGAATGGTGCATATCGTAAAACTGCAAAGGTAAAAACATTCTTACATGTCCTAATGTCTTCCTACACTCCCTGAAGCAAGGCTCTGTTGACTACCACACCTTTCCAAAGGGTAATAATGGCATGTTGGACCACTGCTGTTTTAGGAAGTCTACCATGTCCTCCACAATGAATCTACAAACGTGGACACTTCCATACGTAAAAGTGTGTGGAATGTAAGATTGTATGGTTATATTAACTTATCCAAATGAGTTAAGGCAAACGTAACCCACTCTTTATACATGTGTGCGCAATGCACATACCTATACCACTGTGCTCCCATACATGCCAGCATTGCGTTGCAGAGATTGTGCCCAAGGGCTAGCCTCTTGGGTACATGCGGAGGCCTATGGCCTCCGCCCATGTGCCTAATCCTTGTGCACACCCACTACAAGCCAATAGAGCCATGCAAGGCAACATGTGGACACGTAGCTTTCCTGTCTACATGTACGTATGGGCATAGTAACGAACCCAAACAAGGCACCATTCTCACACCTACTTCCAACCAGTGCCCAGAGTGTTACCTCCAAGCGCCCTAGCCATGCACACAAGGCAGTATGGGTGTGGCAGGCACAACACAACATAGTACACCGGCTGCAAACATCCTCAGTCTCTCCAAAGCACTGCCTATCCCCATTTCCCCATTGGAGTCGGCCTGCACTCACCAGAGCATGATAGTGGCTTGACTGCCTGCACTCACCAAAGAACGATAGTCGCTTGCACAGCAACCCGCCAATGAAGTATATGTGAGTAGCTGCATGAATGGTGCATATCGCAAATCTGGGAAGGTAAAAAAATCCTTACATGTCCCAATGTCGTACTACACTCACTGAAGCAAGGCTCTGTTGACGGCCACACCATTCCAAAGGGAAATACGGGCATGTCGCACCACTGCCGCTATAGGAAGTCTACCATGTCCTCCACAATAAATCTGCAAACGTGGACACTTCCATATGTAAAAGTGTGTGGGAAGTAAGAATGTATGGCTATATTAACTTATCCAAATGACTTAATGCAAAAGTAACCCACTCTTCATACGTGTGTGCAATGCACATACATATAGCACTGTGCTCCCATACATGTCTGCGTTGCGGGGCTAGTGCCCAAGGCCTAGTCTCTTGGGTACATGCAGAGACCTACGGCCTCCGCCCATGCACCCAAGCGCCTAGTCCTTGTGCACATCCACTACAAGGCAATAGAGCCATGCATGGTAACATGTGGCCACATACCGTTCCGGTCTACAGGTACGTATGGGCATAGTAATGAGCCCAAACAAGGCAACAATCTCAAACCTACTTCCTACCAGTGCCCAGACTGTTACCTCCAAGGGCCCTAGCCATGCACACAAGGCAGTAGGGGTTTTGCAGGCACAACACAACATAGTACACCGACTGCAAACATTCTCATAGTCGCTCCAAAGCACTGCCTATCCCCATTGGAGTCGGCCTGCACTCACCAAAGAATGACAGTGGCCTGTGCAGCTACCTGCCAATTAAGTATATGTGCGTAGCTGCGTGAATGGTGCATGTTGCCAAACTGTAATGTTAGAAATTCCTTCCATGTGGCAATGTCTTACTACCCTCCCTGAAGCAATGCTGTGCCTGAGCCCTAGCCTCTTGGGTACATGTGGAGGCCTACGACATCCGCCCATGCACCCAAAGACTAAGCCTTGCCCACAACCACTACAAGGCAATGGAGGCATGCATGGCAACATTTGGCCATGTATCGTACTTAACAAATCCTACCACTGACACCCCTACTCACCGCTACAACACAATGTAAACCCACAAACACAACATAAGCACCGACACCCCTAGGCAACAGCATAATACATTGTCAATTTCTTTGCATCATCTGCAGTGCATTATCCGTTCCCAATGGAGCGTCCATGCAGTCGCCACAGAAGGTTGTCGCCTGAGGAGCTATCTGCAAATTGCTGCATTTGCAACTGCTTTCGGTGCGGCAAAAGTGCTGCATTGCTCGCATACACCACTCGCAAACCACTGTGTTCTTCGACGCAAACAAATACATCAAATTTTCCACTTTTCACTTCTCCCAATCCTGCAAACCATGTTTTGCAAGCCCTTACGGCACGGCACTATCCTCTAATATACCATGGTAGCGTTTCCCAAAAACATTGACGCACAACACGCATCGAGGGTTGAAGCACCCCTCAGGGTCTTCGGAAGATCAAGCAGTCCAAAAGGTCTTCACCGGCCCAGACGCAAGAAGGGATGCCAGGCATCTTTGGGAGGAGTCTTCAGATCTTTAGTTAGCAGCTGTTCTACGAGGGATTCTTGGCTTCAAAGCTGATCTGAAGATATGTCTACGGGGGTCCTCTTATCCAAAATCCAGGCTGGAGGCAAATCAAAGCACACTAATGGTAAGGAGCTGCACCATTCAAATAGCCAGTAGTAGTCCAATCCACTCTGCCCAAAACCCAGACTCTTGCACCATGGATGTGGAGTCAGACCAGACAGTCAGACCCCCTTCCTGTGCCACATAGACATCACTAGACTGCAAAAGCAGCAGCTTTGCCAGGTAAGGGCATGATCTTATCAGGGATTTCCTGACCTGGCGAGGCAGGATGAAGGCCAAACAACAATATGCCCAAAGAAAAATCTCGTGGCACAGCCATTTTAGGGCACTAGTCACCTTTAGTAGCCATACGCAGTAAAAGTGAATATACACACTAGAAATAATGCAAACATGTATAAATGTATTTGCTGCCACTAGCCTGCCTTTAGGCACACATAAAACTAACCAAAAATCCAAAATGTAAAAAGCTAGGGTGATACAAAAGTATCCACATTGCACTGCTGTAAGATGCGATGTGCAAAGTCAAAAAGTCACAAAAACGTAAAAGGCAAACAGTTTCCCAGTACTGAGAGTCTAAAGGACTGATCTGATTCTGCATAACAAATGAGCTATCTTCAAAAAGATAGAATAGGTTCAAAAACAGAGCAAAAAGGAAGGGAGTCCATAGGAACTATGAAGGGAAAAATATAAAAAGATAAATATTTCTTAACAGCTAGCCAAACCCAATCAAGGTAATAATGGAGATGAGCCAAGGATTATTCTCTGTAAAGTGTTGAGTGGAGTCCGGAACCCTCAATGAGTCCAAACCGTATGGCACACAATAATTCAATTTAGACAGTAAGTACATAGTTATTTATTATAGGCCTTCCGAACATATTGAAACATTAATCTAGCAGGTAGTATTATCCCACAATACTCTATGATACAAATATATACATTCACCATAGGTTCATAAATGAATTAAAAGTCACCAGCAGTGCACGCAAGGGCCCGACGGCCCCAACCGCTGGTAGGTGGGGTGAGAGGATCAGATGAGGGGGAGAGGAGTTGGTCTTATTATTCACCGGTTAGGTATATGTTGAAAATGCAAATAAAAACACTTTTTTTTAAAGTCACTTATTCAGCAAGCAGGTGAGTAGATCAATGCAATAAATGATGGAACTAGATCACAAGTTAACACGCTAAGAAGCATGGGGTCTTGTGCCCAAAAGTCACAGGAGCCATAATGTTTCTCCCCTGAAGAGTCTCTCTGCAGGCAAGTTGAAATTCACTTGTGTTGCTGATAGTTCAAAAAGTTCTTAAACAATGTTACTAAAGGCATGTAAGTGCTTTCTTATATTTCAGGCTATTCTACCCAGGTTTGACGACGATAAGGTGAATGGAATGGAATGCAGGAGACAAAGCGACTTGTTCCCAATGATATTATAGGGGACAGATAGCCTGCGTTTACTTACCCCTCATGACTCAGATTTTCCCAGAGGACTGTGAATCGTCTGGGGGCTCAATCTTCTGCCGCAGGTTCCAGTGAGTGATGCGCAGGAGTCACGAGATGAAGGATTCTTCCGGTATGGTGCAACTGCAAGAAACAACCTCTGGCTATGAAGAGATGCAAGAAACACGAATGAAGACCTCCTCAGGACACTTCACATGTTGAAGAAAAGTGAGTTCCAGCGACGGTCTCCACACACAGGGGACGACAGGTGTCCTTCTGGTCCCGGTCTCAGAAGCTGCTCAAGGACATCATCCTTTGATGCTGGGACGCTGACATTCAAGGAGAAAGTGACTTGACACAGGTGACCACCGAAGTTCCAGGTTTAAATGCGGAACGGCAGAGCTTCTGTAATCCATGAGAAAGCTGGCCAGTCCAGGAACATTTCCGAAGGCTCAGAAGGGCAGGATCCTGTCACCACTAGCTGGTCCCACTAGTCCAAGGGCTGAAGCAGGAAGGGACGCTGAGCCACTCCAGGAGTCGTCTTCGTTCTTCAGCAGGTTGTACTTCAAGGGATTCTTGGCTCCGACGATCTAAATAAATGGCTGCAGAGGTCCCCTCATTCAAAATCCGAGCTAAAAGTAAGTCCAAGCCCACCAATGTTAAGGATCTGCACCTAGACATTCTGGCACCACAGATATGGAGTGCGACTAGCCAGTTCCACCCCTTTAGTTTAGTTTATTATTTGTAGTGCGCTCCAGACCCAAGGGTATTCAGGCGCATGGCAGAAGGATATTCAAAGCTTGGTTACACCATGAAAAAAAAATGTATGTGCAAGTGCCGATTGGTTACATGTTGGCACGATCAGGTTGCGATATAGGCAGGTACATTGTGGCATGCACAGATTTACAAGGTGGGTAGTAGGTGCTGCTGGTGCCTGCAGTGAGGAGGGGGTTGTTGTTGCGGGCAGAGTCAGCGGGTATGTGCCTAGATGTCGGCATGCGAAAGCAGAATGTAGACCTGGAAATCTAATCTGTTAATTCGACCCTATACACCCAATTTGACCTGACATTCACATAATGCCATTTATTAATAGATCACAGTAACTGCAGCCCAGATTAAAGTGGCAAGAAAAAGGATGGATTATGTAAATTAACTCCCATAAGGGCCCACCTCAACCCAAGACTTTCTACCTCACACACCACTGTAACCATTCCCATAAAGGTCCTAGAAGAACTCAGTAACTTCCAGAAAGCCCAGACTGGGGCTTCTACTGCCAGGAAAGCAGTGACCGAACTCCCACCCTCAGTTAAATGTGCCCATATTTACTTCCAGCTTTCCCCATCTATAGAACTTCGCCATTCAGGGTTTAGGGGAGTAAGTAGAAGGACTTTGCCATTTGTGTTTTCATGGACATAGCTTTAACAAGCCCAAGCTCAGCTGAGCTAAAGACAGGATTTGTGTCCTTGTGTCTCGCACCTAGAAACACTTGTGTACAGGTGCGTTATAAATGCCACAACATATCATAAGCACTATGCACAGAAGCACAAGCCTACAGTCTGGTCAAGAATATAATCTATGTGGTAACCATGACAAAATGCAGGAAGGATTCATAATTGGGATGTTGGTACAGTGTAACGTTGCTGTTGAGGTAATCTTGTCTATGAGGGTGATTATTCCCCTCCTCTTGCTGGAGAGGCTATGCTAGATTTTTCTTTTAGGCAACTTTCACTCCACATTCTATTGACCCCCAAACTTTTTGCTTTTGTTTTACACCCTGTCCTTTCTTTTGCAGAGAAGTGAAGTCTTCAGCTTCACTTCAGTGGCCTTTTGTTCAATTGTTATGGAGAAACGGACCAATCCTTCAGACTGTCAGTACTGGGAAACTGTTTCCATTTTATCTTTTGACTTATCTGTTTGGGAAACTTTTTCATATTGCACAAAACATCTTTCAATGCCGTGCATTGGGGATTCTTTTCTATCACCCTAGTCGTAACCAAACATCACTTTGGTGTAAGTTTAAACATGCCTAAAGACAAGCTGGTGACAGCAGTTACGGTTTTACAATTTTTGCCATTGATTTTTTTAAGTGATTTGGTTTCAACAAATGTAAACCTTTTCACACAAAAAGAAGATGATTGCTAGCTCACTCGCGTTTATTGCGTTTGGCTACTAACTGTGGCCAGTGTCCCAAGGTTGCCATGCCATGAGATTTTTTGCTTTTGCTTTGGGCATTTTGCTCTTTGGCTTTCTTCCGGTCTTCTCAGAACATGAATTCCCTTTTATGGTCATGCATTTGCCCGGGAAAGCTGCTGTTTTTGCAGGCTTGTGCACACCACAGGTGTATGGGCTCAAGAAACGGGCTGGGACTGTCTGGTCCCAATCCACATACTGGTGCCAGTTTGTCTAGTGTGCATGTATGAGTCAGCCACAGAATGGTCCCTCATTGGACCACTGATGGTGTGCATGAGTGGGGCAGATCCTTGCTATTGGAAGGCCGAGTTTGATTACTCACCTGAATTTGGGGTAAGAAGGAGAGTCCCCCAGCGATTCCAGCAGATCAGAAGAGGAGCCAAGTAAACGGCATAGCTGTGCAGACGGAAGATCAGAGGACGAATCCCAGAGAGGCCTGACGACCATTCTTTGGTGCTTCAAACCTTTGGCCTGGTGGGACCAACCAGTCGATATACCTTTTCACGATCCTGCAAACTGGAGTCTTCAGAAGTGTCCCTGGACCGCCCGGTGGACCGACCAGATCGGTTTTGGGCTACTGTGCCAGGAGGTGTTGCCGTTCCGTGTTTTGTCCCGGAACTTCAGTGGTCTCCAGCTAGTCCTACAAGTTGCCTTCCTGCAAAGTACCAGCATCAAAGAGTTCTGTTCTCGAAGGCTTCCTTTGTTCGCAACTGGTGAGACACCTGCTGTCGCTCGTGTGCGGTGACTGCGTTTGTAATTGGCCATTCCCGGTCTGGTAGAGTGTCCTGAAGAGTCATGCATTGGCGCCTGCTGCATTGCATAAGTAGAAAGGGTTGCACTCTGCTCCTGGACCCAACTGGAAATGTATTTGCACCCGCAGCTCCAGGGCATCTTCTACTGGATCTAATGGTGGGAAAACCTACCTCCAGCGACCCCCATTCGACCTGCCAGTGCTTTGGGAAAATCAGAGTTAGGGCAGTGAGTAGTCGCAATACTTAACGGTGCCCCTATCTCCTCCATTATAAAGCTGGTGAAGAACTATGATTAATTATTCGATTCCATTGCTTTTTAAATGTTTGTTGAAAAAGATGCTCTAGAAGCTAGGGAAATGAATTTACTCACCTGTAAATCAGTTTGGACAACTTTTAGAACAATCTTCACACCTACAGGAACATCTCTAAACTTTGTCTCAACTTCTAACAGGTAATTTGTGAACTTTTGGGTACAAGGGCCCATTCAACTTAGAAGCCGTAACTTCGTAATTCCAACCCTATTCCTGTGGACTGTTAATACAATTGCCTAACTACTTACCTTTCCGGTATATGGTGAACTGTATGCATTGCATAAAACGAATTGTGATTGTATATGCGAGTTATAATTAGAGTGTTGTGAGATAACATTATCTGCTTGAGTAATTGTTAGTGTGTTTTTGGACCTTGTAAGGTAGATTTTCCATCTGGTCATTACTATCAAGGGACATTCTTGCCCCAGTCAGGAGAATCTGGCTGAAATCTGCCTCAAAGCGCAATACCTGGTACGACTCCAAATTTGCAGCTTTGAAACGCAGGTGCGGAGATGCGGAACGGAAGTGGCAAACCTAAGGCTCACCCTCTGACAAACTGGCCTGCCGCCTGCTCCAAAGACAATACAGACTCTCCATCCATGCCAAGAAAATTAATAGTTACTCAGCGTAGTGACTAACGTACTCTTAGTCCATAGTCCCCTTTCCTGCATACTGTATGGGCGTCCCTCGCAAGGTACAGGAGATGGAACCTTTTTCACCAGCAAAATAATCTTCTTCCCCTTTAATTTTAGGGGCGCGGACCTTGGAGCACGTGCTCATCTGACTCCACCCACTGGCGCCACGCCTCAGTCCCCATTGACGCGTCAACAATGATCAGCATTGCCTAATGACACCAGTATTATTAAGGGGGGGGGTGGGACGCATGGAGGAAAGGGGACTATGGACTAAGAGTATGTTAGTCACTACGGTGAGTAACTATTAATTACTCTTACGTCCTGTCCCCTTTCCTTCATACTGTATGGGTGATTACAAGTGAATTTAGCCCCAGGGTGGAGAGGGGCCCCTCCTTAAGAAAACAGGTTACTTCGAACCACCTGCCTGAATGCCGCATCTGACCTAGAGGCGGCGACTAAAGAGTAGTGTTTAAGGGGTGGCCCAGGTAGCCGCCCTGCTGATGACCTGCCACCGCACATGCCGTTGGAACGAGATGGGCGTGGCCTTGGCTCTGACCGCATGGGCATGTAAGTTGGCTGGCACTGGTTTGTGCTGCCCCTCATAAGCCTCCTTGATGGCAGCGACCATCCACCTTGCTATACAGTACTCAGAGGCCTGATAACTGGGCCTTGACCCACCGAAAGTGATAAACAAGGTAGTGTGATGATCTGGAGTACTGTGGTAGTTTCAGTCGCTACTGCGAGCGCGGCATTCTGAACTTGGAGTGTCAGAAGCGGCTGATTACATTCATTCCAGTTCCTCTCAGTGCGGCTTGACACGAATACTACGTTGTTGCACGTTAGCAAGACCTTTCCTCTAACCTCTCATTGGAAGCTTGGTGAACACAGCGAGAGATGCCGGCGGCTGCAACAGTGCGTCAGTGGGTGCTGCTGTAACGCTTTCCCGCTTTGAACAGCGTTTCTTTCCTATCAACTTTGCTGTTAACCCTCACCCGGATACACCGCATACATCGTTTGGCACCTGCGGGGTGAGAGAATTCAGCTATAGCGGGTCGGCATATGCGAGTGTACTGAAGCTCACTCAGTAAGTATACTCGAGCCGGGGAGCAGAGTGCTCTCAGTTAAGGTGCAGTGTCCCTGGAATAGAGTGGAGTGTGGCTGAGAGGGTCAAGGTGCAGGAAAGTTGTGCCTTACGAAATTGCACCCTTGTATAACCCGCTATTGACACTCCAGAAGGGGGGTTTGAGTGTTGCCCATGATGGAGGAAGGGCTCAACACCTCAGAGAGAATACTACACTTTGTAACTGGACCTTTGTATTAACCTCCCAAGTGAGTAAGCCTCCCCCTCTATACGGTCGCGTGGAAAAAACGGAGCGTGGCCATGATGAACTGTGGATCAGTCTCAGCGGGTTACAAACCTGAAGGCAGGCTAGTAATTGGCACCGCAAGAGATGCAGAGGTTGGATATTACCTGAAACTCTGCAGATTCCCGTGACTTTGAGGCACTCAGTGAGCATCACCGTAAACTTTCCAAGAGTTCACGGTAAGAGTTGCAACGGGGAGGGGAAATTAACTGGGAGCAAAAACCCCTATCGCTCACTCTCGTCATCAGTAAAGGAGGCTTATTATTCTTCCGTCTCTTCTTTGTGTAAGTCATTTCGAAGTGTAACGCCTTATACTTCAATTTAAGACGTAGTGATAATTTAAAACTAAATTATGCGAGAGTCCCGAAATCGGCTCTGTGTTATCACCAATCAGAGCTCTTCGTGCTCGTAGTTCATAACGGAACAGCAAGGCTGCTAAAACAGCAAAGCATTCACCCGTAATAAATGCTACAGAAGGCACGAACTTGATAGGCGGCAGTTACCCACAAACTTTTTATCTGGACACTCAGCACTTAAAAGGAAACTAAGTTACGAGCCAATCATCTAGCAGGGAAGTGGGTCCTGAGTAAAACTATGGACCCGTACAAAGCCACACGTGGGTCCAACATAATGAAACTACATAGTTCCGCGCTTCTCAATATGGCAAAGGTAACCGAATGGGATGGTTCTTATCTAGAGCCACCAACACTGTCATTTACACCGGGAAATGGAACAGCAGCTGATATACCCTCTACATCACATAATGCTGCAATAATAAATGAGGCCCAAATCCATGCTCAGGATCATCAACTAGGAGAGGGAGCTGCTGGGAGAGACATATATCCAGCTTTAACACATGGCTGGAGACGTGGCTTAGAATATACAGTCAAAACAAAGAAGATACAAAAGAAAATCAAGGAGCATTTTGGCAAAAAAAGAAATACAGGCTTAAATGATATTGAGGGGGTTCTAGGTCCTGTTTGGCCCTCATTACAAACATTAAATATGGGGGATGGGGCAAAGGCCCAAATGTCAATACCCAAGAAAGGGTCTTCCCTGAGAGATGACGCATCAACTAAATCACCAAATTCAGCATCATATTCAGAAAGGAGAACGGATTTGACAGAAGAGAGTAATCCACCATCAACAGTGGATGGGGAAGCCAACAATCTGCATCCCAACGAGGGTACTCTCTCAGCACTAAATTGTGTGCTAAACTCATTGGTTTCGGTATTTGAGCTTCTTAAAACGGAAGTTCAGTCCCAAGCACTGATATTGTTGGAGCTCACTAACGAAACGGCTAAATGTGACTCAACAATGGTGGGGCTTTGTACAGCAATTAACTATTATTATTCTAACCATTAAAGAGGTCAGAATCGAGGTGGCCAAACAAGGCCTAGACATTTCCCCAATACAAGGCTCCTTAAATCTTAAGAATAAAGAGGAAGAAGCAATAGAACATCAGCTGCAAGACTTTCTGCGGCTGGCAAAAGCACAGCAGCCACCACAGGAAGCAGCGGGGTGGGGGGAACGTTTGATGCGAACATTATGTTCGACGACACCCCTCTCTCCGAATCTACCCTGGAAGAATTCAGGAGGCTGGCTAGTGTGGCAGATGGTCACACAGAGATTTCAGAGGCATCAGTTAGTCAGCCTGAAGGGTCATTGGCCGAAATACATGAAAATAGATTCGGCCTGGACCTCTGCCAACTGTCAAAACTATAGAAGGAAAAGAACGAAAAAAAGAGGCGTTAACAAGAGATTAAGAACAGTTCCTCCTCAGGCAAAGAAAGAGTTCAAAAAAATCTAAAAATCTAAAAAGTGGAAAAAACACTGCAACAAATACTGTTTTGAAGAAAATGTTATCTTCAAGCAATGAATTTCCAGGTGTTGAGTCTAAAGAAAATTCAAACACAACCACCGATCAAGTTTTGTCTCCTTCTATTCCTCCAGCACCCTTCTATCCCCAGGAACACTGCACAAAAAACCAAGGAAGAATCACCAAAAAGCAATGCAAGAACAAGTGGAGATTGTAAGAGTGAGTGTGGATCTCCAAACCGAAATGTAGGAGAAACAGTATCATAACCTGGAGTTGTCTGTGGGAAGGAGTGTTACAACAGAGTGTGATGAAATAATTAAACATCGGCAAGAAAAAAAAAAAGAAATTCCTCATCGAAGAAGGTGGGCCACGTAGGATCGAATATTAAATGGGCCCCAATATTCCTGCAGAAAACATCAGTGGCATTGAAACAAATCTCATCAACATTGAGCAACATACGTCAAGCAGTAAATATAAAAATGGCTCCTATATTTTTGATGTTGAGCAAAAATTTAACAATGGAGCCATCAGGAGTGCCACCAAACATATCTCCTGCAGTGGAGCTGGTTCCAGGACAAGGGAACTGCCACTCTATTCCAGGCATTAGGAACAATATGGGGAAATAGCCACAGTGATCGAACAGACCATGCATGGATCAGGCAAAAAAAGATCAGGCTTTAAAAGGAAACATTCTACCCGCCGCGCCCAGAAAAGAGGAAGAAACTTTGCGATGCCGAGTCTTTGGCTAAAACTTTCATCAAACACCAAACAACACAAATCTCTAAGAACTGTGATCCTTGCCCTTTTCAAAAAAGTGAGAAATCGCTCCTTATTCTCGTCAATAGATAGAGTATGTGAGATTTCCTAATGCTCAAGACACCTTCCTTGTGGAAATAGGCCTTAGTTCAAAGGGGGGCCACACAGCAGTGTTGAATGTAGCAAATGATCTAGAGCGGCAAGGTCTAAAAACTTTTAGTGAACCACCAATGGCTGCCTCACACTGTCACACTCAGAATCAGGGGTTGGCCAGAGAAATCACCCAAACACAAGCGAGAGGAGCAGAGGAGTTCCGCAATGAAGGTAATATGAAAGAATCTGGTGACACTTTACAGGGAAAAGTACTAAACATTCTTCCTGATATTCTATCATGAGTATTTAAGAGTCTGGGGATAGGTTCCCAACAACTTTAGTCAGAGTGGCCTAAAATTAGTGAGTTGGAACATGCGGGGCTCCAGTAACTTTAAATCAAAAACATCTATTGGTAAGTCAGATATCATATTATTACAGGAAATCTGGCTGGTAAACCCCTAGAAATTGAGGGTTATTCAACCTACTGTTTGCCAGCCAGCCAAAAACCAAAAGGAAGACCATCTGGGGGTCTCCTGATGTCATTTAGAAATCAAACGGTAAAAAATATCACTCTGATTTTCAAAGACGTGCTAGGGATTCTGGCGTGTAGACTTCATTTGAATTATGATATACCTGACCCTGATTTGGTAGTTATTAACATTTACTGGAACTCTACCTGCTCGGAACTGCGGACTTTTCTGGATTGTTAACATTATTTGTAAAAATTAAATCTGAATCCGGAGGTGTTAACATAATCCTTGCTGGGGATTTTAACTCTGAATGTGTCCAGTCTATAAAGGGGAAGACAGTTCGATCATTCGGAAAACCTCCAAAAAAGGGCGTACTTTGACAGATTTCATCGCTTCCTGGGACCTGAAAATGCTAAATGGAAGCTCAGAGGGCAATAATGATGCTAGTGCAACTTGGCACCGGGTAAATCCTCCTCTTTTCTGGACTACATATTTGTTTCTCCAGGGCGCTTCTCGCGTTCTGCTACTCTGGAAGTAAAACACGATGGGGGAAGTGATCACTCCTGTCTTGAGTTATTATTTTCAGACCTGTCAACTGCCTCATCAGCTATGCATAAGCAAAATGTGGTAGGCAACACAAGTAGAATTAGGCTCACAAAATACAAACAAGAAGGGAAGTATCTAAATTGTCAGTTAAGAAAATCCCAAATTCTATCTTGCAGGTTCAATGCCAACCGGACTCATTTGTACATTTTATTTGGTCTACTCCCCCCCCTCACCCCCCACTCCAAGTGAAATAGCAATGGGGAATAAGCAAAAACATGTGCATAGTTTTGATGAGCTAACCTGGGCAAAGAAACGGGAAGTCGGAAAATGTAAAAGAATGTTAAAGACGTTACATCCAGATTTAGAGACCTATAGATTAAAAACCATGAGAATAAAACAAAATTATAAGCACTGGTCAGATAACCATAGGATGCTCCGATTACAATAATGTTGAAACTAATGTCTGAGAGAAATTCCAGAAATGTTTGGTCAGTTGTGGGTCAATTAGAACCCCAATCAAGCAGCACGCTATGTAACTTGGTATCTGAAACAAACTGGATGGACTGTATCAGGTATTTTTAGGAATGCTCGGCGGGGGGTGGGGGGCGTGTCAAAATAGCATGTTTCTAGCTACCTCCTGGCATTTATCCTTTAAAAGGGAGGACATTGTTGAGATAATAGTCAAATCATCAACATCCAGAGCTGCGGGATCAAGTAGTCTCACCTACCAGGTTCTTAAAAACAACCCAGGACTCTGGGCCAAGATATTGAAACATCTTTTTTTGGAGATTCTAAGGAAAAGACAATTTCCCCCTTCATGGAAGACCACACTGATCATTCCATTATTCAAGGGTTGGGTGAACGGTTAAACCCAGCAAATTATCGCCCGATCTCCCTCCTTGATATAGAAAGTAAATTTTTTATGAAATTACTGTTAAAAGAAATATCAAATTGGGTGGAGTTCATGGATGTTCTATCCCGATTTCGAACAGGTTTTAGACAAGGGCTGTCGACGGCTCTGAATGGCTTAGTGCTAAACCAGGCCAATGAATTCACCATGGGTAAGGGGGAAGCGCCTTTGTATGGAGCCTGGGTTGATCTGCCCAAGGCTTTTGACCAGGTTGATAGAGCGCGTCTCTGGAACAAACTCAGGAATTGGGGGATTACGGAGACGTAGCTCTCAATGCTGATTGAATTGCACAAGGACACTTCTGTGAGGGTTCGCCTCGACATCCAAGGACACTAATCTGAATCGATCAAGGTGGAGAGAGGAGTGAGACAGGGGTGCCTGTGGGCCCCCTTGTTCTTTTCTTGGCAGTTATGGGAGTCTTTCTAGAACCATCTGCATTGGCCAGCCCGGAGCTGAATGGAAGAAGAATTCATTGGCTGGCCTATGCAGATGATATTGTTCTATTAGACAAGACTGCAATAGGCCTACAGCGTCTGCTGACCAAATTGGGGGAATATGCCAGCGTAAATAGGTTATCTATAAACCCTGCAAAATCAAAGATACTTGTCTTTAGGCAACCCCGGAAAAAGATCAAATTCTCAAATTGGGTTCTGGACAGTCGAAACATCCGACAGACAGCAGAATTAACATATCTGGGTTATAAAATGCATGCCCCCCCAGCAGTGTACAAAATGGAACAGGATATCCTACGAAAAAGTTTGCAGATTGTTCCACAAATAAAAAAACTTAATGCAAAATACTGCCAATTTTCTATTCTGCCTATAGTAAAATTCTAGCCGTATGATTCCCTTTGACCAGTTGAGAACGTCTTTTGGGATTGGAGCTAGGGAGAAATGCCGTTACGATGCTCCGAATGCACTATTGATTGAACGGACTGGAATGTTGGACGGCGGGGCAATGGAGGAAAGGCCTTCATTGTGTGGACTTGTCCGTTCGGTCTCATATGTGGTTTCTACGTACATGGGATTGATGCCGTTGGACGAGGCGGATATGAGGGCGCGGGACAGACTTAGCTTGTCCTGGACAGATGAGGTTGGTGCGGATATCCCTGTTAAGGAGTGGACTTATTTGCTCCATGTGGGAGTACAAGCAAAGATGGATTTGCAGCTGAGGTATATTAGGCAGAGAGTCCTTTATAGGTTATATTGGACGCCGTCTAGGATGGCTAGGTTGGGTCCATCGGACTCTGATTCGTGCTGGGTATGTGGATGTGGGGGAGGTACATTGATGCATATGTTGTGGATGTGCTCGAGAGTTTCTGATTTTTGGTCTAATGTATTGGACAGGTTAGATCTTGTGTTGGAGGAGAAGCTTCCGCGCACATTCCTTTCGACCATATTGTTGTCCAACATGGATAGAGGGGACAGGGCTATGAAGGGTGCGGATTGGATTAACAGAGTTATGGTTTTGGCGATGAAACAGATATTGAGAGTTTGGAAATATAGGAAGAAGCCTGGTGTGGAGGATTGGCTTTTTGACATGCAGGTCTTATCGAAATATGAAAAAGTTATGCTTTTTGGCCATGGAAAGGAGGGGAGTTATCATCGAATTTGGGGGCCTTTTAATGACCTGTATGGCTGAATGCATGGGCTCCGGTGCTTGATGGCCTATTGTTTGAATGGGGGATGGTGTAGGACTGTTTCGATGTGTGTCTTTGTGTTGTTTTGTCTTTGTGGATGTGTGTCATGGATCTTTTCTAGAGAACCCACCAAACGCCCGCCCCTTGACAGAGCGTTGCTGCGACTGGGTGTAGGCCTTGGGCGTGGCCTTCATAAAAATAGATAAAAAGAACAGCTCGTATACCACAAAGTCTTTATCCAATTCCTCATCCGTGGTGGAGTGGAAGAGGTCACTACCCTGTAAGGGAAGGTCCAATATGCGTTCCTGGACATTGGAATTTAACTTAGTAGCCCAGAACGAAGCCGTCCTAAGGTCTGTGACAATGCAGATGGCCCGTGTAGGGGTATCGATGTGGGCCACGGTGGACTCCATTATGTCCTGCGCTACCAGCCCTCCCAGTCCCGCCTTGAAGCATGCTTGGCTCTGTGCCGGAACTTCTGCGAGGAAGTCTGCAATTTCCCGCCAGAGCCCTTGGTTAGCGGCTGCCAGCATGGCATCCGCATTGGCCTGACGCAGGTGCAAGGAAACGTTGGAGTAGGGCTTTTTCCCCATACGCCTCCAAGTTCTTCTCCTCCTTGCCTAACAGCGTCGAGGACGAGGTGGCCGAGGACGACAGGCTTGGGCTAGAGTGACGCTGCAGCTATCACGGAAGAGTGTGGTTGAGAATGCGCTGAAAGCAAGAGTGTGTGCCCATGCGGCTGCCTGTACACTTGGTGTCTAGGCGCCGATTGAAAGGCTGGGCCGAGTGCGGCTTGTGCCACCCCTTCTTGGCCAGGGCAACTGCGTCTTTCTGCATTAGGAGCCCCGTTTTAGTAGGGGGTCTTAGGGTGAGGACTTCTGCCAAGACCCCCCTCTTCGGGCTGCTCTACCTCGGGCTGAGGAAGGCCCAAATACTCTGCCAAACCTGCAAGGGGTTTGTAGAAGGCCCTGGCTGAAGATGGTGTGTCGGGGTCCTCCTCCTCATCAGTGTCCACCAGGGTGCTCGGGGAGTCCAGAGCTGGTGGAGGATTGCTGGGCACCATGGGCTGTGGAGTGGCGACAGAAGCCGGTGGCTGCTGCAGAGGCTGGTGTGGAACCGCCTGTACTGTGGGAGGCAGGGAAGCCGGAATCTGAGGAGCCAGTTGGGGCAGTGGCAGCTACGCTGGGGCCTGTGGCACCGGAGCCATAGAAGGAATGACTATGGATGCCGGTGGGGTGACCTGGGGGAGCATGTCCCTGATGGCATCCCAGAGGATGGCCCCCATCTGGGTGGTTTGCATTAGCCCTAGGAACCTTTTCGAAGAACCTGTCTTCGGAGGCTGTAGAGGTGGCAGGTGATATTGACGGAGTGGGTAAGGGCAACTGGAGCCGGGGCACACACTGCCTGGAGTGCAGGGGAAACCTGCCCTGCACTGCTGATGGATAAACTGTAGGCCACGCACCTGGTTGACACCAGTCCCACCTTGGGACTCTTTCCTCCACGCGCTCCGCAAGAGGGGATATCGGACAAGCGTCCATCTTGTCTGGCACGGCGGCTATTTTGTCAAGCTGCGTGCCACGTGCTGGAGTCGTGGTGCCTGGCTCGCTGGAACCAGCCCCGTCCAAGATGCTTGGTGTTGGAACAAAAGGCCTATCCTGCACCTCAGGCCGTGACCTAGAAGGCGTATTGCCCTCGGCAGAGCTGCTGGTAGTGCTGCGTGAAGGTGCCCCCTCGGACATGCCGGTACTAGGGCGTTGCCCCTAGGGAGTAACCCTGGTAAAAGAACCTTGTGGTCCCTCAGCACTGAATCTGGAAGGATCCGGAGACCCCTCGGCCGTGAGGCCGGTAGCTGGACTAGCCTTGGTACGTGTGCGGGTGCTAGAACCCAACAGGTTCCTCCTGGTCGGGCGCTTCCTTGGGACGGAGTCGCCTTTACAAGGTGCGATGGTGAATAGAGGTCTTTCCTTCTGCCTCGAGCAATATGTGACGATGTCCTTTAAGTCCTCTGGAGGTGACTTCTGGAAAAGCACCCTCCACCTAGCTAGCCTGTTCTTCAGCGCCTATGAAGTCAGTGCGTCCCACGCGGAAGAACCTTCCCAGCCGTGGTCGGGGCCAAGACAGCGGAGGCAGAGGGCCTGGGGGTCGGATGTAGGGAAAAGCCCCTTGCAGGCTGGACACCTGCTGAAGCCCACTGGCGTCGACATGCGCACGGGAGGAGCATGGTGTTGGAGGACCAAGTAGAAGAGCGTGTGGTATTACGTGGCTGAAGCCAAACGCAGGAGCGCTGGTGAAATCAGCCCATTCCTGTCTACGTGGAAAAGATGACTGAGCAGTGGAGCTGGTGGGCAGAGTCAGGCAAGTGCATGCTCCCAGGGCCGGGCCCCTGCGCACCTCTAAATTTAAAGGGGAAGATATTTTCTGCTGAAAAAGGTTCCGTCTCCCATCCCTCGCAAGGGACGCCCATACAGTATGGAGGAAAGGGAACTGGACATACAGTAAGGGCCCACATCCAGGCACAGGTATCTGGTGCATCCAACAACACGGCTGAACTCTTTAAAATCTGCAGGGAACTTGCCAACCTTCTGGAGTCTCCTCCTCCCCTCTTCCATTACAGGCCCTCCACAACTCACTGGACACACACTTCACCACAACACCTCTGGACATCCTTAACACTGTTGCTACCCTCTGCCCCAACCCTCCCCCACACCCTTGCCCCCCATGTTCTTCCACCCTCCCTCTTCCGCCCTTCTCCCCTGTTACACTTGATGAGGTCACCAGGGTTGTCTGTTCTATGAAGGTCTCTTCCAAACAGGGTTCCTCTTGCTCCTCCAGAACCAGTAAGGACAACATCGGCTCTCTTGCCCCTGCACTTGCTGATTTCTGCAACCACTCATTTGCTACGGGATCTTTCCCCTCCTCCCTCAATCACTCTTGTGTGCCCCCACCTGAAATAAATCTTCAGCAGACCCTACTTGTCCAGCCATCTATCGACCTATCTCCATCACCCCCTTCCTCGGGAAACTCCTGGAGAAGCTGACCTTCCACCAGTTTTACACAACTTTTTGGCGGTCTCTGCGACCATTAATCTCGATTGCATCCAGAGGCCCGGAAACTGCTCCCCTGAAAACCCATGAAGAACTGCTTGCATCTATGTATTCTTACTCTCCAGCTGTCCTCATTCTACTCGATCACTCCTCTGCCTTCGACACGGTCAACCACTCCATCCTCATGAAACGGTTCCATGACACCCTGTGTATCTCAGAGCGGGCACTGGACTGGCTGACCTCCTTCCTAACTGACCGTCGTCCATCCCAGGTTATTCTGGGTACCTTCTCCTCACCTACCTCTTTCTCCACCTGTGGTATCTCGCAGGGAGCTAACCTCTCCCACTAGCTCTAACATTTACCTTGCTCCGCTGGCACTCATTTCCTCCTTCTACCCTAACTTCCAGTGCTAAATAGATGACACACAACTCTTCTTCAAACTTCCTGCTGACCCTCTTGCTTCTTCCATCATCCCAGACTGCCAATCTGCCATCCAGTCCTGGTGCACTTCCAACAATCTCTGCCTCAATGCCAGCAAGACTGAGATCCTTCTTATTGGGATGCCTGTTCCCTCTTTCTTCCCCTCAATCTGGCCAACCTATATGGGCTCTCCCCCTTCTCCTTCATCTGAAGAGAAACCTTTGAGTCATCTTCGACTCCTCTCTCTCCTTCCTCCCTCACATTCAGGACATTGCCAAGAAGTCCATCTTTCAACTCTTGCTTCTCAAAGGAATTCTTCCTATTCTCACTTTCCCCCAGAAGCTTAATGTTACCAGATCTCTGGTTTTCTCTAAGATAGACAACTGCAATAGCCGTCTCTTGAATCTACTTTCTTCCCTATGAACCCTTCAGCTATTCCAGAATAGGGCAGCAAGACTTATCCTTGTCCTCAAGCCCAGGGACCCCATCTTTCCTGCCCTAAAAACTCTTGCTGCAAGGATCAATTTCAGATCCCTCTGCATCATCCATAAGGTTGGCTGGGGACCACGGTATCTGCCACTTGCTCTCAGTAAATACTCTCCCCCTAAACCTCTATGTTCCTTGGGTACCAACTTTGTGTGTGTCAAGCGTTTCGCTAAACAGAGGGCCGGTGGCTGATCTCTTTCCTCAGCTGGCTCCATCCACAGTCTCCCCCTCCCCTTCTCTCTTCATCTTCATCTTGAGCAGGATCACCTCAAATTCCGGAAGCAGCTCAAGACTTTCCTTTTCACCTCCGCCGTCCCTTCTTCCCTCCTCTGCCAATTCCACAGCTGCTGAGATTGGTGACCAGGGCCCTTATGTGTCCTTCGGGGCTTTGGCCTCCCACACCCAATCGCCTTCAGCCTCCACCCGCCCACAGCACTTGCCTTGGCACTCACTGACATTCGCCGCTGTAGGCCTGCCCTTATCCATTCATATATGACAGCTGAAAGTTCCCGAGCACTTCCTACACTGGGCACTTACATAAGTTGCTCACTCATGAGCATGGGCACTACAGCAGTTACCCCTCTATCCCTCGTTCCTGCACTTGCATGCTCTGAATAATCACAAGGTCTAGTAGGTTTGTCTTTATCATGCAGTGTAACGCTTTCTATCCCATGTTGCCTCCCTGTTGCCTTGTGGGCACTTTGAAACACAATTTACTTGTTAAAATATAAAAAAAAGGTAGCAATTTACTTCTTGTGTAAGCGCAAAACAAATGCACAAAAAACAAAATAAGCACATACCACTTTATGTTACAGTGACAAGCATACCCGAATGGCTGGCAGTGGACATGTTCTACTTACTGTGTAGTGTTTACTCGCAGGCTGTGTTCACAGTCGCAGTAATGCACAGAAGGGTCACCATTGATGCAAAATGGTGACCGCTGGATGGTATGGGGGATTTTTGCCATTTCTTGGTTGCTTGTCCTTTCTTGGTCCTATTTCTGCAGGGTGGGGGTGGGGGGTTCCTTATGGTACTTTTGTCTTCGGCAGGTATCCTTTGAGAAGCCCGCCAAGGCGCTGAGTATCTGCAAGGACAGGAAGCAGGGGAGGATCCCGAAAGTCAGATGGTCTTTGTCTTCTAGCATGCCAACCTGGAACCATTTCCAACTGGGAGGTTTGAATGTTGCATGAATGCTGATTGGCTGGGTTCCATGTTAAGAGGCTGGGTTCCAGGTGCAGACAGTGGACCACTGGAACTAAATACAAAGAGGAAGAAGAGGAGAAGACGCCTGCAGCTACTTCCACCGACCAAAGATGCCTGCTGAGTGACCGCTGCTGTGCTGACCCTTTCTTCCATGCAACAGAGGAGCTCCGAAGAGGACGACTCCTTCCTTTGGGCTGGTGCGCATAATCAGCTTTGAGACAGCCTGCATTTTAAGCCATCCCACGACGACCTGCAAAATCCCTGAGCTGCAAAGCGCCAATTCCCTTGGACCTGCGACTATCAAGCAGTGCATCATCTTCCTAAGACTGAATCCTCCTGAAACTTTGGTAGACTCCTTCCGTACCTCCAGAGGCAAGATTCCACTCCTTGAAGCCTTCTCACCAGAGTGGTGGACCGAGAAAGCGAGGCAATCAACCGAGGCGTCACCGTTCTGCAACTGTTACGCTCACCTGGTCTCCACGGGGGGCATCGCACGAAGCTGAGCGATGAATGTCTGTGTGCGTCTCTTCCTGTCTCACTACTTCACTCACACTTGGGCGTTCCCCTAGAATGATGAAAGGAGATGTTAACTTGCTGCGCAATAATCCCACCTCCCTTAAACATCCAACCGCTTCCCTCTGTGCTTATGTCTCACTTTAGGTATTTTAACAATGGGCTCTCCGTCTTGCGCTTTAATGTTCTTAGGCACTTTCACTGGATCTAGTTCCGTCACTGATTCTGCGGCCTGTAGAGTAATCCAGACCAGCTGTGACTCCGTAGGGAAGTCCTTGTATCAATTGGTTCTTGGTAACAGTTTTTGTTTAATGTGTTCTTTTGTTGCCAAAGTTTCATTATTATGCTTATTCTTTTGCAGGAGCGGTTTTGGAGATGCCAGATGAAGGAATGGACTCCTCACGGCGATGCTTAGCAGTATTTACGCAGGTGAGTGTTAGCGCGAAAGTGCAGCGTCAAGATGTATTTTAAAATGGATATTTCTATTGCGCGGCTAACCTGGTGTCTCTTTTCCCTTCCTCTGCAGGTGCGGTGAGGCATCCGGAGCTGCAATCGTGTGAACTGCTTTGATGGAATCCTGAGATGACTGTCGCCTCCGTTTAAGTATTCGTTCTCCATTCTTGTGTCGTTTCTGCAGGTGCGGTGGTTCCCAGGAGCGGCGGAAGGGAAGGCCGTTCGGATGGAGTTGGAAGACTGCTTCTCTCAGGTAAGAACTCAACCGCTGTTTTCTCTTTCCTTTCTCCGACAGGTGTTGATGGTCCGTGTTTCCCGAGGCGTGGCTGAAGTCCAGGTAAGTAGGAGCTGAGCGGGCACGATGAGCGTTACGCTGCATGAGTGCAGAATAATGAAGCGTGTTCTGTTCCTTTGGTGTGGTTTATATAGCCCTGGTCAAATAGTCCCAGGTAAAGTAGTCCCAAGCCCAGCCACTCCCTGGAAACTAGACTGCATAGCTCAGTTCCTCAGGACTGGGCTATGTGTGCCTCCATGTTCACTGAATCCTCATCCACATGATCAAATAATATGAGCCTGGTGCCAAAGGCGCCAGGACTGGCTCCAGGAAGGCCCCTGAAAAGGTTTTGTGGTCTTAAAAGTCCCAATGGAAGCCTGCAATTGGGGACAGCTGGTCTGGCCCTGAAGACTGGAGGCATGCATCATGACAGCAACATGCGCCAAAATCAAAGAGCCACTAGAAGCCACGAACAATCCTTTGCTCAAAGCCTTTCCACTCGACTGCTGCTGCAAAATCCAGTGTCGTATCTTGTCAGAAGACAAAGAATTCAGTGACCGTGACCTGCAGCTGCTCCATCTTGAGGGCATCCATCTGCATTATCTTCTTCATTGCCGGGGTACTGTGAGACAAGGTAATGCTTACCCAGTGTCGTTCTGCAGTTCCTGTGTTGCTGGGGTGTGGTGAGTCGCACGTTTGAGGTGTTCGCCCAAACAAGTTCGTCCAGGCCTAACGCTTGTGTGCGTTCAGGGTGAGTCTGCCAGCTTCCTTGAACTCAATTTTACCTACAAAAGCCTACTACTTACCTGTTAAAGAAGAATCCTCTGTAAATCTGACTTTTCTACAGCGTGTGCCTTATCCTGTTCCACCTACAACAGGCCACTGATGGCCAGTGTCCCCTTCGGACTCTGAGGCAATTTCATACCTAGATAGGGAAGGACTGCTAAAGCTTAAGGCCGTGCTAAATGAAGTACTAGATGTTTTGAAGTGCTTACCTGCTCATATTTGTCTTGTAACTTCATTTTATTCTTGAAACAGAATATTCTATAAAGTTGACTACAAAGTGGTTTTTACTTACCTTGAATTGTATACTGCCATTCTAGAAGTCTTTTACACTGTGGATTACTTACCAGAAGTATTGCACTGGTTTTCTGTTGTGTTTGCTAACTAGGATAGTACTTACTTTCTGAAGAACTCTTTGCCTGTGTGCATATATGAAACAAAGCATTATTTGTATACAACTCCCAGTGTATATAAATGTTTCTTTGGACCATATGTATGCTATGAGTGTTTTGTACCTTCCGACAGCCCTCTCTCACTCCTAAAATAAGCATGGCTGCTCTGCCATAGCTACCCTTACCTTGAGGGGTACAGGCCTATACTAGAAGTTGGAGGTCGACATTGTGAAGTAGAGAGAGTCTTAAAGTCCTAAATATGTGAACTTTAGAAAAATGCCCTAACCGGCTGACAATCGAGCATTTATGTACTTCGCTGTCTAAGTGGAATCATTAAGTGTGCGGACTCATTGTGGACCCCTGACCCCACTCACTTCTCCTCAGACTCAGCATTGACCACTCTCCACGCTTACCCCGATTGGGTTTGGCTCAACTCCCAGAATCCCCGGTTCACCATAACTAGGTGTGGCCTCCTAAAACCTGTCCACCAAGCTAGATTTTCGTAATCCATCTGAACAGTTGACGAAAATAAATCGGGTATAACAAAGAGTAAACTTGTTCTGCCTTAAAGGAGTAGTTGATATGTGTCATTTGGAAACAGAATGAGCATTAACAAGAGGACAACTCGCCCTGCGGTTGCTTTCGATCTGATCTGGAGGTTATGCTGTTGGGTATCTAGGGAATCATACAATTACAGCGCTGTTTTTACAGCGACCACCGAAAATGTCGACTTTTATTTTGACCCTCATATATATGTAGGCGGATGGGTACAGTAAATAATTAATATAGGGGCAAGTAGGATGGGGGTTGCGGGAGGTCTCCTGCATATATATGGGGTTGAAAAGGGTGTTGAAATTCTTTTTTAAAGTCAACATTTTCAGTGGCGCAGTGATCATATAGAGACGGTATCTAGTGCGTGTTGGAGTTCTTCCGGCCAGAGGTATGAAGGTTCGGCTTAGGACTATTTGGCTTCCTAACTTGAAAAGCTGGTCCCTTGAGGTATTTTGTTATGAATGTCATTTTATTAAGTTGCAGTAAATTATATCTAGCTCACAGAACCTATTACTGGATGCAAGTCCATCATGTCTCCTCTTCCCCTCCCCTACCATTTACACCATGCATATTTCGATACACAGCCAGCTGGCTTGGCAAACCCAGTGCTCTCCCTTGATGTAGTATAAGGAACTCATGGTGGAAACAGTAAAGACTGACACAAGTGACCACTGTTCAAGGGTGTTTATTATACTGTATGCAGGTTGGAAAAACGCCTAATCTAAACCTCAATATAAGATGGGAGCAAGCTACAGCCATCTAATGATAAAGAAGGCAGATCTAGTGGGACAAAATACAAAATGTGGGATATGGTTCACAGGAAAGAAAGAAGTGGACACAAATAAGTCAGGATGCGTTAGTCAGGGTCTCCCTTCCCCATGTTTTGAGCATGGGACAAGGTAGGACCCCGGAGCACAGCACAAGCTAATAGTCACGCTCTCGACTATCAGAGCCTTCAGTGGTTAAGTCTCTTTTCTACAGTCTCTTGCCACCGGGGAATTGATGTGTCCAAAATAATAAACAAAAGTTCCTTTCTGCTTGCACGTTTGGTGATGCCTTTCACCCTGGATCCCCCTCTTCCGGGCTCAGATCCATCTCGAATATCAGCCTCCCTCCGTCTGGTTCACTACAGCTTTCAACACAACCGCCTCTGCGCCATTCACGAATCTTAATGTCTTTTTAAACAGTTCACTGAGGACAACCCTCTGCCGGGTTCACTCTTGTCAACTTCTGTTATTCACACAGTTCATATGATGCAGGATTCGATTCCCTTAGCTTTACCTTCATTGTCAGTCAAAGACTTTCGACGGTACGGTGGATTTTACTAGACCCCCTGTAGGTTCACTTTGACCCTCTTCTCACACCGTTCCCAAGGCCTTCTGGTAAAGGTAGTTTCAACCTTAGGGTAATCGGCCAGAGTTTCTCAAGTGAACACTCACGTGGTGTTCGACTCATCTGTACTGGTTTTCTCCTCTCGTATTTAACAAATAGTTCTATGTACTTTCTTTGATTAGCCGTATTGCTACTTTTGTTCAAACACAGTTTGGTTTCTTATCGGATCTCCCCTCGACTCATCGGCTGTGATTAACTGCTTTTTTCCTTGTCTCTGGCCTCAAGGCCAGTAGCATGGCGGCAAGCGTCTCCTCTCTGCTAGGTTATCACGGAGGAGGGCTTTGTGTACCGGCGCCATCTGCAGCAACACACGCTGGCTATTGTTCGCGGTCTTACAATTCCTTCTGTGGCGGTTTCACGGGCCTGGCTCAGAAAGAGCAAGGTCGCTTCTCTCCTTGTCGCCCTCTCAGTTTGCGCCGTCTTTTTCCATTATTGAACTGCCGGGCTGAGTTAGCTCTCTCTTCGTGCTGTCGGCCTTGCTCGTAGTGTGCTCTCATGCTCCACCTTTTATCCCTGTCAGGTAAATGGCTTTGGTGTTTGTCTGTCATCTTTTGCAATGTTTGAAAGTGTTTGTGATGGAAAAGGGGATGGGGGGGCTAGAGTGTTTGAGTATCCTACAGAGTAGGATGGGGAAAAGGTATAAGAAGGGGATACCGTGTCTCACCCAGTGTCCCACTTCCACTCCCCGAGGACCCCCCTCCAGCTAGGTGATCTGCCCTTACTACCCCTAGGAACTGGATCCAATAGCGATGGCCGTGTCCTGGCCACCTGGATGACAGATCCCTGGGGACTAGTCAGGGAGACACTGTTAGGGAGAATTCTCAAAAATGTGCCAATTCACTTCTACCTTAGAGACCCCCCAGCTCTTTTTGCTTGACATTAGGACTTTTTATCTCTCATATAATTTTAATGTGATTTATTCTCTGTGTTTCTTTTAACTTTGAAGCCTGACCAACTCCATAGGCATCATCTTTACATTGGGTCACACTGTACCTTCAGTGCAATAGCCCAGGGAAGTCTTTTAGATTTCCCAAAGGTTTAAATACCTTCTCTTAGTGGAAATACTTTTTACAAGAGCAGTGAAGTGAAATTGACTTTAATTACATTTTGTAACTTTCTAGACCAAGCACACACTACCTTAAAATAGGGCGCTGGAGGTATTACTTATTATGCCCTTTGTCTAGTTTCTCATGTAACATTTTTATGTTACCCTTTCTATCATTAATGGCTGTTGGCAGTGGTTTACTTTTTACTACCATTGTGTGTTTTTAGCGCAGGCTGCAGTCGCAGCTCAGTAAGGCACCCATGGATGCCCATTTCGTCAAAATGGCCCCGGTCTTTTTTTGCCATTTCTTGTTGGAAAGGTCTTTCTTGAGAGTTACTCTGCGCGCCAAACCAGGTTTGGTCCCTTTCTTCATTTTGTCTTTGGTAGGATTCACCAGTGGAGCACGCCTCTGGCTCCAGTATGTCTGGCAAGGGCAGGAAGTGAGAGCGGTGCCCGAAGCTCCCTGTGCTTAATCCCCTTGGTTACAGGAATGCACACAAAAGGTGATTGGCCGGCTGGCTGTCCGGCAAGGACAGCAACCCTGCTGTGTGACTGACATCTAGGCTGGAATGAATGGGAGAAACCTGCATAAAAGGTGAGGCTTTTTGGCTTGGAAGACAGTCGACCACTGGAAGTAGCAATCCGAAGAAGAACTTGGAAGAGATGCCTGCTGCCTGCTGCAACTCCTGGATCGTTGGTTTGCCCGGTGAAGCCCCGCTGATGTGCTGAAGCTCCAAATTCGCCTCGACTAGAGAAGCCCTGCAAGGACGACTTCTCCCTTTGAGTTGGTGGGACCAATCAACTCCAAAGTAAGACCGTCTGGATATCCTCTCGAAGCTGGTTGAATTTCCACTGTTGCTGGAACCGAAGTGCCACTGTGAGGAACACCAGATTGTGTACATTGCTTTTAAGTCGGACACTAGCGCTAGGAAGATCACCCGGACTTCCCTGATGCAGGACTGACCAAACCCGAGCCACCTCAACAGAGTGCTGGACCCCAGAAGCAAGGAAAGTCTGAAGTGATATCCGAGAACCGAAGTGTTGCTATTTGCTGTCAGACGCGAGGAGCTGAAACACAAAAGGACTGCTGAATTGAAGTTTGCCCATTGCTGCCACTGACTTTCCCACTGCAGAGCAGGAGTCCCCAGACGTCCTCCCTCTTGTCCCCACGACTGAGGCCCAGGAACAGGCTCTCCAGAGCTGTACAGGAACAGACACCAGGTGGAACCATTTCTTCTAAACAGAGGTACTGTAAAGTCTAAGAGAATTTAGCTCTTGCTGTGTAGCCTTACTTGCTCTCAGTCACAACCTGTCTTGGTTACCTTGCAGAGTTGTTAAAGCTTTGCCCCTCACAAGCCTTCCAGCTTGTGGCCCTTCAAGTGTTCTATTTTCTACAAACATTTCTAAAAACATTGTGTAAGACTTTTTACCTACCTGCAAAGAAGATCTTCAGCCCCCCTTGACATTGTGCAATGAACATTGGCTGTCCTGGCTCCCTGAGAGACTCTTCTTACCTTTGACTCTTTTCCCCAGGAAAGGGTTGAACTGATTTGACATTGGAAGGTTTTTGAAAGTACTTACCTATTTGTGAATTATTTGTTAACCTTTGTTTTATTCCTCTATTCTATCTTTTACACCAAACTCAGTATTGCTCTAAATGTACCAGTGATCAATGTCCACAGTGTCATAGCTATTTAAGTCACCTGAGGGTGTAGGAAGTGTGTGTGCCATCCCCAATGGTTATCTGATTTAGAGAAACAGAGTTTGTTTTGAAGTGTATCTTAATTGTGATATATATTGCTCTCTTCTGAAGAAGGCTTATACAACTGACTGTGAAATAAATTAATAATCGTTTTATATCAAGAAACCTTGTGTGAAAGTGTTTATTTGAATAACTGCTACTGTGAAACTCTGTCACAACATTACTGCTCAAATTGACCCCTCTAGAGATAAACCTGGCTGCTCAGCCACACTATCAACCTGTGTATTTCAGACTTACACCAAAGGTTGGGTCCCTATTGCCAGGAGGTCAAGGTTATTATAGTGCACCCACAGGGTACTGCATACAATCTTGCCTAACAGACACCTTTAGGTTTCTCACAGTAGGGATTGCTCCTTACAAACTAATCTGGTGAGACCCTCCACACTCCTAGGCCCTGCTTGAGCACCTCTGAAGCCCATCACTCAACCACTCACCATCTACCAGCATGCTTTGTCAGTTTTAGACATTGTCATCACAATGAAACTCTGCTTTAACCCAAGCTGTACTCTCCAGAGTCCTACATTCATGCTTATCAATAATTTATAACATTTGAGAACCATATATTCCTACATCGACAACCATTTCCCCTCCCACTCATTCCAATTGAGTGCGTTTAGTAATTCTATTGTCCTGTTTCTCTTTTCTATCACTTCCTCTGCAAACTTCCCGTTCTTTACAGAGACTGTCTGGCAACACCCTGATAGGGTCACAATGACACAGGTGAAGAGCACAGTGTAAATATTAGATAACATAACATTTGTAGAAGACAGCCCCTTATTAACTCTGATGGACCGATCTGAAAACTCGCTGAACAGAATGTTCAACAGGTATCTTGAAGACCTGCATCTCTTGAGTTTTGAAGGTTGTGCGGGAGAATTCTCAGAAATGTGCTAATTCCATTCTACCTTAGAGACCCCCAGCTCTTTCGCTGGACTTAATTTTTATCCTGAGGAGAGCGAGATATTTTTCCCACAATCTCATGCATTTTATTTTGATTTGAACTCCCTTTCTTTTGGATTTGAAGTCTGACAAACTCCATAGGCATCATCTTTTTACATGGTGACACACAGCACGTTCAGTGCAGTGGCACAGGGAAGTCCTTTAGATTTCTCCAAGGTTTAAATACCTTTGCTTGGATAAACTACTGTTTCCAAGAGCAGTGAAGCGACATTGAATTTACTTACATTTGTATCTCTATAGACCCCAGCACACACTATCTTACAATAGGGTGCAGGAGGGGTTACTTAGTATCTCCTTTGTCTATCTTCTCATGTAACATTTTGATGTTACCCTTTCTACAATTAATGGCTGGTGACAGTGGTTTACTTTTTCCTACCATTGTGTGTTTTACCGCGGGCTGCAATTACAGCTGCAGTATAGCACCCATGGGTGCTAATTTTGTCAAAATGGCCCTGATCTTTTTTCGACATTTCTTGTTGTAAAGGTCCTTCTTGAGATTTACTCTGCGCATCAAACCAGGTTTGGTCCCTTTGTTTGTTTTGTCTTTGGTAGGATTCACCAGTGGAGCACGCCTCTGGCTCCAGTGTGTCTGGCAGGGAAGGAAGCCAGGGAGGTGTCAAACTCCCTGTGCTTAGTCTCTTTGGTTACAGCAATGTACCCAAAGGTGATTGGCTGGCCTTGGAGGACAGCCACCCTGCTGTGTGATTGACAGCTAGGCTGCGAATGAAGGGGAGAGACTTGCATAAAAGGTGAGGTCGTTTGCAAGGAAGGCAGAGTCGACCACTGGACAAAGGAATCTGGAGAAGAACTTGGAAGAGAAGCTTGCAGCAACTCCTAGACCATTGGCTTGCCCGGTGAACGCCCTACTGCAGTGCCGAAGCTACGAATTCGCCTAGACTAGAGACGCGCTGCAAAGGATGACTTCTCCCCTTGGGTTGGTGGTACCAATAGACCCCAAGACAAACTCGACTGGAAACCATCTCTTTGCTGGCTGTACTTCCATCGCTGCTGCAGGAACCGAGTGTCAGTGGACATCAACACTAGAATAGAGTCCATCATTGTTAAGCTGGACCTGAGCTCCAGGAAGATCCTCCGGACTCCCTCGAAGCAAGGCTGACCAAGCCTGAGCCACCTCAACAGAGTGCTGGACCCCAGAAGCAAGGAACGCCTTCAAGGTGTCCAAGAACCGCGGTGGTGCCATTTGTGAGAAGCTGAAATCGTGAAGAGCTGCTGATCTGAACTTTGCCCATTGCTGCCGCTGACCTTCGAATCATAGTGCAGGAGTCCCCCGGCATCCTTCCTCTTGTCCCCAAGACTGATGCCCAGAAACAACATGATCTGCCATACTACAGCAGGAACAAAAGCCAGCTGGAACAAATTTCTTCAGACCTAAGGTACTGTAAACTAAGGGGTACTACCCCTTATTGTGTAGCTTGCTTGCTCTCAGTTTAGACTTGCATTGGCTGCCCCTTGCAGAGTTGCTTGCAGCTTTGCCCATCACAAGCCTCCTAGCTTGTGGCCCAACAGTGATTTCATTTTCAACAAAACTCTCTTATCATTGTACAAGACTTTTTACTTACCTTCAAGAAGTGCTTCAGCTCCCCTAGACTTTGCTCAAGTGACATTGGCTGTCCTGGCTCCCTGAGAAACTCTTCTAACCTCTGACTTTGTGTTCGAACTACACCTCCAAAAAGTCATATTCTTTGCTTGTATAGCTGGAAAAGGGAAATACAGTGCATTGGGCGGTTCAAAAGTGCTTACCTGTTTGAGAAACTTGTTAACCATTTTTTCATTCCCTGACCTTTTCCTTTTTGCCACAAATTCAGTATTACCAATTCAGTGTGAAAAGTGATATATTAATGTGCACAGTGTCCTTATTAGGGAAGTCACCTCAGAGTGTAGGAAAATCTGTGTGCCATCCCAAAAGGGTATCTACTTAATGTATTGATCTGAAGGAGTGTATTTCGGAGTGTATTTTTATTGTTGCCAATTGCTCCCTTCTAAAGAAGGCTTATTTTAAAACTGACTGTTAAATTAATAAATCATTATTTAATCAAGTAACCTTAAGTATAAGTGTTATTTGGATACTTGTAACCGCAAAACTATGTTGCAACCCTACAGCTCACATTGACCCATCTTGAGCTAAGCCTTGCTGCTCAGTCACTCTACCAACTTGTGTAGTACATGCTTATACCAAAGGTTGGGTTAACTATTGCCAAGAGGACAAGGCTGGTGTAGTCTCCCAGAGGGTTACTACATACAATCTTGCCTAACACAGGTCTTGCACACAAACTCTTTCCATCCTCTGATGCTGTACGTTTTGCACAATTCAGGCCTACCAAGTAATTACCAGAAGGTAAACTCACCTCAGCCTCCACCTCATCGTAATACCTCTTTTTCATATCGGGGTTCCAGTCCAAGGCGATGTAGGGTTGAGCTGTGAATAAAGAAAAACGGAAAAAACAGGCCTCTATTCAATTTTTGCCTACAGATTTTAAAGCAGATTCATCACAACAAATGCTGTATGCGTCTAGGCTACAGATCGTACTATCATTTTAAGGTGACTTGTGAAAAGACTCCTTTTGGGATCTCCATTCTCAGGATTTCATTGCAATGCTTATTTGGAGCTCCAATGTTCTATTTTGATAGAATGCTTCAAAGGCATAGCTTGGCAATGTGTAATGTATATGCACAGGAGCTAAACTCCCAAAGATAACGCTTCAAACAACATTTCACATCAATCCATGTTGTTGCTTCTATATGCATTAGGCCCACAACTGAGCAAATTGTACTGCGATAGACATCTTTTAAATGAAGGAACACTTTGAGCATACTTATTCTTGATAACGCTTAGGTGAGCACCAGACTTCCAGTGCATTGGAATAAGGGTCCAAGGCACGCATACAATTTTCAGGTTAACTGAAGGAAACTGACACATGCAATGTCTTCCAAATAGACTATGGGAAAGCTTTCAAACATGACCTGCTGAAGATAAGATTATATTAAATTGAATTTGAAATTGTACAATGCAATTGCTGTTGGTAATGTCGCTTCAAAAAGGGAGGATGTCTCTTTTAGATTTACAGACATTTCTCAGACAGGACTGATATCACAGTGTAAGGTGTACCTTAACCTGACCTAAAAGATTACAGCATCAACAGGCCGTTTTGGGTCTTATTTTGTCGTTTAGACTATTACATTCAAGATTAAAATTAACTGGCAGGCTGCATTATAAAATCAGCGAAAATGTACTAGACACTTTTTTAAATGATGCTCAACGTTGAAGTGCAGTCCAAGGGAGGCCAAACTAAAAGCACCATTAACCAGGGGTCAAAACCAGAACCCATGAGAGCTTAGAATCCATTTTAAAATAAACATTTTACCATCTACAAAAAATGCATTAGATGCTTTTTTTAGAGATTTTTTTTAGATGGTTTGGCTGTCGATGCTTTGGTTGTCGATGCAATGACCGGATACCCTCTAGGCCATGTGTTGAGTGGATTACCCAGTCATCTTCACGGTGGGTGAGTCATCTTTCTAAGGCAAACAAAAAATGGCTCCATGTGACCATGTTTTTTTTTACCAGTAGCAAAAATGCCAGCTGCAGCTTTACGTTTCCTCACATATAGTATCACCCAACCGCTCACACTGCAAGAATTTTTAACCATCCCAAACCCTGCTGCATGTAATGGTAAATGGGAATGACGTGGCAGGCATTTTTAACGCCAGCATAATAGAAATGGCATTCAGATATGAAATGCAAACAATCCTTAAGTTTACTCTGCTTAACTACTTGAGCACTGCTCAAGGAATCAAGGTATTGGGGTCAACCACGCTAGAGCAGAGTATATCCTCAACAAAAGGAAGATAGGAAACGGACCCATAGCTAGGCAGCAGATTTTCATGCACGTTTTCCCTAGGTCACCTAGTTGCAGATGTGGCTGAGCAGTCAATGACAACTCAGTCACTGGTGGTGCTACATTCAAACGTTTTTAGGGTAATTCCCAGGCACGCACTCATGAGGTGGATTACGATCCAGTATGCAGGCACATCTGGTGTTCACTCCCTTGCCCTCAAACTCCAGAGACATGCATAAGCAATGACCATATACAGCTTCATCCATTTCTCCACTGGAGAACTCACACTGGCTTTCTACGACAAAGTCACTCTCTAAAGTATCCATCAGAATACAGCAAGCTCAGTCCCAAAAAAAGGAATCCCCTTCCACCATCGAATGGAGCAAACCTGTTTTCAAGGTTACATTTCACAGAGTGTCCTTGGGGAACACTAGCCCTAAGAGGGTAAAGGTCTTTGAGGGGCCTCATCAGAGTTTTGTCACAGAATGCCAGGGATGTGAAAGTACAGCTTATACAAATACCAACTCACAAAGGAAGGTCAACACTGTATATTACCGGAAACATACTCTTAGTAACAAGAAATATCTACATTTACAATTAAACATGTAAAAACAAAATATATACATCAAGCCTATATAAAATGTAAAGAATCCCTAAAAATTGCTAACAATCAAAACAAATTGAACACAATAATATAGACAAATAAAATGTGTAAGTGCTTGTAACTAGAGTGTGAAAGGTTTGACAGCTCCTGGCTATAGTGTAAATACAGATAAGTGTTAACATAGGGACGCCTCAGAAGAGAAGCTTTAGGCTTGCAACAACAGATGAACCCAGGTGAGGAGATCCGGACTGAGGCCCAACAACAGGCCCTTTAAAGGAAGGATGCAGAGGTGATGCACAAGACAGAGCAGACCGTTGCTTTGGTGGTATTAGGGAAAGGGATCTATAGGAGGCTGCCCCATATACTGGTGGTAGAAACCAGCAACAAATGTAAGGTCCAAGGACCCCAAAAATGTGGAAAAGGTTGCCGCTACACAGTGAAGAAAAGGTCCATGGATCTAACATGCAAAGCATTAAGATGGATCTCTCAAAGCGGGCCTGGTGGCCAGATTTCAGGAGGCCATCCTAGTTATAGTGAACCAGGGGAACTCTCATAGATTAGCCAAACCCAATCAAGGTAAGCGTGGATAGTGGTCAAGGCTTAATCTTAGGAGAGCTGTGTGGGGTCAGAGGTCCACAAGGAATCCACATAGTGAAATACACAATGATTCTACTTAGACAGGCAAGTACAGAAATACTATATGTACTATAGGCCCAAAAACACACTAGAAAAATGAATCAAGCAGGTAATAATATCTATCACACAACACTAAACATGAAGCATATATACAGTCACCTTTGGTTATAGAAAAGCACACAAATCACCTAAACACCTGAAAGGAAAGTAAGTAGTTATGTAATGAGAAAACCAATCAACAAGAATAGAAGCCCTGACTGTATACGTCCAAACCCTAAGTTGAATGGGGCCTTTAGGAGAGAGGACAAAGGCAGGAAGAGTTCTTGTGATGGTGAGAAACGTTCAATAGATTGCTATCCAAAGCCGTTGGATACCCTTGTCCCCTGCACACCTTAATGCTGAAAACAGCCAGGTAAGTTCATAGAGATTCTGAGGTTCACATATAGATCTATGATCACTAGTTGACAAATGAAGTTCCAGTAATTCAAGAAATTATTCCATTTAAGGATACAACTTTTTTTGTTGTTTTTTTTATTGGCATTTGCAAGTTTCGCATCAAACCAGTAATAAAACATTCAAAATAACAGTAACCAACCCCTCCCACCCCCCCGTCACCTCCACCCTCCCTGTGACCGGCTGGTTCATCAGGTTTCCATAATGTGATCATGTCCAAATGAGTGAGGAACGTCCCATCCTCTACAGTATGTCCAGTATTTTGAATTTCTGAGGACACCATTGCATCATATAATCGCCTCAAGCATTCAATTATCAGCCCCCCAATCCATTCTAAATTATTGGCCCCTCCTTGCAAACTATATGCAACCCACTCCATCGCCACAATTCCCCACACTTTATGCAGCCATTCTATAATCGAAGGTGGCGATTTCTGCTTCCACTTTTTTGCTTTTACTAGCCAAGCTGCTATTACTCGTACCATAAATGCCTTATGTTGTGTTTTCAAGGGATACTGTTTTTCCGGATCAAACATGCCACACATCCATTCCCTTGGAACAGACCTTGTAGAGCCTGGCAACATCAACTTTACCTGGTTTATTATTTTGTTCCATAATACCTTCTGCTCAGGATAGTCGCACCAAATGTGCCTCCAATCCCCCCGCACATCCTCTCCAGCATTCTTGTGCCGTATTGGGAAACATATTATTCAGCCTTTCCAGAGTGTAGTGCTATTGCACCATTATTGTATACCAAGCTTCCCTTAACTGGATAAACCTCGTCAACTTTGGTATATTAATTCAGGGATTCCCCCAAAGTGATTCGGGAACCTCTTCCCCCAGGGCTCTTTTCCATCTCTGAATATAAGGCCATTTAATTACCGGCTGCAAATCGACTAAAATCGAGGAGAGTTTAGATACAAATTGTTTATCTCCTTTATGGGTGTGATACAAAGTTTAAAGGACGTTAAGACCCTCTGATAGGTTTTTTTGAGATGGGGCTGCTTCAACCAATGGCGTAGTTGGTAATATTCCATGCTGTCCTTTTCCGTTAACCCTATACACTTCCTTCCTCATCTATTAGCATGTCGCCTACTTTGCTGCATTTCTTAGCGGGGTAAACAGGGATGGGCTTGCAGAAAGGTGTCCTTGCCTCAATAACCGATCCCTTAATTCACATGTTCAATAGCACCCTGCTCTGAGTGGCCCTTTTGGGTCTGTCCTGTTTGTTCAGCCACAGCAATCCCTCCAACGGAATACCCGCTAGGCCCTGTCAATTTTTAACCAAGATTTCGTAATTTCTCCTGGCAACCATTCCCTTATCACCTGCAGTTGTGCCGCTTCATAATATTTTAAAATATTAGGGAGTCCCAATCCTCCCTTCTGTTTGGATGCCATCATCGTTTCCAGGGCTACTTGTGGACGTTTATTTTGCCAAACAAAATGTGATATTAACCTATTGGCCTTCTTACATTTTTTTTGTGGTAGTCATACCAGGAGTCTGGGTAACGTAACCATCTTTATTGTAGCTATCCTTTCCAACCACGAGATGCACAAAGGGGTCAATTTATCAAAATGTGCTTTTATTCTACTTATTAATAATGGATAATTTGCTGCGTACGCTGTTATAGAATTGGTAATCCATACCCTCAAACCACCTATGGAGTCCCCTGTCCACCTAAAAGGTGAAATCCGTGCCAGATCCTGTCTAATGGCTTCCGTCAGCCCTATCCCCATTGCATCTGATTTGGAAAAATGTATTCTCAGCCCAGCTATTTTCTCCATCTTGACTAGTTCCTCCCTCAAGGCTGGAATAGATTTCTCCGGATCGGTCAGGAACATCATCTTATCATCGGCAAATGCTGTTATTTTATATTCCTGCTCCCCAAACCGTATGCACCTTATTTTCTTATTGTGTCCAATAGTAGCTAATAGGGGTGCTAAATATGTGGCATATAAAGTGAAGATAGCGGAAATCCCTGCCACATCCCTCTTGCAATTTTGATGTGTTCTGATAAGTGGGAATTGATAGATATACAAATTGAGGGATTCACATAATTGGCCTGTTTCATTGGGACAAAGCCGGGGCCAAAACCCATATGTTCAAAAGCACTAAATAGGAACCGCCACTCGACCCTGTCAAAAGGTTTCTCCACGTTGAGCAATATCAATAGCGCAGGGGTCTGTTGGATGTTCGTTTTCTCTAATAAATGTGCCAATTTCCTGGTGTTATCCCCTGTTTGTCTTACTTGAATAAAGCCAGATTGATCCATAGCAATTAGGTCCGGAACAATAGGGGTGACCATGGCTGCCAAAATGCCAGTGTAAATCTTTGCATCTAGATTTAAAAGGGCAATGGGCCAATATAAGCCTCACACAGTTGGACCTTTGTTTGGTTTCACAAATACAAACACTTTCGCCTCAGCCATAGTGGGAGTCCCCTGCCCATTCCTCCCGACAGAATGATAAAGACGCAGAAGTTTAGGACTGAACTGTTAGCACATTTTCTGGTAAAAACATGCTGTAAATCCGCCTGTGCCCAGGGCTTTATTTGTGGGTAATCTTTTGATTGTGGCGTCCACTTCCTCCACTGCAATGTCTTCCTCGAGTCTATCCCTTTCCTGTTCCGTTATTTTCTGCAATGAGAGGCCACTGAAATAATGGTCCACTGCCCTCAGGTCTGGGTCATCGGTTCCATCTAGAGCCCCATAAAACTCTTCAAGCACATGCAGTATGGATTCTGAATCCAACGCTTATGTACCATCCGGTCGTTTTATACCCTTCATTACAAGTTTGGCTGAGGCCATCTGCCTTATTAGCACTTACGTAGTATCGCTGTCTAATATACAACATGGACCTCTCCGCTTGTTGCGTACGCAGTAATTCCAGCTGTGTTTTTAATCTTTTTATTTTCCTAGACACCTCTATCCTTGCCGTCCGCCAATTCTCTTTGCACCTCCTTCAATTGGGTCTCTAGTTCCTTCTCCAATGCTGCCCTCATTTTTCTTTTTTGCGCTTGGAGCACTGTAATTTCTCCTCAGATTACCGCTTTGAATGCTCCCCATGTCCCTTCTGCTGTCATTCTCTCACTTTCATTGTGCGAAATATTCCAATCTATCTTGTTACCTATCAATGCCGTTGAGACTGAATCAAATAGTATTTCCCAGGGGCATGTCCATGCCCATAGCCGTTTGTGTTGTCGAATCCCTTTCAATTCATCAATCATTGGGGCATGATCTGAAATAGATATTACCCCTAAATCCACCTTATCCATCTCCCCCAGTAGGTATGTCGCTATCCACACAATTGATTCTAGAGAATGATTGATATACATGGGAGAAGCAAGTATAGCCAATCATTTCCCTTCTTTGGCCGCCAAACATCTACAAGGGATAAATAAGCAAATTTCTCCTTCAGGGCCTTCGTGGGGGTACACCCACTATATCTGTTGTTCGCGCTCCTATCTAAATTTAGGTTCAAAGCCATATTAAAAATTACCCGTAAGCATCATTTACCCCACTGCAAATCTCTCTACTTTTAAATAGTGTTGCCCTTAAGAATGGGTCCTGTCCCAAATTGGGTGCGTAGATCATACCCAAGGTCATCGTGGCATGTCCCAGATGGACCAACAGGAAGAAATATCTGTCTTGTCAACCTCTATTCACTCGAGTTTTATTTGAAGATCTTCTTTAAAGACTATCAATACCGCAGCCATCTTCCCTGGCGCATTAGCTTGGTATGCTTGCATATATTGTTGAAAGCAAACTATAGACCTATCCACTTTTTTATGTGGGTTCTCCTGCAGCATTATAATGACCGCTTGGCGCCATCTAATTTGCGCCTCAACTTTCTTGCATTTCACCAGGGAGTTCATTCCCCTTAAGTTATGTGAATAAATAGTTATACCCATCTCCTGCCACTAAAGTAAAATTACCCTTCACTAACCTCCATATCCACTGATATGTCCACCTCTTTTCCAAATTTCCGGTCAAGTCTTTCCCTACACCCCCCCTGGCCCCCCCCTCAGCACCAGGCCTCTTAACTCGCCCTTAACTTCAACAAACCAAAACCCTATTCCCAACATACTCCACCCTCCCCTCTACTCCTGTCGCGGTCCGAACCAGAGTTCCTATGAAAACCCCCAGATACCCCTCTGGGGCTCCGATTCTGGGACAAACCTGGGAGCACCCCTGTTGAGGGTGAACTACACCCCCACCCCCGCAACACTGCGAGTAATTCTGTGATGCCGTCACTTCACCCCTCCCTCTAGCAGGACATTCACAAACAAATTAACTTCTCAGATCCCCTTCTCACCCCTTTTCCCCATTCTTACCTTCTGTCTGACCAATATCAAGCAAATAAACAAGATTGACCATTCATGCAAATATGAACCAAGTGCTCAAATGTTGCCTGAAGACTCGGTATCGCCTATCTTCTTGCCCGATGGTCCTCTCAATTTTGTCTATGCCTCGCCTGCAGAAAACCAAGTTCATGGACGATCGCCTTCCTGCACCATGGAGTCTTGCATCTATCCACTAGGTCGCCTGCCCTCCTGTATATTCATAATGGACAATCTCTTCGTCACATGACGTGACCCTATGTTTGCCTTCCCAAGTCAACAGCAGGCCGAATGGAAAGATCCATTTGTACTGACTGGATATGTTTAGCTATTAGTTCTCTAGTCAGCGGACTCATGGCCCTCTGTTTGGGTAAAGTTGACAATGCCAAATCTTGAAAGAGATATATCTGGGCCCTGCCAATGGTTAAATTCGATTGTGATCTTGCCGTTCTAAAAACCTCTTCTTTCAATGTATATGAGGACAGGGCCACCAACACATCTCTTGGCCTTCTACCCAGGCCTGATCTTTTGGGACCCACTCTATGCGCCATGTCAATCCCACATCCTCCGGTGCCATCTCTTGAGCAGATTCCTGAAACATTGCTGAATCGTAGTTTTCAAATTAAGGTCCTTTATGTCCTCTGTTAGGTCCTTCACCTGTATATTTGACCTCTGGGAGTGATTTTCCAAGTCTTCCATCTGTATTTCCAGATTGTGGGTTGCTCGTGCCAGTTGATCTAGAAGCACGCTGTTTTGACACATTTCTGTTGTCACTTCCGTTAGGCCTAGTTTCGTTATATCCACCCTAGCACCAATTTTAGTTGATCTCTTTCTTCACCTCCGACAATGAACCCTGTAGGTCTTCCTTCATTTTGTCTAGCTGAACTTGAAGAGTATTCACCATCCTCTCTTCCATCTCTCAAACAATCCTGGAGGTCTTCCTTATTTAAGGCAATTTTTATCCACTCGGGTTCCTTTTCACCCGTCTGTCGTAGTGCTTCCTCCTCCAGGGAGGTATCTCCTGTGCTCGACTCCAAGGGCGTTTCAAACTGACCCCCTTGAGTTGTGATGGGCATCTTAGATTTCGAATAAGGCGTTTTCCCTTTAAGCCCCTGGCATCTGGGAGTGCAGACAGTTCTCTGACTGGGGGATACCCCATCCGAAAATGATCTCTAATGTATTAAATAGTTCAATTGTCGCCTACCGCAATAGCAATAAGAATCTTGGCCACCACCCCCATTTCTTTCTAACTGAGGTCTTCTTCCTTCTGCTGCTGTATCTCCAGCCTGAGTTTCCCAAATGGTGATTAGTCAAATGGAGATATAAATTCAAGCACATTTAATTAGTTAGCACATCAGTCTTCCAGGCACCTTCCATTGCAATATTCATCTACAAATTATATTGATCAGGATGTCACTATCCGGCTCCAAAGGTGCACCCCCACCTATCTCCTTTTAAGTGCTTAAACCCTTGAAACTGTTCCTTTCTTCCCCCCCCTGAAGTATTATATCTAGTCCGGCTTCGGTCTGTCCCCGTCATGGAATCTGCCAATGCGTATGGGTGACTCTTTTTTGTGATTTAAGTGCCCACCGGTACTCATTGGCAATGTCAAGTCCCTTCCAGCCTCCAGAAACGCTGCCTGTTAAGATCCTGTGCACAGCACTCCCACTCCCTCCTGCCAGGATATGATGTGGCTGCAAATCATATGGGCAAGCTTGTTTTACATTTAGCATTCTGGTGAGCTACTAGTAAGCCTCTGTCGACTCTCAGCCGCAGTTATATGGATTTAGTGCCACTCACCAGGTGCCTTCCATGCCCAGTCTTTTCTCATCCAAGTTTTTTTCAAGGGCACCGGGACGCAGCCCCTTTTGCAGCCCCTGCTGCTCCAATGTATATGCGCGTCGCTGCCGCTGAGTTAGTCTTATCTGTGGAGACTCACTGTATAACTGTCTTGAAGTTGGAGCCATTCCTGCTCAAGCCCCACCTCAACAAACATTTGTTGTTACTCCTCTGCCAACTTCACGATTGCCTGTAGTCGAATCACAGACGTTCACAGCTAATTCATCCTGCACACCGTTTCAGGGTCTTCAAAACAGCCTATTCTTTTTATTCGCTAGCCCGTAGACTTGCTTTGGAACGGCCTGCCGGAGCTCGGGATAGACCATGATGCAGCGGCGGCCATCATGGAATCCTACAGAACTTCTTTTATGTAGAAAACAAACTGAAAACATCAGCCCAAAGCGTTTCAGAATATGTATCCCTTCATCAAGAGCAATTTACAATCTGTCAATATAATAGAACAGTCAATAAATGGGTATCCAAGTAAATCTCTATTGAAAAATGTAATACATAGTTGTATAATGAAACAATATCAACAGAACAGAAATATTTGAAAGTGATACAGTTCCTTCAAGGAGAAGTATATTGATGACAACTTTAGAAATCATAATAATAAAGTAACTAGGGAAGAATGAGGGACGATCAAACCTTCAGCAAATTACCAAGTGACATGAGAGAAAAAAAGTACCAAATTAATGATAATCTCATGTGTACCTGAAAGGTATGCATGAAGGCATACCAAACCATAGAATGAACAGGTAAAACAGTTCCAAATACTTACTTTATTAGTATTGATTTCTAACGTTGGCATCAACATACTTATACTAGAAGGAACTGTATAACTTTGGACTTTCTTCAAATATTTGTCCAGTTTTGATATAATTTCATTTTTCGTCTATAATTTACATTTCTTTTTCACTTTGTTTTTATTAAACCTTTCAGCAAATAAGGAAAAACAGAACAACGATGCAGAACTGTATCTCGCTTCACCCCCCCCCCCCCCTTAACAATAACCAGTCGTACTAGGTGATGAGCACAGGTAACATGAAGCAAACAGTGAGACGCAGCATTTCCAGATAACTGACAAAGTGGGATCAGATACTCGGACAGATACTCAATTGGATCACAGGCTATAAGGAAACCCCTGCCCCCCCCCCCCAAAAAAGACTCGTCCAGCACCAGTGAGCTATAGCTTCAAAGAGCCACAATCCACACTCGGGAGAACTTTAGACCAATTCAGAAGGAAAGACTCCATTTGGTTATTATTTATAGCAGATAGCTTTTCATACAGAAATATGGCCAACAGCTTAATGAGCCACTCAGCTCTAGAGGGGGTAGAGGGGGCCTTCCATTTTTGAGCAAGGGCCAACCTGCCTGCAAGCAGCATCGCTTCAACCACTTTTGAGTTAGAGCCTACATCGGAATCCGGGGCTGGGACCCCAAAGAGGATCTCCAAGGGGTGAGGGGAGGGAGCAAATCCTACAATACCCTTAATCCAGCTGAGCAGCTCGGACCAATAAACCTGGACCACCGAACACTCCCACCACATATGGTACCACGTCCCCTGCTGGGCGCATCCCCTAGGACAGAGAGGGGATACTCCCTCAAACATTCTCGATAGGGTAGCTGGAGGGCAGTGTAGGAGTGGAGTATCTTAAAACCATGTTCCATAGCCGAAGTGTAGAGAGACCTAGAAAGAACAGACCTATAAATTCCCCCCCCCCATGCTGCTCGTCAATGGACACCCCCAATCTCTCCTCCCAGATGCGCTTGAAGGGCTGCCTCCCCTCTAGGTTGGCTGTAACTAGGGTTTTATATACCTTAAGACAGAGAGCCCCTTCTAGTTGTCGACTCCACCAAGACTTTCTCAAAGAGTGTAAGGGGACGAGTCAAGTTAGCTAACCCTTTGAAATGAGTGAAAATCCCTTTAAGGCAGAGATATTCAAACACCGAAAGCTGGCCGACGGCCATAACTTCAGAGAGTTGATCGTACTCAATAAAGGCTCCTTGGCTGAAAAGCTGGGCTACCCTCTCTTGCCCTCTGTCCGACCACAACTGAGTGTCACGGAAACCCTTAGCTCCCAGGTTGAAAGGGGGACCCCAGACGGAGGACAAAGGAGAAGGCCAGGAGGACAGGAACTTATTATCTCTATCAGGTTTCCCAGCTCTCCACAGCACAGCCAGGGTAGGATGGGTGCTCAGGCGTACCGGTATGGATTTAGGCGGTGACCAAAGCAAGTCCCTTACCTTTTTGAATGGGAGTGGATATCCTCGATGTAGGTCCAGTAGGTGCCCATTTCATCCCTCATATGCTTTAGCATCACCCGAAGCTGCGCTGCCTTGTGATAGAGCCTACAGTCAGGGAGCCCAAATCCTCCACAGACTTTCGGTAAAGTTAGGGTCGAGAGCTTAACCCTCGCTTTTTTACCAGCCCAAATGAAGCTTTGCACCAGAGACTGCAAAGCCGCAAAGAAAGATTCCGTGAGGGCAGAGAACAGATAGAGAAGGCAGGGGAGGACATTCATTTTAACTGTGACCATACGGCCAAACCAGGAGAGAGTCAGTGACGCCCACCGAGAGAGGTCTTTAGTAATTTTCGCCAAAGCCCCAGGAAAGTTGGAATCAAATAGCCTACTAAGGTCTCTAGGGATGGATACACCCAAGTACAGGGTGGCGTCGACCTCTATTCGCATACCCTCTAGTTCGCCTTTTCCTCTGGTTTCAAGGTCCTTATTTCCCATAAGCATTATACATGATTTTGAAAGGTTAATCTTGAGACCAGAAAAGACACCAAAGGATTGGATGAGGTTGAGAAGCCGCGGGAGGGAATCGCAAGGATTGGACATGTAAGCCAGGATGTCATCTGCAAAGAGACAATTTAAATTCATGGTCGCCACAGTGAATCCCAGTAATCCTGGGGTCAGATCGAATAGCAATGGCCAGGGGTTCTATTGCTAAGGCGTACAAAAGTGGAGACATGGGGTATCCCTGCTGGGTACCCCTGGAGAGGCAAAGGGGGGTCAAAGTAGTTCCATTGACCGACACCCTTGCAGATGGGCGATTATACAAGGTAGAAATCCACCCACAGAATCTATCCCCTAGACCCATTTTTCGGAGGACTCTGCACGTGTAAGGCCACTCGACTCAGTTGAACGCCTTCTCAGAGTCCAACGAGAGGAGATGGGCCTCCAGGTCACGGTTCGAAACCTTGTACATAAGATCCAGGGTCTTTCTTATATTGTCTGATCCTTGCCTTCCAGGGATAAAACCAACCTGGTCTCCATGAACCAAGGACGGAAGGTGTTTCGCAAGCCTATTAGCCAGGAGTTTGTCCAGAATCTTAACATCTATATTCAAAAGCGATATGGGGCTATAGGACTGACAAACGATAGGCTCCTTCCCCTTCTTGCTAATTACAACAATAAGGGCTGACATCATTGAGCGTGGGAGCTCGCTTTCCTCCAGGGCCCTATTAAACATTTTGGAAAGGAACAGGGCTATAGCTGATCGAAAAGATTTATAAAATAGCACCGTGAACCCGTCGTCTCCTGGTGAGGTGCCTCCTTTCAGAGAGCCAATGGTATCTGCTAGCTCCTGTGGCGTGATGGGCATTTCAAGTGGGAGACGGGCAGGGAGTCTAGGAAGCGGCCTAGGAAGCGGTCGATGTCTGAGCCATCACCTGAGTATCTGGAAGTATAGAAGAGCTCATAATACTGGCGAACTGCTCCACTATCGATGCATCATCTACAAATTTCTCCCCCCTCCCCAGAGCGAATGGAATCTACTCTCCTGCTGTTTCTAAGTTCCCTCAGTCTCCAGGCTAAATTCTTGTCAGCCTTCTCGCCCTTCTCCATATATTTCTGTTTGAGGAAGGCCAACTTCCTTTCAGTCTGGCCCACCAGAAGGGTTGCCAATTTGCCCCTGCTCAGCCCACTGGCCCGGGAACATTTGCGATCTTAATTTGCCTCCAGGTTGGATAGCCCTTATTATCTCCCTTATCTGCTTCTTTTCCATGGCCATCTGCCCCCTCCTCCTCCTCCTCCTCCTCCTCGGGCCCATCTCCATGAGGGTACCCCTGATAGTAGCCTTGAACGCACCCCAGACCCCCAACTTCACCATTGTCATTAATGGAAAAATAATCGTTTATAGCAGACAGGAGCGCCTGGGAGCACACCTTGTCTTGCAACAAAAGATGATTACATGACCAGAAAGGCCTGTCAGAGGGAGAAGGGGGGACTCCTAAACTGGTTATGGCCATATCATGATCAGACCAGGGGATAGATTTGACCTTAATGTCTGAAATATGCTCACGAAGCGCAGAGTCGTATAAAATATAGTCAATCCTAGAAAAGACTGAGTGGGAGAAGAAGGTGAAATAGGGATCGAGCCCTTCCGTGGCATCTGGGAGTCAACCAAGCCCAATTCCTTGTTCACCCTTAGGAATGTTTCGGCCAACCTCTTCTGGTGACGCAGATCGACCTGCTGGAGAAACCGCTGACGAACTGTCCCTCTCCGGGTCGAGGACCATATTAAAATCCCCACCCACCAGTAGAATACCCTCCGTAAAAGCCGCTACTTTCTCCAACATAGACTCCCAGAAACAATCTTGGGCTTCGTTTGGGCATAAACACAAACTGCTGTGAGCAATCTACCTCTCACTTCGCCCTTAACCATTAAGTAACGCCCCTCAGGGTCAGAGCGTTGGGCTTTTAGCGTGAAGTGGGCTTTGGAAGACACCAAGAGGGCACCCCCCCGCTTCTTTGCTACATATGGCAAGGAAAATCTATGCTGTATGGATCGTGCCTTTAGAGTCGGCTCCTTCCCCTAAACCCAATGAGTCTCTTGTACGAAAAGGAAATGCAGCTGGAGTCTGTTGAATTCCCTCACCACCATTGATCTCTTAGCAGGTGAATTAAGACCACAAACATTTAATGATCCCACAGTCAGTGCTTGAGTCAAATCAACTTTCTCTGGAACACACAAAGCACCCATTGGACCCCTCCACCCACCGAGCTGCCATGACCAATAATAAGAGTCAAAGAGGATAGTATCCCCCAACAACACCCCCCCCAATCACCTGGATAAGACAAAAAACAACCTAAGAACAGAACCCAAAAGGAACAATCCCCCACCCCCAACTCCTCTCTTGCCAGAGTGCCTGGAACCAAAGCAACAAAAGCATTGTCGCTAGGCCAGACCACCTGCGTCCCCTCATATCAGGCTATCAAACATGACCGAACTCCATCAAGAGCCCCCCCCGGCCTTAATTAACACAAGCTGAAACCTCCAACTCCACCCCCCCCCTTTCTGGGCCCCAGGGCTCAGTAAGTGAGACCAAACAGCAAGCAGAAAGTCAATAAGCCTTCACTCCAACAAAGTGAGTCTGACTGCATCACACAGTTAAAACAAAGGGTCCTGTGCCAGCCAAGCACTGGGAAAAACATGGTGTCACTGGAAGAAAGAAGGTGCCCCACCCGTAAGGTCATCCATCTGTGGCTGCTTCTGGAGATGATGGGGCTACCCTTCTAAACTTTCTATGTCCCTGTACCTTACCCCTCTCCGTAGGAACTTTAGACTTGTGAGGGCTAGGCAGACTTTTCCCCTGATCAGACCCATCGGGCTCCATGCCAAGGTCACTCAGCAGCTCCCGGGACACACTGCGAATATCATCCTCCATGACTAAGGCATATTTATGACCCTCTAGTTCAAACGAAAGAGAGAAAGAGAAGGGGTATCCCCACCTGTAGCGCACTCCCTTAGATTGGATCATTCTGGTCAATGGAGCACAGAGTCGACGTCTTGCTAAGGTAAAAGCAGACAGATCCTGAAAAATAGAAATTTGATAAGATTCCCAAGAGATCGGGGCCCTCCTTCAGGCCAACTCCAGAATTTTCTCTTTTCTGAGAAGTAATGGAATTTCACTAGGACCTATCGGGGAGATCCACTAGGAGCACCCGCCCTATGTGCTCTATCAATAGTTGGATCATTAATGTTGGAGTCGTGAAGAGTGAACTGACAAAAGAATTGACAGCTCTGATGATGTCGAGCTGCGTCTCCCCCTCTCTCTCCGGAAAGCCCATAAAGCGGAGACTGCAGCGTTGCTCCCTATTTTCTATGTCATCAAGCTTTAGAGCGTGCTTCTCTTCCCTACGTTCCAGCTCAGCCAGGCAGACATCAAACTGGGTCTCCAGAATGTCAATCGATTAGGTGTTAGCTTCTAATGCTTATACTCGATCATCAATGGCCTCAACTTTTCGAATTTCTTCCAGAAGAGCCGCCATGCCCTTAGCAACTGATGTGGTCTCCATGGACTCTAGGTACGAGGAGGCTGCCATGCTGGGGGATAGGTGCGGGCTAGCAGGAGATCGGCAGAACCTCTGGAGTGACTAAGCCCATCTCATGGAGGGACAATCCTCCCTGACCAATGCCCCAGAATCTTGTTGGGTGCTGGCAAGGGCCTGGAGCACAGAAAGCACAACTAGACGAGAAAAGGAATAAGAAGGCGGTCAAAGACAAGTCAGCCCCGACCTGCAAAGCCAGACCAGCAGAGCAGCAAAGTCAACCTTCACTTGATACTGTTCTTCTACAGGCGCATGAAAGCTCAGGAGTTGGTGATTTCGAGTGTTCCAAGGCTCCAACACTTCTCAAAAGGCAGGCAAAGGACAGAGGCTAGGTACCAGCCACGATAAGTGAAGTGACCCCTCTACTGAAAAAACATTTAGTTCAGTAGATTCAACCAAGGCGCTAGGCCGCCTAGGGCCAGCCCCAAAGAAGTAGAACCAGTGGAGGACCCTCTCACCGCCTGCGTAGGGCTCTGCCCAGGCCCAGGACTCCACCACTCCCAGAGATGGCCGGAATAACAGTTTTCAATAATCACCCTTAGGTCCAAAAGGAGAAGAAAGAGGGGCTCCAGCCCCCACTTCCACCACCAGCTGCTCACTTCCCTGTGCTCCAGAGGCAGACTCTGGCATAACCAACAGAGACAGCTGCTGCCCGGGCCGGGAGGCCAGGGGCCGACTCAGGCTCAGCTAATCCCTCTCAGAGGAGGCTCCCCCAATCACAAACCCTTGGCGCCATCCGCCAGGAAAGCCTCGGTTTGGGACGCAGCAACACTGGCGTGTGTTCGCTCCAGCGCCTTCCAGACACTGGGATGGGTCACTGCAGCCCCGCAGTCGGCCGCCTCCTCCAGCTCCGACTCTCAGAGGGAGCAGAGGGAGCCGCGGCCCGTCTCATGCCACCCGGCTCGGCAAACACAATCCGCCTCCTCCTGTCACCAGAACCCCCGACCACCGGGGGAGAATAGCCCGACTCTGCAGGGCCAGGAACGGAGGGCTTGCAGCAATCACCAGGGAGGCGCACAGCTCACCAAAATGAAGGGAGTGGGGGGAGAGGCCACATGGACCGAACAGGCCCCTTTCCCTACCCTGGGCAGATCGCCGCACACACTGCCGTCAGCATTCAGGTCCGACGCACAAGTCCTGGGCCTCCTTCGGGGACCGGGGTTGCTCTCTCGCCACACTTCAGGGGTTCACCCAGCTTTTGGGGGGAGGGAGGGTCAGTCTCTTAAGAGGCATATGGGGGGGGGCTCAGGACCATTTTACCAGCCCTAAGGAGGAGACCGACGGAGAAGCATCAGAGCATCTCGGCGACCCCTGGTGGCTCCCTATGTATTACATTTTTGAATATATATTTACTTGGATACTCATTGATCGATTGTTATATTATATTGACCGATTGTAAATATCTTCTGATGAAGGGAAAGATATCCTGAAACGTGTTGGGCTGATGTTTTCTACACAAAGAAGATTTTTACCTAAACAGAATCATCTCTTGAATTACTGCAACTTCATTCATCAACTAGTGATCTTAAGATCTATATGTGAACCTGTGAATCTCTATGAACTTATCTGGCTGTTTTCAGCATTAAGGTATGCAGGGGACAGGGGTATCCAACGACTTTGGATACTGATCTATTAAGCCTTATTTTCCAGCCTTGTATCAGGGTTAGCAACCCCCCCCCCCCAAACTCCCCCCCCCCCCCCCCCCCCCCCCCCCCCAAGTGTTTTTACCTTTTGTTACAATATTGAATTGTTACCTTGAATTTGGGTGTGCACTGGAGAGGCTCGCTCTATTGTGGTAACAAATGTTCCACAAGACTTCACAAGGAATATACTGGTAAAATATGTTTTCTATCACTCAAAACAGCTTTTTAAGCAAACACTTAAAAAGAAAAAGAATGGAAGAAATCAAAGTTGTTAATTAATGCTTAGAATGGAGAAGATAAGAGCAGCTGTAAGTATTACGCTCACTGACTGCCCTGACTCAGATTACCCCCAGTGACTTCGTAAGTCTAATGAGTCACTGGAGGTAGGCTTTCCTGCGTTTGGATCCAGTAGAAGATGCCCAGGAGCTGAAGGTGCAAGGAAGATTCCGGTTGGGTCCAGGAGCTGAGTGCAACCCTTTCCAAAGAAGAAATGCAGTAGGCACTGATGCAGAGTTCTTCAGGACACGCTACCAGATGGGGAATGGCCGGTTCCAGACAGTCACCGCACGAGGGTGACAGAAGACTTCTCTCTCCTGTCACAAACGCAGACAGACTTCCAGGACAGGATCCTTGGAGCCTGGGACACAAACTTGGCAAGAATGTCAACTTGTAGGACTAGCTGGCAACCATCGAAGTTTCAGATGAAAATTGCAGAACCACAATGCTTCTAGCACGGTAGCCCATTCCAGAGCTGGTCAGTACACCGGATGGGCCAGGGACACTTCCTAAGAATCAAAGCTGCAGGAATGTGAGAAGACAGACTGATTGGTCCCACCAGTTCATGGGACAAAGCACCGATGAGGGCCTTCTGAGATCAGGTAGTCAGCAGGGCTTCTCCTGGGCAGTTGCAGGAAAGGTCGCCAGGCCTTTTCGGAAGTCGTCCTCAGGTCTTCAGTCCATTGCACAGCTACAGAGGATATTTCGCTCTGTTTCTGATCTGCTTGAATAGCTGCAGGACTCCTCTTCTTATCCTAAATGTAGGTGAGTGATCAGACTCAGCCGCCAATAGCAAGGAACTGCACTACTCAGTCAGCAGTGGTCCAAACGGGAAACACTATGGGTATTTTTCGCGCATGCACACCAGAATCACTGGCAACAGTTTGTGGATTGGGACCAGACCGTCCCAACCCATTTCCTGGTTCCACACACAAATGGCATGCACTAGCCCACGACGAAAACAGCAGCTTTCCTGGACAAGTGCATGACCATATTAGGGATTTCCAGACCTAAGAAGGCCGAACAACAATGACCAAAGAACAAGCAAAACATCTTGTGGCACAGCCATCGTAGGACACTAGCCACCTTTAGTAGCTGTTAGGAAAGTTTTCTCTTTTTAGCAACTTTCCCTCCATTTCTATGGATCCCCAAACATTTTGCTTTTGTAGTCTGTCCTGACTTCCCAGTGAAGTAAAGACTTCACTCCACTGCACTTTAGCTCATTATTATGGGGAAACTGACTAGTACTCAAGGCTGCAGGAATTGTGTGTCTTTTCTTTTTACATGTTAACAATTTTTTGGTTTACTATTTATCAATGCACAATGTATTTTACAATGCAGTGCAATTGGGTTTTCATGTATGGCCCTAGACTACAATCAAAAAGGGATTGTTTGGTTACTTTGAATGTGCCTAAAGACAAGCTTTTATTTTTGCAATACTTTTTGTTAGCCTTTATCGGGTTTGGCTAACTGTGGCTAGTGTCCCAAAATAGATGCGCCACAAGGTTTTTGCTTGTTCTTTTGGCCATCCTCCCGTGGCCTTCCTACACTGCCAGGTCAGGAAAATCCTTTTATGACCATAAACTGCCTGGGAAAGCCATGGTTTTCAGAGGTTATTGCAGGGCCATGTGCGTGTGTGTGTGTGTGTGTGTGTGTTCCCAGGAAGTGGGCTGGGATGGTTTGGCCCCAATTCACAAACTGGTTTTTGTATGTCTAGAGTATATGCATAAGTTTCACCATGAGGGGTACCGACAGGACCACTGCTGGTGTGTGTGTGCGATGGGCAGATCTTCCTTTGTGTGGGCTAAGTTTCGGCCTCATCAGAGTTTCTGGATAAGAAGAGGAGTCCTACAGCCATGCCTCAGATCTAAGAAATCCTGCAAGGAGCCAAGTATCCTGCCCAGCTGTGAAGACTGTGGGAGACCAGTGGACCTGTCCTAAGAAGGCCTGGCTAACAAACCTTTGCTGCAGTCCCGACAGAGCCCTGTCTGGCTGGTGATCTTTAGAAGTCCTTCGGTGGATCTTCTACCCTTGGAGTGGTGGGATCAACCATTCCCAATGTCTGCTCGCTGCTCAGTGTTTTGGTTTGGGAACTTTGGGTACCCCCAGCTGGTGCCACAAGAGTCCCACCTGCGAAATGTCGGCATTCCAGCTTCAACGGGACAAGAGATAGAGGGCCGACTCAGACTGCAACAGCTTTGCCCCTTTGGGTCGCTGTGCATCGTCAGTGACTTTCGTCGAAACCGGCGTTCCAGGGTCTTCTTGAGTGCCTGGAGGAGTGCTGCATCGGTGGGAGTTGCATTCATCGACCAGAACAGGTTGCACTATCTTCTGAATCCGACCAGGACATCTCTTGCACCCGCAACTCCTGGGCTATTGTAACAGGAACAGACGGAGGGAAAACTGGCCTCTGACTACCTGCCAAGCCTGAAAAGAAACCAGAGTACGGAGGGCGCACGGTGAGTTACAGCAATACCATTGTTTGGCTTTGGCAAAACTTGTTCCCGAAAACTTCCCGAAAGCTGGTGACAGTTTTATTTACTAGAATATATCCTTACCTGACTTTAGGAACCTTTCTTCCATCCACAAGACCCTCCTCCCAACTTTCTCCTAGCTCCCAAAACTTCTTGGAACTTAGTGAACTTTTAGGGCACAAAGCCTCAGTAAACCTAGGGCTGGACTTCTGAAGTTAGGGTTGTAGTCTTGTGGACTGCCATTGCAAATCTAACATGTACCTTTCCTTTCAGTATTGTGGGTTGGGGGTATTGTGGTTGTATTGCACTGGCTACAGGAGCTGTATATATGCGTTTTATTCTGAGTGTTGTGTGGTAGTATTACTTGCTTATAGTCATTTTTATAGTGTTTACTTGGTCAAATACATATAGTATTTTTATGACGAAGTGTCATCTTTGACAACTTACCTTGTGGATGCATTGTGGACACTTTACCAGTTTCACCCCTTCCTGAAACCTAGCTTTGACCACTCTCCATGCTACCTTAATTGGTTTGGCTACAGCTCCCAGAGCTGTCCCTGTTCACTAACTAGGTTGACCTCCTAACCATCGGTCCACCAGGCCAGAGTGTAGAAATCCAGTGTAACAGTAGCCAAACCCGAATGTGTATACTAAAAATATAGCAAACGTGGTTTGAAGGCATTTGCTGCCACAAGCTTTGCCTTTAGGCACATTAAAAAGTAACCATAAATGCCATTGTTAAGAGTCTAGGGTGACCAGAAAGTATCCCCATTGTACTGCATTGTAAAATGCTGTGTACAATGTTAAAATGTTACCGAAGAAGGTAAAAGGTAGAAGTAAAGAAGGGAAACCGTTTCCCAGTACTGACAGTCTGAAGGCCTAATCAGTTTCTCCATAAAGACATTTGCAGATTGACTTAGGCACATTCTGAAAGTAACTAAAAAGCCATTATATGAAAAGGTATAAGGATATAAAGTATCATACCTGCAACTTCATTGTAAGGTGATGTGTGCAAATGGAACAATATAAGAACTTCACAAAGAGAGAGTACTGATAGTCTTGGGGACGGCTCAATATCCCATAAGAATGAGCCACGGGCAAGGGAAGTAAAGAAAAAAACTTCATTTACCTACAAAAAGTCGGGACTGGATCCAAAACAAGCAAAAGGGTGCTCATAGAATTGTATGGGAGAAAAGCAGAAACAAGGAATTATTTTGTAACGGATGCAGAAGGATGGATGGATGGATGGATGGATGGAGCAATGCAAACGGCTTCAGCGGGCTCACAGAAGATGACCCTCACTTTGATGTACAGATGCACAGCAGCATGTTTCCACAACAGAGGCCCATCGGGACAGGCCAGTGATGCTTCAGGCAAAACAAACATTGTTCAGTTTGGTGAGATAAAGGAAACAATACTGTAGCTTCCAGTGGAGCACACAGGGTTGCAATTGGGAGGGGTGGGGGAGCAGTTTCTGCTAGATCAGAGGGAAAACAAGCCTTAAGCAGGATTCACTTCAACAGAAGAGAGGCAGGCCTTCACCTCAGGTAGCTCATGAGTCAGAAGTCCCCCCCCCAGTCGCGATCCTAGCAGAGAGACAAAGGAAGAGATAAGGCCTCAAAAAAGGCCCGGTCTCTCCTTTCCCCTCAGGCCACTCCTAAAAGCACCATCCATGCTCACCTTCACTCTCCCTCTCTTACCCCCCCCCCCATTCTGAAACCAATCATTCTATCTCACTCTGCAAGCCCTCCCCAACCCTGATTGGCTTAGTGTTCCGTGATCCGGAACAGGTTATCAATAACCTAGAGACTGGGAAGCCTCTTCCCTGTCGTGCTCCTAGCAGGACCCAGTACACAGACAAAGGAAGAGGTAAGGACTCAAAAAAGTCTCATCTCCTTTCCCACCTGCCCCCTGGAAGCGCCGCATGCGCTCACTTTCTCTCCCCTCTTCCCATTCCATCTCAAAACCCTGCCACTGTACCTCCCCTCTGCACTGCCTCCCAACCCTGATAGCTACCAAAGGGTCCTGTGAACCTTTATAATGGAGTCCCCTAGGACAGCCGGTGAAGGGTAGTGGATAAAGGCAACTTCCTCGTTTGCCTGATGCCTAGCCCTGCCCCAGCAGCTGCCGACCCAGGGGATTGCGAAGAAGGTAGGGGACAACGTAATACGCTCAATCGTCTGCCACCGTGAGATCTTGCCACTTTTGCCATTCTGAGTTTTGCAATTGTAAGGTCTTACAACCTTTGTATCCTGCTACTTTTACACTCAACCACTTTGAATCCTGCCATTAGAAGGCTTTGACACTTCTAAATTGTGTAGCTCTGAGATTGTATCACACTTGCATTCTGCCACTTTCAATTTTCTCAATGTGAGTTTTAACACCTGGATTTTGCCATTGTGAAATTCTGAAAACCTGCATTTTGCCTCTGAATTTTCCCAATGTGAGTTGAATTTTGCCACTGAGATTCTACCACTTTGACACTCTGCCGCTGTGAGGTTTGGTACCCTATTTTGCCACAGTGAGATTTTGCAACACATGTATTTTGCAACTTTTGCCGTTATAGTTTGACACTGAGTTTTAGCAACTGAAGCAAATTCTACTTTTTGAATCCAACCACACTGGGACTTCCTTAACTTTGATTTTTCGCCAATTGAAGATTGAGTCACTTTCAGTTTAGCTGCTGTGAGCTTCCAATTTCTGACTGCCACTGTGAGACTCCCTTAACATTGATTTTACCGCGGTGAGATTGTCTTTCTGAATTTTGCAACTGTGAGACTGTCAACTTAGCTGGTGTTGGGATTTTAACTTTGAATCGTGCCACTGTGAGATTCCAACTTTAAACTTGACTGCTCTGAGCTTCCAAACTTTGATTTTTGCCACTGTGGGACTTTTTCTTGCTGTGATTGTGGCCACTGTATGACAGTCACATTGAGTTGGCTGCTTTGAGACTCTGCACTTTGCTGCTGTGGGTTCTTTTAACTTTGAATTTTTTCTATCAATAACTGCGCTGATTTGGTTTCCGCGGACTCAGGAAAGAGCCCACTAGAGCAGCTCTGGTCTCAATCTTTACCTCTTGAGATTCCGAATAGTGACTTACACCCTTCCCCAAAAGGGTAGTATCCATCATTGTGATTTATGATATTTGATTTATATTGCGCTCATACACAAATGTTTCAGAGCGCGACAAGGCAGGGGGGGGGGAACAGGGGAGAACAAAAAGATCTTACTTGGCCCAGTGACATTGAGAATGCGCAAGTGCATGGGAAAATGATAGGGGAAAAGTGCATGGACGGTGGGGAGAAATGGAAAGTGCAGAGAAACAGATCAATAATAACAGATAAATAAAATAAATAAGGCAATAAACAGAGGAAGCGCTGCCAGCAAGTGGCAAGTGCTGTGATTAAGGCAGCAGAAAGGGTATGTCTGATAAGTGCAGAAGAAAAACAAATGGGGTGGGGAACTGTATGGGTACAGATACAGACCCCAGTGCAAGGGGTGGCCCAGATGCAGTGCAGGAGGGTGGCAGGGTGAGCAGGTACATGGGCCCAGAGGACAGAGGGTGGGCAGGTGCATGTGCTGAGAGAGAATCAAATCAGCAGGGGAGAAGGGGGACAAAGGCAGAAGCAAAGAGGTAGGTCTTGAGGTGCTTACGGAACCAGATATGGTTCTCCTCAAATTTCAGAGTGGCAGGGAGGCTGTTCCAAAGGGAGGCCCCAGACGAAGACCGGGATCTAGCCCCAGCTCGTATCTTTGAAAAACGACTGACCCCCGAGGGAGTTGGAGGTAGAGGAGCGAAGAGCTCGAGAGGGGAGGTATTTACAGAGGGATAGTTGAAAGTATTTTGGACCCAGGCCCCAGAAAGCCTTGTGGACAATGCAGAGGATTTTGGATTTAATCCTTGCATCCACTGGGAGCCAATGAAGGGATTTCAGAGCTGGAGAGATATGATCCCAGGGCTTGAGGCCAAGGACAAGTCTTGCAGTCCTGTTCTGGATTAGTTGTAGAGGGCGGAGAGTAGAGGCAGGAAGATTTAGAAAGAGGCTGTTACAATAGTCCAATCTGGAGAGAATCAAAGCTTGGGAGACAATGGCCCTCATTACGACCCTGGCGGAAAGCGACTGACCGGAGCGCCACAGCGTAAATAGCGTTTCCGCCATTGCACGAAGGAGCAAAGTGCGGCCCATTCCGACCCATCGGGCACGAGCACCACGGCATGGCGGAAGTGCAAAGTCCGCGATGGCGGAAATGACCCCAAAACGGCCCACACCGCCGCCGTACGGCGCCCTAGGTGCAATACCGCCACCCCTCTTAGCGGTCACCGCAGTGTGCGCCTACCGGAAAGTACGGTGCCCGGAAATATACGGAAACGGAAGTTAAAACATGGGCCCGGAACGGGAAACATCCCGGCGTACACCTATAAATACACTAAAACCACACAACCACTAAAATCACTACCCTGAAACACACCCCAACCCGTCACCCACCCTAGCGAAACCAAGAAAAATGGGAAAAGTAGCGAAGAAAGCGTGCGACCGCAAGCGGCAGGTCCACTTCTCCCGTGAGGAACTCACCGTGCTAACAGAGACCCTCCAGGAGAATGCTGCCGTCGTCTTCTCCACGCAAATGACCAGAACGGCACTTGCAAACAAGAAGACCATATGGGCTCTGGTGGCACAGCGGGTAAGTGCGGTGGGGACCGCACCCCGCACCCCACAGCAATGCCGCAAGCGATGGGACGACCTGCGGATACGCGTCCGCAGCATACTCTCTGCCAACCGCAACATTGCCACAGCCACCGGGGGAGGTCCTGAATCACCCATCAAGTTGACCCCCTGGGAAGAAATCTGTGCCTCCACCATCGGAATGGAGAGCATAGAGGGAGTCGGAGGGATGGAGAAAGGAGTGCAGACATCCGAAGATTCAGGTAGGTGGGCCAGATAAAACAATGCCAAATCCACACAGTCCATCCATGTGAAGTACCATGCGTCCACATAGTGCAACAGAAACACATGTCCAGGAGAACGTCCACACACATCGGCCTGATAGCGCACGTTAAAACCCACAATAAATACATAAATAATTAAAAACCCCTAATACACGCACTACACGTGCAGCAGGCACACCCTAACTGCAGGCTGCCAAACAACTGCACCCTCACTCCACACACAAATCAAAGCACCTCCAAGGCCCCGACCCAAATCACCCTCAGGTACCACCCCAATGCATGTGATACAATGCCATTCCAATTCCCACAGACCCATCAATAACCCTCGCCCTCCTTTACTCCACCACAGGGTCCGATCCAAACGACGAGCTACAGGACACCCCTACCAGCACACCTGCAAAGAGGGCCAAGACCAACGGCCAGAGACCCTCCACCTCAGCTGCACGCATCAAGACACGGCAGCAGCACAAATCAGGTGGCAGCACAGAGGAGGGAACATCAACAGGCACCCCAGCAGCCAGCATGCCCACAACACCACCACCACAGGTCCCCCCAATGGATGCCACAGAAGGCACTGCCTCTGGTGGCAGCAGCACCATAGGTGACACCCCATTGATGGCAGCATGCTCGGACACAGAAAACGGGGATGCCGAAGTCAGATCCATCCATGACCTGTCCCAATCCCCCTGTCTGTCCCATCCCGTACAACATGAGGATACCACGCAGGGGCACCCACAAGACGACGACTGGCCATCCCCCACAAGCCCTGTGGCAAGGCAACATGAGGACAACAGCCCCTCTGTGACACCCCCGCAAATGGCCATGGCCCAGCAGAGGCAACAGTCCCTCGACCAGTTGATCGAACAACAGCAGCAACTGGCCACGCTCCTCAAGGACCATGCTGATGAATGTGGGGGCACTAAGGCAGACATAGAAACATCAACTGAGACACTTAGGGCACAAATCGAGAGTAGCACCGAGAGCCTGAGAGTCCAAATGGAGAGTAGCACCGAGAGCCTGAGAGTCCAAATGGAGAGAAGCACCGAGAGCCTCAGGGGGGAACTGCATGCGACGGCCAAGGACGTATGTGCCGAACTTGCCGCAGTGCGCCGTGTGCTCACTGAGCTCTCGCAAACCCTTAGGGACATGCATGGACGTGAGCAGGCAGACACATCATCCGTTGCAAGTTCCGTCCAGGGCAGCCCCCAACGTAGATCTGGAAGGAACCTGCGCTCCACAGGCAGGGGTGCCCCTGATACCCGCAGCGGGGGCATGCAATAGCGACAGCCCACTGACAATGAGCATCTTTGGACACTGGTGTTCGGGGGGGAGGTAGGAGGGTGGAGGGGGTGTGTTGGGCTCACTTGGGTGGCGGGTCGATAGGGTGTTCAACATGACATCACATATGCCATAAAAAGTGCACGATCAACCAATGAGATGTGTGGACATTGATCTTTGTGTACTAGGCCATCATAGGCGTACAGTCCATATTGTGCATGTCCCAGACACACGCAGTGCCACGAGTCCCGTGTCCATGTATCAGCCACCAGGCGTGAGTGCTAGAAGCATACATCAATGAGATGCTGACGAATGTCACGGGCCTCCGGTGCCTCGCAGACTCCATGAGGTGCTGCCACATCCCCACCCTCATCATGACCATCATCAGGTGCTTGCAGTTCTGCGTCAGGGGGCATGGGCACATTTCTACGTACGCACATGTTGTGGAGCATGACACATGCCATCACCATCTTTGCAACCTTCTCATGGCGGTACAGGAGTGCCCCGCCAGACCTGCTGAGGCAGCGGAAACGGCCCTTCAGTAGGCCGAATGCCTGTTCTATGACTACACGGGTACGTGAGTGGGCATGGTTGTAGTCCTCCTCATGCTGGTCCCGTGGGTTCCGGACTGGTGTGAGGAGCCATCTCTTCAGTGGATATCCAGCATCACCTGTAAGTGGACGAGAAACGTATGATGTGGAATGCCATTGATACGTACGCACACCCCCCCCCCCTTCCTGCCAGGTCATTGCCGCATCACATACCCCACATCATCATGCATGAAATGAGACTCACCGAGTAGCCAGGATCTGTTCCCTGCGTGTCGCTCCATGTAGCGTGGTATTGTAGAGTTCCTCAAGACCATAGAATCATGGGTTGATCCAGGGAATCGGGCACAACAATGTGTAATGATCCTGTTGGAGTCACACACCATTTGTACATTCAGGGAATGAAATTGTTTTCGGTTGCGGTACTGGGCCTCCATGGCATGTGGGACGACCAATTCAACATGGGTGCAGTCGATGGCACCAATGCAACCCGGTATGCCGGCAAGTGCATGGAATCCCACTTTCGTGTTTGTAATTTCCTGCTCCGAGCGTGGTAGGGAGATGTAGTCGTCTGCGTGCTGCAGGAGGGCATCGAGCACTTGCAATAGTGTCCGTGAGAACAGTGGCTGAGAAATGCCATGCAACTGTCCGACTGTGTGCTGGTAGGTGCCTGTGGCCAGGAAGTGGAGTACAGACACCACCTTCAGTAGGGGTGGGATGGCGGTTGGGCTATCTATCATGCTGACAAGGTCAGCCTGTGTCATGTCCACAATGGCGGCTATGGTGTCCCGGTCCAGACGGTAGAGGGTGTGGATCTGCTCATCAGTGAGGTTGAACGGATGTGCTCGGAGGCGTGGTATTGCGGGCTGCCTGCGTGGTGGTAGTGGCTGTGCTGGTGGGCCTTGCTGGCCCTGCCTTGGCCTCCTCCTCCTCCTGCGTCTCCTCCGTGCGGCCGGTTGTAGTTGGTGTTCGTCTTCTTCTTGGAGTTGGAGTACTTGCAGTGCTATCAGGTCCCCCAGGGCCAACATCGCGAGTCCTGCCGGTAGCATTTCGGTGTGGTTGTGGGAGGAGACTGGCTGTGCAATTTATGTGTTTTCAGGCTGTATGGCCTCCACCTGTGGTGATTCATTCCACCTGTGCAAACTGCTCTCCCCTTTGGCCGAGCACGTCACGCGCACAACGCTGCAATTCGGGGAATGGTATCTTGCTATTGCTATCATGTATTTGTACCCGATGGCCGTGTAAGATTGGTTGATATGTTCATTCTGCTGTGGTCCCATTGTTTCCCATACTATCTGTGCAGTCGCGAACAGACTTGTGAAGGGTCAGTGGAACGTAGTACTCGAGTAACGGTGGGCCCTCATGCATCACTGTACCGAGTTGCAACGACGGGCGGGGCGTCCCATTCGTGGGTGAAGGCAGTTGCCATTTTCACACACAGCCGCACTCGATGGAATAATTAGTGATTTCAAACGGCCACAGATGCCTTTCCGACGTGATGTTGCAAATGAGGAATTCGAAGGGCGGCGCTTTCGGTTTCCAGCTAGCGGCGAGGAGATGCCCACAGGTCTGACTGCAAATATAACGTTCTATTGTTCAATGTCCTTGAGACAGGGCCCATGGCGAGGGAGCAATGATTGATATGAATAGTTTGGGATGCGCAATAGCTACGTGGGCGATGAGGCCGGCCGTTCCCAAATACATGTTACTTCACAACACTGGAATTACGGGCTGGGGCACTGTGGATTTTGCAGGCTGCATAACGCACAGACTCAATGGATGTTTCTAATGTTATGTGAGTAATTATTCAGGCGTTTTGATCCCGGGATGAGGGAATGATGAATGGATGCATGGGCAGGTGATTTGATACAGAGTTTGCCATGTACAGGGCTTCTTGGGATCTATCCGCCTCCCCTACGCTATGTGATGCAGGGCTGCCATAGTGGGACCATCGTCTATCTGGCCTTGTTGAGCCCTCCCTGTCTCGAGGCGCCCTCAGACACTTGTGTCCATGCACGTTAACATTCCCATCTGATGCATTCTGTTTTGACAGACGCATGCACAGGTACACTCGTTTGTGATGGTGTTTGCACCCCGATATAGATGGTTATGAGTCGCAAGTGGTTTTGGGGTGGTGATGATCCTTTTGAGTGGGCTAGCATGCATATGGCTGTGGATTTCGTGTGATCATTGAAGTGAGTTGTTCGAATGTAGTTCTGATGGCCATTCTGTTCTTTTTCTTTTCTTTTGGTTGACAGGTATCTCCTCCCCTTTTGCCACTGCCATCTGTATGCCACTCCTGCAGATGGATTTTACTCCCGACACCTGCTGCTTCGTGTTAATCAGTGGAGCAGCATTACGATCTTATGGGACGATCGCCAATGGCCCACATGCCCTTACGCAGTACTGGTGGCTCGGAGCAACATTTCGGCCTTTCAGCTGGACTAGTGCCTCCCCATTGGGACGGCCCTGCGGTTCTGTGCGCTTCCATGTTGCCTTTTCGTACGTGAATGTGGCTCTGTGTACCATGGGGGAACAGGGCGACACACAAGTAGTGGCTGGTCATTTCTTGCGGATGCAGCCCACAATGGTGATTAGTGTTTTGGAGTTCATGGCCTGATGGCTGTATGGGCTTGGTGACTTTGATGTGCATAAATTTCTATTCTGATTTGGCCCGTGTAGCGTTTTTCTTTGCAAGTGATGTGGCATATGCCTATTTGGGGGGCGATGTATTGTGAGGAGATCTGCATTGGGTTCCAGCTTCGGGGTTTAGTTGCGTGGTACTGTACTGGGCGCGTTTGCCTACTAAGCCCGTGAGGTCAGGGATGGGGGCTGCCTATATGACAGTTTGAATGTTGTCATGCTCAGGGGCGGGGGATTGGGTTTTGTGTAACAGATGCCGGTCAGCCAGGTGGACTGGTGGAATGATGTGATTTTCGGAATATTGCTGGTCACAGGTGCCTGTGTTTGCGTGCGTTTCTTGGTGGGGGACTGTGGTCATGTCCATTGGGATGGCTTCTGTATTCGTGCCATCTGTGCCCTGCAGCTCCCATTGGCCCCTGTTGTGTTTCTTTTGTTCGTTGGCATGCATGGGTGACTTGTACATTTCAATGGTTGCATTGTGGCTTCATTGCACCTACGGGGAGTTGTACTTTGTGGGCAGGGAGCGGTGTACAGGCACTCAGTGGGGCCGTTTACGGTTGATTCGCGATGCCGTACTTCTCGCCATGGCGGAATGGTACATTACGCCATGCCTGATGGCGTTAGGTACATGTCCGCTAGGGTCGGAATTGGCGTACCGTTGCACCATGGTGGTGTTTGCGGTTTGGCATGGCGCGGGCGCGCGTGCTTGGTGCAGTTAGCGTTGGCGTTCACTACGGTGTCGCTAATGGCTTCGTACTTTGCGGTGACGGGTCATAGTCGCACCGAGCGCTATTCGATGGCGGTATTGCATTTCCGCCATCGTTTTTCGATTTCCGCCAGGGTCGTAATGAGGGCCAATGAGCTTCTGGGGGAAGGAGAGGAACTGCAGAGTACCTCTGAGGAGGTGCAGTAGGAAGTTTGACTTTTTAGAGACATTGGAGATGTGAGCGGAGAAGGAAAGTGTGGCGTCAAAGATGACCCCAAGGTTCTTAGCCTCGCAGGTAGGGGTAGGAGGAGGGCCAAGGGAGGGCGGCCAGAGTGAGGGGAATGGATGGTGAGGGTGTACTGATGAGGAGTATCTCAGTCTTCTTGGCATTCAGACAAAGATGGTTGGCGGCATACCAATCTTGAATGGCAGTTAGGCAATCAGAGATGGGAAAGGAGGTGACCGAGGGCAGACTGAAAAGGAGTTGAGTGCCGTCAGTATAGCACTGGAAATTTGAGAAGAAAATGGCGATGCAGTGGGAGAGAGTCGACAGGTATTGGTTGAAAAGCCAGGGTGAGAGGTTAGATTAATGGGGAACAGCACAGGTAGAGAGGGAGATAGATGATAGGAAGGACCCAAGTTGGACCTGGGAGGGTCAGTCGAAGAGGAAGGTGGTCAACTAGGCCATATCCTTATCAGTGATACCCAGGTTATCACGGAGACAGTTGAGCTGGGTGGTATGGTTGACCATGTCAAAGGCAGCGGAGAGAACGAGTAAGATGTGGACAGAGCAAATTTTAGAGTCAAGGTTGGAGAGCAGATCTTCACAGATTTTCAGGAGAGCAGTTTCTATGATTCTGGCAGCTCTGAAGCCAGACAGGTAGTCATGAAGAGAGCCAACAGAATCTGAACGAAGGTTAAGCTGAGAGATGGCCAGTTTTTCCAGGAGTTTACCCAGAAAGGGAGTCATGGAAATTGGGCAGTAGTTAGCCGGACACGAAGGATCAGCTGTGGGTTTCTTGAGAAGAGGATGCACAAGGGAGTTCTTCAGAGGGGAGGGGAAGGATCCTGAAGCAAGGGAAAAGTTGCAAAAATCGGCAAGGGCCGGAGCAAGGGTATCAATGTGGTCCTTGATGGTATTAGAGGAAAAGGGATGAACCTGTTTTGACAAGGCTTTCATAGATCGGACTTGTCTAGCAACCTCGTCAGGGGAGAAAAGAAGAAAGGAAGAGAAAGCATCCAACAATGGCCAACTGAACCTAAATAAGAGGTTAGAAATGGTGCACTAGAAAGGTCACTAATCAACTGGTCAGACAGCATCCTTACGCCCCCTTAACCCTTGCTCATCCAAGTCTTCAAGAGAAGAAACAAGGAGCCCCCCCTGATCCCTTCACCAATAGCCCCTTCCCTCATCCACAGACCGACTCTCTCTCTCTCTGTCTCTCTCTCCATCCTGCAAAACAGATCATGCCACCTTACAGCTGCACTGACCTCCGCCCGGCCCTGGTAAACAACTCACACTGCCTCAATCTTCAACGGACACCCGACACTCAAACCTCCATCCACAAACCTACTGTCGCCTGCTTCCAGAATGGAAGCTCCCTCCACGATCAAACACTTCCAAAACATTCCACCACTTACCCACCATTGCCATTCGCACAATTTGTGTAACAATCCGACAACCCCCTTCTAACTACTCAACTAAGAATCAACTCCCCTGGCCCTGATAACACCTAACACTTTCACCCTTTGCATCGGTATTCCTGGTCTTGCCAGAACACCCCACCTCCTACCCAATCCGGTCTCTCTCCCTTAACCTTCATCCTTTGCTCACCGGGCACACTCCTCTCTCCAACTCCAACTCATTCACCTCCTCCATACACCACCTGCCCAACCCCCTTTCATCAACCCTACAATCACAGCCCGTCCCGCTTGCACTCAACTCCCACTCTGAACATGCCACATCTTTTAACACCATACCCCGACCTCCCATCCAGGTAGGATACTCTCAATACATCTCATGCTGCTTCTCCAAAATCCTCAAATATCCACACAAGCCTCATGGGCCGTTACTTCTCAATCAATTCCTGACAACTTCCACTCATCCCTGGCTCCTAGATCTGTGGGTATGGCCTCGACCCACTCTATTCCCCTCCCGATACAAACCCTGATCCAGCACCTTTTCAATAATCATCCATCTCCACTATAGGCCTTCAATCAAGCCCTCTCCCTCCCATCTGGTCCACCCTATCGTAAACCACATCCCCCTCAGTCCAACTAGCATTACCCTCTTAACTGCACCATGGCCAACCAAATCAGACCCTTGCCATGCATCACTAAGCACACTGTGAGCAATTCTTGCCTCCACCCCCCAATCGGCTGACTCACCGGCCCTTACACACCACCAGAAGCACCAGCAACAGAAGGAAAAAATATCTTGCTTCCCGTACAATACCTATCGAGACAGACTCCCCCTTACTTCTCTCCAAGACATGCCAAAAACACACACCCTTCTCCCCCACACTGCCAAACAAAATGAAATCCCCCCTCAACCTGCTAAACAGCTCCCAACTTGGAAGCTAAACACTTCACCTCCCGCACCAAGAGGAGACTGCCCCCCCGATTTGTGCTCCAGCTCCAAAACAGAGACCAATTGCCTCTAATCCTCCCGCTAACGCCACAGACTCTCTGTCTACAACCCTACGGCGTCCCAGCAATCGGCACACTAAGTCACTCTCTCTCTCTCTCTCTCTCTCTCACATACACCTACAACCCTCCAGGCAACATTACCAATCGACCTCTCCAACCAACCTATCCTTCCACACACAACTGCCTACACTCCAGCCATCTGCTTCCTCCTCCACCGCCTTGAGTCAACCGCTTCCCTCTGCAGACGACCCTCTCTCCTCCACACCAAACCCCACCCAGTACCCAACCCTGCCACCCCCCGCCCTAGTCTCCAAGCCACCTCACCAAACCATCTTCCGACCTCTCCAGCCATCCTACCATTCCCCACACAACATCCGACACCTCGTCAGCTATCTGCTTCGTCCCTGCCTCGAGCCATCCCCTCCTCCCACTTGCTTCCTCCACACCCAGCCCCTACCCAGCACCCAACCCCCCCGCCTCAAACAATTGATTAGAAAGCTGCCTGAAATGCATTCTCATCAATGCCAGATCTGTCTCAAATAATCGTCATAATATACATGATATAATATACATGACCTAATCTTAAGAGAATGCAGCAACCTCTTTATCACTGGTTCTCCCAAGATTTCCTTCCGATTGCACAGGAAAAAGCCCTTTCAGGACAAGGCTGCGGTGCAGTGCGAAGAAGGTGCGAAGGAGATGCTGCCCGTCAAAACGCAATATGTTGCGCCTACGTCCATGCAACCAAACCTTTAAGAACCGAGGATTAGATCCTCTGCGGCAAAGCCCTTGCAGGACGAGGCTGCAGTGTTGTGCGACGCAGGTGCACAGGAGACGAAGGGGTAGCGGCGCAGAGTGCAAGAGCGCTGCGAAGCAGTCCACCATAGGCATCCGGAAAGTTAGGAAAGGTGCAGGTAGGGGGAGCAGCCACTACGCTGTATCTGTGCAACCCTAGGCTCTCCCCTTCCAGCTGTTAGCCATACTTCTTGTTTTGTGTCTTTCTCTAGGTCCCCTCACTTGGGGTTCCAATTGTACTGTGATCTGTGCCTTTAGGCTCTCTCCCACTTTCTAGGTCCCTCTCTCCCCGGACCAAGGTTACTGTTGTACTGTGATCGGTGTCCTCTAGGCTCTCTCCCACTTTAGGACCCCCCACCCCGCTGGGGGTACCATTTTTACTGTTGAGTGTTCCAGACTGCCCTACCGTATGCTCCCTACTGTGTGCTGTGCATCCTGCATTGCGTGGCTCGTGCTGCGCATCTCTCCTCTCTCTTCCGCTCCCTCCTCCTACCACCTGGTGCTTTTCGTCTCCCTTATTTTCTCTAACTGCTACTCTATCTCCTATCCTATTCCTCTCACTAAGACAGGAAGGAAGAAGTTCAAGAGGGACATCTAGGTCTCCAACCCAGGCCTCCCCACTGCTAATACCTGCATCAGTGGTTCCTCCAGACAGACACTTACCATCATCCTCTGTCATTCCCTCTCCAGACCTATGGACCCCTCAAATGATCTTTGTTCTCTCTGCTTTCTCCTCCTCTTCCTCTCCAATTAATGGTGGCATTCAGTGGGAGGTCCTCTTGGCATCCTTCCACTCCTCCAAGTCCATCATTAATGTCTATCTGAATGGCACCGTCTTGGTTCAGGGTCCTCAGCCCAATCTCCTCCTTTTTGATGGGTGTCTGCTGCGTCTGATCAACTTACTTCCTTCTCCTGATACTCCTACCAGCACTTCTCTGGCTCCTCCACCACCTCCTCCTTCCGCCATCTCTCTGGCACCTTCCTCATCTTCTCTGGCTACCTTAACATCTCCTACCTCCTCTGCCCACTCTTGGGCCCCTCTATCAGCTCTGCAGGGCGTACCTCTAGCCTGTACCCCACCATGGAAGTCATTTAAATGTGGCAACCTGCTCCATGATGCTACTCTCAACTCTCGCTCTGCTATTAAACACTCTGACATCTGCCACCTCCTTGAAGAACTCGCTCTCACCGATACATGGTTCACGGACAGATCTGTCACGAGTTTTGACACTCTCCTCCCTGATGGCTACAAGATCCTTTACGAACCCAGTACTAAATCATCCCAAAGGTGGAGTAGCCCTGATCTTTCCAGAGTGGGTCCCTGCTTCTGTCATTCCGACGCAGGTCTACTCCTCCTTTGAATGCCGGGCCTGCAGGTTCTCTATCTCTCCTGCCCTCTCTCTTACTGTGGGGCCACCATTTACAGGCCACCTGGCCAGGTCGCCCTCTACCTCTCAGAATGGGCTGACCTCTCTTCTTTCCTTGCCTCTACCTCTCAACTTCTCCTCCTCCTCCTCCTCCTCCTCAGAGACTTCAACATACACCTGGATACTTCTAATCCTTCCTTGGGGCTAATTGCAACCTCAGCAACACTCTTTCCGATCCGCCCTCTGGTCCGACACACTAGGCCCGGCACACTTTGGATGCGCTCATCTCTTCAGACATCCCCCTCTCAAACCCTCTCACCACTCCTCTCGTGGACTGACTACTTTCTGCTCTCCGCTCACCTGAAGCTCTCCACCCCCCCCAGGCAAAGCCGACCCCAGCACAGCCACCTACATTCTCGGTCATTCGCCCATTGAAGCGTGTTTCAGTGGAGGCCTTTGCCGCTACTTTCTCTGCACCTCCTACGCCTGCAGCTGACTCACTCTGACACAGCCCTCTCAAACCTGCATCTTTCTATCTCCAACACTCTGGATGCCCTTACCCATGTTACAGAATCAGTCTGAAGCCTATCTCCAAGTGCAACTCTTGCATGACTCCGTCCTAGCCACCCTGAAATGCAAGTGCAGGGTGGCTGAGAGGAAGTGGATGGCATTAGGGGCATCCTCTGACAAACTAGCATACAGCCTGCTCCAAAGGCAATACAGACTATGTCTTTTCCAAGAAGAAAGCCCACATTCAAGCCTGCTTCTCTGCGGCCTCTAACATGGCCAAACTCTTTAAAATCTGAAAGGAGCTGGCCAATCCTTCTGCAGTCTCCACATCTCCTGTTCTCTTCCAGGCACTCTGTACGGCTCTGGCGTCTCACTACAATACAAAAACTCAGGCTGTCCTGTCCTCTCCTCTTCCTCTCCCTTTACCTCTCTTGGCCCCACTCTGGCCGCCTCTCCGTCTTCTCCTTTATCCTCTGTCTCTCTGACCACATCCGTTGATGTTTCTAGACAAGTCCGATCTATGAAAGTGTTGTCCAAGCAGGTGCTTCCCTCCTCCTCCAGAACCATTAAGGACCACATTGACAACCTCGCTCCAGTCTTGGTCAATTTCTGCAATCACTCTTTTGCCACTGGAACTTTCTCCTTTTCCCTCAAGCACTCACTTGAGCATCCATCCTGAAAAAGCCTTCTGTCGATACTTCCTGTCTGGCAAACTACTGCCCAATCTATATCACTCCTTTCATGGGCAAACTCATGGAAAAGCTGACCATCTGCCAGCTTACTCTCCACAATGAATCGATTGGTTGTCTCCATGACCATCAGTCTGGCTTCAGAGCAGCAAGAGGCGTGGAAACTGCTCGCCTGAACACCTGTGAAGATCTGTTCACTAATCTCGATTCTATCCTTTCTCCTGTCCTCATCCTCCTTGATATCTCCTCTGATTTTCACACGGTCAATTATGCCATCCTGATCAATCGTCTACGTGAGAACCTGGGTATCAGGGATCAGGCCCCAGGCCCTGGCTTGGCTGACCTTCCTCCTGGACCGACCCTCCCAGGTCCAACTTGGGTCCTTTCTCTGCACCAACTCTATCCCCACATGTGGTGTTCCCTAGGTCTGTAACCACTCCCCGGGCTCTCCAAGCCCTACTTGGCCCACCTCATCTCTACCTCCTCTAACTTTCAGTGTTATACAGAGGACACCCAGCTCTCCTTTAGGCTCACCTCAGCCTCTTCTCTCGCTCATTCCTTTCTAGACGCGATTCAGAAGTAGGGTGCCTCCAACGATCTCTGCCTTAATGCCAGTAACACTGAGATCCTTCTCATTGGGACCCCAGCTCCTGCTTTCCCTCTCACTCTGGCCACCTTCCTTGGGCCCTCTTCCTTCGCCTTCCTGTGAGGCAAAAACACCCATCTTCGACTTCTCTCTTCACATCATGGACCTTGCTATGAAGGCCCACTACCAGCTGCACCTCCTCAGAGTTATTCTTACTTTTCTCACTTTAACCCAGAAGCTCACTGTCTCCAGAGCCCGGTTTTCTCTAGGCTGGACTACTGCAACAGCCTCTTTCTCAATCTGGCTTCCTCTACTCTCTGCCCTCTGCAACTTATCCAGAACAGGACTGTGAGACTTGTCCTTGGCCTCAAGTCCAGGGACCATATCTCTTCCGCCCTGAAATCTCTCAAATGACTCCCAGTGGTGCAAGGATCAAGTTCAAGACCCTCTGCATCATCCACAAGGCTTTCTGTGGCTGGGGCCTGCACTACATCCAACTCTCTTCCCAAGCACCTTCCTTCTCGAGCCCTTCACTCAGCCACCTCCATCTCTCTGAGGGACGCTTCTCCAGGCAGAGACTGGGGGTGGATCTCTCTCCTCTGCAGGTGCCTCCCTCTGGAATGGCATCCCTGCCCCTCTCAAATGAGCCGGACCACCTGAAGTTTTGGAAGCAGCTCAAGACAAAGCTTTTCGCTTCTGCTTTCTCTCTCTCCCCTGCTGACCTGTCTGCTGCGCTGACTGGATGCCTGGCTACACTCAGAGTCTCACTGGGTACCAGGATCCGGGCCTACCGCGCACTTAGGGGCTGTATCTGGAACCCTACAGTCCCTTGCCTCCTTGCACTTATCCAGAACCATGCTGCCCTGGCTGCACTTCCCCCTTCCCTCCCCCCGGGGACACCCCCCCGCCTGCGCATCATGAATCGCAGTTGCACCATCTGAATGACACAAAGCCTAATACGATTGTTTGTTTTGTCCTCCCTCTATCTTACCTCCATTGTCTTGGTGGGGCCAAAAACACTTGTGTACAGCCATGTTATACATGACATATCACATGAAGCCTCCCCGCTGGGCTACAAACTGTCCACAATGGTGCAGCAGGTCCATCCTCCACAAAGCCTCTCTCTGCCTCGCACATTGACAACCACCTCCCCTCAACCCAGACTGCAAATTCATCTTGGTCCAATTCCTGCTCACTCCCTCATCTACACACAGCTGCTTGATTATATGCCTATCCCCGGGATACAATGAAGGCTTTGCAGCGACTGTCCCTGCCATAATGGTCTTCCACCTATCCATATTAGGGGACTTCAACATTTGGTTTGATATGCCCAATGACCCAATCGCTACTGGGCCACCTGGAAACTCTGCAGCTAACACAGCTCAACTCAGCTCAAGCCAACTCTGCTGGTCACACCCCAGAAGCAATCTTCAGATCCCCCGACCACCCCTCCCGCTCATATGGTCAGACCATTCTGCCATCTTCTTTGCCCTACCCTCAGGGGACCACCACCCCCACTTGCCCCTAAACCTTGCCCCAGCCATCCCCCTCTGGCAACCCATGAACCATTAACTTAATCCAGCATCTGGTGACTCTAGAACTGGCAGAGATACTACTTCCCTGAAAGACCACCCTTTCTCTTTCCCAGGATCAGGTCACCCTCTCGAACTACAATTTCTGGCATTGCGAAGCACTTAACTCTCACCCATCCAAACCTTCTCAAACAGAAAACAAGATTCACCCAGATGGTTCACTCCAGACCTCAAAAATCAAAAAATCATGAACCATATCTTGGAGCAGAGATGACGTGCAGATCCATCCTCACCCAACAGACTTGCCTGCCTATGTCTCTCAGCTCATAGTCTACCATGCAGAAGTACGCAAAGCCAACTATGTCTCTTCTCCAAATCCAACAAGATCCTGGATGCTGCAAGCTTCAGATTACTACGAAGAACAGAATCGGGCTTAGTTTCCATCTGGGATAATCTAAAAAGACACCAACTTCGATGGATGTGCTGCCCTAATCCTGCTTTCTCAGATGCTTGTTAGAAGCTGATTTACGTATTCTCATCCAATGTGTAACCTGCAAACATCCCTAGACAGAAGAACACCCTATCCCTATAGGGATACAATGAAGGCTTTGCAGCGACTGTCCCTGCCATAATGGTCTTCCACCTATCCTATAGGTTATTGCTATCCTTAGGAAGGAGGTGGTGCACCGCCTATCTAAAAGGGACATGAAAAAGAGTGCTCTTTACAATCAGCGGTTGCAGCAACCGCCACGAAACCACTTTGAGGACTTGCATCACAAAACACCTGTAGAAGGCAGGCTGTCACAGCATCTGCAAGAATGGCGAGCCATTACGTCAGATTTTTGGGCTCTAGAAATAATAGCCCAACGCTACTGCCTTCCTTTTCTAAAGCAACCTCAAAGCAATCCACCAGGGAGACACCATTTGAAGTTTTCAGACCCGCTCCTACAGCAGGAAGTTCTAACCCTGCTGGAGAAAGGTGCTATAGAATCGGTACCTGCAGCGGAGAGGAACATGGGATGGTAATCCCCGTATTTTTTGATCCCCCAAAAAGGACGCAGGACTGAGACCCATCCTGGACTTAAGAAGTTTGAACAAGTTCCTCAGGAAGGACAAGTTCAAGATGGTTACCCTTTCTCAGATCCTTCAGGCCCTTCAACTTCAGCACTGGTTGGTGTCCTTGGGCCTCCAGGATGCTTATTTTCATGTGCCGATTCATCTCAAGCACAGAAAATACCTGAGGTTCCTGGTTGGCGACTCACATAATCAGTTTTGAGTCCTACCATTCGGATTGACCTCCGTCACGAGGGTCTTCACCAAATTGATGGTAGTAGTGGCAGCACACCTCAGGAGAGGTGGGGGATTCATGTCTACCCCTATCTGGACGATTGGTTGATCAGAGCACAATCTGCCAAACAGGGACTGGATCACCTGAAAGTCACCTGCCATTTCCTCCACAGTCTGGGCTTCTCCCTCAATTTCAAGAAGTCACAAATGACATCTTCTCAACGGCTCCAATATATAGGAGCTGTGTTAGACACAACCCTGGGAAAGAGCTCGCCTCCCAGGTCGAGGGCTCAAGACATTCTTCAGATGGTTTCCAAATTCCAAAACACCAAAAATCTTCAGGCTTACGACTTCTTAAGGTTGCTCAGCCTCATGGCATCCTGCATCTTTCTAGTACCAGAGGGTCGTCTGAGAATGAGATCCCTTCAATGGGCTCTAAAAGACTCAATGGTCCCAGTTCTCAGGTCGAATGACGGATCTTCTTCAGATTCCGAACAAGGTTCGTCAAGACCTTCTTTGGTGGACTTGTTCAGAGAATATCCTGAAAGGAGAACCCTTTTGGCAACCATGGCCGGAGATCACAGTAGTGACGGACGCCTCACTCAAGGGGTGGGGCGCTCATGCCAACGATCTGACAAATCAGCTGTCGTTGGTCTCCATCAGAGTCCAAACTACACATCAACCTTCTCGAGCTGAGAGCAAATCAGACTAGCGCTGAAGGCTTTCCTGCCATCTATCAGAGGGAAGAATGTCCTGATAATGATGGACAACACAGTGGCCATGCATTATCTAAACAAAAGAGGTGGTGTAGGGTCACTACCTCTGTGCAGAGAAGCAATGCAACTCTGGTATTGGGCAATTCAAGAAGGAATCTCTTTAACGGCAGTTCACCTAGCCGGGGAAGGGAATATGACAGCAGGATGCTCTGAGCAGGCAGAGCACGGTGTCCCACGAATGGGAACTGGCTCAGGAAGTCATTCAAGAGATCTTCGCCCTTTGGGGAACCACTCAGGTGGACATATTTGTGACCGGAATCAACCGGAAGTGTGAAAGGTATTGCTCAAGGGAATTTCCCCCGAGAGGAGCCCTGGGGGACGCGTTCGTGGTGGAGTGGAATTTCCCACTATTGTATGCGTTCCCTCCGATTCTCGTCATTCCTCAGGTCATCAGGAGATTGAGACGCTTCGGGAGCCGCATGATCCTAATTGCCCCAGATTGGGCCAGGAGAACGTGGTACCCGGACCTTCTAGACAGGTCCATCTGTCCTCCAGTACGTCTTCCTCAGAGAGAGAACCTTTTCTCTCAAATGGAGGGTCAGGTTCTCCATCCAGAGGTCAAAACGCTCAACCTTCATGCTTGGTATCTGAAAGGCTGAGATGCAAGGATTGGAACCTTCCAGATGTCGTCATGGAGGTGTTGGTTTCGGCAAGAAGGCCAGCAACAAAGTCTCTATAACGTTGCCGTTGGAAAAAGTTTTGCAACTGGTGCAGATTAAAGAAGGTCGATCCTTTTCTAAATTCTATTCTGGAAGTACTATCCTTTCTTCCGACCCTAGCACAGAGGTCTGAATATTGGAACCATTAAAGGTTATCTTGCGGCGCTTTCCATCTTCAAGCGCTTGTCGGAAGAATGCTCCTACTTCAAAATTCCTTTGATAATACAGTTCTTAAAAGGACTCACTAATGTGTTTGCTCCTCACCCATTTCAAGTGCCAATTTGGTATCTCAATTTGGTCCTAAAATTCTTAATGTGTGCTCCTTTTGAGCCTTTGCACACTTGTCCATTAAGATTACTGACATGGAAAACTGCTTTCCTAGTTGCTTTAACATCGGCAAGAAGAGTGAGGGAATTGCAGGCACTGTCTTCTGGACCACCCTATACTGTGTTCCATAAGGACAGAGTTGTGCTGAAGGTTAAACCCTCATTTTTACCAAGAGTGGCATCTGAATTTCATTTAAATCAAATAATTGTGTTACATAGATGTCACATTTGTATAGCGCTCACACAGCCCAGGGGCATCGAGGCGCTCTAAGAGGAATATGTCTTGGTTGTGTATTTATAACACAACTAATACCCAGAGGTATTAGCGCGGATCCGGGGATCGAACCTGTGCTGCTTCTTGTCTTGTTTCCAAGGCGTGCAAGTTGCGCTGAGCTATCCCCCCGGACATGCATTCTATCCTCCACCCAATCCTAGTAAGGAGGAGGAAAGATTACACAGGTTGGATCCAAAAAGAGCTTTAAGCTTTTATATCTCTAGGCTTTCTAGGCTTAGAGTGGACAGCCAACTGTTTATTGGCTACACAGGAAAGATTGGGTCAATCAGTAACAAAACAGACAATATCACGCTGGATTGCGCTTTGCATTTCGGAATGCTACAGACTGGCGGGAAAAGACCCACCAGAAGGTCTAAGGGCTCATTCCACCAGGGGCATCGCTTCGTCTACAGCCCTGCAAAGAGGTGTTCCTATAAGGTCCATTTGTGAAGCAGCAACGTGGTCATTGCTGCATACTTTTTCAAAATTCTACAATTTAGATGCTTCCCAATCTAAGGAGCTAAATTTTGGTAGAGCAGTCCTATACTCAGCCATCTGAAGATACTGAAAAAATCTAATCCCTCCTCCATAAATATTATCCTTACTGCTTTGGGAGTCTATCAAAGATGAGGAATACGTTGGAGGACACAATCCACTCGAAGAACAAGTTACTCACCAACTGGTAACGTTTGTTCGATTGGATGTTCCTCCAAAGTATTCCTCATCGCCCTTCCAACCTACCCCTCTGTAGATTTTTCCCGGGCTGTTGCCACTCCAACTCTCGCAAGGCAAATACCTGTCTACCGGCAAAGTCTACACAGTGGAAAATCGATTATGAAAGGGGGGAAAAACAGAACTGAGGCCAAAGGGCGCCGCGCGTGCTACTTATACACCCGATGACGTCACCCTCGACGGAGGCCTTCGAGGGACCATCGACTCGACGACATCGACGCACGGCGCCCTCTGCCGAAATTTTTTTCCGAAGCAGCTGGATGGAATAAATCAAAGATGAGGAATACGTTGGAGGAACATCCAATCGAACGAACGTTCCCAGTTGGTAAGTAACTTGTTCTTCTTGAGATTTACTCTGCGCGCCAAACCAGGTTTGGTACCTTTGTTCACTTTGCCTTTGGTGGGATTCATGAGTGAAGCCCGCCTCTGGCTCCAGGGTGCCTGGTGGGGGCAGGAAGTGAGGGAGGTGCCCGAAACTCCCTGTGCTTAGTCTCCCAGGAGACCCAAAAGCACTCTGGGGTGATAGGCCCGCTGACTGTCCGGCAAGGACAGCCACCCTACTGGGTGACTGACAGCTGGGCTGGAATGAATGGGAGAAACCTGAATAAAAGACAAGGCTTTTTGGCTTGGAAGGCAGAGTCGGCCACTGGACGAAGGAACCGAAGAAGGACTGAAGAGGATGCCTGCTTCAACTCCTGGGCTGTTGGTTTGCCCGGTGAAGCCCTGCTGCTGTGCTGAAACTCCAAATTCGTATCGACAGAGAAGCCCCTGCAGGACGACTTCTCCCTTTGAGTTGGTGGGACCAATCAACTCCAAAGTAAGCCACCTGGACATCCTCTCGGAGCTGGTTGAAATTCCACAGAGTTGCTGCTGGAAACCGAAACACCAGGGAGAGGAACACCAGATTGTGTGCGTTACTTTTAAGTTGGCCAAGAGCTCCAGGAAGATCCTCCGGACTCCCATGAAGCAGGACTGACCAAGCCTGAGCCACCTCAACAGAGTGCTTGACTCCAGATGCAAGGAAAGTCCATCTTGGCAGCCAGAAACCGCAGTGTTGCTATTTGCAGTAGACGCAAGGAGCTGAAACACCGAACTGCCACTTGTTTGAAGATTGCCGGTTGCGGTCGGCAGCAGTGCAGGAGTTCCCAGAAGCCCTCCCTCTTGTCCCCACGACTGACGCACAGGAGCACCAGGATCTGCAGGGCTGCACAGGAACAGAAGTCATCTGCTGCACTTTTCTTCAACCTAAAGGTACTGTACAGTCTAAGAACTTACCTCTTATTGTTTAACTACACTTGTTCTCTGTTGGTGGGACTTGTTGTGGTTGCACTGTAGAGTTGCTGATAGGTTATTTACCTCAAAAGCCTAAACAGCTTGTGGCCCTACTTTGAATTCCTCTTTCTACAAAGACTTTAAAAAACATTGTGCAAGACTTTTACCTACCTCTGAAAAGTGCTTCAGTTTCACATTTGTTCAAATTGACTTTGGCTTAGCCTGGCTCCCTGAATGACTCTTCTTCCCTCTATGAATGTGTTTGGTCTTCCTTCCAATAAAGGGTTTACAAAAGTACTTACCTGCTTTGAGAAATATTTGTGAGATCTCTTGTTGTCATAATAACCTTTCTCTTTGACAAACTCCTAAATCTGATTCTAAATGCAACTGTGATATATTAATGTCCCCAGCACCCTAACTATTGAAATCACCTGAGGGTGTAGGTAGTGTCTGTGGGCCATCCCAAAAGGGTATTTACTGATTTAGAAATATTAAGTGTGTATTTTTGAAGTGTATTTGAGTGTTACTGTTATATTGCCCTCTTCTGAAGACTTATTCTAACTGACTGATAAATTAATACTTGTTTATTCAAGAAACCTTTTGTGCGAGTGTTTATTTGAATACTTGTCACTGTGAATCTCTGTGTAACTCCTATGCAGCTCACATTGACCCCTCTTGAGATAAGCAAGGCTGCTCAACACGCTACCAACCTGTGTAGTACATGCTTATACCAAAGGTTGGATTCCTATTGCCAGGAGGTCAGGGTTGTTGTAGTGCACCCAAAGGGTACTGCATACAATCTTGCCTAACACTTACAGATATGCCGGGTCTTATTTTATAATGTATATTTTTCAGTATACCAGTGCAATGTGTTCTTTTAGTGTTGTTATTGGGAATTATTGTACTTCCCTACCAAACTACCTAGTCCCTTGAGTTAAGCCTGGCTGCTTTGCTGTAGCTGTCACTTTGGAGAGTTTGGTCTTTAATTTGTTTGAAAACCCAGTCTTCAGGTTTAATGATTTTTACATCCATCACCCGAGGGTTGTGGAAAAAATCTGATCATGGAATCCTATGAGGCCATCTATGCCATATGGGCAACACTGGAGCATCAATGGCCTGGCTAAAATCTTTCTTCACAAGCTGTAAGCTACTGCAATGTACTTCCTTGAAATGGTAACTTGCATAGAGGGATCCAGTATGCCAAGGGACTTGGTTCTTGCACAATTCCACTTTAATTTTTATTTACAACCATTTATAAAGTTATTCCTTTCATTCAGCATTACTTTTTCTTAAACTATGCCGATGACATGCTATGTCTTGAATGCACCAATACCAATACAGAAAAGAATTCTCAAACATGTTGTCCAGGTGAATGATTGCTATTTCAAATCGGATGGTCCCAACATACACTGAAATGTAATGGGACTAATAATCAAAGTTGGTATGACCTTGTCCCTATACAAAAGTGAGAACTATAATTGAGAATGAATTCACATTATCACAACAAATATTTTTCTGAGGCTTGTGGAGTCTGCTTAGATCGCATGCTGCGCATAGGCCGACATCTAGTGGAAGCTGCAAGGTATTACAGTTTTTGTTTTCGAAACTCGAAAAGGGACGTCAACAGGGCATGCCAGTAATATTATCCCTAGTGTGACGTCCACTGTACCCATGATCCCTCACACGTCGAGGTCCCTCAGATTGTTTTTTTCTGCCATGCTAGACGGATTCGTATAGCAGAGTTCCTTTCGGCGATAAGCCATTGACTTTATACAATGATGATATTTTTTTTTCTTTCTATCCTTTCATGGACTGCTGTAATACCACGCTGAGAAAAGAGAAAGAAAACTGCTCGTCGGAGACCATCGCGACGGAACGTACGGCCTTGGAAGTCCGCCCCGGGCCTCGGCCCAGACAGTAGCGAGAGAGGGGCAAGGCAATTTTAGAATGCATATTCTCCCAGTCCTACACTTTGTTCGCCCAGCTGCCATTTCCATAACCCATAATTATGGAAAATACCCCATTAAAATTTTGCCCTAAGTGTAATCGCAAATTCCTCTTGGTCGACAAACAGTTTGCAATTTGTGTCTCCCAAGAGACCACGTCGAAACTTCTTGTCGAGCGGGCTGGCTCTTCAAGCCTAAGACATTGAAGGACCGCTCCACCAAACGCTGGGCCCACTATGCCAGTCAACTCGAGGCCATGGAAGTAGAGGGAGCCTTTAGCAATGGCAGCGACGCCGCACTTTCAGACGGCGATGGCATCGAAGCAGCTTCGGCTACTCAAGCGCAGACCCCGACCCCGTAGGACAGGCCGGCAGCCTTGTTGTGGCTGCTATGCCCGGCGGCGGCAGCGCTACAGAAGCACACACCACCAAGCGCATAAGCCCCAGTCGACATTCGGCAGATGAGTCAAATACCCGACAACGTTCGACACCCAGTGAAAGGTCCACCGAGTCCCGGTCCTCTGGGCAATCTCGTTCAAGATCGCCACACAACAGGGTTCAACTGTTGAAAGACGGCAAGGGTGTCGCATGAAAACTCCTTCCGAAGGACGATAGTGCACGGACGAAGCCTTGGCTCCCACACCCGAAGTTCAACGTTCATCGTCTGATAAAACGACAGGCCCCAAGAAGTCTGTTAAACACTCATCTGGGCCTCAGGGTGGGGAAAATCATCATAAAAAGTCATCTAAGACCCCTCATAGGGACTGGAGTCCTACTAGGGACAAATCATCACAAAAGGGTAAACTGTCCAAGCCCATAGAGAAACCTAAAGACTCTAGGCCAAGGGTTCTACCTCCCTCTAATGAGGATATGGTTATTTCCACTCAACCCATTGTAATCCCAAGTTTGAAGGAATGGTCTTTGCAAGATATCGATGGGGTTATGCGAAGAATTACCTTTATGGCGAATTTTTATGAAAAGATCCCAGATTACTTTCAAAGTTTTCACTCCACTCCACCCACCTCAGCTCCTTCCGGCTCTCAAGCCTCTGCCTTACCTCTCAACCCCCTGCTTAGAGGTCTCGCTCTAATGTCCCTGTACAAAGCAAGGTTATAGATCTATATGACCCTGAAATAGATCCAGAAGACCAAGATGACCTTTCATTTGTAGAAACATCTGACCCTCAACTTATTGAAGAGGAAACAGATGAACTTTATTATGGGGATGATGAAGACCCAGATGAAGACCAGGATGCAAACATGTACTCCATCGATTCTCCTATTAATCAAGACCCCCCCCCCCCCCGTGGTAGATTCCTCTGTCGACAATCAACCCCTCCTCAATGAAGTCTTAGCCAAAGCGTCAGAACACTTCCGTATTGATACAAGGAGGTACAAGAAGATAGAGACTTCGCTGAACAAATTTTGGGGGACAAAAAGACAGTAGGTCAGTTTATCCCACTGCTAAAATCGGTACTGCGCAGAATACAACCTTCCTTAGAGGCACCAAATCTCACACGGGCCGTTAACCCGTGGGTGGAAAAACTGTTTAGACCTGCACCTTCAGACCCCTTCTACATAAGAGACCAATTGAAACTGGACTCATTGGTTGTCACCACCACAAGAAAAAGAGCAGGCACGCCCCTTGCTTCCTCCGAGGCACCACCGGATAAGGAAAGCAAGAAGATATATGCAATGGGTAGAAAGGTTGCCTCTTCTGTGGCCTACCAGATGAGAATAGCCAGCAACGCTACCCTTTTAGCAAGTTATAACTGTATAAGTGGGAGGAGGTTTCTGCGTTATTTTCGTCCGCCCCGGAGCCACTTGAATAACAACTAGCTCAAGTGGCAGCAGATGGAAGGGCTGTGTCTACTTGTCTCCTCACGTCAAATTTTGATGCAGCTGACAATGCCGGGAGAGTCATTGCAGAGGGGACTATTATAAAGAGGCATGCATGGCTTTGCCAGTCAGGCTTTAGGACAGAAACACAAGCCAATCTGATAAATATGCCAGTGGAACTTAATGTACTCTTCGACAAAGCTGTAGAAGACGCATTCAAAGCAAAGGATGAGTATGACACTATAAAATCTTTAGGTCAGCTCACAAACAAGCCTCCTGGTCAAAGGGGTATAGGTAATTTTCACCTTTTTCAGGGCCAAAACTCAGTATCCGGCTACAGTCAAGGCCAAGGTTCCTATGGCAGCAATCAAGGACAAGCCTTCCAAGGATATCCACGACGACAACGCAGAGGTCGTGGTGGTTGGGGCAGAGGCCCAGCTCGAGGTGGCACCACACCTCAGAGCTAGTGACATTATGCTTCAGCTACCCTCCCATGCATCTCCAGTAGGAGGATGCATTTCCAACTTCACCCACGCATGGGAGGGTATCACCTAGGACAGATGGGTGCTGTCCACGGTAGCAGCGGGCTACTGCACAGAACTACTCCAACGTCCTCACAGCCACTCCCCACGACAAAGTCCACTCAGAGGAACATCAGCAGATCCTTCTAGAAGAAATAACAGCGCTTCTATTAAAGGACGCCATAGAAGGAGTCCCAATCAACCAGGTAAACAGGGGTATTTATTCAAATTACTTCCTTGTGCCAAAAAAAGATCTAACAATGCGCCCTGTATTAGATCTGTTCTTGGCACCTGTCAAGCCACAAAGGTTCTGCATTACTACGCTACAAGAGGTAATTCCCCCTACTAAAAAAGGGGGATTACAAGGCAACACTGGATATGAAAGATGCCTATTTTCATATTTCAATGTTCCCAGCGCACAGGACATACTTGCGTTTCAAGATAGCGAACAAGCACTACCAATTCAAAGTGCTGCCTTTTGGAATAGCCTCGGCTCCAAGGGTATTCACAAAGGTAGTGGCGGTAGTGGCAGCGCAACTGTGCAGGGGAGCAATCCCAGTGTACCCTTACTTGCTCATAACAGGGGAACCACCTCTGATTTGCAGACTAAATATCCAAACAATCAACCTCCTCTTTCAAAGGGGCTTCTCAATCAACGAGAAAAAATCAAGCCTAGTGCCGAGCACTTCCAAACGGTTCCTAGGAGCTATGCTAAACACAGAGGAAGGATTGGTCTTTCCCTCAGAGGAAGGAGTAAAAAAATGTGTTACTGCAAATACCACATTATCAGGCCGGCCGCCAGATAAGGGTGCGCAAAGCAATGCGTTTAATTGGCATGATAGCATCTTGTATATACCTGGTTCCTCACGCGTGCCTGTGCATGTGTCCCATACAGGAGTGGTTGGGGAAACAATGGTCTCAGGCAAGCGGTCAGTGGGACGATCTAGTGGTCGTTTCGCCAACACTTGTACAAAATCTTCGCTGGTGGGCGAGAGAAAATCTGACGAGAGGGAAACCCTTCTACGATGCACAGATACAGGTAGTGGTCACAACAGACGCCTCACTGGCAGGGTGGGGGGCTCACTAGCTTCACCACACAGCTCAGGGTCTGTGGTCTCACACTGCAGCTCAGAAGCACATCAATGTGCTGGAACTTCTGGCAGCATTGAAAGCCCTTCAGGCATTCGAACCCCATTTAATAAATCTGTCGGTGCAGATCTTAACGGACAGCACCACAGCGACGTTTTATATCAACAAACAGGGGGGTACACACGCTCCAAATCTATCAAGACTTGCACAGGAAACCTAGAAATGGGCACTCAAACGGAAAATGTTCCTGTCATCACAACATGCTCCAAGGGACCTCAATGCTCTAGCAGACTCATTGTGCGAAGATCCCCTAGGAGAGGAACACAAGTGGCGGCTATACGAAGTCGTAGAACACCTCTTCTCTAAATGGGGTTTCCCAACTATAGACTTATTGGCCACACGCAAAAATTGTCAATGCCCAGACTTCGCGTCCAGGTTCCCCCAGCCAGGCTCCAAGGGGAACGCCCTATGGATGAACTGGTCAGGGAAGTTTGCTTACGCTCAATTCCGACCCCCCCACCCCCCGATTCTTCTCATGAGGAAGGTGCTGAACAAGTTACACAAGGAACCGATGACGCTAATCCTAGTTGCTTCTATGTGGGCAAGACTACCGTGGTATCCACATCTGCGCAAACTGGTGATGTGTGATCCCATCAAACTCCCGTGCCAGTACAACCTACTCACCCAGCACGGGGGACTAACCGTGCACCCACAGCCACACTCAATGAACTTGGCAGCATGACTCCTGAAGTCAGAGTTTGGACATCTCAATCTACCACAGAGATGCATGAATATCTTGAAAGAATCAAGAAAACCAAACACTAGGCACTGTTACTATGATAAATGGAAACGATTCGTAATTTGGTGCCAGAATAAGCAAATCAACTCCATTGATTGTACTCCATCTAACATTCTAACCTATATGCTCCACTTACTAGATGCAGGGTTAGTGTTCAACTCCCTAAAAGTCCACCTGGCGGCTTTGTCAGCCTACACCTCTTCCCATAATAAGGTCTCATGTTGGAAGGTACCGGTTATCAAAGCATTTATGGAAGGAGTAAAGAGACTACACCCTCCAATCTCTAACCCACTGCCAGGTTGGGACCTTAATGTGGTACTCGCTAAGCTCATGGGACCCCCCATTCGAGCCTATGCACAAGTCTAGTCTCAAACACCTGACCTATTAAACTGCCTTCTTAGTAGCCATCACTTCCATAAGAAGGGTCAGTGAAATATTAGCTCGGCCAGTGCAGGATCCTTTCTTTACTATACATAAGGACAAACTGGTTTTACGCACTCACCCTAGGTTCTCACCTAAATTCATCTCCAAATTCCATGTAAACCAGTCTATTGAGTTACCGACTTTCTTCCAGGAACCCAAAAGCTATGCTAAGGTAAAACTCCACACATTAGATGTGAGGAGAGTCGTCCTCTACTACGCAGACAAAACCAAACCGCTAAGAAAGACAGATCAACTGTTTGTCTCCATAGCCCCAGCCAGAGAAGGAGATCGCATCTCTAAGAATGCCATCTCTAGGTGGATAGTCAGATGTATCCAACTGTGCTATTCCCTGTCAAATAAGACACTGTCTTTTATGCCAAGGGACCACTCCACAAGAGGTACTGGAGCCACTCTGGCTTTCATTGCAAATGTCCCCTTAGACAGTATTTGCAAAGCAGCTAAATGGAGCACAATACATACTTTCACTCAGCGCTACTGCATTGACACTCATTCCAAGACAGATAGACAAGTGGGACAAGTGGTTCTAAGACATTTATTCGCTCATGAACCTTCTCGCATCACACCTCCTTCTTCCACTGCTCGCTAATCTATGCACAGCATGTGATCTAAGCAGATTCCACAAGCCTCAGAAGGGATACATTAATCACCGTAATCGTATTTCTGATGCTTATATCTGCTTAGATTCACAAGAGACCCACCATTCCTCCTCTCGGAGAGAAGGCACATGGATGCTTATGAGCTTGTCTGATACTTATCTGCTTGGATACAACTGTACTCGCACTACACCTCATGCTACCTCATGTCAGAAAAATAATCTGAGGAACCTCAACGCGTGAGGGATAATGGGTACAGTGGACGTCACACTAGGGATAGTATGACTGGCACGCCCTGTCGACGTCCCTTTTCGAGTTTCGAAAACAACTGTAATACGCCACAGCTTCCACTAGATGTCGGCCTATGCACAGCATGGGAATCTAAGCAGATGCAAGCATCAGAAATATGATAAAGGTTAATAATGTATCCCATTCAAACATATGTCATCCATTTCATGAATTTGATAAAGCTCCCTCCATTGTTTACTCAATCTTAGTAAGTCAGACGCTCCAAAAAACGAACCAAGGACAGTCTCAGACCCTTCCTTGAAATCGCTGAACTCGGGCCCCCTTTTTCCAGCGACCCCAATATCCTTGCTGACATATATAAAAATACCCTCACCAATGCTGTTAACGCCCTATCCCCAATTGAGAATAAAAAAGAAAAAAAATCTATGCACACCAACACTTGGTTCACCGACGAACTAGCCTTAGGCTCAAGCAAACGTATCGCCCTAGCAAAATGGCAATTCAACCCTAATGACGCCACCTAAACAGAATTCTAAATGTTATCCACCCAGTATGAACACTCCATATTCCTAGCCAAATCCAACTCATTTAACACACGAATCTCCAAGGCCAACTCACAACCCAAAGAACCTCTTACCATCTTCCGAGACCTCATTACTCCATCCACCAGCCCTGACGAAATCGTTAAAGTCAAAGCCTGGTGCTCCAGTATTCAGACCGCCCTACTTAGCAAAATCAAACTGTTCCAACCAAAGAATTCAAACGCAATTTATGGCCCTACCCAAGCACAACCAACCCGTTCAGCATAACCCCCCCAACCTCCCACGCTCAGACAGAAACTCTCTTCTCTTTCCGTGACGTTAAAGAAAAAGAAGTCTGCGATCTCCTTCACCTTAAGCCTTCCACCTGCAAAGGAGACATCTGTCCCCCAGCCATCATCAAAGACTGCGCTGAATCTCTAGCTCCTCTATTAACGGCATTCATGAATGCCTCCTTCTCGACAGAAGCCTGGGTATGCCCACTTCTAAAAAAAAAAAAAAAAAAAAAAAAACCTTAGACCCCTCCTCCCCCACTAACTACAGACCCATTACCACTGTCCCCTTCCTCCTCAAAATTCTGGACAAAGCAGCCCACAATCATATCCAGCACTTCTTAGAAACTAATACCATGCTGGGCAAGAGACAATCTGGCTTCCGCAAAGGCCACGGTACAAAAACAGGCCTTTTAGACTTAAAAACAAATTATCACATATATGGACAAAGGTAAACCGGCTATCCTCCTTCTCTTGGACCTCTCGGCCGCCTTTGACCTTTTAGATCACAAAACCCTCACCACACACCTCACCGAGGCCGCACAATCCTCCAACAATGCTTCCTCATGGATCGCCTCCTGATGGATCACCTCCTTCCTGGAAGGCAGAGCCATGAAGGTCTTCTCCGACATAGCCAACACAGAACCCTCCACCATCCACTGTGGAGTCCCACAAGGCTCCTGCACAGCCCCCACACTTTACAATTTATTCACCAAACCCCTTTTTGACAAAGTAGACTCCTTCGGCATAGCTTATCCAAACTATTCCGATGATAAGCAGGTACTCCTGCCTCTCTCAGGTTCTAATGACCAAGACTCTGCAGCCCTCTCTAGGATCTACTCCATCATCCAAGCCTGGATGGCAGCCAGTGGTCTGTGCCTTAATGGGGATGAAACTGAGATAATCATTCTGAGCCCAAAAGTAATACTAGCCAAACTCAACCAACAATACAGCAGTTTTTCCATTAGCAACTCCACTATCGAGGTCATCTCCTCATTCAAAACATTAGGGGTCTACCTAGACTCCACTCTTTCCATAACAAGGCAAGTCAGCGCCATTGCCTCTGCATCTGCTCACACTACCAAACTCAAACGCTCCCTTCCTATCCAACCAGAACTGCTTATTGTTAGCTAGAGCCACCATAGGGGCAAGACTAGACTATTGCAATGTCCTCCTGGCTGGCACCTCTGCTAAAAATGTAAAACTTCTTCAAACTGTCCAAAACAATGCTCTTAGAGCATCCCTCAGAATCCCAAAGAGAGATCACATCTCACAGGCCAGGAGAGATGCCCACTCGCTTCCCGTAAGAGAAAGGATCACGTTTAAGACCCTAACCTTGACGCACAAATGCCTCAACCTTGCTGCCCCACCCTACCTCTCAGAAACTATTGCAAGAGACACCTCGTCTCGTCCCAAGAGAACTGACCATGCCAATAAACTACGCATCACGAACATTCACAGAGCCAAAGCAGGAGGCATCAACTTCCCCCACATTGCACCCAAACTTTGGAACTCCCTCCCTAACACACACAGAGCAGAGACCTCCCTCATAGCATTTCGCAAAACTCTTAAAACCACTCTGTTCAACAAACTTTTGCTCCTGTAATGATTTGTAACTAAGTCTGTACCATATTCATACATGTAACATGTTTTTATTTGCAAACAAGCTCACTTGCCCCCGGGCTGCTGTGCTCTTTATAAATACTAAATAATAAATAAATAAATGTGTGCATTTGTTACAATGGTGTGGGGTTGTCAGAAGCTAACCGAGTAGACCTGCAAAGGCTGTTCCGCGTTGTCTAAGTAAAAACGAACTTGGTAACAAGTCTGAGAAGTAAGGCTCAGACTTAAGTTATCAGAGATTCGGTGTGCGGTGCGATTGACAAGAGAACTTAGTAGACATTCAAAAGTCAATCTTCCTGTAAAGAAACAGGAAGACTAACGTCCTCTGTGTCAAAGAGGAGACCAAACGGGACTATACCCAGGGACCTCCACCTTGCCCATGGCAAACATAGCTGCAGGCCGACCTCGCGTCGTAATGCTTTTCAATGGGGATGGGGCACTTAGACATGGAAGCAGTCTAGCCTTCATTACAGCAAAACCCCATAGGACAGAGGATCATTTTGAACTTATTGGCTCACTGTTGGACAGTTGTGGTAAGTCAGAAGGAGTCTGATTAAGAGGTGGCATTTCAAACAAGGTTTTATTCAAATAAGAAAAGGAACCATCTATCCCTATAACTAGAAGGGTTGCTCTTCCTAATTGAATTCTAAGTCGGGTGCTCATAGTCAGGGTGGTTGTCACACTGAATCGGTCCTCTGTCCAAAACTATCCTACTCTGACCCTACGACTAATCAAATGCATACAGCAAACAGAAATAAATCCCTGGAGAATGACTCCCTTTTCCTAGGTTCAACGGGTTCCGCCATAAGGACTGATTTCTGATAGTTTCTGGCAACAGTAATAAGACATTGTAATTCTTCTCAGGGACTTCTTTGGCCTTGGTTAAATGTCCAACAATTCAGCGTTGTATATATTCCTGGACTTTACTTATCTTCTTGGCTATTGAAACAAGGGAGATCAAGGGGTATCTTTCTTGCAACTACTGTGACGAAGGAGCTAACTCACAAAGCACTCTTCGCTTTTTCCCAAACCCCTACCGGGTCTCCCGTGGTGACACGCCACCGGTTCTTCCTATGGTTTTGGTTTTGCTCTTGTTGAATGCTCTTCGTGTGTCTCGCTCTCTTCCTGCTGCACTGCGCTGGCTCAGCGGGTCTCTTGCCCTTTAGATGTTGGCGTAGTTGAAGGACTCCACGGTCCACCTCTGTGAGGTCACACCACTGTTGTCCTCTCTCCAGCTTCTGCGTAGGTTGGGTCTCTGTCTGACTACTGTGAGGAACCAGGAAAAAGAGACAGGCCAGAGGGCATATAAGTGTGGTCATAAACTTGTACTAAATAATGAAGGGGGTTGGAAAATGCTCCCCCTAATCCAGGAGGTGGTTTCCCCACCTTAAGCAAAACTAATGGGTCTCTCCTTTGTCAAGATGTCCAAAGCAAAATAAATGTCCTGTGTCTGAAATCCTATTCTGGCCATCACACTCTGAAACTAACTCTAACTTGTGAAGGTTATTGTCTCTGGTTCTCAAAGTGCACAAATGTTCAGATCCAACACAAAAGGGTAAATCCAACCAAAAGGTTGCAAGTGGACAATGTTCACAGTTCCACGGGATGGCTCTCTTCCCCAGATTCCTTTTAACAAAATGCAAAGTTCCACCAAAAAATGATCCAAGTTCTCCAGCATGGGATCTGGCATGGATTCACATGCTCATAAATATTCCCTGTCGTCAGGCTGGTAATCCTCAGTAAAATAAAACACTGTTTCAATTTCACTTACAAACTGCCTTTCTCCACTATACCGTTCACTGAACTCAGGGTCATAGTGCCCGAGCCAATGATTGTCCTCTCCCTAACTCCCTCCTCTGGTAGCCATCTTCAGATTTGGTAGCACGTAAAGTGGCAGTTATGACCAAGAAGAGCCGCACAGGGGCAGGAGGGAGAGTTTGCATGTGAATCCATGCCAGATAACAATAGTTACAGGTAAGTAACTTGTTCTTCTGCAGCATGGGGTCTGGCATGGATTCACATGCTCATTAAGAAAGAATACATAGCAGTACAACGTTGGGAGGTGGCAAGGCTCAACAGAAGCAATTACTCTCACCTCCAGAACAGGCTCACTTTCAAGCAGGCAGGTTGCATAGCACTGCTTGGCCGAACCTGGACTCCCCTCTGAAATCCCTGTCAACGCAGTAGAATCTTGTGAAGATGTGCATAGCAACCCTGCGGATGTCCAGTAGGGGCACACCAGACGGGAACAAGGTTGTTGCAGCGATCGCTTTGGTGAAATGGGCAGCGGTTGGTTTGCCAACCGGTGACGGTGTGTGATACAGCCAGAGAGCCACCTGAAGATGGAAGCCTTGGACAAGGCCTTCCCATGGTTCACAGGACCAAATTTTACGAAAAGTTGAGACTTCTTCCGGAAATTCTTTGTACGTGCCACATAGAACTTCTAACTGCACTTCACTTATCCGGATCTGTGTGATTGTAAAAATACAAAAATTGCAAAAGAGAGACTCTTTCTCACTATTGACAATCTTAAGGACTAGTCCGTTTCCCCATATGAATGAGCGAAATGGGCATTGGAAGTAAAGCAGAAGGCTTTACGAACCTTTAAAAAATTAGGACAGGTGTAAAAAATAAGCAGGAAGACTGGGGGGGGGGGGGGGGGGGGGGGTGTGTGTGTGTGTGTGTGTGTGTGTGTGTGTGTGTGTGTGTGTGTGTGTGTGTGTGTGTGTGTGTGTGTGTGTGTGTGTGTGTGTGTGTGTGTGTGTGTGTGTGTGTGTGTGTGTGTGTGTGTGTGTGTGTGTGTGTGTGTGTGTGTGTGTGTGTGTGTGTGTGTGTGTGTGTGTGTGTGTGTGTGTGTGTGTGTGTGTGTGTGTGTGTGTGTGTGTGTGTGTGTGTGTGTGTGTGTGTGTGTGTGTGTGTGTGTGTGTGTGTGTGTGTGTCATTTATTTAGTTTGGATTAAGCTAAAAGAACACTGTACTTAGAAAATATAACATCAAAGCAAATGTGTATGAAAGACACAGTAATGGTTAAGCCGTTGGTTCTACCTCACTTCATGAAACACCGTACAGCGGACTACCCTAATGGGAGTTTTTCGCCTATATCGTTCCTAGAAAGAAGGCTGGAAAAGCATTAAAACCATTCCGAAAACAGGCAGAAAGGGCCAACAAACAGCAGATACATTCACAAATACAGTAATGGTCCTGGACTAGGTCAACGTTCAGTCCACAGAATTAGTTCCAAATGTGTAACTATACTCTGTTACAATAATGCCATTATTTCCTATCACAAAGAGAGAAGTGCAGTTATTTATTATACGAAATTGTATCTAAGATAATGGGCACTATCTAAAATGTTGGTTTCTGTTCTTGAAGCTCCAGGTCTAAAAGGGGGTCCATGGAAAAATGTATAAGTCCAGGTAAGTACCTTATAAAGTCACTTTAGCCAAGGGGCCGTAAGACACAAAGAAGATACCAGCAAGACATTCCTCCAGCAGGGAAAAGTATGATTCAAAGGACCCAGGATCCTCACCAGCAGTCCATTTCAGCACCATTTGAGTTCAGGATTGAATCTGAGGAAATGCACAATGTCTCCCACCGATGAACACGTCCACTCGGACTGACCTAAGCTGTAGTAGCTGAAGTGATCGACACTGCTGGTGACTCTTTTTATGCTGTGCTGTTATTTGTATAGCGCCTACTGCCATTGGTATGACGTTGAAGCACTGTGGTGGAGGAAAGCCCTTTGAAAGACTATAGTCTGAGCAGACATGTAAAAGAAAGGGGCAATACAATGTATGCATACATATAGTTCCTAATTAGTGATAAGCAGAGAGTGACTAGGTTTAAAGCAATTGTTCATCATGCAGCGCATATTGCAAAGGCCTAAGGAAGAGTGATGCATCACTGGCTACGTGGCCGCTGGATTGAATTTTCCCATGGAACTCATCTGTATTCTATGGGTTGCAGCATGAGAGAATGCAAGGATGAAGTAAGAAGTTTGTCTATCCCAAGGCAACTGTGTACAGTTGAGGGCTCTGCTGTGCATTATATGCAGGACACCTACCTTGATGGCTAGCATGCAATCAACATGCAAATCACATGCAAATGTAAGAAGACACCGATACCACCAGCATACTTCCTCTTGACTACCATCTTTTTTCTTGAGTAGAAAATGAGTTTGCTTCAAGAAAGTTGGTGATAATGTCTGGACAACTAAGGGAAATGGAGCTCATCGTCCGTGCCCTTACTAGTCTCCTAGCAGTGGTCCTGTATAGAGAGACTGCACGCTAATCCCCCATCGAACAGCTACCTACCCGAGTCCCCTGGGTGTCTGATTCCCTGCAAGGGAAGGTTCTGGCTGACTAGTCTATATTGCTTGTCGAGGTAAGGGAACCAGATGGAGAGGCAGAGTACATACATGTTCTCTTGTTCAATCGGCCAGTTTAAATCCTTGTCACCTTGGCTGATTCGTCCGGACTATCTTCAGGATTTGTGTTGTCTTGTTTGTCTTGTTGATTGTGCATTCTGAGGCCCCTGGGCGAGTAACGCGTGACAAGAAATGCAAATAAATAAATACATGGCTCCAGAAGGCTTCAAGGTCTGGAGGGTGCATCGGTGGAGAGTCTTATGTTTAGGACAGCCTACTTTCTACCTACTCGAACGAGGGGTCTCTGCGGGGTGCTTGTACAGCTTGAATTAAGAGGGCCTGGAGTTGTTCATATTCAGCTAACAGGTAGGCTCTAGGAGGGGCTAGAGAGTTATGCTGGTGGAGCTTGATTCAATTCAGTATCATTTGCTGGCTCCTGTGAATCAACCAGGTCTGGGGTGAGTAGGTAGGAAGGCTGGTAGAAGGGTTGTGTGATGGGAAGGGAATGCGGCGCAGAAAATTTGTACTGTGGATGGGCTCATGATGGGGTTGTTTGACGTGCTGAGCGAGTGGCTCAGATTACGTATACAAGGGTGCAGGAAAGGAAGGCTGCTGGCTATGGTTGTGCGGGCTCTGTGAAAGGGGGAGGAATGGGGCATTTAGAAATGATTGGGGTGGATGAGGCCGGTGATGAGGTTGATTGTGCTGTTGTGCAAGTGTTCCAGACTACATAGGCAAGGGTGTAGAGGGGAAGAGCCAGGTTTAGAGTGCTTTCCTGAATGTGAGGTGGCCCTCTATGCAGCAGATGTTTACTTGGCGAGAGTTCTAAATAGTGGGTGCTTGTACTGAGAAGGGGTTGCTTCCCATACATGTTGATTTGGTCACTGGAATTACGTATAAAAGTGCTGAGCCCATCAGAGGTTTCTGTTCGGCCTGTAGCGAGTACATTTCTGCTGTAGTTATTCAGGTCTTTTGTTGTAAAAGGCTCAATGAGCGACATCACCTTGAAGGAAGCTTGTTGACCGATTGGAGGCAAGTGGAGAACTCACGGGGCAGGGTGAGGTTTTCTCTAGGACCTAATGCTTGCAGTCTTGCAACAGTGTTTTGCACTCAGAGGATTATCAGCTGCGAGGTGGGCGCTACAAAGAATAGTGTGTTGGCCTAGTCTAAACGTGAAAGGATGATTTCAACAATAGCGGGGACTGTATGGAAAGGTTGGGAAAGGATAAATGTGGCAAATGATGCGTATGTGGAGGAAACAACTTTTTACCACTCAACCGATGTGGTGCGACAGTCAGGTCTGAGTCCATAATGCCCCTGAGTTGTTTTACTGTGTTGGTGCGGAGAGAAGGTGGGCCTAGAGAGGGGGGCAAGGGGCGGGCTGAGGGAAGAGGTCTGTTTTCCCACATATCATGATCTCGGTTTTGCCTCGGTTGAGTAGAAGGCTATTTGCTGTCATCCAGTGTTCATTCTTTGTCTCTGGGAGGCAGGTTACAAGATCAGGGGGATAGAGGAAGGGCTATTTGTGATTTTGAAGATGAGTTGGTTGTCATTGGCCTAGTTGTAGCATAACCTGTGAGCTTGAATGAAGGTGTCCAGTGGGCTCTGGTAGATGTTAAAGAGGAGAGGGGAAAGAACAAAACACCCAGAAATTCGCCAGTTATGGTAACCTAAGCAACCATAACTCACACCACCACTGTGCACTGCTAAGACTAACACCTATGACATCAAAAGTGACATCACAAATTTCTGGGATTTTTTGGTTTTACTTGTAACCATAATATGGATAGGTCGTTATTAGTGCAAAATATGTGTAATGTTCATTTCAAGTACTTGTGGCACTGAATTTGATAGGTTTTTCTTAGGGCAACTGAAGCATATCGTCTCTTTAATGTTTTTTGTAAGTGAATTTCATAGCTTTTTAGTAGTGCAATTTATGCAACTTACCCATAACGTCCCTTTAACAATGTTTTTTGTAAGTGAATTCCATAGGTTTTTACTAGTGCAATTTAAGCATAATGTTCCTCCAACAATGTTTTTTCAGTGAATTTCACAGGTTTTAGGATACCCATAGTTTTTGAAGATGTACTGTACAACATACTGAACCTGCGGGCACTGTGTTAATGCGCACAGCAGTCCCGGAGTATGTGTCTGGTCGCGGACATCGGGTGGCATCCAACCTGCTCAGAAACGCAGGGGCTCTCTTACATAGTGGTAGCATTCAGCAAAGACAAGGAACATATGCAAGCAGCAGCATGCACATGAATTGCAAGGTAAAATAGAGTAGGTCTGCAAACTGTCTACTTATGAAGCAAAAAGCAGAAAGGCATAGGGACTACACCATAACAGAATGCACCAACAACAGAAGTGACGTCTTCCTTCAACAATCTTACCGCACTGCTACTGTGCAAGGGAACAAAGAATGCCACGTAACGGCCAGAGTAAGGACAGGAAAGTACTAAAACCAGAACATCACTGCAACGTATCAAGCACACTACAGTTTGTCTGATAATTGCGCAGGTGGCGCAGTATACAATAGTACAGAAGCATAATGGGGGGTTTTGTACGTAGCAATGGCAAGCACCTTACAGTGGCTGGAAGAAAATTTCCCTCATGACACAATGACTTACGATACTAGCCCCATTGGTACTCACAGTAGTGAGTTACGTAAATTATGTAATATATATTGCTTCATGTACACCTAACACATTTTCTTTTCTGTAAGATAACATATTGGAAAGGAAAGCAAGGCACCCTTCCACAACAGCATACGGGTTTAGGAAAGAAAAGAAACTCTGTAAATAGCAAAATGGACAGCCTGGAAGCCAAAATGCAAGAATTGGTGAACAATTGTGCAACCTTAAAAGATTGCGTACAAGGGTATATTATGGACAAAATAAAATAGCACTGCCAGACCTGCACCCCTTCCCCACGTCGCAGCCTGCCATTCCCTCAAAATCCGTGTGATGGGAGACGTTACGGTGATAACTCAAACCCTTCCTCCCTTCTTGACCAACTTGTGTAAATTCCCAATTCCCCACAATAAGTATTCACTTCTGCTACCCCTTCCCTTTCCTAATGGTGTGTATGAATGTGTGCAAGTAAACGTTGATATTTAAATTGTTGGCGAGTGTATATGTGGTGGTATTTTTTTTAAAATGCCGTTATGACAGTCCTCATAGGAATGAGCGCAATTAAGCAAAAGGGAGGTGTCCTACGGCCACAGCACTTGCCCGGCCTATCCGCGATGACAATGGAGGCACCCGTACAACGCCAGTACGACCCACATATCTGCATCTTGTGCACCACCTATAATTACGTGTGGGAGCAGACATTTGTCCGTTGCACAAGTACATGCATGTGTATCTGTTTCTCTGTGTCCCACCCACGTCCTACAGGTAGCTATACAGAAACATCCCACCTGCTACACCAGATAAACACCCATCTTGTACCAAAATGGTCGGCTCACGTGTGTCACACTATTAATCAATACAGAAGTGGCAACGGTGTGCATAGGACACCTATGCACAATGTATTCCGCCCAAATCGCGTCCTGCGGACATCCGTCCCAAGGGAGAACAGTGGTGACATCAACATGCGACTGCATCAACGCTGCGCGTGGGCCTTTATTTTGGAGAGACGATCCGGACCCTCTGACAGCAGAAAAGTACAGTGTTGTGCAATGTACAGAGTGTTTTTCGTAAAGAACACGCTTACAAACACACCACAATGTGCCACTGCACATCTATATATATGTTTTTGAAGGTACCCGGTTATATTTTCGAAAACATTTTCAAAATACCATTTTGTCGAAAACAATTTGCCATTTTGGTTTTTTTCGAATGGTTTTTTAAAATTTTTATATATGTTTTATTTTTGTTTCGTGAGTATAACAAAGTGTCAAAAAAACGGGATTGGGGGAACACCCCCATTTCAAAAATAAAATGAAAAAAAAAAACATTAAAAAAAAAACATTCAGCAATTTTGTGTCCACAAAATGCCATTTTGAAAATGTGGTGTTCAAAAATATCACTATAAACCGTTTTGAACTATGTAGGCCTGTTTTCCGGGTGCATGTTCTCCACATCAGCCCTACAAAAGGCCACACCCCAGAGCTGCTCTGCAATCTGTTTGTAGCTTTTCAGACCAGAGTAGCAGGCCTGTTAGGCAAAATTGTATGCAGTGCCCTTTGGGTGCGCTACAAGAACCCTGACCGCCTGGCAATAGGAACCCGACCTTTGGTACTACACAGGTTGGTAGCGTGTTGAGCAGCATGCTCATCACAAGAGGGGCCAATGAAAGCTGTAGGGGAGTTACACAGAGATTCACAGTGACAAGTATTCAAATAAACACTTACACACAAGGTTTCTTGCATAAACAATTATTAATTTATCAGTCAGTTAGAATAAACCTTTTTCAGAAGGGAGCAATATAAAAGCAACACACAAATACACTCCAAAACTATACACTCTTAGTTTCTAAATCAGTAAAGACCTTTTAGGGATGGCCCACAGTTACAACTTACACCCTCAGGTGACCAATAGCTAGGTCCTGTGGACATTAATATCTTACTGTTGCATTTGGAGTACTCTTTAGAACTTGCCAAAGGAAAAGGTTACTAGAACAAACAAGAGACCACAAATATTCTATAGTAGGCAAATAATCTTGAATCCACTAAGCAGAGTCATTCAGTATTCCAGGCTCATCCAAAGCCAATGGGCAAAAGTCTTATATGGGCTCACTTCTGGTAGTTCAGTAAGAAAAGTCTTTGCACAATGTTTTATAAGTCTTTGATGAAAAGAAGAATCAATGTAGGACCACACACTGTTTAGGCTTGTGAGTAGTAGAAGATGCAAGCAACTCTACAATAAGAGCTAAGTTCTCTCAGACACTACAGTACCTTCGGAATGAAGAAAAAGTCCAGCAGATGACTCCTGTTCCTGTGCAGCTCTGCAGATCTCATTGTTCCTGAGCCTCAGTCGTGGGGACAAGAGGGAGGACTACTGGGGACTCCTGCAATGGGATGGTCACCGCTCGCAACCAGCAATCTTTCCAACAAGTGGCACTTCGGTGTTACAGCTCCTCCAGACTCCCGCAAATAGCAACACAGCGGTTTCTGGCTGTTGAGATGGACTTTCCTTGCTTCTGGGGTCCTCTAATCTGTTGAGGGGGCTCAGGCTCCATCAGTCCTGCTTCCTGAGAGTCCGGAGTATGTTCCTGGAGCTCTTGGCCAACTTAAAAGCAACACACACAATCTGGTGTTCCTCTCCTTGTCGTTTCGGTTTCCAGCAGCAACTCTGTGGAAATGCAACCAGCTACGAGAGAATGTCCAGGTGGCTTACTTTGGAGTTGATCGGTCCCAACAACTCAAGGGGAGAAGTCGTCCTTGCAGGGACTTCTCGGTCGATACGAATTTGGAGTTTCAGCACAGCAGCAGGGCCTCACCGGGCAAACCAACAGTCCAGGAGTTGCAGCGGGTGTCCTCTTCAAGTTCTAGTTCGGTTCCTACGTCCAGTGCTCGACTCTGCCTTCCAAGCCAAAAGCCTCGCCTTTTATTCAGTTCTCTCCCATTCATTCCAGCCTAGATGTCAGTCACCCAACAGGGTGGCTGTCCTTGCCGGACAATCACTACAGAGTGCATTTGGGTCTCCTAGGAGACTAAGCACAGGAAGTTTCTGGCACCTCCCTCTATTCCTGCCCACCCCAGACAGCCTGGAGCCAGAAGCAGGCTTCACTCGTGAATCCTGCCAAAGGCAAAGCGAACAAATGGACCAAACCTGGTTTGGCGCACAGAGTAAATCTCAAGAAGGACCTTTCCACAAAGAAATGGCGAAATAATAAGAGCAGGGCCATAAGAGCAGCACACTTGGGTGCTTTACTGCAGCTGCGAACGCAACCCGCGGTAAATGCACACCACGGTAGTTAAAAGTAAACCACTGCCACCAGCCATTCATCAGGTAAAGGGTAACATAAAAATGTTACATGAGAAGCTAGACAAAGGGGATACTAAGTAACCCCTCCAGCATCCTATTGTAAGATAGTGTGGGCTGGGTCTAGAAAGTTACAATTGGAAGTAAAGTCAACTTCACTTTACTGCTCTTGGAAACATTAGTTCATCCAAGAAAAGATATTTAAACCTTTGGGAAATCTGAAAGACTTCCCTGTGTCACTGCACTGAAGGTGCTGTGTAACACCATGTAAAAGATGATGCCTATGGAGTTTGTCAGACTCCACAACCAAAAGAAACAGAGTTCAAAATCACATTAAAATACATGAGAGAGTGGGAAAAAGAGTCTCACTCTCTTCCAGGTTAAAAAAATCAAGTCCTCAAAATCCAGCAAAGATGCTTGGGGTCTCTAAGGTGGAGGGAATTAGCACATTCCTGAGAATTCTCGCTAACAAGGCCACATAAGTTTGACCTGTAATTGACGTTGGACCGAATCTGCTGTGCTACGTTGCTTTTGCAAGTAATAGCAACCATGTCAGCCCAGCTCACTATGCACAATAAAGGAGAACAATATTAACAGCCCTTCCTGTGAACCACACCCTCAGTTGCGATAGTCCCCACTGTCCCATTTCCATGGGCAGCATGTTGAAAAAGGTAGTACGTGGCACGTGCATATGCCCCCCTCCCCACGCCCGCTCCTCCCCCCCCTAAGTACGGCGAGGGCCATGCCCCAATAAAGCAGAAACATTTCTTCTTCCCTTTCCACTTTCTTCTTTCCAGCACGCCGTCGTTGGGTACTGCTAAATAGTTCCACACGCATCCACCAATCACACTGAAGAGCTTGCCATGTAACAGTATAAGTTCTGTACAACAATCCTCTGTGTACACACCACACCCAGAAACGTTATTGCGCAATCCCTCAGCCTCCACAGTCCCATTTGCATGGCCGCCATCCTCAATATCCCCGGATGTGCATTTCGTGCGGGAATAAATTGCAACCAGGGTAGGGTAGTTTTGTTTTTAGTGGCGGCTCAGAAAAGTTCATTTTTTTTATTCTTTTTTTAGGTGCTTCTAGAGAAACACCTTTTTTCAGTTTTTATTTGATTTTGTGTCTTCTTGTGCTCACATTGTTACAGTAAACTCAACGCATCCTGTAGAAGGGCAAACTAAACAGCATTAGCAATGGGCGACAACGAAACGCCATTTGCATGTAAAAACTCTGCATTTCCACAACTAATGAGGTCATTTTTGCAGGAGAACAAGTTACTTACCAACTGGTAACATTCTTTCGAATGGATGTTCCTCCAACGCATTCCACATCTTTGACATGTAATGTCTACAGCAGTGCACTTCGGAAACTTTTTCAGCAGAGGGCATCCTGCGTCGATGGTGTCCGGTCCATGTCCCTCGAGTGCCTCCGTCGAGGACGTCGTCACAGGATGTTATAAATAGGACGCACGTCGCCCGTAGCCTCAGTTTAAGTTTTTCCCCCAGAACTTGTGACACCATTCTGATGCCTGCTGGACTGCACTTAGCCTTGCGGAAACGGAAGCTGCAATCGCAGAGGAAATTCTCCTGAGAGGCAGGCTGGGAGGGCGATGTGGAATGCGTTGGAGGAACATCCAGTCGAAAGAACGTTACTAGTTGGTAAGTAACTTGTTCTTCAAATGGATTGTGTCCTCCAACGCATTCCACATCTTTGACAGACTTCCAAAGCAGTACCAGTAAATGGAGGAGGGAAAATAATTTAGAATACCCAATTAGATTGCGGAATAAAGAACCGCCTTCCCAAAGTCCATATCCTGGCCATGGATAGTATCCAGGGAATAATGTTTTACAAATGTATGGATTGAAGCCCAAGTAGCGGCATAACAAATATGCCTAATAGGAACACCCCGCTGGAGGGCGGTGGAAGTAGCCACGCCCCTAGCGGAATGAGCTCTCAACCCTTCAGGAGGGTCTTTGCCCACCAACCGGTAACACTCCGTTAATGGTAAGGATAATCCACCTGGACAAGGTCTGTTTGGTAACAGCCTGGCCCAATCGGTGTCCAGCATATCCTACAAAGAGTTGATCGTCCACTCTGACCCTGGACATCCTAGAAATGTAAAAGCTAAGAGCTCTCCTAGGATCTTACCTGTATGAGGAGGAGGGTAGAAAAATGGAAGAACCACCTTTTGACTCAAAAGATATTTAGAAACCACCTTAGGTAGAAAAGAAGGACGTACGTACAGTACAACCCAGTCCTTATTAAACACAGTAAAGGGTGGCTTAGCGGAAAGTGCCTGCAATTCACTCACTCTGCGAGTGGAAGTAACCATAACCAAGAAAACAGTCTTGAAGGACAGTAATCTCAAAGGACAAGAGTGCAAAGTTTCAAACTGAGCACCCATGAGAAATCTCAAGACCAAATTCAATTCCCAAACCGGCACCTGGAAAGGGGATGGTGGAAACACATTAGTCAGTCCTTTAAGAAACAGAGAAATCAAAGGAATCTTAAAGTAAGAACATTCTTAAGACGAATACTTAAAGATAGACAGCGCCGTCAGGTAACCTTTAATGGTACCCACTTTAAAGCCCCTGTGGGCCAAAAAAAGCAATAACGGCAAAACCATAGGAATGGAGCATTGAAAAGGATCAACATTGTGATCCCTACACCCGTCGCAGAACTTATGTCAACAGTACAGGGATTTTGTTGCAAGCCATCTGGCCGAAAGCAACACCTCCAGCATGTCATCCGGGAGGTCCCAATCCTTATACCTCAACCTTTCAGATACCAAGCATGAAGGTTGAGAGTCTTGACCTCTGGATGGAGAACCTGACACCCCCCCTTTCGCACGCGAGAGCAGATCCTCTCGGTGGGGAAGACGGCATGGAGGGCAGATGGACATTTCCAGAAGGTCCGGGTACCACGCTCTCCTGACCCAATCCGGAGCAATGAGGATCATGTGGGAACCGAATCTCCGTAACCTCCGCAACACTTGAGGAATACCGGGGACTGGAGGAAACGCGTACAGCAGTGGGAATGACCAATCCACCACGAATACGTATCCTAAGGCTCCTCTTAGAGAAAATTCCCTTGAGCAGAATGTCTGGCACTTCCGGTTGACAATGGTGGCAAAGAGATCCACCTGCAGGATTCCCCAAAGGGTGAAGATCTCCTGAAGGACTTCCTGAGCCAACTCCCACTCATGAGAGACTGTGCTCTGCCTGCTCAGAGCGTCCACCGCCACATTTTCGTCGCCGGCCAGATGAATTGCCGAGATCAAAATTTCCTGCTGTATGGCCCAGAACGAGAGCTGCATTGCCTCTTTGCACAACGGGTGTGACCCTGCCCCCCACTTTTTTGTTGAGGTAATGCATGGCCACTGTGTTGTCCGTCATGACCAGGACACTCTTCCCCTGTACCGAGGGCAGAAAAGCCTTCAGGGCTAGCATGATGGCTCTCAGCTGTAACAGATTGATGTGGAGTCTGGATTCCGACGGAGACCAACGACCGCTGGCGGTCAGGTTGTTGGCATGAGAGCCCCATCCTGTGAGGGAAGAGTCCGTCACTACAGTCACCTCTGGCCACGGTTGCCAAAACGGTTCCCCCTTCATCAGGTTCCCTTCGTTCACCCACCACAGAAGGTCCTGGGAGACCAAGTGTAGGATCTGAACATGATCCGCCATCTTGCCGGAGAACTGCGACCACTGCATCTTGAGGACCCATTGCAGAGATCCCATCTGCAGCCTGGCCTCTGGCACCAGAAAAATGCAGGAAGCCATGAGGCCGAGCAACCTTAAGAATTCGAAAGCCGGGAGACTCAGGGCATGTTATGTTATTTTGCATTTATATAGCACCTTATATACCATTGGTATGGTCTGAAGGCGCTGGTAGGTTGAACGCCCTTGGGAACCGAAGTTCAGGTCAGTATAGAGAGTAGGAGGAGTCCAAAAGTACGTGTGCGCACCAGGTATGCGTGCAGCTGGTGCGGAAATCGAGTGGTAGCTGCTTCTTAGCTGTAGGTGTGGTGGTTGAGAGGTCAGGAGTATGTGTTCGCTCTGGTCGGTTTTACCCAGAACGAGTGTGGCTGCGTTAGGCCTGAGGAGAACGCCTGGCTGGGGGGTGTGCAACCAGCAACGATTACTTAGAGTGATGTGGAGTAAGCGGGAGATGTAGACATGAGAACAGTTATACCGAATGGTGTCATAGTATCTCTGTGTTCTAGATGAGTGGTGGTGTAAGGGGGAGAGTAAGTGTGGGGTGTGGTATGATGTATGTTTTCAAGTGTTTCCATCATTCCAAAGCATATTAGGTATCGTCCGTTGCACATATTCGTCCGTTCCACAGATTCGTCAGTCATCATCGACTAGTTCACACCCTCGTCCAGTCCGCACACTCTTGTAGTTTATACTCGTCTAGTCTGGATACCGGCTCCAGATAGGGCACTCGTTCAGTCCACAATGGTCGTCCGGTCCATCCACTCATCGGAAAAGCCAACTACTCGTCTGCTCTGTCTGTTCATCCATTCCATACACTCATATGCTCTATGTTTTTTGTCCGCTCCATGGATTCATCTGTTAGGCACACTCGTCCGCACCACACATTTACCCGCTTCACCCAATCGTCCGCTCCATATATACATCCGCATCCGACACTCGTTCGTTCCATATACACATCCGTTCCATACGCCCATCCACGCTACACATTTACTTTTTCGCTCTCATTCATCCGCTCTCCACACTCGTCCGCTGGCCGCTCTCCACTCTCAGCCGCTCTCCACCACTCATCCGCTCTCCACCACTCATCCGCTCTCCACCACTCATCCGCTCTCCACCACTCATCCGCTCTCCAGTCTTAACCGCACGCTTCCGTTTAGTGTATTTGTCTGTTCTGTACGCTTCATCCATTCTAACTGTTTCATTTATGTCAATCACTGTATTCCCTTCTCATTCATTATGTCCCTTTCACCGGTTCAGATCTCCAAGTTTCTCAATGATTTATTCCTATTTTCTGTTTCACTGTTTTGATCTACTTTACTCATTTAGGCCTGTTTTGTGTTTCTAGTTTACATTCGAGTTTATTTAGCTGTCATTTCTCGCTTCATGAAGTTTGATGGGTCGGTATTATTGTGATGATGCTAGATTGGTTTTATGGGAAGAGCCAGGTTTTCAGTAGTTTGCGGAAGGACGTTATGTCCTCAGGCGGATGTGGGGTGGGAGTGAGTTCCACAGGGTTGGTGCCAGGGCAGAGAATGATGATCCGCCTAGCCTGACTGAGTTTGTCTTGGGAATTACTAGGAGGCTGGCTGAGCTAGATCTTAGTGTGGGAGTGGGATGATAAGGTATTAGTTTGTCTTGAAGATATTGCGGTCCAGTTTTATGCAGTGCTCGATGGGAGAGGCATAAGGTTTTGAAAGCTACCCTACGGGCTACTGGAAGCCAGTGCAGTGTTTTAAGGGCAGGGGATATGTGGTCTCTTGGATTGAGCGCAAGTAGCATTTTGGCTGCCGCGTTTTGTGCTCTTTGGAGTTTATTCAGTTGGTAGGCATGGATTCCGAGGTATAGGGGGTTTCCGTAGTCCAGTCTGGATATAACGATTGATTGGACAGCGGAGACTCTGTTGGGAAATGAGAGGTATGGAAAGACGCGCCTAAGGTTTTTAAAGGTGGTAGTGGCAGGACTTTGAGACATTGTTGACTTGGCGCGAGAGTGTTAGGTCGGAGTCTAGGGTGCATCAGAGATTTTTTACTGTTTTGGAGGGTGTAGGTGAGCTGCCCATGGCGGGTGGCCAGGGTAGTGGGTGCGGAAGAAGGTCGGAGTTGCCGCAAACCATGATTTCTGTTTTGGAGGGGTTTAACAAGAGGTGGCTTTGGGTCATCCAGCGCTCTATGTTTACAAGGCAGGATGCCAGGTTGGGTTGGGAGTTGGGTTTCGAGTTCAGGAATTTTAGAATTAGTTGAGTGTCGTCGGCGTACTTGTAACATAGGATGTTGTGTGAACGAATTATTGGTGGGAGGGTGGTCAGGTAGAGGTTGAACAGGAGGGCGGATAGACATGCTCCTTGAGGGACTCCCGTGTCGACTGGTCGAGCTTGGGAGGTAAAGCTGGAGAGTGTTATTTGGTGCCTGTCTTTGAGGAATGAAGCTATCCATTTAAGAGCGGTTCCACAAATTCCTAGGTAGTGGAGGCGGTCTAGGAGGATTGAGTGATTGATCGTTTCAAAGGCAGCGGATAGGTGGAGAAGGATTAGGGCGGAACATCCTGCGGAGTCTGCTGTCATTTTAAGGTCGTCCCAGATCGAGGTTATGGTTGTTTCGGTTCCGTGCCGAGTTCTGAAACCTGATTGGGCGGGGTCAAGGAGATTGTTGGCTTCGACAAAGGTGTTTAGTTGGGAGTAGGAGGTTCGGTCAATGAGTTTGGCAAGGAATCTGGTGTTTGAGATTGGGCGGTAGTTTTTGGGCTCAAGAGGGTCGAGTGAGGGTTTTTTAATTAGAGGTTTGACATGTACCATTTTGAATGCTTCGGGAAAAATACCGGAGGAAAGGGAGGCATTTATGATATATCTTGCGTGTTCTCCAGCGCTGGTAGAAACAAAGATTACTTTAAGGGTTGTGGCTGGGCAGGGGTCCAGAGGGGATCCAGATGGTTTGCGGGCTGATAGAAGTTTGAGAAATTGTTCTGGTGATATTGGACTAAAGGATTCGAACGTTGGTTGAGTAGAGGTTGCATTTGACGGGCTGGCCGGTATGGGAGGGGGATTGTTAATTGGTTGTATGAGAGCCAGTTTGGTGTTTAGAGTTTTTGTCCTTTCAATGGCTGTGGTGTAAAAGTGGAGGGAGAGTGAGTCCCACAATGATTGTGACGGGGCCGGGACAGTTGTATTACAAGTTGGGTTGGTGAATTCGGAGATGATTTTGTGGAGTTCTTTGCTTGGGTTTTTGCAGTTTAGGATTCGGGTGTTGTAGTGGGCTTTTTTAGCTTTCCGGATTTCAGCCTTTGAGCCGTTGAAACTTGTCCACCATCTGCACATTGTGATGAGCCCTTACCTTGGGAGGCGAACACTTCCCCAAGGACGTATCCAACACAGCCCTGGTGTACTGGAGCTGTTGGGAAGGTGTCGGTGCGACTTCTTGAAATTCAGGGAGAAGCCCAGCCTGTGGAGGGTGCGGCAGGTGACACTGAGATGATCCAAAGCTGGCTCGGGAGACCGCGCCCAGATCAGCCAGTCGTCCGGAAGAGTTAGACGTGAATACGCCCTCGCCTGAGGTATGCTGCCACCTCCACCATGAGCTTGGTGAAGACTCCCAGGCCGGAGGTCAATCCGAATGGCAGGACCGAAAACAAAGTGCAAGTCGCCAGCCACAACCCTGAGGTACTTCCTGTGCGTGGGATGGATCGGCACATGGAAGTAAGCATCCTTGAGGTCCAGAGACACCAACCAATCCTGAAGTTGAAGGGCCTGGAGGACATGAGAAAGAGTGACCATCTTGAACCTGTCCTTCCAGAGGAGTTTGTTCAACCAACGCAAGTCCATGATGGGTCTCAAACCGCCGACTTTCTTTGGGATAAAAAAAATAAGGGGAATGCCATCGCTTGTTCCTCTCCGCTACAGGCACCAGTTCTATAGTGCCTTTCTCCAGCAGGGACAAGATTTCCTGCGCAAGAAGCGGATCTGGAAGCCACAAAGAGTTTCCCCAGTGGATTGTCGTGAGGTCACTGAAGGAAGAGAAGACAGTAGCCGTGGGCTATGGTATCCAACCACGCATCTGAAGTAATGGCCTACCATTCTTTGAGATGCTGCGACAGTCTGCCCCCAACCGGCGAACCACTGGACATGGCCTCATGACTGTTTAGAAGCAGCTGAAGGCAAAGAGGCAACTGCCTGAGTGGCTCTGGCACCACGATTTCCCCGTCCACCACGGGTACCTTTCTGCTTGCCCCTTTGACTGGAGGCCCCTCTCGTACTATCAAAGGAGGAGTAGTACTGAAAGGAACCTCCACTGCTGTCCCCCTATGACGAAAAGGCGGAGGTTAACGCACTGCGGCGCTCAAAGACTTTGCTGCAGCTTTTGAGGTCTGCAACCTCTCAAGACTCTTGTCAGCCTTGCTGCCAAATAAATGTGCGCCATCAATGGGCATGTTGAGAAGACGGGCCTGCACATCCGGAGCAAACCCCGACTTACGTCACCACAAAAATCTGTGCATCATGGTGCTCTCAGCCATGGTTCGGCTAACACTGTCAGCCGTATCCAAACCAGACTAAAGGGATTCGCACATGGCATCCTTGCCATCTTGCACGACAGCAAGGAAACCATCACTCCCCCCCCACCCCCCCGGGAATCTGCTCAGCCGCCAAGGAAACAATTCCACACAGTGTGAAAACCTTGCGAAGGCACACGTGGAGTTTGCCAATCTCAAGGCCATGCTCCCAGCAGAAAACACCTTCCGGGCCCAACCGTCGAAGTGCTTGTCGTCCCTATCCGCAGGGATGGTAGGGTACGCCGCCTGCCTCAAGGTGGCCGTAGCCGCCTGAACCACCAAACTCTCAGGAGTGGGGTAAGTGGATAAATTGCTGGGGTCACCAACGAAAGGACGGTATTTCTTAGTTAGATTTTTATTCACAGGTGGAAGAGATTACGGGAACTGCCAAGCAGCCGCCACCCTTATCTGCAAGGTAGAATGAAATGGCAAAACCGGGTCAGAGATGGACCTTGATCCAAGATGTCCGTCAGATCATCCTGCACAAAGTCTTCCGGAGGACTAGACCAGCCCAGATACTCCGAGACTTATGCCATGAGTCTCCTACAAGAAGACTCTGCATGAGCCCCAGGCTCAGGTCTACCAAACTCCACTTTCGGGGAAGTGTCCAGTCCACTTGCATCATGGAGGGTCTGCCTCAATTACTCCAACTGACTGTCCCCAGAAAAAATTGGAGCATCATCAAGGTCACCAGGTTCCTCAACTTCAGACCTTTCCTCCTCCTCAAAAATATCATCCAGAGGGGGTTGAAACCCAGGTCTGGGAACAGAAGAGGGCATGGAGGCCAAAACTGGCCTGTCTTCGATGTAGCCTTCCTTGGAGGATCCACGATGTCTGGGTACTCAAACGGCAAATTTCGAGAAAAAATTCCCAAAGGCGCAGAGAACGTTGAAGGCTTCGACATCGACACAGGTGCCGACGGCGCCATGGGCTGATATGATGGAAAAGTGTTGATGTCCGAATCGGACGGACACGGCGCTGAGCGAGTCGACAACGGCCCCTAGCCCTCAATAGGTTGCTGCGGTCTTGCTGGGGATGAGGACGAGACCTAGAGACAAGTCTCTTGAGACCTTTCGATTCATTATCCATACAGTACCTCGACAGCTCCCGAGGAGTGTTGCGTCGAAAAATCGCCATCATGGCGAGGACTTTGTAGGTTACGATACCTTCCTCGAGGCACCATCCTTCGAGGAGGATGGGGAAGGCAACCTGTGATGGTGCTTCATTGAGTGCCGGGCCAAGGAAGACGAATGGCGGGAACTACTCCGGGACCGAGATCCCTGGGAATCCTTTCGACGCGGAGAGTCGCCCCTCGAGTCGTCGGTGGAAACCCCCTTGGACTTGGAAGTCCGGGACTTAACAGGCTTAGAGCCCCTACCTACCTGGAGCTTTCCATTCCGCTCCCGCATGGCCTTGGCAGTTAGCGACTCGCATTTCGAGCAGTCGCCGGTGTCGTGTGACTCGCCCAGGCACCAAACAAATGCGGTGGGGGTCGGTGAGCGACATCTTAGACTTGCAGTCCCGGCAGGTCTTGAAGCCGGACCGCGGAGTCGGAGGGGTCGATGAGAAAGACATCTTCAATGAAGAAAACATACAAGGCGCGCTGTGTCTCACGAAGTTAACACGTTTGCAGAAGTAACAGAACTGAGGCTACGGGCGCCGTGCGTCCTTTTTATAACATCCTGTGATGTCGTCCTCGACGGGGGCCCTTGTGGGTCATGGACCCAACGCCATCAACGCAGGACGCCCTCTGCTGAAAAAGTTTCCCAAGTGCACAGCTGTGGACATTACATGTCAAAGATGTGGAATGAGTTGGAGGACACGATCCAATCAACCGCACCGGGGTAACAGGAAAAAGCCTCTTCACTACATTCAGCAACCTCTTCAGTCGACGGAACAAACCTAAACAACCCACGTTACCCAAATGCATGACGCCTTAGTGCACGACGACAACATCAACAGTAGCTAAAGTGGCCAGGTCACTGCAAAGTGCATGCATATCGGCAAAACTGCGGTCATGGAAAAGCTCACCACAATGTGTCCACTCCTTCCAAAAAGAAATTGACATCAAAGTGTCTTTCCTGGGCATACTTGTGCAGATCACAAAGTCATCACCCAAAGTCAACACAATGTGTTTCTTCATGTCAGCCAGCCGCACTACGCAGAGTAATGTAAAACAGTATGACCGCCCCTTCCTGTGAACCACACCCTCAGTACCTGATTGGATAACCCCCACAGTCCCATTTCCATTGGCCAGCATGGTGAGAAGCGCAGAATGTGGCACGTGCGCTTCCCAAAGTAGCATGAGGGCCATGCCCCAGTAAATCAGGAGCAGTCCTCCTTCCCTTTCCACTCTTTGTCACCCAGTACCTCATTGAGTACTTGTTAAATAATCACACACAAATCCACCAATGCCATCCAAGACGTTGGCATCTAACACTGTCAGTTCTGTACAACACTTCATATGTACCGTTACACATTCAGTCTGCAAGTGTCGTGTAATTCGAAAGCACGTCCAGTAGAAAGTGCAGTAAAAGAATGCAAGATGTGTGCATCCACATGAGCACCCATCACCACAAAATAGAGGTATGAATACTTTTTCTGCAGTATATTTACAACTCTTTTATAAGTGCCTCTGCGCACAGTATCTGCCACTGGGCGTCCATTATGCTCTTAAAAAGAATACTGTTTTTTCTCCCATCCCCTACCATCAAGTGGCACTTCAATGGTATATGCTTGCAGCGTTTTCATTTACCCATATCATCCACTGTAATATCGAAACAGTAACTCTTCTTGCCTTCCGACAATGCTACACATTTTTTACCCCAACTAACCCATCTCCTACATAAATCGTAAAAATATGGCAGCAAAACCAGCACTGCATGTATCTTACCAACCTAAAGCAAGTTCCCAAAAGATCACTGTCTGCACAGCTGTGGTTCTCTCTAGGCTGGACTATTGCAACAGCCTCTTTTTTAATCTGCCTGCTTCTACTCTCCACCCTCTGCAACTCATCCAGAAGAGGACTGCAAGACTTGTCCTTGGCCTTCAGCCCAGGGATCTTATCTCTCCTGGACTTAAATGTCTGCACTGGCTCCCTGTGGCTGCAAGGAATAAGGTGAAAACCCTCTGCATTATTCACAAGGCCTTCTGGGCCCTGGGACCTCAATACCTTGAACACTCACTTCCTAAATATCTCCCTGCTCGAGCTCTTCCCTCATCCGCCTCCCTCAGGGTCAGTTGCTTCTGCAAGCAACCAGTTGGTGGTAAATCTCTTTCTTTGGCTGGGGCCTCCCTCTGCATCAGCCTCCCTGAAACTTGAGGAGAACCATCGCCAGTTCTGGAAGCACCCAAAGCCTTTTTCTTTGCTTCTGCTTTTTCTCCTCCTCTCCCCTGCCTAGTTCCTGGCTGAAACTGGTTCTGCCCTGGTTACCTGGCCACACTGATGTCGGTCCTAGGCCACCTCCCCCAGCCAGTCACACCCCTGCACTGCCTTTCTGGCAAACCCCACACTTGGGACTGTTTTCTGTATCCGTAACAGTTCCACCACCACCTGATGTGTGCACCTATCCTTGCACTTGCCACCATCGGGCCGTATTTTTACTTATTGTCATTTATACTTCTTCCCATGTACTGCACTTTCGCCTCCCCCTAACCATGCACTTGGGCGATCTAATTGACACCTGGCCTAGCAGGTTTGTTGTCTCCGTCTCCCCATTGTTCCCCCTCCCTTGCCTCGTCACGCCTTGAAAAACGTGTGTATAGCCGCATTATAAATGCCATATCATGCAATTTCATATCATACACACATTGCATTCATAACAGGATGCCTGCCACTTACATTGTACACTTCAGATTTTCTTTTCCGCAGTACTCCAGTTACTACAAACTTTTCAAACATTATCTCACAAAAGCAGCACTGAATGCATGTAAGCAACTTCAAACAAGTACATACATACAAGCAGGATGCCTGCCACTTACTGTGCACACTTCCACCATAGCCTTCTGTACTTCTCTGTACAAGGAGACCTTCTGCCACAGTTCTTGCATGCACACCACAGACAGAAACCTTATTGAGCAATGCCTTAGCCTCCGCAGTCCCATTTTCATGGCTGCCCTCCTAAAAATGGCCGGATGTGGCATGTGTAATCCTGAAACTACAGCGGAATCCGCAGAGTTTTCGTGCTAGGAAGGAGGGGGGGGGGGGGGGAGGGGCAGGAGGGAAGTGTGAATCAGGGTAGGGGATTGGGTTTTTAGTGGTCCCTCTGAAAATATTTTTTTTCAGGTTTTTTATGTGCTTGCAAACAACCTTTTTTGTTTTTTCTCTTTGTACGAGTTTGTTTGCTTCTCCTCCTTCAATTGTTACTGAATTATGGACAACGCTTCTTGCACAGTGTAAAAGAAAATCGTATTACCAATTGCGTTCAAAGAAATGCCATTTGCATGGAAGCAGTGTATATTTTGCAACTTCATGCACTCATAGTGGGTGGAGAACATCCCATCAGTGCACATAAATGCAGACCTGCTGTTTATAAGACACCTTCCGAGCTCTGGCTGGCGACAAATTACACCAGCATGGTCCCATACTCCTCTTGGTGGAATGGTTGAGAAAACGACCTTGGCAGTGGGAAAAATCCACATCACTACATTCATCAACTTCTTCAGGTGATGGACCAAACGGCCCTACGACATGTAACCCAAATGTAGAAGTCCGTAATGCACCATGACAACTTGAACAGTAACCACAGAGGCCACATATCTGCAAATGCGAACCATCCTGCCGGAAACTGCATGCATAGAGACTAGCCCACAAAGCATCCACTCTTTCCAACACGAAATAAGCAGCAACACCTCTTTGCATGGCATACCTGTGCAGATCTTGTACAAAATTATCACCCACAATCAGCACTGTGCGTCTCTCGATCTCTACCAACCTCATTACACAGAGTATTGGGAAAAAGTCGTACCGCCCCTTCCTGTGAAGCACACCCTTGACACCTGATTACATATTCCCCTACAGTTCCATTTGCATGCCCACCATGCTCAGAATGACAGGATGTGGCACATGCGATTTCCTAGCTACAGCGAGGGCTATGCCCCAGTAAAGCAGGGACAGTCCTTCTCCCCTCTCCACTGTTCTTTTTCAGCACTCCCTCATTGAGTACTGTGAAATATTCACACACGCATGCAGCAATCACATCCAAGACCTCTGCATCCAACACTATCACCTCTGTACAGCAATCCATATTTGCGGTCGAACACAGAGTACACGTCGCGCGCTTCCAAAGCACCTCCAGTACAAAGGTCTGGAAAAGAGTCCACGATTTCAGCATCCAAAATCATCTAGAGTGGCACCCATCACGCCTTTGACCATGCACACTGCTTGCCCACACCCCGCACAACATAATGGAGCCATGCATGCTAACATGTGGGCAGAGACCACAATCCACATAGCCAGTGGCACTTCTACCCCACCCCAGCACCATAACACAGCGAATCATGGAAACATATAACAGTTAGCAGATTCCACAAACATACTACTGCCTCCACCACCCCTACCCACTTCCATTCACATAGTATTGTGTCACTGCCAACCAAACAACACAATCTTCACAACATTGGGCCTACTGCCAGGAAGCTGCACAAAATAGAGCATCCAAGCACATAGAAGATTCACTTCAACCCTACCCTCTTCTATACGGACAGTGTTCTAACACTGCACCCAGTGGGCACACTGCAGGACTTTTCATTGCAGCCATACACCGAAAACTGTAGGATATTCTAACAATGACCACACCAATTGAACCAACAATATATGCATGTCAGCTCACATCTTGTGCTCTATGAAGAGTAGAATGTGCTTCACAAGCATTCTGTAAAGGTGGCCACCATCAGAGATGCAGTCAAAACTGCATTGCTGCGGTGGGTGTGGTGAAGACCTTGGCTTTCGGGTGCATGCCCTACAGCCTTTGGCCATGCACCCAATAGTCTATCCACCACAAAGTAATCCAGCCATGCATGGCAACATGTCACCAACTACCACAATCCACACACATACCACAGCCACCAGCACTCCTACTCAACCTCCGCACCGTTATACAGCTATGCATATAAACATGCAACATTTAGCAGATTCTACAAACTTAACACAGCCTCCGGTACCCCTACCCACTTTCATTCACATACGATGGTGTTACTGCCAACTGAAGCAACCAATAATCTATGCATGTCAGCTGACTTCTGGTGCTCTATCAAGTCTAAAAAGTGCTCCACAACCATTCTGTAAAGGTGACCAGAGAGAGATGTAGTCTAAACTGCATTGCTGCGTTGGGTGTGGGCAAGGCTTTTAGCCATGCACCCAATAGTCTAGGCCTTGCCCACACCCAACGCAACATAATGCAGTCGTGCATGGCAACATGTGACTAAGTACCACACTCCATACACGTACAACAGCCACCAGCACTGCTACCCAACCTCTGCACTGTAATACAACTATGCATAGAAACATGCCACAGTTAGCAGAATATACAGACATAACACAGCCTCCGGCACCCCTACCCGCTTTCATTCACCTAGAATGGTGTTACTGTCAACCAAATCAATTTTTTTTTTGCAACAGTGGCCCTGATCCCAGCACTCTATTCAGTGCACAAAACCAATACTTCATAGTGTAGTACAGTAATCAGCACTCCTCACAATGGACACTAACCAAGCCTATGAAATATGCAGTTCACACCTATCCACTTCTATGCACATACTATTTCAATTTTGCACCCAATTCACACACTGCAGTATCCAAGCACATAGAAGATGCACCTCAACCCTACCCTCTTCTATACTGACAGTATTCCAACAGTGTACCCAGTGCACACACTGCAGAACTGTTCTCTTAATTAGCTGCAGCCATGGAGTAAACACTGTAGGATGTGCTAACAATCACCACACCGATGGAATCAACAATGTATACAATGCTGACGAACTACACACAGAAGGCAACAATGTGAAACCTGATTGCAACCACGGCACAGTTATCGGTGCAAGGCCTCCATCCGTGCATCGAATGGGCTACAGGCTTACCACATGCAACACAACGCAGTACAGGCGATCTTACAATGTTCATTTCATGTGCAATGCACTCCCCTTCTGCAATTGCGCTGCCACCATTCAAAGAGGTCGCGGCACGAGCTAAAGTATGTTTGTCAGTCCCTTTCGGCACTGCACTGTTCTCCGATACCCCATGGCGGCGTTTCACAAAAACTTTGACCAGCCAACCACCGGCCGTGTCCAATGTTTGCCGACATCACGGCATACTGCAAGCCAATGAGACTTTTGTCCGCAGAGCGAACAGGGAAATGGGTCCGCGGAGCGGAGCCAGATATCACAAATTCTTCGAGACGTACATTCCAGTTCTTTGCAACAAAAGTACTGGTCGGATTTCCAAACACAAAAGCACGCTTTCGTAACCAAGCCCCCGCTCCTGCCACAAATTTGGTTAAAATTCGTCCAGCCGTTTGTGCTGTAGCCGTGCCCAATGTTTTTGCCCATTCAGTCTATGGAAAAAAAAATGTGGGTCCCCCCATATAACTTTGCCTCCCCACCCCCACCCTGCACGAAACCTCACCAAACTTGCTGAAAAAATTCAGAGCGGGCCATATACTTTTCTGCAAAGTTTGGTGAGGATTCCTCCAGGGGGAGCGAAGTTATAAGCCACCCAAAAAGTGGTCTTCCTATAGGTGTGTGGGGGGGGGGGTGCTGGTGCCAGATACTCTGTGTGGGACCTGAGTGAAATTGAATGTTGCATTCCCTTGGTCGGGTTGGACTTGCTTCCACGGTGGATATTGGATAAGAAGAGGACTCATGCAGCCATTTCTGAAGATCAGTGTTGGAGTCAAGATTCCTGTGTAGAAGAACAGCCGGCTGAAGATCCGGAGAAGACTCCTGAAGAGGCCCAGCATCCCTTCCTGAATCTGGCCCGGTGAAGCCCTGGAGGACTACCTGTTCTGCGAAGGCCCTGTGCTGTGGTTCAACCCTTAGACTGGTGGTACCAACAAGTCTCGATGTGCTGGAGGATCCAGTCGTCAGAACTTTGGGGGTCACCAGCTTGTTGTGTAAGTTGCCTTTCTGATGAACTTCAGCCTCCCAGCTTCAAGGGATCCTGCTCTGAAAGGTCTTGAACAGGGACTGGAAGAATACCTGCCATCGCCTATGTGTGATGGCCATCGCTTTAACTCGCCTTCCCCAGTCTTGTGAAGTGCCCTGACAAGGTCTGCATCAGTGCTTTCACGAATGTGGAGAGGGACCAGCCAGTCCCACACCGTTCCTGGGTGCCACCCACACCGGTATCACTAGCCCGCAAGAGCTTGGCCTTTACCGGGCAAGTACATGGCCTTATATGGGATTTCCTGGCCTGGCAAGCCAGGAAGGCTGGCAAACAATAATATGGCTAAAGAACAAGTGAACAAATCTTGTGGCATGACCTTTTTAGGGGACGAGCCATGTTTAGTAGCCATATGAGGTAAATGCGCATGTGCACACTAGAAAGAACACAAAAATTGTAAAAAATATATCTGGTGCCACCACCTTGTCTTTAGGCACATATAAACGGAACCAAAAATCCCAAGTGTAAAAGACTAGGGTAATCCAAATGTATTCCATTGCACTGCATTGTAATATGCTGTGTGCAAAGTTCAAAAGTTACAAGTGTAAATAGTCAAAAAGGAAACCGTTTCCCAGTAATGATAGTCTAAAGGACTGATCAGTCTCCCTATAACAAAATGCACAAAGGACAAGGGGAGTGAAGCTGAAGGCCTCACCTTCCCTGTAAAGAATCAGAACAGGTTCAAAAACAAAAGCAAAACGTTTGGGGGTCCATAGAACTATGGAGGGAAAGTTGCCAAATGAGAAAGCTTTCAAACCACTGTTCATATGTACCACTGAAATGGATAATTAACATTCATTGAGTGCATGCGTGAGAAATAGGTAAATCTTACAAGTTGAACATTTCAGAAATAGCTAGCTGGATTTTCAAACTTATTTTAGTGTTTCTTAAAAAGTAGGCTCATGGACAAAATCACAAAAATCGAAGCAGAAAAAGTGAGATATGGGTAGAACATGTTTTCCTTTCCCCCAAAAAATAAACCCCTAACAAAAGCTGTTCAAAATGCAATACAAATAACACTTTTCACAAAATAAAGCAGTCCATGAAAAATTAGGGGGCAGGATGGCCCCAAAATTCACTGTGTAATTGTCCTTCAAAGGGTTTAAACGTTATTGGGAAATATAATGTTCTTAATCTTCTTAGACAGTTTGTCTTAATAGTAACTATGCTGTGCTCTAATAGCATTATATATGTTGCATGACACCGCTAAAAAGAGATACAAGGTGGATGGGGGTTAAGGCACCATAAGGTCCGATACCTCACAGTTTGTCCAGGGTCCATGGGGCCTTAATAAAATGGCCTACTCCCAGTGTTTCCTTTCAGCGCTACCTTTGGACTGAGATCCAGAGCTCCGAGAGGTCAGACATGTCCCCTGGTTGGGGATGAACCAGGTGAGGAACCCAAATTCATGGAGCCCTGGCAAATACCACTCAGAATCCGTACCAGATCCACATTGATTGCCACTGCCAAAATGTGCCATTTTTTTATGCACAAAAAAGAAAAAGGAAAAAAAAGCCATTTTACAAACCATCGGGTCATTCCTCTCCAACCTTGTAGTGAAAACATTCCCTAGAAAGTTGCAAAAGGCCATTTTTCAATAGCATATAAAGTAATCTCCCCTTCGCACACTCTCCCTCTCTTTCCACCTACTCTATGGTGCTCTCCGTCTCTATCTTTTCTAACTGCTTCTCTATCGACTATCCTGCTCTCCTCACTAAATCTGGTAGGAAGAAGTTTAAAAAGAACATCCTGGTCTCCAACCCAAGCCTCCTTATCGCTGTCACCTAAACCAGTGCCTCCTCCAGGCAAACATTCACTGACATCCTCTTCGTTGTTACCTCACCAGACCTATAGACTCTTCATATGGTCTCTGTGCTCTCTCCTTTCTCTTCTTCCATTAATGTTGGCACCCTGTGGGAGGCCCTCCTGACCTCCTTCCTCTCCTATAAGATCATCATTGATGTTTATGTGAATGGCACAGTCTTGGTCCAAGGCCCTCAGGCCAACCACCTTCTCTTCAATAGACGCTTCCTGCGTCTCATCAATTTCCTTTCTTCTCCTGCGGTCCCCTCTCCCACCTTCCTCGCCCTCCCCTCCTTCCTCTTCTGCCCCCACTCAGGCTTCCTCTACACCTCTGCAGGGCGTACATCTGATTCGTACCCCTCCCCGGAAGTCTTTCAAGGACGGCAACCTTCTCCACATTCCCACTCTTAACTCTTGCTCTGCTGTCAAACACTCCTCTGACATCTGCCGCCTTCTGGAGGAACTTGACCTCGATGTCCTCGGTCTCACCAAGACATGGTTTACGGCCAGCTCTGTCACGAGCTTTGACACTCTCCTCCCTGATGGCTACAAGATCCTCTCCGAGCCCAGGTCCAACTGTTCCAGAGGGGGTGTAGCCCTGATCTTCCCTGAGTGGATTCCTGCCTCTGTCATTTCTACGCAGGCCTACACTTTTTTTTCTTCTTCTCTCTCTCTCTCTCTCTCTCTCTCTCTCCTTCTGGCTATCTATCGGCCACCTGGTCAGATCTCCTCCTTCCTCTCAGAGTTGGCAGACCTCTCCTCCTACCTCCTGGTCTCGACCACTCAACTCCTCCTTCTTGGAGATTTCAACATCCACCTGGATGCTTCCTGTCCCTCCTCTGGACTCTTTCGCGACCTTTGCAACTCTCTCTCTCACTATTCTCCCCTCTGGCCCGACTCACTCTGCAGGGCACACTCTGGATGTTCTGATCTCCTCAGACCTTCCACTTTCTATCTCTCTCACCACTCCTCTCTCCTGGAGTGATCACATTCTCCTTTCCTCCCATCTCACCCTCTCTAACCCCCAGGCCAAGCCAACTCCAGCACTACCACCCACCTGCTCGGTCATCCGACCCATGAAGCGTGTGTCAGATGAGGCTTTTGCTGCAACCTTTTCTCGTCCCCCTGGCTGACTCACACCATGACAGCACTCTCCATGCTCCACTTTGCTATATCTGATACTCTCAATGTTCTTGCCCCTTTCATGAGGATCCGCCTGAAGCCCAAAGCCAAGTGTAACCCTTGGTACGACTCAGACCTCATCTCCCTTAAACGCAAGTGCAGGGTGGCTGAGAGGCAATGGCGTGATTCTGGTACATCCACTGACAAACTGGCCTGCTGCCTGCTCCAAAGGCAATACTGTCTCTGTCTGCACCAAGAAGAGAGTTCACATCCAAACCCGTGTCTCTGTGGCATCCAGCAACTCGGCTGAACTCTTTAAAATCTGCAAGGAACTGGCCAATCCTGCTGCAATCTCTACCTCCCCTCTCCCTTCCCAAGCCCTCAGCACGGCTCTGGATTCTGCCTTCATCTCTAAAACTCAGGACATTCTGTCCTCTCTTCCTCCCTCCATGCCCTGCTCTTCCTCTGGCACTTCTTCGGCCACCTCTCCTCCCTCCTTCGCTGCCTCCCTCCCTCCCCCGCCGTTCTACCCGGACGAGGTTTCCAGACAAGTTCGATCTATGAAAGTTTTGTCAAATCAAGTTCACCCCTGCTCCTCCAAAACCATCAAGGACCACATTGACTCCCTGGCGCCTGCCCTGGCAGACTTCTGCAACCATTCCTTCACCACTGGAGTCTCCCCCCCCCCCCTGAAGCACTCCCTTGTGCACCCTCTTCTTAAGAAACCCTCTGCCCCAAGATGGCGGTGGGCAGTGCCTTAAGTGGCACTACAAATCGAGCCGGGGCTCATCGAGGGGGCGTGGCCTAACCGCGGGGGTCCTGCTGGCCCGTGAGGCCACGCCCCCTTGACAAGCCTCGGCTCAATGGGCTACTGGCACCCCTGCCAGGCAGCCTTTTGTAGAGATCAGCACCCTCTCCCATGGGGGAGAGGGTGCTGATCTCTGCATTTGTTTTCTATAGGCTTGCCTGGCAGTGGACAGCGCCTCGCCTATTCAGCCTTAATGGTGGCGCTGCCCTTCGCCAGCTGGGGAGGGGCAGCGTCACCATTAAGGTTGAAAGGGTGAGGCCGCTGGAAGCAGAGGCCTTTTTCCTAAATACTGAAACTCCCGCGAATCCGCGGGAGCTTCAGTATTTAGAAAGCAAGGCCTCTGCTTCCAGCGGCCTCACGTTTTCTCTATAATGGTGGCGCCAGCCCACAGGCATCCCTTGATTAAAGGGATGCCTCGCAGGTGCGGCGCCACCATTATGGCTGAAAGGCATTTTTTTCTGAAGCCTGAAGCTCTCGCACACGAGCGAGAGCTTCAGGCTGTAGAAAAAAAGCCTTTTCGTGTAGTGGTTGGGGCTGCAAGGGGAGATTAGTGGGCCCCGGCAGGGCCCCGCCTCAAAACGAAATTTCAGAGCCTGCCGGGGCCCAGCCCCGGCAGGCCCCGGCCCACTTAAAGCCCTGGCGGTGGGTAAGAGGTAGCCGTACCTGCCGTGTGCTCCTGATCAAAGGACGTAAATACTGCGGTCCACCACCCCGCTGTACTTAGGCGACCCGTGAGGGAGTGTGGTAGGACCCCGAGCACCCAGCGGGGGAACGCTAAGGAGCGGGGAAGAAGAACGGTGCCCGGCGGAGTCTTTTTCCCGGCCAGAGCAGATCGGGGAGGAAGCAGCATTGCCGGGCACTTCGGCGCGAGGTCCGGACAGAGGAGGAGGGGCCGGGCGACTCTGCTGCGACAAGTGCTAGGCTGCGTGAGCCCCTGGACGGAGAGTGTTGCACCCCCGGGGTACCGGCTACAGCGGTTACGGGAGCGGTGGAGGGATTCGCCGGCTGGTGGAGCGGATTCCCCCGTCCCGGGAGTCCCGGGGAGACAGTGGGGAGGCGGTCCCTCCTAGTACGAGAGTGGAGTGGTGAAGGGGGAGCCCCGGATGCCCGCTGGGTGCCTCGCTTAGCCGCGGGCAGCGAATCTTGGCGCCCGCGGAATCGAGTGACGAGGAGGGCTCTGTGGAGGGAGAGCTCCGAGGGAGCCGAACTGCTGTCTGCATGCAAGCGCGCAGGGGAGAGAAGCGGTGGAGCGGCCCTTGTGAAATGCAGAAGAAGCGCCCCTGCGCTGGACACCGCAGTAAGTGGTGAAGGTGAAGTGGGCGGAGAGAGTGGGCCCTTCTGCTTCGGTGGCCATGGGGGCCCGGGTAGAGGGGTTCACATAGGCCCGAAGGAACCTTGATCCCAGGAGGCGGCCTCATAACGAATGGTGACTTTTTTTTTTAGGACGACGCCCGATGTACTGCCCTTTTGAGTGTATGACTCACTACTGAGTCTTATTGAGGCGGTGTGAGGTACCGCCTGCTACATACTTGTGACTGGTCACTCCTTTGGCAGATGTTCCCCTTCTCCCCCCAGTGGGGGCCTCTCAGCGGTGATAGTATTAAGGCCATAACAGCAGCACCCTTGGGCTACAAAGGAAGTAGAAAGTCAAGGAGAAACCACGTTTCTACGCAGGCCAGCAGGTGGAGCCGAGTGAGCATGTTGGCTCTCGTGGATGACACGTGTGGGTGCACATCCTTAGTGGGGGGGGGGGGGAAGAGCATTGACAGGAGTCAGGCGTCACACAATCAAAATTAGTCTGTGCTGATGGCCACGCGACACAAAGGGAAAAGTGGAAAGATTTTGTAGTGCCTTCGGGACCCTCAAAGCACCCTCCACGCTATGTGGCCTGTGCAGGACTTTGGTGAAGATCCGGTGAGAGGCAACGAGGGGATGAAGGAAAGGGCCACGATAGAGGGCGCATGGGAGCTGGCCCAGGTTAATGGACAAGATTTTCTGGGGAAAATCTAGGCGCTCCATACCAATTTGGCTAAGACATTTCAGGAACAGTTTAGGCTCGTGCGGACGGACTTAAATAAGGCTCTGGGTGAGATTAAGCGGGATATGAGACAACTCAGTTAAAGGACAGATCTTCTAGAAAGAGGGCTCCAAGAAGTTGAAAAAGAAACAACGGCAAATAGTGAGGCTCCAGAGCGCCTGAACGTGGCGACCCAGAATCTGGAGATTCAGATGGAGGACATCGAGAACAGGTCACGGAGGATCAATATAAGAGTGAAGCAGCTACCGGAATCTATCTCGGACAGGAATCTGAAGCAGAAAATTCAGGGCATCTTTGCAGACATCCTGGGAGAGGGTGGCCCGGACTGCATTGAGTTGGACCGAGTTCACAGGGTCGGAAGACTTTCCAAGGGTCCTGGCTTGAGGCTGAGGGATGTGCTGGCCGCCTTCTGTAGATACGCACAGAAGGAGGCGGTGCTCCAAGCTGCAAGGAAAAAAGAGCCAATAGTGTTTAAAGGCCAGCAGATAGCTCTATACCAACACTTGGCCAATGTTACCTTGATAAAGAGAAGGAAGATGGCGCTGGTGCTGAAAGTCTTAAATGAACGTGGAATACGCTACAGGTGGACATTTCCTTTTGGGCTTGTATTTGAGTGGGAAGGTTGTCAAAAAAGGATAACCTCCACCCAGGAGCTAACATGTTGGGGATTGATTTGGAGGAGGGTCCCTTGGGTGGAAGGGGGGGGGGGTAAACTACTGGTAATCGGCCAAAGGAGAGGCCGTGGGAGTGGTCCACAGTGGCAGAAAGGAGGCAGAGGGGCCAAAGGCGGATCACAGAGGGAGGGCGATGAGGCCGGTGCAGAGGGTGGAACAGGTGGAAAAAGCAGTATATGAGTTGGAGTACGATTCACAAGGGGTGGTGGACCCTGAAGGGTGGTAGAAGAGCTCGGTGAGAAGGAGTGCGACATACTGGGATCAGTAAAGGCAATGAGGCCAGGGGGGGTGGGGGGGAAGGAGCAGTGGAGCAGTGGGGTGGATAGATTGAGTGGGCAGGGGAGAAGGAGGGGGATCTCACCCTAAGGTGGGGATGCAGGGTGGGGAAGGGAGGGCGGCTTGGGGAAGGGATTGTAGCACCCAATAGGCCAACATCGTTCTTACGGATCACGGGTAAGGCGGCGAGCAGTGAAGGGGAAGCAATGGCTCAGAATACTCTCTGCTGGGGGAGGATGGAAGTAATTAAGACGGTGTCGGTGGAGGGGAGGGGGGCCAATGCCGAGGAGCGCACTGCATACCGGTTTGACTTTCAAGTGGCTAGCACATAATGTTAGGGGATTGAATTCCCCTCTCAAGCGGTCAAAATTGGAGCAATTCACCAGATCCCACAGGCCTGATGTGTTGGCGCTTCAGGAAACCCACCTACTGCGGAAGGACCAAGGTCGGTTGAGGTTGAATGGTTTCTCGTAGATTTTATTCGCTTCGGGCCCTACAAAAAACGGGGGAGTGGCATTGGCGTTCTGGAGGGGGATGGATTTCCGCGTCACCGACACCCTTCGGGACAAGAATGGGAGCTATATCATGGTACGGGGGGAGCACAGGAGGTCACCCTATAGAATAGCCTCGGTGTATGGCCCGAACGTGGGCCAGGATCAGTTCTTGCGGGAGGTTCTGTGAACTTTACAGGATTTCGCTAGAGGGCAGGTGATTTTGATGGGCGACTTGAACCTGGCATGGGACAGAAGTAGGGATGGCTCGCAGCAGGAGGAGGGGGTGGGGTGGGGGTGCAGTAGCGTTGTTTTGGTTGAAGGAGCGATGGGAGGATGAAGGCTTACGAGACGTATGGCGAGCACTAAGGGGAGGGGAGGAGGGATTCACATTCATCTCCGATGTTCACAGATCTCAATCTAGAATCGATCATATCTGGGTGTCTGCGAGTTTGGTGGGGGGGTGGAGTCAATAGAGGTTGGCCCTATGGGGAGAGCGGATCATAAGGTGGTCCAGATGCAGCTTTGGTTAGGGGGACGCAGAACCGGGGTGTGGAACTGGAAATTTACGGAGGCACTTCTGAGGGACCGGGTGATGCGGGAGGAGATAGAAGGTAAGATTCGAGGTTACTTCGAGCAGAACAATAGTGTAGACACGAGTCTCGAGATTAGATGGGACGCTTTTAAAGCCACTCTGAGTGGTGAGCTAATCGCCCTACAAGCGGAAAGAAATAGGCAGCTAAGGGGGCTTGAAGCGCAGTTGGAAAGTGAAGTTGAGGCTGCCAGGGTGCGGTTGGGCGATAACCCTTGTAGGAAAATATACAAGGAGTATAGGGCAGCCGAGTGCCAATTGAGGATTTTAAGGACTAAAAAGGCAGAGGCTGCTATGCTTGGGGTTAGACAAAAGTTTTACGCGAAAGCCAACAAGGCAGACTCGCTCCTGGCGCATCTCTTGAGAGGAGACAGGGAACGCAAGGTCATAGTGGCCATGAGGAGTAAAGAAGGGGTCAGACTCACCAGGACAGAAGAGATAAAAGGGAGGCTTTCGGAGATTACGAAGAATTATACTCCCCACAATGTCCCTTGCCTGGTCCTCAGAGGGAATTTCTGGGGGCCCCTCCCCTCCCACGACTGTCTAGAGACGAGGGGATAGAAATAGGGCAAGCTATTTCGGAAGATGAAGTGAGGGCGACCATAGTGGCTCTCCCCCGTGGTAAAGCCACGGCCCTGGATGGCTACCCAGCGTCGTTCTAGAACCTCTTCTCTCACCTTTTGGTCCCTTACTTAACACAATTATTTAACTCGTTCAGGCCTCAAGGCAGTATCACCCCCTCAATAGAGGAGGCAAAGATAACACTTATACACAAGGCAGGCAAAGATCCTGAGGAGTGCACGTCATATCGTCCCATTGCACTTATAAACACGGAGGCAAAAATGTACACTAAAATATTGGCAAAGAGGTACTTACCCGCATTGATTCATCAGGATCAGTCTGGATTTGTGGCAGGGAGACAGACGGCCGACAACATTAGGCGGTTGGCCCATGTAGTGGAGAAGGCACGAAAGACTACCACTCCGGCGATACTTTTAGCGCTTGACGCTGAAAAAGTGTTTGATCGGGTGGAGTGGTCGTTCCTGTTTCAAGGCATGGAGAGGATGAGTCTGGGATCAGAATTTATTAGAATGGTGGAGGCAAATTATAAGAACCCCCGGTCGAGGATCTCGCCCTCTGCAACTTATCGAGAACAGGACTGCGAGACATGTCCTTGGCCTCAAGCCCAGGGACCGTATCTCTCCAGGACTGAAATCTCTGCACTGGCTCCCAGTGGCTGCGAGGATTAAGTTCAAAACCTTGTGCATTGTCCACAAGGCCTTCTGGGGCCTCAATAGCTTCAACTCTCTCTTCCTAGATATCTTCCTTCTCGAGTTCTTTGCTCATCCGCCTCCAACTCCCTCAGGGTCAGTCACTACTCCAAGCAACGAGTTGGTGGTAGATTTCTCGCTTCGGCTGGGGCCTCCCTTAGGAACAGCCTCCCTGCCTCACTGAAACTTGAGGAGAACCATCTCTGGTTCCGGAAGCACCTCAAAACCTTTCTCTTTGCTTCTGCTTTTTCTCCTCCTCTCCCTTGCTGAACCTGCACTGGTTAGCTGGCCACCCGCTGTTCTCGGGTCCAGGTCCCCTCCACCGCCAATCGGACACCTGCACTACCTTCCTGGAAACCCCCTGCACTCATGACTGTCTCTGGACCTACAGTCCCACCACCAGCACTTGACACCAGACGTCTGCACTTACCCTCACACTTGCCACAAGGTGGCCGTACTTTACTTTTTGTTATTATTCTTTATCCCATGTACTGCACTTCCCCCATCGCACTTTTCCCCCTTCCCATGCACTTGCGCGATCTGAATGACACCTGGCCTAGTAGGATCGCTGTCTGTCTTCCCTCTGTTCCACTTCCCTTGCCTCGTCGCACCTAGAAACACTTGTGTATGGACGCATTATAAATGCCATATCATATCATATTGGAGCCAATATGAACTAGTTTTACAAAGTCAGTTGCGGACAGGTGGGGGCTTGGGGTTATGTAGAGCAGCCAGCCAGTCAAACTTTTTGTCAGATTCGCGATCAGCCAATTACGTTTTTTTCCTTTTTACCAAGCACATTGCAGCTTTTCAGTTTAAAATTTAAAAAAAAAAAAAAAACAATGGATTTTCACCAAACCAAGGGAAGCACCAAGTTGGCCAAGGCACCCTCTAATCGCTAAGTTTAGCTTATTTTTGGTAAAAAAGAACAAACATCCTTGATTGGAAAATGAATGATATACTCATTAATGAAGACACCACCCTATAACTATGGCCCCCTGGATGCAACTTCATAAAGTCCAAAAAAATGCAGTTGGGCACGTATTTTTGTTGTCAAGTTTCGTGCGGATTCATTGAATGACATCAGTTACATACATCTCAAAATTACCACTTCATGTATAAACAAAACATTAACCATAACCACAATCGCTATTATTGCCTCTCATACATTTCATTCAATTTTGCAGATTACTTTTAGGGAGTGATTGAAATGAAACATACTTAAAAACCATGGATGATTGGCATTTTAGCTCACAAATACATTTGAAAAATCTCAGCAAGTAATAGCAGTGAATATCTGATACATCCGGCGCAACCCACATACTCACAGCTAAAAGAGACAGAGTTCCCATCATCTTGGTAGACACCACGGTCACTGGTGCCATTAGAGTTGACTGTCTGAAGAGTGAAGAGTAGTTTCCGCCGGCGCTGCCTCTCTCTGCACTTTCGTTTGGCCTGGCTGTTCATGCTGGGGCTAGGTGGGCTGATGGTGTGGCTAGGCCGGGCTACTGCCCCACTGCCGCTGCTGCAGCTGGCACTCTTTCCATCTTCCTCTTCCTCTTCAGCCTCGCCATTGGATGGCCCAGACATGAGATCAGGCTCTGAAGCCTCTGACTTGTCATCTGCCTCACCGCTTCCACTGGCTTCCTGGTCTTGAGTGGTGGTTGTACTCTGGGGGCTTCCATCATCCTCACCTAACAGAATGAGTGTGGGGAGAATAAAATCAGTGAGCCATAGCGAAGTGCCAAGGTGATCAGAAGGAAGGATTGTGAAAAAACACAATTCATCAAATTTGATAAGCTTGAAAATGGTTAGTATTTATTTGGGTGCACACAATTTAATAAACTGTTCTTTGCTTAATTCTTAATGTATCCATTTTGTTGAACAGCTAATACAAAAAAGATCCTAATTGTACACTTGTTTTAAATCCTTTTATCGATTGCCTTCAAACCCTAAAATAAGAAAAGCACCAGAGAAGCACAGTAAAGGCAATCCGTAGAGCCATTAAATCAGAAAAAGCACGAAGTAAAATCCTGGAAAGTTTGCATTTCTGACAAATCTGTCCCTCAACCCATTGCCCCATAGATTACAATACTTGCCAATCTTGCCCAGTAAAAGCGACACCATGTGTTACCCTGACTTACATAGCCCCTTAAGGTATTCACAGTGGTAATAAAAGTGGGCACAGCTAATCAGAGATAGTGTGGCGGCACATCCACCGGTACTTAAATGACAATATGGGTTAAGTTGTCTTATACCGTGCACTGTTACCATTGGCATAGTCTCCAGACGCTCACGTGGCTCTGTAAGAAAGAGTGGGGAGGGTTAGTGAGGAAAGAGGAATAAGAGAGACAATGTGTTCTTCAGTTGACACTTGCGGAACCAGGAGAAACTGGATTCCTGTGCAAATCTGTTTCCTACATAGGTTTTATTGTGTGCACTGGTTTGTTGTATCCAGAGGGGTAAGGCCCAGTTGGGGAAGTGTTCGTTGTTTGCAGATGTTAGTTATGTTGAATGTGTGTTTCATGTATGGTTTCGCTGGCTGATGGGGCGTATGTGGAATTTGGGTGATGCGGGAGAGGAGCAGAAGTGGTGGCGGTTAGTACATTGGCTACTCTCTATGCCTTTCCAAGTGCAATAACTTTGCCACCTTCACAGTACCCCCAAGTTGTTATGCATAGGATACACTGGCTGGCTTTCAGTTTGAAATGCAACACATTGGCCAACCTTCAAAATTCTTCTAAGTGCAATATAGGGATGGGCGATGTATTGAGTGTTGGAGATATATCAATAGATTTGCGAAATCAATATAAGATGAGACAAGATTGTTGACATCTAGGTATATGGGATACATTACTCACCGTAATCTTACTTCTTTTTATTTTTTAACACTCTTTTTATTATTTCCATAACAAATAATATGCTACTCACCGTAGTGACCAACATACTCCTAGTCCATAGTCCCCTTTCCTCGATACTGTATGGGCATCCCTCACTAGGGATGTGAAACAACCTTTTTCACCAGAAAAAAATGTTGTTGCTCTTTATATTTGGAAGCACGCTGGGGCGCGGCCCTGACTCCACCCACCGGTGCCACTCCTCAGTCCCCTTTGACGCGCCAACAATATTGCAATTGCCTAATGACACTGGTTTATTACGGGGGGAGGATACTGGGACATATGGAGGAAAGGGGACTATGGACTAGGAGTACTTGAGTCACTACGGTGAGTAACAATTACTCCTATGCCCCGCCCCCTTTCCTCTATACTGTATGGGCGATTACAACTGAATGCAGCCCTGGGGAGGAGAGTTGCCGCTCTAAGAAAACAAGTTCTTCAAAAGTGCCTGGCTAAATGCTGCGCCTGATCTCGCGCTGGCATCCAAGCAGTAGTGTTTGCAAAAGGCTGATGGGGAAGCCCAAGTAGCCGCCTTGCTGACAGTTTGCCATGGAACGTGTCTTTGGAAAGCCACAGCCGTGGCCTTGGCTCTGATGGCGTGAGCATGCATGTTTGCCGGCAAAGACCAGTGCTGCCCTTGATATGTCTCTGTGATGGCCATCACCATCCACCTTGCTATCGAAGCCTTGGAGGCTTGACAGCCCTGTTTTGACCCGCCAAAAGAGATGACAAGGCATCCGATTTACAGAAGCTCTTTGTCCTGTCCAGGTAAAATCTTAGAGCACATCTGACATCCAGACAGTGCAACACTCTGAGCCTCATCCTTTGGTTCCGCAAAGAATGGTGGAAGTACTATCTCCTTGTTAAGGTGAAAAGAGGACAACCATAGGGAGAAATGTAGGGTGCGTCCCAAGTACCACCTGGTACGGTTAAATGTAGTATAAGGCTCTAAAGTCACCAGCGCCTAAATCTCACTGATCGTGCGCGCTGAGGCAAGGCCAACCAGTAGAGCAGTCTTTATAGTAACCAGCCGGATGTCTGCTGACGCCATACGTTCGAAGGGCTTGTGGGCCAGTGCGCCCAGCACCACGTCAAGGTCCCAGACCTGATGTGGACGCGTGACTGGCGGATATAATCTGGTCAGGCCCGCCAAGTGCCTTTTAACTATCGGATTAGAGGAGATGTCATCTACAGAATTCTTGTAGGCCTCTATGGCCACTAGATATGTACGGCAGGTGTCTACCTGTACAGCAAAGTGAGCCAGATGCGCAGAGAAAGAATACACATTGTTCAGTCGGCATGTCAGAGGATATATCTTGTTTGCCTTGGCCCAGTGACAGAACCTCATACACTTGCTCTTGTACTGCCTTCTGGTGGAGTCGCTTCTTGCCCCCTGAATGATAGCTAGGTTATCTTGTAACAAGTGCAGATGTTTCACAGTGACCTGTTCAGTAATCAAGCTGCCCGGGCTAACTTCTGTGGAGCGGGGTGATCCACTGTGCCTCCCCCCCTGCTGGGCGAGCAGAGGGGCTGGACCCAGTGGGAGGTGTACCAGAGGCCGATCCGACAGTCGGAGGAGTTCTGAGAACCGCGGTTTGGCTGGCCACCATGGTGCTATCAAGATGAGTTGAAGGCTCCGTGACCTTGCAGATGAACCTGTGAATCAACTGAGTGGGGGGGAAAAGCATATGCATTCATGTCATTCCACGGAACCTGTAACACGTCCTCCAGCGAGCCCCTGCCTGGCCCCATCCAGGACACAGATTGGTGGCATCTCCTGTTGCTCGTGGTGGTGAATAGGTCTACCTGAGGGTGGCCCCACGTATCGAAGATCCCCCCTCAGGACATCCTTGTTCAACTGCAACTTGTAGTTTTTAACCCCCAGCCTGCTAAGCATATCCGCCTCCAAGTTGGATTCCCCAGGGAGGTAGACTGCTGATAAGTGAATGTTGTTTGACAGTGCTCACTCCCATATGTCGATGGACAGTCTGCAGAGCGATGGAGATCTGGTAGCTCCCTGCTTGTTGATGTAATATATGCATGTGGAGCCATCAGTCTGGATGCAAACTGACTTGTTGCTCACAATGGAGAGGAACACTTTGAGAGCAGATGGCCATCATCTCGAAACAGTTGATGAATTCCAGTTGGTCCTGCCGTGACCAGAATCTGTGTGATCTCCGGTAAAGGCTGCCTGAACAGCCTGCACGCTAACAGGCTGCCTTCTGCCCTCCACCAGAAGAGGTTCTGGTGAAGGTGTTGTGGTATGCTCAGTAGAGCTGCTTGGGAGCCTGTTTCCTGATTCCAAAAGGCTGAGAAGGAACAAGTTACTTACCTGTCACTGTTGTTCTCCAGCATGGGTCTGGCATGGATTCACATGCTCATGAATATTCCTTGTCATCAGGCTGGGAATTCTCAGTAAAGAAAAAAAAACAGTTTCAGTTTCGTTTCTGAACTGTCCATCTACTAGTAACCAATCAGTGGTATTTGGGTCATATTGCCCCCAGCCAATGACTGCCCTCTACCTAAGCCCCTCCTCTGGCAGCCATCTTCAGATTTGGTAGCACGTAAAGTGGCAGTAGGACCAAGAGAAGAGCCGCAGAGGGGTAGGAGGGAGGGTTCGCAAGTGAATCCATGCCAGACCCATGCTGGAGAACAACAGTTACAGGTAAGTGACTTGTTCCTTCTCCAGCATGGGGTCTGGCATGGATTCACATGCTCATGAATACAAGAATACATAGCAGTACACACATGCACAACCACGGGAGGTGGCAAGGCTCAACATTAAGCATTTTAACAACTCAACATTAAGCATCTCTTACCTTCTCACCAGGCTCACCTTCAAACGAACAGGTCGCGCAGCACTGCCTGGCCGACTCTGGACTCCTCCCTGGAATCCCGGTTGACGCAGTAGAATCTCGTGAAGGTGTGCGTCGACCTCCACGTAGCAGCCCTGCAGATGTCCAGCAAGGGCACACCACACAAGAATGCCATGGTAGCAGCGATCGCTCTGGTCGAATCGGCTCTCGGACAGCCGAGCAATGGTGTGTTTGCCAACCAGTGACAGTGCGTGATGCAGCCGGAGAGCCATCTGGAAATGGAAGCCTTCGAGAGGGCCTTCCCTTGGTTCACAGATCCAAACAGCTGTGATTTATTCCGAAGGCTCTTCGTGTGGTCCACGTAGAACTTCAGCGCCACATCCAGCGAGTGCAAAGTCCTCTCAGTCTGCGACAAAGGCGACGGGAAGAAAACAGGTAACACCAAGGGCTCGTTGAGATGGAAGTTCAACAGCACCTTGGGCATGAAGGAGGCGTGCGTCTCAGCACTATCGTCGTCTCCTGGAATGTCAGGTATGGAGGTTTACAGGAGAGGGGCTGTATCTCTCCCACTCGTCGTGCGGAGGTGATGGCCACAAGAAACGTTGTCTTCCACGACAGGCACTTCAATGGTACAGAATGCAGAGGCTCGAATGGTGGCCCCATGAGCCTGATCAGCACCACGTTGAGCTCCCAGGGCGGGAGCCTTCACCGGCAATAATGATCGGAACAGTCCTTTCATGAACTCCTTCACCAGGCGATGAGACCACAGAGATGACCGCCCCGGAGTTCTGGTGTAGCGGGAGATAGCCGCCAGATGGATCTTGATTGAGGCATGTGCCAGCCCCGCCTTGGCCAACGATAGCAAGTACGGTAGCACTTGAGGGGATGTAATCCGCAGAGGGTTAATCTTCTGTGAACGGCACCAGACAGAGAACCTCTTCCATTTGTGTCCATAGCATTTGAGAGTTGAGGACGCCCTGGCCTTTGCAAGCACCTCCTTGCAGTCCACCGGGATATCGTACCCTCCAAACTCTAGTGCTGCAGGAGCCAGGCCTGCAGGTTCAGCGATCCTGGGTCGTGATGGAGGATGACGCCTCCTTCCCTGGCGAGAAGATCCGCGTCCGTCGGAAGTTTGACCGGAGGGAACGCTGACATGTCCAGAAGGTCCAGGAACCAGATCTGTCTCGGCCACGCCGGTGCGACGAGAATCATCCTGCACCGGGACCGTCTGAGTTGAGTGATGAGTCGCAGCAGCAACGGCAATGGGGGGGGCACACATACTGGAACAGGCCTTCCCAGGGGAATGAGAAGGCATCGCCCATACTCCCCGGCTGGGGAAACCTGCTGGCGAACCTCCGGCACTTGGCGTTCATCGCCGTCATGAGTAGGTCGATCTGGAGATTGCCCCATCGTCGGAATAGGAGATCCACCTGATTCTGCCGAAGTTCCCACACGTGGCACGAGCGCAGCTCCCTGCAAGTCGGCGATGGTGTTCTTTATTCCTGCCGGATGGAAGGGTACCAGGAACATCCCTTGGGCGACAGCCCAGTGCCACAGATCCTGCGCTTTCTTGGATAGGGCTGGGGATCTGATGCCCCCCTGCTTCCGGATGTAGAACATCGTGGTGGTGTTGTCGGTGAAGATCCTTACCACTTTGCCCTTGAGGGACGGGAGGAACGACCTGAGGGCCCAGAACACGGCTCAGAGCTCCAGGACATTGATGTGTAGTGACCTCTACTCAGGGAGCCAAAGGCCTCTTGCGTGGAGATAGCCGGAGTGTGCTTCCCATCCCTCCAGGGAGGCGTCCGTCACAATTTCCTGATGTGCAGGTGTCTGGAAGTCCATGCCCGCCGCTAGGTCCGGTGGTGGGCCACCCGCGCGCATTGCTTGGCGGAAGGAACAGGGCGACTTGCGACGGTATCAAGGGGTTTTTTCGTGAAGTTGATCGAGAATCCCAGATCCGTGAGAAGTTGGATGGTCTTCGCTGTGTGATCGACGGCGAGTTCTCTTCACTTGGCTCGGATGAGCCAATCGTCCAGGTAGGGGTAGACGTGGATCCTCTGCAGGCGCAGTTGCGCCGCCACTGGTGCTAGGCACTCGAACACCCTGGGCGCACCCTTCAATCCGAAGGGAAGGGCCTTCAACTGATAGTGTCGCCCTTGGACCAGAAATCATGGGAATTTTCGATGTCCTTTTAGGATGGGGATGTGGAAATAGGCATCCTCCAAGTCCAGCGATGATAGGAAGTCTCCTTCCTCTAGCTGTCCCAGCACGTGCTGGAAGGTGACCATCCAGAACTTCTGGGACTTGATGTACTTGTTTAGATGACGAAGGTCCAGGATGGGTCGCCAACCGCCGGTCTTCTTCCGGACGAGGAAGTTCTGCGAGTACACTCCGGAGCCCCGGAGCCTCTTTGGGACGAGTTCTATGGCTCCCTTTCTTAACATCACTTGTACCTCCAGAAGTATTTGTGGGACGTGGTTTTCCTTCCTGGCCACGGGTGGAATACGGGGACACCTCTTTCGGAATTCCAGGGTGTGCCCGCGGGCCAGGGCATCCAGCACCCAACGGTCGGTGGAGATGGACTCCCACACGCTGACGAATTGTGGTCAGTTCCCTCTTGTGACCGACTGGCCTCTGTTACTCATTCAATGCTTCTTGCAGTCGTCTAGGATGGTTGTTCAGAATTTCCGTACCGTTAGATTCCGCATCTTCAGTTGCGCAGTGGTCTCAGTGTTTGAGGGACACGGTCCACCACAAGCTTTACATGGTTTTGCCACCACTTTCCGTCTCTCTCTGGTTATCAGGATGTCCCATGTCCAGTTTTACTTCTCTTGTACGCCTCCTGGTAAGACGCATCGCGTCTACTTCCATTTCTCGTTCTCTTCTGGTCACAGGATGCTCCCACTTGGGAAGAAGAGACAAATTCCCGTGATTTGTCACATCACCTACTCAGCCATTGGTGTTCTCCTCCAACCGGTTTCTGTGCTCATCACATCTTCATGGGGAGAGTCTCTAATTGCAGCTCACAGCCAGTGCACGTATTTCTGCTACAGGGACTTGTGGTCGCTGTAGATGCGAGTGGAGTCAGGGGTCCACAATGAGTCCACACAGTGAATTTCACAACGATTACACTTGGACAGTAGGTACACAATTACTATATTTATTAAAGGCCCAAAAACACACTATGAAAAATGAATCAAGCAGGTAATATCACACAACAGTCTAAATATAAAACATATGCAGTCAGTTAGTTAATACAATGCATATAAATCACCCCAATACCTGCAAGGAAAGATTAAGCAATTAGGCAAATCTATCAATAATCGACCATAGGAATGGGAGCCCTAACATTTTGAAGTCCAACCCTAAGTTGAATAGGACCTTGTGCCCAAATGTTCACAAAGTACCTTTAAAGTTGCTAAACAGTTAGATGTTTCTGTGGGGTTCAAGATTGATTCAGAAGTCTTTCAAAGAAATGTACAGGTATGTAAATGACTTTTCCTGGCTTCAAGAAGGGCCTTTTCAACAGACTTTTAAAAACCAATGGAATAGAATAATAAATCAAAATTCTTTACATACTTTATAACGGAGGAGGCATGGTCACCGCTAAATATTGCGACTACTCACCACCCTTACTCTGATTTTCATGAAGGACTTTGCAGGTTAAATGGGAGGTGTCGCTGGAGGTAGGTTTACCAGCTATAAGATGCCCAGGAGCTGCAGGTGCAAGCAAGGTTCCGGTCGGGTCCAGGAGCGGAGTTCAACCATTTTCATTGTAGAAATGTAGCTGGCACAAATGCAGTACACTCTTCCAGAAAGGGATGGCAGGCTCCAGCAGTAGTCTTCGCACATGGGCTAGAGAAGGTGGCTCAGTAGTCACGAACAAAGTAAGCTCCCCAGAACAGGACCAGTTGATGCTGGAACTTGGCAGGAAGGCGACCTGTAGGACTAGCTGGAGACCACCGAAAGATCCGGGCCAAAATGTGGACCGGCGGCTCTACTAGCATGGTAGCGCGTCACAGAGCTGGTCAGTCCTCAGGGTGGTCCAGGGACACTCTGAAGGCTCCAGCCTGAAGGATCATGAAAAGGTGCTGAGACTGGTTGGTCCCACCAGTCCAAAGGGTAGAAGCACCAGCAAGGGTCTGGTAGTCCAGCAGAAGTTCACTAGGACAGCAGCAAGAATGGTTGCCAGGCGTCTTCAGGATTCATCCTTGTTAGGCAAGATTGTATGCAGTACCCTTTGAGTGCACTACAACAACCCTGACCTCCTGGCAATAGGAACCCAACCTTTGGTATAAGTCTGTACTACACAGGTTGGTAGCGTGTTGAGGCTTATCTCAAGAGGGGTCAATGTGAGCTGTAAGGGAGTTACATAGAGATTCACAATGACAAGTATTCAAATAAACTAACACAGGTTTCTTGATTAAACAATTATACATTTATTTAACAGTCAGAGTAAGCCTTCTTCAGAAGGGGGCAATATAATAGTAACACATAAATACACTCCAAAATCCACACTCTTAACATTTCTAAACCAGTAAGTACCCTTTTGGGATGGCACACAGACACTTCCTACACCCTTGGGTGATTATCTTAATAACTAGGACACTGTGGACATTAATATCCCTCTGTTTGCATTTAGAATCAGACTTAAGAGTTTGGCAAAGAAAACTATTATTAAAACAGAACAAGTGAGCACACATATTCTGAAGCAGTTAAGTACTTTTGGTAACCCCCAATGCAAAGTTAGTTAACCCCTTCCTGGAAGGAGGACAAAACACAATGTCAGAGGGCAGAAGAGTCATTTAGGGAGCCAGGTTAGGCCAAAGTCAATTGGGCAAAAGTAAAGGTGAGCTGAAGCACTTCTCGCAGGTAAGTAAAAGTCTTGCACAATGTTTTAGAAGTCTTTGTAGAAAAGAAGAATTCAAAGCAGGGCCACAAGCTGTTTAGACTTGTGAAGTAAAGAAGCTATCAGCAACTTTACAGAGCAACTACAACAGGTCTCACCAACAGAGAACAAGTGCAGTTACACAACAAGGAGGTAAGCGTACAATACCTTTAGGTTGAAGAAAAATGCAGCAGATGACTTCTGTTCCTGTGCAGCTCTACAGATCCTGGTGTTCCTGAGCCTCAGTTGTGGGTACAAGAGGGGGGACGTCTGGTGACTCCTGCAATGGGATGATGGTTGACTCGGCCTTCCAAGCCAAAAGCCTCGCCTTTTATTCAGGTTTCTACCATTCATTTCAGCCTAGCTGTCAGTCACCTAACAGGGTGGCTGTCTTTGCCGGACTGTCAGCCGGCCAATCACTACAGAGTGCATTTTGCTCTCCTAGGAGACTAAGCACAGGGAGTTTCGGGCACCTCCCTCAATTCCTGCCCCCACCAGACACCCTGGAGCCAGAGGCGGGCTTCACTTGTGAATCCTGCCAAAGGCAAAGCGAACAAAGGGACCAAACCTGGTTTGGCACGCAGGGTAAATATCAAGAAGGACCTTTCCAAGACGAAAAGGCAAAAAAAAGAAGACAGGGGACATTTTGACAAAAATGGCACCCTTGGGTGCTTTACTGTAGCTGCGAACTCAGCCAGTGGTAAATGCACACCACAGTAGTTCAAAGTAAACCACTGCCACCAGCCATTCATCGTGGAAAGGGTAACATAAAAACGTTACATGAGAAGCTAGACAAAGGGGATACTAAGTAACCCCTCCAGCACCCTATTGTAAGATAGCGTGTGCTGGGTCTAGAAAGTTACAAATGTAAGTAAAGTCAATTTCATTTTACTGCTCTTGGAAACAGTAGTTTATCCAAGAGAAGGTATTCAAACCTTTGATAAATCTGAAAGACTTCCCTGTGCCACTGGACTGAAGGAGTTGTGTGACAAAATGTAAAAGATGATGCTTATGGAGTTTGTCAGACTCCATAACCAAAAGAAATAGAGTTCAAAATCACATTATAAACACATGAGAGAGTGGGAAAAAGGGTCTCTCTCTCCAGGTAAAAAAAAAAAAATCAAGTCTTCGAAATCCAGCAAAGTTACTGGGAGTCTCCAAGGTAGAGAGAATATCACATTTCTGAGAATTCTCCCCAACACTCCTCCCATTGGACAGTACCGGATAAGGTGCCTTAGCCCTATGAGAGAGCTTAGAAGACTTAACTTAAAGCCTAGAGGGGTGGCTCACTACTGGGCATTCATATCCTGCTCCTTTGAGGCTAGCCTCTTCGGCTTGACCATTAATGGACACTATTTCATGGTCAGGACAGAACTGAGGAGATGGACAGTGGATCATATAAAGAGGATCAATAGGACAGGATCACCCAAAGACCCTTGCCTATCAGACATGTACAAAAATCTACTCAAAGAAACTGTCCTTCCAATTGCAAAAATTTATCAATCTATCGCTGGAAAACAGAAATCAGAATCGTATCTAAGGCATACAAATCGGAACTACGTTAAACCCCTTTTGAAAAACAAAGTGGGGCAAAAGCAGAAGGGACGAGTTATTAAATTGGATTCTGTACAAACCGCATGTAGGTTTCAGACCAAAGAGGAAACAAAAATGTGCACTTTTGTCCATAAGGGGTGACTTAAATATGAATGCTGATAAAATGCCATTAGATCTTAATCTACTTGACACATCAGCAGTCCACCATTACCTAAATAGTCATAGTGAAGAGAATGCCAGAATTCCGAATTACATTAAAATTGTTCAAATCCTTCCTCACAGATAGAACCAAAACAACCAATTAATCTCCTCTCACCTAAAAAACCAGAACCACCAAATGTTGTGTGCTAAAACGATCAAGTCTCTCAACACCACTATTTTCAGGGCCCCCCCCTCATGAAATTAATAAAAAATACAGGCCAACATCTCACAACTACACAGAGGGCATGCAACTAATTTTCAAGAGGAATACGAACGCGGACTGAGACCTACTGCCCCGATAAATGCCTCAATGAGATAACCCTCTTGATGATCAACAACAACCTAAAGAAAAACCCTAACAAAACAAAAGCAAAATGCTTTCACCCCATGCAAAGATGAATAACAACATAAGTCACTCCTTTAGGTGGCCGAAATGGGCATAAAACTAGAAACCGCATCAGTAATAACAAAACAGGGAATACTCAGGGACAATGGACTCGCACTAGAACTGCAGGTCAACGACATAGTACAAAGATGTTTCGAGCACCTACACTTAATCAGATGCATACCAACATACTTAAGCTTCCCCACACAAGCAACAATCTCAAGAATACATTCCAGAATAGATTTCAAAAAGACTATACATACGAATGCATGACTACCTCACCAAAAAACTACAACACATTCAAAACATGGCGGCAAGACTTCTACTAAGATTTAAGAGGAGGGAAAATATTACACCGGCCCTGACAAGCCTACACTGGTTACTGGTTAAGAATCAATATCAAAGCACTCTGCATCACTTACGGAGCACTGCATTGACAATGAGCGGAATTCCTCCAATCAAAAATCACTCACGGAGATCAAGCAGTGACATACTTGTAGAATCAAGACAAAACGAGAAAAACAAATACAGAGGATCTGTCTTCTCCATCTTCATAGCAAAACTATGGAACACAATCCCAAATGAAATTTGGGCAACAGAAGACCACCTGGCTATTCAATCACCAGCCTAGAGATAAAACTGCATCCCTAAGATAGGAAACAGACAGCCCAACAATGCCACCATTGCATGATGTGTTAAGTCAGAATCAGTAGACGGGCAAGGTAGCACCTTGATCCAAGGTCTCTTATTTTGAACCTCTCGAAAACCTAATCTGTGCCTAAACTCTTGGCCCTATAAAGAGAAACTAACAGTGCTCGCCAGTAGGTCTTACAAACCAACTCAAGTCTGCCGTCCAGAAACCTATTGTGGTAGGACTTCTGTCCACCACTATTTTATACAAAGAAAATAACCTAACCCTTAACACAAGAACAATGCAGGATGCAAGGATGCAGAAGAAGGCAACTGGCCAGAAGGAGTCATGGTGGTTTGCAAAGACTTATTGAATTAAAATTAAAAAATCTAGGTATCTCTAACTCTTAAGAGGCATTTCCCTGCCTTAAACTGGAGACTAAAGAATCTGTCAGAATGTCTGAAAACTGAAAAACCCCTGTCCTGAGTCAAAACCCTATTGCGATCCCTTACACTACAACTAAAGAGACTTCCTTCTCCTGGTGTCTTAAAAGAAAGTCTCTTCTGCACTCCAATTGATACCAGGAGGAATTAACACCCTTCCCATGGTCTGGGTTTACACACAGTTCCAGATGTGGCCAGGAGGAAAGACTCCCTTCCCCTGGATAATGGTTTCATCAAAATTCCAAATGTGCCAGGGGGGGAATGACTCCCATCCTGTGAATATTAGTTTCAACAAAGTTCCAGTTGAGGTCAGGGTGAATGGCTCCCTTCCCCAGTCTTAGTTCACTTTCACAACAGTCCCAGGCTCTCTTTAGCCAATCAGTGGTCTTTTCTTTAGCACTGGTTTGGAGGGTTCTCCCTCCGATATTCATTGTGCATTTATTTGGGCCCCAGACACTGTTCGCGCCCCCTTCCTTGTCAGGCTCACTTTTTTCACTCTCACGCCAAGTACTGCCATGAAGAGGATGGCTTGTATGATGATATACGTGACTTTGGTTTGGGTCCCAGACCTTGGTTTCTATTCTATTAGGCCCAAATGGTTCGCACTCCTGCCAAGTACTGCCATGAGGAAGATGACTTATTAAAATAGGCCTCACATAGGTTTCGGTCCCAGACCCTTGGTTCTGTACCATTCTCACTAGGCCCGCTTAGTTGACTCTCTTCCCAAGTACTGTCACTAGGAAGATGATTCTTATCATTATTAATTCCCCTGCGGTTTATCTCTCTCTTCTGCGCCTCTAAGCCCCTAGCGGTCCCCGTGACTTACCAGTTACCTTCGTTGGCTCCAGGACATTGGGCTGGTTTTTCCTGGGTTCTTGCGTCTTCTTGCTGGGTTGCATGGGTGTCCATGGCTTCTGCTGTTCTCGCTCCCTGTACCTTTTTCCTAGTATCTTCACCGATGGTGTAGGCACCGTTACTTGACAGATCGGTCCACCTCACAGAGGTTGTGCCACCATGTTTCAGGCTCCAGTCACGTCCTTGACCAGCTCCACATCATCATTGTCGGCCTCTTGCCTTTGGGAGCGGACTGCTCTCCGCTTTCTCACCTCATCCTCTGCATCTCCTTTGAACTTCCTGGCTGGATTGTCACTCGTGGTATGCTGTTCCTCTTCTCAAAGTCCTTTGTATTTAGGTGCATCTTAGGACAACTCCCTTGCGAAGTCTGTACCATTCTTTTATCTTCTCTGTGCCATTCTTCATGGCTCCTGGGAGTCACCTTGTCTCAGTACTGGCGTTGCTGGTAATCTTCATGCTTTGGGTGATAATTTTTGTGCCAGTACTGGAGTTAGTCATACTATCTGTATTGTTGGAAATAATCTGTCTCGGTAGAAGTAACTGCTATAATGTTACAATAACTAATAGAAGTGGTGTAAAGGTGGGTTGGTGGATAAGTGTTAACAGGCTTGAGAGGGTTAGGTTTGGGATGTTGTGCCAACTTGTACCTAGGTGTCGTCCTTATCCCCAGCAGGAGAGTCCCTCCCCATGCACCTCCCGCATCAAAACACTGATAGGGGGAATATTGGGTAGTGGCCTCACCTCCTTAGCCTCATTATATGATAAGTCATTTATAACGCACCTGTACAGGGGTGTTTCAAGGTGCGACAAGACAATAAAGGGTAGACAGAGGGAGGACAAAACAAAATCTTACTGGGCCTTGAGTCATTCAGTTCACGTAAGGGCGAGGTGGAGGTAAGCGTAGAAGTACCAAGGCGAAGAGTGGGGCGGGCGAGAAGATTGCAATGGCAAGACGCGTTATGTGCTGCCAGGGTGGTGGCTCCAGTAAATGCACAGAGGCAGGGGAATGTAGGGTAGCAGATACAGTCCCTTAAGTGGGTAGGAGGCCCAGAGGCAGTGCAAGGGGCTACTGGTCGTGCAGGATCCTGGTGCCTGTGAGGTTCAGTGGGGGGCAAGGTAACCAGTTAACGCGGCAGACAGGAGCATCAGCAGGGGCGAGACAGAGAGAAAGCAGATGCGAAAAGGAAAATATTTAGTTGGTTCCGGAACTTTAGGTGGTCCTGCTCAAGTTTGAGAGAGGCAGGGAGGCTGTTCCAGATGGAGGCCCCAGCCGAGGACAGAGATCTATCCCCCACTCTCTGCCTGGAGGAGCGTCTGACCCTCAGAGTTGGAGGACGATGAGCAGAGAGCTTGAGGAGGAAGATGCTTAGGATGAGAGAGTTGATGTAGTGTGGTCCAGGGCGCCAAAAAGACTTGTGGACGATGCAAAGGGTCCTATACTTGCAGCCACCAGGAGCCAGTGGAGAAATTTCAGGGCTGGAGAGATGCGATCACTGGGCTTGAGGCCAAGGACAAGTCTTGCAGTACTGTTCTGTATTGGTTGCTAAGGGCAAACAGTAGAGGAAGGCAGATTTACAAAGAGGCTGTGGCAATAGTCACCGCTGAGGAGGTGCAACTGGTAGTGTGACTTCTTAGAGATGTGAGGAGAGGGTGGAGTCGAAGATTGACATCATGGTTCTTTGCCTCACAGAAAGGTGAGGGTGGAGGGCCCAGGATGGGCTGCCGAAGAGCAAGAGGGGAAATCGGGAGCAGGGGTCAAAATTAGAAGGATCTCAGTCTTACTGGTATTAAGGCAGAGATCGCTGGAGGCACACCATTCCTGAATCGTGGATAGACAATCAGGAATGAGCGAGAGATTAGGAGGCTGAACGAGCCTGAAGGAAAGCCGAGTGTCATCCGCATAACACTGAAAGGTAGAACAGAAGGTAGAGATGAGGTGGGCCCAAGGAGCCAAGTAATGGTTGAAGAGCCACAGTGAGAGGTTAGAATCCTGGGAAACACCACATGTAGAGAAAGGTGGGAGAGAGAAAGGACAGAAGTTGGATCTGGGAGGGTCGATTGGATAGAAAGGAGGTCAGACGATTGATCAGGATGGCGTGGTTGAACCTATCGAAAGCAGAGGATAGACCAAGAAGAATGAGGACAGAAGGAAGAGGGCAGATCTTCATGGGTCTTCAGGAGAGCAGTTTCCGAGCTTTTGGCTGCTATAAAGCCAGACTGGTGGTCACTGACATTTTTCACAGCAGGTGAGCTGTAATCCTTCTCGACCCTCCTTGGGCCTGAAATGTGTTAATTCTGTGCGCTTGAGCCCCCCCACCCCAGCCTTTCTGTTTCACCACATCCCTTGCTTAGGCACCCGCTTCCCTCCCGCCTTCCAGCCCACCCACCATCCCTGATTGGAGTGTTAGACGGTCAAATTGACTTTCCTGGGGAGCACCCTGCCCGGCAGCCCCTGTGGCCAAGGGCCCCGAGGCAAAGGGTGACTCCTACAGTGGCAGCTCCAGTTAGTGTCTGCAGGTGTCCGCAGGGGAAGCCAGTGGCCAGCCATCAACCAGCAGCGACTAAGTAATGTAGGAGTTGCCCCAGTTAGGAATAGAGCCTTCACTCTACCCTAATAACCTGGCCACATAGCAGACTAAGAATTCGGTGTGTTTTTCTCCGGTATTTAAAACTGCATTGTGAAAGTGAACTGGGGCATCCGACCCAGCCCTTTAAGACGAGGTAGTAAGAGACAGATGGGGATGCAGAATATTACTGAAACATCAATAATCAAAACAAACTCAGGAAGTTGGCAAAGTGTGACTGTTTTAATGTCAACTATCTAAAACAGGGAGTTAAAACTAACATCAATGCGTTCGCTCGACCTTCACACTCAATCCAACACACATAAAAAGCAGGTTATGTACTACAAACCGGTCACTATTGACGTCAATCTACGTTGCAAACTACAAAAACCTATTTGGATGGTGATAGGCTTACAAGCAACATCTGGGTATACGTTCCATACTGGTCAGAGAAAGGGATTGGGTCTCTAACATCAGGCTGGGGCAACTAAGCCCTCCACTAGTGCAGGTCACTACGAACATCAAAGACACAACGTCCCATTGATTATATAAACTAATAGGCTCTCTATTGCGTGTCCATCAATAATTGGTCGGCACCCTTGTACCCCTCTAATATTCCACATGCCTAAGCAGCACGCAGGCTGGCATCCAGGTGCCAGTGGTCCGGTCACAACCATAGCGCTCACCAATTAGCCCTGGCATCCATCATCACACTTGCAGCCTACTAGTCAATTAAGGCTTTGAACTCTGCCTTGGAAATGTTCTCTGTGCTGAAGAATATGAGGGAGTATAGCATACTGTCTCTTCCCGGTTTCGATACAGTTCATCATAGTGTCTATTTTCATCTGACCATGTGACTGTAGACCACGATTTCAAGTCTTACTGCATTTAGAATACTCTTCTGACGTCTTCAATGTTCTCGCCCCCCACTAGAGACGGGAGTTTTGTTCTTTCACACGTTCAGTAATTGTTTGTACGCACATCCAGGCCCAAGGCGACCTTGACTTCTTGGTGTTGATACAACCAAGCCTTTATTTGATACACCTCCATGGTTGGGTTTTCGATTTCTAAGTGCGACACACTGAAAATGTCGTTCTGCTTTCGGAATCCAGCTCTGCTAAAGCGCATTATGGAAACATCCATAGTCCGTACACTTCTTATGTATATACGTTGACGCATCGCCGCAATCTATTCACTACATAGCCAACCTTAAAAAATATTTTGTCTACTTGCGTTGCTGCGACTCTACATTTATAGAATGACAACTACTTCATTATTTCTGTAGCATGAACATCTTCATCTCGGGCTCGAAATGTTGCTCATCTTTATCACCTTGAATTTAGAGTTTATAGAATCTTTATGCTCTCTCGTCTTCTGCAACTCTTCTGGGGGCGTCAACTCTGCTTTTCATGACATCGCCAATCTGCTTTCTCGCTTGCTTGTCCCCTCTTACTCTGGGATTTCATTCAAATTGCCATCATATTGTTGTGTATGCATGTACGGCTTCCTCAATGGAAATCTTACTTCCAGGATTCTCTTTAATATAGGTATTCTTATTGGCAATGCACGCGTTTCACATTCTGGCTCCCCACATATAGGCATTGTGGGAGAGGAGCTTTGGGTGGGGGTAATTGGCTCCACCTTTACAAAAGTATTTCAATTTGCCTTGTGAAAGTATTTAAAATTGCATTGTGAAACCTAGGCCTTTTTCCCACGATACAAGACTCTCAGACTTGGTGTGTTTTCTCCGGTATTTAAAAACTGTATTGTGAAAGTATTGCCATCCTGAGGTTTTGGCTTGTAGCAAAGCATTAATCTAGCAAACATTTCTACAATTTTCTAAGCTCCTGTCGTCTTGTCCATTGTCTACTTGTCTTGTCTGCTAGCACCCCACCTTGTGTCCTTCCCAGTGCTCTCCCCGCCCCCTCCCCCACCACTCCCTATCTATCCTCTCCCTACCTACTCTATGGTGCACTCTGTCCCTCCTATCTTCTCTAAAAGCTTCTCTATCGACTAACCTGCTCTCCTCACTAAATCTGGTAGGAAGAAGTTTAAAAAGGACATCTTGGTCTCCAAACCCAGGCCTCCATACCGCTGATACCTATACCAGTGCTTCCTCCAGGTAAACCCCCACTGACATCCTCTTTGTCGCTCCCTCGCCAGACCTATGGACTCTACATATGGTCTCTGTGCTCTCTCCTTTCTCTTCCTCTCCCTTAATGATGGGACCCAGTGGGAGATCCTCCAGGCCTCCTTCCTCTCCTCTAAGGTCATCATTAATGTTTACTTGAATGGTACCGTCTTGGTCCAAGGCCCTCAAGCCAACCTTCTCTTTAATAGACGCCTCCTGCGCCTCATCAATTTCCTTTTGCTATCCCCGCTCTACCCTCCATGGCTTCCTCGTCTCCCCCGTAAGTCTCCTCCTGGGCTACCCTGCCTTCTCCCTCCTCTGCACCCCGCTTCAGGCTTCGTCTACAACTCCAGAGGGCGTACCTCTGATTTGTACCCCTCCCTGGAAGTCTTTCAAGGATGGCATCCTTCTCCATATTGCCACTCTAAACTCTCGCTCAGCTGTTTAACACTCTTCTGACATCTGCCACCTCCTGGAGGAGCTTGATCTCGATGGCCTTGGTCTCACAGAGACATGGTTAGCTCTGTCACAAGCTTTGACACTGTCCTCTTTAATGAACCGCACGAATGATGTCTGCACTGGCATTGCACAGCTTGAGTGATGATGCCTGCCCGCGTCTTCTCCCTCGATATCACCCCAGAAGGCGTTTGCCTTGGAGTTCTTATTGGTAGGCTCTCCGTCCTGCAATCTCCAGCAGGAACGCAGTATGCAGTCTTTCCCAGGACCAAGTTACTTCACTGATCCTGCGGGGCTGTTGCGGTCTTTTTGAATAGTTGGATTAAGCAGGTAAGTCTCTATGCCAAAGGATGCTTGGTATAGGTGCTTAATGTCCTTATTGCCCAAGTTTTAACCTGTGTTTCTCTTTTCTTTCGGGTGCCTTCTTGAGCGGTTTTCGGATGAAGATTAGACTCTTCCTAAAATGCTGAGCAGATTTCCTGCAGGCGAGTATTAGCGCGGTTGAGTATCCCTGAATGTCTGTATAGCGATTTCTTTTCTGTGCGCGACTAACCTGCCGTTTCTTTTCCTTTTCTGCAGGTGCAGCGCGGCTCCAGGGCGGCGATGGGAAAAACCGCTTCAACAAAATTCCTGAAGAATGCAGACCCCGGGTGAGTATTGGGTGTCTGTGCAGATACCTTCTTCTCTGCAGGTGCGCCTGCCCAGGGAGCAGTTGAAGGCGCGGCCGATTGGATGGAATACTGCAGGTAAGGCCTTTGTTGCTGTACTAACTCCTGTTTTCTTCTTTTCCTTCTCAGGTGCCGCTGGATCGCTATCTCAGGACGGGCGTGGCTGTAAAAGTTCGAGTACTGAGCAGACACAGTGAGCGTTCCGCTGCAGGAGTGCAGAATAACGCAAAGCGTGTTCTGCCTATAGGGTGTCGCCTAAATAGCCTTGTAAGTAGTTCCAGGTAAAACAGTCCCTCAGCCACACCCTGCAATCTTAGTTAAAGTAGTCCCTCAGCCATACTCAGGGTATACAGAGAGGATCAGCCCCATTAGGCTGTGATTGTAGTCCCATGCAATTATCACATGTTATGACCCTGGCGCCAACAGCGCCAGGACTGTGTCCAGGAAATCCTAGGACACTTTTGGGGCTTGAGAAGCCCCTAAGGGTGCCAGTGACTGGGGTAGGCCCATAAACTCCAGAGGTTTGGGAGTTTGTACCATGACACTTGCCTCTGTCATGAGGATAAGCTTGAAGACCAAAGCCAAGTGCAACTCTTGATACGACCCAGAACTCGTCACCCTTAAACACAAGTGCAGGGTGGCTGAGAGGAACTGGCATGCTTCCGGTTCATCCGCTGACAAACTGGCCTGCTCCAAAGGCAATACCGGCTCTCTGTCCGCACCAAGAAGATGGCCCACATCCAAGTCTGTGTCACTGCGGCATCGAACAACTCGGCCGAACTCTTGTCCAAGGAGTTGGCCAATCCTGCTGCAGTCTCTACCTCTCCTGTCCACTCCTAGGTCCTCTGCATGGCCCTGGCTTCTCATTTCATCTCAGGACATCCTGTCCTCTCTCTCACAAACCCCCTGGCCCCTCCACTCGCTGCTCTTCCTCTGGCCCTTCTTCAGCCACCTCTCCTCCCTCCTTCTCTGCCTTTCCCCTGTTCTCCCCAGACAAGGTTTCTAGACAAGTCTGATCTATGAAAGTCTCATCAAAACAGGTTCACCCCTGCTCCTCCTCTGCTCTGGCTGACTTCTGCAACCACTCCTTCCCCACTGGAGTCTTCCCCTTCCCCTTTGAAGCACTCCAGTGTACACCCTCTTCTTAAGAAACCCTATGTCGACCCGTCCTGCCCAGCTAACTATCTCCCAATCTCCATCACTCCTTTCCTGGGCAAACTCCTGGAAAAGCTGGCCATCTCCCAGCTTAATCTTCACACTGAATCTCCATGACCATCAGTCTGGCTTCAGAGCTGCCAGAAGCATGGAAACTGCTCTCCTGAACACCCATGAAGACCTGCTCTCCAACCTTGATTCCAGAACCCCCTGTGTCCATATCTTACTTGATCTCTCTTCTGCCTTTGACACAGTCAACCATACCATCCGGCTCAACTGTCTCCGTGATAACCTGGGTATCACCGATCAGGCCCTTGCTTGGCTGACCTTTTTCCTCTCCGATCCACCCTCCCAGGCCCAACTTGGATCCTTCCTCTTCTCTATCTCTATCTGTGGTGTACCCCAGGGGTCTAACCTCCCTCCCTGGCTGTTCAACCAATACCTGGCACTTCATGCCCACTGCATTGCCGCTCTCTGCCCCAATTGTCAGTGCTATGCGGATGACAACTTATTTTCAGGCTCCCTTCAACCACCTCTTCTCCTTCTCTCATCTCTGTCTGCTATCCAGGAGTGGTGTGCAGCCAATGATCTCTGCCTTAATGCCAGTAAGACAGAGATTCTCCTCATCAGGAAACCCGCTCCCTCCTTTCCGGTCACTCTGGCCGGCCTCGCTTGGCCCTCTTCCTGCTCCCACCTGTGAGGCTAAGAACCTAGGGGTCATCTTCGACTCCACACTGTCCTTCTCTCCTAACATCTCTCTCTCACACTACCAGCTGCACCTCCTCAGAGGTGGCATTCCTTTCCTCTCCTTCCCCCAGAAGCTCACTGTCTCCAGAGCTCTGGTTCTCTCTAGGTTGGACTACTACAACAGCCTCTTTCTAAATCCGCCTGCCTCTACTCTCCGCCCTCTGCAACTCATCCAAAACAGGACTGCAAGACTTGTCCTTGGTCTTAAATCCATGGATCGTATCAATCCAGGACTGAAATCTCTTGACTGGCTCTTAGTGGTGGCGAGGATGAAGTTCAAAACCCTCTGCATTGTCCACAAGGCCTTCTGGGGTCTGGGGTCTCAATACCTTCAACTTTCTCTTCCCAAATATCTTCATTCTCAAGCTCTTCGCTCATCCGCCTCCAACTCCCTCAGGGTCAGTCGCTTCTCCAAGCAACGAATGGGTGGTAGATCTATTTCTTCTGATGAGGCCTCCCTCTGGAACAGCCTCCCTGCCTCTCTGAAACTTGAGAAGAACCATTGCTGGTTCCAGAAGCACCTCAAGACCTTCCTCTTTGCTTCTGCCTTCTCTCCCCTGCCGATCTCCTGGCTGAAACTGAAACTGCACTGGTTACACCTAGCTACCCTCTGATCTCCAGGTCCCATCCCCGCCAGTTGCGTACCTGCACAGCCGCCCTGGCAACCCTTGCACTCAGACTGTTCTATTTCTCTACAGCCCCCTACCAGCACTTGCCACCTGATGTTTGCACGTACAGTTGCACTTGCCACCAGCTGGCCGCACTATATCTATTGTCCTTATTTATTTTACTGCTATCCTATGTACTGCACTGCTCCACCCTCCCCCCCCGCACTCTCAAAGTCACCTGGCCTAGTAATATCGCTGTCTGTCTTCCGGGTTATAGTGATAATTTCGACAACAAAAATGTCGAAAGTCAAAATATCGAAAAAAAAATGTCGAAAAAAAAAATGTCGACTTTTTTTTCAATGCATTTTTTTTTTTTAAATGGGGGGGTTCCCCCCCAACCCCCTGTTTTAAATGTTTTTTTTAATTTTTCCCTTTTTTTTAACTCCCGAACCCCTAAAATAAATATATAATTAAAAAAAACGAAAGTCGACATTTTTTTTTTCGACATTTTTTTGTCGACATTTTTTTTTTCTCAAAATTATGACCACCCACCCTATTCCATCTGTTTCTGCTCCCTTGTTTCTTCGCGCCTTGAAACACTTCTGTATAGGCACGCTATAATTGCAATATCATATGGAGACAATCAACAGATTCAGTATGGAGAGTAAGCTGGGAGATGGCCAGCTTTCCCAGGAGTTTGCCCAGGAAAGGATTGACATGGTGAAGGACGACACCTAGTGAATCATCACAGGGCTTTTGGACAATAGTGGAATGGTGGTTGGTTTTCTCCTCGGCATCCACAGCTCCCTTCTTGCTGTCATCCGGAGGGGTTTACGGAACCTGTTAATCGCCAGCAGCTTTTTGGTCCTGCGTGTGCGTCCTCTTATGCGTGCTGCTATTCTAGATTGGGACTTTCTGGTTTGCCTTCTGGAAGAGTTGTCGTATGTTCCGCAGGCTTATCCATGCCTTTGTTCAGCACGCTGGGTGGGTGCTTTCACTCTCCTGCCACATCTCTCAGGAGGAAGTTTCCGGACTCTGCTGCTCCACGGCCCGCTCTCCCCCCAAGAGAATTGGACCTTTATGTTTCACGGAACAAGGTTGTGCATCAGTTCTCCGTCCCCCCTCTCTGGATACGGATGATGTCTGAAAGGGATCAGAAACCACACCATCCATTGATCTATACAATTGCCAGTTGTCACAGAGGTTGACTCCCATATAACCAATAAAGGTATTAGTTTCTAGGGACAAGGGAGGATAACAATTATCCTTATCTAGGGATTGCCCATTCGCTAAGGAGGAGGTCACCTAAAGTGGGATCCCGTTTGCTCTGTGCGTTTGTTCAGCTTAGCAGAATCACCTCCCAAGTCTGAAAGTGAGTGGCTCACCATTGGGTAGAGAGGAATCATTTAATGCATTTGTCACAATGACCAATCACTGTATGCACCGATACAGAACAAATTACCACAAGGAACGAAACATCCTTTCAAACACACCAAATCTTCAAAACAAAGACATCAGTAAACAAGGCTATTTTTATCTTCCTGAGCCATTAGTCTCCACTACAAAAGAAAGGACGCCTCATATACAGAAGAAATAAACTAGAAACAAACTGATAAAATAATTTGAAACATGCCAACAAAACCTAGCCAAGCGGAGCTGCTCAAGAACCCAACTGACTAACAATCTCACTCAACATACACTAACCAGTACGACGACACAAGCAGCTACAAAAATTACCACAAACCCATCACTACCAAGGCAAAACTTAACACCTATTCAACAAACCACCAATCTTCACACACGATGCATAGATCCACCTGGCCCCTCATGTATCCCTTATGGAAACGTGGACCTCCAGAGAGACACCCTAAACCACCTAGGGAACTTGCCTACACAGACATTAGCTGCTCCTGGCTCTACCGGCACCAACATCGAAGCACAACCCCTTGTCTTTTCCTGCTATTAGTCTAACCACTACCACTCACCCTTTTTGTTACTCTTTAAGATCTTCAAAAGCGCCTTTGAGACACTGAAAATGGCAATAGTGCATGGTATAAAACAACGCATATAAGAAACGTAGTGTTACATAGATGTATGCAAATCTACAGACTCTGTCTTGTCTCGGTGGGTGCATTAAAACCTTTAGGAGAATGTTCTTTGTTCACTAAATATCTTTCTAGCAAGCAGCTTACTATTGAATGAAAAATTGAAGATTGTGTTAGGGGAATAATACTGATGAGGGAACAAGTTACTTACCTGTAACTGTTGTTCTCCAGCATGGGTCTGGCATGGATTCACATGCTCATGAATATTCCCCGTCGTCAGGCTGGGAATCCTCGGTAAAGAAAAAAATCAGTATCAGTTTCGTTTCTGATCTGTCTTTCTTAGTAGTAACCAATCACTGGTCTCTGGGTCATACTGCCCCCAGCCAATGACTGCCATCTCCCTAAGCCCCTCCCCTGGCAGCCATCCTCAGATTTGGTAGCACGTAAGTGGCTGTATGACCAAGTGAAGAGCCGCAGAGGGGTAGGAGGGAGGGTTCGTATGTGAATCCATGCCAGACCCATGCTGGAGAACAACAGTTACAGGCAAGTAACTGGTTCCTTCTCCAGCATGGGGTCTGGCATGGATTTGCATGCTCATGAATATAAGAATACATAGCAGTACACACATGCACATCCACAGGCGGTGGCAAAGCTCAACATTAAGTATTACATAAACTCAACATTAAGCAACTTTTACCTCCTCACCAGGCCCACCTTCAGGCGAACAGGTTGCGCAGCACTGCTTGGCAAACCCTGGACTCCTCCCTGGAATCCCGGTCGACGCAGTAGAATCTGGTGAAGGTGTGCATCGACCTCCACGTAGCAGCCCTGCAGATGTCCAGCAGGGGTACACCAGACAAGAACGCCGTGGTAGCAGCGATTGCTCTGGTCGAATGGGCTCTCGGACGGCCGGGCAGCGGTCGGTTTGCCAACCAGTGACAGTGCATGATGCAGCCGGAGCGCCATCTGGAAATGGAAGCCTTCGAGAGGGCCTTCCCTTGGTTCACAGGTCCAAAGTTCACAAACAGTTGTGATGTCTTCCTAAAACTCTTTGTGCGGTCCACGTAGAACTTCAGCGCTCTACCTACATCCAGCGAGTGCAAAGTCGTCTCGGCCGGCGACAAAGGCGACGACAAGAAAACTGGTAACACCAAGGGCTCGTTGAGATGGAAGTCGGACGGCACCTTGGGCATGAAGGAGGGGTGCGTCCTCAGCACCACCCTCGTCTCGTGAAAAGTCAAGCATGGAGGCTTGCAGGATAGGGCCTGGATCTCTCCCACTCATCATGCGGAGGTGATGGCCACAAGAAATGCTGTTTTCCACGACAGGAACTTCAACGGTGCCGAATGCAGAGGCTCGAAAGGCACCCACATAAGCCTGGTCAGCACCACGTTGAGCTTCAATGCCAGGGGCCGGAGCATTCACCGGCAGGAACGAACGGAATAGTCCCTTCATAAACTCCTTCACCAAGCGATGAGACCACAGGGATGATCGTCCCGTAGTTCTGGTGTAGCGGGAGATCGCCGCCAGATGTATTTTGATGGAGGCATGAGCCAGCCCCCGCCTTGGTCAGCGACAGCAGGTACGGCAGCACTCGAGGGGCCGTAATTCGCAGAGGGTTAATCTTCTGTGCACGGCACCAGACCGAGAACCTCTTCCATTTGTGTCCATAGCACTTGAGAGTTGAGGACGCCCTGGCCTTTGCAAGCACCTCCTTACAGTCTGCCGGGATATCGTACCCTCTAAACTCTAGTGCCGCAGGAGCCAGGCCTGCAAGTTCAGCGACCACGGGTCGTGATGGAGGATGGCGCCTCCTCTGGAGAGAAGATCTGCATCAGTCGATAGTTTGACTGGGGGGTGGGACGCTGACAAGTCCAGAAGGTCCGGGAATCAGATCTGTCTCGGCCATGCCGGTGCGACGAGGATCATCCTGCACTGGGACATCTTGAGTTGGTTGACGAGTCGCAGTAGCAACGGAGGGAACGCATACAGGAACAGACCGTCCCAGGGGAACGAGAAAGCATCGCCCATGCTCCTCGGCTGGGGAAACCTGCTGGCGAACCTCTGGCACTTGGAGTTTGCCGCTGTCGCGAACAGGTCAATCTGGGGTTTGCCCCATCGTCGAAAAAGCCGATCCACTTGGTCCTGACGCAGTTCCCACTCGTGGCCTGAGCGCAGCTCCCTGCTCAGCGAGTCGGCGATGGTGTTCTTTATCCCTGCTAGGTGGAAGGGCACCAGAAACATCCCCTGGGCAACGATCCAATGCCACAGATCCTGGGCCTCCTTGGATAGGGTGGGGGACCTGGTTCCTCCCTGCTTCCAGATGTAGAACATCGTGGTGGTGTTGTCGGTGAAGATCCTTACTACCTTGCCCTTGAGGGACGAAAAACGACCTAAGAGCCCAGAACACTGCTCGGAGCTCCAGGATGTTGATTTGGAGTGACCTCAGTCAGCCAAGGGCCTCTCGCGTGAAGATCTCCGGTGTGCGCTCCCCAACCCTCCAGGGAGGCATCCGTCATCACTGTCTCCTGGTGTGCTGGGGTCTGAAAGTCTGTGCCCGCCGCGAGACACGCGTGGGTGCCCCACCACCGAATAGCTTGGCGGAAGACCTTGTTGAGCGGGATCTTGTCTTCGAAGCTGCCCGCTGCTTGCATCCAACGGGCTGTAGAGGACGCATCTGCAGCCTGCATAGACGCACCAGGTAGATGGAAGAGGCCATCATGCCGAGAAGTGACTTGATGGACCTCACCCTGGCCACGTCCATGCCCAGCAGGCGCTGCACCTTGCCCAGGATGGCCTTCGTCCTTTCCTCCCATGGGGAACCCAATCATGCCACTGTATCGAGCTTGGCTCCCAGAAACAGTGCGACCTGCGACGGAACCAGGTGGGATTTTGCGAAGTTGATGGAGAATCCCAGGTCTGTGCGCAGTTGGACGGTCTTCGCTGTGTGCTCGATGGCGAGCTCCCTTGTCCTTCCTCGGATGAGCCAATCGTCCGGGTAGGGGTAAACGTGGATCCTTGCAGGTGCAGCCGCGCCGCCACTGGCACTATGCACTTGGTAAATACCCTGGGCGCCGACTTCAATCCGAATGGCAGGGCCTTGAATTGGTAGTGCCCTCCTTGGACTACGAATCAGAAACTTTCGGTGCCCTTTTAGAATGGGGATGTGGAAGTAAGCATCCTCCAAGTCGAGCGACGATAGGAAGTCGCCTGCCTCCAGCTGTCCCAGCACGTGCTGGAGGGGGACCATCCGGAACTTCTGGGCCTTGATGTATTTGTTTAACCGACGCAGGTCCAGGATGTGGCGCCAACCGCCTGTCTTCTTTCTGAGGAAGTATCTTGAGTATACTCTGGAGACCCAGAGCCTCTTCGGGACGAGCTCGATGGCCCCTTTCTTGAGTATCGCCCTTACCTCTAACAGCAGTTGTGGGATGTGATTTTCATTCCTGGCCACGAGAGGAATTCGGGGGCACCTTTAGAAATTCGAGAGTGTGCCCGTGGGCCAGGGCATCCAGCACCCAACGGTTGGTGGAGATGTACTCCCACACGCTGACGAACTTCGTCAGCCAGCCTCGCAATGGGGTGCTCAGGTGGGGGCCCGACGCTATGGCCGTTTCAGTCCTGCTTGGAGGCAGCCGAGCCGCCCTGGCCTCCTTGGCGACGGGGTCATCCTGACTTGCTGCGCCCTCTGTAGGCCTCGTGTGACGAGGAGCGGGCTGCCTGGCGGTACGTCGAGGAGACACCACCGAATCCTTTGGAGGCACCTTGCTTGCCTCCGGAGTTCCGAAAGGGTGGCCATCGTCGCTGCAAAACTCCCAAGGCCCGAGCCGTCTCCGTGTAGTTCTTGATGGCCTGAAGTGACTCATCTACTGTCTTTCCAAACAGGTTGTTCCTGTCGAAGGGAATGTCCAGAACTCTGGTTTGCACGTCCTGGTGGAAATCTGTTGCCTTGAGCCATCCCCGCTGTCAAAGGCAAACACCGTTGCCAAACTGGTGGAACCCAGTGTCCGTGGCCACTTATGGTGTGGTCCGATGCCACCTCACCTTCCTGTAGGAACCCCAGGGCATCCGCCATCTTGTCGTCTGGTAGGAAGTCCAGCAGGGGGGCGATCTTGTACCACAACTCCCTGTCGTAGCGGGCCACAATCGCTAGGGCGTTGGCCGCCTTAATTGTCATTGCCGTGGACGAGATGACTCGTCCCATGGCGTCCAGTCTCTTTCCCTCGCCGTCAGGTGGGGAGGTTGAAGTTGAAGCCGTCGCCCCTGCCGCTTTCTTCTTGGCCGCCACCGAGACGACCGAATCCGGGGTCGGCTGCGCCCTAACTCCCTAAGGCACAAAGGGGCGGAATCGGGGACCTGGTACTTCTTCTCGTACCGCTCCCTCTTGGCAGGTGTCTTCAGGAGAGCAAGTCCCTCGTCCCAGATGTAGTCAAGCAATGGCACCACGAGGACAGTCTTCCTCTTGGCCTTGCGCCGTTGATAGAGGAAGCCTTCCTTCTTCTGTTCTTCGGGGCAGAGCTAGAAGAGCTCGGATGCCCTGGAAATCATGGCGTGGAAGGAGCCAATTTGGTCAGGCGGGCAGGCCCGGAGGGGTGGTGATGGAAGGCCCATCCCATCGTCACCACTGTCACCACCGTCGACATCCGTCCGCGTCGTGGCCGTATCTGTTCCCGTGTCATCCCTAGGATCAAGGGAAGGAGATGAAGGATGAGCGGGCCGTGAGGGCTGGAAAGGCGGGGGGGGATGAACTCTCCTCCACTTATTTGGAGGGCTTCCCAACGGGCTCGGCTCTGCTGGGTCATCCGTTGGGGGTAGAGGCAATCTCGTCCTTATCTCCGTGCATAATGTTTGGATTGCCATCAAAATGGCCACCGAGTTGTCCGGCAATGGCTGCGACGGGCGCGATGGTTGCTCCTCCTCCTCCTCGGGAACCTCGTCAGCGCCACCGTCGCTTTCTTTGTCCGCCTCCCCTCCTCAAACCTCTTGTTGAGGCCTTGCACGACTTCAACCAGCTCCTCCTCAGAGGCTGTATCCGTGTCCATGATGGCCACCGCCCCCCCTTTTCCACCAGGGTCTTCACGGGGGTCTTATTGATGGGCTGAAAAGAGGCTTCCCTCCGCGGTGGCAGGGAAACTCTGGGCCTCGAGGTCATCTCCACTGGGGTAGCCTCCACAGGCTTTGCCAGGGCTGTCACGACTCCCTTGATAGAGGGCATAGCCGGGTGAATCAGGGCCTTCATGACTTTTGGTGTGCTTGATGCCTTCACCTTGAGGGAGGGACACCGCCTTGCTCCCCCTCGGCCGTTTGTCGGGATCGACTGGGGCTTCTCCAGAAGCTTACCTGGGATCTCCGACTTTCTCTTCCCTGAGCCAGAGCGTTGGCTCGTGGTTGATGGCATCGGTGAAAATGCGCCCTGCCTGGCAGCCGAGGAGCCCGACCGTTAGGCGCTCCCGGTGCACCCAGACTCGCAGTGCTTAGCCTTCTGTTGGGCCCCTGTCGCCGGAGCCCCCTCAATGGACTTAGAAGACCACACTGACCTCTTCTTCTTCTCACCTACCGCTGGGCTCTTTCCTTCCAGCCAGTTGGTAAGGCGGATCTGTCGATCCCTCATGGTCCACTGCGACATGTTCTTGCAAAATGCACATTCCTTCTCCATGTGCGTTTTGTCTTCGTGAAGGCAGTAGAGGCATCTAGAATGCTCGTCCTCCTTAAACACATTCTGTAATCCCCATCCAGGGCAGTTCTGAACAGCTTGGATCTGGCCGTCGAGCTTCCCTTGTCCTGGGCCATGTCCAAGGGGTAGGCCTCAAGTTTTCTGGAATCCTCCAAGAAGCGTACTCGACGAAAACTTCGCCCTTGAGGGGCGTAGAAAATTCCGAAACGGGTCCCGGTTGATCGGAAGTAGAGACGGTGGAGCTTGAGGCTCGATTGACTGAAAAATGAGATTAAACTCTTTGAAAAAACGCAAAACGCTGTAACAGCTTGAGAGCTATAGCACAAGGACTCCCAACACTTGAACAGGTGGTAAGAATCTGAGGATGGCTGCCAGGGGAGGGGCTTAGGGAGAGGGGAGTCATTGGCTGGGGGCAGTATGACCCAGAGACCAGTGATTGGTTACTACTAAGAAAGACAGATCAGAAACAAAACTGATTTTTTCTTTACCAAGGATTCCCAGCCTGACGGGGAATATCCATGAGCACGTGAATCCATGCCAGACCCCATGCTGGAGAATGACCGTTTTCAAGGAAAGTTGACAACAAAAATCCTATTGTAATATAGACTAATATCTTTAAGCTTCTGACAGCCAAGGGTCATTGTACATGCCAACACCACCATCTCTCATCCCTGCAAGAACATCCAAAGGATAATCATTACAAGAGTGCATGTTGAATCCAGATGTCCAGTTGCATAGAACAGCTATAGGAACATGACTCAAAATCTGATAAGGCTGATTTGGCCAGATTGCCAGGCAATGCTTACCAGTAGGTAGGAATCTACAGAAGAAACAACTTTTATAAGCAACAAGATAGTGGCGTGTGGACACTGTTAGAGAGAATTCTCTGTATAGGGGCTAATTTCCCAAACCTAGTGAGTCCCCCAGCAGCTTTGCTGGATTTTTGGGGTTTCTTTTTTTCTCCTGCTAAGAGTGAGACTCTTTTTATCCCACTCTTAGGCATGATTTGAGAATGTCCTTTGACTTTGTAATGTGTTTTATGGGATATGGGGTCTTTTACTCCATAGGGCTTCATGTGTTTTTGTTAAGTGTGTTACACAGCACGCTCAGTGCAGTAACACAGGGGTGTCATATTGACCCCCAAACATAGACTCCATACCCTGGGACTGACTACTGTCTCCCAGGACATGTAAAGTCACGATTGACTTTACTAGTCTTAAATTGTGAACAGAACCAGTACAAACCATCATATTGTGGAAGTACTGGTAGGGGTAATTAGATTGCCCCTGGGTCTGTTTTTTGAGGGGGCACTGTGCAGTCCCCCCCTTGTCGAGTTTGTGGCTGGTGGCAGTGGTTACCACGCAAAATATTCCACCGAAATATCTCCTATGGGATTTTCCCATTCATTTTAAACGCACCACTTTTTTGGTGCAATGTTAAAGATACTGCCGGGTTATTTATTTAATATTTATTCCCCGGTTGGGTCTTTTTGCCAGGACTCGGTTTTAAAATGGCGTTTGTGTTCGCCTCTGTAACTCCAACACATGTCGAGCCCTTTGTTCCACTTTTGGCGGGCTTCTGCACAGAAGCCTCCAAAAGTGGTGCCACTCTGTCTGGGTCTACAGGATGCGTGGGAGGAGGGAATAGGCACCCTGGACTGAGTTGCCTCGGCAACTCAAGTCGCACTCTTGTGTGATTGGCCCAGTGGTGAGCCGCCCGGTTCACCACTTAGCATGTTTGAGTGACAGCTAGGACTGATGAATGGGGGTTTTCTGCATAAAAGCAGGCCTTGGGAGACAAACTTCAGAAGTCGCCACAGGACCTAAAGAATCCAAAGAGGGAGAAGCTGAGCCGACCTGCAACGACACCACCGGTGGAGCCCTGCTGAACCGACTCACCACTTCACAACAACAGAGAAGATCTTCTTCCTGGAGAGTCTTCTTCCTTTGAGCTGGTGGGGTTAACAGTTCGCCCTCTTTTCGCCTTCCTGGATCGTCTCGTGGTTGAATCGCCCGTGCCAAGCACCCCGGCGGCCGGATAGCCAAGCTACACCACTACCGCGAATAAAAGGGTAGTACCTTTAAACCGGGAAACTCCGCGGCTGGTTTCTTCCCTGGCAGTGCAACGACCTCCAGCTTCCCTCCACGTCGAGATCTTCTCTTCCCCTGGACGAAGCACCGACTTCCACCCGCTGCCAGGAACAACTGCCCCCGCTGGAGCTTTCTCACCATTTCAGGTACTGTGTTCCGCCTGGTCTCCCTTGCAACAGACTGTTCAAGGTGTCCCGTAAATCCTTGACTCTATCCTGGGGTGACCTGGGACCTATTAACTAACTTTTCTGAACTGATCCAACTCCTTTTTGAACTATCTGCAAAGACTTTTAAAGTGTACTTCAACTGTGTGATCTTGGGCACATTCCGCCTTGCTCTCTCCAAGAGTGGACCTGGCCTATGAACTTTTTGGTCTACAGTAGACTCTGCCTTTCTTGACTTGCTGTGGGTTTGTTAAAAGGGTTGTTCTTGTGTGCTTTACTATTTCTGCCTTTTCTCTCCCTTTTTAAATAATTATTGGAGTGCCATCTTGGTTAAGCGCTCACCTCTGTGTTGATAATAAGTGGTGTTCTTTTCCTAAGACTTGTCGAATAATTAATCCGGGAGGTGTATATTTCTAGTGACTGTGTTCAAACTTGCTTGACATATTAGTGCCAGTGTATTTTTACAAGTGTGTTTTTAAATAAATAATTATATACCTTTATACCAAAGCTCTGGTCAGTGTTTGCTTGTGCTACTGTATTTTTGTATCTAATGTGTATACTCTACTGCCTAACTGTTCTTGAGAGAAGTCTGACTGCTCAGCCACAGCTATCAGGTAAATCTGGGTGGTACAGACTGCTACCAATTGGGTTTACTGCCAACACCTGTAGTTTTACGCTTTTTGCAGTGGTCCCTAAGGGAACTGCACAGGTTTCTGCCTAACGGACACCTTCTTGGCATGCTTGGCCTGAATGGCACAATCACATGCTGCAAAACACACATTTTCAGCATTACAAAAAACACATGTGTTTGTAGAAGTTACAGCCTACACGTTATGCAAACAGGAAGCATGGGCCCTCCAAACAGTTTCTTCAATCAAACAGTATAGGGTTCTTTGAGTCTGCAGTTTGCCAAATCACAGAAGCAGAGCAGCTACAATCAGTGGAAAATGTCCCATCTAACAACTTTCAGCCTTAGAGTCAAGAAAATGCATATGACCCAATGCATTCATGATACTTGAAGTTTCAAGAAAATGATAGTCTGTGGTGATCCAGGATTTGCAAGTAATCGCTGCAATAGAACAGCAGGTGCCTGAATGCCATTGTGGGCAAAAGAAAAAGTAGACTGACAATTTATTTAGCAGTGTAGCAGATTTACCATTCTTCACTGACCAGTAAGTGAATCAAATCAGCACAAGCTGTACTTATTACACAACTTTCAATGTGGCAGAAAAAAATAAGACTAACCTGAAAGGAGGTTTGAAAAAAAAAAAAAGAACGGGCAGATAGACCAAACTGAAACTTCAGGGCTTGTGTCAAAGCTGCATTAGGCTGTTGGACCCACCTAGATAGCAATCCTCTTGCTCTAAAAGCATGATCAAACTAGTTTCAAGAACACATTAGGAGAACACTAAGACCAGCTGGCATCCACCTGTATTTCTGTCTGTTTGCCACCCCTCAACCCTGGGATACTGCTATGTCTGCCCTCCCATCTTTCCCCTCTATATCCCTCACATTTACTTTAACAATCACATTGGCTGACACTACGTCTCCGATCCCCTGCCCTATAGATAAGGTGTGCGTCAGGCCTTTTTACGCACTGTAAGAAAACTGAGGGTATTAACACTCCTCGATCCTGTGGATCCTCTGCGCAGGTGGCCAGGGAAAGGCCATTGCTACTGGATCCCGACCCTGGGGGCAGAGATGCGAGGGATGATCACCTGGGTGGAGGGTTCTGGGGGGCCCTTCGGCGAGACATTGGGCCTCATTACAGGGACGGTGGTAAGGGTTTACCGGTAAGGTCACCGGTACCGGTAAACCCTTACCGCCTTACTACGAGGTCCCTTTGCGGGTAGGTACTTTAACGCCTGCTGTTTAGCAGGCATTAAAAACCAACCCGCAAAGGGACCAGGGTGCTAATTACGGTACCGCAATTTGCGGCACCGTAATTAGCGCCATCCCCATTCCCATTATGCCCTATGGGGCAAAAATGGGAATGGGGAAGGTCAATGGGGGAAGGGGGAATTACCGCCCCGCCAACCTTGGAATAGGGCGGTAATTCCTCTTTCCACCAAGGCGGTGCCGGTATTTTACCGGCATGGACCAAGGTGCTAATAGCACCTTGGTCCTCCGCCTACCGTGTAATGAGGCCCATTGTATCCCCCTTCTCCTACTAACGACCAACCCTTCCCCGACCTTTATGGGCTATTGTAAGCAATTTCCCTCATTTCCCCACCATTGACACTTGATAGTACTGGGAAGAAGAAGAGGACACTAAGAGCAATGAAGACTATACTCTTACCACTAATACTGGGACGAGGAAGAAGCCTTCTAAGAGCAGTGAAGGTCAGGCATGTTCTCTTAATGGTGGTCAGGCAGGGCTGATTGATCATCCACACCTAGAGCCCATTAAAGGTCTGCAGGTGTTCAAATGGAGTCTAACCCAGTGGCAAAGAGATGACAGGAGAAGGACCAGGAGGCTGGTGCGTGTAGCAGAGAACACTGTGGCGTGGGAGCTGGGACTCCGAGTGCCTGTCCCCCTATGGTGGATGACCACCCCAGGAGTGTGAGGGGCAGGAGCTGGATCCCCGTCACTAAAGGAAGAAGGCCGCGTGATCTGCTTTGCAGCACACACTTTAAAGCGACCAGTGAGTTTCTGGGGATTGAGAAACCCGGTGCGCGTGTATGTGTGAACTTTAGCATTTCCTGACCTGAATACTTTGTATCGGAGTGATCGCGTGTGTCAAATGTCTCTGAGCAACGTACTATTCAATTAAAGTGAAACTAACAACTATATTTGTCAATTATCAAAGAAAGAGGAATACATTGTATCGAAGTGGTCGCGTGTGGCAAGAAACACGTTTTTGAAGGTCTCTAAGCAGTGAATCATTTAATTAAAGTGAGACAAATAACTCTTGATCTATAAATGGTGGGAAAATGAACCCTAAACAAGAGATCTAAATATTGAATGCCGAACTGAAGTAAAACTTTGTAACCCTTACAGAATCAACACATTTTGAACCCAAAGAGGGGAAAAGACACTTTAAATTCAAGCAAACCATTATGTATGGAACAGTTGAATGAATATAACAAGCCAACCATTATATTAAACAAACCACAATATGCTGAAATCTAATGTGACTTTACCAATTATACAAACAAGAGATACTGAAGCCTGATTAACAGTGAAATGTTCAACTTGTATACAAGCTGCAAATTATCTGAACAAAAATTCACATCAACACTGAGACAAAGATATTTTGTTTTTAACTGTGCTACTTGAAACTTGGGACAGGGAACCCCGAGTCTTAACAAGGAACATTATATCTTAAGGTTGTTTGAACTGTGTTTCTTGGAACCTGGGAAGGGACACCCTGAGGCCTTACTAGTGGAAAGGAAACCCTGAAACCTGACTAGAACTATTGCATCCTAAAGAAGGACAAGTTACTTCTTACCTTGTAACGTTCTTTCGACGGGATGTTCCTCCGACGTATTCCTCATCTTAGATATCTCCTTCCAGCTCTGCTGGCCTCGGAAAATGTTTTCTCTCTAGAGGGCGCTGCGCGTCGACGTCCTTCGAGTCGATGTCCCTCGACAGCCGCCGTATCGACGCCGACGTCATCCTGGCTATAAAGGCCGCGCGCAGCGCCCGTTGCTCAGTTCCGTTTTGTAGCCCACAAATATGCTTTCTGGACTAAACTAATCACCCTGAAGGAGCTTAAGCTGCAACAACAAGGGAAGTAGAACTGCGGGGATGGATGGGAGGGTCGATGAGGAATACGTCGGAGGAACATCCCGTCGAAAGAACGTTACAAGGTAAGAAGTAACTTGTTCTTCGAAGGGATTGTGTCCTCCGACGTATTCCTCATCTTAGATATGCTCCCATAGCAGTATTCTATTATTGGAGGAGGGAGTACTGACTTCATGCTGTCTTCTATTGATGAATAGAATGCAGTACAGCCCTTCCAAACCTAGTCTCTTGACTGGAGGAGGAATCCAAATTGTAAAATCGTGTAAAGGTATGGACAGACGACCATGTAGCGGCAGCACAGATGTCTTTAACCGGCACACCTCTTTTGAGGGCTGATGAAGCTGCAATACCTCTGGTCGAATGAGCCCTAAGGTTTTGAGGGGGCTCTTTTCCTGCCAATTTATAACATTCCAGAATGGCTAGGATGATCCATCTGGAAATGGTCTGCTTAGTTATTGGTAACCCCAGCTTGTGAACTGTGTAACCTACAAACAGCTGGTCTGCCTGTCTTACCCTGGCTAGTCTACTGATGTAAAAACTTAAAGCCCTTCTACGGTCTAGCCTGTGTAACCTCTCTTCCTCTTTCCCCGGGTGAGGAGGAGGAGGATAGAAGATGGTAGGGTAATCTTCTGAGTGATATGGAATTCAGAAACCACCTTTGGGAGGAAATTAGGCTTCACTTGCAGGACAAGTTTGTCTTTGTGAAAGATAGTGTGAGGGGGTTTACAAGAAAGAGCTTGTAATTCGCTCACCCTTCTAGCAGATGTAAGTGCTATTAATAAAACAGTTTTAAGGGTAAGGAATCTTAACGAACAAGAATGGAGTGGTTCGAAAGGTGTGCCCATCAGAAAAGTTAGGACTAAGTTTAAATCCCATAGGGGAACTTGGAATGGTCTTGGGGGATAAACATTGGTTAGTCCCTTAAGAAATTGTATTACCAAGGGTAACTTGAAATAGGATGGTTCTTCTGCAGTGCGCTTAAAGATGGCTAGCGCTGCGAGTTAGCCCTTAATGGTGCCAACTTGAAGGCCTGAATTTGCCAAATATAGTAGGAAGGACAAAACCATTGGTGTACCACAAGAAAAAGGGTCGATATTCTGTTCTCTACACCAGCTGCAAAATCTGTTCCAACGGCAGCGGTATAAAGACTTAGTTGCTGGCCTACTTGCCGAAAGCAACACCTCCATAACATCATCAGGGAGGTCCCAATCCTTGTACCTCAGCCTTTCAGAAGCCAAGCGTGAAGGTTGAGGGTTTTGATGTCTGGATGGAGAACCTGACCTCCCTTCTGTGAGAGTAGGTTCTCTCTGAGTGGAAGTCGAATTGGACGGCAGATGGACAAGTCTAGAAGGTCCGGGTACCACGTTCTCCTGGCCCAATCTGGGGCAATTAGGATCATGGTTCTCCGGAATCTTCTCAACCTCCTGATCATTTGAGGAATGACAGGGACCGGTGGGAACGCGTACAGAAGCGGAAACTCCCAGTCCACTATGAACGCGTCTCCCAGAGCTCCTCTCGGGGGAAATTCCCTTGAGCAGAACAGGTCGCATTGCCTGTTGAGGCTGGTGGCGAACAGATCTACCTGAGGGGTTCCCCAAAGGGCGAAGATCTCTTGAAGGACTTCCTGAGCTAGCTCCCACTCGTGGGAGACTGTGCTCTGCCTGCTCAGAGCGTCCGCTGTCAAGTTCTTCTCTCCGGCTAGGTGAACTGCCGATAGAGAGATTCCTTCTTGGATTGCCCAAAACCAGAGCTGCATCGCCTCTCTGCACAGGGGTAGTGATCCTACGCCTCCTCTTTTGTTAAGGTAATGCATGGCCACCGTGTTGTCCGTCATTATCAGGACGTTTTTCCCTTGTACAGCTGGCAGGAACGCCTTCAGCGCAAGTCTGATGGCTCTCAGCTCTAACAGGTTGATATGTAGTCTGGACTCCGATGGAGTCCAACGACCGCTGATGGTCAAGTCATTGGCGTGGGCTCCCCACCCCGTGAGTGAGGCATCCGTGACTACTGTTATCTCCAGCCAGGGTTGCCAAAACTGTTCTCCTTTCAGAATGTTCTCCTGACAGGCCCACCACTGAAGGTCTCGAGCTACTCTGTCGGGAACCTGAAGAAGATCTGTCATTCTCCCTGAGAATTGTGACCACTGAGTCCTCAGTGCCCACTGGAGGGATGTCATTCTCAGGCGAGCCTCTGGCACTAGGAAAATGCAGGATGCCATGAGGCCTAGCAACCTCAAAAAGTCGAAGGCTGGGAGACGTTGGGCATGTTGGAACTTGGTAACCATCTGTAGAATATCTTGAGCCCTCACCTCTGGTGGCGAGGTTTTTCCCAGGGAAGTGTCCAGGATCGCTCCTATGAACTGGAGTCTCTGCGATGGTATCATTTGTGACTTCTTTAAATTGAGGGAGAAGCCCAGTCTGTGAAGGAAGTGGCACACGTGATTTAGCTGGATCTGAGCTTGTTCCGAAGAAACAGCCCTGATCAACCAATCGTCCAGGTAGGGGTAGACTTGAATCCCTTCCCTCCTTAGACTTGCCGCCACTACCGACATTAACTTGAAGACCCTCGGGGCGGAGGTCAGCCCAAATGGCAGCACTCGAAATTGATAGTGAGAGTTGCCAATTGCGAACCTCAGGTATTTCCTGTGTTTGAGATGGATAGGCACATGGAAATAAGCGTCCTGAAGGTCCAGAAATACCAACCAGTCCTGGAACTGAAGGGCCTGGAGGATCTGAGAAAGAGTGACCATCTTGAATTTGTCTTTCCTGAGGAGTTTGTTCAATTCTCGCAAGTCCAAGATGGGTCTCAGTCATCTGTCTTTCTGCAGAATGAGAAAGTAAGGGGAGTACCAGCCCTTGTTCCTCTCCGCTACAGATACCGGTTCTATGGCACCTTTCTCTAGCAGGTCCAAAATTTCCTGCAAGAGGAGCGGATCTGGAGCTTTCTGAGAGCTGATCCCCGGTGGATGACTCTGAGGTATACGTAGGAAAGGCAGGCAGTAACCTTAGGCAACTGTTTCCAATGCCCAAGCATCTGACGTGATAGCCTGCCATACCGCCAGATGTTGAGTCAACCTGCCTCCTACAGGTGTCCTGTGAGGGAAGTCCTCAGTGGTTTTGGGGCGGCTGATGCAGATGCCGATGGTAAAGAGGCACCTGCCGTTGCTGCGGCTTTTGAATATCTACCCCGTCCACCTCGGGTAGTTCTTCTTTGTCCCCTTTGAGCCGGTCGTCCTCTACCTCTTCCGAATGCGGAGTAGAAGCGAAAGGACTTGCCCCTCGCAGAGGTTCCTGTGGGACGAAAAGGAGTCTGACGGATTGCAGCTCCTAGGGATTTTGCTGCTGCTTTTGAAGTTTGCAGTTTTTCTAAACTGTCATCCGCCTTTTTCCCAAACAAAGAAGAGCCATCAAATGGCATGTTCAAGAGCCTGGCTTGCACATCTGGGGCAAAACCAGACTTTCTCAACCAAGCGAATCTCCTGGTTGATGTACTTGCCGCCATTGCTCTGCTGATACTGTCAGCCGAATCAATGCCCGTCTGGAGGGATTCGCACATAGCGTCTTTACCGTCCTGTATAATATTCAGGAACGCATCCCTTTCTTCTCCCTCCGGGATGCAGTCAGCCGCTGTAGAAGCACACTCCCAAAGTGTATGGCTGAACCTAGCAAGGGTGCAAGTAGCATTAACAGATTTTAACGCCATGCTACATGCTGAAAAGACTTTCTTTGCCATAGCATCATATTTTTTATCGTCCCTGTCCTGTGGGATGGTAGGATAAGCCGTCTTGACATCGGTAGAGGAGGCTGCCTGTACCACCAGACTTTCTGGGGATGGGTGTTTAGACAAAAACTCAGGGTCTGTAGAGGATACCCTGTACTTTGTAGACAGTTTTTTATTTACTGCTGGTACGACATCTGGTGTTTCCCAGTTTGTCATGATCTTCCTCTGAAGAGCTTTATGAAAAGGCACCACAGGATCCTCCTGTGGGCCTTTGTCAAGAATATCCGTGAGGTCATCTTGTTGAAAAGATTGTGAAGGTGCAGACCACCCCATAAACTCTGTGATCCTGGCCATTAAGGCTCTGTAGGGGGTTTCAGCATGTTCCCCCGGGTCTGGCCTAGCAAACTCCACCTCAGGGGAGGTGTCTAACCCACTTGCCTCATGTAAGGAATCATGAAGATCCTTTAACCTGCGTTCTTCAGAGGAAAATTCCTCTCTAATTGGGGTTACAGGTCCCTGCAGCTCAAATGTGTCTTCCTGTTCAGACAATTCACCCTCTTCCAATATTGAGGACATAGTTCTCAATTGTTCTGAACTCAAAGGGTGTAAACCCCATTCCCAAGGCTGAGGGTGCCGAACTTGTCATAATCAGCCTCGAAAACGTCGATGTCGTCGACGCCGAAGGCTTCGAGCGTGGCGTCGAAAACAAAGGCGGAGGCCTCGAAGACCTCGACAGAATTGGGATTCTACTAGACGATCTCGAAGCCATCGACGTCGAGGACCTGGGGATAGAAACTGGGTGTGTCGTAACCGTGACTTTTCTTGGCGTCGACACCGGTGTCGACGCTGGCGTCGAGTCGACAGACTCGTGTGTCGAAGGTCCCTTCGACAACGGCGTCGAAGACATCGACCTCGACGGAACTTTCGTCGACGGAACCTTCGAGGAACGTTTGGAGGTCATAGTCCTGCTCGAGGGTTCGTGACGCGCTCAAGAGGTTTCCTTCGCCGGGTACTGCGACTCGCTGCGTTTTTGACCTTCGGGTCTTTCGACCAGAGCATCGCTCTCGGCAGTCTTCGAGGGGGTCGAGGCCGCTTTCTCGAAGACGATCATATTTTTGCGGAATTCCTCCCATTAAGCCTGGGAACTATGTTTCGTGGGGCACGGGATTCTCTTTTGCGAAACAGAGGAAGAGGAAGACGGAGAAGGGGATCTTCGACGTCTCGACTTCGAGTGTTTCGATCTCGAGGAGTGATGAGACCCACTCCGAGATCTGGAGCGCGAATGGTGACGAGGAGATGAGTGTCTCGACTTCGTCGACGAAGAAGAAGCTTTAAAAGTCTTACCTTTCTCCAGCTTCCCCCTACGCTCCTTCAGGGCCTTAGCTGTCATGGACACACAGTCCTCGCACTCCGAACAATGGTGTTCAGCTCCCAAACACCACAGACAAACTCTGTGAGGGTCAGTCAGCGACATCTTTTTCCCACAATCTCGGCATTTTTTGAAGCCGGATCGAGGAGTTGTCGGTTCCGACGAAGAAGCCATCGAGTACGGTATCGAATAACTCGAGGTAAATAGGTTTAACTGACAAAACTGAGCAACGGTATTCCGAGGCACTGAGTACGCGTGGAAAAACGGAACTGAGCAACGGGCGCTGCGTGCGGCCTTTATAGCCAGGATGACGTCGGCGTCGATACGGCGGCTGTCGAGGGACATCGACTCGAAGGACGTCGACTCGAAGGACGTCGACGCGCAGCGCCCTCTAGAGAGAAAATTTTTTCCGAGGCCAGCAGAGCTGGAAGGAGATATCTAAGATGAGGAATACGTCGGAGGACACAATCCCTTCGAAGAACAAGTTACTTTCTTACCTGGTAACGTTCTTTCGATGGGATGGTCCGACGACGTATTCCATATCTATGACCGGTAATGTCCACAGCTGTGCTGCTTCGGAAAATCTTCGGCGTCTGCGTCCTGCGTCGATGACGTCAATGCGCCGTCCCAGAGGACCTCCTCCGACGGCCGACGTCACCCGATGTGATAAGAATGACGCACGAGGCCCATAGCCTCAGTTATAGTTTTTTCCCAGAACGTGTGCCACCAGTCGTCTGCCAGTCAGACACACAAGGCCTTGCGGAACGCAAGCTGCAATCGCAAAAGAAATTCTGCAGCGGGGAAGGTAGGGAGGGAGCGATATGGAATACGTCGTCGGACCATCCCATCGAAAGAACGTTACCAGGTAAGACAGTAACTTGTTCTTCGAGGGGATTGGGTCCTCCGACGTATTCCATATCTATGACAGACTCCCAAAGCAGTACCAAGCAAGGAGGAGGGAAAAGAATTTAGAACACAAATTTAGCATGCCCAATCAAATTGCGGAATATAGGACTGCCTTGCCAAAGGCCAGATCCTGCCCTCTGATGGAATTGAGGGAGTAGTGACATACAAAAGTATGTACTGAAGCCCAGGTGGCTGCATCACAGATGTGACGAATAGGAACACCCTTCTGCAGGGCAGTAGATGCAGCCACTCCGCTGGTAGAATGGGCCCGCAAGCCAGCCAGAGAGTCCTTACCCGCCAAGCGGTAACACTCGGAGATAGCTAAAATAATCCAACGAGACAACGTCTGTTTCATCACAGCTTGTCCCAGACGCTTTCCAGCGTAACCAATGAAAAGTTGATCGTCCACTCTGACCCGGGACATGCGTGAAATATAAAAGCTCAACGCTCTCCTAGGATCAAGCATATGGAGCCTCTCGTCTTCCTTACCAGGATGCGGAGGAGGATAGAACGCCAGAAGAACAAACTTCTGTCTCAAATGGAAATCCGAAACCACCTTCGGAAGAAAAGAAGGACGAACTCCAAGGACAACCCTGTCCTTATGAAACACAGTGAAGGGTGGCTTAACTGAAAGTGCCTGTAACTCACTCACTCTGCGAGCTGAAGTAACCGCAACCAAATACACAGTATTAAGAGTTAGCAGTCTCAAAGGGCAAGAAGGTAAAGGCTCAAACGGAGCACCCATAGAAACTTAAGAACAAGGTTCAGATCCCAACCTGGCACCAGAAAAGGTGACGGAGGGAACACATTAGTGAGCCCTTTCAAAAACGGAGAAATTAAAAGGAATCTTAAAATAGGAACATTCTTCAGCCGAGCGCTTAAAGATGGACAGCGCCGCCAGGTAACCTTTAATGGTCCCCACTTGCAAGCCCCTGTGGGCCAAAGAAAGCAACAAAGACAGAACCATGAGAATGTCACATTCAAAAGGATCCACATTCTTAACTCTGCACCAGTCGCAGAACTTTCTCCAACGGCAACAGTACAGTGACTTTGTTGCCGGCCACCTGGCCGAGAGCAATACCTCCCTCACGTCTTCAGGGAGGTCCCAATCCTTATACCTCCACCTTTCAGAAGCCAAGCGTGAAGGTTGAGGGATCTGACCTCTGGATGGAGAACCTGACCCCCCTCCCGTGAGAGCAGATCGTCTTGGTAGGGAAGACAACGTGGAGGGCAGATGGACAAGTCGAAAAGGTCCGGGTACCACGTCCTCCGGGCCCACGCCGGAGCAATGAGGATCATCCGGAAACCGAACCTCCTTAACCTCCGCAGTACTTGCAGGATGACGGGGACTGGAGGAAACGATTACAGCAGTGGGAATGACCACTCCACCACGAACGCGTCTCCTAAGGCTCCTTTTGGAGGAAATTCCCGCAAGCAAAACCTTTCGCACTTCCGTTGACACTGGAGGCGAAGAGATCTGCTTGAGGGGTCCCCCAAAGGGCGAAGATCTCCAGGAGAATCTCCTGAGCCAGCTCCCGCTCGTGAGAGACCATGCCCTGCCTGCTCAGAGCGTCCGCCGTCTCATTGTCGTCTCCGGCCAGATTAACAGCCAAGATCGAAACTTCTTGCTGGATGGCCCAGAACTCGAGCTGCATCGCCTCCCTGCAGAGAGGAAGTGATCCTGCCCACCCCTTTTTGTTGAGGTAGTGCATGGCCACTGTGTTGTCCGAATCAGGAGACTTTCCTCGCACAGTTGGCAGAAAAGCCTTGAGGGCTAGCCTGACGGCCCTCAGCTCCAGCAGATTGATATGGAGTCTGGACTCCGACGGAGACCAACGACCGCTGACAGTCAACTCGTTGGCATGAGCTCCCCATCCCGCGAGGGATGCGTCCGTCACAATCGTCACCTCTGGGTAGGGCAGCCAAAATGGGGCCCCCTTCATCAGATTGCCTTCGACGGCCCACCACAGAAGGTCCTGGGCGACCAAGGGAGGCACCAGAACAGGGTCCGATAGCCTGCCGGAGGACTGAGACCACTAGAGCTTGAGTGCCCACTGCAAAGATCTCATCCGCAGACGAGCCTCTGGCACCATAGGAATGCAGGATGCCATGAGGCCGAGCAGTCTCAAAAACTCGGACGCTGGGAGATTCTGGGCAAGTTGAAACTTGTGCACCATCTGCTGAATGTGAAGAGCCCTCACCTGGGGAGGAAAACACTGCCCCAGGGATGTGTCGAGCACTGCTCTGATATACTGGAGCCGCTGCGTTGGTGTCAAATGGGAATTCTTTAAATTGAGGGAGAAGTCCAGCTTGTGAAGAGAGTGGCAGGTGACGGACAGATGATCCAGATTGCTCGGGAGAGCTCCCCCTGATCAACCAATCGTCCAGGTAGGGGTAGACGTGAATCCCCCCTTTCCTGAGGTGCGCTGCCACCATCATGAGCTTGGTGAAAACCCTGGGGGCGGAGGTCAATCCGAACGGCAGGACCCGAAACTGAAAATGCGAGTCGCCAACCGCGAACCTCAGGTACTTCTTGTGCTTGGGATGGATCGGCACATGGAACTAAGCATCCTTGAGGTCGAGAGACACCAACCAGTCCTGAAGTTGAAGGGCCTGGAGGACTTGAGAGAGAGTAACCATCTTGAACTTGTCCTTCCTGAGGAGTATGTTCAAACCGCGCAGGTCCATGATGGGTCTCAATCCCCCGTCTTTCTTGGAAATCAAAAAATAAGGGGAATATCATCCCTTGTTCCTCTCCGCTCCAGGCACCAGTTCTATGGCGCCTTTCTCCAGCAGGGCTTGAATTTCCTGGGCAAGGAGCGGATCCGGACTCTGCAAAGAGAGGTTCCCAGGTGGATTGTCATGAGGCCTCTGCCGAAAAGGAAGACAGTAGCCGTGGGTTATGATCTCCAGAACCCACACATCTGAAGTAATGGCTTGCCACTATACAAGATGCTGTGCCAGCCTTCCCCCAACCGGCGAACCATGGGACCTGGCCTCATGACTGAGTGATAGCGGCTGCGGCGTTGCCTAAGGGCAAAGAGGCAACTGCCCGAGCGGCCTTGGCACCTCGAGTACCCTTGTTTCCACCTCTGGCACTCTTACGATGGCCTCTTTGACTGCTAGCTCCTCTCGCTTTACTGAAGAACGAGTAATAGCGAAAGGAACCTCCCCTCCATTGCTGTCCCCTAGGACGAAAAGGCAGAGGTTGGCGAACTGCAGTGCCCAACAACTTTGCTGCAGCTTAGGAGGTCTGCAATCTCTCAAGGCTCTCGCCAGCCTTGCTGCCAAAAAGGTGTTCACCGTCAAAGGGCATGTTGAGGAGCCGGGACTGCACATCAGGAGCGAACCCAGACTCCGCAACCACGCAAACCTGCATATATCACGGTGCTCGCCGCCATGGACCGGCTGACACAATCTGCCATGTCCAAATCCGACTGAATGGCCTCACACATGGCATCCTTGCCATCCTGAACCATAGCAAGGAAACCATCCCGTTAGTCCCCTTCGCGAATACGTTCAGCCGCTAATGCAACACAGTTCCACAGAGTGTGTGTGAAACGAGACAAGGCACATATGGAGTTGGCCGCCTGAAGCGCCATACCCCCTGAAGAAAACACTTTCTTCGCCCAGCCGTCAAAACGTTTGTCGTCCCTATCCGGAGGGATGGTAGGATACGACGCCTGCTTTGCCGGGGCCGTAGCCGCCTGCACCACCAAACTCTCCGGAGTGGGGTGCCTGGACAAGTAGCAGGGGTCGCTACTGGCTGGACGGTATTTTCGCGACAAAGACTTGCCCACTGCCGCGAGACTCTCCGGAGCAGTCCAAGCCGCCGCCACCTTTCTCTGCAGAGCCATATGAAACGGCAAAACCAGGTCAGTGGGGGGACCAAGATCAAGGATGTCCGTGAGATCATCCTGAACGAACTCCCCTGGGGGAGCTGACCAACCCAAGTACTCGGTGACCCGAGACATAAGGTGCCGATATGAAGAATCGGCATGAGTGCCAGGCTCCGACCTACAAAACTCCACCTCCGGAGAGGTGTCCAGTCCACTGGCATCATGCATTGACTGCCTCAGGTCATCAAACTGGCTATGGCCTGAGATAAGCTCATCTGGTACCGTAACCGGAACCACGCTGTCATCAGAGCCTTCATCACCCTCTGAAATGTACTCCAGGCGGGGAGAGGAAGACATCTGGGGACCAAAGCAGTGCCTGACCTTAGCCAGAGCCTTTCTAGGGGCTAACCCCGTGCCACGGGGCCCCTCCGACACCACCGTCTCGAAAGGCGTTGAGGGCGCCGAACGAGTCGGTGCCGGCGTTGACAGAAACGGCGTTGACAGAAACGGCGTTGACGTCAGCTGCAGCGCCGCCAGCATCGACTGCGTCGACACAGGCCTCGAAGCTGGAGCTCCAGGCATGTCTCTCGACGACCTAGGCGCTGACAGCGTCGACAACCCCCTCGGAGGCGGAGCCTTGAGAGAAATCGTCGACATCCTCCGTGCCACAGGCATAGACGTCTTCTTCGAAGACGGCACAGGATCATGCGGTCTCGAGCGCGTCGAGGACCGGGACGTGGAACGGGCATGGCGAGAACGGCTACCCTTGTCCGAGCGGGACCTCACCCGCGAGCCGTGCCGACCACCCGAGCCCGAAGGCCTAGGAGCGATTTCTCTCGACCGGTGCCGACCGACCCCACTCGGAGGCGCGGACGGACCGGTGCCCTGCGATTCAAGAATCGCTAGCATCTGCTTCCCGAAGGAAGCCCATTACTCCAGTGCCGCTTGCATGGAGGGATAAGCGACCCGCCGACGGGCGGAGTCCTCGGAAGAAGACGGGGAAGGCGACTGATGCCGGCGCTTCCGGGAATGCCTCGAAGAGGCAGATGACGCAGACGCTGAAGATTTTCCAAAGCAGCACAGCTGTGGACATTACCTGTCATAGATATGGAATACGTTGGAGGACCCAATTCCCTCGAAAGGGAATTTTGAGACTTTGCTTTTTGGAACAGTTTTATACTTGGTGAAGGGAGCGGGAAGGGAGCTGAAAGGAAGCTGCGAGCTGGAAGCAGCTCAGGACTTTGTGTTAAGCACTGTTTTCTTTTTGGATGCCGACATCCCTACGCATTCTAAAGTTATAGGTGTGAGGGCAAGTAATTATTTGCGCTGTTGGATAGAGGGGGTTAATTAGAAACGTTTGCTAGTAATTCAAATGTTCATTCCTTCAGAGTATGCGATGGACACGTGCTATGGTGCTCATTTTCTTTTATCACAATAGTCATCCTGACAGTAAAATGCGTGAAAAGCATGAGACATATATACAGCAGACAGTTTCATTGTTTGAGCTTGGGCTGGTGAGAGAAGATAGGCGCATGATAGTTTGGATCAATGTGTTTTGTTTCATTTACAGGTCTAGTAGTGTTGCCGCTTCTCCTTTGTTACGCTGGTAGAGAATCTGCTCTTTTGAACATTGTACATTATACAGGGGGGTGGATTGTCAGTGGGGTGGGTGGGGCTGGATTGTTGGTGGAATGGGCGGGACTGAGGGGCTCTTGCCTACACAGAACAGAGCTCCGACAGAACACGTTTTGCTGGCGGGAAGCTCCATCATGTGCATAGGGAGGTATTTTGGTGGGCTTGGACACAATTGCAGGGTCAGGCCATGAAATGCCCCCCATGCCAGCAGAACATTGTTGTTCCCCATGGAGGGTAATTTGGACGTTTGGGTCAGCATTTTCCAAACCCCAAGAGGCAATGGCCACTAGGCCATCTGGTAAAGTATGTTCTGGGTGGTGGGGGTTTCCATATGCCCATTGCCCACATTCACATTTCCGATCAGTTTGCAGTCCACCCTTCCTTGGTGGCAGATCAATGGTTTGTAGCATTTATCTGGCCCAAGGAAGGGAAAGGTTTGCAGATAGCAGCATGAAAGGTTGAATGTGTTTTTGCTGAGCTGACCACAGATGCTAACTTTGGTGGTCAGTCATAATTTCGAAAAATAAAAGTCGACAATGTCGAAAAAATAATATCGAAAAAAAAGTCGAATTCTCTTTTTTTAATTATATATTTAGTTCGGGAATAAAAAAAAAATGGGTAAAACAAAAAAAAAAAAAAAAGGGGGGGGTTGAGGGGGAACCCCCCATTTCGAAAAAAAAACGTGATAAAAAAAATTGTGTGTGTTTATTTACAGTTGAAAACCTAAAAACTTACCTGTTTGAATAAGCTACCAACTTCTTTTCTCCATAAACTGGTACCGCAGTTCCCACCCCCTGCGGGATGTATGTTCAGTGTTAAATGTTTTATGTCACAACTGTCGGGCGCCTTTATGCGCCAGGGTCCATAGCGCGCAATACAAATAACGTAATGTAATGAGGCAGGCTGAAGCTTTTGCAGGCTTAATAAAGTAGTACAAAATCTCCTTTCATTATTATACATTACATTTGGAGGGCAGATTGGCAGTGCGGTGGGCAGCACTATGTCTGGAGTGTCAGTGGTATTGGCAGCAACGAGTGTTGCGGAGGTAATTGAAGAATGATCAAAAATGGACTGGGAGCCCCTCTACCGAGAACAAACACTGACAAATAACCTGTTCTCTGGGTAGGTGTCCACTCGGGAGTGTATACAACCACGTTTTAGCTCACTGTACTTTTCACGGAGGAAAAATATCCATTCAGTTTGGTCCCAACCACTTGGGCAGTCCAACACCAAAATGCTAGGCAATTCTCCTCTGAACAAGAGTACCAACAGCAACCCCAGACACGTGTTTCGGCCTAGTTGGGCCTCATCAGTGAGGTGAAGCTATGCCTTGTAGAAAGATGTTTGTGCCCTCGATAGAGGATGCTGAGAACATAACAATGACCACCACTTTGTGAAACAGGTTTGTGCTAGTAATGCAGATGTTCGTGTCTTCTGAGCATGCAATAACACTTGGGATGGAGCTCTTACCTTTCATTAGAATGGTCACCATGTGCTTGTTAATATGGTCACCAGATGCTTGTTAAACTGCTTCGAATCACATGATGTGCATACACTAGTGAGCAGTACCCAGAGATGGTGGTGGGATGTGAGGGGGAACAGTAGCAAAGAGATGTCTTTGCACCGCTTGTCCCACCTGAGAATCAGACCTAGAGTGTGTATCTGGGCAGCAGTGTTGTGTAAATTTGTGTACAGAACTCCAGGTTGCTGCTTTACAAATGGACTCAAGAGGAACATTTGCAATTAATGCTATGGTAGTCCCTGTGCCCCGAGTAGTGTGCTCTAGGCGTAAAGGGCAGGTTGCTCTTGGCAAGAATGTAGCACAGTGTGATGCAGTTTACGATCCACTTTGAAATAGCTGATTTAGAGACAGGGTCCCCTTCTCTACCAGCTGCCACTGAAACAAAAAACTGGTCTGTCTTTCTTAGTGGTTTTGTCTTTTCCACATAATAGATCACCACTCTACTCACATCTAATGTGTGGAGGCTTCGTTCTGCCACGTTAGTGGGGTTCTGGAAAATTGTGGGTAGTTCTATGAATTGGTTTGAAATAAATGTAGGTGCAAATCATGGGTGAGTGCGCAGGAACACCTTATCCTTGTGAATCGTGACAATGGGCCGTGAACTGAAAGAGCATGCAGTTCACTAACTATCCTTATTGATGTGATTGCCACCAAGAAGGCAGTCCTATATGCGAGTGATTGAAGGCTAGCCTTGTGCATTGGTTCCAAGGGAGGCCCCATTAGTCTGCAAAGTACAACGTTCAGGTCGCACCTGTGAGTTGGTTTGGAAATAGGAGGATGAACGCTTTAATTAATGAAATTTTCCACCAAAAAACCTTTTCCTGGGACGTGGTGTATGCTGAAAGCGCAGCTAAGTGGACTTTCAGGGAATTGAAAACCAGGCCTGAGTCTAGCAGGTGAGTCAGGTACAGGACAATGTGTGTTGGTGTGCATTCAATAAGATTGAGGTCTTTGCCATTATACCCAATGACAAAGCGTTTCCATTTCCTGGAGTAGCAATGTCTGGTGTCAGATTTTCGAGCTTCCCTAAGTTATGTCCATACATCTTTTAGGGAGTTGGAGGCACCCGAACTCTATGACCTCAGGAGCCAGGCTGCTAAGTTAAGAGTTTGAGGGCATGGATGTAGTGTCTCTCCCTTGTCTTGTAAAGGCATAGCAGCTTCTTGGGAGGGTAGACTGACATTGCCATGAGACGGGAGAACCGAAGGTTGGCGGGCCCACATCAGTGCCACCAGAGTCATCCTGACTGGTTCTTGGTGCATCTTGTGCAAAATCCTGTTGAGCAGGGGAGTCGGGGGTGGGGGAGGCATAGACAAATTTCCCTTACCATTTTATCCAGAGACTGTGCCCCTTGCAGCGGTTCTGAGGTGTAATCTGGGTATTGTGCATTCTCCAGAGTTGCGAACAAGTTGATCTCTGGGAAGCCCCAGTCTGCGAAGACGTTGAGAACAATATCCTCGTGTAATTGCCACTCGTACTCTACAGGTAGTGGGAAGTCTCTGCCGAGTACGTCCTCCAGAAGATGGAGTTCCCTTGGAATGTGTTGTGACAGGAGGAACATCTTGTGTTTGAGAGCCCATTTCCATATGTTCTGTGACAATTTGGATAGCCCTGGAGAGTGAGTGTCCCCTTGTTTTTTAGGTAATACATGGCCGTAGTGCTCTCCGTGAGGACTAGAACGGTCTTCCCGTGGAGGTGTGTTTGGAATGTCTTCAGGGCCTTGAACGCTGCCATTAGTTCCAATAGGTTTATGTGGTTGGCTGCTACTGCTGGGGACCACACGCTGTGCAACGTCTGATGGAGGTGGGTCCCCCCACCCCATCAGAGATGAGTCTGTGGTGAGAGTGGCTTCTACTGCGGGGGTGGTTAAGGCTTTCCCCTGCAGAAGGTTGTCCCTTGACCACCACTGCAGAGACTGAACGAGGGCTGCCGAGACAACCACTAGAGTGTCTGCTGGCCTGACATCATTGGCTCGAGAGCCACTGTTGCATGGGGCGCATGCGCAGACGTGCGTGTGGAACTAGGTAAATGCATAAATGCAGGAGGCCATCATCATTAAAAGTCACATGGCCTTGCGTACACTCACCATACCCTTGTTGACCTGCTGAATGGGATGACCTCTACTGTGCCCTTTTCTAGCAGGATCCTTTTCTAGCAGGATCGGCACCCCTTCGAGCAGGATTTCCAGGTGTGCTGGTAATAGGTGCCTGCTCTTTGGTGGGTGGTATCGAGGTGGCCAGTGGAACTCGATGCAATAACCGTGGGTGACGGTCTTCAGCACCCCCTGGTCTGATGTGATCCCCCTCCCATGCGTGAATGAATGACAACCGTCCCCCGACCGGGGAGGCATTGGAGAGGACCCTGGACTGGTGAGTCATTTTGATGCAGAGGCCAGGGAGCCTCTTGGGTGGGGTTTCTGCCTCTAATCCTTGCCTCTGCACTGTCCTCTTTGCTAATATTGGCTGTTGCCAGATGAACCTTGTCCAGGGGGCAATGGGGTGCTTCCAGCGCTGTATTGCCCGTGGGGAGATCGGGAGAAGGATTGACCTCGAAAGAAACAAGAGTTTGCACCTCCCCGCTGTTGGAAAGGCATGGCTGTAATCTGATTGAGCTATTTCAGTGTCTCATGTTCTTTTTTAAGCCGTCTCCAAGGCGTCATCTACAGCCTTACAAAATAGGTTCGACTCTTCTACAGGCTTATTTACCAGGGAGGCCTGAGTTTCCGGCGTGAAGCCTGAATTCTTTAGCCAGGCATGTCTCTTGAGGAGAGTTCCCTGTGCCAGAGTGCGTCCTGCAGTTTCACCAGCATCCAGTGTGTTCTTGAGATTATTATGGATCACCTGTCAAACCTAAGAGATGACCGCCAGCGGACATGATCGCGTGGATTAAGGGACCTCTTGGAGGCCTTTCTGGAGCAGGCCCCATTGCACGTCGCTGTAACTAGCGATAAGGGGCATATTATTCACAATTCTGGTTGAATGGGCTGCAGATGTGGTAATACATTTGCCAAGGGCATATAGTTTCTTGCAGTCCTTATCCGGGGGAGGCTGTGCCGTAGACAGTGGTACCCCTGCCCTTTTTCTGGTGGGTGTAAAAACCATAGAGTCCGGTGTGGCATTCCCTCGAATTTACATAGTGTCAGATGGAGAGGGGCAAAACAGTTTCTCAACCCCAGGATTTAGCTCTTGTGAGGCAAGGAGACAAGAAGAGCGAGGCGTTTCTTTATTGAGTTGAGCAGTGGAAAAGCCTGACTAGTGGGAGGCTTTTCTCTGAGAATGCCCTCGACGAAGTCAGAGTCCTAGACAGTCTCCGGTGTAGCAATCTGAAAAAGATCTGCAGCCCTCTTTAGGATGGCATTAAATACCATTTGGTCAACTAATGGCGATGACTGCTTTTGTTGAGGTAAAGAAGGCGGGTTTATGTCTGGGGTATGAGTAGGTGAGCGCCAAGGCCCTTGATCTGCTGGCTGATCTTGTTGCCAGTCTGGGCACTGGTCAGTTGTGTCATGACCAAATTAATTGTCTTCAAATGTCTCTGCAGGTTCTAAATACTCGAAAACCTCTTCCTGATGGGTTTGTGACTGAATAGGAAGCTTCTGCAGCTTTGGTGGAATGGGGCAGGAGGAGGAATACTCCCTTGGTCTCTTGAGAGTAACCTCTGCCTAGTCCACAGGGATGAAGCAGAGGGGTCTGGAGCATGGGAAGGCTGTTCAGAAGGGGGAGATTTACCTGATCAAGCCATAGAGAGGGGCTGGGGGCCTTCAGAGTCCTCTCGGCGAGAGGGGGTCCTTCTGGGCTGTGCTGCTGCCGAAACAATAGCCTTGAGACGACTCTCGCGTATTTCCGGCGTGAGCTTCGACATGCCTAAAGGCGTTGTTGCAGCTGCCGACACCGCCAAAGCCTTAGGTGCTGACGTACCTTTAGACGACGTGTCGGCACAAGGAACAAGTTACTTACCTGTAACTGTTGTTCTCCAGCATGGGTCTGGCATGGATTCACATGCCCATGAATATTCCCCGTCGTCAGGCCGGGAATCCTCGGTATAGAAAAAATCAGTATCAGTTTTGTTTCTGATCTGTCTTTCTCAGTAGTAACCAATCACTGGTCTCTGGGTCATACTGCCCCCAGCCAATGACTGCCCTCTCCCTAAGCCCCGCCCCTGGCAGCCATCCTCAAATTTGGTAGCACGTGAAGTGGCAGTATGACCAAGTGAAGAGCCGCAGAGGGGTAGGCGGGAGGGTTCGCATGTGAATCCATGCCAGACCCCATGCTGGAGAAGGATTCACATGCTCATGAATATAAGAATACATAGCAGTATACACATGCACAACCACGGGAGGTGGCAAAAGGCTCAACATCAACTAATACAACAACTCAACATTAAGCAACTCTTACCTCCTCACCAGGCTCAACTTAGGCGAACAGGTTGCGCAGCACTGCCTGGCTGACTCTGGACTCCTCCCTGGAATCCCGGTCGACGCAGTAGAATCTCGTGAAGGTGTGCGTCGACCTCCACTTAGCAGCCCTGCAGATGTCGAGCAGGGGCACACCAGACAGGAACGCCGTAGGAGCAGCAATCGCTCTGGTCGAATGGGCCCTCGGACGGCCTGGCAACGGTCGGTTTGCCAACCGGTGACAGTGCATGATGCAGCCGGAGAGCCATCTGGAAATGGAAGTCTTCGAGAGCGCCTTCCCTTGATTCACAGGTCCAAAGTTCACAAACAGCTGTGATGTCTTCCGAAAACTCTTTGTGCGGTCCACGTAGAACTTCAGCGCTCTAGCTACATCCAGCGAGTGCAGAGTCCTCTCAGCCGGCGACGAAGGAGACGGGAAGAAAACTGGCAACACCAAGGGCTCATTGAGGTGGAAGTCCGACGGCACCTTGGGCATGAAGGAGGGGTGCGTCCTCAGCACCACCCTCGTGTCGTGAAAAGTCAAGTATGGAGGCTTGCAAGACAGGGCCTGGATCTCCCACTCGTTGTGCAGAGGTGATGGCCACGAGGAATGCTGTCTTCCACGACAGAAACTTCAACGGCACTGAATGCATAGGCTCGAATGGGGCCCCCCCCATGAGCCTAGTTAGCACCATGTTGAGCGCCCACGGCGGGGCAGGGGCCTTCACCGGCGGGAATGATCTGAACAGTCCTTTCATAAATTCCTTCACCAGTCGATGAGACCACAAGGACACCCGTCCTGTAGTTCTGGTGTAACGTGAGACGGCAGCCAGACGTTCCTTGATGGAAGCGTGAGCTAGGCCAGCCTTGGCCAAAGACAATAGGTACGGCAATACTTGAGGGGCCGTAATCCGCAGAGGGTTAATCTTCTGTGCACGGCACCAGACAGAGAACCTCTTCCATTTGTGTCCGTAGCACTTGAGAGTTGAGGATGCCCTGGCCTTCGCAAGAACCTCTCTGCAGTCGGCTGGGATGTCATATCCTCCAAACTCTAGTGCTGCAGGAGCCAGGCCTGCAAGTTCAGCGACTGTGGGTCGTGATGGAGAATGGCGCCTCCTTCTCTGGAGAGAAGATCCGCGTCCGTCAGCAGCCTGACTGGTGTGGACGCTGAAAAGTCCAGAAGGTCCGGGAACCAGATCTGCCTCGGCCACGCCGGTGCGATGAGGATCATCCTGCACCGGGACCTCCTGAGCTGGTTGACGAGCCAGAGTAGCAACGGCAACAGCGGGAACGCATAAAGGAACAGGCCGTCCCAGGGGAACGAGAAAGCATCGCCCATGCTCCTCGGTTGGGGAAACCTGCTGGCGAACCTCCGGCACTTGGAGTTCGTCGCCGTCGCGAAGAGATCGATCTGGGGTTCGCCCCATCGTCGGAAGAGTCGGTCCACTTGATCCTGGCGCAGTACCCACTCGTGGCACGAGCGCAGCTCTCTGCTGAGTGAATCTGCGATGGTGTTTTTTATCCCTGCCAGATGAAAGGGTACCAGAAACATCCCTTGGGCGACGGCCCAATGCCACAGATCCTGGGCTTCCTTGGATAGGGCAGGGGATCTGGTTCCGCCCTGCTTCCGAATGTAAAACATCGTGGTGGTGTTGTCGGTGAAGATCCTCACCACCTTGCCCTTGAGGGACGGAAGGAAGGACCTGAGGGCCCAGAACACTGCACGGAGCTCCAAGATGTTGATGTGGAGTGTCTTCTCCTCTGGGAGCCAAAGGCCTCTCGCGTGGAGACCCCCGGTGTGCGCTCCCCAACCTTCCAGGGAGGCATCCGTCGTCACCGTCACCTGGTGGGCCGGGGCTAGGAAACCTGTTCCCGCCGTCAGATGAGAGCGGATACCCCACCATCGTATCGCCTGACAGAACGCTTCGTCGAGCGGGATCCTGTCCTCGAAGCTGCCCGTCGGCTGGATACAGTGGGCGTCGAGGAATTCTTGCAAGGGCCGCATCCGAAGTCTGCAGTGGCGCACCAGATAAATGCAGGAGGACATCATTCCGAGGAGGGACTTGATAGACCTCACTCTGGCCACGTCCGTGGCCAGCAGACGTTGCACCTTTCCCAGGATGGTCCTTATCCTTTCCTCCGACAGGGAGGCCCGCCGTGCCACTGTGTCGAGCTGTGCTCCCAGAAACAGGGCGACTTGCGACGGGACCAGGTGGGATTTTGGAAAGTTGATGGAGAACCCCAGGTCCGTGAGCAGCTGGACGGTCTTCGCAGTGTGTTCCACGGCGAGCTCCCTTGTCCTTGCCCGTATGAGCCAGTCGTCCAGGTAGGGGTAGACGTGGATCCCCTGCAGGCGCAGCCGGGCCGCCACCGGTGCTAGGCACTTGGTGAACACCCTGGGCGCCGATTTTAATCCGAAGGGGAGGGCCTTGAACTGGTAGTGCCGCCCTTTGACCACGAACCTGAGGAATTTTCGGTGTCTCTTTAGAATAGGGATGTGGAAGTATGCATCCTCCAAGTCCAACCACGACAGGAAATCGCCCTCCTCCAGCTGTGCCAGCACGTGCTGGAGGGTGACCATCCGGAACTTCTGTGCCTTGATGTATTTGTTCAGTCGTCGCAGGTCCAGGATGGGATGCCATCCTCCTGTCTTCTTCTTTACGAGGAAACTCCGGAGCCCCGAAGCCTCTTTGGAACAAGCTCGATGGCACCTTTCCTGAGCTTCGCCCTTACTTCCAACACCAGTTGAGGGACGTGATTTTCCTTCGTGGCCACGAGAGGAATGCGGGGGCACTTCTTCTGGAACTCGAGGGCGTGCCCCAGGGGCAGGGCGTCCAGCACCCAACGGTCGGTGGAGATGGACTCCCACATGCCGACGAACTTCGTCAGCTGGCCTCCCACCGAAGTGCTTCGGCGGGGACCCGATCCGACGGTCGGTGCAATCTTGCTTGGAGGCCGCTTTGCCTCCTTGGCCACCTTGGCGACGACGGCGGGATCCACCTGACTTGCCGCGTCCCCTGTAGGCCTCCTGCGACGAAGATCTTGACGCTTGACGGTACGTAGAGGAGCTGCTGCCGGCTCCCTTGGAGGCACCCTGTCTGCCTCCGGAGCTCCGAAAGGACGGCCGTCGCTGTTGGAGCACACCCAGTGCACGGGCCGTCTCCGTGTCCGTCTTGATCGCCTGAAGGGACTCATCAACCGCCTTGCCAAAAAGGTTGTTCCCATCGAAGGGCATGTCCAAAACCTTGGTCTGTACGTCCTGGCGAAAATCCGTCGCCTTGAGCCATCCTCGTCTCAGGCAAACGCCATTGCCCAACTGACGGAAACCGGTGTCGCCGATGTCCGTAGCCACCGTAATGGCGTGGTCTGAGGCAATCTCACCTTCCTGTAAGATTTCCAGGGCCTCAGCCCTCTTGGCGTCCGGAAGGAAGTCCAACAGAGGGGCGATCTTGAACCACAACTCCCTGTCGTAGCGGGCTATGATGGCCAGGGCGTTGGCCGCCTTGATGGTCGTCGCTGCAGTTGAGATGACCCGTCGTCCCATCGCATCCAGCTTCCTACCCTCGCCGTCCGGCGGGCAGGTTGAAGTCGGGGCTGATGCCCCCCCGCTTTCTTCTTGGCCGCCGCCGCTTCTCGTACCGGTCCCTCTTCGCAGGAGCCGTGGCAGGGTTCTTGAGGAGGGTGAGCCCCTCATCCCAGATGTCATCAAGAAGCGGTACGGCGAGGACCGTCTTCCTTTTAGTCTTGCGCCGTTGGTAAAGGAACCCTTCCTTCTTCTTTTCTTCGGGGCAGAGCTGGAAGAGCTCGGATGCCCTGGAAATCATAGCATGGAAGGATCCAATCTCGTCGGGCGGGGATGCCCGGGGAAGGGGGCGACGGGGGACACGTCCTGTCGTCGCCTCCGTCGTCATCCGTACCCGTCGTAGTCGTGTCCATGCCTGTATCATCCCCGTGGGTAGTGGACCGGGGGGAAGGCAGAGAAGGCCGCAGAGGCGGGAGAGGAGGCCTAGGATGCGTCGTCCTCCTCTTAAGTGGTGGGCTCTCTGAAGGTCCTGGCTCCGGTTCCCCCGTCGGGTCTGGCTCAGGTACCTCCAGCCAACCTAGTCCTCATCTCCGAGCATAAGGACTGGATGGCTGACAAAATGGTCGCTGAGGTGTCCTGCGGCGCCGGAAACGACGGGATCGAGGGCTCATGAGGAGCCTCGTCTGCGACACTGTCGCTCTCGTCGTCGCCCTCGTCGGGATCCCCTTCCGATGGGCTGGGCCTCTTCCACGACTTGGATGAGCTCCTCTTCAGATGTCGTGTCCGTATCCACGATGGCCACCAGCCCCTCCCCCACCCTTTCCAACGAGGACTTTGTGGGGGTCCTCTCGATAGGCCTGAAGGACGACTCCCTCCGCGGTGGCAGGGAGACTCTGGTACCTGAGGCCGCCTCCACTGGTGTAGCCTCCACAGGCTGAGCCAGGGCCGCGGCGACATCCTCAATCGAGGTCTTAGCAGGGTGAATTAAGGCCAACGTCACCTTCTGTACGCCTGGGGCCTTCACCTTGGGGGGAGGGTCCGAGCCTCGCTCCCCCACTGCCGGAATCTTCGAGATCGACCGGGGCCTCTCCAGAAGCTTCGCCGGGTTCTCGGACTTCCTCTTACCCGAGCCAGAGCGTTGGCTCGTGGTTGATGGCACCGGGGAGGATGCGCCCTGCCTGGCAGCCAAGGAGCCCGACCGTTCGGCGCTCCCGGTGCCCGCGGACTCGCAGTGCTTAGCCTTTAGTTGGGCCCCCGTCGCCGGGGCACCCTCACAGGACTTAGAAGACCACTCAGACTTCTTTTTCTTCTTCTCGCCTCACGGGCTCTTCCCTTCCAGCCAGTTGGCGAGACGGAGATGGCAATCCTTCATGGTCCGCTCCGACATGTTCCCACAAAACGCGCAGTCCTTTTCCTTGTGCGTCTTGTCCTCATGGAGACAGTAGAGGCATAACAAATGCTCGTCCTCCTTGAAAACATTCTGAAGCTGGCATCCAGGGCAGGTCCTGAACAGCTTCCCGGCGGTCGAGCTCCCTTTCTCCTGGGCCATGACCGGGGTAGGCCTCGGAACTTCTGGAATCCTCCAAAAGCGTAACTCGACGAAATCTTCACCCTTGAGGGGCGTAGAAACTCCGAAACGGATCCCTGTTGATTGGATGTAGATACGGTGGAGCTTGAGGCTGTATTTAACTGAAAAAATTCGAAAATCTCCGGAAAAAAGCGCGAAAACGCAGCAAAAGCTCGAGAGCTACAGCACGAGGACTCCCAACACTTGAACGTGCGGTAAAAATCTGAGGATGGCTGCCAGGGGCGGGGCTTAGGGAGAGGGCAGTCATTGGCTGGGGGCAGTATGACCCAGAGACCAGTGATTGGTTACTACTGAGAAAGACAGATCAGAAACAAAACTGATACTGATTTTTTCTATACCTAGGATTCCCGGCTTGACGACGGGGAATATTCATGAGCATGTGAATCCATGCCAGACCCCATGCTGGAGAAGTGTGCTTTTTTTGTGTGAACGCCCTTATGGGAAGATAGCCCAGTCGCATGCCGAGAAGACAGATGTGGAAAGGGTGCCAGACCGCGCGGTTCGGCAGGCACTGTCGAAGCTTTCGGTGGGCATGTTGAAGTTTCTTCGACATTGGCCATCGAGGATGCCCTTAGGGGTTGTGTGATTTGTCTTGGGTTGCGCGTGTGCCTCTGTTGCTGGGGTGTGAACGCCCCATAACAGTGCCAGTGGCCTGTCTGTCGGGGCCAGGGACAGGCATCTGGGAACCAGAAGGTTCAGTCAAAAAGTCTATGGCCTCCAGGTCGAAGCCATGGCTGCCGCTGGAATCCTCGTCACTTGAAGAGACGGTGCCAACAGGGGGAACAACTTTCAGCCTGCATTGTATAGGCCGCCCATCACTTTGTCCGCCTGTCCTTTAACGTTTTGGGACGAAAGAGTTTGCAGGATTTACAGGAATGCTTTTCGTGGTCACAAGGTAAGCACCTATTGCATCTGCGATGGGTGTCCTTCCATGGTAATATTACATTGCAAGACATACAACATTTAAATGGTGTCCTTTCCATAGCAGAAGTAGAAAGCGGCAGCCAGACCAAAGAGGGAAAGGGGGGAAAAGGAAATGCATTCTCAAAAAGAATCAACCCAGGCCCCCACTCTCCGTACTGTTAGGGCCTGGCTGAAGGGCCGAGGTCACGCAGTCAACAGGCATCTATCAATGCACGAGTCGCCGAACAGCAGTAGATGTCTTGGGCATAGGGGTCCACGAAGCAGTCGAAGAGAAGTAGTCAAAGACAACACAACCATTGGTCGTGGGACAAAGAAGTAATAATTGAGCAATATCAACTCTTGCAAGCTCCGCATAAGGAGACCAACTAGTTGGGCGGAAAAAAAAAACCTGAGGGACCTCGACGCATGAGGGATTTTAGGTACACTACACGTCACGTTAGAGCTAGTGTTACATTCACGCCCATGTTGACGTCCCCTTTCAATCGTCAGAAGAAAGATGCAATACTCTGTAATTACCACTAGATGTAGGACTGTAATGCTCACCTGACTCCCACGGAGGCGCTGGCCTGGTTCGCGCTGCTGTGACATCTTCTAAGGTGATGCGCAGGGTTCGGAAGACGGACTGGACCGGGCCCCCAAATCTGGCTCGTCTGGCTCGCAGAAGTATTCTTCTGTAGGCGAAAATAGGGGATTAACTGTCTGCGGGGTAATGCAGGCAGCCTCCCACTTTCCCCTCTCACCCTCCTCGAAACCCTTCTGTGATTCCCCGTAGCGTCTCACCTTAGGGTCTGGAAGGATGAGCTCTCCATCCTGCTTCTGATGCAGGGGCGCGTTGGTATCCAGTTACTTCACTGGATTTTCGGATTGGTGAGAACCAAACTTGCTTGGCTTCCAGGTAAGTTTTTTGATAAGAGGTTCCCCTTGTGTCCATGCATTAATGTACTAATGCTAGTGTCTTTTTCCCCATAGGGGCCGGGGTACGGAATGCCGGGGAACAGGCACCGACCCGAGATGAGAGGTGAAATCCTTGTAGAAATCAGGTAAGTCTTTAATGAGTGTTTTTTGGTAATGTCTTTTCATTCGCTCATTAACGCTGATGTCTCTTTTTCCCCTTAGGGGCCGGGGTCCGGAAATGCCAGGATGCGGCGCGGACCCGAAAAGAAGAGGGAATGAATCAACACGTAAGTCTTAACATGGAGATTTAGCTTTCCTTATTCCCTTCTCTCTCACCTTTTGTTCTGGGCTTTTTCTCCCTAGGCGCTGGGGCGTGACTGCGAATCCGGATGATCGATGCTGAACATGGAGGCGCCTTGTAAAGGTGAGTGGAATGCGGCGTTGCAGCGATCGACGTGATGAGCTTTTAAATAAAAGTCTTCCTTTTCAGGATTGTCGGCGAGATGTCTCCGGGATGCGGATTTAGCAGGTAAGGACTTTTCCTTCTTCTGTTCTCTTCTTCTCTTCCTTTGCAGGTGATCCAGGATGCTGGCAGGCGTGGCAGAAGTCAGGATGCAGGAGCAGACACGGTGAGCGTCCAGCTGCTAGATGCAGAACAACGCGAAGCACGTGTGGCTGTTCGGGTGGGGTTTAAATAGCCTTGGAAGAAGTTCCAGGCATGTATCCTTCCTCCAATCAGGTATGTATCCTTCCCCGACCACGCCCGGATGGTAAATTAGTCCCACAGGTAAAGTAGTTCCTTTCAGGCCTCGAGGAGGCCGGGATCCTGCAACATGGTCTGCATCAGGTAAGTGCACCCAAGCACTTCCATAATGAGCCTGGCGCCTATGGCGCCAGGACACTGTCCAAAGGGCCCCTTATATGGGGTTGCTGGGTCCTTTCTTGGGGACTGGATGTCCGCTTTCGGGGACGCAGGGCTTGAACCGGCTCCCCGGGAGCGGGCATCATGACAGGACTATATACACAGCATGTGATTCTAAGCAGATTAACAAGCATCAGAAATATAAAAAACCATTATTTTTACAATACATAAGTATCAGTGTTTCTTTGGACCATTTGAATGCTACATGTTCTTTGTACCCATCTATAGCCCTCTCTGCCTCCTACAATAAACCTGACTGCTCTGTCATTGCTACCATTATCGCAGGGGGTACAGGTCTATACTAAGATGGAATTTCTGTATTGGCCATGGTATAGTTTTATAAAGCCCCTGGGTGAACTTTATAAAAAACTGTCCTAACAGTGGGCTTGGACCTTGTTCCAGGCAGGATTGTGGGTAAGAAGGACTCGTGCAGCCATTTCTTCAGATCAGCATTTGAGCCAAGATTCCCTCGTAGACGAACAGCTAACTGAAGATGCGATAACTCCCAAAGAGGCTTAGCATGCCTTCCTAAGTCCAACCCGTTAGAATGGATTTCCAAACTCTGGCCTGGTGGACAGATGTTTAGGAGGCCACCCTTGTTGGAAAACTGAGTACTTCTGGAATCTTAAGCCATACCAATCAAGGCAACATGGGAGTGGCCAAGGCTTAGTTTCAGGGTATGATAGGTTATTTATAACACGCTTAATACCCAGAGGTTTCGAAGTGCGGACCCGGGGATCGAACCTGGGTTGCTCCGTATCGTCTTGCTTCCCAGGCGAGCATGTTGTCCCTGAGCCATCCTCCCGAGGTGGCAGGTGACACAAATGTGGCCAGGGGTCTACAATGGTTACAACACAGTGAAACGCCAAGGTTTATACTTGGTTATAAAAATGTGCTATTTATCATAGGCCCAGGACAACATATGAAAAATGAATATTGGGCAGGTAAAGAATCACACAACACTATCTACTATAAAACATAAATACAGTCACATTAGTCAATGCACATAAATCAATGACTTCACCAGTACCTGGAAAGGAAAAAGTAAGTAATTTAGTTGGCACCAACACCCTTCAGAAATTACAATCCTCACCAAGAAGTTCAGCCCAGAGATAAATGGGGCCTTGTGCCCAATATTAAACGTGTGCGTAAAAGCGCACAGGAATGTGTAAAGTTCACATAGTTCCAAAACTTTTCAGAAACTGGACAAAGTTAGAAGTGTTCTGAAGATGTGAGGAAGCATTCAACAGTCAAGTAGGTATATGTTATTGGTACGAAACTGTTCCCAGCTTTTGGATGGCTTTAGACAACAAGTACTACCCAAGCCAAATAATGACAAAATTTAGCCCAAAGTCAGAAAACTCTTTGGAGGAAATAAGGCCACTGATAAGTATCCTCGCTACTCACTGCCCTTACTTCAGTTTTGGCCCAGACTCGGCAGGTCCGGAGGTGGTCACCAAAGGGAGGTTTTCCCGCTTTCTCTTCAGTTCCTAGATGCTGCGGGTGCAGAGACATGTCCGGCTGATCACAGGAGCTTCTGCACTCCAGAGCAAGAATGCAAAACAAACCACTGCAGCACGTCTGAGGACACTGGAATTAGCACAGGTGACTATTTTTTTGGAGACCGTCACCGTTGCATGGCGACACAAAGGGATTCAGCTATTGCGGTCTGACAGAGCCTTCTATCTCTCGATCCAAATGTGCTGGTAAGACAAAATTCGGCAGAAGTGTATCTTGTTGGATATGCTGGCAATGCCCAAAGTCCCGGGTCAAAACACTGGACGATGGCGCTCATAGAAAGAAGACTAGATGGCCCAGGGACACTTCCTAACAGGCTCACTTGCAGGGTTACCAGGAGACGTCAGGAATGGTTGGTCCCACCAAAGGGTGAAGCACCAATGAAGGCCTTCGGAGATCAGTTGCCAAGCAGGGCTTCTCTCAGACAGCAGAGGGATTCCATTGCCAGGCCTCGTCAAGGGAGTCTCAGGATCATCCTTCATCTTCTTGGTTTATCAGGAGATTCGGCACTTTCAGGTCTGCTGGAATGACTGCAGGGCTCTTCTTATTATCCAAAGTCAGTTGAGTGATCAGAGTCACCCCTCCAATGGCAAGATATGCCCTACACATGCACACCAGCAGTGGCCCAATCAGGGACCACTGTGGGTCTTCACGCAAGCACACCAGACTTTCTGGAGCCATCTTGTGGATTAGGACCAGACAGTCCAAACCCACTTCCTGGCTCCTCCCACACATGCCCTGCACTAGTACGCGAAACCTTTGCGTTTCCCGGGCAAGTGCATGACCATGCAGGGATCTCCTGACCTGAAAGGGCAGGAAGAAGGCAAATGCACTAGATGGTCATGGTACAAATGAAAACTTGGTGGCATGGCCATTGTAGGAAACGAGCCACAGTTAGTAGCCCAAAGAGAAAAAACGCAGTGAGGCTAACCAAAAATATAGTAAAAGTACGAAAAAGTAACTACTGCCACCAGTTTGTCCTTTAACACATCTTGGGTAACCAAAAATCAATCCCTTGAGTGGAGCCTAAGGTCACACAAATAGAAACCCTATTGCACGGAAGATGCATTGTGCAATATGCAATGATAAAAAGTTACCTCAACAGGCACCAAATTAGAAAGCTAAGAGAAACAGATTCCCAGTACTGACAGCTTGATGGACTATTCAGTGTCCACATAATATGTGAGCAAAGGCCAGTGGAGTAAAGTTGAAGGCTTCACTGCACTGCAAAATGTCAGGAAAGTGTGCAAAACAAACGCAAAAAGTTTAGGAGGCCAGAGAATATGAAGGAAAAGTTGCTACTATTGAAAACTTTCCTAACAAAGCCCTGTTGGATTACCTGATCTACGAACTGGGAAGGACCTGTGCTGTGCTTTAAACACCCCTGGACTGGTGGGACCAACTAGTCTCAATGTGTTTCGAGGATACAGACATCCTGAGAGGTTGTAAGTGTCCCAGGACCAACCAGTGGATTGACCAGCTCTCCAGTGGGTTACCTTACTAGAACTGTTGCTGTTCTGCGTTAGCAGCCACAACTTCGGTGGCCACTAGCGTGGGGTTTAAGTTGCCTTCCTGCCGAAGCTTCAACTGATCCTGTTCTGGAAGGGCTTCTACAACCGCGACTGGTGTGCTGTTGCTGGTACTCACCTTCCCCAGTCCTGTGAAGTGTCCTGGAGAGGTCTGCATTGGTGCTTTCTGCATTTCTCCTTTGCCAAGGATTGCACTCTGCTTGTGGACCAGACCAGACCAATCTGTGCACCTCTCGCCAGGGGGAAATCCAATCTCCAGCGATGACCCTCCCCCACACCCACCCAGGTCGACCTATCCAGTAATTTGGGAAAATCTGAGTCAGAAGGATAAGTAAACGAGAAGCATTCGTCTCCCCCCCTGTCCTTCACAGGATAACATAGAACAAGCCTCTTTGTAACCTTACATAACATTGCTTTTTAGTCGTCACAGACGAGCAGTGAAACCTGAAAAATAAGAACTTTTTGTTGCAGATTTTCTCTTGAACAATCACCAACGCAAGTACTATACCTGCATCATGTACATTCTGGGAAAAAGATGTTACTTTTGAGCACAAGGCCCCACCCTTCATAGGGATTGGACTTCTGAAGCTAGGACATATTTCTTGTGACTTGGTTCCATCTTACTGCATCACTTTCTTACTTCTTATTGATTTAAGAGTTTAATGTATTTTTAAAACCTATGGTGACTGTATAGGACATACATTACTTACCATAATCGTATTTCTGATATGTGTATCTGCTTAGATTCACAGGATTTGCACAGGGCAACATCTAGTGGTAGGTGTAGATTACTGCATGACTTATTTTCGAAGTTCAAAAAGGGACATCGACTGGGCGTGTTTGTAATACTATCCCTAGTGTGACGTGTACTGTACCCATGGTCCTTCACGCGTTGAGGTCCCTCAGATTGTTTTGTTTCTGACACGAGGGAGCATGAAGTGTATGTTTGCGTAGAGGAAAGTAAAAAAAGGTGAATGATGTTTATGTACCTCCAACTCCAAGAGAGGCGGAAGGGTGGGCACATGTGAAACTAAGATACAAGCATCAGAAATATGATTACAGTAAGCAATGTATGTCTTCTGAGGCTTGTGGATCTGCTTAGAATGACATGCTTTGCATAGACTAGCAAGCAGTGTCTGGAGAAGATGGTGGGTTGTTAGAAGGTACAGCAGCAAAAAGATGTCTTAACACTGCTTGCCCAACCAAGGAGTCGCTTCTTGAATGTGTATCCAAACAGTAGTGCAGTGTGAAGGTGTGAATTGAACTCCAAGTAGCTGCCTTGCAAATGGCATCTAAAGGTATATTTGCAAAGAATGCTAGAGTAGCTGCTGTGTCTCGAGTTGGGTGTGCTTTAGGCATGAAAGGAAAAGGTTTCTTGGACAGAGATGAATATATTTTGATGCATTTGACAACCCATTTTGAAATAGTGGACTTAAGAGACAGTATCCCCTTCTCTTCCTGCGGCTATGGAAACAAAGAACTGATCTGTTTTCCTCAGTCGCTATGTTTTATTCAGGTAGTACAATACAGCTCTCCTAACGTCTAATGTATGGAGGCTTTCCTCTGCTGAATTAGTTGTGTTTTGGAAGAAAGCTGGAAGCTCTATGGACTGTTTGACATGGAACTTCGAGATACATTCAGGAGAAAAGCGTGGTTGTGTTATTCAAACTACTTTGTCTTTATGAACAACAACAAACGGATCCTGAACTGAGAGGGATTGCAGTTCATTGACCCTTCTCATTGCTCTAATGGCCACAAGAAACACAGTTTTGTAAGTGAGATGCTTAAGAATGGTTTTATGCATTGGCTCAAAGGGGGGACCCATGCGTTTAGTAAGTACAACATTGAAGTCCCATCCGGCAGTTGGATTGGAAATTGGGAGGCGTCATCTTTTAAGCCATTCCATAAATGCTTTAATCACTGGTACCTTCCACCATGACAGTGTTAGGTAAGATTTTCATTTCAGTGATAAATCTTCCTGACCTGCGTCAACCCCAGGACTTTTTGCTGGACTTGGTGATTAATTTTCCCTTATTCCAAGGTGAGTGGGAAGCTTGGTCCCCTTTCACCTAGTCTTCTACTCTTTTTACGGGTGGCCTTTTTATGTCTCTCCATAGTGTTTCATTGGAGTTATAGTTTCCTAAAATGTGTGTGCTTATGGTGTGTTGTCCTTTTGGGCTTCCCTTTTTAATTCTCTTATTATTTCTTGGGTAAACTACTGTTCCCAAGAAGCACAGTGAGATTCCTATCCCCTTAACATTTATTTTAGTGAGCCAGCACACCCCACGTTATGTGGAGTGCTGGGGAGATACTATGTATCCCCTTTACTTACCTGGTAACATTTTTGCTACAACTGCAAGTTAACTTGAATGGCTGGCACAGTGGTTTTACTTTTAGTCATTACTCACAGGCTGTCAAATCAGCCTTGGTGTGCACAGGAGGGTCACCATTGTGCATGGTCTTCCGAAGTCCGAATACTGCTGAAATTTGATGAACTCCTGAACCAGAGTGCAGGATCGACAGAGTGAAGAGAATCCGACCAGCGATATTCGTCCATCTGGTTCTGGTAAAAAGGTGCCAAATCCACAAAGCCGTGAGAAACCATGAAGAATCCCCTTGCTGGAAGCCTCCTCTAGCGACTGCTGCTGCAAGTTCCAATCCAGTGTCCATTTATTCAGTCTCCAGACTGAGAATCCAGGGACCAGGTCCTCTGCTGCTGCACCCTGAAGGCAGAAACCCAGAAGCTCCTCTTTTCACCTAAGGTACTGTGTTGGCTTGGGTAACACTAACCTCAACCCTCGTGTGAATCCTGTGAGGGTGATTTGTGTGGTTGGTAGTTTTCCCATACCATTCTCCCAGGCCTAATGCTGGAACGCATATTGAAGGCCTTCAGTGAAGTCCCTAAGCACTAACTCTAAAGCTAATATTTGTTGAAGGCATCCACTGGAACTATGACTTTCCTGCATCTGAACCCTATGCTGACCTGCCTATAGCTGGCTCCTGGACCACTAGGGGCCCTTTTTTGCCTCTGAGAAAACTCATGCTATAAACCAAGGAAGGACTACGAAAGATAAGGCTTCTGATCTTGAAAACTATAAAAACTGCAAAAAGAACTTATTTATAAACGAGTTAGTGTTGTAACTGTATCTCGGAAATAGAATAAATTATAGTGTTACCAAAGTTATAACTTAGCTTTAAGTTGCTAAGTGCTCCTTTAAAAAGTATTTAGTGTCCCACTCTTCTTAAAAGTAATTATGTTGGTACTGTTTTATTATTCTTAACTGAATGAGTAAAAGCTTACCAATATGTTTACCTACCTTGAATAACCGATTGTCATTCTTTAAGTGTACCATTGGGTTTTGTCACCCTAATCTGGTAAGTGCATTTCTAAAACAGTCTTGGAACACTTGTCTTCGAGATGCTTGTAGCCCCTCTGGAAAGTATACACGTCTTTGCTTACCTTCAACTGCTGATCACCAAAAGTCTGCTAGACTTTGTATTTAACTAAGAATTGTATAACACCTCTGAAAAGTATCATTAGTCCAATTATCTATTCCTGGATTAGTAATAGTGTAAATGTTATGTACAAATCGGGTATACTGACCTTGAATAGCTGCTGTTCTTCTCAAACTAGAATATTGGGTTGTGCTTTCCCTGAACTGCTCTAGGGCACTTCTATTGTATTCGTAAAATTGCCACTGGGGGCGTGGCTTGAAGCGCCATCGATGGAGACGCTTCATCTGTAGCCTCTGTGGAAGCCCAGCCATCAAGCAGGCTGGAAGCTGGCCCCGATATATGGCAAGCGTTAAAAAAACTGGGTGGTGGTGTGGGAGCAAGGGGAGGAGCATTGGGGAAAGCGTTGAGGTGTTCCATACTTCAGGAACGGAGAAACTGAAACGCGGCTCCAGTGGTCCCGCTACGCAGGCCGCACAAGATGGCCACGACCTTGCCGGTGAAGGCGAATGCAGCAACCCGCCACACTTCCCACACCAAAGGGACTCGCCTGCGCGAAGCGGCAAGCCTGGGGGCGAGATTCTGAAGGCAGCCGTCCCCGGATGCACAGAGGGGGCTGGAGACTGATAGACCTCGCTGGGGAGAACCCAGAGGCCTGTGGCGTGTAGGATGTATGGAGAGCAGAGGGTGAGACTCTTCCCCTCCTTCCCCCACCCAGCATCGAGAGGGCCCATCCAGAAGGGGAAAGAGGCACCAGGCTTGCCCAGATGCCAGTCCTCTCAAGTGTAGGCGGTCCGGCATGGAGGAAGGGTCGGGAGAGAAGAGACTCGCGGCTCAGCCCTGGTGGGAGAGTGAGCCTACAGCTTGAATCTGCTGCTCCACCAAAGGCCACAATGCACATCTAGGCGCTGTAAGGACTTGCTGGCCTATCCATGGAGCATCCACAGCAGGGGCTTCTCCCCGGGTGAGGGACTAGCAGAGTAATGGAGGCCTGAGGAAGAGGGAAGGCAACAAAGCGGGATTTCACACTCCACTCCTGCGAATTCTATTGAACAGCTGCTCACTCCTGGCCATAGGAATTCACAGAGAAGGGAGCACTTCTGCGAGGGGGTGCAGGTGACCTGGAGGAGCGAATTCAGTGTGGGGGGCGGAGGAATCCCAATAGAGGCCTGCAAGGTTGCTGGCGGACCACATCAGAGAAGAGTATGCTACAAGGGATTCTCGTTGCCCACCAGCTGCACCCCTATGCCAGGGGGACCCACTCCTCCTCCCCCCAGTTAGCAGAGCTACAACACCCCTCACCAGCTACCCAACTGAAGAGCTTGCATCTCCCCCACCCTTGGTGAAACAACAAAGCACAGAAGATAGCGGACATTGCAGCCCTTCTCCAGTCTCAGCAGAAATATAAGAAAATGGATGCCGTCAGGGACCTGTGGTCTCCACAGGTTTCCTCTGCAGGGCAACTGGCTACCAAAGATGATTTGCAATCCTTCATCGTTGAAATTAAAGTGGAATTTAGGAGCTGTATGGCCGGGATCTCGACTAAGGTGGACCAGCTAGGCCAACAGTCTTAAACGTGGAACAGAGGCTTGGAGAGGTGGAGGAGCAGGCAACGGATCAAGCAGCAGTGGTAGCAGAGCTCCGAAGAAGGATCAAGGTGTTGGAGGGGAGGAGTGAGGTGCTTGCGGGGAGACAGGAGGGATATATTGGCGAACTCTTTCAGACCCTCCTTCCTCACCTGGACAAATCGATGCTGCTTCTTCACTGCACCCACAGAATACGCTCCCAGGGGAGCCGGTTAGCAGACAGGCCCCCAGATGTCATCAACCGGGTTCATTGCTAAACAACAAAACAAGCGATCCTAACCGCCAGCCGAACACAAGGAGACTTAACATTCCATGGTTCCTTGCTACAAATCCTCTGGGAACTGAATGTGGCGACCATACAAAAAATGGAGGGAGCTCAGGCCCCTGAAGCCGTGTTTGCAGGACCAAAAGGTGCGCTACCAGTGGCTCTTCCCTGCCAACTTACAATTTCCTTGGTCCGGCGTCTCCTGCAGTCAGTTCCCTGGACAAAGCTGAAGATATTTTAAAAATGTTGTCCAAGGAAGCAGAAACTGGCCCTTCATCAAGACCTGTCTCGGCAACCAGAAGAGAGCCATCCAGACCAAAGCAAAATACTTGGGCGAAAGTGGCCAAAGGGCACAAATCAGGAACCCTCCCGCAGCAAACCTGAAGGCCGCCCTCATCCGCAATTGGGGCGCCTCCCCGCCTGGGGAACTGCCCACCCCGGACTCGTCCTCACCATGCCACCAGAAACCAGTACGTTTTCATATAAGACGCCAGACTTCACATGCCCTATGCCCAGCCTAAAAGCACTATAGCGCCTAAAGGCCAAAGGGGTAAACACCCCATCTTTAGATCAACGTCTTCGTTATAAACAGTGTCTTTGTTGTTAACTGACGCAGTTGCTTCAGAGTTGGAAGCAACCGTTCAAAACCCGGTTGCACGGTGGGGCTACAACTGCAAGAGATAGAGATGGCGGCTGAATCTGACCAGGCTGTCCCCCCATCCCTGACAGAACAGGACCCTTCCATGGAACCACAACCTCACCAGAAAATTTACTTTATTTTGCGCAATGTGAAATGCCTAAACACAGCCACAAAGCGCAAATCAACGCTTCAGCGTTTGCAGGACTTGAAGGACTCCTTCCTGCAAGAGACCCATCTGCTCCCACAGGAGTTTGGGCAACTATATACCATGATCTCAGAATATGCGCCCAATGAAGGTCAGGAGTCTTTCTATAGAGATCAGGAAGCTAACCTTCACCCCTTTATCGAGGGGCAAGTGATCATTGCGGGAGACTTCAATGGGGTCCCGGACCCCATGATGGACAAATCTCACCCACCGGCCCCAAAGGGACTTCAAAATAGCCATGGGGCTCCTTCTCCTTTTTAGAGCACTGGGGTGTTGGGTGGAGGGGTGTAGTGGACGCTTGAGGGTTTTGCACCAGGGTGAGCGGGACCTTTTTTTCGCATGTACATTGGACCTCTTCATGAATAGACTTACTATTGACATCCCCACAACTGCTCGCCTTCGTTGATGAGGTAGCTATAAAACCAAGACTCTCGTCAGACCACGCCCCAGTCGAAAAAGTTAATTTCTTACCTGGTAACGTTCTTTCGATGGGATGTTCCTCCGACGTATTCCACATCCGACAGTAATCGCCACAGCTGTGCTGCTTCAGAAAATCTTTCGGCGTCTGCGTCGATACGCCCCTTCGAGGACCTCCTCCGACGGTCGACGTCACTGGATGTTATATGTAGGACACCCGACGCTCGTAGCCTCAGTTGTAGTTTTTTTTCCAGAACGTGTGGCACCAATCTTCTGCCAGTAGAACTACAGAAAGCCTTGCGGAAACGGAAGCTGCAATTGCATAAGACATTCTGTAGAGGGGCAGGCTAGGAGGGTGCTATGTGGAATACGTTAGAGGAACATCCCATCGAAAGAACGTTACCAGGTAAGAAAGTAACTTGTTATTCGAGGGGATTGTGTCCTCCGACGTATTCCACATCTATGACAGACTCTCGAAGCAGTACCAACGTATGGAAGTGGGAAAAGGATTTAGAATTGCCCAATCAAATTGCAGAATAGAGGACCACCTTACCAAAGGCCAAATCTTGCCCATGGATAGAATCCAGGGAGTGGTGTTTTACAAAAGTATGGACAGAGGCCCATGTGGCTGCTTCACAAATGTTACGAATGGGAACACCCCTTTGCAGAGCAGTAGAGGCAGTCGCACCCCTAGTAGAATGGGCCCGTAAGCCTACCGGAGGGTCCTTACTAGCCAGACGTTAGCATTCAGAGATAGTCGAGATGATCCATCGGGACAGGGTCTGCTTAGTAACAGCTCGACCTAGCCGCCTTCCAGCTTATCCCACAAATAGCTGATCGTCCACTCTGACCCGGCACATCCATGAAAGATAGACGCTCAAAGCTCTCCTAGGATCCAGGTTATGGAGCCTCTCCTCTTCCTTACGAGGATGCAGAGGAGGATAGGACGCCGGAAGAATTACCTTCAGGCTCAAATGAAAATCCGATACAACCTTCAGAAGAAAAGAAGAACGAACCCTAAGGACAAGCCTGTCCTTATGAAACACAGTGAAGTGCGGTTTGGCGGAAAGGCCTGCAACTCACTCACTCTGCGTGCGGAAGTAACCGCAACTAAAAATACAGTTTTAAAGGTCAGCAGTCTCAAAGGGCAAGAAGGTAAGGGCTCAAAAGGACCCATTAGGAGTTTCAGAACCAGGTTCAAATCCCATCCCGGTACCTGGAAAGGAGACATTGGGAACACATTTGTCAGCCCTTTAAGAAACTGAGAAATCAAAGGAATCTTAAAATAAGAACACTCCTCAGACGAGCGCTTAAAATATGGACAGCGCCGCCAAGTAACCTTTAATGGTACCCACTTGCAGGCCCTTGTGGGCTAATGAAAGCAAAAAAGACAGAACCACAGGAATTGAACACTGAAAAGGATCAACATTCTGTACCCTGCACGAGTCGCAAAACTTTCTCCAACGGCAACGATACAGGGATTTTGTTGCTGGCCTTCTGGCCGATAGCAACACCTCCATCACGTCTTCAGGGAGGTCCCAATCCTTGTACCTCAACCTTTCAGAAACCAAGCATGAAGGTTGAGAGACTTGACCTCTGGATGGAGAACCCGACCCCCCCTCCCATGAGAGCAGATCGTCTCGGTAGGGAAGACGGTATGGAGGGCAGATTGACATGTCGAGAAGGTCCGGGTACCACGCTCTCCTGGCCCATGCCGGAGCAATGAGGATCATTCGGGAACCGAACCTCCGTAACCTCTACAACACTTGCGGAATGACGGGGACTGGAGGAAACGCGTATAGCAGTGGGAAGGACCACTCCACTACGAACGCATCCCCCAAGGCTCCTCTCAGAGGAAATTCCCACGAGCAGAATCTTTCGCACTTCCGGTTGACACTGGTGCCGAAGAGATCCACTTGTGGGGTCCCCCAAAGTGTGAAGATCTCCAATAGAACTTCCTGAGCCAGCTCCCACTCGTGAGAGACCGTGCTCTGCCTGCTCAGAGCGTCCACCGCCTCGTTTTCGTCTCCGGCCAGATGAACTGCCGAGATTGAAATTTCCTGCTGAATGGCCCAGAACCAGAGCTACATCGCCTCCATGCACAGTGGGAGAGACCCTGCCCCCCCCTTTTTATTGAGGTAGTGCATTGCCACTGTATTGTCCATCAGAATCAGGACATTCTTCGCCCGCAAAGACGGCAGAAAAGCCTTCAGGGCTAGCCTGACGGCCCTCAGCTCCAACAGATTGATATGGAGTCTGGACTCCGACGGAGACCAACGACCGCTGACTCAACTCGTTGGCATAAACTCCCCATCCCGTGAGAGATGCGTCTGTCACGATCGTTACCTCCAGCCAGAGTAGCCAAAATGGAGCCCCCTTCATCAGACTGCCTTTGACGGCCCACCACAGAAGATCCTGGGCGACCGAGGGCAGCACCTGAATGGGATCCGAAATCCTGCCGGAGGACTGCATCTTGAGAGCCCACTGCAGAGATCTCATCTGCAACCTGGCCTCTGGCACCAGTGGAATACAGGATGCCACGAGGCCAAGCAACCTCAAGAACTCGAACGCCGGGAGACTCTGGGCATGTTGAAACTTGTGCACCATCTGCAGAATGTGATGAGCCCTCACCTGGGGAGGCGAATACAACCAGGTAGGGGTAGACGTGAATCCCCCCTTTACTGAGATACGCTGCCACCACCACGAGCTTGGTGATCTATCGAAACGGCAGGACCCGAAACTGAAAATGCGAGTCGCCAACTGCGAACCTCAGGTACCTCTTGTGCTTGGGATGAATCGGTACATGAAAGTAAGCATCCTTGAGGTCGTGAGACACCAACCAGTCCTGAAGTTGAAGGGCCTGGAGGACTTGAGAGAGAGTAACCATCTTGAACTTGTCCTTCCTGAGGAGCTTGTTCAAACCACGCAAGTCCATGATAGGTCTCAATCCCCAGTCTTTTCTCGGGATCAAAAAATATGGGAATACCATCCCTTGTTCCTCTCTGCTACAAGCACCAGTTCTATGGCGCCTTTCTCCAGCAGGGATACGATTTTCTGCCCAAGGAGCGGATCCAGACTCTTCAAAGAGAGCTTCACCGGCGGATTGTCGTGAGGCCTCTGCCGGAAAGGAAGACAGTAGCCGTGGGCTATGATCTCCAGAACCCACACATCTGAATTAAATGGCACGCCATTCTACAAGATGCTGCGCCAGCCTTCCCCCAACTGGCGAACCATGGGACATTGCCTCATGACTGAGCTGAAGCGGCTGAAGCGGCTGTGGCAGTGCCTGAGGGCAAAGAAGCAACTGCCCGAGCGGCTTTGGCACCTTGATTACCTTGTTTTCCACCTCTGGTACTCCTACGTTGGCCCCTTTGACTGGCAGCTCCCCTCGATCTACCAAAAGATGAGTAATATCGAAAGGAACCTCCCCTCCATTGTTGTCCCCTAGGATGAAAAGGCGGAGGTTGGCGAACTGCAGAGCTCAACGACTTTGCTGCAGCTTTGGAGGTCTGCAACCTTTCAAGGCTCTCGTTAGCCTTGCTGCCAAAAAGATGTTCACCATCAAAGAGCATGTTGAGGAGCCGGGCTTGTACATCAGGAGCAAAACCTGACTTACGCAACCACACAAATCTGCGCATTACGGTGCTCGCCACCATGGACCGGCTGACACAGTCTGCCACGTCTCCAGACCCGACTGAACGGATTCACACGTGGCATCCTTGCCATCCTGAACGAGGGCAAGAAAACCATCCCGTTCCTCCCCTTCAGGAATATGCTCAGCCGCCAAAGAAACAATTCCACAGAGTGTGAGTGAATCTTGCAAGGGCACAAACGGAGTTGGCTGCTTTTAGCCATACCCCCAGAAGAAAATACCTTCTTCGCCCAACCGTCAAAGCGTTTGCTGCCCCTATCAGGAGGGATTGTAGGGTACGCCGCCTGCTTTGCTGGGGCCGTAGCCGCCTGTACGACCAAACTCTCCTGAGTGGGGTGCGTGGACAAGTAGCTGGGGTCGCCACTGGCTGGATGGTATTTATTCGGTAACGACTTATTGACTGCCGGAAGACTCTCCGGAGCAGTCCAAGCCGCCGCCACCCTTCTTTGTAAGGCCAAATGGCAACATCGGGTCAGTGGGTGGACCGTGGTCAAGGATATCCGTCAGGTCATCCTGCAGAAAATCCACAGGTGGAGCAGACCACCCCAGATACTCTGTCACCCTCGACTTTAGGCACCTGTACGAGCAGTCAGCATGTGTGCCAGGCTCAAGCCTGCCAAACTCAATCTCCGGGAAGGTATCAAGACCACTTGCGTCATTTAAAGATTGACGAAGGTCTTCCAATTGGCTATGACCAGAAAACAGGTCATCAGGAACCTGAGGAGGAACAAACCCCTCCATATCCGACTCTTCATCCACCTCTGAGATGTAATCCAAAGGCTGGAAGAAATCCCTGGATGAGGGTACAGAAAAAGGTTCAAACACAGGCCTCACTGACTTACTCTGGGCCTTCCTCGGGGTTGCCACCGGTCTCCCGGCCACCTCCGATAAAGCCTCCTCAAAAGGCGTTGAGGGTGTCGACGGAATCAGCGTCTACGCCGAGCGAGGCGCCGACGGCTTCGACAAGGCGTCGAGGCCGGAGCCCCGAGCGTGTCCTTCGACGGCCTCAGCGCCGATGACTTCCTCGGGGGCAGAGCCTCAAGAGAGTCCCTGGATGGACATGGCGCCGATGCCTTCTTAGAAGGCCTCACAGGCTCCAACGGTCTTGAGGGCGTTGAGGACCGGGACCTGGAGCGGGCATGGCTAGAGCGATCTACCTTGTCCGATCGGAACCTCGACGGCTCCCGATGATCGCGCCGACCGCCCGAGCCCGAAGGCATGCAAGCGGTGGCCCTAGCACGTTCCTTGCCGGCTTCTCTCAAAGGCACGGATGGAACGTAGCCCTGCGATTCGAAAATCGCCTTCATCTTCTTACGAAATGCGTCCGGTTCTGCCGGAGATGAATGCTTGTTGGGACAAGCTACCCGCTGTCTGGCAGAGTCCTCGGAAGAGGACGAGGAAGGCGACCGGTGATGGCGCTTCAGGAGTGCCTAGAAGAGGCAGAGGAATGGCGGGAACCACTCTGGGACCGAGACCCCCTGGACTTGCGCCGACGCGGAGAGTCGCCCCTCGAATCGTCGGATGAAAGCTTAGCGGATCTCGACTTGCGGGGTTTGGAAACACTACCTACAGATAGATTCTTCTTGCGCTCCCGCAAGGCCTTTGACGTCTGAGACTGGCATTCATTGCAGTCATCAGTGGCGTGGTCTTTGCCAAGCCACCACAGGCAGACGTCGTGCAGGTCCGCAAGCGACATCTTAGAACCGCAGTCGCAGCACTTCTTGAAGCCCGACCTCGGGGTAGAAGACGAAGACATGATTGTCAAAACAAACCAAGAACGAAGATCCGATTCAACAGATAAAAGAACAGAGGCACGCCGAGATTCCAAAGCGAGCACGTTCGCAGAAAAAATGGAACTGAAGGTAGGGGCGTCGTGCATCCTACATCTAACATCCGGTGACGAGGTCCTCGAAGGGGCGTATCGACGGCATCGACACAGGAGCCGAAAGATTTTCCGAAGCAGCACAGCTGTGGTAAATACTGTCATAGATGTGCAATACGTCGGAGGACACAATCCCCTCGAAATGCTAACCTCCTAGGCCTATAAGCCAGATCCCCTTCCCAGAGCCCACTGGAGCTTATGTGACCCTATCCTGAATGACATGGCACTGAGGGACGCCATCGTAAAAGCGATCCAAACTTATTTCCAAGAGAACCCGGCAGAGCATACCTCATTAGCAAACAATTGGGATGCCTTGAAAGCAGTGATCAGTGGGGAACTGATTGCCAACTGGCGGCCTACCGGAAGAGTAGACTAGAGGCCCACATGAGATCGTAATACCCGAATGGAAACACAAGAAGGGTTGGTCTTCAAGGGCCCACTGCGCTCTATAGATAGTCCGAAACAGGCCGGAGGCACACTACGCGGTGGAAACAGCCCATACTTTAGCCAGATCCAAGACGAGCTATTACGGTAAAAGTAATAAAGCTAATAAGTTATTGGTGGAAAAACTAGTCAGGATAAAGCGACAAAACAGGCCTTCGAGATCCGCAGGAGAAAATCCACTACACAGAGGAAGCCAAACTACAGCTAGCCGCGGCCCACCTCACAGACATGACAAAAGAGGCTGCCCTCTCTCGCCTCAATAAGACAGACATTGAAGACAGACACCCTGATTACATGCAAAGTAGTAGATACAGCCATTAAAGCTCGTAAAAATAGGGCCCCGATGGGTTCATGATGAGATTTTATAAACTGTTTCGCCCCCAACTCCTGACCCCCTTGACGGCCCAGGTTCACTCCTTCGGTGCCCCTGGCTCCATCACCCCAACAATGGAAGAGTCCACGACAATTCTCCTACTGAAACCCGGGAAAGACCCCAGAGACTGCCGTTCATATAGGTCCATCTCTTTATTAAATATAGATGCCAACATAACGTTTTAGCAGATCGGCTGGTGGTAATCCTATCCAAAATAATTAACCCAGACCAAACCGGCTTCATACTAGGCAGATCTACAGGGGATAATATACGGCGGGCACTAAACCAGGTGGACGTGGCATCTCATGATCACCATAAAATAGCCCTATTAGCCCTGGATGCGTCCAAGGTCTTCGACAAAGTAGACTGGTCCTTCATGCAACTTACTCTCAAAGCCATTCAATTCGGCCCACATTTCCGTAAAATGGTCATGGCCAATTATCACTCACCGAAAACATTTCTGCGGTTAACCAATGGCTAAGGACACCCACACCACTAACCTGTGGGACCATAGCTCTTAAAGGCATCCATGTTTTACTACTGCAGCAGACATCTGCTTATGGGCAGTGTTGCTGGGGACCCCTAGGGTCCTCCTTTAAGATTCCTTTTCTATATCCTTGAGAAACTACAGTTCTTAAGGACGGAGATACTTAGTGTCTCTCCCAAAACACTACAGACAGAGATTGGCACAGCCCACCTTCAGAGGAGTGCCAAAGAGATACTTGGTATCCCCTTCTCCCTGCACCTGTGACTTCTTTTTAGTCACAGACAATCACCTAGTTATGGCTGGTGGCAGTGGGTGTGGTATTCCAACTATTGTGTCTTTTTTATATCGCAGGCTATGTCCTTAGCCTCGGTACTGCACAATAGGGGCACCCAAGTACCAACTTGGTGCCTCCCTTCTTTTATCGCCATTAATAGTGTGGTGGTTATTTGTTAGTGCTTCTACCATTCTGGGAGGGGGAGGTATGTGTGTCTGTTTTGCCTTTGGCGGGAACCAGTAGGTATCCCCGCCTAGGCTCCAGAGTGTCTGGGCAGGCAGGAAGTGGGGGAGGAGTCTTCCACGGTGATGCTGGAAATGAATCGGAGGGACAGGGCCTCTGAACCCTTGTCCTTTATTGCTTTTGATCATGTTTTCCGCACAGGAGTTCACATGGGACTCTGTGCTGAATTGACAGGTGCTCCGAGCGTCCTCCATTTGGGATGCCAGGCCCTGTCATTTTAATCAGTGGATTCCTGATAGGAAATAAGATGCGCCCTGTGGTCTCTTGCTTTCTATCGCCTGTTACCTTACTTTTCCTGAGGTCCCGGGAAGCCCCGACTTTCCCCCTGGCTGGCTGTTGGGTGGAAGTTCCATATATGGTGTTGTGGGGAAGTCCAGGCCAGACTGGCTGGAGCCTTCCCAATGATTATGTTGTGGTACACCTGTGGGGTGGGACCTGGGTGAATGGAGTGTGTGACGAATACGTATTCCGTGTTATGGGTGTCTAGTATCTGGTGTTTGACACAATGACCGAGACAGCCCTGCCAGAAACTGGTATGAATGCAGTGTGTAGTGCTGAATGGAAGAGTGCTTGTCCTAATCCACATTCTGTGTTCAGAGTGTCTGGATGGAGAAGAATGGTCTGAATGCACCGAGTGCCTGATTGGCTACCTGACTGCCTGAATTCCCTTCTGAGTGATTTGTTGCTGGAGTGTGACTCAGCAGAGTGAATGGGAGATCAACAGTATATCCAGGGGCCTCTCACTGCTAGAAATCGTTCAGAAGCTGAAGTTGATACTTGATGCTTACTCTCGAAGCCAAGCCGGAAGAAGGTGAACTGCTGTTCCCGGCCTTGCAATCTGAAAGCTGCTGTGCCTTCAAGAAGTGATCCAAGAGAGGACCTGGCTAGGAGACCTTTTCCCGAGTTATGAGGGACCATTGTGCAACAGCTGATCTTTGCCAAAGCTCCCTGGTAGACAGACCTATGAAAGGCTGCCGACCGGAGAAAGGGACAGCCAAGGAGAACTAAGAAGCACCAGACAGAAGTCCGTCATCGCCGACCAGAGCCACAGTGCTCCCTTTGCCCAAAAATATTTTGATCCAACGACTCCCTTGTTCATCACCGTCGACCACTTTCGTCCTGCCGGAGAAAGTCAAGGCCACCGACGACCAAGGAGACTCTGCCGGTAGGGTTCCCCGCCACCTGAAGACCTCAGAGACACTGACGAAACTACTGAAGCCAGCCGTGGTCACATCCTATTCGCCTACGCCAGACGCCAACGACTCGACACCCTTGCTGGCCCAAAGTTCTTCATTGACTCTTTGCGGCAACGAATACTCGTCGTCGAGGTGCACTGCACGCCTCTTCTTTACAGGATGTTCACAAGCCTTTCGTCAACGAGCACTGTGAAAATCGAAGCTGCTCCCTCCACGACAACGTTCACCTTTTTCTTCACCAAAGCTCGACGAACCGCGGCTCCTGTCTTAAAGGGAGTGCGCTCAAGAAGGGCCCGTCAACAACTCACTGAAGAACTCTACAAAACCAGGTACTTTGGGGGCAGTACAACTTTTATAGAAGGAGATAAGACTAATAGACAAGGTTCATTTACAGGTTGCCCAGGTGGGGGGGATCCTCATACAGAAATGTGCCTAGTGGTAGGGGCCCAGTATTCTGCCAATTGTCTAACCAACTTATCTTCCTCCTAAATCTATGGGTGATATTGTTTTGCTGTGTTGATTCGTATGCTATTTGAACTGAGTACAGTTGATGCATTTTAATGGAATCAGGGTAATAGTGGTACCACCTAGAACTGTATATATTTACTATTTTAGAATTATCGAAGCACAAAGTGTGTTATTGTGATTGTGTATATAACCTTGAACCTTATTTATATAATGAGCTGTGTTTTAATTAACAGTGTGTGGATATTCCTTTGTGGGTGCTTGGGGACTACACTGTACTTAGGAAACTATCCGCATCACCACCTGAGAGCTAAGCCTTGATTGCTTGTCTATTGCTACCAACAATAGAGAATCTTGGCTGGGGTCTTCTGTGCCTCTCCTCTGTGTACAGACAACCCCCTCCAGTCTTTACATTCACCCCCTTCTCATTTGTCTGCCAGAGTGCCTGAATAGGTCCAGCTCCCACAGGGGGTCTGGCTGTCCCGATCGGACAGCAAAACGTCAATTTCTGTAAAATGCTGAAAGAGATTGCAGAGGAGTGTTTGCTGGAACTGTATAAAGGGTGAGGCTTCTGGAGTGTATAGCAAGTCGGTCACAGGAAACAGAAGTAACCGAATAAGACAATCAGAGATGCCTGCAGACTCTTTGCAAGACCTTGAAGCGACCACTATTGTCCTGAGCCATTTTCCGAGGACCTAGGAGATTCCAGAGCTGCAGAACCCCAATACCAGGAGACCTGCTGTCCATTTTGAGTACAGTGTCATGGAAAGGCCGAATCCGTCCAAATCTGTGCTGAGCCCATAGGTACACTCCAGAGATCTGATCCAACTTGCCCAGACCCCCCTCACAAGAGTGTGAGACTGTAGGAAACAAAGAAGCTTAACCGGGTTATCCATGTCCTTTGTTGGTGCTGCTGAAAGGGCGCAAAAACCGCAGAGTGAACCAAGAAGTTGCTGAAAGTCGTGCTACAGGTCCTCCCTCGAGACTGCTGCTGAGAGAGACAGTCCATTGTCCTGCCTTTCATCACCAGATCAAGCAATCTGGAGGTCGGATTCAGAGCTGCCAAATTGCAGAGGAGCTAAACACTTTCTTCAAACCAAAGGTACTGCGGGAGAAAAAGGTATTGCTTACCCGATTCCAAGAAGTCGCTCCAGAGGGTTGGAGTGCACTAGAGGTCTCCAGGGCACCCCCTCTTACCTGACCCAAGCTGCTGCTTGTGTCCCCTTCTCAAGTCCGTTTTAGATCTCCTTTTCTAGTTGCTAACTTGCTGCTTCAATAACTTTAGACACTGGAGGAAATCTGCAGGAACTTTTCATTATTCGCGGTTTGTCAAGACTTCAAGCCCTCTCCGAAGAGCTTTTAGCTAGGGTTGCGTTTTTGGACTTTAAAGACTTGCCAGGCGAATAAACCATTTCAAGAACCTTAAACTAAGCTCATGTTGCACTAACCACTTATTTTCTGCCCTTTAAGCGACTTTGTAAGAGAGAATTCTCAGAAATGTGCAAATTCCCGTCTACCTTAGAGACACCCCTGCTCTTTTGCTGGACTTTAGGACTTTTTATCTCCCATGTAATTTTAATGTGACTTAATTTCTGTGTTCTCTTTGACTTTGGAGTCTGACAAACTCCATAGGCATCATCTTTACATTGTGTCACACAGCATCTTCAGTGCAGTGGCACAGGGAAGTCTCTTATATTTCCCAAAGGTTTAAATAAATTCTCTTGGTAAAACTACAGTTTCCAGGAACAGTGAATTGAAATTGACTTTAGACCCAGCACACACTATCTTACAATAGGGTGCTGGAGGGGTAACTTAGTATCCCCTTTGTCTAGTTTCTCATGTAACATTTTAATGTTACCTTCCCTACAATTAATGGCTGGTGGCAGTGGTTTACTTTTTACTACCATTGTCTGTTTTTACCGCAGGCTGCGTTCACAGCCATGGCAAGGCAACCATGGGTGCCCATTTCGTCAAAAAGACCGTCTTTTTTCGTCATTTCTTGTCAGGAAGGTCCTTCTTGAGATTTACTCAGCGCACAAACCAGGTTTGGTCCCTTTGTTCGTTTTGTCTTTGGCAGGATTCAACCAGTATGTCTGGCAGGGGCAGTGAGGGAGGTGCCCGGAACTCCCTGTGCTTAATCCCCTTGGTTACAGGAATGCACCCAAAAGGTGATTGGCCGACTGGCTGACCGGCAAGGACAGCCACCCTGCTGTGCAATTGACAGCTAGGCTGGAATGAATGGGAGAAAGCTGTATGAAAGGTGAGGCTTTTTGACTTGCAAGGAGAGTCGACCACTGGACGAAGGAATCCGAAGAAGTACTTGGAAGAGATGCCTGCTGCAACTCCTGGACCGTTGGTTTGCCTGGTGAATCCCTGCTGCTGTGCTGAAGCTCCGAATTCGCCTCGACTAGAGAAGTCCTCCAAGGACGACTTTTCCCTTTGAGTTGGTGGGACCAATCAAATCCAAAGTAAACCCATCTGAACATCCCCTCGAAGCTAGTTGCATTTCCACTGCAGTTGCTGCTGGAACCGAAGAGCCAGGGAGAAGAACACCAGATTGCATGCATTGCTTTAAAGTCAGACCTGAGCGCTGGGAAGATCCTCCAGACTTCTCTGTTGCAGGACTGACCAAGTCCGAGTCCCCTCAACAGAGTGCTGGACCCCAGAAGCAAGGAAAGTCTGAAGTGGTATCCGAGAACCACAGTCAGATGCAAGGAGCTGAAACACTGAAGAACCGTTTCATTGAAGTTTGCCCATTGCTGCTGCTGACTGTCCCATTGCAGAGCAGGAGTCCCCAGACATCTTCCCTCTTGTCCCCACGACTGAGGCTCAGAAACAACAGGAACTGCAGAGCTGTACAGGAACAGAAGCCAGCTGGAACTATTTCTTCTAACTAGAGGTACTGTAATGTCTAAGAGAACTTACCTCTTGTTGTGCAGCCTTACTTGCTCTTAGTTGAGACCAGTCTTGGTTACCTTGCAGAGTTGCTAAAGCTTTGCCCCTCAAGCCTCTCAGCTTGTGGCCCTTCAAGTGTTCCATTTTCTACAAACATTGTGCAAGACTTTTTACCTACCTGCAAAGAAGATCTTCAGCTCCCCTTGACATTGTACAAATAACATTGGCTGTCCTGGCTCCCTGAGAGACTCCTCTTAACCTCTGACTGTGTTCTGTTCTTTCCCCCAGGAAAGGGTGAACTTCTGCATTACAAGGTTTCAAAAAGTGCTCACCTGTTTATGAAGTATTTGCTCATCTTAGTTTTATTCCTCTATTCTATCTTTTGCACCAAACTCAGTATTGCTCTAAATGTACCAGTGATAAATCAATGTCCATAGTGGCCTAGCTATTTAGGTCACCTGAGGGTGTAGGAAGAGTCAGTGCGCCATCCTCAATGGGTATCATCCGATTTAGAGAAAATATGTGTTTTTGAAGTATATTTAAGTGTTGCATGTTTTGCTCTCTTTCTGAAGAAGGCTTATATAACGGACTGTGAAATAAATTAATTGTTTTATCAAGAAACCTTGAGTATAAGCAATTATTTGAATAACTGTATTGTGAAACTCTGTGTCACAACGTTACTGCTCACACTGACCCCTCTTGAGATAAGCCTGGCTGCTCGACCACACTACCAACCTGTGTAGTTCAGACTTATACCAAAGGCTGGGCCCCTATTGCCAGGAGGTCAGATTTGTTGTAGTACACCCAAAGGGTACTGCATACAATCTTGCCTCACAGACTTTCCTATATGTGTTTGCAGAGTACATGCGTACATCCGTACGACCTGTTAAAAACCGCATGAGTGCAAGTACCAATAATACGATAACCTTGTCTTTTCCCTTTCTAACGTTGCTACAAATGTAACCGTGAACAAACACAAAAGTGAAAGTGCCCTTTGAAGTGTATTATCTAGTATTCCCAAGCGTTCTATCGTAAACGTCTGAAGTATTTAAAGTGATTCTGGTGTAAATATAAATATATATCTTTTATATAACTATGTGTGTAAGTGCTTCTTTGATGTGCCTGTCTAAGATTCAGAGTGCTTATCAACAGCTCACATCTTCCTCTTAAGATAAGCCTGGCTGCTCTGCCACACTACTAACGTCCTGAGCTAATACAGACTGATATCAAGAGTTGGGGATCTACAAACCACTGGGGGAGTTCACTAAAGTCTTACTGTCAGCAGGACTTAAGGAAAACTCCCCTAACAGCAGGATGCAGAACTATGGTTTTGGTGCCCTTTTCAGGAGCCAGAAGAAGACTGAATATTGCTGGTCGGATTCTTGTCACCAATCTGGTCCAGCACTCTGGTGAGGGGACCTCAAGGAATTGAGTTGTGTCTCTCGAGGTGCCGTAGGAAGCAACCAAAGTTTCAGCTCAATTCGGACTTCGGAAGACCGTGCACCACACAATGGCTCGAGGTCCCAGGGTATTGGGGTATTGCAGCCCCGCAAAGTCACAGCATGATGTAGAATGGCTGAAAATGTAGGTCTTCGAGTTTAGTGGATCTCACCAGGCTCTGGGTCAGGACAGTCAGTTCTGGAGTCCACAGGCCGCTTGGAAGGAAGGGTAATAGCATGCTCCGGTTACACAGCAGGCTCGCTCTCCGGTTAGTGGAAATCATCTCAGCTGCTATTTCTTCATCTTCCTCTTCGGATTCAGGTCCAGTGGTCTACTTGTCAGCAGCGTCCAATTTCGGAGTATTTCGCAGGAACTGCAACACAACTTCTGCAATCTATCCCTGCATTTTACAGAAAGGGGCGGTCTGGCTGTCCAATAAGGACATCCAGTACCACATTGAGGCTGGGCTCCTTTTAGGCAAGGTGAAAGTCAAAGACCTGCAGAGTTTTGGACTCCTGCCTCGCTTCCTGCCTTCTCAAGACACTCTGGAACCTTGGCAGGGAATACCAAGGATCCCCGCCGAAGACGAAACTCCCACTGAGGTCGTTCTTGCCTAGAATTGTAGAGGAAGACCTTAGAAACTACACGCAAGCAAGAAATGGCATAAAAAGAAGGAGCCCACCATTGTAGAAAAATTGTGGTCCTTCTGTGCATTACCGAGGCTGATTTAACAGCCTGCAAGTAATAAGACTAAAAAGTCACTAAGGTAAAACCACTGCCACTAAATTAAACTTGCAATTGTAACGAAAATTCTACAGGTAATTAAGCAAGGGGATACATTGTATCCCCCTGCACTCCACATAAGGTCGGGTGTGCTGGCTCACTATATAAAATGTAAAGGAAGGATGAAAATCCCTCATTACTCCTTGGGAACAGTAGATCACCCAAGTACATTTAAAGAAAAATTAACAGGGAAGCCTAAAGGGGCAACCCAGTCTATAGAAACTATAACTCCAACCATACACTATGGAGAAACATAAAAAGTTCACCCATAAAAAGAGTAAAAGACTAGGTGAGAGGGGGGAAAAGATTCCCCTTCACCATGGACAAGGGAACAATCACCATGTCCAAGCAAAGGGTTCTGGGGTTGACACAGGTCAGGAAGATTTATCATAAATCTGAAAATCTTACCTAATATGTGTCCTTCCACGGATACTTCCTATTGCAGGATGGACAGAATTTAGAAGAAGTATTTTTCATGATTTTAAAAAGGCAGCTCAACAGAGTATAGAGGGGAAAGATGTGAAAAGACATTCTCAGAAATGATTGAAAGTATGACAATCCCCCCCCCACTCTCCCTTCTTTAACAGGCCGAAGCGAGAGAATAGTTGAGTTGAAGAGAATGGTTGCCGAAAAGCTTTGGAATTTGGTGATGTATGCCGAAAGCCGCTGAAGAGTTGATCGTCAAGCGATGGTGAAGTAGTGGTAGAGCCAACGACCACAATCACGGAAAAAAGCTCTCTGTGGGACCACGACGCGTGCAGGACCATGGGTCACACTAGGGATAGTATTACAAACCCACCCAGTTGACATTCCTTTTCAAACTTTGAAAACAAGTCATGCAATACTCTGCAGTTACCACTAGATGTCGGCCTATGCAAAACATGTGATTCTAAGCAGATCCCTAAGCCTCAGAAATGCTCATCATTGAGTTTGTGTGCAAGTATCAGTTGCTCGTTTCATTTGTAACGTGTGTTAAAGGCCTAGAATAAATAAATACTGTATTTTTATACATTCCGGACTCAATTGAATTATTGTGTGTTTAACTGAGTGGTCTTATTATGGACCCTCCACTCACTCCAGGGAATAGCCTTGACTACTCCATTGCTACCTTGATTGGGTTTTGGCTAACCTCTTAGTTCCCCTGTCCTCTCCAACTAGGGTGGCCTCCTGAAATCTGTCTAGAAATCCATCTTAACACCCATATGTTATTATCTCTCAAGGTGAATTCATATATGTATGTGATACATTTTTTTGTAGTACAATACTTACCTGTGGTTTTTATACTTTAGAAAGGCATAATAAATAGTATTATCATATACTTACTAACTTGAATTATTGGTGGTGTGTGTGTGGGACTCAGTGTAGCGCTAGACCACTCACACCTTTCCTAAAACTAAGCCTTGACTACTCTTCTACTCTACCCTGATTGTGTTTTGGCTAACCTCCCAGTGTCGTCTCTGTGCATCATAAATATGGAGGCCTCCTAAAATCCTCCTTCCAGGGGCCGATTTTTAGAATTCTTGAGTACCTAGGGGGATGACTATTAACAAGTACGTTTGACCATCATACTCATTAATGAAAATCAAAGCAACCACAATTAAGAAGGTTCTGACAGATTAAATGACTCAGCGCAAACCCTCATATTAATGGTCTCCTTATCCAAGCACAGAAAATTATTAGAAGAAATGAAGTATATAGGCTATCTGGATTTAGCTGAATATGTAGAACCTTTGTCCCACTTCCAAGTAGATGCAGGATTCAGAATCTAATAATTAGGGCCTTGGCGAGCCCAGAACTGGCCTTCACGTAGAACTTTGCAAGTGTCTGACCTAGGACATTTCTCTAAAGAGTAAGAAAGTGGTGGTCTTCTGTTTGGTAGAATGAGCGCTTACAACTGTCCGGAATAAGTCTATTGTTGATAATCAACTTGATATAGCTATTGTCCGTTTTAAGACATGTAATATTGATTTATACTGTGCACCGCTGTCATTTTTAATGGTCTCCAGGCAGTTTTGTGGTTCTGAAAGGGAAAGTGGGGCGAGTTGGCTAGGGGAGAAAGAGGCAAAAGACAGGTTGTGCTCAGCTGTTGATGTGTGGAACCAGGAGTAACTGGCGTCTGTGCAAGTGAGTTTTTCTAGTTATGTTTGACTGTGTGAACTGAAGGTGTATTGTTGCCAGATGGGAGACATCCAGGGTTTGAAGTTAGTAGAGAGGGTTTGTAAGTTCGTTTGCGATTTGTGTGGTTTAGAAAGCAGGTTTTCTCTAGCTGTCTGGGGAATATATGGTCAGTGTGTGAGTGAGGGTGTTTGAGTACAAGATAGTAGGTTTTAGATTTCAGGTTGTGGAGAGCCACTGGGCATAGTGCAACTATGAGATTCATCTTGAAGGGCACAATAACTTTGCACAGGTGTGAGGGATACGTTGCTTTAGAATTCATATGGTAATGTTGGGCTTGCTTGGGGTAGTGAAGGACAGAGGAGCTGGTATTGTATAGGTAAATGTCAGGGGTATCCGTATCTCTCGTGGATGCATTTATCTTGACATACAGAGGTATGGTATTTGGTACATTAGGTCATCTGGGTGCTCTCAATCCACAAAGGAACCTTGCTTTTTGAAAAGCCTTTGCTGGATGGCTTAGGTAGTATATGGTAAGGATGTGACTACTCCAAGCAGGTGTGATCAGTATTTGGTTGATGGTTTGCTTCTATCCTGGAATGTTGAATAATCAGGTTTGATGCCATTTCCAAAGTGTCAGGTGGTCCCCCTTAGTCCATATTTCTTTAGGAATCGAGTTTCATAGTTTGGCTATGAGAACGGAGAAAGTTGTTCCTCTGAATTTAGTTAGTTTTCTCATAGTGCCTGGTTTCATGGAGAAGGTCAGGACTTGATCTCAAGAGTTCTTCTTGGCTGGTATTGGGTGATTTTTCATTGGAGAAATTCAGCTCCCTGTCCGTGCAATGCTCTAACGGGGGGATGCAGAGCGTTTTTGAAATAGATTCCCTTTTCCGACTAAGTCGGTTACCAAACCAGTAGCCCCGAGCATCTTTTTCACTCAGTGTTGCTGCATACAAAAAGTTGCTTCAAAGTTATCAAGTTAAAATACTTACCTTCGCTCAGTCCATTAGTCCGTTTGTTGTACAGATCTTCCTCCTCGCTGTTGTCTTCCTCCTCCTCCTCCTCCTCCTCCTCCTCCTCCTCCTCCTCCTCTTCCTCATCAGAGTCAGGCCTTGTCACGTATCGACTGGGAAGACAAAATAGATCAAACTCAGACAACAGTGCAAGGAAAATGGGGTATACACATAAGTATAATGCCTTCCTCAGCCAATCGAAGTCATCTAATAGGTGAAAAAAGTTCAGTAGCCCTTTTTAATCAAAGGTTTGTTTATTCTGACAACTTAATCAAAAGTCAGATTAATGCTGTGGAAAAGAAATAATCCAAGTTAATAATTTCACCAATTCAGAAATGAGTTTTGTAATCATGTAATGGATGGATGGGCACTAAAATGCATTTTAAGTAAATTACAAAATAGGCTTCATTCTCTTTTGGTTTATCATTGCTGTTTGCTTTTACTTCATAGGTCTGAGAAAGAAAAGTACAACCTTCTCCTCGTAGTAGCACTAGTGAATAGTTTCCTTGGAGATATGCAAATAAAATATTGTTAAGGCTGTTTCTCCATTCCCTGTGTTCCAGGTGGAGGGGGTCTGACCCAGTTAGGCAAAACGGTTTTCATTTGAGCTTTTCCTAGCTCACAAATTGGTAGACTCGGATGAACAATAAAGGGCAACCCTTAGAAAGGTAACGGTAACTAACTTTTTATTTTTGGGGGTTAAATATTGTGCCCTGGGCGGATAAAGCAAACACTTGCCAAGCAAGATGTTTTCATAAGTAGTCTTGATTGTAAACACAGGGTATTTGCCTCTAGCCATTAAGTGAAAGGGCAACAGTCAGAAAACATTTTCTTTTTGCTGCTTTCCTCCCATAGACTTATACGCTTTATTTGGACTCCTGTCCTGACTTTTTGGTGGTCAGTAAAGCCATCTGCTTTACTTCCCTGGTATTTTTGCTAATTCTTATGGGGAAACGGATTAGCCAATGAGACGAGCAGTACTGTGAGATTATGTCTCTCTTCTAAATTTCTTGTATTGTCACAATTGCGCACATCAACCCAAAGTGATGTGTGGTTAGGACACTTTGTTTATAACTTTCTGCAATGGCTTTTTGATCACTGTTACAATGTGGCTAAGAGGAGCTAGTGGCAGCGGATAGTTTTCTACTGTGTTCTTTTTACTCGTGCACATTTGCATTTATCGCAAAAAGCTACTAAAGGTGGCTAGCACCCTAAAAATGGCCATGCTACAAGGATGTATTCTTTCGCCATATTGCCTTTTCCTTGCCTTCTTAGGTCAGGAAATACCATATGAAGAATGGCCTTTCCCATGGAAATTTGCTGCTTTCACGGGCAAAGAAGCGGTTTGTGCGAGAGATCCCTAGCCAAGTCCTCTACAAAAAAGAGCAGCCCATTGACCAGAGGACTACCCTTGCAGCACCACCTCCTGTGAAGTCTAGGGAAGACCGGCTCCTCTGCCTGATCTCAAGCAGACCCTCATTGGTGCTTCAACCTCTGGACCAGTGGGAACAACCAGTCTCAACCCCTACTCATGGATCAGTGCCTAGAGGTGTCCTAAGGTTGCCTGCTCAGCAGTAAGTATTCTGTTCTTCGTTTGGGTGTTCAGCTGGAGGTTACCTGGTACCAATTCCTAAGCACTGCGACCGACAAACTAAACACTATTTCTGAAAGTGACCTCTGCAGGCATGACCCCTGGGCCTTCCTTGACTGAATCCAGCACAGAAGACTGTGTCCCCAACCGATTCCAGAACCTAAGAAGCGGTCTCTGGAGAAATCTGAGTCAGTGGGGAGGTTAACATACCTGATTCTCCCCCTGTTCACCATACGGTTACATGGGTGAACAATTCTGTCCCTAAACTACTCTTTCTTTGATCGTTGGAGGATGTCCCTTGCTAGGTCCAACCTAGGCACTGGGATTAAATTAGTTTACTTACCTGAACTTTACTTGCCTTTTGACTCATAACCACTGGCATCAGCAAGTCTATGTATAAACCTACCTGTGAAGTATAACTTTGGAACTGATGACTTTAGGGAACAATGGCCCAAACCATCTCAGGGTTGGCCTCATTAAGTGTTAGAAGAGCCATTCTGTGGTTATTCTAAGTGTCTAAACTGAATGTCATGCATCAGAGTACTTCCCTCTGTTGCATTGTTTACTGAATCATATGGAACAAGTTACTTACCTGCAACTGTTGTTCTCCAGCATGGGTCTGGCATGGATTGACATGCGAACCCTCCCGCCTGCCCCATTGCGGCTCTTCTTCTAGTCCTACTGCCACTTTACGTGCTACCAAATCTGAAGAATGCTGCCAGAGGAGGGGCGTAGGTAGAGGGCAGACATCGGCTGGGGGCAGTATGACCCAGAGACCAGTGATTTGTTATTAGGAGACAGTTCAGAAACAAAACAAACAGATTTTTTCTTTTATCAAGGATTCCCAGCCTGACGACGGGGAATATTCATGAGCATGTGAATCCATGCCAGACCCCATGCTGGAGAACCTTTGATGTTTCCTGTGAATGGGGGCGTGGAAATAGGCGTCATCCAGATCCAGCGACGTTAGGAAGTCTCCTTCCTCCAGTTGGCAGAGCACATGCTGCAACGTGAGCATCCAGAATTTGAGACTTGAGGTACTTGTTGAGATACCGCAGGTATAGAATGGGCCTCCATCTCTCGGTCTTCTATTTGACTAAGTAGTATCTGGAGTAGACTCCGGAGCCCGCAGTTGACTTGGAACTAGCTCTATCGCCCCCTTTTTGTTTTGCATGGCCCGTACCTCTTGCAGGAGCCGAGGGATGTGCTGCTGCTGCCAGGTCAAGGGAGGGATCCTCAGACATTTTTGCTGAAACTCCAAGGTATATCAGTGGGAGAGAGCATCCAGCACCCATCTGTCAGTGGAGATCTTTTCCCACTCACTGACTATAATCCCGTTAGCCTGCCTCCCACCGGAGTGCATGGGTGGGGTCTGACATCCTGGCCGGTTCAGTCCTGCTTCGGCCTTGGGGCGATGACGGCACTGACCACCTCCACCAAAAGCCTTGGAACAGCCTCTGTAGGCCTCCTGGGTTGTGGACCGGGATGGATGATGGTACGACGAGGATCCTCCACCAAAACCTTTCTTCGACCTGCTTGACTTTCCTCCGGTGGCGCGAAAGGAAGAGCAGTGCTGTTGGAAAGTACCAAGGGCACCAGCCTTCTCCGTATCTGTCTTGATGCCCTGCAAGGACTCTTTGACGGCCTTCTCAAAGAGGTTATCCCCGAAGGGCATCTCCAGTACCCTAGTTTTTATCTCCTTGCAGAAATTGGGTGCCTTCAGCCAGCCACGAAGACTAAGACAGGCACTGTTCCCCATCTGCCGTTAACCTGTGCCGGCGATGTCCAGTGCCACCATGATGGCAGGGTCCAAAGCCACCTCCCCCTCCTGGAGGAGTGAGGCCGCTTCCACCCGCTTGTCGGGCAAGAACTCCACTATCAGAGCCAGTTTGTACCACGGTTCCTTGTCGTACCTGGCCAGGATCGCCAGCGCGCTGTCCACCTTGAGGGTCGATGCTGCAGAGTATGTGTCCTTTCTATCCCTGGCGTCCAACTTCTTCCCCTCGCTGTCCAGAGGGACTGAGGACGATGGGTTAGAGGATCTCTTCCTCGCAGCCACCAACACCACTGAGTCCGGCGACGGTTGTGACCATAGGCACCTGGGAGCGGACTTCGGCACTCTGTACTTTTTCTCTAGTCTATCCCTCTTTGCCGGGGGCGAGGCAGGATTCTTCAACAGAGCCAGGCCTTCCTCCCATACATCGTCCAGTAGGGGCACCGCCATGATGGTCTTCCTCTTGGCCTTGCGTCTCTGGTAGAGAAAGCATTCCTTTATGGTGTCCTCGGGTGTCTACTGGAAGAGCTCAGAAGCTCTCGCGACCATGGCATAAAACGATCCCAACTCATCTGGCAGAGATGCCCTCGGCTGTGGCGAACTGCCAGCCGTGATGATGTCCGTCCTCGTGGCCATGTCCTTCCCCAGGTCTGGGTCCCCCAGGGGGGGAGGGCACCTGGCGCGGGTGTGAAGGTTGATGCGGCGGATGGTGCTTCCTCTTTCGCAGGATGCTGATGCGGGGCCACCGGAGACAGGACCTGCTGCATCCTTTTCTGGATTTCAGGCACCAGTGTGTGTAGGGTCGATAGGATGCCCAGAAATGCATCTCTTGGCAGGGTCGGGCGGTAGGCCTACTAGGCCCCACACCATCGTCACCCTCTGCGTTTCCGCCGTCGTCCGAGGAAGAAACATCCATGTCTTGGGGTACGGCTTGTGGCTGGTCTGGGACCTCTTCGTCCCTGGCCCCCTTTTTTGCACCCCGAGGGGTCTCTGCCGGGATCAGCGACTGCATCCTCTTTTCCGGTGTCTTCTCCACCGCCTGTGTCAAGGCCTCCCGCAGGGGTAGGGACACCCTGGGCGCAGTCGGGGCTACCTTCACAGGGTCAGCCCCTTTGGCCTTTGTGAGAGCGGCTGCTACCATCTAAATCGTGGACGATGATTTTTCCTGCGCCGCCTGAGTTTTTCTGGGCAGGTCGGGAGCCTTTTTTTCCACCGTAGGCTTCTCGGGCTTCTCCTGCAGCTTAGCCGAGTTAATTGATTTCCTTTTTGAGGAGGAACTTGATCTATGACTGGAGATAGAGGCAGATGGTGAGGTTGAATGCGCCCTGTCCATCGTGGGACCCGCGTGCGCAGCAACCCCGACAGAAACAGACTTGCAGTGCTTGGCCTTGTCTTGGGCCCCCACGGATGGATCGCCCTCAAAGGACTTAAAAGCCCGCTCTTTGGACCGGCCTGTCCTGGGTGAGGCACGACCCTGCTTCGGGCACGGGACAGAGGCCTTGGCGCTTAGCCACACCCCAGTCTACTTTGACGATCCTTCATTGTTCTCTTGGAGAACCCAAGGCAGATCTCACAATCCCCTTCTTTGTGGTCCGGGTGAAAACAGAAGAGGCATTGAAGGTGTTTGTCCTCCACAAAACACGTTCTGCAGTCAGCAGCTGGGCCAGAGCTTGAAAAGGTCACTTCCCTCCTTCTCGTATGCCATGGTCTGAGATGCGGAGTAGGCCCGTTGGCCTTCTGGTAACTTTGATGAAGAATCGACGATCCTTGTACCTGAGGGGTGCTGAAATTCACCTACAAAACGGATCCCTGCTTGTCGGCTGATGAAGAGAAGAGCACACTTGTTTGGCAAAAATAGGACTTTTTACAAAAAAATTGCAAAAACCGTAGAATAGCTCACGGAAAAAAAATCAAAGACTCCCAACACTTTAACGTGCAGTAAACATCTAATGATGCGTGCCAGAGGAGGGGCTTAGGGCAAGGGCAGTCAATGGCTAGGGGCATTAAGACCCAGAGTACAGTGATTGGTTTAGAGGATAAAAACAGTTTGTAAGTAAAAGTGAAACTGTTTTTTCTTTTACCAAGGATTCCCGGCCTGACAACGGGGAATATTCATGAGCATGTGAATCCATGCTAGACCCCATGCTGGAGAAGATTCACTTTTCAGGTAGGGTTATTATGTGATTGGAAAATGCCAATGGTTGAGAAGTTAAGGAAAGTAGAGCCAAGTAGCTCTCTTAATCCCAGTAGGATAGGGTAGGCTCAGGAGGGTATCCTGGGCTAGACCATAACCGATTTAAGTCAGGAAAGAGAGATAGGGATAATACAGTATCAAGGAATATGGGGGTTTGGGGGAATGAAACTGGTTCGCTAACTTAAAGCCCCCCACCTCCTGACTGATATCTGCAGAGACCACTCCTGAGGTTCCAGATTGCGCTGGGGACAAGTTCTTCTGTGCATGGTCTGGTCTAAGGAGGCCCAGGGGTTGCGGGTGCACAGGTCAATTTCAAAGGCGGGATTTTGTTTCGGTCTGTGGCGGTACCTGAATCTAAGTTCCAGGTACTGCCCAACTGAACAAACTTGTGAAGAAATGAAGACTTCTGCGGAGAAGACAACCTCAGGAAACAATCAAACGAGCGAAGACTGGTGGCAACGGGAGTCACCACAGCCATGCAGTGACAGTATCTTCAATGGACGAACTTAAGAGCAGCCCGAGCACAGCTTCTGTTGACACTAGAAGGCTGAAAGGTGCTAAGGCAGTTTTTGTATCATCTACTAATGAAGATGGTACAGCAACTAAATATGGGGGAAGTCCAAGACACCTGACAGAAAGGGATGCCAAACCCCTCTTAAATGTGGATAGCGTGCCCAGAGCAACGCAACTCAATTCTCTGGGTAGGGGTAGGACAAAAAAAAAGGAACAATTAGTCCACACACATTAATCCAGAAAATACGCCAGACTGATGTACTGAAAAATGCATACTTTAACAAATTTACACATATAATACTAGCAGTTCAAATAAGTACTTTAACATTAATACACAGTATAAAAAAAAGATACCAGCATATTATGAAAACAGTAATGTCTATAAAAAGGACTCTCGTAACCTCAATGTCTATATTCTGGCAACCAACATAGAATAACAGGGTGGAGGGGTGAAACAGGGTGGTACTTAACCTAACCAGTAGATATGCACCAAGAATTCTGCAGTGTCAAAGTCGCATACCAACCCTACTAAATGTGAAATGCCCTACGCCTGGTGGCCAGCACCTAACATATGGCAGGGTGAGGGTTTAAGAAGGGAAACACATTTTAAGCAAATGGAAAAATAGATTTACAATCCTTAGGCCTAAAGCACAGCTTACCTTTAATTTAGACCCCCCCAACGCCTTATTACAGTATTAATGTCTAGTTGCCCAGAACAACACAATAAGGCCTCAGAGTGGATTAACTATTAGGATCCACTCATTCATTCATTCGTATAGGCTCTGTCTTTTGGAACTCTGATGTCTGTGTTTTACCTTTACTATGGAGTCTACTTTCCTCCATATCTCTTCTTTTTTTACCATTTAAAGTTTATTGAAATGTATTCCACAGTGCACCTCAACCAATGACAATACATATCCCCGCACAAAATAAAGGACACATTGAACACAGAAATAATCTTAAAAAGTCCTCCTACGCAATTCTATGGCAACAATTTTTCAGAAACCAAAACAAAAGCAAACAAATACATATCCAAAATCAGCCATGATAAACAGAAAGCAAAGGTCCTGTGTATTGTGCATTGTGCATTTCCCAGTACAGTTCATGACACTTGCTGTATCGATTAAATCAAAGAAAGATGACAACTCGTGCGCGGCTCATGATGAATGTTGAGGTTGTCATGATCATTTACAAAAGTTATCAATGGGCCCCAGTCAGCCAGGAATTGGGCCGGTTCGTCCCCCAATGCCCCATCAATCTTAGACATGGCTGCCACGTACCACATTCTCACCCAACACTCATTCATGTCGGGCACTACCTGAGATTTCCAATGCCCAGCTATTACTAGCCGCACTGCAACCAGAGATTTCGTAATCCGTCTAGTGTTTCTGGCCATCCGCTTATAACAGAGTTTCTGGCCGTTAGCTTATAACAGCCCTGCAAACCTTCATTCCACATTCAATTTCTAGTTCAAACCCACACATTTCTCAGATTTGAGCAGTCACTGTCCGCCAGAATCCCTGAATTTGAGGACAACCCCACCACATGTTATAAAAGGAGCCGAGGGCAGAGCGCAGGGTTCATTCTATACAATCGTTCTGGAGTGAGTCACCAGCGACATAGTAGCTTAAAACTGTTTTCCAAAACCTGCGCGACCTGTGACATCTTGCTGGCCCTCGTCCAGATGTTGTGCCAAGTCATGCATAGGTCGCCCCAAGTCCTCGTCCCGCCTAGCCATATACCCATGGGGGGGTTTAAACTTAGTTGCGTTCAATACCATATAAAGGGATGCAAGTCTAACCGCAGCAGGGTCCCCTACAAATCGGTCCTCTGAGTGGGTTGTTTCCCACCTCTCCCGAGCTGTTCGTCCGGCCTACCCAATGTCGAAGCTGTAAATATTAGAATCAATCCACTTCAACCATGTAGGCCTGCCTGCACTGTTCAAATGTAATCCCTATACATCTTGCCCAGTCTGTAGAGCCCTCCCTCCTTCTACTGAGTAAACAACCCAGGTCCATGCCTGGAGGGAACTCTGTGGTGTTCCAAAGGTCTGTCATAGTTGAGGGGAAGGTACTAGTGGCGTATTTGCGTGCCGCTTTATCCCAATACTCCAATGCAGCCACCAACGCTGGAAATCCCTGCTCACCCCATTTCTGTGTTCCTGGGGAGCGCAACACCAACGATGTAAGGGGATTCTCAAGGCATTCTGTTCAATAGCTAGCCAATGTTAGGGAGTGTATGTATTTGCCTGGCTTTCCAGGATGGGTGCCAATTGGGCTGCGTGCAAGTAGCTTTCAATATCAGGCACTGCCAACCCTCCAGCACCCTTGGCTGCTATTAATGTGTGCCGAACCACCCTCAGGGATTTCTTGGACCAAATGAATCTAAATACATGCAACTGCAAGTCTTTCATCACTGTCTTAGAGATCCAGATTGGTAAAGGCTGCAATGCATATAGTAGACGTATCAGGGTGATCTTGACCGCCGTTATTCTCACCAGCCAGGACATTTCCGACTCTCCACACTGTGCCAGGTCTTGATTGGCCTTTGCAAAAAGTGGCAGCATATTGGTAGTATGCAGATCAGTGTAACACACTGTTAAGTGTACCCTCCCCTGCCAAGTATTTTAAGTTCTGCAAAGCCCATGAGAAAGGGAAGGTAGCCTTTAACTGTCTCACTGCCTCCAGTGATTCCGATATATTAAGTATTGTAGATTTTGTGAAGTTAATCATGAAGACTGAAACCTCATGAAATCTTTGCAGTACTGACACGAGGTGGGGCAATGTAATCCCAGAATTCCATAAATAAAGGTTGTCTGAATATAGCGCTAGTTTATGTTGGTAGCCCGCTATATCCATCCCTCAGATATCCCCCAATGAGCGCACCAGGCAGGCCACCCTATCGATGGAACCGCTGAACAGGAGTGGGGACAGTGGGCACCTTTGATGAGTCCCTCTATATAAATGTACTGGGTCCAAAAGGACTCCGTTCACCTTGATCCTGGTGGATGGGAGCACAAAATAGGCGAGCTCCAACTTGAGAAATCTTGGGCCGAATCCAAACCCTTGGACAAGTATGTCCAGTCGACACAAACGCTTTCTCAGTGTCAATCGAAAGCAACACCATTACCCGCTTACGTTTCTGTGCCCAGGTCGAGATGTCTATTGTCCGCTGTATGTTATAGAATGCCTGGTGCCCAGAGCCGAACCCTCTCTGATCCGCTGTCACCAGCTCAGGCAATACTGCAGCTAACCGTGTGGCTAAGATCTAAGAATATATTCAGGAGTCATACTTAAGAACTGCAATCGGTCGAAAGGAGGAGCATAAGGCAGGGTCTTTGTCAGGGTTGGCAATTAGTGTTAGTATGGATTTTTCCATCATTGGTGTGATAGACCCTGTCTCAACAAAACAATTTAACAGCTCCGCCATTCGAGGAGAGCGTTCCCTGGAGAATTTATTTTAAAAAAAGGCTGTGAACCCATCTGGCCCTGGAGATTTGTTGCCTGGACGAGAGCGAATGGCTTCTGCAACCTCTGAGGCAGTTTTGGGCGTCTCCAGCGATGGTCTGTGGAGTTCCGATATACGGGGGCGGTGGGCTTCCCGGATAAATGCTTCCTGTTGCGGGCCACTGAAAGAGTCTGCTGCAAACAGTTCCATATAATACTGTGATAATATACATGCTTTCTCAGATACCTCCTTGCGCAAAAGACCCTGCTCATTTTTCAGACACCCTATTGTGGAGCTGTTCTTACGGGCCTGGAGTTTGTAAGCTAAGATTCAAGACACTTTATTAGTTGTACTATAATAGAAGTGTTTTGTCCGAAGCAGCTTGTGGGAAATATCATCTGTCCATAATGCTTGTTAGGCAAGTACCCTTTGGGTGCACTACAATAAACTTGACCTCTTGGCAATAGGGACCCAACCTTTGGTATAAGTCTGAACTACACAGGTTGGTAGTGTGGCCGAGCAGCCAGGCTTATCTCAAGAGGGGTCAATGTGAGCAGTAATGTTGTGAGACAGAGTTTCACAGTAGCAGTTATTCAAATAAACACTTACACTCACGGTTCCTTGATAAAAACAATTATTTTTTTCACAGTCTGTTGTATAAGCCTTCTTCAGAAGGGAGCAAAATATATAAAAATTAAAATACACTTCAAAACACACTCTGTTTCTCTAAACCAGATGATACCCATTGGGGATGGCACACAGATACTTCCTACAACCATTAGGTAACTTAAATAGCTAGGACACTGTGGAAATGGATTTATCACTGGTACATTTAGAGCAATACTGAGTTTGGTGTGAAAGATAGAATAGAGGAATAAAACGAAGGTTAACAAATAATTCACAAACAGGTCAGTACTTTTTAAAGCCTTCCTATGTCAAATAAGTTCAACACTTTCCTGGGGAAAAGCTAAAGCACAGAGTCTAAGGTAAGAAGAGTCTCTCAGGGAGCCAGGACAGCCAATGTTAATTGCACACTGTCAAGAGGAGCTGAAGATCTTCTTTGCAGGTAGGTAAACATTCTTGCACAATGTTTTTAGAAATGTCTGTAGAAAATAGAACACTTAAAGGGCCACAAACTGGGAGGCTTGTGAGGGGCAAAGATTTAGCAACTCTGCAAGGTAACCAAGACAGGTCTCAACTGAGATCAACTAAGGCTACACAACAAGAGGTAAGTTCTCTTAGACTTTACAGTACCTCTGGTTAGAAGAAATAGTTCCAGATGGCTTCTGTTCCTGTACAGCTCTGTAGATCCTGTTATTCCTGAGCCTCAGTCGTGGTGACAAGAGGGAAGATGTCTGGGGACGACTGCTCTGTAATGGGAAGGTCAGCGGCAGCAATGGGTAAACTTCAATTCAGCAGTCCTTTGGTGTTTCAGCTCCTCACGTCTGACAGCAAATAGCAACACTGCCGTTCTCGGATACCACTTCAGACTTTCCTTTCTTCTGGGGTCCAGCACTCTGTTGAGGTGGCTCAGGCTTGGTCAGTCCTGAGTCAGGCAAGTCCGCAGGATCTTCCTAGCACCCAGGGTCCGACTTAAAAGCAACTAACACAATCTGGTGTTCCTCTCCCTGGCACTTCGGTTGCAGCAGCAGCAGTGGAAATACAACCAGCTTCGAGAGGAAGTCCAGACGGGCTTACTGTGGAGTTGATTGGTCCCACCAACTCAAAGGGAGAAGTTGTCCTTGCAGGGCTTCTCTAGTCAAGGCGAATTCAGGGCAAAACAACGGTTGAGGAGTTGCAGCAGGCGTCTCTTCCAAGTTTTTCTTTGGGTTCCTTCGTCCAGTGGTCAACTCTGCCTTCCAAGCCAAATAGCCTTGCCTTTCATGCAGGTTTCTCCTATTCATTCCCGCCTAGCTGTCAATCACACAGCAGGGTGACTGCCCTTGCCAGACAGCCAGCCGGCCAATCACCTTTGGGTGCATTCCTGTAAGCAAGGGGATTAAGCACATGGAGTTTCAGCACCTCCCTCTCTTCCTGCCCCTGTCAGACATACTGGAGCCAGAGGCGGGCTTCACTTGTGAATCCTGCCAAAGACAAAACGAACAAAGGGACCAAAACTGGTTTGGCGCTCAGAGTAAATCTCAAGAAGGACCTTTCCAGCAAGAAATGGTGAAAAAATGAAGACCAAAGACCCGCGGTAAAAGCACACAATGGTAGTAAAAAGTAAACCACTGCCACCAGCCATTCATTGAGGAAAGGGTAATAAACATGTTACAAGAGAAACTAGACAAAGGGGATACTAGGTAACCCCTCCAGCACCCTATGGTAAGATAGTGTGTGCTGGGTCTAGAAAGTTACAAAATGTAATTAAAGTCAATTTACCTTTACTGCTCACCAAGAGAATGTATTTAAATGTTTGGGAAATCTAAGAGACTTCCCTGTGCCACTGCACTGAAAGTGCTGTGTGTCACAATGTAAAAGATGATGCCTATGGAGTTGGTCAGACTCCAAAGTTAAAAGAAACACAAAAAAACGCATAGAATTAAAAAGTACAGAGTCCCAAGGTTCAGCAAACTCTGGGGGTCTCTAAGGTCGGAGGAATTTAGCACTAAACTGAAAATTCTCCCTAACAATGCCTCTAGTTCCGCCCTCGCTACCTGGAGTTGCCTATAAGTCCTTACGGCCCCATCCCCCTTGTATTGGGATTCCCACTCCCGGACCTTCCCTTTGACTAGCTTGTTGAGCTTTGAGGATCTTTTTCCATGCTGAAGCAAAGCTAATCAACTCCTCCTGCAATGTAAGCTTAAGGGCCTCCCATACTCCAGTCACTTGAACCTCACCCGTGAGGTTTTCTTGAAAATACTGGGTGATTCCGTCTGCGATAATATTGCATATGGCCCGATCAGCTAGCAATGAGTCATTCAGTTTCCATCCTGTGGCCTCCCTCCCACCTAAACCATACCCATCTAGCTGTAGAGTAACAGGAGAATGGTTTGAGACCAGCGCTATATCTATTGACGGCCGAGGTGACCGCTGAGAGTAAAGGCTAAGAAACCAGGAAAAAGTTGATTCTGGAATAAGTGCGGTGAACATGTGAGAAGTGTGAGAAGTCACAGTGTTGGGGGTGGAGGTGTCTCCAAACATCAGCCAAATGCTTGTCAATTATAGCCTGCTTAAGGGAGATTGGTGTGGAGGCATCAGACGGGGCCTCCGAACCAGACCTATCATTCCTCCCATCTAATACCACATTGAAATCCCCACCCACCACCAGCCCTTCTCATTTGAAATGTGCTATATGCGGAAATAATTGGGCATAAAAAATGGTCTTGCTGCGGATTAGGTCCGTAAACTGACACCCGGGTAAGGTCTCTGCCAGCTATTCCCAGATCCAGCCCCACGTAGCTGCCTTGACCATCTTTCACAATGTTCCCTTGCTCAAAGTGTAGGGTTCTAGCCATCAAGATTGCAACCCCCAGCCTTTTTCGATGGAGAGGAGGCAAAGTACTGCTGGGGGAACCAGAAAGACCTTCGTCTCTGCCACTCCGCTGTAGGAATACAGTCTCTTGGTGCACGGTGATAACTGTCTTAAGGTCCACCAATTTGGAAAGAACACTCTTCCGTTTTCTTGGAGAGTTTAGCCCCTCAGCATTCAGGGATACAATTATAGTACTTTGACCATAGTACTTTGAGCAGTCTCCTGCCACCCCCAACAGGCTTCAATCCCCTCTCCCAGTTCCCTAATAATCCTGTGACCCTTCCCCCAAACCAACCCAATTCAGACTCCTGTTTACACAAGGCCATCTCCCAATAGGTCAACCCCTTACCATATAGCATATCACACACCAATTTTGGATGGAGAAAAAGAAGAGGAAATAGAAAAAAAAATCAGAATGAAAATGAGAACCAACTCGCCCATTTGGGGTAAACATCAGGCCAAACCACCTGAATCAGGGCATGTATTCCTGATGCCCCTAAAGTCATAAAATTGGTGAAGCCCACGTGGAGGAAAGGGCACGCTGTTAACTGCTGTTCGGCTGGAGGACTGGAATCTCCTTCACTTACCTTCATTGACTGAATCTCTGTTACCGCTCCGAGTCGCGTAAGCCTGTCAGTGCACATCAGCTGACAGCAGTTGAGGAGAGCGGGACGCGAAGCAGGCTGATTTGCATTCTCAGGTGACACGAGTCACGTGACATCCAGAAGCCACGCCCCCTGGGCAATCCCATTTAAGCATAACAGTGCAGCCCTTGCGGCGTGAAGCCCGCGTGGAGGAAAGGGCACGTTGTCAACTGCTGTTTACAGCTGGAGTCGGTGCGATCGGCTGGTAAGTGTATACTAAACACCTAAATTCTATTTCTTAAGTTGTTAGAAATTTCACTTGCCTGATCAGCTATCACCACCAATAGATAAAATGGATACTGCCAAACCCCGTACAAGACTACAAGAGAAACTAGAAGAATCTGTAGCCTTGAACAATAGACATCACACGTAAATACCAACCCTCGGACAACCATTTCATCTATAGAAGAGAGGCCCAGCGCAGTTAAAAATAAAGTGAATACCGTTCAGAAACCTGAGACAAAAGATAAAATTAGTGATTTAACACTAAAGACACCCGTGCCTATGGTTGACAACATAGCGGAACACATTCATTCTACAGTTGGAAGAACTACAGAGCTGACATGCATATTACCAACTGAAACTTCATCTAAGATGAAGTTAATAGAAACAGATCTTACAGCATCTTCAAGTCAAAGAAAAGCACAAAGCGGAAAATTACAAAAAACAAGATCTGAAGATTCCTGTTTTACTCCATCATTACAAGAGAGAGCAAGGATAGCAAAAATGCATTGGCAGTCAACATATTGTCCAAACAATTCCATCCGTGACAATAACATGCAGTCTTTACCTCTCAGGATAGCACGCCTGTCGCTTGATATCACCGAGATAGATGCAATAATGGACTCCCAAGAGAAAAGAAATTAAGTTTTTAAGGGTATGCGTCCAACTGCACAAATCAATCAAATAAATACATCAACACCGATAGCACACAAAGAAAGTCAAATAACATCAAAAACACCCATGGAAAAATCGGATAACCAAAGATCAGAGACTCTGGAATCTTTATCTATAAGCACGCACTCTGAGCAGATTAGGGACTCTTCCAAATCTCCACAGAGACTGCCTACCACGATGTTAGACTTACAAAACACCTTGGTTGCAGTACTATGAAACGCAATGATTCCATTTCGGAAAATTCAGGAATCCATGGTTGACGCAACAAAAGATCAAGCAACACTACTGGCGATGATTATGACGAAACAGACTCAGTTTGAATCATTCACAAATGCCATACAAGAACGAATGAAATACGAAGCAGAAATGTCCAGGACATGGCAATCACGTCTAGCAGACATGGTAAGAGTGGATCGCATTGGCAAACAGAATCTAATGGAAACAGTGTCAACTATAACAAAAAAATTAATAGATGAAAAAGCGAAAAAACTACATACGACTCCGCAATTTCAAGCAACAACGATAGAAACCCAAACTGATGAAAAAAGTTACATTAGTGGCATCAACATCAACCAGACAACACAGTATGAAATGCAACCTTTCACGATTGAAACAAACAATCCTTTTCATTCGGTAATCCCAGGCACTAATGATCCACCGATGTGCCCACCATTCCATATATTTGACCTATCCAAACGAGGAATGGCAGGCCAAGATGCCTTGAATAAACCTATTCACAAAAAAGAGATCAAGAGATAGCAAACGGGGTCACGTGCATTCCTGAGAAAAATGCAAACTATTCAAAAATCATTAGGCGACAAAATACAGCCAATTAACCAACGAATTGCAACCAAGAACATAGTGCAAAAAGAGCTAAACCCAACTCTGGTTACATCAAAGATATCGAATCCAACATCGCAAATTGCTAATCAAGTATTACCCGAACCATTGGATGAGTTGATAACAGAAATCAACCTTGATGCAATAAACTTGCCAACCACTAAGGTCCCTGTACTAGAGATTTTGACTAGTGTGGAATCGTCTGAGGACAATTCAATTTCCATAAACTCACAAGATGACGCACTGATAGTTATCGATGAATGCTATGAGACATCCCTGACACCTCAATAATTACGCAAAGATCGGACGAACAACTGCACAACATTTCTCTTACATATTCATCGGTATCAAATGATGAAACATGGTTTTCTGCAGAAAGGCAGAAGAGTGCAAAGAAAACTGACAGACCACTGCCTGTCGGAAGTCCTCCTATTACGAAACCTAAGTTCCAGAATCCATTGAGCTCTACGCATGTCTATAGAATAGCATTGTTTCAATTCACACTAACTACAGAAGTGCCGGTGATGCTAAACAGATCCAACACTCTACGCTTATTCAAAGCCATACCTCAACTTAAAACAATTGGATCAGACGATATTGAAGTAATCATCTTTCCAGACAAGAATTATATGGAAGAAGCCCATATAGATTTCTACACAGAAGAGACTATGCAGCGGGTTTTGGCAGCAAACCATCAATTTGAAAAACTCGGATTTAAAACAGAAGACATTTTTGTAACCAGAAGGATGGCGGGAAAAAAAATCTAAGAACATTGCACTACTTGATCAAAATATAAACAAAAAAAAGAACGAAACAAATGGAAGTAAAAATTGGAGAGATTCCACACGTACACCGAAACAAAAACATGAAGCTAAAAAAGACAATCAAAACCAAGTGCCTAGGAAAACATATCTATAACAACCAAAGAACAAGGAAGCGGACACAAATAAAATCTCCCTAACATCATGGAATACAAGGGGTCACAAACATCTTCTGGAAAATCCATCTACAATTCTTGCAGAATCAGAAATAATCTGTCTACAAGAAACTTGGTTGACTGAAGAGGTTCTTTGTGACGGACACATAACTTGGCTGAAACCCGCAATATCTTCAAATAAAGGCAGACCGGCATCAGGAATGCCGAAAAAGAACGCTAAGTGGTCAATAATAGCAAGAAAGTACATCAATCCTTGGGCGCAATATATTACTATTCGCATGCCAGCCTACAATCCAGCATATAATGACAACAGTGCGACACAGTGTTTAGATAATTGTTGTATTTCAATCTTTAACATTTACTGGAACCCTACTGCGATTACCGACAACAAATTAATTGACGCTATTTGTGAGGAAATTGATTCCATCGCGCTTTCTAACAGCGGTAATGAATTTATCATAGTAGGTGATTTTAACTTCCATCTATTCAATAAAGAAGGCCACAAACACACTCTGCAAGAAATGTCGCCTTGTGCATGTAAATGGTTGAAGGAAATGAGAATTCGTAAATGTGACTAACTGACCAACCAACGAATGCGAAAGGATTACCATTCGCGACCTGGACAGGTGAAACTTCCACCTCAAACAGACTATATATTTGCCTCTGAAACCTTGCAGAAACTAATAACTGCAACCAATAATATATCACATTGTGCTAGTGACCACCACCAAATTTCAATTTCCCGGATTGCTCAAAAAATTATCGTGGAGCAAATAAATTTACCAGAACTTGAAGTATTGAATGGGCTGAATAAGCTAAGAATCCGAAGCTATCAAGTATCTGAACTGCTTTCCACTTTTCAAGAGGCCCCACTGAAAGACCAGGTAAAGTTAAATTATGGATGGATTCTGGAAAAATACACACACACTCAAGTTAAATCTACGACCAAAGCTAATTCTTCTCTTGGCCATCAATATAATCTAGAAATTAAGAAAAAGAAACAAGACCACCTAAAGAGACTATGGCAATTGAAAAAAAAAGAAAACCTGATTTTGAAAGCCAAATAAAAAAAGAAAAAAAAATATTCCAATGTCCTAAAGGCAAACAAGGCGATGAGGAAACAAACTGACGCTGAAGAGATTTTGAGGGCCTCACAAAAGACAAACACGAGAAACTTGTGGTCAATGATGAAGGACAGTTCAAAACAACAAGCTTTGATACAAGAAGTGGAGTCTCACATATGGGTCAAGCATTTCTTAGAAGTATATAATATCAAATCGTCGAATTTGCCGGAAATCAAAGAAAATGATAACTGTACTTGGAACTTCAATTGGGAAGTAGACGACAAACAAAATCAAAGCCCTAAATCCATACAGAGCGCCTGGCCCTGATGGGCTGTCAAATGCAATCCTTAAAGCAACCCCAGAAGAATGTGCAAAATTCCTTGTTCAGCTGCTTCATCTTATAGAAAAAAGAAAGGAGATCCCTTATACCTGGACAGTCGCTAATCTAATTACAATCTACAAGGCAGGTGACTGAAAGAATCCGGGTTGACTACAGACCAATAGCTCTATTAGATCCACTGGGAAAACGTTTTGCAAGCCATCTCCAAAAACAACTTAACTGGGCAGCAAATAACGAAAGGCAAGCGAAAAGACAAACAGGTTTTGTTACCAAGATTGGAACCAATGTAAACCTATTGCTACTGAATATGGTAAAAACAGAAGCAATCATAAGAAAACAACAAGTCTATGCCCTTTTCATAGACCTGAAAATGGCGTTTGACTCCGTAAACAGGCATAAGCTCTGGGCAAAACTAACATCATGGGGTTGCCCTTCTTGCATTCTAAATCCAATAATTCAATTGTACTCAAATACATATGTCCGAGTTCACCTAACAAATGATGGTAAGGTCACAGAATACATTCCGACTTGGAATGGGTTGAAACAAGGATGCCCTCTAGCTGCTTGTTTATATAACTTGTACACCAACGATTTTGAGGAACGAATACAAAATCCAAAAGCAAATCCACCGAAGATTAACAGTGAATCAATCCAAACACTAATCTATGCTGACAACATCATCATACTCGATAAAACTACAAAAGGCTTACAAGAAACCCTGGACAGAGCACAAGGGTACATGCGCCAAAAAGATCTGCAAATTAACACATACAAAACAAAGGTAATGAAACTTTTAATGCAGAACCGGAAAATCCAACAGCCCATAAAAATTCTGCTAGAAAACCAAGCAATAACCACAACAAAGACAATAAAATACTTAGGTGCATTGATTAATTCCTCAAAAAACGAAAAAGAATGGTGCAATCACATTGAGGGCAAGGCGAGATCCCTTGCAAGACAAGGGAGGTTTTTTTATCTGAAATACGGCACATATTCAGCAAAGGCTACCACCCTGTTATATAAGCAAAAGGTAGTTCTGTTAATAACTTACGCCAGCGAAACTTTAGTAGATCAGAAAGTTATTAATTGGCCGTACCTTGAAGGGCTATACTGGCGGAAGACACTAGCCCTTCCAAAATCATTGCCAATAGCAAGGATCCAATTTGAATTGGGACTACAGTCAATTCAATCTATGGTTACATGGAAGCAGATGGATCTGTATAGAAAGATAATCTCGGACAACAAGATTCCGTCAATGGAAATATTAAAAGAAAAAGAACAAGCTCTGAAAACCTCAGCTCTTTCGACATGGACCATAAACATAAAAAGAAAAATGCAACTAGAAGAAATATCGGATATGATGATCAAGAGACCTCAGCAGGCGAAACGAAAATTAAAAACCAATGATTGGATAAAAACTGTAGAGATCTAAACAACTTATAAACGCTATCTTAAATGTGATAATGAGGTAAGAGCTCTTAATGAACAATGAAATATAAAATTGCAAACCTTATGGCATAATTCAGCCTCAACATCAGCTGTGGTAACCAGCTATACCCAATATAGAACATTGAACCTTAAACCACTCATATATTTAGTAGCTCTACGGGGACTGACTGTGGCTCAGGCACTCAGAAGATCCACTCAATAGGGAGCTTCAGAATTCTTGCTTCTCTCCCTTGTGTCCATCGAAGGCATTCTCCGGTCCCTTCTCCTGCTCTTTCTGGAGCACGACTGAGCCCACGAGGTTGAGGAGGACCTAGGCGGGCTTCCTTCTGGCAAATGTATATCCGCTTCAGGAATCTTCAGGATCTCTACTGCCACTCGAAGAGGTGTAAATTGGTGTTGGACCCCCCCCCCCCCTTGAAACAGGATTCGAAACGGGTAGCCCCACCTGTAACGGATCCCCTCTCTGACAACCGGTTGGTCAATGGTCTCTCATCAGAATGCGTCTCTGAATCGTTCCCTAGGAGAGGTCTTGAAACAATTTGAGGAAGGATCCCCGAAATTCCAGGTTCTTTAGCTCTCTAGCCTTATGAAAAAATAAGGTCTTTAGTCTTAAAGAAATGGACCCTTGTCAAAACGTCTGGGAGGAGGTTCTGCCTTGTTTGGAAGTTGGAAAACACCCTGTGCGTAGTGTCGAGCGTGAGATCAGCATCCACACCTCCAAGTATTTCTCGGAACAACCCACTGGACATACTCTTCAAGGTGTTGGTCCCTAATCGCTCTCAGAATCCCCCTGATCCGGACATTATTTCTGCAGGATCGGTTTTCGGCGTCGTCCTGTTTCTCCTCAGCCATGCTACTGTAAGCGTTGAGCGCCACCACTCTCTGCTCCAACTGCTTATGTGAGTTTGCCTGATCGCAGAAGGCTGATTCTAGCTCTCCCAGTTTGGCCTCATTCTGTCGCACATCGTGGGATATTTCTTAAAAGGAGCTCTTTATTTCCTTCATCGACATCAACATTTCCTTCTGGATAAACTGGAATAGACGCAGGATGTCACCATTCGTGGCCGGCTGGGCTTCCTCCTCCTTTGCCAGCGTTGGTTTAAGAACCACCTTTGGTTGCTGAAGCATCTTTTTAATAGTGGTTAGTGGCTTCTCCTTGGCTTTCCCAGATTTAATTTTACGCATGGATGAGGCCACTCCACGCACTGCTCCCAAAAGTCCACTAAATGGACAGTTCTGTAAAGCTTCCCCAACCTAGGGGCGGGCCTAGGGTCGTAACTTAGTTGCCACAGGATGGGCAGTGCCACTGAAGACCGTCGTGGGATGGCCAAGAAGCAGCCAGGCAGGGCCTGACCCACCAATTCAAAAGCAGTCCACAGACATGACTCCGGAGTAGTCACCAGATGCCCTCACAGATGAGCAGTAGTACCTCTCCAGCTGCACTTCATCATCCTGCAGCCCCATGCAGTGCAGCATTGGGATAATCCCTGCCAATATGTAGGTGTTTCAGATGCAGCTAATCATGTGGATACCAACTACCATCTGGGTGCAAGGTGCCTCAGAACCTCCCAAGGTCCAGGTCAATGCTACTCTGGTGGGGGCACTGCTTACCCCTCACAGTGTCTCAATGGGGGTGGGGAGCCTGTTAACTGTGCTCAGGGGGCTGCCACTTACACTAGCCGCAGAGTGTATCCCCATTGCTGCCGGGAGTCACGATACGTCAATCCTTAGGGCTGTTCCCACTGCCCAGAGGAACCCCACTTCTGCACGGAGCCCAGCAGCAAACAAGATGCACCTCCGCTGCCAGTGGGCCGTGCGTGCAAGATCTTGTCCCGCCCACAGCGGAGGGCCACGCAGGGGCCAAGGATCAAGTGGGAGCTCTCAGGCCAACTTCACATATAAAACAGGGTCAGGACAGCAGTGTTGCCAAGGGTCTGCCGGCTCTCTGGTTGTCTTCTTCGGTTACTTCAAGTTCCATTGGTCGACTTGCCTTTCACCTCAGAAACCTCACCTTTTATTCAGTTTCAGCACACACTCCTCTGCAGTTTACAGAAAGGGGGCGGGGGTGGCTGTCCAATCCGGACAGCCAGACCCGCAGTGGGAGCTTGTTGCATTCAGGCAGACAAAGAGCAGGGGAGTGAAAAACTCCTCCCCACTTCCTGCCGACCAAGAAACACTGGAAGCTAGGCGGGGACACCCAAGCGTTCCTGCCAAAGGCAAAACACACACAGAGACCGCCCTCTCCCAGACTGGTAGAAGAAGGGCTAACAAAGAACAACCATGCTAGAAATGGCGAAAAAAGAAAGGAGCCACCAGGTTAGTACTTGGGTGACCCCATTGTGCACAACCGGGACTGTGAAGACAGTCTGCGTAAAAAAATACCACAATAGTTGGTAGAACACATCCACTGCCAGCAGCCATAACTAGTGGGATGTTTATGAGACAAAAAAAAGTCACAGGAGCAGAGACATAAGGTGGTGTGTGCCAATCTCTCGGAGTACAACGTTTTAGGAGGAATACAAAGTATCCCTCTATCCTGAAGAACAGTAGAATGAAAAGATAAAGAATCTCAAAGGAGATCCCAAAGGGTTCCCAGCAACACAGCCCATAAGGAGCTGTGTGCTGCAAAAGTAAAATACAGATTCCTTAAAAGAGATATGGAGGAAAGTAAGACACCATAGTAAAGGTAGAACACAGAAGTACCAAAAGACAGAGCCCATAAGAATGAATGAGCGTAGAAAGGCTCCACTAATTCAGGACAAAGCGAAGGTCCAGAAGTCCAGCAAAAAGTGCTTGTGGTCTCACTAGGAGAGGGGATGAAACGTACACATGATAATTTCTTTTTTTTTAATTTGATTTAGTTGAAATTCAACTTTACAAATTTGTCATTAATATCACAATCATTAAAATACCTTCATTTACAAATTTATCAAAACTATTCTTCCGCTAAAACAAATACACATCCATTACTATTACCAAGTACACATTTTCAGACAGCACTGTGATGTATTCATATTACTGCAAACAACTTGTTCATATCCATTTTTTATGATGTCACATATATTCGTCCAGGTTCGATCATTCTCAACTTTAATAGCGAATAACTGCTAAATTCAGTGATATATGTTGTGCATTACACATCACGCTCCACATGTATTCGTGCTCAAGTGTTTATAACATTTCACATAATTCATAAAATATTGATGCCTTACTGCTCTTAACATTTTGCATTCTACCATGATATGTCGTAGCGTTTCCATTTATTTGATGTTTTCACAAAATCTACATTTATTTTTCACAGTCTCATGCTTTTCCCAGCTTGCTTTTACCACTCTGGTCGGTATTAAATTGAACCTTAATCTCATCATTTCCATTCCATACTGCTGATGTGGGTGTTTTCGGATGTACCTGGGTATTTCATTATATTTTTTATGGGGAAAGATTTCATTTTTTAAGCATTTATACTTTAAACAATCGGTACTTGTTTTGATCCAATCTGATCTCCAGAACAGTGATTTAGCTCTCACGGGATCTTCTATCAAAAGGTTTTCACTGATCCCTGCTTTTGTCATATTGTCTATGCACTTTTCTTTCCATATGTTTATTGAATCTGTGCCTTCTTTGCTGAAACGTATTTCTCATGTATAGATTCAAAGAGTTCCAGTCAACCCATGCTTGCAAGGAAATCAACCTTAGTTCATATCGCAGAACCGCTATGGGGAAGCATTTTGGGAGTCTTAATAGTGTATACCAATACAAACCCTCAAGGATTTCCCAATTTGGCTTTTTTGTTGTATTTTTACTAGAAGCTCCATATGTTATTACAAGTACTACTTTTGTCGGTAGTATGCAATTGTTGTTGCAGTAGTGAATTTACCATATTTTTCCTGTATTAGTTTTGCCTGTGAGCAAAGCATAATCATTTTCCCCTTAAGTTCCTCTTGGTATGGAACGTCTGTCAGACTGTCGTTTATATTTACTCCCAAGTACTTATACTGCCTGGTAACTTCAATCCGTTCACCTGCGAGTTGCCATTTATTTTCGAATTTATTTTTCATAACTCTTTTGCTGCCGACTATCAATCAAAAGGTGGATTTTTTTTTGTTAATTTGCAGATTGTTGTCCTTAGCATGTTCTTCCAATGCTTGTATCATTCTGGACAATCCTACAGGTGTTTGATCTAAAATGATCAAAACATCTGCATATACCATGTATTTATTGGGCTGTCGGTTCAATTTGGGTGGAAAAGATCTAATCCTTCGAAGTACTTGTTTATCTCCCCAAAATAAAAATTGAAAAGGTTAGATGCTAACAGGCATCCTTGCTTCAATCTAATGTTGGTCTTGTTAATAACCCTTCACGATTCAGTTTAATTCTAACTGAAGGTCCCGTGTACAACTGTTGTATAACATTGAGCAAGTAGCTCGGACATCCAGCTGTTCCAAGTTTCTGCCATAGTAGAGGTCTAGACACTGTGTCGAACGCTTGCATATAGTCTATGAAGGTTATGAAGATCGATAACTTTTTTATCGCTTGATTTTTTTAAAGCTTGTAGGATATGTAGGTTCTGACCGGTCCTAATTCACGCTACAAAACCAGCTTGGTTGATATCTAGTAGATTGTTATCCCTCAACCATTTATTTAACACTTTCAATACAATTTTAGCATATATCTTAGCTGCCGAGTCCATCAATGCCAGCGGCCCATAGTTGCAAGTGTTCTTTCTATCACCCTTTTTAAAAACTGGGAAAACAATCTGAATTCCGTATTTTCCCAGATTTATTTGAAGGTCTAATTGTAGATTCCCAGATGTATTTGAAGATATATATGTTGCAAAATCAAAGACCATTTTGCCGGATGTAACTTCAGCGTAGCATTTGATATACCATTTGATATACCATGCCGGGGGCCCTAGATGTACTCCATGTTTTTATGATAGTTTCTATGTTATCAACCTCAATCCCCAATTGGTTTTGATCACAGGAATACGAATCAGGGTTCTTTTGGATCAAATTTTCATTATAAAATAATTTAGTGAAGTGCTTGATCCACCCATCTTCACCTATAGCATTAATATTATTTGAATCAGTCTCTATCTTGGCTCCCTCTTTTAACAAAGACCACATTTAGGCATTCAACATTGCTTCACTTTCCATTTGGCATTTCCGAATTCGATATTGTTGAACAAAGTTTCTATATATGTTGTTTATTACCCTTATTTTCTCTTCACAATTATGCAAACACATCGCTTTGATATTTCTGATCGCTTTCCTTTTTGCCCTCTTCTTGTCCCTTATTATAGGATCATATGGTATAATCTTCCTGTTATTATTACAACTGCTGGAGCATCTACTTTTTCCAATCTATGCAAGACCTCAATATAAGATTTCTGCGATGATAGAGTTAGATGATCTAATACTTTATTTTATGCTCCGTCCACTTTATACGATTTAGGCCTTGATTTACTATAATTGTGTGTTTGTAGGATGGCTCTACAATTTTTTTGTTGGCTAGGGAAAAGTCGATCACCATTATATTGTGGTCATTTGTGTCAATTGCTAAGATTTTAAAGTCTCTTATCATTTCTAATGATTCTCTAGTGGCAAACACAGTCAATTATTGCTGTTGACAATCCATTCTTGTATGTGACTTGTGGCGGTACATCTCCATGTATGCATCTACTTAACAACCATATTCTGTTGTTTCATCAATCTGAGCCATCTCTCGGCTCTTGTTAATTTTTCAGTGGGTCACCTGCAATTATTGTCATGGCAATATGTGGGTCTATGTCCATTTCATCCAGTAAATTTGTCACAAGCGTTATGAATTTATCATCAGGGATTCTCACAGGGTTCCAGTAGGTATTTAAAATCACCATAGTTATAGGCAGATTTTGGATTTCATATTTAACTTATTGTAAACCCGGATGAGGAGTTCTCCAATCACATAATTTACCTTGAGATGTCATTTTTAAGGCCGCAATTAAACCCATCATGGGTCTCCCCTTTTCCTGTTTTATTGATGGGACCCAACAAATGTGTTGATTCGGCCAAACAGGTTCTTCGGTCAGCCAGGTCTCCTGCAATAGCATTAGGTCGAATATATTCAATACATTTACTTTTTCAGGATCCATTCAATGCGAGTGTTCTCTGGTATTTCATATACCAATTTTGAGCTTATAGTTCCCATTTCCCTCGGTCGGCTAATTATTTGCCTTATGATTGGTTTCACATTTAGATTTCACTTGCCATGACCATTTAACTGGTTTGGCTTCTATCATCTTTGGCTTCTCGTTGTTATACTTCTCGCCTCAAATTGACCATTACTCCTTGACAATTTATCAGCAATACATCAGTTTCCCCATAGAAAGAAGGTATAACCCCATGCTTGTCTTTATCACTCAATCTTTGCGCTTTTTTCTTCAAATTAGCCTTTTTTATTTGGATTTCTAAACCCTGAGTACCATTATTCTCCCTCTCTGACCATATTAGTTTCCTCACTATCAGTAACGGGATATATATATATATGCAGAGTCCATTCTTGCATTCCTCTTGATTGTAACTGCCTCAATGTCCCGTGATTGTATCGCACCTAGGACCTTGATTCTCTTAAATTATTTTAGTATCAATGCTCTATTTGGGTATGGATCTCTGTTATCTCTGTCCATCATTCTCATGGGGAAATAATCGGATTGATATATATTGCTATTTGGTGGTTCAGAGTGTTCTTCCATATATTGAATGTCTCTTTTTTTTATTCACTGCACTCTGAACAATATACTTGTCTTTTTCTCTTGTCATCACCTTTTCCCTGTCTCTATATCCGTCAGAACACCTCTTCTTTTCCAAAGTTTTGAACTCACTTACAGGACTTCCTATATTTGGATTCACTCTTTCAAAATGTATGCTAGGTTCTTGCTCATTTTGTACTATTTCTTCATCTGAGCGATAGGAGGTTATGGAGTGCCTAGTCATATTCACGAGTATGCTTATGTTCATATCTCTCTCACCCTCCACTTCAATGTTCTCACTCTGTGTGGTTTCAACTTGCGGTAGCTCCTTTTTCTGTGGTTTTTATCTTTCTTTTTAAATTCTTTATGTCTCTCACCCTGTGGTGGTGTGGTGAGCGCCCTAATAAACTTTATTTTCTCTGTGTTTTGATTGTTATTTTTATGTATGCTCTCATTTTTTGTTTTCTTGTTTGACCTAACTTGTCTTTTTTTACCCACTTTCTGTTTATAGAACATATCATATACCTCTTCCTCTGACTTCTGCTCATTGCTTATACTAACCATTCTCCTATCCTCAATTATACTAGGTATTATATCCCTCTCATGTATGGTGTCCATTTCCCCAACAGTAAGCCTAGATGATCGCTCTATTATTTCCATCTCAGGCATGCCCTTATCTTGCAGATTTACATTAGTTCAGACTTCCTGTACTATTATTCTTTCACTCTCATTCAAATTCACATCATGTCTCACCACCGATTTACATATGTCATTTTTTTGGTCATTTGTTTTTGCTATCTTGACCTCATTCAAGATTACGCTTTTCATCAGTCATTTTGAGATTAATTTGATTGAGCTCTTCAGACATATGTTCAAAGTGAATATGAAAGGCATTAATAGTTTTTTTGTTTTTCTCAATTTTATTCTCTCGATGTTCATAGATCTTAGCTAAGCTATATATGCCTGTATTTATAGCAGCAAGTGCAATATCATACATAGGAATGTTGGGATTCTTAAAACCAAAGGATGGTCTAGGTGTAGATTTAATATATGACATGTCAGAGGATACTGTCGAGTTCATTATTTGGGTTGGAGGTCTTGGTATAAATCGTGGTGAACCTGAGATGGGAGTAGTTTCTTACCTGTAACTCCATTTCTCCAGCGTTGGTATCTTTCATGGATTCACATGCTTAGAATATTCCCCGTCAGGCTGGGAACCCTCTGTATATTTATTAAGATGTTTTCCATAGGAAAAAGATTCGACACTTCTGTGTCCCATCTACATCGTTTTGGGCTGCGCACGCCTGACCCAATAGGACGTAGGGGTATAAATAACCCCGCCTCCGCGGCTCCCTTCAGATTTTAACCCCCAAAGTAGAGGGGACATATAGAATTTGCATTCAGGGGAGGCCGGCGGGCACATGTGAATCCATGAAGGATACCAACGCTGGAGAAATGGAGTTACAGGTAAGAAACTACTCCCTTCTCCAGCATTGGATCTTTCATGGATTCACATGCTTAGAATAGATTATTCAGCAGTACCCCTAAACTTGGAGGTGTGCAATGCAAATCAAGACTATCCAAGCCACACATGCAGTTAGGTATACCAAAAAATCCCTATCACAGTACCTTGACAATAACTAAATACATAGCATATTGACAAGAGCATACACCCCTTTGTGGGGCTTACCTTACTGAAACAGGTGTCAAAGGACTGCTTGTCACATCTGCATATATGATGCATGCTGCTGCTCTAGGCAATAATGCTGAGTAAATGTGTGCGGCACCGACCAAGATGCCGCTTGACAGATGTCCACCAATGAAATTCCTGACCATAACGCTGCCGATGACTAGGTGGATCTTGTTGAATGAGCTTTTGGGCGTCTTTCCAGAGGCTTTCCTGCTTTAGAGTGACAAAAAGCAATAGTCAACGACACCCAGCGGGTGAGATCTGCTTTCCCTTCACCGAATGTCCATAAACTACAAACAGCTGCCTCGAACGTCTAAAACCTTTAGTACGACTGAGATAGAACTTCAAAGCTCTTTTTACATACGTGTGGAGAGTTTTTTCTGCCACAGAAGAGGCTGCTGCAAAGAACGTTGGTAGAACAATACAAGAATGTTTGTGCAATGTGGTCAGGACTTTAGGAATGAAGTGAGGATTGGTTGCCAATACTACTTTGTCTTTGTAGAACCACAAGTATGGTGGATCAATGACCAATGCTTGTGATTCTGAAAGCCTTCTTGCTGATGTAATGGCTACTAAAAATGCCATTTTCCATGACAAAAACTTCAACGACGACGATGACATTGGCTCGAAAGGAACCCCCATTAGCGCCGACAATACCAGATTGAGACTCCAGTTAGGTGGCAACTTTTTAGCTGGAGGAAAAGTCCGAAACAGGCCTTTCAGGAAATGTTTTACCAGTCAATCGCTGAAAAGCGTTGTTGAGTGCCTTTTCCGAGTAAACCTCGAGATGGCCGCCAAATGAACTTTAATGGAGAAAAAAGCCAATCCTTGCTCCGCCAAGTTTAGCAAATATGGAAGAATCTGCTCTGCTACGACGCTTAAGGGGTCTACCCCCGGATGATCCCTGCACCACACACAGAACCTCTACCATTTACCTGCATATGAAGCGTTCATGGACGGAGCCTGTGCCGCCTGTAAGATTCAACAACACTCCGAGGCAATGTTCAGGTCCCCAAACTCGAAGAAGTCAGGAGCCAGGCCGTCAGGTTAAGGGAGTCTGGATCGTGATGCCAAACTGCTCCTTTTTCCTGAGATAGAAGGTTCGGAATCTTCTGGAACTTCACTGGTTCTGCTATCGAAAGCTGGAGAAGGTCTAAGAACCACGACTGTCTCGCCCAGTAAGGAGCCACTACAATTACCCGACATGGGTACTTGTGAATCCACTGGAGTGCCCGCCGAATGAGCGGAAACTGAGGGAACGCGTAAGCGAACCCGTTCGCCCACGGGAAGGAAAACGCCTCCCACATCGATCCGGGTTGAGGCCACCTGCTCGCGTAATGTGCACACTTCTTGTTCTCTCGGGTTGCAAACAGATCCAGGGATGGATGACCCCATTTTCTGCTAGTTGTCGATTGTCCAGTTCCCACTCGTGCAGTTGATTAATTTCCCTGCTGAGCGAGTCTGCTTGTAATTTCTTTACCCCTGGAAGATGGTAAGACATCATGTTCATATTCTGTTTGAGGGCCCAATGCCATATTTTCTGAGCTTCGCTCAAGAGAGCCCTGGAACGTGTACCTCCTTGTTTCCTGAGATAGAACATTGTTGTTGTATTGTCTGTTAGTATTCTGACGACCGATGCTCGTATGTGCGGTAGAAAGGACTTCAGAGCCCAACGCACTGCTCTTAACTCCAGCACGTTGATGTGAAGAGTGGATTCCGCCATGGAACATTGACCTTGAACTTGCAGGGACCCTAGGTGGGCTCCCCATCCTTTAAGCGATGCATCCGTTACCACCGTCGCTTGAAAATCCGGTTCCTGTAGGGGCATCCCTCTCGTCAGATTGTCCGAGAGCTGCCACCACTGAAGTGCCCGCAAGAAGGTTGTTGGTGATGCTCAACTTGTCTGACCACAAGCCTCGACTCTGGGACCATCGGTCTGCCCGAATCCTCTGTACCGGCCTCATGAAGAGACAGCAATTGTTTACCAACGGAATACAGGACGCCAAGGCCCCCAGCAGTGACATGTATTTTCTGATTGACACCCTGGTGCCCACTTTCCATTCTTTCGCCTTTTGTGTTCGTTTTTGAATTCTTTACAAGGAGGGCTTCACTAGCCCTGATTGAGTTTGGAATTCTGCACCCAGAAATACCAAGTTCTTTGAGGGCGTTAATGAGGATTTTTCGAAGTTGATTGCAAAACCCAAGCGTTTCAGAAGTTGCATTGTGGCCTTTAGGCTTGCCTGTGTTATGGTCAGAGACGAGTCCCTTATCAGCCAATCGTCCAGGTAAGAGTAAACGTGGTGACCTTTTCTTCGCAGCCATGCTGCCACTGGAGCCAAACATTTTGTGAACGTCCTGGAAGAAGACTTTAGTCCGAAAGGAAGTACTTTGAACTGGTAATGGCTCCGACCGACTATGAACCGCAGAAACTTTGTGTCGTCGATGCATAGGAATGTGAAAATATGCGTTTTGAAGGTCTAACGACACCAGAAAATCTCCCGGCTGTATGGATCGAATGACCTCCAGAAGCATAAGCATTTTGAACTTGTTGAGAGCCCGAAGGTCCAGAATGGGTCACCATTTGCCGTTGAGTTTCTTGACCACGAAGTAACGAGAGCAAACTCCCGTGCCTTTCTCGGCCACCGGGACGAATTCTATAGCCCCTTTTTGCAGCATAAGCTCCACTTCTTGTTGTAATATGCGAAGGTGAGGTTGCGCCAAATACACAGGTGGAATTTGTGACGGCCTTTCCATGAACTGCAATGAGTGGCCTAGTTTTATCATGTCCAATACCCAGCGATCTGTTATACTTTCCCACTCGTCGACACGGCAGGATACCCTTCCTCCCAGGACATCCTGAAACTTGTCACTGTTGGGACTTTGACTGTCTGTCTTTTACTGATGAGGAATATCCCCTTTTTCTCGAAGCCTGGTAGTTTCGGCTTCTTCGCGTTGCCTGGACCGTACACCTATAACTCTGGGAGGAGTAGGATGGCCTACTGAAGTTTCGGTCTCTAGATGCGGTAAAGTGGGAATTTCCTGATGCTCCGCGGAAGGGACTAAAAGATCGAAAGGTTCTTCCACTTTGCAGGGCTCCTAGCGACCTGGCCGTGTCCGTATCTTCTTTCATACCTTTCAAGGCCTCATCCACTTTCTCTCCAACAGTTGGTCCCCCTCACACGTCATATCGAGCACCTTATACTGGACCTCCGGTCTTAAGTTGATACATTTCAGCCAGGCTTGCCTCCTCAAAACCACTCTGTTTATTTGTTTGAACCCGGACTCCGCCAAGTCAACAGCGATATTGAGCGAGTGGTTCAATGCCTCTTCCCCCTCACGAACCTGTGACATAGCCGACTTTCTATGCTCCTCAGGAAGGTGTTCTAGGATAGGAGACAAACGATGCCACATCTCCCTGTCGTACCTTGCCATAATTGCCAGCGAGTTAGCTGCTTTAACTGTCGTTGCTCCTACGGACAGAACCTTCTTGCCAAACGTGTCCTGTCTCCTAGCCTCATTATCCAGAGGGGTAGAGCATTTGTGTTGCGGTCTGGCCTTCCTAGCTGCCGCCGCTGACACTACCGACTCTGGAGAACGTTGAGAGGTCAAGCATTTCGGCATAGAATCTGGAGCTTTGAATTTCTTTTCTAATCTGCCCTTTATTGCTGGTTCTGAAAACGGGTGGCGCACTGTCTTCAAGCCTTCTTGCCAGACGTGGTCCAGAATGGGAACTGAGAAGACTGACTTCCTTCTTTTCCCCATATGGTTGAACAAGAAGCATTCCTTTTCTTCTTCAGGAGTCAGACCAAACTCAATACAGGCTTTGCCCATCATCACGTGAAAAGCGCCGATGTCGTCTGGTGGCGACGGTTGAGCCAGGCTTCTAGGTGTTTCCATCTCCGCCTCTGACTCCCATGTAGGATCCCTCGAGGGGGATGATGAAACATCCGAAAAAGAGCCTCTAGGTTCTGACTCTGAATCCTATAACTCCCCTTCCTCCGGGTATGTGCTTGGTGGTTCCTCGCTAACTGGACGGGAGGGTGGATTCTCCGTCAACCACGTAGAAGGACTCGGTTCGTCGGTAGGCATCGCCAGCATCCCCGAAGGTGCGCCTACGAGGGGAGGGGTAGCCTTGCATCCAACTGTTTCAGAAGGGACTGTAGCGTGGACAACACTTGCAAGGATAGTACAGATTGAGGGTTCAATAAAGACGAAGCGGGGGCACTTTGACCTCCGGAAACCGTCGACGAACCAATTCCTTGCAATCCTAGATCTGCTGGACCAGTGATCTGTTCTTGATCCTCCTCCATGGAAGATATTGAGAAGACCGCCTCTGGCTGCAATAAGGCCTCTGGCAGAACCGCATCGTACACCTCCGGCTGCCATGCCCTTTGACTGGCCACCGTCGACGATGTCAATGTGGAGACGTCTACCGTCGCCATCGTATTCACTGGGGCCACTGCAGGTGTTACCTGCGTCGACAGTAACGATCTTGTCAACGACAGTCTCAGTCAACGATGGTGTAGGCTGTGACGCAGCTTCTCTTGGCAATCCCGCCTTTTTTGATGAAGATCTATGCATCGTCAAGTCTCTACTCGGAGGACCTGTGATGGTCTCCTGAGGAGGTGGTCTTCAGAGTATCTTTTCCTTTTTTCGACGCAGATGATGAAGAAGACTTTCCTAAATGGCGATCCTGCCCATGTTTCGACGAAGATTCTTACGCCGGGTCTTTCTCCGAGGGGCACTTCTCCATCAATCGTTTTTTTTTTCTGAGGTTCTGCCGACACCGTCCGGCGATGGGATTCCGCCTTTGATGAATTAGGCCTGGATGCTAGGCTGTGCGGTGACCCTACCTCCGATGAAGGGTAGGTTCCTTCATTTAGCCACGTCACCAGCCGTCTATTCTGATCCTTTAGCGTTTTGTGTGAGAAACCTTTGCAGATCTCAACTGTCCGCCGAGTGGTGTGGGTGTAGACAGTACAAACAATCCATGAGCCCATCTCCTTCATACAGTTTTTTCAGTCTGCACGTGGCACACGGGCGGAACAACACCTTTCCTGACATTTTTTTGAAAACTCAAGAGTAGAATTCAACCTTGTACAAAAGTAGAAACAAACACGAGGTGCTCCCGCTACTTTGGAGACTGTTGAAATCTGAAGGGAGCCGCGGAGGCAGGGCTATTTATACCCCTACGTCCTATTGGGTCAGGCGTGCGCAGCCCAAAACGACACAGATGAGACACAGAAGTGTCGAAATTTTTTCCTATGGAAAACGTCTTAATATATATACTGAGGTTTCCCAGCCTGACGACGGGGAATATTCTAAGCATATGAATCCATGAAAGATCCAATGAAGGAGAAATGCAGTTCTTGTACCTCCTGCTCTGCCGCTACATTGGAATTATTATTCATTTGGGTTTCAGGGGCACATCTCCAAATCAGCTGTCTCAGAACTAACTTCCCTTCTATTGCCAGTATCTTATTTGTCATGCCACTCTTGTCTTGTGGTTTTTCAGACAACAATATCTTATTTGCACGACTTTCATTATTTTCTTCCATATGCTCATCCTGCTCATTTCTCTTTGTCAAAAACGACATCACGACTAGGCTGAAGCTGCGCTTCATCTATATCATAGTGCGGGCCGTTTCTAATAACAATCATCTACGCATGCACACTCTTCCCAACTTTTCCCAGTGTCTTTGCATGGTCACCATCAATACCCACTCTATCATTTAACTCAATGTTATTACACTTTCCTATGCCCATTACAGCCTGGGAATATACCTTTGATCTTCCTGAAATTTAATTTGCATGCACCTTGATTTGCATTTCTCCCATTGCCGAACTATGCATCTGTTTCGTTTCACCACATATAGTCGTCTTAATACTATTTGTGGCTCCTTGGCATATCTGTGAATTAAATGAAAGAAACTTCGTCTGTTATACGAACAGTCTTTTTCCCCACTCGCCTCTAGCATAGTCTTTTTCCACTCAACTCTGTCAACTCACAGACTGTTTTTATCGAGTTGATTAAATCAGCATCATTAGGCCGCATTCTTTCAATACTGGCATCCATTGTATTCTCAAATCGGCTCCCACCTATTTCGATCGTATCAATCCTTTGCCCTTCACGATGTGTCTACCCGCCGCCGTACACAAAGGTACATTTATCTCTCTGACCACGCGGGAGCGGGATGGTTTCATCTCACAAGAAGAGTTATTCCTCACGTCTATTACCGTGTTTAACAGGTTAGGCATATTTGTCTTTAAAGGGTACTGTTACGCTCACCTGACTCCCACGGAGGTGCATGCCTGGTTCGCGCTGCTGTGACCTCTTCTAAGGTGATGCGCAGGGTTCGGAAGACGGACTGGACCGGGCCCCCAAATCTGGCTTGTCTGGCTCGCAGAAGTATCCTTCTGTAGGCGAAAATAGGGGATTAACTGTCTGCGGGGTAATGCAATTGGCCTCCCACTTTCCCCTCTCGCCCTCCTTGAAACCCTTCTGTGATTTCTCTTAGCGTCTCACCTTAGGGTCTGGAAGGACGAGCTCTCCATCCTGCTTCTGATGCAGGGGCGCGTTGGTATCCAGTTACTTCACTGGATTTTCGGATTGGTGAGAACCAAACTTGCTTGGCTTCCAGGTAGGTTTTTTGATAAGAGGTTCCCCTTGTGTCCATGCATTAATGTACTAATGCTAGTGTCTTTTTCCCCATAGGGGCCGGGGTACGGAATGCCGGGGAACAGGCACCGACCCGAGATGAGAGGTGAAATCCTTGTAGAAATCAGGTAAGTCTTTAATGAGCGTTTTTTTGGTAATGTCTTTTCATTCGCTCATTAACGCTGATGTCTCTTTTTCCCCTTAGGGGCCGGGGTCCGGAAATGCCAGGATGCGGCGCGGACCCGAAATGAAGAGGGAATGAATCAAGAGTTAAGTCTTAACATGGAGATTTAGCTTTCCTTATTCCCTTCTCTCTCTCACCTTTTGTTCTGGTCTTTTTCTCCCTAGGCGCTGGGGCGTGACTACGAATCCGGATGATCGCTGCTGAACATGGAGGCGCCCTGTAAAGGTGAGTGGAATGCGGCGCTGCAGCGATCGACGCGATGAGCTTTTAAATGAAAGTCTTCCTTTTCAGGATTGTCGGCGAGATGTCTCCGGGATGCGGATTTAGCAGGTAAGGACTCTTCCTTCTTCTGTTCTCTTCTTCTCTTCCTTTGCAGGTGATCCAGGATGCTGGCAGGCGTGGCAGATGTCAGGATGCAGGAGCAGACACGGTGAGCGTCCAGCTGCTAGATGCAGAACAACACGAAGCACGTGTGGCTGTTCGGGTGGGGTTTAAATAGCCTTGGAAGAAGTTCCAGGTACGTATCCTTCCTCCAATCAGGTATGTATCCTTCCCCGACCACGCCCGGATGGTAAATTAGTCCCACAGGTAAAGTAGTTCCTTTCAGGCCTCAAGGAGGCCGGGATCCTGCAGCATGGTCTGCATCAGGTAAGTGCACCCAAGTACTTCCATAATGAGCCTGGCGCCTATGGCGCCAGGACTGATGTCTTTTATGAGCCTGGCACCATAGGCGCCAGGACACTGTCCAAAGGGCCCCTATATGGGGTTGCTGGGTCCTTCCTTGGGGACTGGATGTCCGCTTTCGGGGACGCCGGGCTTGAACCGGCTCCCCGGGAGCGGGCATCATGACAGGTACATTCTATATGCAAACGAACATGATCCACGCATGCTCACTCCGACTGAAGGTCAAAGCCTGACAAGCCTCTGCAAATTTCTATCTCTGCCTACAAAGCACACAGATCTCACCAGGAGGCGAGGGCTGACTGCTCGGCTGCACAGCTGAACAGCCAGCTCTGTAGGAAGCACTCTTCAGCAAACGTGCGTGCAGGAAGCGCGCACGCGGGGGTGTTTTTATAGTTTCCTGTGTAAGGAGGCAGAGCCTCACCTGTAAAGAGCAAATAGGTGTATTTAGAAGCTTAATTACAAAACTATATGTCCGGATGCAGTCTCCTCAATATATATACTGTGCCAAGTTAGTCTCCTTCAAGGGAAAGCAGCAATATTGCAAGGTCCAAATTCAAAGCTGTACAGATCCGGTACTGTCACCAGCCGAACAGTCAGCACTCTAGGAAGCACTCGCTAGGAAGCGCGCCAACACTACCAAAGAGGTGCATTCGGCTACTAATGTGGTAAACATGGATTGCACCCTTGATGAAGCCACAATGAAAGCACAGCCATCATCAACCTTTTGATCAAAACCAAAATACAGTGACACAATTATTCTAGGGCAAACATGGTGTGTCTGAGAGCACCCACCTTAGGGACAACCCAATACCAAACACCTTGTATATGGAATAAAGGTAAATAATGGCAGGGGGACTTTAGGAGAATTCCCTCTGTACCAAAAAAGACCAGGGGGAAAAGGAAAAAGTGTCCCTAGAATCCCCAAAATAGGAATTATGGCTCAACAGCATGGGTTTTGTACCACAAGTTGAAGAACCTCCAAGTTTCAAAGATGCACTCAGAACTAGAACAGCTGCAGCAAGTTAGCCCACAAGGGAGATGGTCAGTCCACCGGTTCATCCAACAACACTTCCAAAGGCTTAGCAGTCACATATCCTCAACGAGGTGGGGAGGGTCGAGATTAACTGGTGCCACCAGTCCAAGGCAGGGGTTGAAACATGGACAAGAGTCTTCTTGAGATCAGGTAGAGGAGCAGGGCATCAATGGGACTGCATTGGAGTTTAAGCTGGTCAGCTGAAAGGGTCATCAGCAGCTGCAGTTATTTGCAGGGGTTTTGGCTCCAACGCTGATCTCTCGAATGGCTAATTAGTTCCTCCCATCATCCAAGATTTGGACTGGAAGCTCGCTGTGGTTCACCAATCGTAAGGATCTGCATCATTCAAACTGGTAGTGGCTATTCAAATCATGGATTGACACTGGTGACATCTGCCCAGCAAAAGACATTCAGGTACTTGGATGTGGACTGAGACAAAACAGTCCCAGACCATACATCCAAACTTAGGCAGAGAATGCTACCTTGCTGGGGAAAGCAGCAGTTTTCCCTGTGAAAGGGCTTCTCTATTATGGCAATTCAGGACTTGAGAGGGCAGGAAGAAGGCCAAAGAACAATTTGGCCAACCGACAGGGCAAAATCATGTGGCTGCTTGCTTCCCATGTGCCCACTGGCACTATTAGGAGATTCCCCAGAGTATGGCACATTCCCGGTGTCGGGACCCAGGGCGGAACTCATAGCTCGTACGACGGCCGCAAGGATAAATCAGACATGTGCATGGAAAACTCCAGAAGGCCCATGTACCTCATACTGGCGGGTGACGATCTGAGAAATTGTAGCTACAGAGAAATTAACTGCACTCACCACCATAGATCGATTTCACACATTTTCAAAGGACCTTGGCCCGCTTCCTGGATTTCATCAGGTACAGGAGAGCACATGATTTTCCAGCCACAACTTAAAGCACCTTTCCCTGAACTGACCTGGTGGAGGTGTGATCGGCACTAGTTGGCCCCGATGTTCTCTAACCTTCTGTGCGGTATCTGGGTGTACACAGCTCTACCGATTGTTAACCAAGGGCTTGTGTTCTTGTTGCAAGAATATTGAATGTGGTAGTGGGGTTACTTCCTTTTTTCCTCTTCTTTTTCTCTTTCTTCCTTTCTTTTACTATATGGGGTGTTAGAGGGGGAACAGGTTAAATTGAAAATGAGATTTCAATATTGTACCGATATTGCTTTACAAACTTGACTGTTTGCTATGTATGGTTCATCGAGATTGCAATAAAACATACATTTGAAAAAAAAATGTGTAACCAAAAAGCTAAAGAAAATGTTATGAGGATAAAAAGTGCAAGGGAGGTGATTCAGTTTTATGCTTAATCCCCTCTCCTAGTGAGACCCCTCCACCCGCAGCACTTTTTGCTGAACTTCTGGAACGTTTTATTTCGATACTGAATGAGGGGAGCCTTTTCACCCCCTCATTCATTCTTATATGCTATGACTTTTGGGAACTCTGTTCATTTTGTATTACCTTCTCTTATGGAGTCTGCTTTGCTCCATATCTCTTAAAGGCATCCGTGTTACACTTCTGCAGCATACAGCACCCTATGTACAGCGCTGCTGGGAACCCTTTGGGTTCTCCTTTGAAATTGTTTGACTATCCTTAAAAAATTAAAGTAACTCACTGTAGTGACTAGATTACTCATAGTTCCAAGTCCCCTTTACTCCATCCTTGTGGGTGTCTTCCAACACGGGGACGGTACCAGAACCTTTGGCAGTGTAAAATTGAGCTTCCTTTTAAATTTAGTATATATAGTGTGCAGGGATGTGGCCTCAGGTGTGGGAACGCCCAGCCGTGGCCCTGCCCTCCAGCGCCTCACTTCAGTCCCCTTTGAACACATTGGGCGCTTAGATACCTGGCTACACCTAATTACATATTAGCCATAGGCATACTAGCGGGAGAAGGCGGGTGGGACATATGGAGGAAAGGGGACTAAGGACCGAGTACTCTAATAACTACAGTGAGTAACTCTTTACTAGAACATAGGGTGGAGCTTTGATAACCTGCCTGATATCTAGGATGAAGCAAAAGGTTCTTCACAACTGCCTGACCAAACTTAGCATCGCGCCAGGAACTGGTGTCCAGCGAGTAGTGCTTACAGAAGACTGAGTGGCCCAAGTAGCAGTCTTGTTGATGGAATCCCAAGAAGCATGTCTCTGAAACGCGACAACCGTTGCCTTGGCTCTGAACACATGGGCATGAATCCCCTCAGGAACAGGCCGTGTACACCCCTGAAATGGCCTGGACCATTCAACGAGAGATGGAAGCCTTGGAAGCTAGAACTGGGGGAGAAGCCCCCAAAAGTCATGAACTACTTGGACTACCTGAAAGATTTCATTGAGAGAAATAAAACTTGAAGTCCCTCTTGAGGTCCACGGAAGGTAGGGCCCTCTCTGCCTCAGATTGCGGGTTCGGGAATAACACCGGCAGGCAGATCTCCTGATTCAGATGAAATGGAGAAACCACCTTGGGCAAGAAGTTTGGGTTAGAGTTACATATTTTACTCGAGGAGCTCTGAGCCCAATCCACCACAGTAAATTAAAAGTTTAGGGAATGCAAGGCCCCCTTCTCCTTTGCTTCGTAGATAGTTTTCTGATGGACTCTCGGCGCACCTCCAGCCGACAAGAAGCTAACATGGTTTCCCAGATATTGATCCTCAGGTTAGGCTTTAGGATTAGGACGGTCTGCAAGTGAAAAGGGTAAGAGGGGAGGACATTCATTTTAATGGCTGCTATCCACCCAAACCACGAGGGTCGCACAGCACTTCACCCTCTCAAGTAATTCTGCTATGAGTGGGGGATGTTAGCTTTATAGAGGTCACTAAAATGAGGAGTGATTTTCATTCCCATGTTTTGTATCGTCCCTGGTGTCCATGTGTATGGGAAACGTAACCTAGAATGCAGGGCTGGCAGGACCGTAAGATTCAAGATTTCCGATTTTGAGCAATTTATCTTAAAGCCAGAGAGCTGACCAAACTATTGCAGCTCGCCCTCTAGGACAGGAAGAGACTCCAAAGGGTTAGTTAGACAGAATTATATTGTCAGCCAAAAGATGAATTTTATGATGGGTATTTCCAAACTTTATATCTAGGATATTTTCCTGGGCTCAAATCTGAGCAGCTAAAGGCTCCATCACCAAGGCAAACAGGATGGGGGAGACAGCGGACAGCACATACTACACATTTGGGTTAGTGGGGTGGGCAGAATTGCGCCCAAGGCTCTGTAGAACGATGCCGTCTGTCCATCAGGCCCTGGCGCTTTATTACATAGTAGAGCTTTAATTGCTTACTGCCCGTCGAGGTTCAATAGGCGAGTCAAGGTATAGGTTGTAGCTCTGGGACAGTCTGGGGAGGTCTAGGTTCGTCAAGTATGCCAATTGGTCTACGTATCCAGCAGTTTACAAATCGGTATAATACTTATGGAATGCCTGTTTTATTGTTCTCGTCTACCCATTCCGTACCTTTGTCGTCAAGTATTGTATGTCTGTATAACCTCCCCACTCTGGCCCTGAGCAGGTTTAACATCCGCTGTGGCTTATTGCCAAGTTCATAACCACCCTGGCTTTAGTTATAACTAAGTATGTTCTGTCCTCTGTGTTCTATTTTTTAAAAAACATTCATTTATTCCGCTTTTTCATGAGCAAAGAATTCACAGTACCACATTGACAGTTGCATATCTATCTGCTCATGAAACCAAGGAAAGAAAATTAAAGAAAATTAGAAGTCCAATGGAAATAAACAGCCAACATGCCAGACCATCAGTCCCTTTCAACAAAGTTGCGGTTATCAACTCTACCTCCCCGCCCCCCCTGCTCCCTCCTCATCACTTTTCCCCTAAACATTGTAACATCAACCCTACCACTCAAGGAGTTTTCAAGTCTGTTGAGGAGCACAGTTCATTCAACAACTTGCTCCAATCTACCACCACCCCGTCCTCCGACTCCTGATCCCAGGTTTGTTGCAGAATGTCCAACTCTGCCATCCCCCACCCAAGGATGTCCTCCATCCATTGCGCTAAGGACGATCCCTGAGGCTTCTTTCAGGCAATGGCCAGGCCACCCTTCTCTTTGCCAATATCATAAATTGAGCCAACCATTTACTTACTTTGTGCCACATCCCGCCCGGTATCAGCCCCGACAGGCACACTCTTGGGCTGCATTTAAAACTAAAACTGGAATTCAAGAGACCATTAATCCTAGATATAATTTCCTGCCAATAACGTTCCATCAACGAACATCCACACAACAAGTGCAAATCTCTGCCGGTCCAGACCCACATCTTGGACAGTCTGTACTCAGGGTGTTCTTCATTACGTGTAACTTAGCTGGGGTCACATATACCCTGTGCAAGACATTAAACTAATAAGCTGAAATTGGCATTTGAGACTTTCGTGACCAGTTCCCACATTGTACACCAGTCTGCCTCTGAGATCTGGTCCCCTACGTCCCTTTCCCACTTGGTCCTAACTGCCAGCTCCTCTAGGGCAAACAGCCCCCCCCCTTAGTGTCTTGGTAAAGGCGAGAAATCCTAACCCGTCCGTTCCCCTGTGTAAGCAACAGCTGCATCAACGGGTTTGTGGTGGTTTCCTCTGGGTTATCTGTCCAGATAGCGGTCAGTCACTAAGTTAAGGATCCATAAGTGAGGAACTGCCGTCTAGAGACCCCATACAGTATCCTCTATTCCTCAAACAGCATCAGCTTCCCCATCAAACAGATCTCCCACTGACCGACACCCCTTATCCACCAGATGCAGTAACCCCATTCGCTGTATTGTCGACCAGAGTCTGTGGTCCGCACTGCATCGCAGATCTGCACAGTATAGCCCCGGCACTCATAGCCTCCCTAGAATCGTCTTCCAAATCTCCTGCACCAGCCAGAATATATTAATGCCCCCCGCCCCCCAAATCGCGCCCCACAATAGTTGTACCCCTTTCCAATGGGCTGGAAGGCTCCCCAACAAACCTGACAACAGTTCTCCTTTTGTGTCTGCCAGTGCTAGCACTGCTTACATGTGGGCTGCCATGAAGTACCATTCAAAGTTCGGCGAGTTAAGGCCTCCCTCCAGGCATGGTCAACATAAGGTCGCTAGCGAGACCCTCCTCCTCCAAGTGTCCCATAATAACTCCCCAACCCGCGCACCCTGCATTTAAAACAAAAAAAATTATGCCGTAGAGGATACTGGTAAAATATTTAAGAAGTCTTGGGAGAGTGACCATTTTACACAACGCTACCCTCCCCATCAAGGATATTGGTAACTTTTTCCAGAATTGGACCGAGTCCCCTATTCCCAACAGTGCCCTGCCCGTATTGTACACAAACATATCCTTGATAATGTGAAAGATTTGGATGCCCAAGTATCTAAATGACTCCCCCTCCCACCTGAGGGCAGAAAGATTGCGGTTGCAAAAGCCCCCCAGTGGGAAGAGTAACAACTTTTCTTTATCAATACGGAAGCCAGATAATTTGCGAAAAATTACCTATACCTCCAGCAACAGTGGAATATTTCCCAACGGGTTTCCCACATAACAAGTCATTGGCGTATAGGGAGACTATGTGTCTTACACCACCCGCCAATAACGCCTGCCTCCCCGCCGCCATTTTATTTCTGAGGTATCGCACCAGTACTATTGAAAATAATATTGGGGAGACCGGAAACCCCTGACGCGTCCCCCTACCCAACGTCCACTGCAACGACACCCACTTGTTAGTCTTCACGCTCGCCATAGGATTATATAGGAGTCGTAACCATCAGCAAATGTCCCCAAATCCAAAGGCCTCCAGCACCCTAAATAGCCACTCCCATTCCACAGAGTCAAAAGCCTTCATAGCATAAAAGGAAGCCAATGACATGTTTTTTCTAGAATCTTTAACCTGGTCCATCACATGATGCTAGCGGTATAGATTCATTGTGGTACCACGAACCTCTATAAATCCACACTGGTCTGGGTGTAGCAATAGCAGAGCCACCCCGGACATTCTCGTAGCCAAGATCTTACCCAGAATTTCTGCATCAACATTTAATAATGAAATTGGGTTGGGCGGTAGGATGCACAGTCTAGTGGATCTTTACATTCCTTCAATAAGATAGTTATGACCGCCTCCCTCATTGAGTCCGGGAGAATCCCAGTTTCAAAGGCTTCATCATAGACTTTCTTATGTCGGGGCACCAGGAGATCTTCATATTTACAATACAATTCTACCGGGAAGCCGTCACTCCTTGTGGTTCTACCTATACGAATGGATCGCAACGCTGCACTTATCCCGGGTTCCTCCAGATTCTTCCTAAGATACCCTGCCAGGACCAGCAGTTGTACCAAGTCCAACAGTTGCTCTGCATCTTCAGCCGAATACATGCCCTTGCTCGTGTACAGGTATTGATAAAAGCAACGAAAGGCTTCATTTATCCCCTCTTGGGTAGTAGCTAATTCCCCATACTCCCACCTGACCTGTGTTATGGTGTGCCGGGGTTGTTCCCGACAGAGCAGCCATGCTAGCAGACGCCCAGCCTTATTTCCCCTCCCCAAGAATCCGTACATCTAGTCTCCTCCCATCACATTTGGATAGTGATGCCTGTGCCTCCCGACAAGAAGTCAGGGCCCCCACCAGTTCTGTCCCTCGGACATATCTTTAAGTCTTTAACGGAGTTGGATACCACCCGCTACAGATACCCCTGATCATGGCTTTAAAAGCCTCCCACGGGGTCCGCCAGCCCTTCCACCGAACCCTCATTAGTACCCAAGAACTATTTTTTCTTCAAGGATTGTCTCCTTGAATGCCACATCCTCTAAGGTCGTGACCGAGAAATGCCCCAAATTCACTGGTGACCTCCACTGTACTCCCTGAAGATATGCTAACTTTAGGCACAAGCAATATCCTCGCTTGCAGTATTTAAACTTATGCCCCTGTGCAGAGTCTCGTGCACTGTATATGAGATTTTGTCTTGATTTATTTCATACCAAATCCCGAACCAAGCACTGGTTTGCACATATAAATCATTCTCAAATCTTAGCTGGTCGATTCTGTAATAATGAAGAGGTAATAGAAACTCTAAAACATCTTTTTCTTTTCCGTTCCTACTTCGAATCGCACAGATTCGACACTATGAAGGCTTTCCATTATACAAACACAGTGTTAGGACGAACATTTGTATGGGGAACAAATAATTCCATTCTTGCAACAGTAGGTTTTCTTCGAATCATTGATTCAGCGCTCATCTCATAAGGTTATATGATATGATATACTCTGCGAAACATTCTTTTTAGCATTTAAAGGACATCATTTTTTTCCTTCCTTTGCAATATTTTAGGGCTGTAAATGCTTTGGACTTTTGCGAAATGTTGCGTTCTCCAAAGAAAATGTTTTATTGTGTTATGTATTAGTCTATGTGTGTTAACATTTATTTTTTCGGTATATTTGTATGCATAAGTAATCTGTTATGTCTAGTCTTGTTGCCATTAGATGTCACATTATTATTTGGTAAACGTTTGTAAAGGTGCATAAGCACCAACAAATAAATAAAATAAATAAATAAAAACCTCCCTCAAGATATGTCATTAGGGGCGAGTGCTACGAGAGGACCCTCCCCAGATAGGCCGGTTTCCCAAACATATGAAAGCATTCCGCCCCTATAAAAATATAATCTAGGCGTGAATAGGACCCGTGCACCCCGGAAAAGTAGTAGTCGTCTTGTTCTTGTCCGTGCGACTCCCGTCACAATTCCACCAAATCGAAATCTGCAAAATCTTCTACAGGGATGCCGTCTGCTGCTTCATAAGGCCTGATTTCCCCATACTATCTAGTCCTGGATCTAAAAGGCAATTACAATCTCCTCTCCATTGTGAGAAACCAGAAGGTGTCTCACCGCTAGTCCCCAGGAAAAGTAGAAGATTGATGAGAATAATTGTGTAAAGTGAATCAAAGTGGTCCTGCGACGGTTTAAGCAAAACCCATCGCACATTCAAAAGTCTTTGATCTTGATATCTAGAGGATTTGAGTCCGAATGAGGGAGATCCATTGTCTGAGCCCCAACGAGGTGACAATTGTGATAAAAAGGGTGTCTCAACCTGAAGTAGGAAGATCCATGATGAACATTGAAAGTGAGAACATGTGCATGTGAAAATCCTGATAGGATTGGAATGTAGAGATTTGATTGTTACGACAGACCCTCTGTAGTAAGAGACTCTTATTGGAAAAGAGGCTTTGGCAGAAGGCCTTGATGTTTGTGCTTTGAACTGTATCCTCGTGGCCGAGAAGCCAGAGTGTGCGAAGCTCGAAAGTGCCGCCTTGCCCCACGCTGAAAACGTGGGGAAGGGAAGCCAACTGCTCAACCATCATGAAATACTATTTCTTTAACGCATTTCTTTTTGCATACACCATTGTCTGACATCCTTTTGCATTTAGAAGGATTGGCAATAGGTTTATTAGTATAGGCTCTTTTATTTGACAGAGACCTGACTAGGACTACATTATTATTTGATGGTCGTAGTTTGCTCCCATTCTTAGATTTAGGTTTAGATAGGCGTTCAACCAATCCATTTGATGTGCAATAAACACGCTTGAACTGTGAACACTTGTCTGTCTTCACTGTTTGATACCATGCCTTCCTTACATCATATTAGACAATGCATTACTTACCGCAAAAGAATTTGATGGTTGTATCTGCTTAGATTCGCATGCTGTGCATAGTCCGACATCCAGTGGTCACTGAGGAGTATTGCAATTTGTTTTTCGTAGTCAAAAAGTGGACGTCAACAAGGCGTGTCTGAAAAACTATCCCTATAGTGACGTGCAGTGTACCCACAATCCCTCACGCGTCGAGGTCCTTCTCTTTGAATTTTTTCTGCACTGAGGGAGCCCATCAGATCTGAGTGAGTACAGAAAAGAGAGAGAAAGGTAAGGATGTCTATGTTCCTTCCATCCGAGCGGGGAGGAAGGGTGGGCGCATGTGAATCTAAGCAGATACAACCATCAGAAATGCTTTTACGGTAAGTAATGCATTGTCTTCTGATGTTTGTTAATCTGCTTAGAATCACATGCTGTGCACAGACTAGCGAGCAGTACCCGGAGGTGGAGGTGGGTTGTGGGAAGGAACAGTAGAAAAAAGATGTCTTAACACTGCTTGCCCCACCTGGGAATCAGATCTAGAGTGGGCATCTAGACAGTAGTGTTTTGTAAAGGTGTGTACAGAACTTCAGGTTGCCGCTTTGCAAATTAACTCCAGAGGGACATTTGCAATGAATGCTATGGAAGCCCCAGTGCCTCGAATAGAGTGTGCTCTAGGCTTGAAGGGTCTTAGCAAGAGTGTAACAGAGAGTGATGCATTGTACAATCCATCTATATATAGTGGATTTTGAAACTGCATCTCCTTCTCTTCCTGCTGCCACGAGACAAAGAACTGATTAGTCTTTCTCAGATGTCTAGTTCTTTCCATGTAAAACATGACAGTCCTGCATACATCTAGTGTATGTAGGCTCTTTTCTCCCAAACTTGAAGGGTTCTGAAAGAAGGAACAAGTTACTTACCTGTAACTGTTGTTCTCCAGCATGGGTCTGGCATGGATTCACATGCTCATGAATATTCCCCGTCGTCAGGCTGGGAATCCTCGGTAAAGAAAAAACCAGTATCAGTTTCGTTTCTGATCTGTCTTTCGTAGTAATAACCAATCACTGGTCTCTGCGTCATACTGACCACAGCCAATGACTGCCCTCTACCTAAGCACCGCCTCTGGCAGCCATCTTCAGATTTGGAAGCACGTGAAGTGGCAGTATGACCAAGTGAAGAGCCGCAGAGGGGTAGGCGGGAGGGTTCGCATGTGAATCCATGCCAGACCCATGCTGGAGAACAACAGTTACAGGTAAGTAACTTGTTCCTTCTCCAGCATGGGGTCTGGCATGGATTCACATGCTCATGAATAAAGAATACATAGCAGTACACACATGCACAACCACGGGAGGTGGCAAAGGCTCAACATTAAGCAGTACAGCAAACTCAACATTAAGCATCTTACCTCCTCACCAGGCTCACCTCAGGCGAACAGGTTGCGCAGCACTGCTTGGCCGACCCTGGACTCCTCCCTGGAATCCCGATCGACGCAGTAGAATTTCGTGAAGGTGTGCGTCGACCTCCACGTAGCAGCCCTGCATATGTCCAGCAGGGGCACACCAGAAAGGAACGCCGTGGTAGCTGCGATCGCTCTGGTGGAATGGGCTCTCGGACGGCCAGGCAGCAGTCGGTTTGCCAACCGATGACAGTACATGATACAGCCGGAGAGCCATCTGGAAATGGAAGCCTTCGAGAGAGCCTTCCCCTGATTGACAGGTCCAAAGTTCACAAAGAGTTGTGACGTCTTCCGAAAACACTTCGTGCGGTCCACGTAGAACTTCAGCGCTCTAGCCACATCCAGCGAGTGCAAAGTCCTCTCAGCCGGCGACGAAGGCGACGGGAAGAACACAGGCAACACCAAGGGTTCGTTGAGATGGAAGTCCGACGGTACCTTAGGCATGAAGGAGGGGTGCGTCCTGAGCACTACCCTCGTGTCGTGAAAAGTCAAGTACGGGGCCTTGCAGGAAAGGGCCTGGATCTCTCCCACCCGTCGTGCGGAGGTGATGGCCACAAGAAACGCTGTTTTCCACGACAGAAACTTCAACGGGGCCGAGTGCAGAGGCTCGAACGGAGGTCCCATGAGCTTGGTCAGCACCACGTTGAGCTCCCACGCCGGGGCCGGCGCCTTCACCGGCGGGAACGATCTGAACAGTCCCTTCATGAACTCTTTCACCAGACGATGAGACCACAAGGACGTCCGGCCCGTGGTTCTGGTGTATCGGGAGATCGCAGCAAGATGAATCTTGATGGACGCGTGTGCCAGTCCAGCTTTGGCCAGCGTCAGCAGGTACGGCAGTACCTGGGGAGCCGTAATCCGTAGAGGGTTAATCTTCTGTGCGTGGCACCAGACAGAGAACCTCTTCCATTTGTGTCCGTAGCATTTAAGAGTCGAGGACGCCCTGACCTTTGCAAGAACCTCTCTGCAGTCGGCCGGTATGTCGTATCCTCCAAACTCTAGCGCTGCAGGAGCCAGGCCTGCAAGTTCAGCGATTTCGGGTCGTGGTGGAGGATGGCGCCTCCTTCCCTGGAGAGTAGATCCGCGTCCACCGGCAGCTTGATTGGCCGGGACGCTGACAAGTCCAGAAGGTCCAGGAACCATATCTGCCTCGGCCACGCAGGTGCGACGAGGATCATCCTGCACCGTGACCTCTTGAGCTGGTTGACGAGCCGGATTAGCAGTGGCAAAGGAGGGAACGCGTAGAGGAACAGGCCCTCCCAGGGGAACGAGAAAGCATCGCCCATGCTCCTCGCCTGGGGAAACCTGCTGGCGAACCTCCGGCACTTGGAGTTCGTCGCCGTCGCGAACAGGTCGATCTGGGGTGTGCCCCACCGTCGGAAGAGGCGATCCACTAGATCCTGCCGTAGTTCCCACTCGTGGCACGAGCGCAGCTCCCTGCTGAGTGAGTCGGCGATGGTGTTTTTTATCCCTGCCAGATGAAACGGCACCAGAAACATCCTTTGGGCGACGGCCCAATGCCACAGGTCCTGCGCCTCCTTGGACAGCGCTGGGGACCTGGTTCCGCCCTGTTTCCTGATGTAAAACATGGTGGTGGCGTTGTCGGTGAAGATCCTCACCACCTTGCCCTTGAGGGACGGAAGGAAGGACCTGAGGGCCCAGAACACTGCACGGAGCTCCAGGAGGTTGATATGGAGGGACTTCTCCGTCGGGAGCCAAAGGCCTCTCGCGTGCAGATTTTCGGTGTGCGCTCCCCACCCTTCCAGGGAGGCATCCGTGGTCACTGTCTCCTGGTGGTCTGGGGTCTGGAAGTCCATGCCCGCCGTCAGATGCGCGCGGTTGCCCCACCACCGGACCGCTCGGCGGAAACTCTCGTCGAGTGTGATCCTCTCCTCGAAGCCGCCCGTCGTTTGGATCCAGCGCGCGTCCAGGAACTCCTGCAACGGGCGCATCCGGAGCCTGCACATGGGAATGAGGTAGATGCAAGAAGACATCATTCCGAGGAGGGACTTGATGGACCTCACCTTGGCCGCGTCGGAAACCAACATCCGCTGTACCTTGCCCAGGATGGACCTGGTCCTTTCCTCCGACGGGGAGGCCAGAAAGGACACTGTGTCGAGCTTCGCTCCCAGAAACAGAGCGTTTTGCGCGGGTACCAGGTGGGACTTGGCGTAGTTCACGGAGAATCCCAGGTCCGTGAGAAGTTGGACGGTCCTTGCCGTGTGCTCCACGGCGAGCTCCCTCGTCTTGGCTCGGATGAGCCAGTCGTCCAGGTAGGGGTAGACGTGGATCCCCTCGCGACGCAGCTGCGCCGCCACCGGTGCAAGGCACTTGGTGAATACCCTGGGTGCCGACCCTAGTCCGAAGGGGAGGGCTTTGAACTGGTAGTGATGCCCTTGGACCACAAACCTGAGGAATTTTCGGTGCCCCTTTAGGATGGGAATATGGAAGTAGGCATCCTCCAAATCCAACGACGACAGGAAGTCTCCTTCCTCCAGCTGCCCCAGGACGTGCTGGAGGGTGACCATCCGGAACTTCTGAGCCTTGATGAAATTGTTCAGACGTCGCAGGTCTAGGATGGGGCGCCATCCTCCCGTCTTCTTCTTCACAAGGAAGTATCTCGAGTAAACTCCGGAGCCCCGAAGCCTCTTTGGGAGGAGTTCGATGGCGCCCTTCCTGAGCATCGCCTTTACCTCCAGGAGAAGCTGAGGGACGTGAAGCTCTTTCCTGGCCACGGGGGGGACGCGCGGGCACCTTCTTTGAAACTCGAGCGTGTGGCCCCGGGCTAAGGCGTCCAGCACCCAACGGTCGGTGGAGATGGACTCCCACACGCTGACGAAGCTCGCCAGCCGGCCTCCCACCGGGGTGCTTCGGTGGGGGCCCGACCCCACGGCCGGTTCAATCCTGTTTCGACGAGGCTTTGCCGCCTTGACCTCCTTGGCGACGACGGCGGGGTCCGCCAGACTTGCCTCGTCCTCTGTAGGCCTCCTGAGATGACGAGCGGGCCGCTTGACGGTAGGTGGAGAAACCGCCGCCGGAACCTTTGGAGGCGCCCTTGCCTCCGCTGCTCCGAAAGGGCGCCCGTCGTTGCTGCAGAACCCCAAGGGCCCGGGCCGTCTCAGTGTCCGCTTTAATGGCCTGAAGGGAATCGTCCACTGTTTTCCCAAACAGGTTGTTCCCATTGAACGGCATGTCCAGGACTCTGGTCTGTACGTCTTGACGGAAGTCCGTAGCCTTGAGCCATCCACGCCGCCTAAGGCACACGCCGTTGCCCAACTGGCGAAACCCAGTGTCGGCGATGTCCGTCGCAATAGTGATGGCGTGGTCCGACGCCACCTCACCTTCCTGTAGGATCTCCAGGGCATCCGCCCTCTTGTCGTCCGGTAGGCAGTCCAGCAGGGGAGCCAGTTTGTACCATAGCTCCCTGTCGTAGCGGGCCACGATAGCCAAGGCGTTGGCCGCTTTAATCGTCGTCGCTGCAGACGAGATGACCCTGCGTCCCATAGCGTCCAATTTCTTTCCCTCGCTGTCCGGTGGGAAAGTCGATGTGGAGGCCGCACCCCCCCGCTTTCTTCCTGGCCGCCGCGGAGACGACGGAGTCCGGGGTAGGCTGCGCCCGGAGGCACAGGGGGGCCGCATCCGTGACCCGGTACTTCTTCTAGTACCGGTCTCTTCTAGCTGGCGTCGTGGAAGGGTTCTTAAGGAGGGTGAGGCCCTCATCCCAAATGTCGTCCAGTAGAGGCACCGCGAGGACCGTCTTCCTCTTGGCCTCGCGCCGTTGATAAAGGAATCCTTCCTTTTTCTTCTCCTCAGGGCAGAGTTGGAAAAGCTTGGATGCCCTGGCGATCATGGAGTGGAACGATCCAATCTCGTCGGGCGGAGAAGCCCTGGTGGGAGGTGACGACAGTAGATCCTCGTCGTATACCTCGTCGTCCGTACCCGTCGCTGCCGTGTCAGTCCCCGTATCATCCCCTCGGGTGGACGGGGAGGAGGGCTGGACGGGGCGCGACGGCTGAAAAGGAGGTGGAGGGTGAATCCTTCTTTTCTTGGGCGGGGGAACACCAGAAGGTCCCGGTTCAGGATCCCCCGACGGGAGAGGTTCCTCCGTCGGCAACGGTAGTCTCGTCCTTATCTCTGAACATAAGGACTGTATAGCCAACAAAATGGCCGCAGAGTTGTCTTGCGGCGCTGGCAGAGGGGAATCCGACGGGCGATCAGGGGCCCCGTCGGCACCCTCGACGATGTCGTCGTCACCTGCGTCGGGATCCATCCCGACGGGCCGGTCTTCTTCCACGCCAAGGCCGTGGCTTAAGACCTCAATCAGCTCTTCCTCCGAGGTTGAAGCCGAATCTACGACGACGCCCTGCCCCCCTTTTTCTTCCCCGCCGGGGATTTCACGGGGGTCCTATCGATGGGCACAAAAGAGGACTCCCTCCGAGGTGGCAGGGAGACTCTGAGCCCCGAGGTGGCCACCACTGGTGTAGCCTCCACAGGCTGAGCCAGGGCCGCCGCGACAGTATCGATAGAGGGCTTGGCCGGATGGATTAAGGCCTTCACCACCTTAGGTGCGCTCACCGCCTTATCCTTGAGGGGGGGGGGGACACTGCCTCGCTCCCCCTCCGATGGGGCCTTCGAGCTCGACCGGGGCCTCTCCAGGAGCTTCGCCGGGTGCTCGCCCTTCCTCTTACCCGACCCAGAGCGTTGGCTCGTGGCTGAAGGTGCCGGGGAGGGTGCGCCCTGCCTGGCGCCCGTAGAGCCCGACCGTTCGGCGCTCCCGGTGCCAGGGGACTCGCGGTGCTTGGCCTTGTGTTGGACCCCCGTCGCCGGGGCGTCCTCAAAGGTCTTAGAAGACCGCTCGGATTTCTTCCTCTTCTTCTCACCTGACGGGCTCTTCCCTTCCAGCCAGTTGGCGAGACGTTGATGGCGGTCCTTCATGGTCCGCTCCGACATATTGCCGCAAAACGCACAGTCCTTCTCCACGTGCGTCTTGTCCTCATGTAAGCAGTAGAGACAAAAGGAGTGTTCATCCTCCTTAAAGACGTTCTGCAGCTGGCATCCAGGGCAGATCCTGAACAGCTTTCCGGGCGTCGAGCTTCCCTTCTCCTGGGCCAAGTCCTCCAAAAGCGTAGCTCGACGAAATCTTCACCCTTGAGGGGCGCAGACGAATCCAACACGGGTCCCCGTTGATCGGATGGAGAGTCGGTGGAGCTTGAGGCTCTTTTGACCGAAAAAACGAAGTTTTTGAGAAAAAACGTGAAAAAATAGCACTAACGCTCGAGAGCAATAGCACGAGGATCCCAACACATGAACGTGCGGTAAAAATCTGAAGATGGCTGCCAGAGGCGGTGCTTAGGTAGAGGGCAGTCATTGGCTGTGGTCAGTATGACGCAGAGACCAGTGATTGGTTATTACTACGAAAGAGATCAGAAACGAAACTGATACTGGTTTTTTCTTTACCGAGGATTCCCAGCCTGACGACGGGGAATATTCATGAGCATGTGAATCCATGCCAGACCCCATGCTGGAGAATGTAGGTAGTTCTATTGATTGGTTGACATGGAATTTAGAAATGAATTTTGGTGCAAACCTAGGATGTGTGCGTAGAACCACCTTATCTTTGTGAACGGTTACAAATGGGGTCTAGTATAGAGAGCGCTTGTAGTTCACTCACTCTCCTCATGGAGGTGATAGCTATCAAGAAAGCAGTTTTAAGAGTGAGGTTCTTAAGGGATGCTTTGTGCATGGGTTCAAAGAGTTAACCCATAAGCCTGGTAAGTGGCACATTTAGGTCCCATCCGGGAGCTGGGTTAGCTATAGGAGGGTGTGTTCGCTTTACTCCCTCCATGAAGGCCTTAATAACTGGGTCTTTCCACCATGACACTTTGTGTTGAGAAGTGGTGTATGTGGAAAGTGCAGCTAGATGAACTTTAATGGAATTAAAGACCAGACCCGAGTCTAATAAGTGAGTCAGGGAAAGAACAATCTGTGTGTGAGAGCAGTCAACTGGGTTGATGTCCTTATCTCTACACCAGATGACGAATCTTTTCCATTTGCTGGAATAGCAGTAACGAGTGTTAGGTTTTCTAGCCCCCTTAAGGATGTCCATGCATCTTTGAGGGAGTTGTAAATGTCCAAATTCTATGACCTCAGGAGCCAGGCTGCTAAGTTCAGGGTCTGTGGACATGGGTGTAGTGTTCTGCCCTTGGCCCGTGACAGCATGTTGTACAGGCAGGGAAGTTTCACTGGAAGAGATAGAGACATTTCCATCAAGTGAGCGAACCATGGCTGCCGGGCCCACATAGGGGCCACTAGTATCATGGTAACTGGTTCCTGGTGCATCTTGTGCACTATCTTGTTGAGAAGGGGAGTCGGGGGGGAGGGGGGAGAAGAGTAAACACATTTCCCTGACCATGGTATCGATAAACCGTTCCCCATGGATTGGTTCTGGGGGTACCTGGAGGTGTAATCTTGCCATTGGGAGTTCTCCAGAGTTGCGAGCAGATCTATTTCTGGGAATCCCCATTGTGTGAAGACGTTGAAGATGATGTCTTCTTGTAACCGCCATTCGTACTCTGCAGGCAGAGGGAAGTCTCTGCTGAGTTCGTCTGCTAGCAGATTGAGTTCCCCTGGTACATGTGACAACAGGAACATGTGTTTGAGAGCCCACTTTCAGATGTTCTGGGGCAGCTTGGACAGTCCTGGAAAGTGAGTGCCCCCTTTCTTGTTCAGATAGTACATGGCTGTGGTGCTGTCTGTGAGGACCATCACTGTCTTCCCTTGCAGGTGTGCCTGAAAAGCCTTCAGTGCTTTGAAGACCTCTAACAGTTCCAGGAAGTTTATGTGTTTGGACGCTACGCTCGGAGTCCAAACTCTCTGTGCAGTCTGATGGGATAGGTGAGCTCCCCATCCTGTGAGGGATGCGTCTGTGGTTAGAGTGGCCTCCACTGCGGGAGTGGCGAATGGTTTCCCTATTAAAAGGTTTTCCTCCGACTACCACCGTAGCGAGAGAACCAAGGCCTGCAAGACCACCACTAGATCGTTCCATTGTCCGCTGGCCTGACACCACTGGCTGTTGACCCACTCTTACATTGGGCGCATGCGCAGGCGCACGTGAGGTACCAAATATACACATGATGCCATCATTCCTAGCAAACCCATTGCTTTGCGCACCGTCACCTCTCGACCGGCCACATATTGAGGGATCTGAAACAGCATATTTTGGACCCTCTCATTGGAGGGGAAGACGAGGCCGTCCTTTGTTCGAATTAGAGCCCCTAGGAATTGTTTGATCTGGCTGGGGTCTAGGCTGGACTTCTTCTCGTTGATGGAGAAGCCCAGTTGGAACAAAAGGGCTACAGTCTTTTGGGTATTTGAGAAGAACAAGTTACTTTCTTACCTGGTAACGTTCTTTCGATGGGATGGTCCGACGACGTATTCCATATCTATGACAGTAATCACCACAGCTGTGCTGCTTCGGAAACTTTTTCGGCGTCTGCGTCCTGCGTCGATGACGTCGATGCGCCGCCGTCGAGGACCTCCTCCGACGTCCGACGTCATCCGATGTGATAAGTAGGACGCACGACGCCAGTAGCCTCAGTTGTAGTTTTTTCCCCCAGAACGTGTGACAATAGTCAACTGCCAGTCCGACACAAAGCCTTGCGGAACGTAAGCTGCAAACGCAACAGAAATTCTGCAGCGGGGAAGGCAGGGCGGGAGCGATATGGAATACGTCGTCGGACCATCCCATCGAAAGAACGTTACCAGGTAAGAAAGTAACTTGTTCTTCGAGGGGATTGGGTCCTCCGACGTATTCCATATCTATGACAGACTCCCAAAGCAGTACCAAATCAAGGAGGAGGGAAAGAATTTAGAAACAAAATTTAGAATAGCCAATCAAATAGCAGAGCAAAGGACCGCCTTGCCAAAGGCCAGATCCTGCCCTCTGATGGAATCGAGGGAATAATGCCGCACAAATGTATGCACTGAAGCCCAGGTGGCAGCATCACAGATGTTGCGAATAGGAACACCCCTCTGCAGGGCAGTAGATGCAGCCAAGCCCCTGGTAGAATGGGCCCGCAAGCCAGCCGGAGGGTCCTTGCCCGCCAAGCGGTAACACTCCGAGATGGCCAAAATAATCCAGCGGGACAAAGTCTGTTTCGTCACAGCTTGCCCCAAGCGCTTACCAGCGTAACCAATAAAGAGTTGATCGTCCACTCTGACCCGGGACATGCGGGAAACATAAAAGCTCAAAGCTCTCCTAGGATCAAGCCTATGGAGCCTCTCCTCTTCCTTACCAGGATGCGGAGGAGGATAGAATGCCGGAAGAACAATCTTCTGGGCCAAATGAAATTCCGTCACTACCTTCGGAAGAAAAGAAGGACGAACTCGAAGGACAACCCTGTCCTTGTGAAATACAGTGAAGGGTGGCTTAACAGAAAGTGCCTGTAACTCACTCACTCTGCGAGCGGAAGTAACCGCAACTAAAAACACAGTTTTCAAAGTCAACAGCCTCAAAGGGCAAGAATGTAACGGCTCAAACGGAGCACCCATAAGAAACCTAAGAACAAGGTTCAAATCCCAACCGGGCACCAGGAAAGGCGACGGAGGGAACACATTAGTGAGCCCTTTCAGAAACTGTGAAATCAAAGGGATTTTAAAGTAAGAACATTCTTCAGATGAGCGCTTAAAGATGGACAGCGCCGCCAGGTAACCCTTAACGGTACCCACTTGCAAGCCCCTGTGGGCCAAAGAAAGCAAAAAGGACAGAACCATGGGGATGTCACATGCAAAAGGATCCACATTCTGAACTCTGCACCAGTCGCAGAACTTACGCCAACGGCAACGGTACAGAGACTTAGTTGCGGGCCTTCGGGCCGAAAGCAACACCTCCATCACGTCTTCAGGGAGGTCCCAATCCTTATACCTCAACCTTTCAGAAGCCAAGCGTGAAGGTTGAGGGATCCGACCCCTGGATGGAGAACCTGACCCCCCTCCCGTGAGAGCAGATCGTCTCGGTAGGGAAGACGACGTGGAGGGCAGATGGACAAGTCGAGAAGGTCCGGGTACCACGTCCTCCGAGCCCACGCCGGAGCAATGAGGATCATCCGGGAACCGAACTTCCGTAACCTCCGCAGCACTTGCGGGATGACGGGGACCGGAGGAAACGCGTACAGCAGCGGGAACGACCACTCCACCACGAACGCGTCTCCTAAGGCTCCTTTTGGAGGAAATTCCCGCGAGCAAAACCTTTCGCACTTCCGGTTGACACTGGAGGCAAAGAGATCCACTTGAGGGGTCCCCCAAAGGGCGAAGATCTCCAGGAGAATCTCCTGAGCCAACTCCCACTCGTGAGAGATCGTGCACTGCCTGCTCAGAGCGTCCGCCGTCACGTTCTCGACTCCGGCCAGATGAACTGCCGAGATCGAAACTTCCTGCTGGATGGCCCAGAACTCGAGCTGCATCGCCTCCCTGCACAGAGGAAGTGACCCTGCCCCCCCCTTTTTGTTGAGGTAGTGCATGGCCACTGTGTTGTCCGTCAGGATCAGGACACTCTTCCCTCGCACAGTCGGCAGAAAAGCCCTCAGGGCTAGCCTGACGGCCCTCAGCTCCAACAGATTGATATGGAGTCTGGACTCCGACGGAGACCAACGACCGCTGACTGTCAGCCCGTTGGCATGAGCTCCCCATCCCGTGAGGGATGCATCCGACACGATCGTCACCTCCGGCCAGGGAAGCCAAAACGGAGCCCCCTTCATCAAGTTGCCTTCGACGGCCCACCACAGAAGGTCCCGGGCGACCGAGGGCGGCACCTGAATCGGGTCCGACATCCTGCCGGAGGACTGCGACCATTGCATCTTGAGTGCCCACTGCAAAGATCTCATTCGCAGGCGAGCCTCTGGCACCAGAAGAATGCAGGACGCCATGAGGCCGAGCAACCTCAAGAACTCGAACGCTGGGAGCGTCTGGGCATGCTGAAACTTGCGCACCATCTGCTGAATGTGAAGAGCCCTCACCTGGGGAGGAAAACACTGCCCCAGGGAAGTGTCGAGCACTGCTCCGATGTACTGGAGCCTCTGCGTTGGCGTCAAATGGGACTTCTTTAAATTGAGGGAGAAGCCCAGCCTGTGAAGGGAGTGGCAGGCGACGGACAGATGATCCAGGACCTGCTCGGGAGAGCTCCCCCTGATCAACCAATCGTCCAGGTAGGGGTAGACGTGAATCCCCCCTTGCCTGAGATGCGCTGCCACCACCACCATGAGCTTGGTGAAAACCCTCGGGGCGGAGGTCAAACCGAACGGCAGGACCCGAAACTGAAAGTGCGAGTCGCCAACCGCGAACCTCAGGTACTTCTTGTGCTTGGGATGGATCGGCACATGGAAGTAAGCATCCTTGAGGTCGAGTGACACCAACCAGTCCTGAAGCTGAAGGGCCTGGAGGACTTGAGAGAGAGTAACCATCTTGAACTTGTCCTTCCTGAGGAGTTTGTTCAAACCGCGCAAGTCCATGATGGGTCTCAATCCCCCGTCTTTCTTGGAAATCAAAAAATAAGGGGAATACCATCCCTTGTTCCTCTCCGCTACAGGCACCAGTTCCATGGCGCCTTTCTCCAGCAGGGCTTGAATTTCCTGCGCAAGGAGCGGATCCGGACACTTCAAAGAGAGGTTCCCCGGTGGATTGTCGCGAGGCCTGTGCCGAAAGGGAAGACAGTAGCCGTGGGTTATGATCTCCAGAACCCACACATCCGAAGTAATGGCACGCCACTCTACAAGATGCTGCGCCAGCCTTCCCCCAACCGGCGAACCATGGGACAAGGCCTCACGACTGAGCGGGAGCGGCTGCGGCGTTACCTGAGGGCAAAGAGGCAACTGCCCGAGCGGCCTTGGCACCACGGGTACCCTGTCGTCCACCTCTGGTACCCCTGCGTTGGCCCCTTTGACTGCCAGCTCCTCTCGCTCTACCAAAGGACGAGTAATAGCGAAAGGAGCCACCCCTCCACTGCTGTCCCCTAGGACGAAAAGGCGGAGGTTGGCGAACTGCAGCGCCCAACGACTTCGCTGCAGCTTTTGAGGTCTGCAACCTCTCAAGGCTCTCGTCAGCCTTGCTGCCAAAAAGATGTTCACCATCAAAGGGCATGTTGAGGAGCCGGGACTGCACATCAGGAGCAAACCCCGACTTCCGCAACCACGCAAACCTGCGTATCACGGTGCTCGCCGCCATGGACCTACTGACGCATTCAGCTAAGTCCAAACCCGACTGAACGGACTCACACATGGCATCCTTACCATCCTGGACCAAAGCAAGGAAACCATCCCGTTCGTCCCCTTCGGAAATATGTTCAGCCGCTAACGCAACACAGTTCCACAGAGTGTGCATGAAACGTGACAAGGCACAAATGGAGTTGGCCGCCTGAAGCGCCATACCACCAGAAGAAAACACCTTCTTCGCCCAGCCATCAAAACGTTTGTCGTCCCTATCAGGAGGGATGGTAGGGTACGACGCCTGCTTTGCCGGGGCCGTGGCCGCCTGCACCACCAAACTTTCCGGAGTGGGGTGCCTGGTCAAGTAGCAGGGGTCGCCACTGGCTGGACGGTATTTCCGCGACAAGGATCTGCCCACTGCCGGGAGACTCTCCGGAGCAGTCCAAGCCGCCGCCACCCTACGCTGTAAAGCCATATGGAATGGCAGAACCGGGTCAGATGGGGGACCAACATCAAGGATGTCCGTCAGATCATCCTGCACAAACTCCCCTGGGGGAGCAGACCATCCCAGATACTCAGACACCCTAGCCATAAGGCGCCGGTATGAGGAATCGGCATGGGAGCCAGGCTCAGGCCGACCAAATTCCACCTCCGGAGAGGTGTCCAGACCACTAGCATCATGCAGCGACTGCCTCAATTCGTCAAATTGACTATGGCCCGAGACAATGTCATCCGGCACCTGACCAGGAACCAGGCCAACCGAATCCTCATCCGCCTCCGAAATATAATCCAAGTGGTGGAAAGGCACCTGAGAGTGCCTGCTCTTAACCAGAGCCTTCCTAGGGGGTACACCCGAGACACGGGGCACCTCCGACACGAAAGGCGTCGATGGCGTCGAGCGAATCGGCGCCGCCGTCGAGAAAACCGGCAACGGCGCCGAGAGGATCGGCGTCGACGTCGAGGAAATTGGCGTCGACGTCAGATGCAGCGCCTCCAATATCGGCGGCGTCGACACAGCCCTCGAAGCCGGAGCCCCGAGCGTGTCCCTCGACGACCTGAACGTCGACGGCTTCGACGACTTCCTCGGAGCCGGAGCCTCGAGAAAGCCTGTCGACGCCCTCGACGCCTCAGACGTCGATGTCTTCCTCGAAGACATCACAGGTGCACACGGTCTCGATCGCGTCGAGGACCGGGACCTGGAACGGGTACGGCGAGAACGAGCCTCCTTGTCCGAACGGGACCTCTCCCGTGACTCGTGCCGACCACTCTTGCGAGCGGCGTCTCTCGACCTCACACGGCCGACCCCACTCGGGGGCGCGGACGGTTGAGTACCCTGCGACTCAAGAATCGCCAACATTTTCTTCCCGAAGGAAGCCCATTCCTCCGGCGTCGCACGGCTGGTGGGATAACCGACGTGCCGGGCAGAGTCCTCGGAAGAGGACCTGGAAGGCGACCGGTGACGGCGCTTCCGAGAACGCCTCGAAGAGGCAGAGGAGTGGCGAGACCGACTCCTAGAAGAAGACCGACGAGACCTCCGACGATGACGCGGAGAGTCACCCCTCGAATCATCCGTCGAAAGCCCCGCCGACTTCGACTTCCGGGGCTTGGACACCCGACCTACCGACAATTTCTTCTTACGTTCGCGTAAGGCCTTGGAAGTGAGCGACAGGCAGTCGACACAGTCATCCGTGTCGTGGGCCTCCCCGAGGCACCAGAGGCAGGCGTCGTGCGAGTCAGTCACCGACATCTTGGACCCACACACCCCGCACTTCTTGAAGCCCGGACGCGGGGTTGAAGACGAAGCGGAAGACATCGCTGCGAAGGAATATTCACAAACGAACAGGCTCGAAGAACCAGAAAGAACAGAACTCCAAAGAGTCGAGGCTAGAACCGAGAAACACGAAGCAACACGTTCGCGGAAAAAACGGAACTGAGGCTACTGGCGTCGTGCGTCCTACTTATCACATCGGATGACGTCGGACGTCGGAGGAGGTCCTCGACGGCGGCGCATCGACGTCATCGACGCAGGACGCAGACGCCGAAAAAGTTTCCGAAGCAGCACAGCTGTGGTGATTACTGTCATAGATATGGAATACGTCGGAGGACCCAATCCCCTCGAAGCATGTTTCGTAAGAATCCCCTGTTATGAGCCAATCGTCGAGGTAAGGGTATACTGGGATGGACAACCTGCGCAGGTTGGCCGCTGCCAGTACTTTCGTGAATACCCTCAGCGCTGACGCTATGCCGAAGGGTAGCACTCTGAACTGGTAGTGTTTGCCCTCTATCTTGAACCTGAGGTATTCTCTGTGCGCTGGCGGCAACATTAAAATATGAAAGTATGCATCTTTCATGTCCAGTGTTGTCATGTAATCTCCCTGAGAAAGTAGGGGGATTACTTCCTGTAGCGTCACCATGCAAAATTTTTGAGGTTTGACAAATTTGTTCGCTGGGCGCAGATCTAGTACAGGGCGCATGGTTAAGTCCTTTTTGGGTACAAGGAAGTATACTGAATAAATACCTTCCGTTACCTGTGATAGAGGCACGACCTCTATTGCTCCTTTTAGTAGCAGTAGTTCAACTTGAAGAATGGCGAGGTGTTCCCATGACAGGTGTCGTCCCCTTGGGGGTCTGTACTTGGGGGACCGACTGAATTCTATACAGTACCCGTAGGCTATAGTTGACAATACCCATCGGTTTGATGTTATTCCCTCCCATGCTGGTAGGAAAGACGTTAACCGGCCCCCGACCGGTGATGCATGGGAGGGGACCCGGATCTTCGGGTCATTTGGTGTTGGTAGCCAGGGAGCCTCTGGGAGTGGGGCCCCGACCTCTGCCCTTGCCACGGCGCTGTCCTCTTTGCGTGTACTGGCCACTGGTTCCCTGAGTAGAGGACCAGTTGCCTGAAGTGTACTGTTGTTGCTGCTGTTGTTGTTGGAGTTGCCCTCGAAAAAAGCGTCTGTTGCCAAATCCTCGCTTATTGGGAGGCCTTGATATTTGGTCTAAGGTCTTGAGAGTGTCAAACTCTTTCTTTGCAGTCTCCAGTGCGTCGTCCACTGCCTTCCCAAAGAGGTTAGACTCCTCTATTGGTTTGTTAATGAGCGACGCCTGTGTTTTTAAAACCGGAATTGCGGAGCCAGACATGACGCTTCAGAAGAATTCCCTATACTAAGGAACGGCCAGCCGTTTCTGCAGCATCAAGAGTGTTTTTAATGATGCTCTGGTTAACCAGAGTTCCTTCTGTTACTGTGGCCAATAAGCGAGTTCTTAAGGGCTCAGGAACTTCCTCGAGGTCTTGCCGTAATGTTCCCCATTGGGCATCAGCATAACTTGCCAGTAGTGTATTATTATTGTCAATCCTGGTTGAAAAAGCTGCTGAGGTTGTAATTCTCTTACCCAGGGAACAGAGCTTTTTTCTTTCCTTGTCTGGGGGTGCTTCAGTGGTTGACAGCGGAACCCCGCTCTTTTACTTGTGGTAGTTACCACCAAGGAGTCCGGAATTGAGTGACCCCTAATGTATAATGGGTCTGACAGAGGGCGTAAACAATTTTTCAATTCTGGGATCGACTCCTCTTACCAGTGCAGGTGTGGACAGCGATGGAGTAATTTGTCTCTTAACTGAGGCGAGGAGGGGAATGTTTTGGCTAGTGGGAGGTTTTTCTTTAATGATTTTTTCGACAAAATCAGTATCAGGGGTAATTTTGCCAGTCTCAATCTCGAAATGCGCTGCAGCCTTTTGAAGTAGCGCATTGAAGGTGGGTTGATCATCTATTGGTGATGGATTCCTGACCAGTGCGGTCTGAGGAGGGGGAAGATTTAAGATGTCAGGGTCTGTAGACTCTGTTGGTGACTGCCAGGGCTGTGAGCCACCTTCATCTGGGTCTTCCTCGAAGCCCCCCCACCCATGTCAGTGTTTTCCTCAAAACCTTCTTCTGTTCCTAGGTTTTGTTGGTTTTCACTATTTAAGAACTCCTCATCTTCCTGGAAGTGAGGGTCTTCCTCAGTGAGGTCATAAGTATTCATGTCCTCTTGGAGGGGGTTAAATAATCTGGGATATTTAGCCCTAGGGTCCTCCTGAAGCGCCTCCCTTGGTCTCTTAGGTGTCTTATTTTTCAGGAGTGGACAAAAATCTGTCCAGCATGTCCATGCAGGACTGGAATCTCTCAACAGTCCAGTATGGTAAACCAGAGGCGAAAAAGGAGGTCCCTCTGCCTCTATCCATCTAGGTCTGTCCCATAACGTCAAGGATAAGGTCCCTTCGCCTTCTGAGAAACCTTCTCGCAGGCTAGGGCCTTCTTTTGACGGCGGGAGCGATCTCTGCCTTTCTTCCGGCATCCTCTGCGCTTCCCTGGCCTTGTGAGCGGTTTTCGGCGTGTCACTCGCCGTCCGTTTCTGGCCGTCTTTGGAAACTATACGCGCCAAGCACTCAACGATTAGTTTCTCCGTCGAGGGTTCGTCTGGCGTCGTGCTGGGCGGTGCGTCGCCTGATGTTTTGGTGGTAGCGTCCTTGTCTGTAGGTAGCCCAGTGTCATGATGCCCGCTCCCTGGGAGCCGGTTCAAGCCCTGCGTCCCCGAAAGCGGACATCCAGTCCCCAAGGAAGGACCCAGCAACCCCATATAGGGGCCCTTTGGACAGTGTCCTGGCGCCTATGGCGCCAGGCTCATAAAAGACATCCGTCCTGGCGCCATAGGCGCCAGGCTCAATATGGAAGTGCTTAGGTGAACTTACCTGATGCAGACTATGCTGCAGGATCCCGGCCTCCTTGAGGCCTGAAAGGAACTACTTTACCTGTGGGACTAATTTACCATCCGGGTGTGGTCGGGGAAGGATACATACCTGATTGGAGGAAGGATACATACCTGGAACTTCTTCCAAGGCTATTTAAACCCCACCCGAACAGCCACACGTGCTTCGCGTTGTTCTGCATCTAGCAGCTGGACGCTCACCGTGTCTGCTCCTGCATCCTGACTTCTGCCACGCCTGCCAGCATCCTGGATCACCTGCAAAGGAAGAGAAGAAGAGAACAGAAGAAGGAAAAGTCCTTACCTGCTAAATCCGCATCCCGGAGACACCTCGCCGACAATTCTGAAAAGGAAGACTTATTTAAAAGCTCATCGCGTCGATCGCTGCAGCGCCGCATTCCACTCACCTTTACAGGGCGCCTCCATGTTCAGCAGCGATCATCCGGATTCGCAGTCACGCCCCAGCGCCTAGGGAGAAAAAGACCAGAACAAAAGGTGAGAGAGAGAAGGGAATAAGGAAAGCTAAATCTCCATGTTAAGACTTACCTGTTGATTCATTCCCTCTTCATTTCGGGTCCGCGCCGCATCCGGGCATTTCCGGACCCCGGCCCCTAAGGGGAAAGAGACATCAGCGTTAATGAGCGAATGAAAAGACATTACCAAAAAACACTCATTAAAGACTTAGCTGATTTCTACAAGGATTTCACCTCATCTCGGGTCGGTGCCTGTTCCCCGGCATTCCGTACCCCGGCCCCTATGGGGAAAAAGACACTAGCATTAGTACATTAATGCATGGACACAAGGGGAACCTCTTATCAAAAAACTTACCTGGAAGCCAAGCAAGTTTGGTTCTCACCAATCCGAAAATCCAGTGAAGTAACTGGATACCAACGCGCCCCTGCATCAGAAGCAGGATGGAGAGCTCGTCCTTCCAGACCCTAAGTTGAGACGCTACGAGGAATCACAGAAGGGTTTTGAGGAGGGTGAGAGGGGAAAGTGGAAGGCCGATTGCATTACCCCGCAGACAGTTAATACCCTATTTTCGCCTACAGAAGGATACTTCTGCGAGCCAGACAAGCCAGATTTGGGGGCCCGGTCCAGTCCGTCTTCCGAACCCTGCGCATCACCTTAGAAGAGGTCACTGCAGCGCGAACCAGGCCAGCGCCTCCGTGGGAGTCAGGTGAGCGTTACACCCAGTCGCTAGTTGCGGCTGCGGTGGCGGCGAGGGCTTGCGACCCTTACGGTCAGCGGAGGTCGCCGGTAGGCCCACCGTCTCCGTTGGCACTAGGGCTGTCTTCGTCTTCAACGAAGACGTGCCGTGGGTTGTGTGCTTGTGTTTTCTGTGTTCGTCTGTGTCGCCGGGGTGTTCATCCCCATAAGCATGGCGTGAGCCTAGCTTGTCGGGGCTGGGGACAGACGTCGAGGAGCGGGAACGCTCCCTAGAGGGGTGTATGACCTCAGACGCGGAGGTCTGGTTATTACTATCCATGTCACACTCGGCGGCTGCAGGTGAGGGATCAGACCTAAACATAGCGTAGGCTGCCCACCTTTTGACCCTGCGGTCCTTTAAAGTCTTAGGCTTAAGAAGCTTACAGGCCGCACAGCCGTCCTCTTTGTGGTCGAGGGGTAAGCAACGGTTACACTGTTTGTGTTTGTCTTTCCAAGTGAATTTGCCCTTGCAGCGCGGGCAAAATCTAAAGGGAGTCCTCTCCATAGCTGAGGATACAGTTAGACGTGACAACGACCCCGAAGGAAATGGAGGGTAAAGAGAAAGGCATTCTCAGAAAGAACAAGAAGTGTCCCACGTGTTCGGCAGCGCCGAAGGACCTCCTCCGTCGAAGTCACCGCCGCCGAGTTCTTATTCGGCGGTGAAACAGCTTCTCCGCTACGTCGTCGAAGGAGGGTTCTAATGTATAATGTTAAATAACGACCAAAGGGTCGAGTTAATGTTCTTGCAATTTCTCTCGAGGAGTTCCACGTAAAGGCGACCAATATCTGGGCGGAAAAAAACAATCTGAGGGACCTCGACACGTGAGGGATTGTGGGTACACTGCACGTCACTATAGGGACAGTGTTTCAGACACGCCTTGTCGACGTCCCCTTATCGACTACGAAAAACAAAATGCAATACTTCGCAGTGACCACTGGATGTCGGACTATGCACAGCATGTGATTCTAAGCAGATTAACAATCATCAGAAACAGCGGTTCCTGTTGTTCCTGTTGTCCCCCCAACCAATTGCATCACCGACGGGAAGTATTCTTTGTTCAATTAACCACACAGAGATCTCCACCTTCTATTGTGCCAAGGAGCACCACCGTACTCCCAGTATCATCCGTCAGCACCCTATTCACCTGAATCGGTACCCCCGCCGCAATCCAGATTAGAACTCCCCTGGCATACTTTGAGGACGACATTCGCACTACTGCCCACCCCCACCTCTTCAGCAGTACCAGATCCTTCCATACCAGGTGCATTTCCTCCAACAGGGCTAGTTGCACCCCATGCCTCTTCAGGAATCCCCCCATGCCTCTTCAGGAATCTCCCAACCCGGCTGGCATTTCAGTCTTTTACCCAGCCCTTCAGACATTCGATGTCCCAAATTTCAAACCATTAGCTCCCATGTTGGAAGCAGTACTCAACACTACTTTGTGTGTTCCTTCTTACTTTGCACATGCACTATTCCTGGTGAACAGTCACAATCCGCCTCGCCAACCTGAATACAGACTTCAACCAACTGGGCAAACGTGCCCTAATCCTCTGCCCAACCAACTCCCCCCAAATTAACTTTCCCAACCGTCTCCCTACTCCCTCACCCCTTCTGCCTCTTCCCCTCCTGCCTTAGATTTGAACCATCACCAATCACCTCCACTGTCTTGCCCCCCCCACAACCCCCATTTTCCAAATCCCACACCCAACTGCAATACTCCCCCCAGACCTTCCCAAATCCAGGTCCTCTTTTCCCCTCCCAAAACTCTTGACCCTCTAGCCATTCTTTGCACACTTCACCTCCCTCCTGTGGATGAGTGATCTTTGGTCCAGGGTGCATCGCCCCATCCTCCACTTCCCACCCGTCAATCATCCCTAGCTTCCCCCAGCCAGAACTTTAGCTAGTGCTTCTGATGCAGAGCAGGTCCCCATCTATCAACCTCCACTCCTCCCCTAATCATCCTTCAGTCCCCTGTTCGCTCTCTCTTCCTGTGTGTCCGAAACTCGCAGCGCCCATTCCAACCAGGTCCATACCTCCTGTGGAGTCTTAAAAAACCATGACTTCACACTCGCTATGATCTTCAATTTAGCTGATAAAAACATAATGGCCCTCATTAGGACCCAGGCGGTAAGGGGTTTACGCCGGCGTAAACTTCGCCGACCCTTACCGCCTGAGTACGAGTTCCCGTAGCGCCATGGTGATTTTAACGCCTGCTTTTAGCAGGCGTTAAAATCCATGGCGCTAAGGGACCTTGTTGTTAATTACGCCACCGTAATTTACGGTGGCGTAATTAACGCCTTCCCCATTCCCATTATGCCCTATGGGGCAAAAATGGGAATGGGGAAGGGTAAATGGGGATTGGGGACTTACCGCCCCGCCAAGGTCGGAATGGGGCGGTAAGTCCGCCAACCACCATGGCGGAGTTGGCAACTTAGCGCCATGGACCATGGTGCAAATAGCACCATGGTTCTCCGCCAAGGTCGTAATGAGGGCCAATGTATTTAATGTTAATTTCTCTAAGGCGTCATCTCACTGCATCATAGGTCCTCCTCTATCTTTGCACTTCCAATGTGAAGTCTGGAAAGATGCGCAGCCTCATGTTTCCCACCTCATAGTACCCAACCCTACGGGACACCTGTAAGATGGCATCCCTATCTCTGAAGTACAAGATATTTGCCAATATTACTCCCGGAGGCCCCCCAGGGGGTGGAGCCCTGCCCAGCACCATGTGTGCCCTTTTGACTGAAGAATTTAGAAAGTCCCTTCATGCCGAAGGTATCCAGAATGTGATGTTCCACAAAGAGCTCCACACTAGGCCCTTCTCTCTCTGGGACCGCCACCAGGCGTATATTGCATCGTCTAGATTGGTCTTCTGCATCCTCTGCTCTTGAGTCCAATGTACTGTTGCCCCCATCAGATCAGTCACCAGGTTCTTGAGATGTTGCAAGTCGTCCTCTACATTACTCACTCTCTGCTCTACCTCCGGGACTCTCTCGAACACCTTCCGAGGTGTGCTCTCACTAGGGATACATCTACCCCCACCTCCTTAATATTCCCCTCAAGGGAATACCTAGTGGCTTGAATTGCCTCCATAAGGGCATCCAGGTTCACCCCCCAGTGCCTCCCCTCTCAGTGCCTTCCGGTGCTCGACTTGCCGCCTCATGTTTGTTTTTAGGATCTGTATATTTGCCCATTTTCTGTTGGCCTTTCACCATTGCCACAGCCTTTAGGCGATTGGGCCCGTAGGCCTGTGTCTTTACGTTCCCCCTCCTATGCCACACTAAGTTGAGGGGGCTTCCCCCACCCATTGCATCACCTCTTGCTGTTGGGGTGCAGTACCTCCCTTCTTTTCAGTCTTTCCCCTCGTTTCTGATTTGACGTGTATTCTAGTACCCCTCTGAAAGAACTTGTTCTGCTAGATCACTTCGCGCCTTCAGGGTCTCAGCTGTTGGGGAGTTTACATCAACCAGGACTCCCACGCTTCATTCAGGGGGCCCGGACCAGGATATTCACCAGTATCCTACTTGGGACTCTAAGCTCACAGTATCAGGGACTGCACAGTCCTCCACAAGCTCCCCTCAGCCGGACTGTTCAAAAATTTCACCCCCTCAGGGATCCCGCCATCTCAATGACCACTGTTGCCCCTCCACTGCTCCGGAATTCCTTTGTAATGTATGGGAGAGAGGGCCCAGGCCATTTACTGTTACTCTCGGTTCAGGGATGCCTTCTTGCTCCGTTTCCGCCAGCTATTTCCACCACCCTCCTCAGAACTCCGGCGAGTGTTCTCTGGATATCAATGAATAAAGGAGGAATAGCGGCCACCTCGCTGTATCTTTCCCCAAAGTCCAGGATAGAGCCACCAACCAAAGGTCACCTTCCAGGCCTCATACTCGTTGCATGAGCTCACCACTGATGTGCTGTTCAACTTCCACCCACACAATTATGTAGGCTATGGGAGAAGCGTGCCCGTGGGAGGCTCCTGCTGCCAAATCACTGGTACTCACTATTGTGCAGGACCCGCTTTCTGCTACCAAGCCGGGTTTGGGTTTTCAGCCCCGAAGTACAAGTAAGGCGCCTCGTAGCTGCTCCTCCTTGCGTCTCAGTCCCGTGCTGCAACATTACACTGGCGTGAATTTCCCTGCTGCTCCCTGCGTCGTCCCTGGTGAAAGGGCATGGGCCCAGGTTCCCTCTTCAATATAGCAAGCCCTCTGGGGGTGCACGCCTCCGTACCCCACCAGCCAGCATCCCTCCGTCAGCACCCCCCCCGTCAGCACTCCCGGGCTGGTTGCAAATGTTGCACTCGCCTGATGCTCACTACATACCTCTTCCGATCTTCGGGAGTGTGCTCCATCAAGTCTCGCAGCTGGCGTGTACTTCGCTGCTCCTCTTCCCGGCACAGAGCAGTCCGTACCTCTCACTTCATTTGCTTGGGTGCCCTAGTTCAGCCCCGACCCGCTCCGGTGGCCATTTTGGAGCCTTCAATCCCTCGCCACTATCAGGCAACCGGGGCTCTAAACTAGCACGATTCATGCAGTAAGCCCTGGACACTGTGGCTCCAGAGTTCCCCTGACCAAGGCTCGATCTGGTGCTGCGATTTCTTCACGAAAATGCAGGATTTAGACAGGTGGCTCTCGAGCTCCAGAGAGCTGTGTGCTCATGCTACAGCTGCTAGCCACGCCCCTGTCATCTCTGCTCTTAAAGGATCAAGCTGGTTTTTAGTGACAGACAATTTTCTAAATGTAATTCTATTAGGGTGTAGTTGATAATCTTTCTCTTTGTTTGATGTGCCCTAGAAGATGCTGTTTGGTATGCCCCCTTATGTGCTTTAGTGCAGCCACACTGGAGATCACATTGCCCCTTGCCATCGGTTTGAGCGCATACCAATATGTGCCTATTTGTTCACCCCGGTTGATTCGTGGCCACATAGTCCCTCACTGCTTGTTTCACTTCCTCGAGGTAAACTGTGTCCCTAGCACACCCAGGGGCATTCGCCACATGGAGGGTCTCTTGCCGCTCATGGGCGGCTGTATGCAGCCAGAATCATAGTATGATGGGACATGGGTTCAACGTTAGAGCATACCAGTTGGCTCATGGGCCCACTGGAGGCGAACCCGTGTACGTGCATAAAGTGTGAAAAGGTTCTGTTAGGTGGTGGAGTCTCCATATGTCCACTATGCTTAGGTCCACTAGCCCTTGTTTTAGTGTTTGTGAGGCCGCCTCGACGGATGAGTAGGTACTCTGGGTTGATATATCAATACTACTTTTACATTATGAGATTCATATCCCCCATTAGGAATATGTTCCTCCTTTCAACCCCAGCCCATTCTTTGAGAGTGAGCAGCAATATGGACATAAATGATTCCTGGGCTGTGTTAGGAGCGTAAAGTAGGTCGCCCTTTAGCATTAAATACCTCCCTCCCTGGTCTTTTACTATGGAGGCGTTTGAAGGCCAAGTCTCTATGTAGAAGAAGGGCCAACCCTGATTTCTTGGAATCGGCCGAAGGCATGAGCCAGTGTTGGGTATATCTTACTTCAAAGTTCAGTGTGTAACAAATGCGTTTCTTGTAAGGCTATAGCGCTAACTTGAAGCTGTCTCAATTCCCTAAGCAATTGTGCTCTCTTGTTGGGGTCTTCAGCCCCCTCGCATAAAGGGATCCTAAAATGACTCATGTTAATACGATCATCATACTCATTAGTTTTCCATGTAGTAGTCCCATCTCCCGCTAATGAGACAAATGAATGGAAGTACCAATGCAAATGGTGCAAATTCCCTCTATCAGAAATCTGTAACAAGTCCCCCTTAGCTGAAATCAATGGTTTCCCCCTGTTGAAATATGGACCCAATATTCCTACTCCCTATCGGTACTTCAATAGCCTAAGAGAGTGTTCCTGCCCCTACCTCAGGACCTCACCCATATCTCCCCCAGTTCCACTGGGCTTGAAATAAACCTCAACACCAGAATAATTATTTACTGCAATAAAGAACAATAATATTCAGGGTTCGAAATGGAGGGGAACTGGGAGTTATTAAGCTCCTGCTTCTAGCATAGTAGCAGGGCTGTCACAAGGGGGGATTAAGGGGGGGGGGGGCAAACTGTCCCAGACCTCGCGCCTGCGGGGGGCCTCGCAGCCCCCTCTCCTAAGGAGAAGGCAGCACCGTCTCCCGTGTCCTTCATTCACACGGGGGGACTGTGCTGCGAGTGCAATGATTTTGCTGTTTGTTGCGAAGCCGTTTGGCTCCGCAACAAACAGCAAAATAATGGGAGGCAGCAGGGCTCAGAAGAGAGCCCTGCTGCCTCCCGTTTTTCAGCTGACAACGTGGACATGCTGAATGACAAGAGAGGACTCCTCTCCTATTAGTCAGTGTGTTCACGTTGCTTAGCATGACCACGCTGACTGATGGGAGAGGAGTTCTCTCCCGTCAGGCAGCATGTCTACGTGTCGGCTGCGTGGATGCTTTTGAAGGGTGCATGTAGGTAAGTTAAGTGTTTTTTATTTTAAATTACATGTGTATTTATGTGTATTTAAATTAGTATGTATGAGTGCAGGTTGGTGTTTGTGTCATGGCTGTGTTTGGTTTTATGTATGTATGGAGTTGTGTAACTGGTGGATGGATGATAGTGATTTATGTGTGTTCAGCCCCACCCCTAAATTTAGCCACTCTGGGAGCACTTCATTAAAGGGTGGGTTCATGGCATCAGAGGTGCACCTAGACTAAAATGGGGGGGGGGGGGGGGGGGGAGAGCCAGAGTGGTGGGTGGGTACTGACACTTCAAATGTTGGGAGAGGCGCTAACATCAGAGGCTGTGAGGTAGGGGCAAACTTCCTTGTGTGGGGGCATCTAACATATTTTCACATTCAAATGAGACTATTCTGGTGAAGCTTCAATGTTACAAGCAGCTACTTCTCGCCTTCATGTCTGAAACGTCACACTTAAGGACTGCTGTGAGAATGAGATGTCTCATGTCACCACTTCCTTTCTAATCACTCCCCTGGCATGGAAGTGCTAACCCCACATCTCAATTTCAATTACCTAAAAAATGTATGCATATGAATGCAGGTGCTAACAGTAAAATGTTTTATGTTAGTAATTGCAGCGCCTTTAACAGCAAAGCACGTATGTGTCCTGTTCGGTCTGACCACAGCTCTGTCGGTCAACCCGGCAGGGGCTGGATGACAGTTTTCAAAGCGGATAGTGAGTGGGGGCAATAAACCCATTGCACTTTTGGTCTGCCCCATGAGGGATGGCATCTGGGCCTTTCACCTTTTACAGTTGAAATGGTCCCCAAGTAGCTGCCCCCATGTTGGCAGTCTTATGACACAGAAACCTACTGATAATCTGCAGATTTGAACCTCCTTGCTGCATTATTTTGACTTCCTTATTGATTTAAGCACTCCAGAGGTGCCTTGGACCATTGTTCCAATCAGTAAGAGGTGCCCCAAGCATCAATAAGAAATGGGACCCCACCAGCCCTGACACATCTTTAGCCAGCCCTGCTCCCATGTCCCTCTGAATTCCCTGAGCCCAGCCAGGAAGGTGAAAAGCTATTTCACCTTCCCTTTGCCCACTAGTCGTACCTATGCTAATCTCAGGAGAGGTGGGCCATCTAAAAGCTGAGACCAGAAGTTAAGACTTTGGCTTTATCAAAGTGAGTCTGTTGATATCGCATGGATAGGTTTTTGTGCTCTGAATGTTTGATGCTGATGCTGCTCCTTAACGAGTGCTACGGGCTGGCGACACATCGAAAGAGGCCTTCTGCCTCAAAGTGGCCAGGGGCTGACGCCGCCCATAGAGCCAGGTCCAGTCAACAAAGCCCAACATTTCAGGAAGGGGCTAGAGCCCGATATGCTCAATGGTGTTGCGCCACTGCATGGCATTGTTTTTGTTTGGGTTATTAGGTGTGCCACCAATAAGCCAAAACTATTGCTTTAGCGAAAAGACAGTGGTGGAAATAGACTTTTTTTCTGGAGCATCCCTCCTACTGCAGTGAAAGAGGCTGGGCCCAGCGATGGGATGATTAGGAGGGTGTAGGGCAGGTATTTTAGTTACCCCATGAACATTTGCCTCTTCCAATCAGAGGATTTATCGTCAGCAAAGTTCAAAATCTGCACCCCTTTAAACCTAAAAAATGCACATCAATATTTCCAGTACAGTGCAACATTGACAAGGGATTTCACAGAGCTCCTGCTCAGACCCTCTAGTGGTCTTGTGAGGAAGTGTCTCACGTTTGGAACCTAGCGGCCACGGTTTAAATCCCCGTTTAGTTATTTGCCCATTCATTGACTTCTCATGGCCATGCTAATCACTATGTCAATTCTCACCCAGTTCCTGCCCTCCCCACCCAAAACACCTCCTCACTGGAACTCTTTGAGCTAGCTTTAATCAAGGCCTTGCCATCAAAGTTTGCCCTCAAAGTGTCTGTGTTTTTTCTCAAAGGGGTCTTCTGACAGTTCATGACTTCATTGGAGTTGTAAACACGGAACTGGTGTAATAAAAAAGTCTTAATCAGGTCTGCCTTTGGCCACTCGATTTAAAAAACACCCTGCATGTCTTTTGCTGAAGTCCTGAAACAAGCATTGGCAAAGTCAACAGTTCTGGCTTGTGTACAAGTATTAGGCATTTGCCAGGCACTGCTATTAGCTGCTCCGGTACTCAAACCATTTTGCACCGGCACTATAAATGGCCAGCTAATACCAATACAGAAGTGCCTTTCCCATGCCTACACGAATGACCAAACTGTTAGCATTGCCAATGCTCTTTTTTCTTTACCCTTGATGCACAGGTTAAAGCAAACATACTACTTGGCTAAATTGGCCCACATTGAATGTAGGCCAATCTAGCCAGTAATAACACTTATGGTACACAGTCAGCCTGGATATACTTTCTGTGGCATGGCATTTTTACTGGCTGGGAGTCTGTACATGGTAACAATGGCATATATTGATGCAGCCTGCATGAACATACATGAGAACAACCAGCATGAATATATTTTTATACTAGCATATCTTGCGTGGAAAGGCGGCATGAAATATATTGAAAAATGTTCCTGTGCACGGTTTGTGATTTGCAACTATTGGGATTTTCCATGTGCTTCCATACAAAACCAATTGCAAACTGTATTGTAACCCAATGTTTCAAATATTTTTTTGGGAGTGAGAACCCCACCTCCAGCAACCCTTGTTCCGTTTGGGCGCCCTTACTGTGCTCTGTTGATCCTGCCTAATTGGCACAAACTTTTAAGCCTCTGAAGTTCAGAAATGTACCAGCCTCGACTGCACATCATTTGTCACTGAGTATGATGTGTGTTTTAATGCGCACACAGGGGCAGTGTGCTCCTTAATGATATGATATGGCATTTATAACGTGCTGGTACACAAGTGTTTCTAGGCGCAAGGTGGGGGAGACAAAAGAGTAGGACAAAACACAGATCTTACTAGGTCTTGTGTCATTCAGATCGCGCAAGAGCAGGGAAGGGGGAGGGGAGAAGTGCTGAGGGTGGGGTAAGATGCTACAGTGCAGGAACAAAGGAGAAACAAGAGTGCAGCCAACGGGAGGCTAGTGCGGGTACTCATAAGTGCAGCTAACGGGTGGAGAATAAGTGCAAGAGAGGGACTGTAGGGTACAGGTACAGACCACAAGTGCAGGGGAGCCTAGAGGCAGTGCAGGATTGCAACAGGACAGGCAGGGACCTGAGCCCGAATTCAGAGCTTGACCAGGTGACCAATGCATGGATCAGGCAGGTGATCAGCAAGGGCGAGGAAGAGAGAAGGCAGAAGCAAAGAGACAGGTCTTGAGTTGCTTCCGGAACCGTAGACGGTTCTTTTCAAGTTTCAGAGAGGCCGGGAGGCTTTTTTCAGAGGGAGGCATAAGCCAAATAAAGATCTGCCCTCAACTCTTTACTTGGAAAAGTGACTGACCCTCAGAGAGTTGGAGGTGGCGCAGTGGCAAGCTCATGCCATCCTATATATATTTATGCATATAATACAAAAGTTAGTCCGGCATAAACCTTTCTTCAGTAGAAAAATCTAACTTTGCTGTAGTTCATTTGGAGTTGTATTAATAAACCATATTTGGGATCCTGCACACAAACTCAAAAGGGAGATTTCTCGAGTCTCCTGTTTGCGGATGTGCCGCCGCCGCTGCCGAGTGCAAACAATTCTAAGGAGGCCTCACCAAATGTTTTGCCACGGGCCTCACCACATCTTCTGACAGCCCTGCATAGTAGAGCCTGGTTAGCCTGAAACAAAAACTAACAGGAACTACCTTTGGCTCAGAGGGCCAACTGGTGCCCATCAAACATGTAAATGTGAAATTAACTGAGAATTATAATATATATTTAAACACAATGGTTCATACAAAATGGACAAAAGATTTAAGAAGCATCTCTGGTAGCTCCTAGTTCCACTACGGCAGGTAGCTCCTGCCTATAGGGTGATGCCCGACACACCTTGGTTTTAGTTCCTGCACATCGAATCTCAATTTCGAACCCTGATATACTTCACCCCAGGAGTTCTACTGTATTCAAGGGGTTTGAACGGCCTCCCTTGACGTGAAGATAGGCTAAGCAGCCAGCAGTTCATTTAGCAGTCGACGTAGATTCATCCTGCAGATTTATATCATCCATTTTGTGTGCCGCAACTTTCATTGAGGACCTCCACCCAAGGTTGCTTTCAGAGTGGACTCAGAAGCACGTCTGTCCATCTGGACTTCCAGTCCCAGCAGCTTGCGTCCGCCTCCTCCGAGAACAATGTATGCACCCTGCAGTTATTGGCTTGATCGCCCTCTTTCTCATGAGGCTGAATTGCGAGACATGTTGAAAAATCTGGATCATGGAGCTTTGGAAAAAAAAAAAAGGTATTCGGTTCTTGCTCCTGGCCCCTCTGGGGATCATTTCTTTAATCGAGTAGTCATGGAGCTTTGCCACTATATCGTGAGGTGACCGCACCCGCATCTTCTCTGGCTGGGCCCACTACGAACTCGGTTGATCATCATGTTGTGTGGGACATTCGAGAGTATTTCAGTAAAGAGTCGTATTATGCAGTCCTCAATGCAATTTCCCTCTGGACCTTCTTTCAAAATGCATATTCTAAGATTACCTCTTATGGCACTATTTTTGAGGTCTTCATCTTTGGATTGAAGAGCTTTTTTGGTCTCCCAGACGGATGCAATGCTTTCCTTAAGAGGTTAGCTGCATTTCCATCTGGTTCAGGCCCTTTTCAGTCTGATCAACTCTCCCTCCTAGGCGCTATGTATATCTCTTCTGTTTTCTCATATATAGTCCAGCATGTCTCCTCTCAGTGCAGCCACCTCCAATCGTAGGGATAGCTTGAGATCTTTTTTGAGGGATTCCAGGGAGCAAACCAGAAAGTCTGATGTCAGTAGGGCAGAGGCTTCCAGGGTATCCCCTCCCTTCTCTTCTGTGCTTGGTGGTGGGGGTCTCGAGGGATTGGAGCTGAAGGCCTAAATGCCTATATCTCGGGGTTTGCGTGGTGGCTTTGACACTTGAGAACTATGACAGAGTTTGTGACTCAAGCTATTCAATTCCCAGCCCCTTTTACAGTGGGTGCTGTCAAGGACTGGGCCTACTCTCCTCTTTGAAGGCCTTGCGTCTTGCAGATGGGCCACAGGGCACTAACCGCTCTTCACTAATGCACTCCAGCCTCTGACTCCTTCCTCTGTTCAGCACATTGTATGGCCTCTACCTTATTGGCTTTTACCTTTGGGAGAGTCGTTCCAGTTCCAGGGGCGCCTCTCGGGTCCACCAGTTTAGAGTCCCTGACACCTTCTTGGAGACGTCTTCAGTGGTGTCTTGCCTTTGGGTGGATTCCCTCACCCGCCCCGAGGTACCTCACTGTCTCCACGGCTCTTCTTAAGCTATATTGGCCATAATGCTTCTGGGTCCGTGGCCCACTAGTCTTCGCCCCGGCTGTCTCCTCAGCAGGCAGCGGTTGTATTACGCCAGTCTTGGGGAGGTGTAAGAGAGTATTCCCTTTCTGGCCCTGGGGTTCGGAGCAGGTGGCATGGGCGTCCCATTATGGCGTCATCTTGCCGGAAGTTGGTGGTTGTTATTCTATCTAAGTCTAACTGTTTTACTTCGATTGAATTACTTACCTGTTGACAACTAGTAGGTGATATCTCTAAAGGTAAATGTGTGTGTATGTGTGATATATGGTTTTTGATTAGAAATATTACTTGTGTTATTGTTATGTTTAGTGTGCTTAGAAAGGCCTAATAAATATTTGTATTTTTATATACTCCTAACTAACTTCAATTATTAGTGGTGTTCTCATTGTAGCCCTACACTCACCATGTTCCCATTTTGATTGAGACTAAGCTTCGATTGCTCTTCCACATTACCTTGATTGATTTTTTTGGGCTAACCTCTCAGTGTCGTCCCAAGGTCCCATACATAGAGTGGCCCCCTACAATTCTCTCCAAAGAGGTTGATTTTAGAAATCTTAGAAACATTCTCCCAGTACCCATAGTCCTGTAGACAGATCAGTTCACCCAAAAGAATGAGCAAAAAGCGTTCCTTACATCAAAAGGTCAGGATAGCAGTCAAAGCAAAAAGAAAGTGTTTCCGATAGAAGTCTATGGGGTGAAATAAAGCAAAAATCTTTCCAAAGGCTTATTATGGACCTCAATATATGGGATACATTACTCACCGTAATCGTATTTCTGATGCTTGTATCTGCTTAGATTCACATGCTGTGCATAGGCCGACATCTAGTGGAAGCTGCGGAGTATTACAGTTTGTTTTTCGAAAATCGAAAAAGGGCGTCGACACAGGGCGTGCCAGTAATACTATCCCTAGTGTGACGTCCACTGTACCCATGATCCCTCACGCGTCTAGGATCCCCAGATTGTGTTTTTCCTGACATGAGGTAGCATGAGGAGTAGCGTGAGTACAGATAGTCCAAGCAGATAGACAGAAAGGTAAGACTACAAGCAACCATGCGCCTTCTCTCGGAGGGGAGGAAGGGTGGGTCGCATGTGAATCTAAGCAGATACAAGCATCAGAAATACGATTACGGTGAGTAATGTATCCCTTCTGAGGCTTGTGGAATCTGCTTAGATCACATGCTGTGCATAGATTAGCGAGCAGTACCAGAAGAAGGAGGTGGGATGTGAGAAGGGTCATGAGCAAACAGGTGTCTTGGAACCGCTTGTCCCACTTGTGTATCTGTCTTGGAATGAGTGTCAATGCAGTAATGCTGAGTAAAAGTGTGAATAGAGCTCCAAGTAGCTGCTTTGCAAATGGTGTCGAGGGGAACATTTGCAATGAAAGCCAGAGTGGCCCCAATGCCTCTAGTAGAGTGGGCCCTTGGTGTAAACGGCAGAGTCTTTTTAGAAAGAGAGTAACACAGCTGTATACAGTTGATAATCCACTTAGAGATAGCGCCCTTAGAGACGCGATCCCCCTCTCTGCCTGTAGCTACGGAGACAAACAGTTGATCTGTTTTCCTTAGCGGTCTGGTTTTATTTACATAGTATAAGACCGCCCTACGCACATCTAGGGTGTGTAGTTTCACCTCAGCCGAGCTTTGTGGGTTTTGGAAGAAAGCCGGAAGCTCGATGGACTGGTTTACATGGAACTTGGATATGAATTTTGGTGAGAACCTAGGGTGTGTGCGTAAAACCAGTTTGTCCTTGTGGATAGTAAAGAAAGGATCTTGCACTGACAGAGCCTGAATTTCACTGACCCTTCTTATGGAGGTAATGGCTACTAAGAAGGCCGTTTTATAAGTCAGGTGTTTGAGACTACTTTTATGCATGGGTTCGAAGGGGGGCCCCATGAGCTTAGCTAGCACCACGTTGAGGTCCCATCCTGGCGGTGGGTTCGAAATAGGAGGGTGAAGTCTCTTTACTCCTTCCATGAAGGCTTTAACCACTGGTACTTTCCACCACGAGACCCTGTTATGGGATGTGGTGTAAGCCGAGAGGGCTGCCAGGTGTACTTTCAGAGAGTTAAAAACCAACCCTGCATCCAGCAGGTGGAGCATGTATGTTACAACGTTGGAAGGAGTGCAATCAACCGGGTTGATTTGTTTATTCTGGCACCAGATAACGAATCTTTTCCACTTGTCAAAGTAACAGTGTCTTGTATTTGGTTTCCTGGACTCTTTTAGAATGTCCATACACCTCTGTGGTAATTTGAGATGTCCAAACTCTATGACTTCAGGAGCCATGCTGCTAGGTTCATAGAGTTGGGTTCCTGATGCAGTGTTTGACCTTGTTGCTGGGACAGAAGGTTGTACCAGGCTGGGAGTCTGATGGGCTCGCACACCGCCATCCTGCGTAGGTGTGGAAACCATGGTTGTCTCGCCCACATGGGAGCAACTAGGATGAGCGTCATTGATTCCTTGTTCATCTTGTACACCACCTTCCTGATGAGAGGAGTTGGTGGAAAAGCGTACGCAAACATCCCTGACCAGTTCATCCACAGGGCATTCCCCTGGGAGTCCGTTTGGGGGAACCTGGATGCAAATCCTGGGCATTGTTTGTTTTCGCTTGTGGCGAATAGGTCTATAGTGGGGAAACCCCACTGAGAGAAGAGATCTTCTACTACGTCTCTGTGAAGGACCCATTTGTGTTCTTCTGGGAGGGGGTCTCTGCTTAGAGCATCCGCTAGGGAATTGAGCTCCCCTGGAACATGTTGCGATGACAGGAAGATGTTCCGTCTGAGTGCCCATATCCATATTTTCTGGGCAAGCTTGGACAGATTTGGCGAACGAGTCCCTCCTTGCTTGTTCAGATAGAACATGGCTGTCGTGCTGTCCGTCCTGATCTGCACCGACAAGTTCAGTAGATGGGGCTCGAACGCCTGCAGCGCTCGGAATACTGCCAGAAGCTCTAGCAGATTGATGTGGTTCTTGGCTACTGAGTGAGACCAGAGACCCTGAGCTGTGTGGTGGAGATGGTGAGCTCCCCACCCAGTCAGGCATGCATCTGTAGTAACCACTGCCTGTACTTGGGGATCGTAAAAGGGTTTCCCCTTTGCGATATTCTCTCTTGTCCACCAGTGTAGGCTCTGTACGAGTGTTGGCGAAACGACCACTAGATCGTCCCACTGACCACTTGCCTGAGACCAATGTTTCGCCAACCATTCCTGCATGGGACGCATGCGCAGACGCGCGTGGGGGACCAGGTAAATGCATGACGCCATCATGCCCAGTAACCGCATAGCTTTGCGTACTGTTATCTGTTGACCTGACTGATAATGCGGAATTTGCAGAAGTATATTCCGAATTCTTTCTTCCGAAGGGAAGGTCAATTCTCTCTGAGTATCTAGGATAGCTCCTAGAAACTGTTTTGAGGTGCTTGGCACCAGACTTGACTTCTTCTCGTTGATAGAGAAGCCTAATTCGTGGAGGAGGTCGATAGTCCTCTGAATGTTTGATCTGCAGATTCCTGGGGTTTCCCCCGTTATGAGCCAGTCGTCTAGATAAGGATACACTGGGATTGCCTCCCTGCGTAGGTGTGCAGCTGCCACCGCCAGTACCTTGGTGAATACCCTTGGTGCTGAAGCTATCCCGAAGGGCAGTACCTTGAATTGGTAGTGGCGACTGTCCACCTTGAAGCGCAAGTATTTTCTGTGCGCCGGGAGCATAGAAATATGAAAATAGGCATCTTTCATATCCAAGGTTGCCATGTAATCCCCCTTTTTTAGGAGTGGGATTACCTCTTGTAGCGTGGTCATACGGAATTTTTGGGGCTTGACATACTTGTTGGCAGGTCGTAAATCCAATACTGGGCGCATTGTTAAATCTTTCTTTGGCACAAGGAAGTAAGTTGAATAGATACCCTTGTTTACCTGGTGTCCTGGGACGAGTTCTATTGCGTCCTTTAGGAGCAGATTGTAGATTTCCTCGAGGAGGATCTTTTGATGTTCTAAAGAGTGGACTTTTTGTCTTGGAGGGTGGTTTCGGGGACGTTGCAGTAGTTCTATACAGTACCCCTTGGATACCGTCGACAGCACCCATCTGTCGGATGTTATCCCTTCCCATGCCTGGGTGAAGCTGGATATTCGTCCCCCTACTGGGGTTGCATGGGAAGGGACCCTGAAATGAGCGTCACTGCTTTGGTGGAGGCGTGCCGCCTCCTTTACTGGGGCTGCCTCTGCCTCTACCACGTCCTCTTCTACTAGCCCTACCATACCCCTGGGTAGACTGTTGTGAGTTGGTGTTCCACTGTGTACCCTGGGTGTGGGAATAGCTATTTCCTCTATTGGAATTTTGGCCGCCGGGGCGACGAAAATTGCCGTTCCCTCTTTGGTTAGGTGGTTTTGTAGTTAACTGGCCAAGGGATTTGAGGGTGTCGAATTCCTCCTTAGCGTTTTTTAGTGCGTCCTCGACTGCCTTTCCAAACAGGAGATCACTTTCCACTGGTTTGTCTAAGAGTGCAGCTTGTGTTTCTGCTCTGAATCCCGACTGCCTCAACCAAGCATGTCTTTTGATGACAGTCCCCTCTGCTATAATTCTACCCGCATTGTCTGCGGCGTCTAAAGTTGCTTTTAAAATGCAGCCCGAGACGTTTCTTCCCTCTGCACAAATGCGAGATAGCTGGCTCTTAAGGGGTTCGGGAGCGGAATCTATTAGTGCTGCCACTTCTTCCCACTGATGGCAGTTGTAGCTGGCCAACAGTGTGGTGGAATTTGCGATTCTGGTTTGGTAGGCTGCCGTGGAAGCTACTTTTCTACCAAAACCATAGAGTTTCTTACTTTCCTTGTCGGGGGGAGCCTCCGAGGAAGATAATGGGGTTCCAGCTCTCTTGCGGGTGTTAGTTACGACTAGAGAGTCTGGCTTAAGTTGGCCTCTAATATATAGAGGGTCCGACTGGGCTGCTTTAAACAGCTTCTCTACTCTCGGGTTTACAGGTCTTGTCAAGTTTGGGTTGACAAGGGATGGTGCTATTCTGCGTTGAATAGATTTCAGGATGGGAATGGTCTGGGCTACTGTCTTCCTTTCCCCTATTAGTTCCTCCGCGAAGTCCCTCTCTTCTTGGACACCTTGTGTGTCTATGTGGAAGTGGTTAGCTGCCCGAGAGAGCAGTTCATTCAGGAGGGGCTGATTATCTATTGGGGAATCAGACACTGGGGCTTCCCTTTCGACTGGTGAGTCCATTCTGAAAATATCTGGGCTATTTTCTGGCTCATCCTCGTCTTCGTCCTCCCCGTAATAATCTGACACTGCGAGATCTTCTGGTGTCTCAAAATCCTGGCCCTCTATAAGGGAAGAGTCTCCTTGGCCTGTAGGGAAAAGGCAAGAATAGGGTTGGACCTCGAAGGGGTCTGAAGCCTTTACTGGTGTCTCGACCTGGGGCCTTTTATTTGAAGGGATATGGTCCCTTGAACCTGAGGGAGAAGATTCCTGAGGGTTTAAAGCTAGTAGTTGGTCAGGGTGTCTTTCGAAGAAATTTGCTAAGGAGGACATCCTTGACATTACTCTGTCAATGTCCTCGCATGACCAGAGTTTTGAGCTTGGGGTGACCTTGCTGGAACTCTCTATGGACTGTCCCTGAGAAGACTTGGACGGGGAAGTCAGTTCTATTGTTGTGGGGGATTGCAAGGGTTGTTTCCTTTGTTGCTTACCCCCTTCCCCGTGGGTGGAAGTGTGTTTACCCTTTCCCTTATCTTTCGACGCCTGGCGTCGAGGATCGGAGGTGGAATCCCAGTGTTTCGACCTAGGCTTCGAAACTGGGCCCTCCTCACTCCCAAGTGATGTACCCTTTCCCTGGGGTGCAGGCTGGGGATGGAAGCCGTGTTCGTCTCCGGACGAGTGATCTTCCGTGATGTTAATGGGCGAGGCACTATGTGCAAGTGTGGAGGCTTGCCTGACGTCGTGCGGCGACCTCGACCGGGACCGCCCAGAGGACGTCCTTTCGGACCGCTCCTTCTGTGCATCTTTCAGAGGTTTCGACGACGTCGAATCTCGGGTGGGTTTTTTGTGTTTAGCGTGTGTATGTGTAACGCTCTTGTCGCCGGGGGACTTCCCCATAGTCGACGGGACGGACGACCTTCCGAGGCCGGGGACGTGCGTTAGGCTGTCTTTCGACGCCTTGGTGCCCTCGCCGTCCGAAAGTCCGGCGTCGCTGCCGTCGCTGCCGTCGCTGAAGGTACCCTCCGCCTCCATAGCTGCTAGCTTGGCGTGGTGGGCCCAACGCTTGGTGGAGCGGTCCTTAAGAGTCTTTGTCTTAAACCTGCTACAGGCCCTGCAACCCGCCTCGGGGTGGTCTCTGGGCAGGCAAAGGTTGCACGTAGCGTGCTTATCTACCCAAGGGTATTTCTTATTACACTTGGGGCAAAACTGAAAGGGCGTACCCGCCATACGCGCCTGTGGGCAGCGGGCAAGTGTGTGTAGGTAAGAAGGTGTCTATAACCGAGTGTGGAAGTGTACCACCCCCCACTCTCCCTACTTGTAGGGCCGAGGCCAGCGGCCCAGGCCCGAGCCGAGGCGGAAGCCTCAAGGCCCAATCCGCCGGGTTTCGACGTTGATCTCCTCCCCGGTTCGGCGTCGAGATGCTGGTCGACGTAAGGGTGACAAAATGGGGCAAATTAGAATTAGTTTTAAGTGTAAATATGGCAAAGCCAGGGAACTCCGATGAAGTGCTTCCGACCAGAATGGCGGAAAAAAACAATCTGGGGATCCTAGACGCGTGAGGGATCATGGGTACAGTGGACGTCACACTAGGGATAGTATTACTGGCACGCCCTGTGTCGACGCCCATTTTCGAGTTTCGAAAAACAAACTGTAATACTCTGCAGCTTCCACTAGATGTCGGCCTATGCACAGCTTGTGATCTAAGCAGATTCCACAAGCCTCAGAAATATATATATATGATACATTACTCAACGTAATCGTATTTCTGATGCTTTTATCTGCTTAGATTCACATGCTGTGCATAGGCCGACATCTAGTGGAAGCTGCAGAGTATTACAGTTTGTTTTTCGAAACTCGAAAATGGGCGTCGACACAGGGCATGCCAGTAATACTATCCCTAGTGTGACGTCCACTGTACCCAAGATCCCTCACGCGTCTAGGATCCTCAGATTGTATTTTTTCTGACATGAGGTAGCATGAGGAGTAGCGTGAGTACAGATAATCCAAGCAGATAGAAAGAAAGGTAAGACTACAAGTAATCATGCGCCTTCTCTCGGAGGGGAGGAAGGGTGGGTTGCATGTGAATCTAAGCAGATACAAGCATCAGAAATACGATTACGGTGAGTAATGTATCCCTTCTGAGGCTTATGGAATCTGCTTAGATCACATGCTGTGCATAGATTAGCGAGCAGTACCAGAAGAAGGAGGTGGGATGTGAGAAGGGTCATGAGCAAATAAATGTCTTAGAACCGCTTGTCCCACTTGTGTATCTGTCTTGGAATGGGTGTCAATGCAGTAATGCTGAGTAAAAGTGTGAATAGAGCTCCAAGTAGCTGCTTTGCAAATGGTGTCGAGGGGAACATTTGCAATGAAAGCCAGAGTGGCCCCAATGCCTCTAGTAGAGTGGGCCCTTGGCGTAAAAGGCAGAGTCTTTTCAGAGAGTGAGTAACAGCTGGATACAGTTAATAATCCACTTCGAGATGGCACCTTTAGAGACGCGATCCCCCTCTCTGCCTGTAGCTACGGAGACAAACAGTTGATCTGTTTTCCTTAGCGGTCTTGTTTTATTCACATAGTAGAGGACCGCCCTACGCACATCTAGGGTGTGTAGTTTCACCTCAGCCGAGCTTTGCGGGTTCTGGAAGAAAACCGGAAGCTTGATGGACTGGTTTACATGGAATTTAGATATACATTTAGGTGAGAACCTAGGGTGTGTGCGTAAAACCAGTTTGTCTTTATGGATAGTAAAGAAAGGATCCTGCACTGACAGAGCCTGAATTTCACTGACCCTTCTTATAGAGGTAATAGCTACTAAGAAGGCCGTTTTATAAGTCAGGTGTTTGAGACTGCTTTTATGCATGGGTTCGAAAGGGGGGCCCATGAGCTTGGCTAGCACCACATTAAGGTCCCACCCTGGCGGTGGGTTTGAAATAGGAGGGTGAAGTCTCTTTACTCCTTCCATGAAGGCTTTAACTACTGGCACTTTCCACCACGACCCCTTGCTATGGGAAGTGGTGTAAGCCGAGAGAGCTGCCAGGTGTACTTTCAGTGAGTTAAAAACCAATCCTGCATCTAGCAGGTGGAGCATGTATGTAACAATAGTGGAAGGAGTGCAATCAACTGGGTTGATTTGTCTACTCTGGCACCAGATAACGAACCTCTTCCACTTGTCAAAGTAACAGTGCCTTGTGTTTGGCTTCCTAGATTCCTTTAGGATGTCCATACACCTCTGTGGCAATTTGAGGTGTCCAAACTCTATGACCTCAGGAGCCATGCTGCCAGGTTCATTGAGTTGGGTTGCTGGTGCACTGTTTGACCTTGGTGCTGGGACAGTAGGTTGTACCAGGCTGGAAGTTTGATGGGCTCGCACACCGCCATCTTGCGTAGGTGTGGGAACCACGGTTGTCTTGCCCACATGGGAGCAACTAGGAAGAGCGTCATCGATTCCCTGTTCACCTTGTTCACCACTTTCCTGATGAGGAGTTGGTGGAAAAGCGTACGCAAACATCCCTGACCAGTTCATCCAAAGGGCGTTCCCCTGGGAGTCTGGTTGGGGGAACCTGGATGAAAATCCTGGGCATTGTTTGTTTTCGCTTGTGGCGAATAAGTCTATAGTGGGGAAACCCCACTGAGAGAAGAGATCTTCTACGACCTCTCTGTGAAGAACCCATTCGTGTTCCTCTGGGAGGGAATCTCTGCTCAGAGCATCCGCTAGGGAATTGAGCTCCCCTGGAACATATTGTGATGACAGGAAGATGTTCCATCTGAGTGCCCATATCCAGATTTTCTGGGCAAGCTTGGACAGATTTGGCGAGCGAGTCCCTCCTTGCTTGTTCAGGTAGAACATGGCTGTAGTGCTGTCCGTCCGGATTTGCACTGACAGGTTTAGTAGATGGGGCTCGAACGCCTGAAGCGCTCTGATACTGCCAGAAGCTCTAGCAGGTTGATGTGGTTCTTGGCCACTGAGTGAGACCAGAGACCCTGAGCTGTGTGGTGGAGATGGTGAGCTCCCCACCCCGTCAGACATGCATCTGTAGTGACTACTGCATGTACTTCGGGATCGTAAAAGGGTTTCCCCTTTGCGAGATTCTCTCTTGTCCACCAGTTTGGCTTTGTACCAGTGTTGGCGAAACGACCACTAGATCGTCCCACTGACCACTTGCCTGAGACCACTATTTCGCCAACCATTCCTGCATGGGACGCACGCGCAGGCGCGCGTGGGGGACCAGGTAAATGCATGACGCCATCATGCCCAGTAAACGCATTGCTTTGCGTACCGTTATTTGTTGACCTGACTGATAATGCGCAATTTGCAGAAGTATATTCCGAATTCTTTCTTATGAAGGAAAGGTCAACCCCTCCTGGGTATCCAGGATTGCTCCTAGGAATTGTTTTGAGGTGCTTGGCACCAGGCTTGACTTCTTCTCGTTGATTGAGAAGCCTAATTCGTGGAGGAGGTCGATAGTCCTTTGAATGTTTGTCCTGCAAATTCCTGGGGTTTCCCCCGTTATGAGCCAGTCGTCCAGATAAGGGTACACTGGGATTGCCTCCCTGCGTAGGTGTGCAGCCGCCACCGCCAGTACCTTGGTGAATACCCTTGGTGCTGAAGCTATCCCGAAGGGCAGTACCTTGAATTGGTAGTGGCGACTGTCCACCTTGAAGCGCAAGTACTTTCTGTGCGCTGGGAACATGGAAATATGAAAATAAGCATCTTTCATATCCAAGGTAGCCATGTAATCCCCCTTTTTTAGGAGGGGGGGGATTACCTCTTGTAGCGTGGTCATACGAAATTTTTGGGGCTTGACATACTTGTTGGCAGGCCGCAAGTCCAATACTGGGCGCATTGTCAAGTCTTTCTTTGGCACAAGGAAGTAAGTTGAATAAATACCCTTGTTTACCTGGTGTCCCGGGACGAGTTCTATCGCGTCCTTTTGTAGAAGAATGGCGATCTCCTCGAGGAGAATCTTCTGATGTTCTAAGGAGTGTACTTATTGTCGTGGAGGATGGTTCCGGGGACGCTGCAGTAGCTCTATACAATATCCCGTGGATACTGTTGACAGCACCCATCTGTCTGATGTCATCCCTTCCCAAGCCTGGGTGAAGTTGGAAATGCGTCCCCCTACTGGGGTTGCGTGAGAAGGGACCCTGAACTGAGCGTCACTACTTTGGTGGAGGCGTGCCGCCTCTCTTGCTGGGGCTGCCTCTGCCTTTACCACGACCTCTCCTATTACCTCTGCCGTAACCCTGGGTAGACTGTTGGCTGTTGTTCCACTGTGTACCCTGCCCCTGGGAATAGTTAGCTCCTCTGTGAATTTTGGCCACGTGGGCGACGAAAATTACTATTCCCTCTCTGGTTAGGGGGTTTATTGGTTAACTGGCCAAGGGATTTGAGTGTCTCGTATTCGTCCTTGGCATTTTTCAGTGCGTCCTCGACCGCCTTACCAAACAGATCGGCTTCCACCGGTTTGTCTAACAATGATGCCTGAGTTTCTGCCTTAAACCCAGACTGCCATAACCACGCATGTCTCTTGATAACAGTACCTTCTGCTATCAATCTGCCTGCGTTATCCGCGGCGTCGAAGGTTGCTTTCAAAATGCAACCAGACACGGCTCTACCCTCTGTGGAAATCCGAGCTAATTGGCCCTTTAACGGTTCAGGAGCAGAGGCTATGAGAGCCGCGACTTCTTCCCACTGATGGCAGTTGTAGCTGGCCAACAGGGTGGTGGAGTTAGCAATCCTTGCTTGATAGGCGGACGTTGAGGCTACCTTCCTGCCGAAACCGTATAGTTTTTTGCTCTCCTTGTCGGGAGGAGCTTCTGACGAAGAGAAGGGTGTCCCAGCCCTCTTACGAGTGTTGGTAACAACTAGGGAGTCTGGCTTCAGATGCCCTCTTATATAGAGAGGGTCAGACTGAGCTGCCCTGAAAAGTTTTTCAACCCTGGGATTGACTGCTCTGGTGAGGTTTGGGTTCACCAGGGACGGATCTATTCTCCGCTGAATGGATTTAAGGATAGGGATGGTCTGGGCAACCGGCCTCCTTTCTCCCACTAACTCTTCTGCGAAGTCCCTTTCCTCCTGTACACCGTGGGTGTCAATGTGGAAATGTTCTGCTGCGCGAGCGAGAACCTCATTTAGGAGGGGCTGATTATGGACCGGGGAGTCGGTAACCGGGGCTTCGTTCTCTACCGGGGAATCTACTCTGTATGTTTCCGGGTTATCCCCTTCTTCTTCCTGTTCCTCATCATCCCCATAGTAGCCCGTCCCGGTTTGCTCTTCTATCATAACAAATTCTTGGTCTCCACAAAAGGAAGCCTCTTCTTAATACTGTGAGTATGGTGTTGCGTAAGGTTGTACCTCGAAGGGTTCAGACCTCATTGGGGTTTCAAACCAGGCCTTTTTACTCAGGGGGATAGGATCAGTAGAGCCTGAGGGTGTAGCCCCTTGTGGATCATACGAGAGGAAATGTTCTGGACTTTTATCATAAAAATCAGCCAAAGACGACATTCTTGACATGACCCTATCTATGTCTTCATTGGGCAATTTTTTGGAACTGGGAATGACTCTCTCAGCAAGTCTATGGGATTTATCTTGAGTAGCTTTGCTGGTTGTGGACCTATCAGCAGACCTGGGCTTGTCTGTCTGTTTAGGGGGGGTGGAGTGTTTCACAGGTGTGGAAGAATGTACAGGTAGTTTCTTCTGCTGTTTCCCCCCCTCCCTGTGCGTCGAAAAATGTTTTCCCTGTCCCTTAGTGGCTCCGGAGTTTTTCGACGCCTGGCGTCGAGGTTCGGGAGAGGTGTCCCTGTCCTTCGAGCGTGGGGCCTCGCTGGCTTTAATTGCGGGCTCCGGCTCTTGGAGCGCGGCCTGGAGGTGGAAGTCATCTTCGTCTTCCGACGATCGAACTTCTGTTAGCCTAGGGAGCGAGGCACTCTTGGCAAGAGTGGATGATTGCCTGGAGTCATGCGGCGATCTTCATCGAGAGCGGCGATCTTCTTCGAGAGCGCCCAGAGGACACCGAATCGGACCGTTCTGTCTGTGCCTCTTTCCGAGAACTCGACATCGTCGAGTCTCGGTTGGACTTAGTGTGTTTAGCGTGTGTAGTATGTGAAGCACTTGCGTCGCCAGGGGTCTTCCCCATAGCCGCCCTGCCGGACGACCTTCCGAGGTCGGGGACCTGCGCTCGGCTGTCTTTCGACGCCGTAATGCCCTCGCCGTCCGAAAGTACGGCGTCGCTGCCATCGCTGAAGGCGCCCTCCGCTGCCATGGCCGCCTGCCTGGCGTGGTGGGCCCAACGCTTCGTCGAACGTTCCTTAAGTGTCTTAGGTTTAAACCTACTACACGCTCTGCAGTTAGCTTCGGGGTGGTCCCTCGGCAAGCAGAGATTGCACGTGGCGTTGCCTGTCGACCCAAGGGTATTTGCGGTTGCACTTGGGGCAGAATTGAAAAGGGGTACCCTCCATACGCACCTTGAGGCAGCGGGCTCTTAAGTGTAGGAAATGTATAAGGTGTACCTATATACCAAGAGTGTAGAGTATGTACCACCCCCCACTCTCCCTACTTGCAGGGCCGAGGCCAGCGGCCTACCAGGCCCGGGCCGAGGCCAGCGGCCTTCCGAGGCCCAAATCCGTCGTGCAGCAGCCGACGGTCGATTTCTTCTCCAGCCGGTGTCGAGTGTCGAAGTTGGGGTGGGGAAGGATGTCGATAGATTAATAATTTCAAATTTTAGCAAAGTATGGCTAAGGCCAGGGGACTCCGCAAGATGCTTCCGACTAGTATGGCGGAAAAAAACAATCTGAGGATCCTAGACGCGTGAGGGATCTTGGGTACAGTGGACGTCACACTAGGGATAGTATTACTGGCACGCCCTGTGTCGACGCCCATTTTCGAGTTTCGAAAAACAAACGAATACTCCGCAGCTTCCACTAGATGTCGGCCTATGCACAGCATGTGATCTAAGCAGATTCCACAAGCCTCAGAAATATATATATATATATATATATATATGGCTTCATACATAGCTGCAGAAGTAGCCTTTACTTAAATACTTCAATAACACCTAAGATGAGATAATGCAAATGTTTGCTTCAAATATAGCATGTGTTTGTATGAGAGTAGTTTTACTTTCCTTAATTTTCAGGACCCAAGCTAAATTCTGTGGAAAGGCCACATCTACTGTATCAACTGAATTGGTATGCCTCAAATTGGACATTCTAAACTGCACCCCTCCCAACCCCATTATGTTTTCCTAGGACCATTAGAGCTTTGTTTTCAATAAATTAACTCCTCATTTTTACAATAGCTTAAGGTGGCATTTAATAAGCCTCCAAGAGGCTTTTAAGTTGTGCTGCAAGTGCATAATCAAGCAAAGTAGATTGGGTGTGTTGCGGGCGTGGCAGCCTCCTAACCAATCAGGAGGCTCAGAATTTTTTTTTTTTTTTACAACATGGTAAAACCCCCACCCTGAACCACGTTGGAAGCAGGAGGCCGTCATCTTCCCCGCCGTTACTAAGGTAAGTGCAATCACCCGCAAGATGTCCGTGAAATAACCCCCAAAAAATAATTGGGTTTGAAAAACCAAAATTACTTGGTTTTTGCACTTTTTAAAATAATTCTGGGGGGCATCCCCTGCGCCCGACCCATTTCCACCTACCCCTCAAGTTATATTCTAACACCACGCCCCCTCCCCCATCTGTATTTATTTTTAATTTCAAACAATTTGAAAAAATTGGAACAAAAAACTCTATCATTTCTACTTCGTTATTTTCGAATTATGTACGGATATCCCCTACCTCTGCACCCAATCTTTCCACCCCATCAGATCCCACCGCCTCCCCACATACCTTGCGCTCCTTCACACGTCACAGCTCTGTTGCAGCAATGGCCACCATGGAATAGGAGAAGGGACGTGTAGTTCTCTTCTCCCTGATTCATGGCGACCATCTTGATTTGTCGTTTTTTTTGTTTAAGTTGAGAAATGGTAAACACACCGTTTCTCAACTTGGAAAAAAAAATCTATTAGTACACTGGTGCAACGTGCCGGGATCCGATTAGCAATAAGCCCCTCCAGGTGGGGGCATTACCAGGCCAGGTAATGCCACCGGCTGACGTTAAACACTGCAATTTGCTCGGGATTATAACAAGCATGGTATTGGCCCCACCAATCAGGGGTTTAATAATTAAATTAAGAGATTAAACATTGTAAAGGCGAGGTCAGACCTCGGTCTTACTCCCACCTAGATCATTGGCTTTGTGAATGCACCCTTTTTACTCAAATGTATGATTCTGTTTTTTCTTTGTGAAATGAATTGATTGAAACTCATGGTTGATACATACTATTAAGGGGTGCCTACGATATTGTACACGAGAAATGCAAGTATAAGCACGGAAACCAGTATTGATGCTAGGAACAAATATGAGTCTTTCACACTGACTCGTTAATACTTAGTTCAAACTGGCATAACATGTTCCTTATAAGTTATATAGGAAAGCTTGTGGGTAAAGTGTATTCAATTTAACTACTTTTGACTCATCCTGGCATGGAATATCCTGGGGTGAAATATCTTCAACTAATCAAATGAGCAAAATGCTAGCTTGGACCTGAAAATAAAAAGGCATTCTCTCAAATCAGAGTGCTTTAATTGCTTTAGTCTCTTCTGTGACACCGGGCGTGGATGCGCAAACGCACAAAACCAGGTTTTATTGACATTTCATTGGAACACCTTGGTACTTGATCTTATTGCGTCATAACGGAACTTGAGAAGTTTAAAGTATTTTGGGATTGTTTTCAATGGAATGAAAGTAAATTTGATCTAAATATAGTATCAAAGTATGCCTGATGCAAGATATTGCAGCTCTTAAAACAATAAGGAGAAACAGAATTATAAAAACTGTGCAGCGAAATGCTAAGTAAAAGAAAGCAGGCCAAGCAAATCACTTTTGGAATAGAAAGGTTTCTTTTACTTAATGGATTTGCTGTCATATATGCAGAATTTAAGTATATGTTTGAGTAAGATCAATAACTGCATTAAATTGATTGATGTTGATTATGGCTTAAATCAGTAGTTCCGATGGTTTCATTGCACCTGAAGTAGGATTTGATGTACAGGAGGCTCAGTTCCCTTCCTAAAAGTATAAAGGGAAGGTTGCTCTTAGTAGTGTTCCATACTTACGAGAGCCTATGAAGTAGAATCTGGTACAGTGAATCCCAGGTGAGCTTTTCCCTTGGAACAGACACCAGTAGAGGATGGCCAAAAAGTGAGACACCATAGTAGCTATCCGCATACTCCCTTGAATGTGTACGCTCCCGAAGGTAGATTGGCAAGACTATATCATCACCTCCTCCACCGTCCTCATCGTCTAGCGCATTGAGGGAGATCTCGTAGCTGTGGGTAACAAAATACAAATTATACACCACAGTCAATATTAGAGTATTAGTCTTAAGTTGTACTCGATCCAGAAAAGTGGAAGGTTTACCAAAAGTTGCAAGTCAAGATATTTGTCCAATTCAGAAGGTCAACCCATTCTCCCCACCATCCTACTCTATTTTGTTTATTGCAATATGGATTAAAACCATAGACAGGCCGTATGCAAAATACTAAAACCGAAAATACATCTCAAATTATCACATTTCAATAATCTATTATCACATAAAAGAAGAGAAATACACTCTAAAAACCATAGAGTATATAAGAAGCAGAGTTAAAATGTTAAGTAGGTTTAACGCATATACAATTAGTTGCAGAAACAAGGAAAAGGAAACATGATTTGACTGACCTACTTGTTGCAATTCATAGTTTGCCTTTTTTTAGTTGGATGTTAATTGCCTGCTACCAGGGTCAGCCCTTTGGTTTCTTATCCAATCCAGCGCCACCGACAGGCGCAAGCCAGCATTCAACAAAGGCAGGAGAACAAGGCTCCCGATTGAGCTGATCGAGTGTGCCGAGCTCAGAGCGCAGCACCCTTTTTCAGCTCTGCTCCTTGCTAATCTTGCTTCGCGCCATTCTTCACTACATTGCTGCCTGCACTGGACACACCTCCCTCCGAACTCACAGCACGCGCCTGAGGAGTCTATGCAAGCCAGCTCCATGCTACACCTCTAACATAACGGCGCACAGTGAGACTTACTTTCGAAACTGCATGGCTCCATTTCTCACCCTTGAACTTTTGTTTATACCATTGTAAGTACCCAAGCCCTCGTACCAGTGACATGTGTCTAACCATGGCGCCCCGTGCTCACTAATTACTGCATGCCTGTATTCTTTGTCCTAAGCACCCGGGTCCTTGCGATGCTACTGTAGGACCTAGCCAACTCTCCAACCCATTAGGAACAAGAATTCCCGCTCGTTACGAACAACTGGTTTTCATGATCGTGCTCCAATATGCGGTGGCAGAGACCCTCACCTGTTTTTGTACTCGGGTGTATCTGCTCTACTTTCGTTCAAACCACCCACCAATAACTGCTCCCTTACTGATGTGCCGCATTTTACTGCTAAACCTACTACATGCATTGCCCTGTGTACTTAGAATGAGCACCCAGTCAAACGTTAGCATTTTCACATGCTGTACTCAATATTGCATTGCATTATATACCACATTGCATAGCTGCGCCCTAGCTCTTACTAGCCATGAAAACATATTGCTCCTAGGAGTTGCTTTACTATGTTTGCACAGTGTACTCCCCCAAATGTACATGCCCATTCACCACTGACATCAGAATTCATCCTAGGCCATCTTGTTACCTGCCAAATACATCATAAACTCGCCAAAGCAGCTGGTTTAACACCATGTGTATGGTTTATCCATCACTACTGCCATCATATGACAAACAACTAACGCTGCTCACTAGCACTTCTATAGTAGCCACACCACAACCACCAATCCAGCATGATCATCAAACATGCCACTAACACCTTAGACACCACGCCATGCTCAAAGGATGCTTTCATCCAGCTAGGTTTAGGCCTAGCGCGCATACACTGCCCTAGACACTACCCCCTACATTGCCCCATGCCCTTTTCTGCTTATTATACCAGCCTTCACTATGACACCACCCATGGCTCCTTTATCACACCCCACTACGCCCCTACTAGGCATAACCCGCCGGTCCAGACTCTCCTCTAGAACCTATACCGCTCATGCACTCACAAGACCTTTACTAGGAATAACAATGAAATTAAGACTCTCCTCCTGAACCACCAAGAACCGCACTCTCTCCCAATCCTCTGGCACTATAGATATACACCAAGTGACTGGCACTCCCAAAACCACTAATCTCAGCATGCCATCACACACTAAAACAAAGAACAAGCATCAAAAAATGAAATGTACCACCCCATCTCCCCCACCAGCGCGCTCAGCCCAAACTCACTGCTCTCCCCAGGCATAGAAACTTTAAAGTCTGCCCTACTCAACATATGTTACCTAGACGCACACGCCATTGACGTACACAACCTCATCCTAGAATACAAACTCGACTTTCTAGTAACTACAGAAACCTGGCTCCAACCAAAATCGGGCCCTTTGATCACATTAGCTATACCACCAGACTATACATTACTCAGAGTAGACTGCCTCGAGGGCACCGGAGGAGGAGTTGCCATCATCTCCAAAACCACTCTCTAGTTCAGAGAATGCAAAACAGAATCCTTAGTAGGCTACAAACTCCTATCTCTTAAACTAACCACAAACCCCAAAACTACCATCAATTCCTACCATCAATTTCCTAGTAGTGTACAGAAACCCCAGTCCCACTAATAATCCTGACACTGAACTACCCCTGCTCATCTACACTCTCCTCAAACCCAACACCAAATGTATCCTCCTAGGAGACATTAATCTGGGGTTCGATGACCATTCTGACCTCAAAGCTAGTGCCTTCGACAATGCATTCCTCGAGATGCAATTCAAACAAATTGTTAACTCCCCAACCCGCTTAAAAGGGGTGAATCCTGGATTGGATTCTAACATTGAACACCACAGTCCTTGAAGGCATCACAGAAATGTCCTGAACCGACCACTGCCTCATCAGGTTCAACATTATCACAAGGGGGGACCCCGCCCCAACCGCCACCCCATCAATACCCATCCTCATGAGAAATTCAAGGAAACTCACCCCTGAAAAATTAACTCCATTGCTGAACAAACTAATGAATACAAAACCACCAGTCAATAACAACCCTGACACCATCTCACTGCACTACCATACCTGCTTGAAGTCAGCCATCGCCGAAATTGCTCCTCTCAAATCTAAAATTCCCAAACACAAGCACAGCAACATATGGTTCAACGATGATCTCATTGAACTTAGAAGGAAAAAAAGAGCACTTGAACACCTCTCTAGAAAAAAACCCAATAATGATTCTAAAAAAAACTCCAGCTACTATACAAATATTACAAATTGGAAGTATATACCCAGAAAGCCAACTCCCTGAACTTACGCATCACTAATGCCACTTCTAATAGCAAAGAGCTATTTCAGAGAATTAGAAACACCTATTCCTCCTCCTAGCATAGTCAAAGCTAACAAGGCATGGTGTACCACCACCCAGTATGCACTAGCATCCACAATAAACACTCTTCAAAACAAAATCAACTCGCAAAGAAAACGTCTAGCAGCCACCATCGAGCCAACCCGCCTGCCATCTTCAGACACCACAACCAACATACCTAAATTCCAGTTTACCCCAGTGACCCAGGATCAGGTACTAACAACTATAGATTCACTTAAACCCTTTAATTGCAAAGGAGCTACCTTTCCTGCCAAACTAGTCAAGGACTGCGCCCCCATTTTAGCACCCACCATCACTAATTTTGTCAATGCCTCATTCAACACGAATACCATTCCGACTAGTATTAAAGAAGCTTGGGTTACCCCCCTCCTCAGAAAACCCACCTTAGATCCCACAACCCCCACTAACTATAGACCCATCACCACAGTCCCCTTCCTCCTCAAAATCATAGACAAAATTGCATACACCCAAGTCTAATTCCACCTTGAAAATAATCAACTACTAGGAGAAAGACAATGAGGCTTCCGCCCCAGACACAGCACGGAGACAGCCTTGCTGGATCTTTAATACCAGATGGACTCAATCAGGGACTCGGGGAAACTATGCATACTATTATTACTGGATGTGTCCGCAGCATTTGATTTAGTAGACCACAATAAACTATGCCTAAAACTAGCAAACAATTTCCACTTTTCTAAGGAAGCCACAGCCTGGATTAAAATCATTCCTTGCAGACCGAACATCTAGAGTAGCCATAGACGGTCAGCCGATCCCCTATCAGTCCAATTGGGAGTTCCTCAAGGATCCTGCCTCTCCCCTACGCTCTATAGTGTGTACACTAAATTACTCTTTGCAGCACTAGATGCAATGGGAGTAATTTATAACAACTTCGCAGACGACACACAAATACTTATTCCGCTATCAGGCAACTTTGAACAGGACACCATTTGTATAAGCAAAATCTCTATCATCCAGAACTGGATGGCGGCAAACTGCCTCTGTCTTAACGGAGAAAAAACAGAGATCCTCATAGTAGGCTTCCCCGTTACACTAAGCAAGCTTCACCCACAATACACAGCTATAGTCATTGACGGCACCCCCATTAACATCTCCAATCAAGTTAAAACTTTAGGGGTCTATCTGGACTCTAGCCTTACCATGTGCAAACACATCAGTGCACCCGCCTCATCCACATCCTACACTGCCAAACTTATTGCACTAAACCAACCTTTCCTTACTCCCCAAAACAGCATCACTTTCTCCAGAGCTCTCATTCTGGCCAAGATGGATTACTGCAATATATTGCTACTAGGGACCTCTAAAAAAAAAAAAAAAAAAGAAAATGAACTATCGCAGAATAAAGCGCGAAGAGCAGCGCTAGGCATAAAAAAAGAGTGATCATATATCTCAACACAGGAGAGAGGCACACTGGCTACCTATTCAAGCCAGGATACTTCACAAAACTCTTACCCTAACACACAAATGTGTCTCGGGTAATGCTCCCAGCTATCTCAACCAAAGTGCAATCTGCAAAACCACAACCAGAACACTCAGATCCAATGCAGACACGTACCTACTCATCCCCCGCTTCAAGAACGCAAGATAAGGTAGCTCCAGTTCCCCTGTAGCGGCCCCTAGAATTTGGAACGCACTTCCAGTTAATATTTATAATGAGCCTTCCCTCATCAAATTCAAGAAACTCCTTAAACATGGCTCTTTAACAAATTCGAATCTCATTACAAATAGATAGCAAGACACCTTCTGGCCTTGTCCTAGCCTTGACATCCAGTATCTCACCACTTCCACTCACATACGCATAGCCATTATACTATTTTGAGACAATCACTGTAAATATTAAATAATTGTTAATTCCTACCATGTAAATAAATATTATGTGCAACTGTGACCACTTTATGATTGTAAACTTGGTTTACCATGTAACTAGTTAAGATTGTAAGATTGCTTGAAACTCTATTCTATACCATTGTGAAGCTAGCTATATTGTGTAACGAAGCAGATTTGCTTAAGCAACATGTCTTCACCACTGTATATTCAACTAAGACCAAGTATACTTGTAAATAAATAAAAATACCTCATAAAATCTTTAGAAAATCTAGGTAGTGACAATAACAAGGAGACATTTTCACCTAGCATGAGTTTAGCCCATACGCATTCCTCTGCGTGCACAAATGCAGAATCAAAAAGCCCTTTAAAACAAACTGTTAGGACAGTTTTTCTGAGTTCCAACTAAGGGCTAAGTGAAAATATACAACTGAGACAGTACACAACTCCACTCTTAGTATAGGGTTGCGCCACCTGAGTATGTGGTAATGTAGACATAGCAGCCAGGCTCATCTTAGGGGGAGTTGGGGGGGGGCTGTAGTAAAGTACAAATGGTCCAAAAGAAACACTTACACCCAGAAGTATTATAAACAAATAGGTCAGGGTAAATCTTGGTGGGTAAGTACTTTGTCAGAGTCCTAAATACAATATAAAAACACAACACAAAGCTTAAGGTACACAGACCAAAGCATAGACTTCGTTCAGAATAACTAACCGTATTTATGGGCAAGTCAGACCTAAATCATACACATTTAGAATAGAACACACCTATTCAGAGGGAGTAAAACCAGAAGTTACTTTTAGATTACTTACAGTAATTCAAGGGTAGTAGACACGGTCAGTCATGCAGTGACACTCAGCTACGAAATCACTTAGTAGACCAACTTTGTTACCAGCATACTTTTCTGAATAGTGGAACACAAATTCATGTAACAGTATAAACCTGTAACTACATTTACGACAACCTTCAGTTATACTAGGTGAGTAAAACCTGATGTTGTAATAACCTTATTCAGAATGGCGCACAGCAATTCCAGGTAGTTAAAACACAAGGCAGACCTATTCTAGACAGGCTAAAAAGCAGAGCAGAGGAAATTAAACCCAGTTGGTGAACGTTTAAATTTATATCCTAACAGAAATAGCAAATGGAAGCCAACAGAATTACTTTTGGAAAGTGAGGAAACCAATTCACAGGTGAGTATATATACTTTCAGAATAGCAAAACACATTCAAAGGATAGTAAGAACTTTTTGTAACTGCTCATATTTCAGAGGGATAGTTACCAACCAACTCTTTCACAAGTAAGTAACTTTTTAACACTTATTATACTTTTCAAGACAGATTCCTTTTCATATCCAGTCCTTCCCTAGTCTATTGCATGAGTTCTCTCAGAGGCAGAAGAGGGACCCTAGTGGTCTAGATGCCAGCTACAGGCAGGTTGAGATAGGTTAAGTTACAGGAAAAGTAAGAGTTCATGAAGATGCCTCTTCAAAATAAGCAAGTAGTTCACTTTAGAGTTAGTTAGGGCCCTGGAACATCAGAGAAGACCCACCCTAGAGGGATTCCAGCATTGGGCTGTGCGAACTGGATGAGAGGACTCCCAATCATATGAATCACATCCAAAGCTTTATAGGAATCACAAAAAGGCTTAAGGTAAGTAATACCCCAGCCAACACAGTACCTCACTACAGATTAAGAGTTTGCAGTTGGACGTCTTCAAAATCTGCATCCAAAAACTCGGCCGATTAATTCCTTGTCGTGAAGACTGAAGACAGGACACTGGAAGGGAATTTGCAGCAGGGATCAATGGGGAAGACTCCAGGCAAGGGTTTATTTGCAGCTGGATGTGGTTCTGTGGTTTCGGTGATCTTTTAAGGAGCCAGGAGAATATCGTTGGTCGGATTCTCGTTGCTAATCTGGTCCAGCACTTTGGTGAGGGGACTTCAAGGATTCAAATAAAGTCTCTGGAGGTCCAGAAGGATGCCACCAACATTTCAGCACAATTTGGAAGACCGTGCACCGCATAATGGGTCGAGGTACTGGGGTATTGCAGCCCGGCAAGGTCGCAGCATGCCAAGGGATAGCTCAAAATGCAGGTCTCCTTGAGTCTAGTGGGTCTCACCAGGCTCTGGGTCGGGGTCATCCTTTTCGGGAACCCCAGGTCAATTGGAAGGAAGGCTTACACAGCAAGCTCTCGGGCATCGTTTCTTCAACCTCCTCTTCAGTTTCAGCTCCAGTTGTCGACTTGTCAGCAGCTTCCAGGTTTGGAGTTTGTATCAGGAACTACAGCACAACCAGGACAGGCAGCGCTGCCCCCTCCACTCCCACACCCCCCGACTCAGAGTTGGCTCCTTTCAGGCAAGGTGAAAGAAAGGGCTGAAGAGTTTGAGATGACACCTCGCTTCCTGCCTTCTCAGACTCTGGAGCCTGGCCGGGGAATCCAAAGGATTCCCACTGAAGACAAAACTTCCATTCAGGTCGTTCCTGGCAAGAATGGCAGGGGAAGACCTCAAACAGTAAGCACACAAGAAATAGTGATAAAAGAAGGAGCCCATCATTTTAGCGAAATGGTGGCCCTTCTGTGCATTACCAAGGCTGAATTAACAGCCTGCGAGTAATAAAGACTAAAAGTCAAAGGTAAAACCACTACCACCAGCCACTCATGTACACTAACAATTGTAACAAAATGTTACCAGGTAAGTAAGAAAGGCGATACATTGTATCCCCAGCACACCAAAATGTAAAGGGGATGAAAATCCCTCTTTAATTCTTGGGAACTGTAGTTCACCCAAGTACATGAAAAGAAAATGACAGGAAGCTCAAAGGGGCAACCCAGCCTAAGCCCAAAAGTTATAGGAAACCAACTACAACCATGGACTATGGAGAGCCATAGAAAGGTCACCCATAAAAAGAGTAAAAGACTAGGTGGGGGAGAGGGGGGATTCCCTTTCACCTAGGGACAAGGTAAAATAGTTACCAAGTCCAAGCAAAGAATTCTGGGGTTGACACAGGTAAGGACAATGTTAACATATATACGAAAATCACACCTAACACAAACCAATGTTAAGTTAGGGGTTTTGGGACAGCAAATCGTTGCATGTTTCAGAGTTTCTAACTGTCCTCTAGAGTGACAGTCTCCAAACGCTTTCCTCTCTGGGCAAGCCCTGCCTAAGTTCTAAGGATTCTCTAGTGTGAGTTTGGTTCAATTTGAACCTCAGACTCTTCAAGCCACCTTGCACGGTTTTATGTAACCTGGGAGGGTTTCACATTTCATAAAGAGAAAGATAAAGAGAAGGTGTACAGTGAGTACGACCGTAATGACTCAATAGCAAGCCTCCATTACAGCTTGCGCTTTACCAGAGTTGGATTACTTGGCAATTCTACAGTATCAGACCCAATATCCCGGAGAAAATAATCCATAATCTGTGCAAACATTAAATATAAGGCATTTTTGTCAAAAAGCAAGTCATTCGAATCACAGAAACCGGAGCTTGCAGGAGATTTAAGGATTTGCGCACATAGTCTTCGCTTTTTCCATAGTACCAAGGATTGAAGAGATACCAAACACAATGTGTCCGAGGACACAACTAGGGACAGATTAAGCCATCCCTAAAACCTGCTTCCAAACTATACCCCTCTAGTGAATTGAGAACAGGTCCTAGATCAAAAAGGATAATATCCAACTGACAGGTTAAGATTGGAACTATCAGAATTTTAAAAGTGGGAGGAGAACTCAAGAGTCTAAGACTGATATGTTTCATTTGTGCCAACAAAGATTTAATCTTGGCTTGCTGGGTGTCTAGTATCAACTTATGGGAGAGGTGGTTGGAGATCTTAAATCCCAGAAAAACCAGAGTATTCACTTTAGCCCTTTTAGTGTCCCTAACCGACCAGGTAGTCCTTTTGGGACCCTTTTCTTAGTGAAGATTATTATCTTCGAATTACAACAAATTGCCCTCAAGTTATTAAAATTGGCATAAAGTATGAATGCATTTAGTTTTCTTTGAAGACCAATCGAGATGAGGTCAAATAATAGCAAATCATCAGAAAATGAAGGAAGAAACACCCTAATTTCACAGGTATACAATGGACACTGTCCCAAAGTTGATCTACATCTGCAATGTACCATTGATATATTATAGGAGAAACCTTGCCCAACACATTTGTATTCCTCAGGTCAATGAAACTTCCTTGCTCAGTCTAACCTGGATCATGGGATTTTCGTAAAGAAGCAGAATCAGTCTTAGGAAACCCTTTTTCAATTTGGACCACAGACACTCCCTATGGACTCAATCAAATGTGTTTGTCATAGCCATAACGGTTATGTAAATAGCATTTGCCACATTAGTTTGGGTCGAAGCACATAGGAGCATTAATAAACTTCCATTCAATGAGGTTCAGTCTTTGTTGAAAGCCGATCTGGTATTTAGGGATTAGGTTTAGTTTATTTACCCACTTTTGAAAATGGGCCACAAAATGTTTACTTGAAATGTCCAATATCGCTAGTGTGCGATAGTTCCCCGAATCACTTTGGTCCCCTTTTTTTGTATATGGAGATGATATATGAAAGATTTCAGGTTGACAGAATACAGTCTCTTTTATAACGTCCTCAAATAAGGTGACCAAAATACAAGACCATAGCTGTGTTTTAACTGATTGTAATAGGAGCAAGTTAATTAGGAGCCAGTTGGTTTGGACCCAGAGCTTTGACTGCCTTCATAGTTGATCTTACAGTTAGAATGTATTCTTTAGATAAACACCCAGCCCATCAAATTTAGTATATCAATCACGTCTATTGGCTCTTGACTACAAATCGGGGCATGCTTTCCCTCCATTTCTATGGACCCCAAAACTGTATGCCTTTGTTCTTGTCCTGACATTTTTAAGTATAGCCTTCAGTTTCACTCCACTGCACTGCACTGCACTTTTGCTCATTGCTACGGGCAAACAGACCAGTCCTTAAGGCGGTCAGTACTGGGGAAACTATGTTCCCTTTTCTTAATGCATTTTATCTAGGTTTGGGTAACTTTTTATCATTGCACAATGCCTCTTACAATGCATTGCATTGGATCACTGCCTGAATGTGTGTGAGGGGCAGATCTTCCATTGGGTGAGCAGAGTTTCTGTCTCACCCGAGTTTCATGATAAGAGGAGTTCTGCAGTCATGCCTCAGAGATCCCGGAGAAATCCTGCAAGGAGCCAAGTATCCTGCCCAGCTGTGAAGACCATGGAAGACCCATGGACTGTCCTAAGGCGGCCTCATGACTAACTTTTGTTGAAGTCCCAGTGGAGTCATGTCTGGTTGGTGATCTTCAGAAAGCCTTAATGTCATGATCTCTGCTTCCAAAAGGTCAGGGTTTTCCCAACTCCCTTGGAAGCAGATCCATAACCCAGGTTCCGAGTGCCAACCAGTCCCAATTGGGACCTTTTGGACCCAGTCCTGGCGCCAGTGGCACCAGGCTCATAAATATGCCCAGTCCCAGCGCTGGAAGCGCCGGGCTCATAATGCTTGGGTGGACTTACCTGCAGCAGACCATGCTGCTTACTTGCCTGCCAGTTGAGCCTCTGATCCTCTTCTGTTTGGAACTACTTTTCCTGTTGGGTGGGGCAGGAGCCACTCCCTAGGTTCAGAACACTGGAACTCTTCTGGAAAGCAGGAACTCTTTTCTTACCTAGGCGTGGCTGTGGAAGGAGACACCTAAGCACTACAGGAGGCTATTTAAACCACACCCGATGGATGAATCTTGCTTTGCGTTATTCTGCATCCTCTGCAGCAGAACGCTCATCGTGTCTTCTGCATCTGATCCTGGGCCTAAGGAAAAAGGCTTACCATCCTGAATCCAGTCTTCAGCAACACCTATAAAGACAAGAAAGAACAGGTTAGCATTACGGTCTTCAGTGACAGCGCTTCACTTACCTGGTCCATCGGCTGTCACCAACGCCTGGCGCTGCATTCCGGCATCTGAAAGACAAAGGCTTACCTACTCTTCGTGCGCTCCGGAGGTCTTCGCACTGCATTCCGGCATCTGAAAGACAAAAGCTTACCAACTCTTTGCACGCTCCGGAGGCCTTCGGCGCTGCATCCAGCATCTGAAAGACAAAACAAGGTGCGTTTAAAGACATTGGGGAACTTTAATACTCACGTGCCATTACTCCTTTCCACATCTAACCCAGTGGGTATTCCGGCACCCTGCAGCCGCTCCGAACTTGTACCTGCAAAATAAAAAGACAGTTAGAGCGCATCGTGAAGCAGGCAACAAGCGCTTACTTACGTGCTTCCAGACGCTTCTATTCATCACACGGGCTCCATCTTCAACTCACTTCAGCCCGTCATCCGCCATCGCCGGAACCCTGCAAAACAAGAGACATCATTACTAAAGACTTTTAAAGACATTAGAATTACTCGAAACTTACCGTTCGTGCAGTAAACGACGGACAGCAGTCCTCTGAAGTCAAGAGGCCTGCTCCCCTTATCCAGTGAAGAAACTGGTTACAGCACCCTGCCCCGAGGCAGATGGAGAGCACGGCGTTCACTTACCTAAGGTGAGAGCGTTAACCTTTGGGGTTCTACAGGAGAAGAGAAAGGGAAGAAGAGAGACATTCAATAACCCAGTTCATTAATCCCATATTTTCTATCTGCAGACATCTTACCCTTCGAGTCAGACATACAGTGCACAGAGGTCCAGCCCAAAGAGCCAGCCGTGTGTTACACATCACCTTTGAAGATACGGTATACGCCCAGTCAAGACCGGCGCCTCTACGGGAATCAGGTGAGCGTTACACTTAAGTCGTACTCCGACCCTTGGAGTGGTGGGACCAACCATTCCCAACATCTGCTAGGTGCCCAGGCATATGGAGTCTTCGGAAGTGTTCCTGGAACCATCCTGTGGACTGATTAACTCCAGTATGGGCTCCCGCGGTAGAGGCATTGTGGTGCCATGCATTGGGTCAGAACTTTGCAGATCCTCATCTTATGATACAAGAGTCCCACCTGCAAGATTTCGGTGTTCCAGCTTCAACAGGACGCAAGATAGGAGGGCGACTGACCGCGATAGCTGTGTCCCTTTGTTATGTTAATGTGACTTGTACAGCGCACTGCTGCAATTTTTCATGGTCCCTAGGTGCTCTGGCAGATCTGAAAACGAAGGTGGTTGGGAAGGTTAGTGGGGAAGGGAGGCACAAGCGCTAGAGAGCTTTGATGTGCTGTTGCTAGCTGCAGTTCCCAAAAAAAATGGTTACTGTGTGCTAGTATGATTTTGGTGGATTGGCGTTTGCACTTTACTTTGATTCTTATAACGTGCACACAGACCTGGAGGCCTAAGGGCGCACATGTTCCATGCAGGGGTTTTAGTAGCGTGTTGGGTGTTGTGTCGCCGTGCATGGGTGACGATTGTCGAAACCGGATTATCCGTGTCTGGTCCACTGCCTAGAGGAGTGCTGCATCATTGTGAGTTGCATTCATCGTCCGGAACACGTTGCACTAGCTTTTGTGTCCAACCGGGACAAATATAGCAACCGTGACTCCAGGGCTCTGGAGACCGGAAACAACAGCAGCAAAACAGACCTCTGAAGACCTGTCAAGTCTGAAGAGCAATCGGGCTATGGGAGAGGAGGGGGTGAGTTACAGCAATCCTTACCTGCCCCCCTTTAGTTTTGAACACTTTAAAGCTTTACCTTTGTTTGGCTTTGGCAATACTTGTTGCTGAAAGGCCTCTGAAAACTGGGGACAGTTTTATTTACTAGAATAGATACTTACCTGACTTTTGGAACCGTTTTCCCATCCACAAGACCCTCCTCCTAACTTTTTCCTGGCACAAGAAACTACTGAAAACTTTGTGAACTTTCAGGGCACAAGTCCCCAGTCAACTTAGTGTTGGAATTCTGAAGTTGGGGTTGTATTCATGTGAACTGCCATTGGGGTTGTATTCATGTGAACTGCCATTGCAAATCTAACATTACCTTTCCTTTGAGTATTGTGGGGTGGGGTATTGTGGTGTTATTGCACTGGATACTGAGGCTGTATATGGCATACATTACTTACCGTAAATATATTTCTGATGCGTGTATCTGCTTAGAATGACATGCTTTGCATAAGCTGCCATCTAGTGGTACAAGCAGAGTACTGCATGACTTGTTTGACGTCTGTTGTGCCCATGGTCCTTCACACATCGCGGTCCCTCAGATTGTTTTGTTTCTGACATGAGGGAGCGTGAAGTATATGCCAGAGTATATAAAGTATTTGTAAAATGTCTACGTACCAAGAGGGCAGGAAGGGCGCATGTGAATCCAAGCAGATAAAAGCATAAAAAATACGATTACGGAAAGGGTGAGGGTCAGAGCCGGGTAACATGTGGTTCCCGGAAGAAAAAGAAGAGAAGAGCTGTCACGAAGTGCAGTAAGAAGAGAGAAGTGCCCAAGGGGCAGGTGTGCGGGGGCGGCTTATGGTAAAGGTAACCAGGCTGCTGGGGGTACAGTGGAACAGGATGGCCAAAGCTCTGTTATCAATGGCAGGTTTTATACTATCTGGTGTGAGCTATCAGCTGGTGCCATACAGGAACTGACAAATTAGGTCAGATAAATGAGTCATTAAGCAATCTCTGGCACTGAAGCTGGACTCCTGGGAGAATTCCAGGTTGGCCAATATGGTCCTCCAAGCAAGGAGATCCCAGGAGCTTGCTATGAATGAGAACGCGAGTCTTGGCCAGCAGAATAAGCTGGCACTAAAAGGATCCGGACAGTCCGCTGTTCTGGCTAAATCTTGTGTTCCAATGGTATTGACTCCGGTCCCACCCCTAAGGGGCAGATACTTCCAAGATAAAATGGGCCCTATTATTGATGTTATAAATACCCGCATGAGTCAAAATAACAAAGGAATAGATTTTATTTCTTGGATATTTGTAAGTCGCCTATACAACAAATTGTGTTTTTAAGGTGCCACAAGACAAAAAAGGGGGTGGGGGGTTGTCTTACTAGGCCTTGTAACATTCAGATCGTGCAAGTGCAGTAACAAGAAGCGCGAGGGAGTGGAGGGGAAGTGCCACTATGTGTGAAATGAAAAGTATTAAGGTGGGAAGGGGAGTGCAGGGCAAAGAGGAGAGCGTGCAAGTGAAAAGGGGAGGTTGAGGAGGGGGCGGGAAGAGGGCCACAGGGGCTAGGCGAGAGCTTAGGGGAAGCCAGGTGGGAAAGTGCCAGGGATTGCATGGGGTGAGGATCCACATGCTAAGTGCGAGGAAAGGGGTGGCCTGGGAAGGGGTGTGGGGTGGGGGGGCTGGTGCCCTGTAGAACTCAGAGGTAAACCAGGCAGCCAGTCACTGCAGCAGACGGGGGCATTAGCAGGGGAGGGGGAAGAGGGATGGAAGAAGATAAAAGGAGGGTCTTGAGGAGCTTCCAGAACTGAAGGAGATCCAGCTCAACCCTGAGAGGGGCAGGGAGACCATTCCAGAGGGAGGCTCCTGCAGAAGAGAGATCTACCCCCCACTCTCTACATAGAGATAGACGTCACCCCACCCATTGTCGGTTATGGGTAAAAGGAAATGTGTGGGGCCAGCAAAATAGGTTGTCTCATGGAGTTGAGTATTAAACCTCTCTGGTGAGCAAATGCACCCACTAGATTAGACACGTCAGGGGGTGCGTTTCAGTCGTCAGAGTATTTTGTAAGATGTGAGCGTACAAGGTTGCCAGACAGTCAGTTTGAATCCATTTGGGTTTTCCTTGTCGATGAGCAGTTGGTGCCAGGCCTTTTGGCCATTGATGTTCGAACGTATCCAACCCAAGGTACAGCTATACGTCTGCAGGCATTTAACCGTTTCAACGAGACTACAATGGGATTTGCCATAGCATCAGTGTGACTGGCCTACCCACCTCCAGAATGCCTTTCATGACTAAGGTGCGCACTGTCCGTCAGCATAGCACAGAAAGTGAGCTGGATGGAGTGTATTGATATAATATGACTGGAAAGGAGTTTGGCAGTGACTGGTCATGTAAAATCTTCTCATGGAATATGGCGGGTGTTTGAAAACGTGTGTCTACAACGAGCTGGAGTGAGTTTATTAGGGAGCATCAATTAATCTTTCTTCAGGAGACATGGGATATGGATCAGGCGGATATGCATGGCACCAATCTTTTCAGATCATGGCCCACAAATGTGTAAGGGAACATCCTATTGTGGGCTTGCTTTTTGGGTAGATCTCATTCTCAATTGGTGTGTGGAGTCCCATACAACAGATCTGCCTGAGCTTCAACATGTGGTAGCAAATACTATCGATGGACATTGTGTTTTGATGTTTAATGGGTACAATAGGCTCAACACAATGAAGATGTAGGATCAGCAATCGAATACTCTCCTGGGATGGGTGAGGCCCGGGGCCAGTGCGCATGTATTTGTCATGGGAGATATTAATCTACATATTGAACGGCTACTTGATCTAGAGGGGATCTTGGCGGTCCAGGGTGAGGCCTGGGACATACCGCTATTAATAGTCTGTGTCCCCAAAAGAACTCAGTCTTCAGCTAGTGAGACAGTTCGAGTCCCATATACTTGCGACCCAAGGGCATAACGGGCGGTTCATTGGTGATCAGCCCGCTAGGCATGTGTTTTTTGGCCCCATGGGTGGTTCTTTGATTAGGTTTTTGTGGCTGCTAGAGACTGGAAACGGGTAACTGATTTTCAAGGTTTAGCTATTTATGACAGCGAACATAGACCATTAGTTAATAGCTTTTCTATTTGGAATTCGCATTCCTAGGCCATGAGGCGACTGTTAGCAATCAGGCATTGACCATTGTTGGACATGCATGTGAGGCTGTTCAATGGGCCAACGTGCTAGAACGAGATACTAAGCCCGACTTGTACAGGGCTATTTCGCCTAATCTACATAGAATTTGTATGGGAGAGATCCATGTCCAGGAGATCTTATCTGAATTTTTAAAAAAAGTGACCTATGTGATTTTTTTCCCTTTGTTACCCTTCCCTTTAAATTAGTTAAAAAGCATGCATTAGTAAAACCAGAATGGTGTGACAATTGTAGGTTAGCCAAGCAGACATTGGTAGCAAGCTTGGCAGCAGGTTCATCTGTGAATAAGCTGGTCCAGCAACCCAATACAAGACACTTAAAAAAGCGAAGGAGGACGCTTTTGACATAGACTTGTCTTACGAATGCGCACGACAGTGGAGATCGTTGCATCTTTTGGAGACCTGTCACAGTGGCCGATGCCAATAGGGGCTGGAACCTTTGCTGTATATCACTGCAAAGGCTTGGTTTATTCATTTTGCTGACTATACGAAAGGGCTGTGACCATGGAGTACAAGAGCCTGGCTTTCCCCACTCAATCCAGGTAACGGAGTGGCTTTCAATAGAATTAGATGAGGTTTTGAAATCTATTAGATCTCAGAAGGGTGTGGGGGGAGGGGGAAGGTGGAAGCTTCAAGTCCTGACTGGTTGCTAACCAAATATTTTCAAAGATTAAATGTGTCTGGGCACCTATCCAGTGAGGACTCTTTATGGCCCGTCTAAAAACGAACAGTGTTCCAGATTCATGGGGATGTGCCGAAATCCTGCCAATTTTTTTAAAAGGAGGGTGTGGGGGGAGAAGACAAACCGGCTAATCACCAGTCCATTTCTTTATTTGACGGGCCAGGGAAAATATTTGCAAGCGTGTCCAGTCTTGGGTAAATCGAAAATACCATAATTAGCACCCTTCCTGCAGGATTTCAAAAGGGTAAGGGGACAATCGATCAGAGTTTCCATCTGTATGTGATTATCCAGAAGTATACCATCTTAAGAAAGACCCAATTTCATGCCTTCTTTGTAGATCTTAGGACTGCATTCGATGCTGTGCCACGTGATCTTTATGCATGTCTTTTCTGGGAGGAACATAACAGACTGATTCTACCTATCCACTTGTTATACAGTAACAGGACAGTGTTTTCGCCAAAGGCTGGCGGAAGAGGTCACACCCTAGTTTAACTTCACAAGAGGAGTTAGGCAGGGATGTGTCCTCGCCCGTCTTCTGTTTTTTTATCTACATAGAAGTCATCTCTGCTCCCTGTCGACGGCCTGGACCCCTCAAAAGCTGGGTTTGGTAAAGTACCCAGCGCTCTTTTTTGCAGACGACGCAGATTTATTGTCCACCTAAACCTAGGGACTTAAAGGCCAAGTGGAGGTTTTTACCAAGATATGTGGGGAATTAAAACTGTCCCTAAATGTGGATAGGTCTATTGTCATCTTACCCAAATATGATAAACAGCAGTTTATCAATATGAGTGTGGCTAATCGTAGACTGTAACAAGTCAACTCTTACGACTACCTGGGTGGCTCAGGTGGATAACCATGGACAAATATAGTGGTGCTGCAAGGACATTTTTTTGTCACCATGGCAGGGGAAGCATTAGGTCAGCGCTTGAATTGTATTACTAAAAAGCTGTTACTGCTTTGTTTCAGAACTTTGGGGATAAGTGAACTGTTCTGGTATGGGAACAAGAGAAAACACATTTTTGAAGGGTATTCTCCAGCTCCCCAGGAGGGCATCTAATACACCAATACATTTAGAAGAACAAGTTACTTTCTTACCTGGTAACGTTCTTTCGATGGGATGGTCCGACGACGTATTCCATATCTATGACATGTAATCACCACAGCTGTGCTGCTTCGGAAACTTTTTCGGCGTCTGCGTCCTGCGTCGATGACGTCGATACGCCGTCGTCGAGGACCTCCTCCGACGTCATCCGATGTGATAAGTAGGACGCACGACGCCCATAGCCTCAGTTGTAGTTTTTTCCCCCAGAACGTGTGACATAAGTCAACTGCCAGTCAGACACAAAGCCTTGCGGAACGTAAGCTGCAATCGCAAAAGAAATTCTGCAGCGGGGAAGGCCGGGCGGGAGCGATATGGAATACGTCGTCGGACCATCCCATCGAAAGAACGTTACCAGGTAAGAAAGTAACTTGTTCTTCGAGGGGATTGGGTCCTCCGACGTATTCCATATCTATGACAGACTCCCAAAGCAGTACCAAAGCAAGGAGGAGGGAAAGAATTTAGAATCAAAATGTAGAATAGCCAATCAAATAGCAGAGCAAAGGACCGCCTTGCCAAAGGCCAGATCCTGTGCCCGGATGGAATCAAGGGAATAGTGACGTACAAATGTATGTACTGAAGCCCAGGTGGCTGCATCACAGATGTTGCGAATAGGAACACCCCTCTGCAGGGCAGTAGACGCAGCCATACCCCTGGTAGAATGGGCCCGCAAGCCAGCCGGTGGGTCCTTACCCGCCAAACGGTAGCACTCCGAGATGGCCAAAATAATCCAGCGAGACAAAGTCTGTTTCGTCACAGCTTGCCCCAAACGCTTTCCAGCGTAACCAATAAAGAGTTGATCATCCACTCTGACCCGGGACATGCGTGAAACATAAAAGCTTAAAGCTCTCCTAGGATCAAGCCTATGGAGCCTCTCCTCTTCCTTACCAGGATGCGGAGGAGGATAGAATGCCGGAAGAACAACCTTCTGGGCCAAATGAAATTCCGTCACTACCTTCGGAAGAAAAGAAGGACGAACTCGAAGGACAACCCTGTCCTTGTGAAATACAGTGAAGGGAGGCTTAACTGAAAGTGCCTGTAACTCACTCACTCTGCGAGCGGAAGTAACCGCAACTAAAAACACAGTTTTCAGAGTTAACAGCCTCAAAGGGCAAGAATGTAAAGGCTCAAACGGAGCACCCATAAGAAACTTAAGAACCAAGTTTAAATCCCAACCGGGCACCAGGAAAGGTGACGGAGGGAACACATTAGTGAGCCCTTTCAGGAACTGTGAAATCAAAGGGATTTTAAAGTAAGAACACTCTTCAGACGAGCGCTTAAAGATGGACAGCGCCGCCAGGAAACCCTTAACGGTACCCACTTGCAAGCCCCTGTGGGCCAAAGAAAGTAAAAAGGACAGAACCATGGGGATGTCACATGCAAAAGGATCCACATTCTGAACTCTGCACCAGTCGCAGAACTTACGCCAACGGTACAGAGACTTTGTTGCCGGCCTTCGGGCCGAAAGCAACACCTCCATCACGTCCGCAGGGAGGTCCCAATCCTTATACCTCAACCTTTCAGAAGCCAAGCGTGAGGGTTGAGGGATCTGACCTCTGGATGGAGAACCTGACCCCCCTCCCGTGAGAGCAGATCATCTCGGTAGGGAAGACGACGTGGAGGGCAGATGGATAAGTCGAGAAGGTCCGGGTACCACGTCCTCAGAGCCCACGCCGGGGCAATGAGGATCATCCGGGAACCGAACTTCCGTAACCTCCGCAGCACTTGCGGGATGACGGGGACTGGAGGAAACGCGTACAGCAGCGGGAATGACCACTCCACCACGAACGCGTCTCCTAAGGCTCCTTCTGGAGGAAATTCCCGCGAGCAAAACCTTTCGCACTTCCGGTTGACACTGGAGGCAAAGAGGTCCACTTGAGGGGTCCCCCAAAGGGCGAAGATCTCCAGGAGAATCTCCTGAGCCAACTCCCACTCGTGAGAGATTGCGCTCTGCCTGCTCAGAGCGTCCGCCGTCACGTTTTCGGCTCCGGCCAGATGAACTGCCGAGATCGAAACTTCCTGCTGGATGGCCCAGAACTCGAGCTGCATCGCCTCTCTGCACAGAGGAAGTGACCCTGCCCCCCCTTTTTGTTGAGGTAGTGCATGGCCACTGTGTTGTCCGTCAGGATCAGGACATTCTTCCCTCGCACAGACGGCAGAAAAGCCTTCAGGGCTAGCCTGACGGCCCTCAGCCCCAACAGATTGATATGGAGTCTGGACTCCGACGGAGACCAACGACCGCTGACTGTCAGCCCGTTGGCATGAGCTTCCCATCCCGTGAGGGATGCATCCGTCACGACCGTCACCTCCGGCCAGGGAAGCCAAAATGGAGCCCCCTTCATCAAGTTGCCTTCGACGGCCCACCACAGAAGGTCACGGGCGACCGAGGACGGCACCTGAATCGAGTCCGACATCCTGCCGGAGGACTGCGACCATTGCGTCTTGAGTGCCCACTGCAAAGATCTCATCCGCAGGCGAGCCTCTGGCACCAGAAGAATGCAGGATGCCATGAGGCCGAGCAACCTCAAGAACTCGAACGCTGGGAGCGTCTGGGCATGCTGAAACTTGTGCACCATCTGCTGAATGTGAAGAGCCCTCACCTGGGGAGGAAAACACTGCCCCAGGGAAGTGTCGAGCACTGCTCCGATGTACTGGAGCCGCTGTGTTGGTGTCAAATGGGACTTCTTTAAATTGAGGGAGAAGCCCAGCCTGTGAAGGGAGCGACAGGCGTTCGATAGATGATCCAGGACTTGCTCGGGAGAGCTCCCCCTGATCAACCAATCGTCCAGGTAGGGGTAGACGTGAATCCCCCCCTTGCCTGAGATGCGCTGCCACCACCACCATGAGCTTGGTGAAAACCCTCGGGGCGGAGGTCAATCGAATGGCAGGACCCGAAACTGAAAGTGCGAGTCGCCAACCGCGAACCTCAGGTACTTCTTGTGCTTGGGATGGATCGGCACATGGAAGTAAGCATCCTTGAGGTCGAGTGACACCAACCAGTCCTGAAGCTGAAGGGCCTGGAGGACTTGAGAGAGAGTAACCATCTTGAACTTGTCCTTCCTGAGGAGTTTGTTCAAACCGCGCAAGTCCATGATGGGTCTCAATCCCCCGTCTTTCTTCGAAACCAAAAAATAAGGGGAATACCATCCCTTGTTCCTCTCCGCTACAGGCACCAGTTCTATGGCGCGTTTCTCCAGCAGGGCTTGAATTTCCTGCGCAAGGAGCGGATCCGGACTCTGCAAAGAGAGGTTCCCCGGTGGATTGTCGCGAGGCCTGTGCCGAAAAGGAAGACAGTAGCCGTGGGTTATGATCTCCAGAACCCACACATCTGAAGTAATGGCTTGCCACTCTACAAGATGCTGCGCCAGCCTTCCCCCAACCGGCGAACCATGGGACATGGCCTCACGACTGAGTGGGAGCGGCTGCGGCGTTACCTGAGGGCAAAGAGGCAACTGCCCGAGCGGCCTTGGCACCACGGGTACCCTGTCGTCCACCTCTGGTACCCCTGCGTTGGCCTCTTTGACTGCCAGCTCCTCTCGCTTTACTGAAGGATGAGTAATAGCGAAAGGAACCACCCCTCCACTGCTGTCCCCTAGGACGAAAAGGCGGAGGTTGGCGAACAGCAGCGCCCAACGACTTCGCTGCAGCTTTTGAGGTCTGCAACCTCTCAAGGCTCTCGTCAGCCTTGCTGCCAAAAAGGTGTTCACCATCAAAGGGCATGTTGAGGAGCCGGGACTGCACATCAGGAGCAAACCCCGACTTCCGCAACCACGCAAACCTGCCTATCACGGTGCTCGCCGCCATGGACCTACTGACGCATTCAGCCAAGTCCAGACCCGACTGAACGGACTCACACATGGCATCCTTACCATCCTGGACCATAGAAAGGAAACCATCCCGTTCATCCCCTACGGGAATACGTTCAGCCGCTAACGCAACACAGTGCCACAGAGTGTGCGTGAAACGTGACAAGGCACAAATGGAGTTGGCCGCCTGAAGCGCCATACCACCAGAAGAAAACACTTTCTTCGCCCAGCCATCAAAACGTTTGTCGTCCCTATCAGGAGGGATGGTAGGGTACGACGCCTGCTTTGCCGGGGCCGTGGCCGCCTGCACCACCAAACTTTCCGGAGTGGGGTGCCTGGTCAAGTAGCAGGGGTCGCTACTGGCTGGACGGTATTTACGCGACAAGGATCTGCCCACCGCCGGGAGACTCTCCGGAGCAGTCCAAGCCGCCGCCACCCTTCTCTGTAAAGCCATATGGAACGGCAGTACCGGGTCAGTTGGGGGACCAACATCAAGGATGTCCGTCAGATCATCCTGCACAAACTCCCCTGGGGGAGCAGACCATCCCAGATACTCAGACACCCTAGCCATAAGGCGCCGGTACGAGGAATCGGCATGGGAGCCAGGCTAAGGCCTACAAAATTCCACCTCCGGAGAGGTGTCCAGTCCACTGGCATCATGCAGTGACTGCCTCAAATCGTCAAACTGACTATGGCCCGAGACAATTTCATCTGGCACCCGACTAGGAACCAGGCCATCAGAATCCTCATCCGCCTCCGAAATATATTCCAGGTGGCGAAAAGGCACCCGAGAGTGCTTGCTCTTAACCAGAGCCTTCCTAGGGGGCACAACCGTGACACGGGGCACCTCCGACACGAAAGGCGTCGATGGCGTTGAGCGAATCGGCGTCGAGGAAATCGGCGTCGACGTCAGATGCAGCGCCTCCAGTATCGGCGGCGTCGACACAGCCCTCGAGGCCGGAGCCCCGAGCGTGTCCCTCGATGACCTGATCGTCGACGGCCTCGACGACGTCCTCGAAGCCGGAGCCTCGAGAAAGCCCGTCGACGCCCTCGACGCCTCAGACGTCGATGTCTTCCTCGAAGACTTCACAGGAGCACACGGTCTCGAACGCGTCGAGGACCGGGACCTGGAACGGGTACGGCGAGAACGAGCCTCCTTGTCCGAACGGGACCGCTCCCGTGACTCGTGCCGACCACTCTTGCGAGCGGCGTCTCTCGACCTCACACGGCCGACCCCACTCGGGGGCGCGGACGGCCGAGTACCCTGCGACTCAAGAATCGCCAACATTTTCTTCCCGAAGGAAGCCCATTCCTCCGGCGTCGCACGGCTGGTGGGGTAACCGACGTGCCGTGCAGAATCCTCGGAAGAGGACCTGGAAGGCGACCGGTGACGGCGCTTCCGAGAATGCCTCGAAGAGGCTGAGGAGTGGCGAGACCCACTCCTAGAAGAAGACCGACGAGACTTCCGACGATGACATGGAGAGTCACCCCTCGAATCATCCGTCGAAAGCCCCGCCGACTTCGACTTCCGGGGCTTGGACACCCGACCTACCGACAACTTCTTCTTACGTTCGCGTAAGGCCTTGGACGTGAGCGACTGGCAGTCGATACAGTCATCCGTGTCGTGGGCCTCCCCGAGGCACCAGAGGCAGGCGTCGTGCGAGTCAGTCACCGACATCTTGGACCCACACTCCCCGCACTTCTTAAAGCCCGGACGCGGGGTTGAAGACGAAGTGGAAGACATCGCCGAAGGAAATTCACAAACGAACAGGTTCGAAGAACCAGAAAGAACAGAACTCCAAAGAGTCGAGGCTTAGAACCGAGAAACACGAAGCAACACGTTTGCGGAAAAAACGGAACTGAGGCTATGGGCGTCGTGCGTCCTACTTATCACATCGGATGACGTCGGACGTCGGAGGAGGTCCTCGACGACAGCGTATCGACGTCATCGACGCAGACGCCGAAAAAGTTTCCGAAGCAGCACAGCTGTGGTGATTACATGTCATAGATATAGAATACGTCGGAGGACCCAATCCCCTCGAAGTAGATCTTTGACCGGATGGATATATGGTTATTATGAAGCCAGTCTTGTTTTGGCTGAGGCTATACCCTAGATTTATGTGACCATCGTGATGCATTGACTTATCTATTGAGCCTGGTGGGAGGTAGGAGTTTGACCTTAGCTGTCCATGTAAAGAACACGTTGGTAGAATTGTGTAAAATCAAGCTCTTGGAATATCCCGAAGATATTACTAAGGCTACCTCCTACTGAGTTAAGAGGTTGTTCTTGGATATAGGCAGGCCGGATATGACAGCAGTTCAGGCTGAACTGCCCCTTTTGGGGTGGGGCCAAGCCTGATTTGCATATGATCTTTCCCCTTCTGTAATGGCTTGGCAGGCAAAGAACGATGGTCTGGAGGGTTGACCAGAGCAATGCCAGTGGTTAAGGTTCATTCTAAAACTTCCAGCCATCACCTCTTTGTTTTTGCTGATATGGAGGAAGCCTGTCTCAGGCCAACAATAGGGTATGTATGGTGTAAACAAAAGTTTGGTTAAGAACGTTATCTAGACTGCGTCATTCCTCCTTTTCCTCATTCTTCGTACATTAGTTTTAGGTTGGGTATACTTAGGTTGGCCAGTTTTACAAAGTCATGGGGTGAGTCTGGGACAGTTATTTGCCCTCTGTGTGCTCTGGAGGACATTTTCTCTTTTGTTGCCCTCATCTTAGAGCTCTGGGGGGGGCTTTACTTGAAACTGCTCTTAAGGTCAGCCGGTATTAGTATTATGCCAGGGGCACTAGCATTTCGAAAACAAACTAATGACTTGCATATTATCGGGTAGTCAAATGCATCCATCAAGCTTGGCCTTTAAGACCAAGGGAGAAGTGAGAGTGTATGTTTAGCAGTCTGGGTTGCTAATCACTGATAAGTGGGGTTGCAAGTATTCTCTCCTCCCATGATTTTATATTCATATTATGTTTCTGGAATATTTGTACTTACATTTAATTGACTGTTTTTTTACAATCTTGATATTTTATGAATTTTATGCCAATGTATGTATTATTAATGTTGTTCTTCCCTTTATTGTTTTGTATCTTTTATGGTTCAGTGGCGAATAAAAGGAAATTAAATGATTACAGTAATGCATGCCTTCTGAGGCCTGTGGATCTGCTTAGAATGACATGCTTTGCATAGACTCGCAAGCAGTACCTGGAGAAGGTGGAGGGATGTTTTAAAGTACAGCATTAACACTGCTTGTCCCACCAGTGAATCTTGTTTGGAATGTGCATCCAGACAATGTTGTGTGAAGGTACATATAGAACTCCAGTAGCTGCCTTGCAAAAGGAATCTCTACAGGTACATTTGCAATAAAAGCTAAGGTAGCCCCTGTGCCACGTGTTTAGTGTGCTTTGGCCGTGAAAGGCAGAATTTGGTTTGAAAGGGAGCAGCACATTTGAATGCATTCAACTATCCATTTTGAGATGGCCGATTTAGAGATAGAATTCCCTTCTCTGCGGGTGGCTATGGACACAAAGAGTTGATCAGTTTTCCTCACTGGCTTTGTTTTGTTACGGTGAAACACTATAGCCCTCCTAACATCTAATGTATGGAGGCTCTTTTTCTGCCGAATTGGTAGGGTTTTGGACGAAAGCTGCATGTTCTATAGACTGGTTGACATGGAATTTTGAAATACATTTAAAACAAAAACATGGGTGTGTTCTTAGCACCACTTTGTCTTTATAAATGACAAAGGGATCTTGAACTGAGAGGGCTTGTAGTTCACCGAGCCTTCAAATGGATGTAATGGCAATGGGAAATGCAGTCTTGTAAGTGAGGTGTTTAAGACTGTTCTTATGCATTGGCTTAAATGGGGGACCCATGAGCTTTTTAAGTACAATATTTAAATCCCATCCAGGAGTTGGGTTAGAAAAAGGTGGGTGTAATCTTTTAACCCCCTCTATGAATACCTCTACTATTGGCACCGTTGACCAAGACCCTTTAGTTTGAGAGGCGGTGTATGCAGTGAGTGCTGCTAAATTGGCTCTAAGAGAGGTAAAGACTAAACCTGAATCTAACAGGTGAAGAAAATAGAGAACAATGTGTGAAGGAGAAAAATCAATTGCATGGTAGTTCAAGCTTTGCACCAGATAACACACCGTTTCCATTTATTGTAGTAGCAATGTCTGGCGTTAGGTTTGCATGCCACTTCAAGGATGTCCATACATCATCTTGTGTTTAAATTACCAAACTCTAGGACATCAGGAGCCAAGCTGTCAAGTTCAGTGTTTGAGGGAACGGATGGTATGCTTTCCCCGGATATTGGTACAGCATGTTGTAAGGGCATGGAAGTTTCACTGGTGATCTAAGTAACATTGCAAGCAGGTGTGAGAACCATGATTGATGTACCCACATTGGAGCTATTGGAATAAGTTTGACCTGTTCCTGGTTCATCTTGGGGAAGATTTTTATTGAGTAGTGGGGTAAGGGTGAGGGGGGCGTGAATACTCTTGGCGCTGAGGATATGCAGAATGGAAGCTCAGTTCCACCTTTGAACCTGAGATGTTTCCTGTGCGCTAGCAACATTGAAATATGAAATTCTTCATGTTTCATGTCCAATGTTGCCATGTAATCCCCCAGTTTTAAGAGTGGGATTACATCCTGAAGGGTTGTCATTCGATACTTTTGTGGTTTGACATGTGTTTGTTGGACGTAGATCTAACACAGGGCACATAGTTAAATACTTCTTGAGAACAAGAAATGATGTTGAATAAATACTCTTCCTCGTGAGGAGGGATCCGTTCCATCACTCCTTTCAGTAGAAGAGTCTGAATCTCGTCTTGTAGAATTCACTGGTGTTCTTGTGACATTCTTTGTTGCTTTGCTGGATGATAATGAGGTCTTGTGAGGAACTCTACCGAGTGCCCCTTGTACACGGTTGAAAGTACCCACTTGTCTGAAGTGATTCCCTCCCATGTCTGGGTGAATTGTGAGATGCAAGTGCCTACTGGGGAAACATGGGAGGGAACCTGAATCAGACTGTCACTGTTTTTGGGTAGCTGAGCCTTTAGTGGCTGTTGCCCTAGAGCAACCTCTGCCCAGTTTGAAGCACCTTTGATAGGTAGATGGAAAGAGGGTTGACTTTAACTCTGGAGTACCAAGGGGTTGATGAACCTTGGTTGAAGGCAGATTGTGTTGCGCGTAACTATGTTTGGCCACAAAAAAGACCTGTGTGTGTTAAAAACACGCAGATAAACATAGTGTTTGTTTGAAATCTGGTTTAATTATTTTAAAGTCAGTCTTTTTTTAGCAGTTTCCAAGGCATCACTTGACCACCTTTCCAAACTCGTTAGCCTCAATGGGCATACTGAGTAAGGTTTCTCGAATTTCAAGCTTTAAGCCTGATTGTCGCAACCAAGCGTGGTGCTTTAGTAATGTGGCTTCTGATACAATCCTATCAGCATTGTTAGCTGTATCTAAATTCCCTTTCATAATATTGTTTACCACTTGCTTGCCCTCGGCTACTGTCTTTGAGATCCGAGTACGAAGTGGTTCAGGAATGGAGTCTAATTGTGACTGAACATTGTTCCAGAGTGCTCCATTATAGCTGGAAAGAAGAGTAGCAGTAGAAGAGTTAGCAATATGCACTTCGTACACGGCTGAAGAGGTCACTTTTTTCCCCCAGGGCGAATAGTTTTTTACTTTCTTTTTAAGGAGTGGCTTCCGTAGAAGCTTAGGGAGTACCCACCCTTTTGCGGGTGGTGATAACCACAAGGGAATCTGGCTTACAGTGACCTTGTATGTATAATGGGACAGAGGGAGCAGGACGATATGTTTTCTGTACCCTGGGATTAACAGCAGTGGTGAGAGAAGGTGTTACTTAAGAAGACTGAATTCCATTTAACACGGACTGAAGCTGTGGGATGAATTGCCCTATATAGGCCTTATCCTGCAGTATTTCATCTACGAAATCTTGATCTTGTGCAACACCTTTCTCTGAATTTTGAAATGGTCTATGGCCTTTCTAAGCAGACTATAAAAGACCTGGTCATGAACAGGAGAATGAACTACAGGTTGGTCATCATCTTGAGTTGAGGGAAGCAGAAATTCGTCATCATTAAAAAAGATAATCATCATCCATGTTGATCACCACCACCTAGATAATCTTGTGAAGTTCCCAGATCATCAGTATTATCTTGATTTAAATTAATGAGCTCTTCTGTAAACCCTGCACCTTGGGGATGTGAATGGACCTCCTCATGTAGTTTAGAGGAGGTTCGTCTGGTTCTAAATCAATAGGATATTTTTCCATAAATGGCACAAAAGATGACCCTTTGTCCATAGTTGGCTCAAATCCTTCTTTTGTCCAAGAGTCTGTTCTAGGTGCATCTTTAAGAGGAAATATTATTTCGTCAGGGTTTTCTGTTGGTTTAGGAAGCACAGATTCTGACAAAGGAGATAAGGCCTCAGTGTATTGAATGTCTTTCGGTGATGTATGCACTTGCGCCAAAGTTTTTGTATGTTTGTGAGGGCGTTAAGAAGATTGTTTTACACCCATCTCGTGTGTAGGAGGTTTCGACAAAGGTTCAGCTGCGTGTATCCTTGAAACTTTGGAGACAACAAGCATTTGTTTCGGCGTACAGTGAAACGCGTGCGCTTTCAAAACATGGCTGAAAGACTATCACGGTAGACTTTTCACTCAAGGTTTGTGTTGGAGAGCTGTTGTGTTGCACACATGAGCTGGGCACAAAGGACTGCGCCGAGGGAAATGCACCAGAGGTGCATTTCTCAATTGCATGGGCAGATTTGGATGACTTGTCGACTGGCTGAGGGTTGTGTGTTTATCACATGAGTGAGTATCCCCAAGTTGCATTGTTTGTGTGTGCCACTGTCGCTGGGGTAGTCTCCAAAGCAGCGCCGCCGGCTTGCCTTACAAAGGGGGAGGGGGGATTGGCACTCTGGAATCTACTGATCCCATATCATTTCAGCGTCTCTTTGCGCGCTGAAAGCACCATGTTCTTCGTCACCTGCTGGGGAGTCTAGGCTGGTTTCCGCTTAGTGCACCGATCATTTAAAGTTTGGGATCAAAAAAGCTGACAGGCTGCACAACGTTTCTCACTATGTCTCGGGAGGCAGCAATTGCACCCGCGGGGAGTGTCCTTCCAAGGAAATTCTGAATGGCAGGACAAACAATTTAAAAGGAGTTATTTCCATGACTCAAGAACAGGGAAAGTAAACGTAGAGCATAAAGATTATGTGTAAATGTAGGCATTCTCTAAGGGGAATATATAAATTGTGTACCCGGCGAGAGTCAAGCAGAATGCAACACGCATTCCGATTGGCTCTCGCCGGGTCCTTACCCGGCCGAGAATCCTTTGATTCTCGTCCGGGATTCCAGCCGCCTTGTCCACGGCGAGGGCGTGGCAGCCCCTCAGCCAATGAGGAGGCTCAAAGCGGGGCCATCCCCGCTCCGAGCCTCCCCACAACTGGGAGGCTGCCTTCGCCCCCCGTCGGGGACTCGGGTAAGCTTTTTTTTTTAAATTTCTTTTTATTTTTTCTTCCCTTCCCTCCCTCCTCCCTGCCCTCCCCACCCCACTTACCTGCTTGCTCCTGCATCCCCGGCGGTGGACGATAGCAGCCTCCAGCAGTGTGGAGACTCGGAGCGGGGCCATCCCCGCTCCGCGCCTCCACACGGCTGGAAGCTTCCATCATCCCCTGCCGGGGACGCAGGTACGTTTTTGTTTTGTTTTTTTGTTTTTTCATCCCCTTCCCCCCAACCCCACTTACCTTCTGCTTCTTTTTCGGGAGTGGTCGCGCTGGGAACACTTGTATTCCCTGCACGTCCGCTCCCGATGGCCGCCATGGAAAGTCGGTGAGTCGGTAATGCCCCCGCCGCGAGGGTCATATTGCTTATATATAGCACCCCGATGTAACCCTTTCCTAGTTCCCTATGCAGCCTGACGTAGGCCATAGCAGAGGACAGTCGCCAGAACGGATGTCGAAACGCTGTTTTGTGGAAAATGCCACTGAGAATTCTGTTGATCGTCAAAGATGTTAAGAAGTTATATTAATTCCAATAAGAGAATAAACGCTATAAGCCGCAAACTCTGCAACATGCGTCTGACCACTATGGTGGGAAAGAATTATCTGAGGGACATCGACGCATGAAGGACCATTGTACAATGGACATCGCACTAGGGATAGTATCACAGACACGCATAGTAGACGTCCCTTTTCTAACTTCAAAAACAAGTCATGCAATTCTCTGCACATACCACTAGACTGTGGCCTATGCAAAGCAGGTGATTCTAAGCAGATCCACAAGCCTCCGAAATATATTTTATTATGAGCGTTTTGTGATGCGACTTACCCATACTCATTTTCATAGTGTTTGCTTGGCCATAAATAAATATAGTATTTTTAGAACTACTTGTCTAAGTTTAATCCTTAATTGCTCATCTTGTGGACTCCTTGCAGATCCTTTACCAGGCTCACCCCTTCCTGAGACTTGGCCTTGACCACACTCCATGCTACCTTGAATAGTTTGACTACAGCTCCCACAGTTGTGCCTATTCACCAACTAAGTTGGCCTCCTATACATCTGTCAACCAGGCCAGAGTATAGAAATCCAGTATAACCACCCCTGGATAGAATTAAGTTGCGTCAGTTCTATTGCCATTAGTGTGCCATTCATAATGTCCCAAAATGTAGAGGTCTTTTTCCCATTTAAGCAATCAAGAAAATGTTGGCTATCATGGAGGTCAAGCGTATACTTTATCCCCTTACATGCATTTCTAAAGGACTGGTATATTTTTTTCATATGGGAATAATATTCTAATTAATCAATAGATAAGCCTCTTAAGATTTCTGATGGAAGCCTTCTTTTCCCTCTTGGACTCAACTGACGTGGCATTATACGAATGGACCCTAGGTTTGACTGCAAAGCACTTGGCTTTCAGAGTAAATATAATTAGTGAGGATTATCCAATACTATTAACATTTCTGACACTGAACACCATTTCACTAGAATATCTAGTAAGGGATGCAGGGAGTTCTTATAGATAAAAGAAATTATTTTAGGAGCCAGAAGTTCCAGCTTACAATAAGAACTTTCTATAGGTCTCCATAGCTGCTACTGCGGGTTCCCAGGGGAGACCAGTGAAACTCTAGTGTAAAGGTAATGACTGTGTGGTTGCTAAATTTGTTAAAATGTATAGAAGCTTGTTGAGCACATATTATAAAGTAACTTGGAGAGGAAAAAGTGCCAGCTTGTAGCATTTCTGTTTTTGAGGCTAAAGTTCGGTAAGAGAAGCTCTAGACCCCACACGGTCATGTAATCTACCCATTGTGCCCCTCTTTTATTTAAGACCCCAGAGGTTGATTCTGTAATGCAGTCAAAAGCACATAGTGAGTCACATTACCCTGCTACAATAATGTTGTCCTGGTAGCCGTTAGCATACGCCAATATTCTAGAAGCCCACATAATTATAAGGTAGAATTTAATTATTGTATAATATTCTCCCCACTTGTGAGTCCCCCAGCACTTTTTGCTTCTGTGAGCCTCTCTCAACCCTTTTGGTTTAATCTTTTTGAGTCATGCTTTCCTCCACTTTTTAAGGCATCTGCAATATGTTATTGCAGCACACAACACTTTCTGTGCAGTGTTGCTGGGAGCTCTTTGCGCTGCTCTTTTTATTGTCCTTGTGATAACTACTGTTGCCAAGGACAGGGGGATAACTTATTATTCTGCCTAACTTCATTTTCTGTAATGAACACACCCCACCTTATGTGGAGTGCCGAGGTGACAATGCATCCCTTTTTCCATTTCTCCTGTAACTTTCTACTTAGTTCATCGGAGTGGCTGGTGGCAGTGGATATTTTCTACCAACATTTTGTGATTTCCACATGTAGGCTGTCGCAGCTGCCCTTTTTGCGCAATGTTACGGGGAAACTGACTAGTCCTTCAGGCTGTCAGTACTGGGAATTTGGTTTTCCCTTTTGTCTTTTTTACATGTTATCCGTTTGCGTAACTTTTTCATACTGCACACAGCATCTTACAATGCAGTGAAATAGGGATACTTTCGTATCACCGTAGACTTACACCAAAGGGATTTTTGATTACTTTAAAATGCGCCTAAAGACAAGCTGGTGGCAGCAGTTACATTTTTACCATTTTAGCTATATTTTAAGTTTGCACATTCGAGTTCACAGTGTTTGGGTACCAACTGTGGATAGTGTACAAAGATGGCCGTGCCACAAGATTCTTCACTTGTTCTTTGGCATTCTTCCTGTCTTATTAGGTCGGGAAATCCCTTTTATGGTCATGCATTTTTCCGGGAAAACTGCTGTTTTCGTGGGCTAGTGCATGCTATGTATGCATGGGCTCAGGAAGTGAGCTGTGACTTTCCGGTCCCAATCCACTCACTGGTGCCAGTGTGTCTAGTTTGCATGCATGAGCCAGACCAACAGTGGTCTCTGATTGGACCACTGCTGGTGTGCACGTGTGGGGCAGATCCTTCTATAGGAGGGCTGCGTTTGATCACTAACTTGAATTTAGGATCAGGAGTCCGGCAGCCATTCCAGAGGATCAGAAGAGGATCCAAGTATCCTGTGTAGCTTTGTAGATAACGGATGTATCCTGAAGAGGCCTGGCTACCATTCTTGCTACTGTCCTGGTAAAGCCCTGCTGGACTACCTGATCTTGCTGGTGCTTCGACCCTTTGGAATGGTGGGACCAGCCAGCCTTGATGCCTTTCCACGATCCTGCAGCCTGGAGCAATCGGAAGTGCCCCTGGACCACCTAGTGGACTGACCAGCTCCCTTTTTGGGCTAACATGCTAGAAGGGTCGCCTTTCGGTGTTTTGGCCGGAAACTTCAGGGGTCTCCAGCTAGTCCAACAAGTCGCCTTCCTGCCACGTTTCAGCGTCTCAGCATCAACTGGTTCTGTTCTGAAGGGCTCCCTTTGTTCACGACTGGTGAGACACCTGCTGTCGCCTGTGTGCAATGACTGTCGCTGGAACCAACTATTGCCCGCCTGGAAGTGTCCTGAAGAGGCCTGCATCAATGCCTGCTGCATTTCTTCGCTGGAAAGGGTTGCACACAGCTCCTGGACCCGACCGGAACCTTCCTTGCACCCGTTGCTCCTGGGCATCTTCTACTGAATCCAATGGCAGGAAAACCTACCTCCAGCAACCCCCATTGAAACTGCCAAGTCCTTTCAGAAAATTGAAGTAAGGGCAGAGAGTAGCAGCAATACTCACTAGTGCCCCCATCTCCTCCATTATAAAGTTTGTGAAGCACATTGATTTATATTCCATTCCATTGCTTTTTAAGCATTTGTTAAAAAATCTGCTCTAGAGTCTAGGAAAAGTATTTTACTTAACTGTAAATCCCTTTGAAAGAGCTCCGGAACAATCTTCACACCCACGGGAACATTTCCTAACTTTGTCCCATCTTCTAAAGGTACTTTGTGAACTTCTGGGCACAAGGCCCCATTCAGGTTGGGTTGGACTCAAAGTTAGGGTTTCTATTCCTATGGATGGGTTATACAATTGCCCAATTAATTCCCTTCAATGTGTATTGGTGAATTGTATACATTTTATTTACCAACTGTGACTGTATAGGTTTTATATTTAGAGTGCTGTGTGATATTATTACTAAGGCTTCCAGTTTTCCGTTTTTACTGATTTCTACATACAAGTACAGACGGAAATCAGTCTGTCTGTATTTATGTATAAAAATGCAACAAAACGGAAAACAACCCTTTCTGTCTGGTTCTCTACGATGACACTCATACATCTCAGGTCAATTGCATTGCAGATCGGCAGCAGGGAGAGTGTAAAAGTTGTATAAAAATAATAGCATTAAAGTTCTTCAAATTGCTGACTGCATACATCTTAAGACATCAGTAGTCACAGGAGCAACTGTTTGTTATGGAAACAATGGAGCAAGCATTTCTTTCCTAAATGGCGCATGTGTGCTTTAATAAATGCATTTTTTATTATAATAAATGTAGAAAAATACTGGTGGCAAACTATCTTTTTATATGACAAAATAAAAATGTGGATAAATACAGAAAAACGCACAAAAAATTGATAAATACAGACAGAAATGGCAGAAAAATACCATAAAACTGGAAGCCTTAACTATTACCCGTTTAATTTTATAGCGTGTTTTTTGGCCCTATTATAAATATAATATTGGTATAATTTATTTTGGAAGTATAATCCTTGACTGCTTCACTGTGTGAACACATTGTGAACCCCTGATCCCACTCACCTATCCTGAGATTTAGCCTTGGTCACCCTCCATGCTACCTTGATTGGTTTGGCTAAACTCCCAGACGTTTCTCCCCATTCACTAGAACTAGGATGGCCTCCTAAACTCTGGCCCGCAGGCCAGAGTTTAGAAATTCATTCTAACAAATTGGTGTACAGCAGTGAGGATTAGGTCTTGGGTACCCCAGCATTGTCCACTGGTGTAATATCAGGATTATACCTACACAGAACACTGCATTTGAATTGGCTGGTAAAATACAGTCACCTACTCCAATTGAAATGATCATTCTATAAAACAGTCACTATGACCACTTCGAGAGCAACTACAGTAGATAACATGAGAAAGTTGTATGTTGAAAGAGGACTGCCATCCTCAGGAAATAAAGCTGAGCTTGTACAGAGGATTGTGGCTAGTTCCCCTTCCAGTAAATGGTGATGCAGGAGGTGCTGGGACCAGCAGCAGTAATTGACTTATTGTGGCTGCCACTGTTGAGAGGGAGTAGGAGGGTGATGATTCTACCAATGTATCTCTAAAAGATTCTGACGTCTAGGTAATGTAGGAGCTGAAGCAGAAGCCCAAACTCAGACAGAAAGAGATTGAGTTCAACGTTAGAGCTTGTCATGTTGCAGGCACCACAAGGTTCCTCCAGAGAGTCTCGAAATGGTTCTGGATCATCTTCTCATCATAGGTTTCCTAAAGATACAGTATATATTGGCTTACAACTTTTGAGTATGCTTGTGAGGTGCAAGAGGTTGGGGATCTTATCAGCAGGCTACCCCCATTCTGGCTGCAGTGCCATTAAGGAAATGTCCAAGGCTGATAGAAAAGACTTTGCTAAATTAAAGCAGGCCCTTCTCTTAAAGTTTGGGAAAGAGTACAAGAAGCATGAAAATACTTGGATGTCTTATGTGAAAGACTCCCTGAAAAACCTCAGTGGCTGGTTTGAGGGCTACAACTTAACCACCTTTGAGAGCATGATCAATTTGGTCATGCTTGAATACATTTTTGCTTCCTGTTCCCCTGAGCTGAAGCATTTGTTTGACTCTAAGGAGATCGATCCTAAGAAGTTAGCCATTGCTGCTGACTTATGGGTACCCCATAGTGTCTCCCAGAAGGACAAACATGCTTCAGGTAAGCATGAGAAGGGGAAGAAGCACAAAGAGAAAGCGGGTGGAAGATCTAATAAAACTCCCTCCCAGAAGGCCCACAAAATGTTTAAGAAGGGTAAATGGGACTAGCCATCCCAAGCACAACAGTCGTTACTCTAAGCCTCTGTATATATCAAGGTCCAGTGGAAGTTGCGGAGCCTGTGCAACAAGTGACCATGTGAAGGGGGACCCCTGATGTAAGGGTAAGACATTGGGGATCCACCCTGTGAATCTGGCCTTCTCTTCAGATTCCTTACCCTGTGGGATAGGAACTGAAGTCATGTAAGTTTCCCTGGGATCCTGGAGTTGCTGAGGCTTATTCCGCCATAACTGACAATACAAAGCATTACTTTAAGGATAGTGTGCTGGTAGATGGTGTAGACACCTCTGCCATTAGTGACACAGGGACCAGCAGAACTGTAGTGGATTCCACTGTTTCGGTCGAGAAGGTCGAGGAAAAAAAGCTGGATGCACATTTGGTGCGCATTTGGCATGGTAAAAAAGACTGAAGCCCATAATACCGAACAAGGGGAGAAGGGGTTGTGGGGGCCCCTGCTGCCCTAGTTCGATATTATGGGCTGTGGGGGTGTCCACCAAATACATTAAATGAACAGCGGGGAACAAACAATAGCTTGAGTTACAAAATGCGAACAAGTGGGCTTTGCAATTTTGCAACTCAGACCTTTGGGATTCGTTTTTTTAATGCAGATCCAATTCCACACCGGTAAATTCACAGGAGCTGGCCAGAGCTCCTGTGTTGCCCGCTAAGTTGGCTGATAGAGCCCCTCTCAAGTTTCCAGTTATGCCTGTAGCTCTAGCTGTGAATGGTGTAGTAGTAAAGATGCATGTTAGCAGAGGCAAGTCCCTGGAAAAGTTCTGCTAAGGCAAGATCTCAGAGACTTGGGTCTTGTGGGTGACACTGCAGAAAGGTCCACACACTAGGTCTCAGGCCAAGGCAGCCTTGGACAAGTCCAAGGCCCAGCCAAATAAAGGGGTGAAGAAACAGAAAAGGGGTAATGAGAACATTTCCCCCCTAGCTCACCTACACCGAGGTGGAGGCAGTTGGCTAAGCCTCTGAACCTAATGAGGAAGGTGGGCTGCCTAAAGTGCTCAACCCTCATGACCACTCTGAGTTGCAAAGTTTGCTTACAGAACGAGGTCCATTCAGGGACGAGTTTAGTAAGGGCCGATGTGTGTGCCCATCTTTGGAAGGCCTCAGGAGCCAGGCCTGGTTTTAACTGGAGGGTGAACCTCCTGGGAAACCCAATCTATTGGGAAGGTGGGCTCCTGTACAGTGAGCCTACAGAGTTCCATGAAGTAGACTGTAGGAATTTGTTCCCCTTCAAGTGAGCAACAACTAGCGCAGGAAGTACCCCCAGCAGGTCATCTTAGAATCAAGACCACCAAGGAGAGCTCATCCATGCACTTCTACTGGCTTAAGATGGGATACCAGGAAACAAGCAATTGTAGAGGTTGTGCCACATGCCAGACTTCTGGTAAAAGTGGTGCAACGATTCAGGCTCAATTGGTACCTGTCCCTGTATTGGGTACTCACCGGGGTGTAGGTGAGCTACAGTGAATGCTCTTTCCCTCTTTTCTGTTTCTTCACTCCTTTAACCTTAAGTCTCCCCTTTGGCTGGGCCTTGGACTTGTCCAAGGTAGCCTTGGTTTGAGACCTAGTGCATGGATGTTTTGCAACACGGATGAACTATTCAAAATCTGCAAGGAACTCGCCAATCCTACTGCAGTCTCCCCTTCTCCTCTGTCATGCCTGACCCTCTGCACTGCACTGGCCTCCCACTTCATAACAAACTTGGGAAATCCTGTCCTCACTCTCCTCTACACCCTCCCTTCTCCCTCACCTGCTCTCAGGCTTCTCTTGGCCCCCCCTATCCCATTCTCTCCTACTCTCCCTCTCTTGCCCGTATCACCGGATGAGGTCTCTAGACAAGTCATTTCCATGAAAGTCTCTTCCAACCAGGTGGTCCCCTGCTCCTCCAGAACTATCAAGGACAACATTGCCTCCCTTGCTCCAGCCTTGGCTGATTTCTGCAATCACCCATTTGCCACTGGCATGTCCCCCCCACTCCTTAAGCACTCCCTTGCACACTCTCCTTAAAAAGCCTTCTGCCAACCCCTCCTGCTTGGCTAACTACCGCCCCTTCCCTGGGCAAACTCTTGGAGAGGCTGGTCATCTCCCAGCTGATGCACCACACTGAATCAGTTGCTTGCCACCACAACCACAAGTCTGACTTCAGAGCAGCCAGAGGCACGGAAACTGCACGCCTGAACACCCAGGAAGTCTTGCCCTCTAATCGCGATTCCAATCCTTCATCCGTTCTCATCCTTCTTGAACTTTCCTCTGCCTTGATACAGTAAATCATGCCATCCTTATAAACTGGCTCTGTGATACCCTTGGCATCACGGACCTGGTACTGGACTTGTTTCCCATCTCCTTTCATCTCAGACTGCCCATCCAAGGTTCAACTGGGCCCTTTTCTCTCCTCCATCACACTCTCCACCTGGAGTGTCCCTCAGGGCTCTATGCTCTTGCTGTGGCTCTTCAACATCTAGCCCATTTGATTGCTGCCTTCTCTCCTCACTTCCAGTGTTGTGCGGACGACACAGCTCTCCTTCAAGTTTCCCTCCACTGTCTCCTCTCTTTCCTTTCTCATTCCTGACTGACTGCTATCCAGGCATGGTGTGCTGCTAACAATCTCTTCCTTAATGCCAGTAAGATGGAGATCCTTCTCATTGGGGCCACAGCTCCCTCCTACCCCCTGACTGCCCTCCATGGGCCCCCTCCCCGCACCCTCTTGTGGGGCAAAAACCCTTGTCATCTTCGACTCCTCTCTGCTTCCCTCCTCACATCACTGACCTTGCCAAGAAGGCCCACTTCGAGCAGCACCACCTCAAAGGAATTCTCCCTTTCCCCCAGAAACTCAATGTCTCCAGAGCACTGGTCCTCTTTAGGCTGGACTACTACAAAAGCCTCTTCCTCAATATGCCTAAATCCTCCCTTCGCCCCCTTCAACTAATCCAGAATATGACTGGAAGATTTATCCTTGGCCTCTCGCCCAGGGACTGCATCTCTCCAGCGGCTCCCGGCTGCTCCGAGGATCAAGTTCAAGACCCTCTGCATCATCCACAAGGCTTTCTGGGGCCTGGGACCCTGCTACATCCAAATCGCTGTCCCTAAATACCGCTCTGCTAGAGCCCTTCGGTCTTTGAGTTCCAACTCTCTGCAGATCAGACACTTTTTCAAACAGAGTGGGAGGTAGATCTCTTTTGCAGGTGCCTCCCTCTGGAATGCCCTCCCTGCCCCTCTCAGACTTGTGCCAGATCTCCTTAAGTTTTGCAAGCTTCTCAAGACCCTTCTTTTACCCTCCTCCTTCACTTCCCGCCACTGCTAATGTCCCCCTCTGCCTCTTTCTGACTGGCTCCCTGGTTCCTTCTGAATCTTACAGGGCACCAGGCCCTCCTCGACCAGTCTACCCCTGCACTTGGTCTCCCTGGATCCCCCCTGAACCCCCCATACTGCACTTGCCCTTGCAGACTCCCTCCCACTGCACTAGCCTGGATGGGCCTGCATCCAGCCTCGTCCCTTGTGCTTAGCACATGGACCTTCTTGCCTTTCACTCTCTGCATTCCCCTGGCACTTGTCCACCTGGCCTCCACTTAACACTCGGCTAACCCATGTGCCCTTTTCCGCCCTGACCAGCATGTACCCCTCACCTTCTTGTTACTGCACTTGCACGATCCGAATGAAACAAGGCCTAGTAGGACCGTTTTGTTTTTCTTCTTTCCTGTCTCCCCCCCTCTCTTTTGTCTTGGTGTACCGTGAAACACCTTTTGCTGTATAGGTACATTATAAATACCCAATAAATAAAATAAATATCCTCTTTGAGAGGGTATCGAATGACGTTGTTGGTCCCCTTGACCTTCCAACATCCTCAGGCAGCAGGTTTATCCTGGTAGTAGTTGATCATGCTACCAGATATCCTGAGGCCATCCCACTCAAGACCGTGACTTCCAGGTCAGTTGCTAGGGCATTACTGGGCATCTTTACTTGGGTTGGCTTCCCTAAAGTTGTGTCTGACAGAAGCAGCAACTTTATGTCCAAGTACATGCAGGCTACAGTGGAAGGAACGTAGCGTTTCATATAAGTTTTCATCAGCTTATCCACAGACAAATGGCTTAGTTGAGATTTAACAGAACTCTCAAAAGCATGATTGGCACTCTTGAGGAGCCCCAGAGGAGAAAGTGGTATCACCTGATGCCATGCTTGCTTTTCAACTACAGAGGTGTACCTCAAGAAGGGGCTGGCTTCAGCCCCATTGAATTTTTGGTCACCCTGTCAGGGGACCCCTTGCTATAGTAGATGGGAGCGCCCCCCTCCTCCTGTCACTACAAACGTGGTGGACTTCGGGCTTGGTTTGAAGAAGAGGATGGCTTACTGATGACTCTGGCCAATGAAAAACTGAAGGCTGGTCAGGCTTTAGTCAAGCACTGGTATGACCAGAAGCAGCCCTCCAGATAAGGTGCTTATTAGGCCTTTTTACAAACACAGAAATCATGCCAATACGGCCCTTTTAATTCTTCTTTGTGTACAGAAAATGTGGTTTACATCCAAGATTTTTGACCTTGCAGTAAAAAATTTGGTATTTTCACATAGATCCTACCTGCCATCCTCCTGAGCTGGTACACAGTGTGAGAAGATGGCACAGCTGTCATATACTTCAATCCCTGCTACTCGGTCTTGCGCTTTTGAAAACTTCTGCTTCTCCCATGTCAAATTATTGAGTCCCACTGCCAAAAATCTAGCCCATTTCAAAGCCTCATTATGAATCTCCTGACTCATGTAGGATAGTCCAAACAGGTGGAGAGTTTTAGACAAGCCAGTTATGTCGGGCAAGCCTCACATGGAACTGCCAGTGCCCTAACCCCACGTGCCTTTCCGAGTCAACACTCTGTTGGGAAAAGTAGCTTAGTGAGTCAATAACCCTCGGGCAGAGATCCTTGTGTAACCCGTTGATTCTAATCCTGTTCATAGGTGAGTTAAGGCGCCTGCATCAGATGCATGTGTTTAAGATGCAGGCAACATTCAATTGCAACAGAGCTGACTTAGCTTTCGACTTATCAAAAACACTACTAAATTTCCAGTGATTGAAAAAACAGATTTAATCAGGGCTGCTATACCTGAAATGACTCAAATAGAACAAGCACACCCCATGAGGGCTGCTATACTTGTAATGGCTCAGAAAAATCTAATCTGGGATCCTATACTTGTAATGGCATAGGGCTGATAAACAAGTCCTGCATCTGATGAGACAAACCTCTAACTGTATAATACCCAGCCTAATGGCTAAAAATAGTTTACACACATCTAAAATTTCACACTCAATGGTAAAGCTGTACTAGATTTGAAAATGGAAAAGGTATTTTCAGCTTTTTTAATATTGATTGGTGTTAGGTCAAAAGACAAAAAGAGGAAGAGCAACTCAACCTAAGCAATACAGGAGACAAATGTGAGGGGGCAGGGGGGGGGCAGGAGGGAGGATATGAGAACAGAGAACATATTAAAACAACCTATAACAGGAATTTGAGTAACAGGAAGCAAGAAACCAATGAGCTACATAAGAAAGCAACAAAGAAAGTGAGATGGGAAAACGGTAAATAGGGGACACAATGGGAGTGAGGGATAAAAGCAGAGCAAAAGAGACATATAGACAGTAAAATACAAAACCACAGATCCACAGCAGACAAGGAGAGCTGGGAATAGAAAATCCAGACTAGAGAAAGGCAGGCCACTAACATAAGAGGCAGTGCAAGAAATATCAAAAGGAGTAGCAACCAATATAGAGAAAATAAAAAAAAAACAGCAACAGACCTCAAAACGTGGCATAGAAACACTTTAGGGTGAGAGGCAGATCATCACAAAGTGAGAGGCAGAGGGAAAAAAAGAAGCAAAGGGAAGGAGAGATGGAGCAAAAACATGGAGAAGTTGTCAAGCAGTGTCAGGAAAGATTTCTCTTTACTGCACCTTTCCTTCTATCTTTATGGAACCCCCAAACTTTTAGCTTTTATTTTCGATTCTGACCTGCTCTTTTTTCAGTGCAGTGAAGCCTTAAGTTTTACTGCACTGGCTTTTGCTCATATGTTATGGGGAAACTGATATGTCCTTCAGGCTGTCAGTACTGGGAAACATTGTCTCCCTTAGTTGTGCTACTGTGTTACTACTTTTGGTTACTTTGGTATGACTTGTGGTAACATTTTATCATAGTGCAGTGCAGCTTACACTGCAGTACAATTGGGTGAATGTTTGGTTTGCCCTACACTAACACGCATAGTATTTTTGGTTACTCTAGGTGGGCTAAAAGGATAAATTGGTGGCAGCAGTGAGCTTTTCCCAGTTTTTTTTTTCATTTTAGCCTGATCGCGTTTGGCTACTAACTGTGGCTACTGGACAAACATGTGCGTGCCACAACATGTTTTGCTTGTCCATTTGCCATCTTCTTGGCATTAGAGGCCAGGAATATCCTTATAAAGACTTCCAGTGGCTGGGAAAGCAGAAACCTTTGCCGGGCTACTGAAAGGCTGTGTGTGTTTGTTGGCAGGATGTGGGCTGGGACCGTCTGGTCCCAATCCACAAACTGGTTTCGGTGTGCGAGTGGTATGCATGAATGTTCTCACCAGTGGTCCTGATTGGACCACTGCTGGGGGGGGGGGTGTGTGTGTGTGTGTGTGTGTGTGTGTGTGTGTGTGTGTGTGTGTGTGTGTGTGCGCTGTCATTGGCTAGTGAGAGCATAAGAAGAGGACCCCTGCACCCATTCTGAAGGAGCCAAGAATCCTATCCAGCTGTGAGGTTGGCTACCAACGTCTGCTGTTGTCCTGGAGGAGCCCTGTCTTGCTGAAGATCTTTAGCAGTACTGCAAAGGAGCTGTAACCATTGTAGTGGAGGGAACATCCATTCCTGCTGTCTGCTCGGTACCCTGCAACAAAGGGACCTTTGGAAGGGTCCTGGGACTGTCCTGTGCCTGACCAGCTCCGAATTTGGGCTACCGTGCTCCGGCGTCACTGTTCCGAGTTTCAACCTGGCACTTGGGGGATCCTCAGCTGGCCTTACAAGACAAGCCTTTGCGAAATCTCAGCGTCCTAGCATCGAGAGGACCCAAGATAGGGGGAAAGACCAACCACGGCAGTTGAGTCCCTTTGCCTCCCCGTGCTGTGATGACCACTGTCTGAAATCGTTTACCTGACCAGAGTCCAGTCCCGAGAGGGGTCTGTCAGAGTTTTGCTGCATTCTTCATTTGAGAGTCCTTGCAACAGTGAAAGACACCAACCGAGATCAGCTAGAACCTGCAAATTGCGGACTGCGACTTTCAGTGGGAAAAGCAACCTCAGACACTCTTCCTTTGTACTGCCAAGACTGGGGAAGAATCGGAGTACAAGGGGTAAGTTACAGAGCTTCTTACCTACCCCTATATTACAATTTTAAGTCAATGGGCTTATAATAAACTTTATTCTAACACTTTTGGCTTTGCAATTACTTGCTTGCGCAAGACTTATGAAAGTTGGGGCTACTTCCGTTAGCTCATTTAACTTGTACTCTAACCATAAGGAACCTTCACTGGACCCGAGAGAGCCTGCCTGCATGTTTTCCTGGTTCAAATATTCTGTGAAACTTTACCTGAACTATTGGGCAAAAGGCCCCAGACAACTTAGGGCTGTACAATTTGGGTAAGGGATCATTATTTGTGGACCCATAAGTGAATAAAATAATCTTACCTTTCCTTTGCAGCAGGTTGTTTTGAATATTATGCCCTTTTACTAAATGTATGTATATATGTATCTAGTATTGCTAGTGTGTGTGATAACTACTTGCCAGTAGTTATTTTTCTATGGTGTGTTTTGGCCAATAAAACAATTGTATTTTGATGCATCCTGTCTAGGTGTAATTTGTGATTCCCATTGTGTGACCTCATTGTGGACCCTTTAAAAGCTCACCACCTCTGAAGAACTTAGCTCAGCCCGCCTACAACTGCTACCAGAACTGGTTTGGCTACAACACTCAAGAGCTGCCCCTGTCACAATATAGGCTGGCCTTCTATACATCTGTCCACCAGGCCAGAGTATAGAAAATCAGTCCTAACAAACAGGTAGTGGCAGGCAGCAACAGTAGGCCCAAGAGGCAGAAAAGTGATGCTGGTAGAGCGAGGGATTTTATTTATGATATCTCAAGCTGGCATCTGTAGTAGTTCTTTACAGAGTTTTAGTGTCCAGGTATAAATAAGATGAAGGTGGGTTGTACTCATCGACAAGTACTTTGCCACTGATGTTTTCGAACAGTTTTAATTTTGTACACTAATTGGATACTTGTCAGACACTTTCTTACTCTTGCAAAGTAGAAAACTCATTTTTACTGTCTTCAGATTGGATTTACTCTCTAATTCTAAAAATTGGGAGTAAAATACTTGCATGCCAAAATTCTATCTGGAGCACACAGATAGAATTTGTTCATTATACTTCAGGCCAAGACTCCTATAAGGTCTAGAGCTTTGCAGGACAACTGGTCAGGCCCTTACAGAGAAAACATGGTGAGGGGAACTATTTATTGGACAATGGGAGGCCCTTTCAGGCTCCTAAAATGTTTCATATAAATCGACTGAAAGCATTCATCCCTGGGGATGAAATGACTGCCTTGCTCCTGGCTTCAAACAGGGAAAAGGAGGAATCAAACTCCTGACCTGTTGCAGGGCAGTCCTTCAGATGGCTCCATTGAGGGTGTCTGTCCCCTCAACTGACTTCTCAGCAGCAAGGTGAGGTGAAAACATTGCTTAGGCAATCAATTTTCCCTGTTGTTCTCACTTACTCCAAGTTTGAAACCTTGGTGCAAACATGACATTGAAACTTGAGATAGTGTGCCTAATAAAAGTAGAAGTTACAGTCTGATAAAATTAGATCCCACATTAAGTCTGAGGTCAACAAAATGTTGGATCCTGGGGTGATTGAGCCCTCTAACAGTCCGTAACCTAGCCCGGTGGTTCTGGCTCCAAAAGCAGGTACATCTGACTTGGGATTCTGCATGGACTATAGAGCTCTGAAAGCTGTCACCAAGACAGATGCTAACCCTCTACCCAGAACGGATGAATTGGTAGACAAGCTGGGTGCTTCCCAGTACCTCAGCACGTTTGATCTCCCTGCAGGGTAGTGGCAAATAGCTCCGACAGGAATTGCCAATGAGAAGTCAGCATTTTCAACTCCTGAAGGTCTTTACCAGTTCAGGGTAAAGCCTTTTGGGTCCAAGAATGCACTAGCCACATTCCAAAGGATGATAAATCATGTTCTTAATGGGTTAAGATGATTTCAGCCCCACTTGTGAGGAACATCTGAAACACCTGGAGATTGTGTTGTAGGCTCTTCAGAAGGACCATGTGACCATAAAGGCAACCAAGTGTCAAATTGGTCAGGGTTCACTGGTCTACCTTGGGCATGTGGTTGGTGGTGGCAAGATTCAACCTCTTCCCAGTAAAGTACAGGCTGTACAGGACTGGGCAACCAACACTACCCAAACTCAGAGGAGAGAATGATTTGGGCCTCACTGGGTACTACAGAAATTTCATGGCAGACTATGGCGCCATAGCTGGCCCTCTGACAGCCCTCACTAGTCCAGAGAAACCCAAGAAGGTGACTTGGTCCGAGGAGAGTGAGATGGATGTCTCCGACACTGGGATAGAAGCAGCACTATCACACCTAGATGGCAAAGACAGGACATATCCTATATGTTTTATCAGCCTCAAGCCTAAGGACAGGGTGGTCTACTCTGGAAAAAAATATATTTTTCCATTGTTTGGAGCTTTAGGAAGCTGAGACCCTACCTCTATGGGATGCCTTCAAAGCTTCAACTTCATAATTGAGCACACATCAGGGGCTGAACATTGCAATGCTGATGGGCTTTCCAGAATGTACAACCAACTGGAACAGGAGACCCACCAGGAGTAGATGAGCTCCCGCTGTCCCTAGTCTTGATGGTGGGGGGGGGTCGTGGGGATGTTTAGAAGGGGTGGGAGTTTGGAAAGTTCTCTTGTAGTAACTTTCCCTGTATAGGCAATGGATCTCCAAACTGTTTGCTTTTGTTTTTACCCCTTGTCCTGACTTTTTAAAGTGAAGCAAAGCCTTGGCCTTCAGCCTCACTTCACTGGCCTTTTGCTCACTTATTATGGGGAAACCGACTAGTTTGTCAGACTGTCAGTACTGGGAAACGATGTTTCCCTTTGCTTTTTTGTTATCTATTTTGGGTAACTGGTTCATGTTGCACAGTGCAGCTTCCAATGCAGTGTAATGGGGATACTTTTTTTGATCACCCTAGACTACACAAAGGATTTATTTTACTTTTACATGTGCCTAAAAACAAGCTTGTGGCAGCAGTTACATTTTTACTGTATATTTTAGTTAGCCTTCTCGCATTTGGCTTCTAAATGTGGCTAGTGTCCCAACATGGCCGTGCCACAAGGTTTTTCACGTGTTCTTTGGCCATTTTGTTTTTTTGCCTTATGCCTTGCCAGGTCAGGGAATTCCTTTTATGGTCATGCACTTGCCTGGGAAAGTTTGGGCTACCACGGTAGAAGCGTCACCGTTCTGTGTTTCGATTAAGAATCAGTGGTCTTCAGCTTGTCCTGCAAGTATCCTTCCTGTAAATATTTCAGCGTCCCAACATCAACGGGTCCCGAGAGGTTTTGTTCGACTGCGACATCTGTGTCGCCATGCATCGATGACCATTGCTGGAGGCAGCCTAGCCGGATCTGGTTGAGGTTCCAGAAGAGTTCTGCATCGGTGTCTGCTGCATTATTCTAATGGAAGGGGTTGCACACAGCTCCTTAAACCCGGCCAGAACCTCACTTGCACCAGCAGGCCCTCAGCATCTTTGACTGGAATAAACAGCGGGAAAACAGACCTCTGTGGAAAAATCGGAGTACAGATGGTGAGTAATAACGATACATCTCCAAGTTTGTGAAGAACTTGTATTTGTTTTATAACTTTTGACTTTGTCAAGGCCCCCCCATCAACTTAGGGTTGGCTTCATAAGTTAAGGTTGCAATTCCTGTGGACTGTTTGTGCAATAACTAATTACTTACCTTCTCTTTCAGGCCTTGTGGGGGCGAATTGATTTTTCTGCTCTGACTGCGATTATATATGTTTCATATTTTTAGTATTGTGATATTACCTGTTCCAAGTCCTTTTCTTAGTATGTTTTTGGGCCTATAATAAATATATCTTTACAACTTATTGTCCAAGTATAATCCTCGATTGCTTCACTGTGTGGACTCATTGTTGACCCATGAGCCCACTCTCCTCTCCTGTGATTTAGCCTAGGCCACTCTCCACGGTACCTTAATTGGTTTGGTTGAACTCCCAGAGGTTTCTCCCTGTTCACTCTAACTGGGGTGGCCCCCTAAACTCTGTCCAATAGGACAGAGTTTAGAAATCCATTCTAAAAGGATCCAGTAGAAGATGCCCAGGAGCTGCAGGTGCAAGGAAGTTTCCGGTCAGGTCCAGGCGCTCAGTGCAACCCCTTCCAGTGAGGAAATGTAGCAGGCACCAAGGCATTCTACCAGAAGGGGATGGCCGGTTCCAGCGACAGTCATCACACACAGGTGACAGCAGGCGTCTCAAGTCGCAAACGTAAGAAGCCTTCCAGAACAGGACCCATCGATGCTGGGACGCTGAGACTTTGCTGGAAGGAGACTTGCAGGACTAGCTGGAGACTCCAGCAATTCCGGGCCAAAACACAGAACGGTGACACTTCTAGCATGGTAGCCCAAAACAGAGATGCTCAGTCTACCGGGTGGTTCAGGGACACTTCCCAAGGCTCCAGGCTGCAGGATCATGAGAAGGCGTCAAGACTAGTTGATCACACCATTCCAAAGGGTCGAAGTACCAGCAAAGGGTGTTCTGGGATCAGGTAGTCTAGCATGGCTTCACTGGGACAGCAGCAAGAATGGGTGCCAGGGCTCTTCAGGATTTGTGCTCGGGTCTTCCGTCATATGCACAGCTCCACCGGATACTTGGCTCCTCTTCTGAAATGGTTGCAGGACTCCTCTTCTTATGCCAAATTCAGGTGATCAAACTCAGCCCTTCAATAACAAGGATATGCACCACTCATGCACACCAGCAGTGGTGCAATCAGGGACCACTGTGGGGCTGACTCATGCATGACCTTAAAAGGGAATTCCTGACCTTAGAACGCAGGAAGGCAGCCAAAGAACAAAATGGCCAAAGAACTAGCTAACAATCTCGTGGCACGGCCATTTTGGGACACCAAGCACTGTTAGTAGCCAAATGCGGTAAACACGAATGAGCTAACTAAAAATATAGCAAAAATGTAACTGCTGCTACCAGCTTGTCTTTGGGCACATTTTAAAGTTAACAAAAAGCCTTTTGGTGCGAGTCTAGGGTGATACAAAAGTATCCCCCCATTTCACTGCATTGGATGATGCAGTGCGCAACATACAAATGTTACCCAAACAGGTAACATGTCAAAAGACAAAATGGAAACTGCTTCCCAGTACTGACAGTCTGAAGGACTAGTCAGTTTCCCCTTAATAAATGAGCAAAGAGCCAGTGAAGTGAAGCTAAAGGACAAGGTGTAAAACAAAAGCAAATGCAAAAGGTTTGGGGGTCCATAGAATATGGTGGCAAAGTTGCCTAAAAGAGAAATCTTTCCTCACATCTGTCTAAACAGAATCATTGTGTATTTTACCGTGAGGACTCATTGTGGACCCATGACCACACTCACTCACACCTGAGACTAACCTGGACCACTCTTCATGCTTACCTTGATTGGGTTTGGATAACCTCTCAAGAGATCCCCTGCTCACTTTAACTACAGTGGCCTCCTGAAATCGGTCCACCAGTTTCAAAGCCAGAAGATCCTTGCTACAAGTATCAATGATCGAGTGAGAGGAACCCAATTTTAGGTTGACTCAATCAAAAGGCCCCCAACTAGGGTCTCCCCTTTCTCATTCTCTGTACCAAAGTGTGTAACCTTCAATAAGCAGGGAGTCAAGGAGCATTGTTTTTTGCAATAAAATGATATTCACAGCTGTTCCACAAGAGCACATTCATGTGATCCCCACTAAAAATGTCCTGTCACTAAAAAGTGTGGAGGATAGTCAGGTCCATTCTTCATGTTTCCTTCTAAATTGTTTATCCTCAGGAATAGAGTTCTGAACCAACCTTGCCCCATCAGAGTTGAAGGAGAAATTACTTACCGTAATGTTCCTTCTATGGATTCTTCTCCCGCAGATTCCTCATCTGATAGATATCCTCATCCAGCTCTGCTGCACGGAAACAGTTCGGCAAGGGGCGTAGTGGACCTTGATCTGTCTTGCTTAGTGCTCGATCGTCGGCTCTGATCAGCCAGTAAAAAACTGACAAGGGGTCACATTCCCAAGAGGTGAAACAACTGCTTGGAATAAAGCTCCCAAGATCAGTGAGAAATTAGAACTATATATTTTTTTAAAGGCAAGCGACTAGCCAGGTGGAGCATGTTTTAACAGCCATAACCGGGCGTCCCTTCTGTAAAAAAGATGCACCAAGCCGTAAGAGCTTTCTGAGCGGGAATAGATGGGAGGGACGATGAGGAATCTGCAGGAGGGGAATCCATAGAAAGAACATTACGGTTCCCGCAGATTACTCATCAGTAAGGACCATGGAGGTGGGCAGAAAGTGTTACAGTGGCAGACTTTGCAGAATTGCCCTAACAAAACATGCATCAGCCCGAGGGCAACATCCAGACAATAGTGCATGGTGAAAGCGTGCAAGGATGACCATGTAGCCGTACAACAAATGTCCCTAATGGGAACAACCCCCCCCCACTGGAAGGCTGTAGGCGCCGAGACCCTTCTTACGAGTGTGCCCTGATGCTGGAAGGAAACACTGCATGCAGACTGGTAGCCTTCCCGACAATACAAAGATGATCCATTGGGATGGAGTCTGCTGCGATACAGCTAGACCTTTGTGGGATTTCGAATGGGCCACAAACAGCTGTTCAGATTTCCAGAACTCAGACGTCCCAGTCATGTAAAAGCTCAAAGCTCTTTGGGGTCTAAGCGATGGACCCGCTCCTCCTCAGAGGGTGTGGTGGAGGGTAAAAGACCGGAAAGTCCATGGACTGAGAGATGGAATTCAGATAAGACTTTCTGAAGAAAGGAAGGTCTTACATTAAGGGAAACCTTCTCCTGAAAGAACCGTAGGAACAGGAGCTTTCAACACAAGGCCGGACGCTCATTAACTCTCCTGGCTGATGTATTCAATGATAGTTGCAAAGAACAGGAATGCATGGGCTCAAAAGTAGCCGCCATCAAGAATGTCAGAACTAGATTTAAATCCCAGTATGGGACAACAAAAGGAGATGGCAGGAACTTATTCACAAGGCCCTTCAGAAATTGGGCAGCAACCAGGATCGTAAAGAAAGAACCTTGACCCCGGGGACCTTTTGAACACAGACAAGGCCACCAAGTATCCTTTGACTGTGGTAACCTGAAGGCCTGCTGAGGCCAGTGACAGAAGGAACTCGATCACTGTAGTGATCGGGCAAGAGATGCGATTGATCTCACATTCCCTGCACCATGCCTCAAATCTTCTCTACCTACATGCAGACAAAGATCTGGTAGATGGTCTGTGTGCAGCCAGCAACCCCTCAGGTACCTCCTCAGGGAGATCCCAGTCATCATACCTCATCCTCTGAAGTGCTAGGCATGTATGAGGGGGGACCCTGGGTCGGGTGAAGTATCTAACCTTCCAACTTAGTCAGGAGATCCAGGCACCAAGACAACCAGTGAGATGGACAGATGGTCAGATCCAAGAGCTTGGAGTATCAAGTTCTCCTCGCCCAGTCCGGGGCGATCAAGATCATGGCTGCTCGAAACCTCTTCAACATCCTGAGAACCCATGGGATGATGGGAACTGGGGGGGAAGGCATAGTGGAGAGGGAAAACCCAGTTAACCAGAAACACATCGCCCAGTGCGCTGTTCGCTGGAAATTCCCTCAAGCAAAACTGTCTGCACTTTCTGTTGGTACTCGTGGCAAACGGATCCACTGCTGTAGGTACTCCAGAGACAAGACCCATTGAAAGAAATCTTGGCTCACTTCCCACTTGTGTGAGACTGCGCTCTGTCTGCTCAGACCATCCGCCAAGCAGTTCTCTGTCCCTGCCAACTGCTGAGACAGAGATTTGGTTCTCCAGCAACCAGAACCACATCTTCACCGCCTCTCTGCAGAGGGGGAGGGGGCACAAGCCACCCTGCTTGTTCAGGTAGTGCATGGCCACCGTGTTGTCTGTCAGAATCGGGGCATGCTTTCCTTTGAGTGGCAGGGCGAAAGCCCTCAGGGCCAACCTGATGGCTCCCAACTCCAGCCTGTTGATGTGCCACCTGGTTTCCATCACTGACCAAAGGCCGCTCATCTGCAAGTCTTTGCAGTGAGTGCCCCGAAAACTTCAGAGAAGCATCCATGACCACCGATGCCTCAGGACAAGGAGGCCAGAAGGGTTCCCTGCCTTGGATTGCTGCCGTCGATCCACCAGCTGAGGTTGGTCACCACTGACCTGGACACCCTAAGGGAATCTGAGGGCTCTGAGGTACTGTGAGCAATGACTTCTCAGGAGACACTGGAGGCATCTCATGTGCAGCCTGGACTCTGGCACTAGAAAAATACAGGAGGCAATGAGATCTAAATGGTGGAGGAAGGAAGCGCTGGCAAAGTTGGGTGGCTCTGAAACAACTGATAGTGCTTGTCCCCTATGAGGAACCTCAGAAACATCCGGATCTTCTGAGTTATCTGCAAATGGAATAAGCGTCCTGCAGATCTATTGACAACAGCCAGTCCTGAAGTTCGAAAGCGTGGAGAATTTCTCTCAACGTCACCATCCTTAACTTGTCTTTCCTCAGGAACTTGATCAAAGTCCGGAGGTCCAGAATGGGATGGAGACCGCCTCCCTACCTGCACCAGGAAATACCGGGAATACCAATCATCTGTTCGGGAGGTAACTCTTCCATGGCACCCTTCAACAACATGGCTCGCAGTGCTTCCTGGAGCTCCTGTCCCGGTTGGATTGGAGCTGGTGGGGGCCTGTCCAGTGGTTTTCTTAACAAGGGCAGGCAATAACCTCACCGAACGAGCTGCAGGGCCCAGGCATCAGAGGTAACCTCCTGCCACTGGGGCCAATGCTCTACTAACCAGTAAATCGTGGGAGGGGTAATCAAAGCGGCCTGGAGGGTGGATCCGCCCTGACCGCTGCTGGCCTCTAGAAAGCCCTCTGCCACTTCCGGGGTGTGAGAAATGCTTCTGGCCTTGCCTGGCATGCAGGAGCTGCACCTTCCTGATGTACGGCACATAGCGCCTCTAGCCGTCGAAGGCAGGTTTGGCTGGCTGCGCAGCTAGACCCAGCGATTTTGCAGTTCATTTTGACTCTAAACTTTTCCAAAGAGTCATCCGCCTTCTGGCCAAAAAGGAACTCTTCCCTCGAAAGGCATGTCCAGTAGCCTATTCGGGACGTTCGGAAAGAAGCCAGAAGTTTTGAGATATGCTCATCTCCTCAAGACTACCGCCGACCCCCATCGAACGGCCAATGCAGTCAGCCATGTCCAGGCCCATTTCAACGACTGCTTGGCCACCTCCTTCCCATTTTCCACCAGCCGTGAAAAACCATCCCGCAAATTCACCTTTGGGGATGTATTGAGCTGCCTGCTCCACAGCTTTCCATAAGTCAAAAGAATATTTTGCGAACCCACAGCCTACATTGGTGACTCTCAATGCCATGCTGCCAGAAGTAGAGACCACCTTTGCCATTGCGTCCAACCTTTTCCCTACTCTATCTGGGGGCAGATTAGAAGTGGAGGCCACAGGCCTGGTGAAGATTGTGGCAGCCCGCACAACAAGCCCTTCCGGAGAAGGGCGAGAAGCCAGAAATGATGGATCTCCTCTCACTGGCCTATACATCCCCGTAAGGGTAGAGCGGACCAGGGGAATGGAGCATGGGTGCTGCCACAAGGAGGCTAGGGGATCCGCAATTGCCAGATTAAGTGCCATGTTACGTTCTGTCAAAGGACCCTCATACAATATGTCTGTTAGTTCGTAGCCCCGCATAGCCACTGACGTGTACTTAAAGTCTATGGTGTCTACCACCCTTTCCACTAAGACCCTGAACTTAGCACGGTGCGAGTGTTGGGGCAGACCTTGTTGGAGTTCTACACCTGGAGATGTGTCCAGGTCGTTGGCATCGTGGAGTCCTTGGGCCAGTGCTAACAGGTCTGCCTGTTCATCGGAATAAGTCGGTGCCTCACGCCCCTGTGTATATGGGATCTATGTCCCTTTGGTCATCACCCTTGTCGATGCCGCAGATTGACACCATGAATTCAAAGTATCCGGACCTGCAGAGAGGGGCAAAAGATCCGTCGCCGATAGTCTGCATCAAAGATTTGTCTTTCGACGTTGGCGGAATGGCCGCCGGTGCCGATCGGGTCTTGGGCACCACCGTGATGTCAGGAAAGTCAACCTCTCGACAATCTTGAGAATGACCGGGCAGCAAAGGTTTTGGCATCAAGCCAGAAGACTTTTCGGATGCCGATGTAGCGTGTGTGGGGTCGGGTGTGCCAAGCACCGCTTTAGCCGCCAAGGCCAGGGGGGGAGCACCCGCACCTGCAGCAGCCTGGGTCTTCAACATGGCCAGGATTTGGGTCTTGAAATCTTCCCATTCCTCTTGAGTGGTCGGCCCAGCCGAGGGATTACCTTTTTCCGACGATGAGCTCGACTTGTGTTGATGACGGTGCACCTCTTTTTGTTATGCAATGAAGACTAAGAAGACTGGCTCCTCAAGTGGGACTGCTTTTTGGCCTTCCACCTATGCTTTTCCATTTCAGGTGTGGGCCCTTCAGTCTCTGCCTCGGAGGACCGGATGATCGACTAAACTGGGGTTTTCAGAGAGTTAGCCCAAGGCAAGTTTGGTGGCCTGCTCGTATCTAGACGTGGAGTGCATCTTGGAGCAGGACGCACATCCCTTTGTGCTGTGATCCGTTCCCGGACACCACAGACAAATGTTGTGTGGGTCGGTCATCGACATTTTGAAATGGCAGTCGCTGCATCCAGGCAGCGGACAAGTTGTGGTCGAGATTTTATCAAGAAATTGACAAATTTAGTCACACCTGTCGTGTTCCTCACAGTAGCGTGTTGAGCGTGTGTAAAAAAGAAACCGAGGTATGGGCCGTACTGAAGCGGTACATATACGACGCATGTCGTCACGTCCGAATTTGACGGTCGAGCATAGAGCAAGACAGACCGACAGCCGAATGGAGGTCCACTACGCCACCTGTCAAAATGTTTCCGAGGAGCAGAGCTGGATGAGGATATCTATGGAAATGTTATTCTTCAATGCATTTAAATCATCCCTGTTAGACATACTTAATTTAGTGGATTAATTGAAGTTAGAGAGACTATACATATCAAACCCATTGCTCTAAAATTGTGAAATTTGTTCCAAGACAAGATCTGCTACAATGGGTGAATGGAAACAGATGGCTATCCTCTTTCAGATACCATCCTTTAAGTCCACCCAGTCAATAATACCTGTGTGCACCAAGCACAGCGAGGGCATTAGAGAGAAGATGTGCAGGATTCTAGATCTAGTTAATGATGGACTGTCATTAACCGTCTAATATTCTTCTAGCCAAACACCGACAAGTAGTAGGCTCTGAGCTGTTTGAGGCCCTTCTTAAGATTTCGTAGTAGTGTTCTCGGCCAAGAGTACCTGGTGATCATTAGTGGTGACCGACTTTTGGATTTGATCTCTTTAGCCTCTAGGGAAGGTATAGCAGACAGAAGAGCACTAGGAGACACAGCTAGTGACTCATCTGGTTGTTGCTGCACGAAGATGAATTCACAGTTGTAGAGTCTTCATACATTTTTGATGTGTTGTCTGGGAGAAAGACTTTAGTTACCCTTTTTGTGTTTTGTTTTTTGGCCTTTTTTGCTTTCTTTACTTGTTTGGGGGATGTCAGGGTCTCAATTACGGCCAAATGAATCTAGTCGGATTGTGAGTTTAGATCAATAACTTCATCTGTAATAGCTAGGGTACACAAACATTTCCTAGAGGATCGATGGTTATTTGAAGTGGGTTTGGATAGATTCTTGGTTTTCTTCCTCTTTGTTTCGTCTTGTGTTTCTTTCAGGGACATTTATGATTGGGTGAAATATTGGTGATAACAGACGGGTTGGAAACATTTGGAAGATCCTCCTAATGGAGAATACACAGGGTTCATGAGCTACCCCTGAGAGATCCAAGTCTCTAGCTCTGTAAAGATCACTGCTTTGTTCAGTGGGTTTAAAGAGACCCAGATGAAAGGCTCAGACTCTCCTGAGATGGGACAAGTGGGGAATGGTCATTGGCTGAAATATAGGTTTGACGCCGGTTTTCACTTTCAACCTGGTTCATTGTGTCAAGGTCTTTCATAGGAAGAACTCCTGGGTCCTTAAACGCTCTTTATGAATGATAAATGTTTAATTTGTTGAAAATGGTGGAAAGCGTGGAGGAATTGATCTGCATCCTTAATTTTGTCATACAGCCTCAACATATATTGTAAAACTAGGTTTACAGCTGAAACGGATGAAGGCCCAAGTGAACCCAGAACAGAGTTAATTGGGAAATTCAAACCCTGGTTCCCTTCTCCCAGTATTTGATAGCTGTTCATTTTCAAGCTTGTGTCCATATGCAAGGGTGATTCAAATAGCTGGACAGGTCTATCAGTAGGCATATTAAAGCAGCTTTTTTCCTTGTCACATTGATGTTGTCGCTTATGTTGTAGCACATCCTTACAAAAGATTCAGCTAGTTCAAATGAATCAGCCATGGGCGTGTCGTGCGAAAAAGCTGTGTTGTAGCTCCTTCGAGTAAGAAAGAAACGTTTATTTGTGGAGTGGGTTTGGCAGGCTAATTTAACAGGAGGCCCTGTACTGGTGCCCAAAGTTGGTTGTGGTGACAAACTCATATTACGTCCCAGGCTTTATATCGAGTCTAGAGCTTTAGATACAGAATCTTGTGCATTGGGTTGATTAGTAATCATCTGATCAACCGAAATCAAGAGGTCTGTATTCTTAGTTGGCCCTACCTTAGCGAGGGACAAAGTGTCAGAGTTTAGGACACTGGAGACATTACTCAGATTGTATTTGGAAGAAGGGGATGTGGGGGTATAATTGGCTGTCAGTTTATATGTATCCCAGTGTAAAGACTGGATGGGGCCATCTGTACTTCTGCCCCCTATAAGGTAGGGTAAAGTCCCAGAACAATCCCAGCAAAGCTTTCAATTTGGTAACGCTGGGCGAGCAGCCAGGCTTAAGCTTTCAGGAGGTGATACAGGCAGGTTCTTAAGTACAGTTTTTCCCCGATGCCCCCACAAAGGAATGTCCACTCACTATGTTCAGTGGCAACACAGCTACTTGATATAAAATAAGGTTTGCTACTTATACCAAGAGAATACACATATAATTAATAACACTTTGTACATGGAACAACTTATTCAGAGAACGGTAAATATCTACACTCTATGTGGTACCACACACTACTTAAATTCAGTAAGAACTGCACTAACTGCAGACAGTTTAAAATGGCCAGTGAATTCTTAAATAAGGTGTCAGGAGGATAGAATAGGAAAGAACAAGTTACTTACCAACTAGTAACGTTCTTTCGTCTGGATGTTCCTCCAACGTATTCCACATCTTTGACAATGAATGTCAAAGATGTGGAATACGTTGGAGGACACAATCCAATCGAAAGGCAGGTTAGTTATGAACAGTGGCAGATGACTCCTGAGGCTACAGTACCTTTGGTGCCTTGGCAGACTATCATGACCACAGGCAGAGTTTCCAATTCTTGTCCTAGGATAGAACAGCCACAGGAAGGTTTTTAATGAAATTCGGGTATTTGCCCTAGTTGAGTTACTGTTACTTCGTTCCCTATTGAATATATATGATTGATGGGTTTCTTAATGGCCGCTAGTTAGTCCCCCTCAGTGAAACAAGCAGTCTAGTCGTTCTCCTATGCACCCTATTTAAGCCCCGCCCATCTGGAGGCTCGCGTTTCGCGTCGTCATCTGTTTTCAGATGTAACGCTCACCGCGTCTCTTCAGCCCTAGCCCACAGCTGTTTTCCCAGCCTTCCATAGTTTATTTTCCTTAGTTCCCGTCAGTTGTCACAGTAAATTTATTAGTTTTGCTTTTCCTGCTGCCTGTGACCTTTTTTGTTGGAGTTGAGCGCTTGTTGGTGTTCCTTGTTTTCCTGTCACACGGACGCCTCTCTCCTTTGTGAATACGCGTTTCATTTTACACGCAAGTACAATTTTGTTTTGAATGACTCACTGATACTTTCCTGTGCTCCTATTGCTTGTGTTACTGCCTTAGAGGAAACGTGAGTTTCGTAGCATGCATTTTTTTAAACACTCGTACTTCAGTCATTGCTCCCATTTTAAAAGGCATCTCTTCACTTGTTGCCGAGTTTGGTCCGTGAGATTAGTTACACGTAATTATTGAATTCACAGATGTTGTGCATTTCATGAATTTATTCACACTATTCCGTTTTCATTCAGCTCTGTGCCATTTAGAACTCCATGCCCATTATTAGTTTCGGAAGTTTTATCCCTCATTTACCAGTCACCTGAATAGTTCACCTCATATGTGATAGCATTCTGGTTCCTTAGTTTGCGCTTTTGACAGCCTTAAGTTTTTACCATTGTGCAGATTGAAATTTTACTCGCTTAGAGACGAGTGCTGCCCATTTGTTTTCCTTGATATTATTTTGGCTTGGCTGTCACCCTCCGTATTTTACAGACTTCCTTATTCCATTGTTCAATTCTACATTAAATAAGGAACCTAGCCCCCTCGTAGTTTATCAGTCCCTCCTCCTGGGCACTACCATCTTCAGGACTTGCGCCCCTGTAAGAACAGGATGGATAGCTTATCAAATTAAATACTAAGGTGAGCTATAGTAGTATATAATATTTCTATATGGTAAACAAATATGAAAATAAGCATCTTTCATATCCAAGGTTGCCATGTAGTCCCCCTTTTTTAGGAGGGGGATTACCTCTTGTAGCGTGGTCATACGGAATTTTTGGGGCTTGACATACTTGTTGGCAGGCCGTAAATCCAATACTGGGCGCATTGTCAAATCTTTCTTTGGCACAAGGAAGTAAGTTGAATAGATACCCTTGTTTACCTGGTGTCCTGGGACGAGTTCTATCGCGTCCTTTTCTAGCAGAATGGCGATCTCCTCGAGAAGGATCTTCTGATGTTCTAAGGAGTGTATTCTTTGTCGTGGAGGGTGGTTCCGGGGACGCTGCAGTAATTCTATACAATATCCTGTGGACACTGTTGACAGCACCCATCTGTCTGAGGTGATCCCTTCCCAAGCCTGGGTGAAGTTGGAAATGCGTCCCCCTACTGGGGTTGCGTGAGAAGGGACCCTGAACTGAGCGTCACTGCTTTGGTGGAGGCGTGCCACCTCCCTTGTTGGGGCTGCCTCTGCCTCTTCCACGACCTCTCTTGTTACCCCTGCCGTAACTTTGGGTAGACTGCTGGTTGTTGTTCCATTGTGTACCCTGTCCTTGGGCATAGTTGCCTCTTTGTGAATTTTGGCCGCGTGGGCGACGAAAATTACTGTTCCCCCTCTGGTTAGGGGGTTTGTTGGTAAGCTGGCCAAGGGATTTGAGAGTCTCGTATTCGTCCTTGGCATTCTTAAGTGCGTCTTCGACCGCTTTCCCAAACAATAGATCGGGTTCCACCGGCTTGTCTATTAATGAAGCCTGGGTTTCTGTTTTGAACCCCGACTGCCGTAACCACGCATGTCTCTTGATAACAGTACCTTCCGCTATCAATCTTCCTGCGTTGTCCGCGGCGTCGAAAGTTGCTTTTAATATGCAACCAGAGACGGCTCTCCCTTCTGCCGAGATCCGAGCCAACTGGCCCTTTAACGGTTCAGGAGCAGAGGCTATGAGCGCCGCAACCTCTTCCCATTGATGGCAGTTGTAACTTGCCAACAGGGTGGTGGAGTTTGATATCCTTGCTTGGTAGGCGGACGTTGAGGCTACCTTCCTGCCAAACCCATACAGTTTTTTGCTCTCCTTGTCGGGAGGAGCTTCTGACGACGATAAGGGTGTCCCAGCCCTCTTCCGAGTGTTGGTAACCACTAGGGAGTCTGGTTTAAGATGTCCTCTTATATAAAGAGGGTCAGACTGGGCTGCCCGAAAAAGTTTTTCGACTCTGGGGTTGACGGCTCTGGTGAGGTTAGGATTCACCAGGGATGGATCTATTCTACGTTGGATGGATTTAAGGATAGGGATGGTCTGAGCGACCGGCCTCCTCTCTCCCACCAACTCTTCTGCAAAGTCCCTTTCCTCCTGTACACCGTGGGTGTCGATGTGAAAATGTTCTGCTGCGCGAGCGAGAACTTCATTAAGGAGGGGCTGGTTATCAACTGGCGAGTCGGTAACTGGGGCTTCGCTCTCTACCGGGGAATCTACTCTGTAAATTTCCTGCTCATCTTCTACCTCCTCCAGGTCCTCATCATCCGCATAGTATTCAGTCCCGGTTTGTTCCTCCATAATGTTAAACTCCTGGTCCCCTTCAGGGAAAGGCTGTCCTTGGTATCTGGGGTGTGGAGTAGAGTATGGAGTAGAGTAAGGCTGCACCTCGAAGGGTTCAGGTCTTTCGAACCGGGCCTTTTTACTTACGGGGATAGGATCAGAGGAGCCTGAGGGTGTGGCCCCTTGAGGGTCATACGAAAGGAAATGTTCTGGGTTTTTGTCATAAAAATCAGCCAAGGAAGACATCCTTGACATGACCCTGTCTATGTCTTCACTGGACCATTCTTTGGAACAGGGTATGACTTTAGTAGGCAACTTAGGGGACTTATCAAGGGTACCCTTGCTGGATGTTGATGTCCCAGTAGATTTGTGTTTGTCTGTCTGCTTAAGGTGGAAGGATGGTCTTACAGGAGTGGAAGTCTGTGCTTTCCGCCGTTTCCCCCCCTCCCCGTGCGTGGAAAAATGTTTTCCCTGCCCCTTGGAGGCCCCAGAGACTTTCGACGCCTGGCGTCGAGGGTCGGGAGAGCTATCTGTGTGTTTCGAGCGTGGGGCCTCGCTGGTGTTAACTGCGGCCTCGGTCTCCTGGAGCGCGGCCTGGGGGTGGAAGTCGTCTTCGTCTTCCGACGATCGAACTTCCGTTAATCTAGGGAGCGAGGCACTTTTGGCAAGAGTGGATGATTGCCTTGCGTCATGAGGCGATCTCGATCGAGAGCGCCCAGAGGACACCGAGTCGGACCGTTCTATCTGTGCCTCTTTCCGAGAAGTCGACGTCGTCGAGGTTCGGTTGGACTTAGTGTGCTTAGTGTGTGTAGGGTGTGTAGCGCTTGCGTCGCCGGGGGTCTTCCCCATAGCCGCCCTGCCGGACAACCTTCCGAGGTCGGGGACCTGCGCTCGGCAGTCTTTCGACACCGTAATGCCCTCGCCGTCCGAAAGTACGGCGTCGCTGCCATCGCTGAAGGCGCCCTCCGCTGCCATGGCCGCCTGCCTGGCGTGGTGGGCCCAACGCTTTGTCGAACGGTCCTTAAGTGTCTTAGGCTTAAACCTACTACACGCTCTGCAGTTCGCTTCGGGGTGGTCCCTCGGCAAGCAGAGATTGCACGTGGCGTGCCTGTCGACCCAAGGGTATTTGCGGTTGCACTTGGGGCAGAATTGGAAAGGGGTACCCTCCATACGCACCTTGAGGCAGCGGGCTGGTAAGTGTAGGAAATATATAAGGTGTACCTATATACCAAGAGTGAAGAGTATGTACCACCCCCCACTCTCCCTACTTGCAGGGCCGAGGCCAGCGGCCTACTAGGCCCGGGCCGAGGCCAACAGCCTTCCGAGGCCCAGATCCGTCGTGCAGCAGCCGACGGTCGATGTCTTCTCCAGCTGTCGTCGAGTGTCGAGGGTCGACGTTGGGGTGGGGAAGGATGTCAATAAATAATTTTAAACTTCAATAATTAGCAAAAGTATGGCTAAGGCCAGGGGACTCCGCAAGATGCTTCCGACCAGTATGGTGGAAAAAAACAATCTGAGGATCCTAGACGCGTGAGGGATCTTGGGTACAGTGGACGTCACACTAGGGATAGTATTACTGGCACGCCTGTGTCGACGCCCATTTTCGAGTTTCGAAAAACAAACTGTAATACCCCGCAGCTTCCACTAGATGTCGGCCTATGCACAGCATGTGATCTAAGCAGATTCCACAAGCCTCAGAAATATATATATAATTAGGAAGTAAATAGAGAGGGGAATTGTTATTTTTTTCCACAGAATCGCAGTGTCTAGTCAGAAAAGGAAGGTTGAAGTCACTAGGAGCTCCAAGGTCCCCGCAGAGTCCAGGTAAGCGTTACACAGGCAAAGTAGCAGAGTTTCTCGGCTTTACTCGACGATTCCCTCTGAGGGTGGACCCCCTTTCGAAGAAGAAGCCAATGGTATGCTGAGTCCAAGAATAAAAAGGAACCAAAGTCTTTCAGAATGGCAGCAGTTTGGCTCTTCGTAGTGCTATCCTCTGGTCGACAATTTCTCCGACTGTAGAAGTCCCGTGAAGAAGAAACTTGCAGTGGTCTCCTTCAAGGCTTGGTGGATGAAGATAAGACCCCTGGGATCCTTCGATGACCTCTGGTGGTGACGGGTGCATAGGTCACATTTGGTGTCGGGCTTCGCTATAATGCGGTTCTGCAGCCACAACACAAACCTCTGTATGGCTTCTGGCGACCTGGACTCTACCACTGGCGAGGACCTCGGACCCTGAACAAGTCTAGACCCTTGGGACAACTTTGGTAGCTCCTGGTGGTGGGAAACACAACGGCGGACCTTCCACGGCACTCCACGACTCTCTCTGGCGGAAAAAGTAGTCAGTGGTGACTGCAAGGATGTCCTTTCAAATGTTCTTAGGCAGTTTGGAACTTTCGCAGCTCTGGGTGTCAAGCAGCACTATGCCAGGGTACCCCCTTGTTAGGCAAGATTGTGTGCAATACCCTTTGGGAGACTACAGCAACCTTGTCCCCCTGGCAATAGGGAACCCAACCTTTGGTATAGGTCTGTACTACACAGGTTGGTAGTGTGGCTGAGCAGCCAGGCTTATCTCAAGATGGGACAATGTGAGCTGTTAGGCTGTAACACAGAGTTTCACAGTGACAGTTATTCAAATAAACACTTACACTCAAGGTTTCTTATTTAAACAATTATTAATTTAACAGTCAGTTATATAAGCCTTCTTCAGAAGGGAGCAAAACAATTAACAATTATACTATACTTCAAAATACACTCTGTTTCTCTAAATCAGATGATGCCCATTTGGGATAGCACACAGACACTTCCTACACCACCAGGTGACAAATAGCTAGGACACTGTGGACATTGATTTATCAGTGGTACATTTAAAGCAATACTGAGTTTGGTATAAAGGATTAGATAGGGGAATAAGCAAAGTTTAACAATTAATAAACTGGTAAGCACTTTTTAAACCATCCAATGCAAAGTAAAAAGCACAAAGTCAGAGGTAGAAGAGTCTCTCAGGGAGCCAGGACAGTCAATGTTAGTTGAACAAAGTCTAGGGGAGCTGAAGATCTTCTTTACAGTTAAGTAAAAGTCTTGCATGATATTTTTAGAAACGTTTGTAGAAATAAGATTCACATGAAGGGCCACAAGTTAGGAGGCTTGTAGGGGACAAAGCTGCAAGCAACTCTGCAATGGCAACCAAGACAAGTCTCAACTGATAACAAGTAAGGCTACACAACAAGAAGTAAGTCCCCTGAGGTTTACAGGACCTTTGGTTAGAAGAAAATGGTTAAAGCTGGCTTTAGTTCCTGGGTGACTCTGCAGATCTTGTTGTTCCTGTGCCTCAGTCGTGCGGACAAGAGGGAGGACTTCTGGGGACTCCTGTGGGAAGGTCGGCAGCAGTAAAGGTCAAACTTCAATTCAGCAGCACTTTGCGGTTTCAGCTCCTCGCATCTCAGCAAAAAGCACCACTGCAGACTCTCGGATACCACTCTAGACTTTCCTCACATCTGAGGTCCAGCACTCTGTTGAGGTGGATCAGGCTTGGTCAGTCCTGCTTCAAGGGAGTCCGGAGGATCTTCCTGAGGCTCGGGTCCGAACTTAAAAGCGATGCACTTAATCTAGTGTTCCTCGCCCTGGCACTTCGGTTCCAGCAGTGGAAGTACAGCCAGCGCGTAGAGGATGTCCAGACGAGTTCACTTTGGGGTCGATTGGTCCCACCAACCCAAGGGGAGAAGTCCTTGCAGGGCTTCTCTAGTCAAATCGCATTCAGAGCTTTAGCACTGCAGCAGGGCTTTACCAAGCAAACCAACGGCCCAGGAGTTGCAGCAGGCTTCTCTTCCAAATTCTTCTTCATATTCCTTCGTCCAGTGGCCGGCTCTGCCTTCCAAGCCAAAAAGCATTGCCTTTTATGCAGGTTTCAGCCATTCATTCCAACCTAGCTGTCAATCACACAGCAGCGTAGCTGTCCTCCAAGGACAGCCAGCCGGCCAATCACCTTTGGGTGCATTCCTGTAACCAAGGGGATTAAGCACAGGGAGTTTCGGGCACCTCCCTCGCTTCTTGCCCCTGTCAGACATACTGGAGCCAGAGGCATGGCTTCACTCGTGAATCCTGCCAAAGACAAAACTAACAAAAGGGACCAAACCTGGTTTGGCACGCTGAGTAAATCTCAAGAAGGACCTTTCCAGCAAGAAATGGTGAAAAAAAAGACCAGAGCCCTTTTGACAAAATAGGCACCCATGGGCGCCTTTTAATGCAGCTGCGAACACAGCCTGCGGTAAAAACACACAATGGTAGTAAAAAGTAAACCACTGACACCAGCCATTAATTGTAGAAAGGGTAACATAACATTTTTACATGAGAAACTAGACAAAGGGGATACTAAGTAACCGCTCCAGCACCCTATGGAGCTGGGTCTAGAAAGTTACAAAATGTAAATCAAGTCTAGTTCACTTCACTGATCTTGGAAACAGTTTCGCCAAGAGAAGGTATTTAACCCTTTGGGAAATCTAAGAGACTTCCCTGTGTTACTGCACTGAAGGTGCTTTGTGGCACAATGTAAACATGATGCCTATGGAGGTTGTCAGACTCCAAAGTCAAAAGAAACAGAGTCCAAATCACAGAGTGGGCGCTTGGCGTGGAAGGCAGAGTTTTTTCAGAAAGGGAGTAACACAGCTGGATACAGTTTATAATCCACTTAGAGATGGCACCTTTAGAGACGCAATCTCCCTCTTTGCCTGTAGCTAGAGATAAACATTTGGTCTGTTTTCCTTAGCGGTCTGGTTTTGTTTACATAGTATAGGACCGCCCTAGGCACATCTAGGGTGTGTAGTTTCAACTCAGCCGAGCTTTGTGGGTCTTGGAAGAAAGCCGGAAGCTCGATGGACTGGTTCACGTGGAATTTTGAAATAAACGTAGGTGAGAACCTAAGGTGTGTTCGTAAAACCAGTTTATCTTTATGGACAGTAAAGAAAGGATCCTGCACTGACAGAGCCTGAATTTCACTGACCCTTCTTATAGACGTAATGGCTACTAAGCAAGCCGTTTTATATGTCAGGTGTTTGAGAGTGCTTTTATGCATGGGCTCAAAGGGAGGGCCCATGAGTTTAACCAGCACCACATTAAGGTCCCATCCTGGTGGAGGGTTAGAAATTGGAGTGTGAAGTCTCTTTACTCCTTCCATGAAGGCTTTAACCACTGGTACTTTCCACCACTATACCTTGTTACGCGAGGTGGTGTATGCTGACAGAGCTGCCAGGTGTACCTTCAGTGAATTAAATACCAACCCTGCGTCCAGCAGGTGGAGCATGTAGGTGACTATAGTGGAAGGAGTGCAATCAACAGGGTTGATCTGCTTATTCTGGCACCAGATAACAAATCTTTTCAATTTGTCAAAGTAGCAATACCTCGTGTTTGGCTTCCTAGATTCTTTTAAGATGTCCATACATCTCTGAGGTAAATTGAGAGTTCCAACCTCAGGAGTCATGCTGCCAGGTTCATTGAGTTGGGTCGAGGATGCATTGTCTGACCTTGGTGCTGGGACAGTAAGTTGTAACAGCACCGGAGTTTGATGGGTTCGCACACCGCTAGGCTGCGTAGGTGTGGGAACCACAGTTGTCTCGCCCACATGGGAGCAACTAGGACGAGCGTCAGATTCCCTGTGCATCTTGTTGACCACCTTCCTGATGAGGGGTTGGTGGAAAAGCGTAAGCAAACATCCCTGACCAGTTCATCCACAGGGCGTTCCCCTGGGAGTCTGGTTGGGGGAACCTGGATGCGAATACTGGGCACTGTGTTTTCGCTTGTGGCGAATAGGTCTATAGTGGGGAAACCCCACTGAGAGAAGAGACCTTCTACGATTTCTCTGTGTAGACACCATTCGTGTTCTTCCGGGAGGAGATCTCTGCTTAAAGCGTCCGCCAGAGAATTGAGCTCCCCTGGAACATGTTGAGATGACAGGTAGATGTTCCGTCCGAGTGCCCATATCCAGATTTTCTGGGCAAGCTTGGACAGAGTTGGCGAAAGAGTTCCTGCCGGTTTGTTTAGGTAAAACATAGCTGTTGTGCCGTCTGTCAGGATCTGCACCAACAGGTTCAACAGGTAGGGCTCGAACGCTTGAAGCACTCTGAATACTGCCAGAAGCTCTAGCAGATTGATATAATTCTTGGCCACTGAGTGACACCAGAGACCCTGAGCTGTGTGGTGGAGATGATGTGCTCCCCAGCCTGACAGGGATGCATCTGTTGTGACTACAGCCTGTACCTCGGGATCGTAAAAGGATTTCCCCTTTGCGAGATTCTCTCTTGTCCACCAGTGAAGACTCTGTACAAGTGTTGGCGAAACAACCACTAGATCGTCCCACTGACCACTTGCCTGAGACCACTGTTTCGCCAACCATTCTTGCATGGGACGCAGGCGCGCGTGGGGTCCAGGTAAATACATGACGCCATCATGCCCTGCAAACGCATCGCTTTGCGCACCGTTATCTGGCGACCGGCCTGATTTAGCGGAATTTGCAGTATTAGATTCCAAATTCTTTCCTCTGATGGATAGGGCAACCCTTCTTGTGTGTTTAGGACAGCTCCTAGGAACTTTTTGGAGGTGCTTGGCACCAGACTTGACTTTTTCTCGTTTATGGAGAAGCCAAATTCGAAGAGGTGGTCGATAGTTCTTAGAATATTTGATCTGCAAATCACTGGGGTCTCCCCCGTGATGAGCCAGTTGTCCAGGTAAGGGTACACTGGGATTGCCTCCCTGCGTAGGTGTGTGGCCGCCACCGCCAGTACCTTCTGTGCGCTGGGAACATGGAAATATGAAAATAGGCATCTTTCATGTCCAATGTTGCCATGTAATCCCCCTTTTTTATGAGGGGGATTACCTCTTGGAGAGTAGTCATGCAAAACTTTTGGGGGCTTGACATACTTGTTTGCAGGCCGTAAGTCCAATACTGAGCGCATTGTCAAATCTTTTTTTGGCACAAGGAAGTAAGTTGAATAAATACCCTTGTTTACCTGGTGTCCCGGGGCGAGTTCTATCGCGTCCTTTGCTAGAAGATTGGCGATCTCTTCGAGGAGTATCTTCTGGTGGTCTAATGAATGTACTTTTTAACATGGAGGGTGGTTTTGGGGACTCTCTAACAGTTCTATGCAGTATCCTGCGGACACAGTGGACAGCACCCATTTGTCTGATGTGATCCCTTCCCAAGCTTGGGTGAAGTTGGAAATGCGTCCCCCTACTGGTGATGCGTGAGAAGGGACCCTGAACGGAACGTCACTGTTTTGCGGGAGGCGTGCCGCCGCCTCCTCTATTGGGGCTGCCTCTACCCTTACCACGTCCCCTCTTGTTACCCCTGCCGTAACCCTGGGTAGACTGCTGGTTGTTATTCCATGGTGTACCCTGCCCCTGGGAATAGTTGGAGCCTCTGAGTTTTGGCCGTGTGGGCGTCGAAAATTGACATTCCCTCTTTGATTAGGGGGTTTGTTGGTTAACTGGCCCAGGGATTTGAGAGTCTCGTATTCATCTTTCGCATTTTTTAAGGCGTCCTCTACCGCCTTACCAAACAGTAGATCGGGCTCCACCGGTTTGTCTATTAAGGATGCTTGTGTTTCAGGTTTAAACCCAGATGGTCTTAACTAAGCATGCCTTTTGATAACAGTGCTCTCTGCTATCAGTCTGCAGTGTTATCCGCGGCATCAAAGGTTGCCTTAAGGATGCAACCGGACACGGCTCTTCCCTCCGACGCAACCTGTGCCAACTGACTTTTTAAAGGTTCCGGGGCGGAGTCAATGAGCGCCGCAACTTCTTCCCACTGTTGGCAGTTGTAACTCGCCAGCAGGGTGGAGGAGTTGGCAATCCTTGCCTGGTAGGCAGAAGTGGAGGCTACCTTCCTTCCCAACACAGATGTTCTTGCTCTCCTTGTCGTGGGGGAGCTTCAGGCAACGATAAGGGTGTTCCCGCCCTCTTCCGGTTATTAGTCACCATCAGGGAGTCCGGTTTCAGTTGCCCCCTTTTGTAGAGTGGGTGTGATTGGGCTGCCCTGAACAGTTTTTCAATCCTGGGGTTTACCGCCCTAGTGAGGTTGGGATTGAGAAGGGAAGGGTCTATTCTCCTTTGTATTGATTTGAGAATAGGGATGGCCTGGGCAACAGGACAAGAATACTTAGATAACAGTTCTGTTTTAACAAAGTTCTGTTCAAGTAAAATAGAAATATGTATTTTCTAACCACAGTGTATTTCTTGCAGAAACAACAAGTGTCCTTTTCACCACACTTAGTTGATATCAATGTCTTCCACAATATCCCTCTTCAATGATGATTGACTTTCTCCCCAAGACACAGGTTCCATAAACCAAATGCAATTTGTTCTGTTATCATGTAACACTTTCTTCAAAAGAAACTACTTATTGTCAAGATAGCATGTCACCCGTCACGTTTTCTCAATATTACTTCTCAAAATAGAAAACTTTTCTTAGGATAGCAAAAAGCAACTTGTCTCAGAGATGCTACTGCTCGTCAACAAATGAAAAAGTACATGAATTCTCTTCATTCAACAAAAGTTATTTTCAAGAATCTTTCTGCCACAAAGATATCAAACCATCTTCTTTCCTGGTCCACTTGCCTGCTAGAACTAACCACTACAAGCCCTTTCCTGGTATGCTCTTCTGCCAGGAAGAAAACTCCTGCCACTAACTTCAAACCTGATGGTTGTATCGATTACAATATTGTCCACACCAATCTTTTGGGTTGGTTTCACAATCTCCTGGCTGTTGGCAGGATGAGATATACACTTTCCCAAAAGAATATCTCTCAAAAAGGGGATTTATGCTTCAATTTCTTTCTTAAGGCTTTATCACTACTTCTTGGCTGATGGTAATGCTGGTTGTGAGCTTTTCCGAGTGGTTGTCTTAATATGGACGTCCTGTAGCCTTTTGGCTGTGCGTAGTATTGGTTAGAGGTTTTCCCCATGGGTAGTTCGCCCCCATTCTTTTGCCAGCCCCTTGGCTGTGGGTATTTATAAACCTTCCCTTCATGTAGTCCCTTGTGAGGGAACCTTCCTCTTTGCCACATAACTTCATTTTCTTGAACTATTTGCTATTCATTAAATTGATTCTGCTTTGTTTTGTCAATAGTTCAGTATTCCAAATGATGGTTTTGTAACATCCTTTGTGCACAGAGCGCACCAGGGTCAGCATTCAATCTCTGGTTCTCTAAGGCAGCTCCCGCTGGCTGTCCGGCGTCGCTTCTGCATTTAATTGGCTTTCTTTCCCGCCTCTGCGAGTTTCGGGTAAGTTGCGCGGAGGTCTCCGGGAGAGACGACAGCTCTGTTAATCCACCACAGCTGTACTAGTCTACCACAAGCTGCCCTGTAAGCCTGTCTCTTTCTCAGCCGGCTTCTCCTTAGTACACTTCCTTCTGCTGCAAGTACTCTGCAGTTCTTCTTGTTCTTACCTTTCGTGGTGACTCCTGCCAGCAGGTTTCTCTGCGTGGCTGCCTATGCACCTCGGATGATGGGAGCTAGGTCTCCCACATGGCCATTAACCGCTCAACCTTTTTCCTCTATTTCACCTCTATAACCCATCTGGGTTTCATCTTGGTTTTTAAATATCCTGCTAAGGTGCTTTAATTGGGAACAACTAGACCGCACCTTTGAATAATCATCATTGTCAGTCCTCATTGCCTCTGAGATCCTCTTCTTCGTCCCAGTACTTTTAGCATTATGAGAACTGAAGTCCATAGAAGTGTGTGTAACATTAAGTCATTCCATTTTAAAACACTCGATGGTCAATTCAGGAATTATCAGATAATTGTGAGATAAGGAAATCACCCACTTTCCCCTGGCATGAGTCCCCTCCCCCGTGATGCTCCGATATGAAACCACTCCTGGGGTGTTAGGCCGAAACCTGTGCAGTTCCCTCTGGGACCACTGCAAAAGATTTAGGACTACAGGTGTTTGGCAGTAAACCCACTTGGTAGCAGTCTGTACCACACAGATTCACTTGGTAGCTGTGGCTGAGCAGTCAGACTTCCCTCAAGAAGAGTTAGGCAGTATACAGAGTATTCACAATAGGTCAAGAGAACACAATAGAACAAGTAAACACTGACCAGGGCTTGGTGTAAAAGAGATATCATTATTTATTTAAAACCACATCTAGAAAAACACACAGGCACTAATAGTAAGCAATTCAAAAACACGGTCACTAAAAGATATACACTCCCTTAAAAGAATATTAGACAAGTCTTAAGTAAAGCCCCACTTATTTTCAGACAGCGGTGAGCGCTTAACGTAGATGGCACTCTAATAATTCGTTTTAAAAAGGGAGAGAAAAGCAGAGAATACATTGAAACAGATCCCAACACTTTTTCACAAACACAACAAGAGAGGAAGGCAAAGTAACACTGTGAATTCAGAGTCAGTAGGCCGGATCCGCTTTAAGAGGATCAAAACGAAATGTGTCCAAGGTCACACGGCAGTGCACAAAAGTCTTGTAACGGTTCAAAAAGGAGTTGGACCAAAGAAAGGGAACAGTTAGAGGGTCAAGGCGGCCAGCCCAGTCCAGAAGGTTAAGGGGTTATTATTACCTTGTAGCAATCTTTAGAAAGGGAGGCCTGGCGGACACAGTACCTTAAAGTGGTGAGAATACTCCAGCGGGGGCAGTTGTTCCTGGCAGCGGATGCAAGTCAGTGCTTCGTCCGGGGGAAGAGAGGATCTCGTCGGGGAGGAAGACAAGAGTCCGTTGCACTGCCAGGGACGAAACCAGCCACGGAGTTTCTCAGGTACAAGGAGCGGTCCGTTGATTCGCGGTCCAGTGGTAAGTGGCTATCCGGCTGCGGGGTGCTTGGCATGGGCAATTCAACCACAAACCGGTCTGGGGTGCGAAAAGAAGAAGGTAAACTGGTTGTGCCCGCCAGTCAGGGGAAGAAGCCTCTCCAGCCGGGAGATCTTCTCTGTCGTCGGGAAGTGGTGAGTCGGTTCCGCAGGGCTCCACCGGTGGTGTCGTCGTGGTAGGTCGGCTCAGCTTCCCCCTCGTCGGATTCTCAGGTCCTGTGGCGACTTCTGAAGTTCCAGTCCCCAAAGCCCTGCTTTTATGCAGCATACCCCCATTCACTCAGCCTAGCTGTCAATCAAACATGCTAAGTGGTGAGCCGGCCGGCTCACCACTTGGGCCAATCACATAAGAGTGCGACTTGAGTTACCAAGGTAACCCAGTCCAGGGTGCCTAAACCCCCTCCCACACCCCCTGTCGTACCCAGACAGAGTGGCACGACCAGTACGTCCACAATATGGCGGTTTGTACTGGTTTCTGTTAATAATTTGGGACTAGTAAAGCCAATGGTGACTTTACATGCCCTGGGAGACGGTAGTCAGTCCCAGGGTATGGAGTCTATGGTGGGGTGTCACTATGACACCCCTGTGTTACTGCACCGAGGGTGCTGTGTAACACACATAGTAAAAACACATGAGACCCTATGGAGTAAAGGACCCCATAGCCCATAAAACACATTAACAGTCAAAGGAACACCATAAATCATGTCCAAGAGTGGGAGAAAAAGAGTCTCACTCTTGGCAGGAGAAAAAACAAACTCCAGAAATACAGCAAAGCTGCTGGGGGACTCACTAGGTTAGGAAATTCAGCCTAAAGAGAATTCTCCCTAACACGGGGTCAGGGTCAGCTAGTGGCTGCCTTTCCTTGCCAGAGGAGAGGAGACCCATACTGGGTTCCTAACGATGATCTCACGCTTACTCTCCACTATGCCAACAAGTCAAACTAGGTGGAATTCAATGCTTCACAGCAGCCGCAAGGCTGCCACAGAATTCACTTAGGTTCACTTTGCAGTGTTTAAAAAAAAAACAGCCTCCTCTTCCTCTTCAAATGGATGTGCGAGCTGCCAAAATGGAGAAAGGATTCCCTGTAGTTTTCTTCACGGCAGCATCGAAACAAACAGGATACAAGGAATCGTGGTGGACGCACAGTGAAATAGTCACAGTTTTCTGACCAGAGATAAGCCACTGTTGCCTCAGTGACACAGAGTGCACTTAGGTGCACTTCGCCTAGCCTATTCTTTCTTTCAAATGAAAAGCCCCCAAATCACTATCCCAGACACCAGTTTACTCAGTGGTCCCTAAGCAGAGAAGGAATGCAAACTAGTCTGAAATAAGATGGACTGAGGACCAACAGTGAGTAATGTAACTTTTTCCTTCAAACTAGTGTGAAGATTTGAAAACATCCACACTTTCTGCTGAGGTGGATGCTAGGGAGCTTTTCTACAGGGCTTGAGAAGAATGGAAGGTTTCCCTTACATTAGACCTGTCTCTCAACAGAAGTTGTGGCAGAGCTGTCAGACTTCACTTAGGATGATGGAGAGGTGTTGGCAATATGGTTCCGTTTACACACAAGTGCATAACAAAGGAGGATCCATAAAGTAGAATTATGAAAATATTCTCTTTAAATAAATGTCAGTATCAATACATATCTACAAAGTTTAAGTACATCAAAAGGAGTACAGTGTATGTGTCTCTAAAAGACAAATATCTAAACAAGTACTCGACCCAAGGAAAACTGAGATACATCAGGTAAAGCGTAGCTAGTATGGGAACGTTCACCCATTGGAATGACTGGGACTAAGTCAATAAGCGTCTTCTGATTAGAGTGAAGAAGGAACTGCAGGGGAGTCACGCTTCAGACTAGCAATACTGGAGGACCGTCAAAGGAAATTCATACTTTGGGTTGTGAACCAGAGGGTCCTTAGAATGAAGGTGCAGAGGTGAACGGTTGAAAGCAAAATGAGTTACAGTGGCAGCATCTGGAAACGACTGTGCTTCGAAAAAAAAAGTAGGACCACAGTTCACAGTTCCATATGTTAGCTGTGATGTATAGCGGTTGTGTTTGCAGTTCCAGGCAGGAAGGTCTGTAGATGAAACCCAAGGCATAAATTATTATTCTTAAAAACATTTTTTATTTGTGTTAATTGTATTACAATTTTTTACAAAGAAAACCCGAAAAAAAATCTAGTAAGCTCCGTATTGGATAATCTTCCTTATTGTCTTCATGTCCGTTTTGCTCCCCCCGAGCTGAGTCCCAAAATGCCCTCTCCTCGTACGGAGTTCAATCAAGTGTCTAGGGTTTCCAAACCAATGGTTTTCATGAACAAAGTTACTGCAATTACCCACTGTTTTTTCGCCACTCATGAAAACGGACCACTACTCCTCTTCATCCAACGATTTTATTGGTTTCATGATTTTGCCCAAGTAAATTAGTTTTCAAAAATTGATTAGCAGAGTTTGCTCATTAAAATGCTCTTTATTAGCAAACGAAGACATTTGATTAGCAATGTTATACTAATATTTTTAATGTCACCAGAAGTTATTTGTACCCAAGACATAAAATCAGAATCAACAAAGCATTGTACCGCTGCACTAAAAAATTAGTGAGATGAGTCAAACCTTGCAAATTCTTTAAAAATCTGCAAGACCTGCAGATCAAGTAACTATCTGCTCAACCTCAAAGAAACGCACTGGACAGATAGCAACAGATGACAAAACATGTAAAATGTGTTTTCTGTAAAATGGTGCATTTCACTACAAACCCACCAGCCATGCACAGTGACACATTTATTTGGCATTTACTACAAAGTAGAATCTGAAACATCCCCTACAAAAATGGTAGTCGCCCCTCATAAAATCTACTCCACTATGCGAGTGGGCAGGTAGACGTTGCGAGTCCTGGGATTAGTGTCGGTCAAATATAAAAGTTTAGCTGCATGAATGGACACAAATAAATTATGATTAAAGGGCTCTGAAAATTGTTTGGCCAGTTTTCTCCTGCAGGTAACATATAATGCAATCATAATCGTATAGCAAAGTGAGCTCTGGTGGCTAACCAGTGCTCCAGATAAGATTTTGACGTGCGGGTATTTGACTCCCTATTTTTAAACTTTGAGTGTAAATGTGATTTTAAGAGAGTAAAAATGACTTTTCTCCTTTGCAAGAGAATAAAATGTATGTGGCATCCAGACAACGTGTGCAAAAACTGTATGGAAATTACTATGAGGCAGCTTTCTGCATTTTGACAGAATGCACCTTTCATTATTTCTCTAAAGTCTGGCCATTTGATCTCTCCTGTATATATTTAAATGTTGAAATCACAAAAACCTAGCCAATTACATAGTAATGCAAATATGAATTGTATTGTGTTTTTTGAGGTTCGATAGCAGAATTGACTTTTGATGTTTAATGAAAGTCCTAATTTCCTGGAGCTATTACTACCTAATGGTATGCCAATATTATGATACAACAGTGCAGAGAGGCAAGGACTCCATGCTAAATTCTATGTCTAATCTAATGGTCAAATAGTTATATATATATATCGCTTTTGGCAAAGCGCTGTACATGGAACATATTCATCACAATTATCACCAAACCAAAGTCAGTACTCCTTTATCGACCTCGAAAGGATGAAAGGCTGAATTGGCCTTGCCGGGATTCGAACCTGCAGATCACGCAAAGATTGCAGCAATGAGTGCTCAACTGGCTGAGCTATCTTATTGGCTAACATCCTTCAGAGGTCGGTTAATTGAGTATCGACTGAGGTATAATAATCACAGAATCTAGATGTTGGACAAACCATTCATGAAGCGCCACAAAGTTTACTATCTGGATTATCACAGGGACAGGATTTTGCAGAGTTTCTATTTCAATTAACAATGAAACTTTCATTTGTTTGTTTTTGAACAGCGCTTGCACTTCCTGGAGAGTCAGGTGGATGTTTTAATTGTAGTCTTGAAGATTTGAAAGGCTAGAACACCTGTGATTGTCATTACACCAATCACTCACCCTTGAGCAAAGACTCTGCTGCCACTGACAATTTATAGTAATGCACCCTACTGACTGCAAGGTTGAATGTATGTAAACTGGACTGTGCATAGTCATCTTTTTTTACACACTGTTTTTATAATTGGAGTGTAAATTGAATTATAAGTGTAAAAATGATGTGCCTCCGCATGATTATGCACACAGCACCGGAACTCTGAAAAATACTATTGTGCAATACTGGTTTCCGTTCACTGGAAAAAAGCAAAACATTTTCCAAAATATGAATTCTCAATTGGAACTTAGTTTTCCATCTTAATACTTATACAAGCCTAAAATTCTAGGAAAGTAAATATGCACAGTGCTTCTGTTTGCTCCACGAGCATCTTCACACAACACAGCAGAAGCTGAATGGAAAGAAAACATTCCTTTCATCACAGTCTGCAGTTTCATTTTTTGGACGACTTCAGAGAAATACATTCTGTTTCAGGAGGTGGCTTGCAATTAAATCCATGTAGATAAAAATCAAAAGCAGCCTTCTGGTTTCTGTTAAGTAACCTGACCTTTGCACTGCCATCTGCTCCAAACCTGTGTGTAAATGTACACAGGAAAATAATAAAGCTGTCGTATTTACAAGATTTTCATGCGTAAAAAGGCCTCGTACGCACCTTATCTGGAGGCCTGAGGCTAACTACAGTGTACTGCTTTAGATCTGCAGATGTACCAACTGGATGGAACCAGCCTTAGATATAAGGGGTCTATCAGCCACTTTTACTCCCTAAAAATATGTACATACTCCCAAAAAATAAAAATAGGGAGTAGAAATACTCCCTACAAAAATTGGAAAACTGACAACACAGAACCTTGTGCCTCTACTTCCATCCACACATTGCATGGATATGTTTGGACCAATAGTATGCGTCGGACCACAGGATGAAACTATTCTAACTGCCTGATCAGAAGAAGCAAGTGTGTTTTCATGTATCAGGGTCTTAAAGGGTGCTGTACCAAGGTGATATATGCCTGGCTTTGGAGGGCCACACTGTGGGCTACTCCTCTCCATCCCCCACTGTGGGTGTTTGGGAGGGAGTAGGTTCCATGCAAACCTAACTACTACAGCTACCATAATTCCTTGCAGCAGAATCAACATTGATTACACCTGCACTGGCTCTTTGCTGCAAGTGAGACTGCCTCAATGACACGACGAGCACAAAAACCGGTCGGAGGAGAAAATCTGCAGCAGTGGAGGTGAATTGTGCAGGGAACCAGAGTGCAAACGTTCCATCCAGTGCTGTTTATATATCTTTTAATGTACATAAATATCTAGGTGTAAAGAAATAATTATTACAAAAAGCTTTTTCCACGCTTAGAAAATGCTCCCATTGAGAATTGGACTTACATTTTTACTCCTTACAAATTCGTTTTACTCACAAATTTAAAAAATAAGGGTAAAATACTCCCACTTCCAAATCTTATCTGGAGCACTGGATGGAACTAGTGATTACTACTTTGCATAAACAGCTAGTTAGCTTTGTATATTCATCATGTAAGAGGACAAAGTAAGACTAAGGGGGCCATTACGAGGTTGGAGGTAATGGAAAAATGCTGCCGTTAAAGGATTACCGGCACTGCATACCGCTCCGGGCTATTCCGACTCAAGAACCCGGTATTAGTGACCCGCTAATACCGTTGTCGCTAATAGCGGTATGGGCGTGGGCACGCGGCCCTTCGGGCCAGCAATACCGGGATGCAGCTAACAGGAGGAGATCACAAGTCAGGCGTGGAACAAGTTACTGTTGTTCTCCAGCATGGGTCTGGCATGGATTCACATGCTCATGAATATTCCCCGTCAGGCTGGGAATCCTCGGTAAAGAAAAATCAGTATCAGTTTCGTTTCTGATCTGTCTTTCGTAGTAGTAATCAATCACTGATCTCTGCGTCATACTGACCACAGCCAATGACTGCCATCTCCCTAAGCCCCGCCTCTGGCAGCCATCTTCAGATTTGGTAGCACGTGAAGTGGCAGTATGACCAAGTGAAGAGCCACAGAGGGGTAGACGGGAGGGTTCGCATGTGAATCCATACCAGACCCATGCTGGAGAACAACAGTTACAGGTAAGTAACTTGTTCCTTCTCCAGCATGGGGTCTGGCATGGATTCACATGCTCATGAATAAAATACATAGCAGTACACACATGCACAACCACGGGAGGTGGCAACAGGCTCAACATTAAGCAATACAACAACTCAACATTAAGCATCTCTTACCTCCTCACCAGGCTCACCTTAGGCGAACAGGTTGCGCAGCACTGCTTGGCCGACCCTGGACTCCTACCTGGAATCCCGGTCGACGCAGTAGAATTTCGTGAAGGTGTGCGTCGACCTCCACGTAGCAGCCCTGCAGATGTCCAGCAGGGGCACACCAGATAGGAACGCCGTGGTAGCTGCGATCGCTCTGGTGGAATGGGCTCTCGGACGGCCGGGCAGCGGTCGGTTTGCCAACCGATGACAGTAACTGATACAGCCGGAGAGCCATCTGGAAACGGAAGCCTTTGAGAGAGCCTTCCCCTGATTGACGGGTCCAAAGTTCACAAAAAGTTGTGACGTCTTCCGAAAACTCTTTGTGCGGTCCACGTAGAACTTCAGCGCTCTAGCCACATCCAGCGAGTGCAAAGTCCTTTCAGCCGGCGACGAAGGCGATGGGAAGAAAACAGGCAACACCAAGGGTTCGTTGAGGTGGAAGTCCGACGGCACCTTGGGCATGAAGGAGGGGTGCGTCCTGAGCACTACCCTCATGTCGTGAAAAGTCAAGTACGGGGGCTTGCAGGAAAGGGCCTGGATCTCTCCCACCCGTCGTGCGGAGGTGATGGCCACAAGAAACGCTGTTTTCCACGACAAGAACTTCAACGGAGCTGAGTGCAGAGGCTCGAACGGAGGTCCCATGAGCTTGGTCAGCACCACGTTGAGCTCCCACGCCGGGGCCGGAGCCTTCACCGGCGGGAACGATCTGAACAGTCCCTTCATGAATTCTTTCACCAGACGATGAGACCACAAAGACGTCCGTCCCGTGGTTCTGGTGTATCGGGAGATCGCAGCAAGATGAATCTTGATGGAAGCGTGCGCCAGTCCAGCATCAGTAGGTACGGCAGTACTTGAGGAGCCGTAATCCGTAGAGGGTTAATCTTCTGTGCGTGGCACCAGACAGAGAACCTCTTCCATTTGTGTCCGTAGCATTTAAGAGTTGAGGACGCCCTGGCCTTTGCAAGAACCTCTCTGCAGTCGGCCGGTATGTCGTAACCTCCAAACTCTAACGCTGCAGGAGCCAGGCCTGCAAGTTCAGCGACTTCGGGTCGTGATGGAAGATGGCGCCTCCTTCCCTGGAGAGAAGATCCACGTCCACTGGCAGCTTGATTGACGGGGACGCTGACAAGTCCAGAAGGTCCGGGAACCATATCTGCCTCGGCCACGCAGGTGCGACGAGGATCATCCTGCACTGTGACCTCTTGAGCTGGTTGATGAGCCGGATCAGCAACGGCAATGGAGGGAACGCGTATAGAAACAGGCCCTCCCAGGGGAACGAGAAAGCATCGCCCATGCTCCTCGGCTGGGGAAACCTGCTGGCGAACCTCCGGCACTTGGAGTTCATCGCCGTCGCGAACAGATCAATCTGAGGTGTGCCCCACCGTCGGACGAGGCGGTCCACTAGAACCTGTCGTAGTTCCCACTCGTGGCACGAGCGCAGCTCTCTGCTGAGCGAGTCGGCGATGGTGTTTTTTATTCGGTGTGCGCTCCCCACCCTTCCAGGGAGGCATCCGTGGTCACTGTCTTCTAGTGGCCCGGGGTCTGGAAGTCCATGCCTGCCGTCAGATGCGCGCGGGTGCCCCACCACCGGATCGCTCGTCGGAAGCTCTCGTCGAGTGTGATCCTGTCCTCGAAGCTGCCCGTCGTCTGGATCCAGCGAGCGTCCAGGAACTCCTGTTGCAGGCGCATCCGAAGCCTGCACAGGCGGATGAGATAAATGCAAGAAGACATCATTCTGAGGAGGGATTTGATGGACCTCACCCTGGCTGCGTCCGCAACCAGCATCCGCTGCACCTTGCCCAAGATGGCCCTCGTCCTTTCCTCCGACGGAGAGGCCAGAAGCGCCACTGTGTCGAGTTTCGCTCCCAGAAACAGTGCGTCTTGCGCGGGCACCAGGTGGGACTTGGCGTAGTTTATGGAGAATCCCAGGTCCGTGAGTAGTTGGACGGTCCTCGCCGTGTGCTCCGCGGCGAGCTCCCTTGTCTTTGCTCGGATGAGCCAGTCGTCCAGGTAGGGGTAGACGTGGATCCCCTCCAGGCGCAGCCGCGCCGCCACCGGTGCGAAGCACTTGGTGAACACCCTGGGTGCCGACCTCAATCCGAAGGGAAGGGCTCTGAACTGGTAGTGCCGCCAGTGGACCACGAATCTGAGAAACTTTCGGTGTCCCTTTAGGATGGGGATATGGAAGTAAGCAGCCTCCAAATCCACCGACAACAGGAAATCGCCCTCCTCCAGCTGACCCAGGACGTGCTGGAGGGTGACCATCCGGAACTTCTGTGCCTTGATGAATTTGTTCAGTCGTCGTAGGTCCAGGATGGGACGCCATCCTCCTGTCGTCTTCTTCACAAGGAAGTATCTTGAGTAAACTCCAGAGCCCCGAAGCCTCTTTGGGACGAGCTCGATGGCGCCTTTCTTGAGCATCGCCTTTACCTCCAAGAGAAGTTGAGGGACGTGATGTTCCTTCCGGGCCACGGGGGGGGACGCGCGGGCACTTCTTTAGAAACTCGAGCGCGTGACCCTGGGCCAGGGCGTCCAGCACCCAACGATCGGTGGAGATGGACTCCCACACGCTGACGAAGTTCGCCAGCCTCCCACCGGGATGCTTCGGTGGGGGCCAGACCCCACAGCCGGTTCAGTCCTGCTTCAACGAGGCTTTGCCGCCTTGTCCTCCCTGGCGACACCGGTGGGGTCCGCTCAACTTGCCTCGTCCCCTGTAGGCTTCCTGTAACGACGAACGGGCCGCTTGACGGTAGGTGGAATATCTGCCGCCGGAACCTTTGGAGGCACCCTGCTTGCCTCCGGTGCTCCGAAAGGGCGGCCGTCGTTGCTGGAGAACACCAAGAGCCCGGGCCGTCTCCGTGTCCGTCTTGATGGCTTCTAGGGAATCGTCCACTGTTTTCCCAAACAGGTTGCTCCCGTCGAACTGCATGTCCAAAACTCTGGTCTGCACGTCCTGCTGGAAGTCCGTTGCCTTGAGCCATCCACGCCGTCTAAGGCACACGCCGTTGCCCAACTGGCGAAACCCAGTGTCAGCGATGTCCGTCGCTATCGTAATGGCGTGGTCCGACGCCACTTCTCCTTCCTGCAAGATCTCTAGGGCCTCCGCCCTCTTGTCGTCCGGTAGGAAGTCCAGCAGGGGGGCGATCTTGTACCACAACTCCCTGTCGTAGCGGGCTACGATAGCCAAGGCGTTGGCAGCCTTAATCGTCGTCGCTGCCGATGAGATGACTCTGCGTCCCATCGTGTCCAATTTCTTTCCCTCGCCATCTGGGGGAGGGGGGGAGGTTGACGTAGAGGCCGAAGCCCCCCCGCTTTCTTCCTGGCCGCCACAGAGACGACTGAGTCCGGGGTCGGCTGTGCCCGAAGGCACAAGGGGGCCGCGTCCGGGACCCGGTACTTCTTCTCGCACCGATCCCTTCTCACAGGCGTTGTGGATGGGTTCTTGAGGAGGGCGAGACCCTCATCCCAGATATCGTCCAGTAGAGGTACAGCGAGGACCGTCTTCCTCTTGGTCGCGCCGTTGATAAAGGAAACCTTCCTTCTCTTCCGGGCAGAGCTGGAAAAGCTCGGATGCCCTGGTGATCATGGCATGAAACGACCCAATCTCGTCGGGTGGGGAAGCCCGGGGAGGAGGTGATGACGGAAGATCCTCGTCTGTACACGTAGCGGCCGTGTCCGTCCCCGTATCATCCCTACGGGTCGTGGACGGGGAGGAGGGCTGAGCAGGGCGCGATGGTTGAAAAGTAGGTGGAGGATGAATCTTTCTCTTAGGAGGAGGGCTCCCAGAAGGGCCTGGCTCCGGGTCCCCCGTCGAGAGCGGTTCCTCCGTTGGTGGTAACGGCAATCTCGTCCTTATCTCCGTGCATAAGGACTGTATAGCCAACAAAATGGCCGCCGAGTTGTCTTGCGGAACTGGTTGAGGGGGTTCCGACGGGCGGTCAGGAACCTCGTCGGCACCCTCGACGTCTCCTTCGTCGGGGTCCCTCCCGACGGGCTGGTCTTCTTCCACGCCAATGCCGTGGCTTAAGACTTCGATCAGCTCCTCTTCAGAGGTTGAGGCCGAATCCACGATGGCCTCCTGCCCCCCCTTTTTCTTCTCCGTCAGAGGTTTTACGGGGGTCCTGTCGATGGGCTTGAAAGAGGACTCCCTCCGTGGTGGCAGGGAGCCTCTGGGCCCAGAGGTCGCCTCCACTGGTGTAGCCTCCACAGGCTGAGCCAGGGCCACCGCGACTGTCTCGATAGAGGCCTTGGCAGGATGGATCAAGTCTTTCACCACCTTAGATGCGCTCACCGCCTTCTCCTTGGGGGGGGGGTCACCGCCTCGCCCCCCCTCCGATGGGGCCTTCGAGCTCGACCGGGGCCTCTCCCGAAGCTTCGCCGGGTGCTCGGACTTCCTCTTACCCGAGCCAGAGCGTTGGCTCGTGGTTGATGGCGCCGGGGAGGTTGCACCCTGCCTGGCAACCGAAGAGCCCGACCGTTCGGCGCTCCCGGTGCCAGCGGACTCGCGGTGCTTGGCCTTCTGTTGGGCCCCTGTCGCCGGGGCGCCCTCAAAGGTCTTAGAAGACCGCTCGGACGACGACTTCTTTTTCTCACCTGACGGGCTCTTCCCTTCCAGCCAGTTGGCGAGACGCAGATGGCGGTCCTTCATGGTCCGCTCCGACATGTTGCCGCAAAACGCACAGTCCTTCTCCACGTGCGTCTTGTCCTCATGCAGGCAGTAGAGGCAAAGGGAGTGTTTGTCCTCCTTGAAGACATTCTGAAGCTGGCATCCAGGGCAGACCCTGAACAGCTTTCCGGGCGTCGAGCTTCCCTTCTCCTGGGCCATGTCCGAGATGGGCCTGAGAAACTTCTGGAGTCCTCCAAAAGCGTGGCTCGACGAAATCTTCACCCTTGAGGGGCGTAGAAGAATCTGACACGGGTCCCCGTTGATCGGATAAAGAAACGGTGGAGCTTGAGGCTCTTTTGACTGAAAAAAGAGAATTTTCCTATGAAAAAGCGCGAAAACGCACTAAAGCTCGAGAGCAATAGCACGAGGATCCCAACACTTGAACGTGCGGTAAAAATCTGAAGATGGCTGCCAGAGGCGGGGCTTAGGGAGATGGCAGTCATTGGCTGTGGTCAGTATGACGCAGAGATCAGTGATTGGTTACTACTACGAAAGACAGATCAGAAACGAAACGGATACTGATTTTTCTTTACCGATGATTCCCAGCCTGACGACGATGAATATTCATGAGCATGTGAATCCATGCCAGACCCCATGCTGGAGAAACATGCAAATACCAGAGTCATGAAGGCGTAAATATGGGATACCGGCATCGCGAACCACCCGTAAACTGCCACAAGCACAATCAGCACAGGTGGAGGCAATGGAGCCGGGCCCAGCACAAAATTAGCACACCCACACACCACACCCCTTTCCACACCAAAATGATTACACTAGTAGTAGCAATACTGGGCTGGAGGACATGCTTGCATTGCTACACCAACAACAACAACAGCAGGCACCACAGAGACGACAAGAGGAGAAGGAGGGTGAGACAGGCCCAGCAAGCCCCACCAGTGCAGCCAGTGGTACCATGCAGGCAGCCCCCAATCCCTCGCATCAGATCCAGTCCATTCAACCTAACCCCTGAGCGGAGCCACACCCTGTACCGTCTGGACCTGGACACCATCACCACCATTGTGGATATGATACACGACGACATTGTCAGCATCATAGAAACCATCCCCCCTCTACTGAAGGTAGAGTCGGTGCTCCACTTCCTGGCCACAGGCACCTACCAGCACACAGTGGGGCACATGCATGGCATATCAATTTATTTTCACGTATACTGAACCAAGTGCTGGATGCCCTCCTAAAGCACACAAGGGACTACATATCCCTACCACAGACTCCCGAGGAGATCTTTGACACATAAGTTGGCTTCCATGCACTGCCAGGCATGCCAAGTGGTATTGGTGCACTTAACTGTACCCATGTGGAATTGGTGGTCCTGCATGCAACAGAGCCGGCGTACCGCAATCTTAAGCAATATCACTCAATCAATGTACAGATGGTATGTGACTCCAGCAAGATCATCACACATTGTTGTGCCCGATTTCCCGGATCAACTCATGACTCAATCGTCCTGTGCAACTCCACGCTACATGGAGCAACATGCAGGATGACGTGCCTGGCTGCTTGGTAAATTGCATGACAGGCACATGTCAGCGAGATGGGGGGATAGATGCACACATCACCATGGTGTCATTGTTGTGGTGACAGCCTGATGTGCACATCCCAAAACACTGTGCCCCAAAGCATCCCAAACTGAACATGACAACCAATTTCCATAGCAATGAAGTAAGCTGCACACCTATCACAGCATGCCAAACTAAAAACCACCCCACATCCCACAACACGTGCACCACCAATCATCGGACCTCACCCTCCATAACACAATCCAGCAACATGCTGTGAGTATTCACTATGTAAATGTCTGAAGCAAATATCCACACAGGACAAGCATCCAAGAGAGTGCACTGAACAAAACCACCAAGGGAATCCACTGCTTGTCACAGGGCCACCACCACAGAAGTCCAGCATGTCACCATGGGAATAGTCAGCGCTGAATGCCAAATAATGCAGAGACTACTGCCAACGCTGCCAGTTAGAAAATCATACAGAACACTACACATCACATAGTTAACACAAACACAGTGGCATGCGTCCACAATGCATAAGCAACATAAAGGCAGTGTACACCGTGTATCATCTTGAAGATGCAATCCACACCATAAGTCCATGGCACAGAACACATTGAGGGAAGGATAAATGTGTGCATACAAACTGGGACATGTGCATGTGACCAACAAATATCTGCAGGCATGTGTGACAAGTACAGCTGTCCATCATGAATCGACTAACACATACCTTTTTTCCATCACATGCAGGTGATAGTGGCTATCCCTTGAAGCCGTGGCTCCTCACCCCTGTCCGAAACCCGCAGAACAGGCACGAGGAGGGCTACAATCGTTCCCATACCCGTATCATCGATCAGACCTTTGGCTGGCCTGTTGAAGGCACGGTTTCACTGCCTTAGCCGGTCGGGTGGGGCACTCTACAGACATGAGAAGGTGGCCAAGATCATTATGACATGTGTCATGCTGCACAACATGTGTATCCGACAGAACGTACTCCTGCCCCCTGACATTGAACTGCAGGGGATGAAGAAGATGTGGTTGCACATCATCGCGGTGCAGATGCACAGGAGGGTCGTGCTGTGCGTCAGTCAGTGATTGCACAATATTTCTAACACACATGGGTGCAGAGGGTGACATGAAAGTGGGACAGAGGGCATTGGGTGTGGGAGTACATGTACACTATGCACTGTATAGCTATACATGACACACATGCAATAAGGAATGTCCACTCAAGTGTTTTTTCTGCTACACAGCGGGTGTATTTAACTGTTCAATTGTAAAAAGTGCTCAAACCCTTCACCTCACACACCTCCTCCCCCCTCAACTCCCCCACACACCCTCCCTGCCCTCACCCTCCCCGCACAACTCCCCCACACACCTTCTCCCCCAACAACTCCCTCACACACCCTCTCCCCGTCCCCCCACAACCCCTCCACACACCCTCTCCCCCTTCCCCTCCCCCCACACACATGGTGTCCAAGGAAATGAAAAAGGTGTCTGCGTCTATTGTCTTAATCAGGCTGCCCCATCTACATTCGTCCACTTCCCGCACCTGGTGGCGGCATGTCAGATCTCCACAAGGTGCATGCTGACCTGCGAAGGGGGCTGATTTGAGTGGAGCTGGTTGATGATGGGGTGCCAGCTTGCTCCAGTCTGTGGGCCGGACAGTCAGCCTCCAAGGAATCTGCTATGCAGGAGAGGACCTGCCTCAGAGCAGACACCTCGCATATGCGCGTAGTGCTGGCCTCAATGGCCTGCCTCAGGGACGCACGCGCCCCTCCTGCCTTGCCTGGGCACTGTCTGACACAAACTGCCTGACTAGGGCAGTCAGCTCCTCCTGGCGCTGCACTGTATGTTGTATCTGCTGCACCCCTGCCCGGACAATGGTGGCGGTGGATGGTGCATGTGTCACATCCCCAAATCCGTGTTGCTCCTCTGTGGGGCTCATGCTCCTTTGAACTGTCTCTCCTCCAGACTGCTCCGGTGTGGTGTCATGGTAGGAGTACATAGGTGTGACCTGGGGTGATGGTGTGCGACTGGGTGTGGCAGGTAAATCCGGGGAGTCATCCCCCACAGACACACACCTGGCACTGGCTCTGGGCCTCCTCGTCTGTCTGGTGTGCCGTAGCTGCTGCCTCCCAAACAGAGCTGGTTGCAGCTGAAAGGGCCCCATCGGCCACTGTCTCCTGTGCAGGGGACACAGGTGTTATGGGGACTGTAGCAGTGGCCCTTGGCAGCACCATTGCTGTGGCATCCGGTGGTGGTTGCCCCTTTTGTACCTTTCATGGCTTGGCTGGCCCTTTCGAAGTTGAAGGCCTGTTCCCTTCTTCCCTGGCCCTCTTCCGGTGAGTTGTTGCCTGTGGGGCTGAGTCCCAGGCCTCACTGTCTGGATCTGAGCCTGTGGGGGACCGAGAGAGGGACGGAATCAGTGATGGTTCGTCATGCATCATGCATACATAGGTATTATTGCTGTTCTACACATTAAAGGGGATTAGGTATTGGAGTTTTGACAATCACGTTGCTTGTTATATGGGTGGAGCATGCAGGCATTCGTCAGGGTCACTCATGAAGGAGCTGGTGTATGCTCTGTGACATACGTTTCTGTTGTGGACTGCGTGCAGTGTGACTTATGCCATTTTCAAATGTGTGGTCTGCGTCAGTTATGGCATTGCCATGCTGCATGCATGTGGATGTGTCTGCTGCGGACGGCATCTAGGCAGGGATCTGTCAATGTGTATGTTATGGGCCATGCATTGCCTCATTGGACGGACACATTGGTGGACTATCAACATACTTTGCATTACAGTGTTTTCTCCGGACACTCACCTCCATCCGCCGATGAGGTGGTGCCTCGTTCCATTTCGCCCACACCTTCTATTGCCTCGATGCCAATAGTGCTGGCACAGATTTCCTCCCACCGGCTTAGCTTGATGGGTGAGCTAGGACCACCGCCAGTAGCCATGGCCTGGCTCCGGTTTGCGGACATGATGTTCCTGACTCTCAGGCGCAGGTCGTCCCATCGCTTGCGCATGTCCTTGATTGTGCGGGGGTGTTTCCTACTGCACAGACTTTTTGGGCAACAAGTTGCCAGATCTCCTCCTTCTTAATCTGTGCCTCTCTCTTGAGGTTGTTGGCAAACAACCTCTGCATTATCTGCCATTGTTTCTGCCAGCATAGTCAGCTCATCCTCACTAAAGCACTCTTTGCGCTGCCGGGATGTGCCTTTTTTTACAGCCTTAGGCATGATGCTGGTGGTGAAGGGTGATTTCTGCAGTCAGAAATACACCAGGTCCTGTGTGGTGAGGATGGCAATGGATTGTGTTTTTCAAGATGGCTGCCGTGCTCTTTCCCATTCCTGTGCGATGACGCTCCTTCCGGTTCCGCTTATTAGTGGGCACCGTTAATAGCAGTGCTCGCTAATGCCAAATCCATTGATGCTGGTAGTGCTGTCTGCGCTTTCCATGATGCCGCTAAGAGGCATTTTTGGGACTTTACCGGCATGCCACTAAGCTTGTGCACGCAAACTCGTAATAGCCCACTGTTCGCGGGCTCTTTCCTACACAGACAGTATTTGCTCTATGCCGGTAAGGATTGTTTCTTACCTCCAACCTCGTAATGACCCCCCCCTAAGAGTGTATGGCATAGCAGGCAGAGAATTGGGCAAACTAGGTGAAATATTGTAGTTTGCGGTCATCTCATTTTTAGGGTAGCTGGTATAAAGCAACAGGGTGATGAGATAGAATGTCAAGGAGTAGGATATCAGCTCATGGGTTGAGCACCAGTTGCACAGATGTATGCAACCAGCGGGTCACATTGGCATCAAAAGCATTTGGCTGTGTGATCATGTACATTTTCAGACAATTTGGGAATGATGGCTAGCTCAGGGGAAACGTGTTGTCCAGGACGCAAGAGAACGCAGCACAACACATTTTTGAATCCCGATGCCGCACTTAGAAACCAATAGCTGGTATTAAGGGGATTCAGGCCTCCAGATAAGGTGCCTAACAGACCTTTTTACTTATAGAAATCTTGTAAATATTACAGCTTTATTATTTTCCTGTGTACTTTTACACAAAGGTTTAGAGCACAGGGCAGTGCAAAGATCCGGTGATATATTATATTTTATTTATAGCGTGCATATACACAAGTGTTTCAAAGCATGACGAGGCATGGGGGAGGGGGAGAAGGGGACAAGACAACGATCTTACTAGGCCCAGTGACATTGAGATTGCGCAAGTGCAGGGCAATGGAAGGTGGAAACGTGCAGAGGGAAGGGGAGGAGGAGAAGTGCAGGACATAGGATCATAACACAAGAACACAAGTGTAGCCGGCAGGTGGCAGTGCAAGGTTAGGTGCAGAACAAAAAGTGATGTATAGTGCAGGTAAGGAGACAGAGTTACAGATACAGCCTCAAGTACAAGGTTGCCAGCGGCAGTGCAGGTGTGCAACTGGGAGGGCAAGGATCTGGGCCGGTGGTTCACGGGGTAGCCACGAAACCATGCAGTAACAGATAGGCGATCAACAGGGAAGAGAGAAGGCAGAAGCAAAGAGGAAGGTCTTGAGCTGCTTCCAGAACCGAAGGTGATTTTGCTCAAGAGGCAGGGAGGCTGTTTCAAAGGGAGGCGTCTGCAGAAAGAGATCTGCCTCTGGCTCGTTTCTTGGAAAAATGCCTGACCCTCAAGGAGTTGGAGGAGCGATGGGCTCGAGTAAGAAGAAACTTCAGAAGAGAAAGCTGGAGATATTCTGGTCCCAGGCCCCAGAAGGCCTTGTGCACAATGCAAAGGGTCTTGAAATTAATCCTTGCAGCCACTGGGAGCCAACTGTGAGATTTCAGTGCTTGAGATACACAATCCCTGGGCTTGAGGCCAAGGCAAAAGTCTTGCAGTCCTGTTCTGGATGAGTTGCAGAGTGTGGAGAGTAGAAGCAGGCAGATTTAAAAAAGAGGCCATTACAATAGTCAAGCCTAGAGAGAACCAGGGCTCTCGAGACAGTGAGCTTCTGGGGGAAGGAGAGGAGAGGGAGAATACCCCTGAGGCAGTGCAGATGGTAGTTTGACTTCGTGGAGACATCAGCGATGTGAGGAGAGAATGGGGTCGAAGATAAAACAGAGGTTCTTAGCCTCGCAGGTGGGAGCAAAGAGAGGGTGCAGGTGTCCCAATGAGGAGGATCTGAGTATTTCTGGCATTCAGGCAGAGATCATTGGCAGTGCACCACTCTGATTGCAGAGAGACAATCTGGGATGACGGGAAGCGTCAGTGGGGAGCCTCAAAGCGAGCTGGGTGTCATCTGCATAGCATTGGAAGTTGGCGCAGAAGGCAGCAATGCAGTGGGCGAGAGGTGGCAGGTATTGGTTGAACCACCAGGCAGAGAGGTTAGACTACTGGAGAACGCCGTAGGTGGCGAGAGAGAGGAGAGAAAGAACCCGAGTTGGATCTGGGAGGGTCGATCAGAGAGGAAAGAGGTTAACCAGGCCACAGCCTGATCAGGGATACCCAGATCATTACGGAGACAGTTAAGTAGGATGACATGGTTAACCGTGTCAAAGGCAGAGAAGAGATCGAGAAGTATGAGGACAAAGGGGAGATTAGATTCCAGGTTGGAGAGCAAGTCTTCACGGATGTTCAGGAGAGAAGTTTCTGTGCTTCAGGCTGCTCTGAAACCGGATTGATGGTCATGGAGACAGCCAACAGATTCGGTGTGAAGATTAAGCTGGGAGATGGCCAGCTTTTCCAGGAGTTTGCCCAGGAAAGTAGTGATAGAGATTGGGCGATAATTAGCTGGAAGGGAGGGCTCAGCTGAGGGCTTCTTGAGAAGAGGGTGCACAAGAGTGCTTCAGGGGTGAGGGTAAGGTATCGGAGGCGAAGGAGTGGTAGCAAAAGTCAGCTTAGGCAAGGGCGAGGGTGTTGATGTAGTCCTTGATGGTTTTGGAAGAACAGGGTTACTTGACAGAAACCAGAACGCTTCTTTTGATTTTTATCGACATAGATGTAATTGCAAACCATGGAGAGAATGCATTTCTCTGAAGCCTTTGAAAAAAAACTGTACACTGCGATAAAAGGAATAGTTTCTTTCCATTCAGCTTCTGCTTTATTGATGCTCCTGCAGCAAACAGAAGCACTGTGCATATTTATTTTCCTAGCATTGTAGGATTGTACAATTAATAAGATGGAAAACTAAGTTGCAATTGAGAATTCATCTTTTGTAATAAATTATGCATTTTTTCCACTGAAAGCAAACCAGTATTGCACAATTGTATTTTTCAGATTTCCTGAACTGTGTGAATAATCATGCGAAGGCAGATCATTTTACACCTATGATTTTATTTATTTATTTGGAGTTATAAAGCACCCAGCGGCCCGGAGGCATCATGGCGCTTTTACAGAATATTCACTTAATGCATGTTATGACGTTTGTTACAAAAGCTATTATAGACATTCAATGACAGTGTTGCGTTGTTCCGAGGTTACAGAGGAACAATGATGGAGGCAGTGCAGTATGGTCACGGTTTAGTTAAACAGCTTTGTTTTAAGTACTTTTCTGAAAGTTGTGAGGGATTCTTCATTTCTTAAACTGAGCTGAAGCAAGTTCCAAGCTTTAGGGGCTAGTACATCAAAGCTGGTTCTGCCCACTTTAGCTCTGTTGGTGTGAGTATTGGTCACGTATTGGCCTATGCGCAGGAACCTGGTTTATTCTTTCTGCTAGGTAGGCTGGGCGGTCTGGGCAAGGAATCTGTGCAGGATTGTGGGGGCCTTGCATTTTATGCGCTCTTTGACAGGGAGCCGGTGGGCATCCTTTCTTGCCTGGGAAATGTGCTCTCCCATGGGGATGCTGAGTGCACTCCAATTATAAAAACAGTGTGTAAAATGATCAGTAGGCACGGTTTAATTTACATACATACATTCAACCTTGCGGTCAATGAGGTACATTACTATAAATGTTCAGTGGCAGCAGAGTCTTTGCTAAAGGGTGGGTGATTGTCATTACAGCAATCACAGGTGTTCTAGCCTCTCAAATTGTCCAGACTACAATTAAAACATCCAAAATCTGACTCTCCAGGAAGTGCAAGCGCTGTTCAGAAACAAACAAATGAAAGTTACGTTTGGAATTGAAATAGAAACTCAGCAAAACCTGTCCCTGTGATAATCCAGATGGGTATGTAATTTTATATAGCGCTTCATACATGGCTCATTCAAAATCTAGACACTGTGATTATTATACCTCTGTCGATACTCAGTTTACCGACCTCTGAAGGATGTTTGCCAATAAGATAGCTCAGCTGGTTGAGTGCTCGTTGCTGCGATCTGTAGGTTGCCTATTCAAATCCCGGCATGGTCAACTCAGCCTTTCATCATTTCGAGATCGATAAAGGAGTACCGAGGTATGGTGATAATTGTGATAAATATGTTATATGTACAAAAGCGCTATATAAATAACCAATTGACCATGAGATTAGATATATAATTTAGCATGTAACCCATGCCTCTTTGCACTGTTTTATCATAACATTGGCATACCATTAGGTGGCAATAGCTCCAGGAAATGAGGACTTTAATTAAACATCAAAAGACAAATCTGCTATCGAATCACAAAAAACAATACTATTCATGTTTGCTTTACAATGTAATTGGCTAGGTTTTTGTGTTTTCCACATTTAAATATATACAGGAGAGATCAAATGGCCAGACCTTAGAGAAATAATGAAAGGTGTATTCTGTTACAATGCAGAAAACTGCAGCATAATTACTATTTCCATACAGTTTATGTACACATCGGGTGGATGTCAAACATTTTACTCTTGCAAAAGAGAAAAGTCAATTTTACTCTCTTGAAATCACATTTACTCAAAAAAGTTTTAAAAATAGGGAGTAAAATACTCCCACCTCAAAATCTCTTTTGGAGCACATAGCGGATTATAAAAGAATAATTATAATAATAAAGGTGTTCACTTGTTAATGTGATGCACTATGAGATTTAATCTAAACTTTACTGTGAACCATGGAAAATTTTACAGTAGCCATACTGAATAGCTTTTTTTTTTAGAACTGGAATTGCATGACTGGTTTCCACAAAATAAAAAAAAACACACTTATTGGCCTTTGCTAGACAAGAAGACAAGAAGTATCCTCCAGATTACCTTTCTCATTCATGTGTGTAAATGTGTGGGTTTTTTTCTCTCTCGAAAATGGGATGGAGAGAGCACTGAAAGCAAGAGGAATTCAGGGTGAGCAGTGCTTTCATTGAACAGGTTAACTTAAATAGCTGTCTTTGCTAGACAAATGTCAATTTAATTAGCAAACCTGCACAATACCATAGCAAATTGCTAGGTGACACTGCTTATTTTATGCCTTAGAAACCACAGGCAAAGGAAGAAAAAACAACAATGCAGTAATGGCCAGAGGACTTTGTGTTAGAGGAGTTTTTCTAAAGTCCACTTGAGGTAAGAATCTATAAAACTATCCCTTCGTATACAGGTCCCCAACTCTTTGTACAAGTCTGTACTACCCAAAGGCTCTGGTAGAATGGCACAGCAGCCATGCTCATCTCAGGAGGAGGATGTGAGCTGTAGTGAAGTACACTGAACGCAGCCAATACAATTATCCAAAGAGAAACATACGTATATATTGTATAACAGACGAAGCCTGTCTAGGGTGAAAAGTCGTTCCTTTGCTTTTGCTGCTGCCCTCTTTGTCCAAACTGATGTGTCCATAAAGGACTCTTTCGCACAGCAGTAACGCCTGGGATATGAATCAATTTTTTTCTTTATTTTACATTTACATGTACATATATACATACTTATGCATACACACACACACATATATATACATATTACGCAGCCACGGTAGTGGCTGTGTAGTTATGATTAAGTTTCTAATCCCATAGGAAGAGCAGTTTTTGGGTGGCTTATAACTTCGCTCCCTCTGGACGAATCCTCACCAAACTTTGCAAAAAAAGTATATGGCCCACTCTGAATCTCTTTGCAAAGTTCGGTGAGGTTTGGTCCGGGGGTGAGGGGGGGTATGGAAGCAAAGTTATAGGGGGGGTCCCAAAATTTCTTTTTTCCCCCCATAGAGTGAATGGGGAAAAAACTTTGCGCACGCCTACAGCCCAAACCGCTGGATGGAATTTCACCAATTTTGCGGCAGGTGCGGCGGCTTGGTCCCGAAAGCGTGCTTTTGTAAATTTGGTGAAAATCCATCCAGTAGTAGTTTTTAAAAACGATCAAAAAGTAGGTCTAAAAAAATTAGTGATATCTATGTCTGCTCCGCGGACACACTTCCCTGTTCGCTCCATGGGCAGGACACCGATTGGCTAATCGGCTCGCGCCGTGTCCGCGGAAACGCAGCGTGTCTGCCGATTGGCTGGAGTGAGACGTGATGTGCGTCAGATTGTTCCGATGCAGCCGCCATCTTGGATCCGCCGAAAGCACAGCAGTGAACAGAGGCGAAATGCAGTTTTGGGGAGTGTTTTAAGATATTTGCAGTCGGTGTACTACGTTGTGTTGTGCCTCCAAAGGCCCTACTGCCCTGTGTGCATAGCAATGGCCTTTGGACGTTGATTTTGGTTGGCTTCTTTACTGTAGGTATACGTATGTGTAGGTAGGAAAGCACAGTGGAAAATGTCAGCATGCAGGTCTCGATTGCCTTCCACTGGGTGTGGTGTAGGAGTAGGCAATTGGGTGGCCTCCGCCTATGTACCGAAGAGCCTCAGCCTTGGGCACAGGCTTGCAATATGGACCTGTGGACAGAAAAGATAAGTGGGAACATGTTTCCATGAAAGGGTCCATTGCTTTGCAGTGGGTGTGGTTAAGGAGTAGGTTGTTGGCAATGAAACTGCAACGAAATGCTGCAATGCATGGGAGTACTGAGCAATTAATGAGGATAGCACACATATGTACAAAGAGTAGCGTAGGTGTTGGGCACACTACCTGAAACGCATTGTAGGCATGTATGGGAGGAATGTCATAATGGTGTGTGAATTGCACACATACGTACAAAGAATGCATGGAGTCCATGTGGACTGCATTCCTGCAGCTACTGACATACACTGGATTGGTGATTAGGTGCACAGGGGAGTATGATATGCTGGTCACTGTAGGCAGACTATATAGGGGATGGGAAGTGCCTTGAAGATAATATAAGGATACTTGCAGTCGGTGTACTATGTTGTGCTGTGCCTCCAAAGGCCCTAATGCCTTGTGTGTATGGCAATGGCCCTTGGCCATAGCAGTGTGAGCACTGGTTGAAAGTAGGTGTGCAAATTGCAAATGCTGCTTTAGTTGGCTCCTTTAGTGTAGTTATACGTACGTGTAGGCAGGCAAGCACCGTGACAAATTTTAGCATGCATGCCTCTATTGCTTTCCAATGGGTGTGTAGTAGGACTAGGCAATTAGATGCATGGGCGGAGGCGGTATGCCTCTGCCTACGTAACGAAGAGCCTCTGCCTTTGGTTCAGGCTTGCATAACGAAGGGCAGTTAGACATTGACGCTATGACGAGATTTGCAGTTGGAGTGTTATGTTGTGTTGTGCTTGCAAAGCCCCTAATGGCTTGCACTCGCATGTACTTTATCGGTGGGTAGTTGTGGAGGGGAGTATAATTATTTGGTGAGTGCAGGCAGACTATTGGGGATGGGGAGTGCATTGGAGACAACATGAGGATATTTCTTGTCGGAGTGCTATGTTGTCTTGTGCCTGTAAAACTCATACTGGCTTGTGTGCATGGGTACGGCCCTTGAAGTAGGTGTGAGAATGTTGGCTTGTTTAAGTCCGTTGTTGTAGCTATACGTACTTGTAGGCAGTAAAGCACTGTGGGAAATGTTAACATGCAAGACTATTGCTTTCCAGTGGGTGTGCCTAGGGCTTGGGCACAGCCTTGCTTTAGGGAGGGCAGGAAGACATTGGCAGATGGAAGGAATTTGTATGCAGGTACTCACAGATAGTTAATTGGTGGGCAGTTGTGGAGACGACTATCTGTTGAGTGCAGGCAGACTCCATTGAGGATGGGAAGTGCATTGGAGAGAATATGAGGATATTTGCAGTCGTATTGGTATGTTGTATTGTGCTTGCAAAATCTATACTGCCTTGTGTGCATGGGTGGGGCTCTTGGACATAAGAGGGTGGGCAGTGGTTGGAAGTAGTTAACAAAACGTTGACTTGATTGGGAGTATTACTGAGCCGATGGGTACCTGTGGAAGGAAAGGGTAAGTGCTGACATGTTTCCATGAATGGGTGCATTGCTTTGCAGTGGGTTTGGCAAAGGAGCAGGCTTTTGCTTAGAAACCTGCAACGCAATGCTGCTATGTATGAGAGTACTGTGATATTGGTATGTGGATTGAAGACATATGTACAAAGAGTACTTTCAATTTGCCTTAGGTCATTTGCATAAGTTATTATAAGCTTACCTTGTGCCATATAATACATTTGTAAATATGTAAGTGCCGTAATATCTGTGCTTTTGCAGAATCAATGTGGAGGACATGGTGCAGGTCGTAAAGGGGAATTGGTGAGATAAGACAGAATTTGCGTTAGGAGGGGTGTGTACGTGAACAGAGCTTCGGTTCACTGAGTGTAGTAAGAAAGTGGGAAATGCAAGGATTGTTTTACTGCGCAACGTGGCACATGTACGCAGATACGAACAAACCGTTGTGAGGTAGGTGCACAGGTGACAACCTTCAGAGGCAATTGGGGATGGGGAGTGTATTGCGGATGGTATAGGGATTGTTATAATCGGTGTACCATGTTGTGTTGGGAGTGGCAGGCGCGTACTGCCGTGTATGGACGGCAACGGGCGTTTCACGTCACAATATGGACAGTGTTCGGAAGTAGGTTTAAGAATGTTCCCTTGTTTGGGTCAGTTATTACACTGATATGGAAATCCAGCAAACAGGGCTGGAAGTATGTATGTTTCCTGTGGGTGCTCACTGTCACAGCATGGTTGTGGAGGAAATTTCGCAGGTGCCAGACCAGTAGAGGTGGTATGAAGTGATAGCATGTGAATATGGTGACCGTTCTTGGCCTTGTTGCCATTCATATACTGAGATGACAATTAATGGACAGTATGGTTCATCTCTCATACTACCTTGTACGTTGAAAGAGAAGGAAGGCAGTGCGACATGACACGAGTTAATAAGTATTACACATGAAAACTATGGGGAATGTAAAGTCCAACATACATACATTTGCAGCCAGCAACATTACGAACGCTGTTAAGCGGAGCTATATACAGGATGGCAGGCCATCTGACTGTAACCTTTGTTTGGCATATTTGTTCAGATGGCGAAAGGAAGCCGGCGGAGCTTTAAGTGTGTGCAATTGTAATGTGTGCATCGCCTCCATTAGATATTTCTGTGTGCTGCCTACACCACCGCAGCAGTCACTGGCGTTGGTGACTTCACTTGTGGGTAATCGTTCCTCACGGCGTGCAGTCCAGGTATTTATTTTATGTGCGTGCCAAGCATAGACATGTGCAGACAGAGTTAACGGTTCCAGATCATTCCATACTTTACTAACAATACAGTGCATGGTTGGAAGTGCTTTATTTTGCCACAGAATGTAAATGCAGTTGGTGGATTATTCACCACTCTTATTTCTGCTTTATGCTCTTGTGCAGCACAGTGGGAAAAGGAGTGCGTAGTGCTGCTGGGTGGGGCGTGTGGAAGAATACCTTTTCTTTGAAAGGTAGCATCTGGGTGCCTCCGAGACTGCTTATAGAACATTTGCACGTTGGTTTGCAGGAACCGCAAGTGGACACACCGGGCCATAGCGGTCAGCCAAGATAATAACGATCGAAAAGACATTGCTTATGGTAATCTGGGAATGGTTGGTCCACCAGCCGTCTATTGGAATGTGGAAGGCGTGGCACGCGCAGTAGGGTGCAAGATATCGGAGTAGTAAGAGGAATAAGAGTAGATGTAAGTAGCGGTTATTAGTTGTAGCGTACAGGACAAAACTTTGCGGGAAGGATAATGTAGTAATAGCTGCATGCCTGATGAACCATGAAGTGTGTGTTAGTGCGTAGCGCCATATTTGAACTTCCTGCCCTGGTATCTGGTTTTTTAGGTAATACAGTGATTGTAAGGGTGCACAGAAGAGAACTGTTGGGACAAGATGATCTTTTAAAGTATTGCTTTTTTACAAAAGTTGACAGTGGTAGCGAGTCTAGTTGGACTCACGGCACAATGCATCAGTGTGTTTACAAAGAAAGTATTACAATAAGAAATGTAATGGGGGTCACCTAGGATTGCTAGAGAATGGAGGAGCTGCTTTGGTAAGAAACACGTGAAATGTGAGCTGTTCATATGTGTGTGCCGGTTGACCGATGAGTGCACCTGTGTCCGTTATAACGTATAGTACGCTGAGGGTACGTAGACATAGTAATTGTGTGAAAACGCATACAGAAGGGAGAACAGGGAATGTAGCAGTGTACAAGTGAGTAGAGGGTGAGATGCTTTAGTGTACGACTTGCGTTCCATGTTCTTCAAGCCTTGTATGTCTGCATTCGGAGGGGGTGGAGAAGAATGGAAGCAAAAGGAAGTACAATGACCGTTGCGATTTAATGGGAATGGTGGAGACATGGCAGTGTAACAGCGTTATTTTACTGCCATCACAAAGGTCTGTGTAATGTACGGAGAGAAAGTGAGCGGTAGAGCAAGTTGGTAAATATGCAAACTGAGGAGCACGTAAATAACCGTAAAATCGTAATACACATGTGATGTAAAGGTGTACTTATATAATTTCAGCAAATTCCATGCTTCTATTGGGAGGGCGTGAAATTGCAGTGTACGGCGTATGAGATTGTTGCAGAGTACCTTTGGGGCACATGGACAGAGGAAATGCAGTGCGAGTTATCTATCTTTTTTTGCTAGACTTCTATACAATATCTGACCTTGGAGCTAAACATGCTTCCCCCCCCCCTCAAGGCTGTTTTACAATGAGCGTGTGTCCTGTTTAAGGAAAGGTATGTTAGGTTTCGATTTCTGGAGATGATGCAGGCAACAAAAAAAAGGAAGGAATTAGCCTGGAACGTGTTCCGAGTGTAGCATGTATTTACGAATGTTGGTAGTGTCATTACGGTGAAGGTAGTGCAACGTACAAGTAGATATGATGGTGCTGTATAAATGGTCACGTGAATGCACAGATAGCAAAATACTTAAAATGTGCTTTAACAGTGAGTAAGGACAAGTTAGATGTGCACTGTGTTACGAGGCAACAGTGGGTAATGTGACACTGTTTGAGAACACGTGGTTGGGTGGTCAATAGCACGCAGTTTGGTGTCGTACTGCATGACCTTTTTTGGGGCTACTTTTTAGGAAAGGAAAGCAGTTCGCGTGAACCTTTGTCTAACATTCTAAGGCGGTTATGGGGTGTAAATGGTGTTTTCTTTACACAACCAAAAAGGGTAACAGAAGTTTAAAAAGTTAAGTAAGGCAGTGGTTGCAATGTGGCTGGTGAGCTATGATGTATGCGCTGTAGTGAAATATGGGTTGGCTAAATTTTTGGGAAATGGTGTACATAACGATGAAAGTGACCTAATGGCCTACATGGTGGCAGTGTAAAGCAAGGAGGCAAATGTTGCAGAAGTTAGGAGATATACGTAAGGTGCATTGATGCATGCATGAAGTGGTATTGTTGTAATTGTGTAGATTGTAGGGTAGGTTACTGTAGTGTTGTTATTCAGTGTGTGCACTTATGATAGTGTTCGGTGACCAGTAAACGTAGGAACAGGTTATGTATTCTGTGGAAGAAATAGTAGGCAATGTAAACTGTAGTGACTAGGGGTAGGTGGCTGCGTTAAGTGTGGGGTTAGTCGTACGTGGATAGATGTTTGTATATATAGTTCTGCAGTGCAGCAGCAATAGTGGGCAGGGTGTATAATGTTTAGTGTATGGCAGGAGGTCCTACAATGTAGAGGGTGTAGTGAAGCGTGTAGGGCGTGGCAACAAGCTGCATAGTGTAATACAGGTGTGCATTGTCAGTGGTGGTACTGGTATGTGTATAGCAGAAATAAGTGCACTTATTGCACTGTGGATATTGTACAAGTATAATAGCAATTGTTGAAGACTTCCTGTATGCATTGAGGAAGCCCTGCACTGTGTTTTGTGTATGGAGTGTAAAATGTTGTCGTACTGGTTGCTGCATTATCTGTGGGAAAAAAGAATACAATATGTTAGCTTGAAGTACACTACACAGCATACATTTCTTTATTTTGTGAACCCTTATAACTAGCACTTTGCAAGTACTATGCTTTGAACCAGTGTACTGTGCAATCAGCATAGTTCCTGTGGCTCTTTGCATAATCATCGAGTCTGTGGGGAAAAAAATCCATGCTGGATTAAAAATAAAACACTTCAAAATGAGTTGCTAAAATGGTGCACAATGAACGGTAGTCACGTTTGGAGTGGTTACAGCACTTTAAGGCGTACTCCAAGTAGGAGGAAATGTAATATGTAAGATATGTGCACTATACATATTGGTAGGATGGGTGACGTTCTATAGTAGGTGGTATTTGTAAATGTTTTACTGATTCCTTTTTGTACCATTGATTCTTTATGCGTTTGGTTTCTGCTGTTGGTTGTTTGCAAGTATTTTGACATTGTTCTGTGCTAATGCAGTATTATGACTGTAGTTACGTACCTGTTGGCGTACTGTAACTGCTGATACTTTGTAAGTGTTTAATGCTATGTTTGTAGCACAGTAGTTCTTGAAGGTTGAGTTGGGTAGTTGTGATGCTGCAAATAACATCGTCGTATTCAGGTTCCAGTTAGATACCAGGTGGCGTATTCTAACTTTTTACAGTATCCTGTTTGTGAATGGTACGTAGAGAAGCTTGTGCATTCCTGTGCCTATTTGGACATCTGTGTACATTTGGAACTGATACGGCCGAATTACGGATTTACGTGGTGCTATGTCAATATGTGTTGGAGTTGTATGACAATTGTCGGAGAGCTGGTGACTTATTTGAGCAAGTCGTGATTTCGGAGGTTACTGAGGATAGTTTTGAACCCTTATACTTAGCACTTTCCCTTCCACGTATGCAGTGGAAAATACTGGTACTGTGCTTTGTGTAGACATACTGTGTGCGTGACTGTACTCCTTGGATTTATTGGGGATAAAATTGTCCAACACAAACTGTAGTGCATTTCGCAATGCTTCATGTATGGTACGTTGCTTTAGGTCGATAGTGTGGAAGGAAAAACATTTTTGTGCACTTACGAAGGTACTGGTTGGTGCTGGGGAGTAAGGTATAGTAGGTTTGTACATCAATGAGTACATTTTGGCTTCAGGAATAGTAAGTAGACATTAGCAAGATGTGCAGGTAGTCTGTGCTTTGGGCTGATGGAAGCATCATTGCATTCCCACCATGACGATTGCTTTCTAATGTATGCAGTATAGTGGCCTCCATTGGTGGAGTCACCTGAGTGGTAGATTATGGCTACAGTTGTGAAGGTTGTTCTGCCAAGTGATATCTGTCCGTGTGTGAAAGCAGTACGTTTGCAGTTGTTTTTGGTACCGTTGGCATTGTATCTTAAGAGCATTAATATCACATATTGACTATGAGTGTATATGTAGCGTCGAACGATTATCAGAATTGAACGACGTACAGAACCTCCCATGGTTTGTATTTGGCACCAGTTGCTGAAATGGAACGGAGTCACAGTTGGGTATTGGTATATACACAAAGGATTTGTTAGGGACTTGGTCCTGAATGACATGGTTTCAAAGAGTGCATGTATGTCTCCACATGTAGGAAATGTGAAAGATTTCTATTATAAGTATGTTTTTTCTATCAAGTATTTGTAGTAAGTACATTACAAATTCTTGTGTATCTTGTCGGTTTAAAGTGAATTTCACCATTCCAGCACTGTAGTCTAATTCTTGCCTTATTCCTGAGACACTGTAAATGGTGCCAGGATTGCTTACTGCATTTCTGTGAAGGATGAGCATTTTCAAAACAACTGGTCTGCGCCATTTAAATAAAAATTTTCAACAACTGCTGGTATTTGGAACAGAACATTTATTGTTACATTTGCATAGGAAATAAAACCTGTTGTATTGGAAAACTTGAATGGGCCAGGTCCTTCTGTGTCTGAGCCCTATGATGGGAGGGTGCGTGGTTTCTTAGCAGAGGCTTTTTTGTTTGTGGGTGGAGTTGACTTTGGTTGGTCTATTTTACTCTTTTATTTACTTTTGGCAGTTGCAGTAGTAGGACTTTCTTTCAATTTCTTTGACGGTACTGTGGCCCAATCATTTAGTACTTCTGATGGAATGAGCCTTCTTTTCAAAGCTTTTGATTTTTGAGGAATAGGGTACATTTTTAGATGTGGTGTGTACAGTGCACGTAGTCTATTGTACTCTATGATGCAAGGAATGCCTGCACTGACTGCAGCTGCATCGAAATTAACTAGATACAGTCCTTCCAGTGTACGTAGCCGTGACACTGCTACGTAACACATGCCTTCTAAGAAGGCTGTGTTGCCAATATCAATCAATGCTTGATCTAAGGCGAGACATTGCGATTTATGAATAGTTACTGCATAAGCTAGCGACAGAGAAAACTATTCTCTGCGTACACACATGTCTTTGAACAGAAGGAATCGTGCAGTTGTGCGTCCTATATTTTTGACTTCTGTAAGTTTGTCAAACTTGATGTTTACAAACTGAATGCTAATGTCCAGTGGGTATGTCTGGTAGGCAGCACTTGTACCAAGTTCTCCATTAACTAAAACTTGCTCTAAGTCAATGTTGCGCTTTAGCATTACTCTACGGTTGACACAATGTTAAAATGTTCTCCAAACCAGCTGTGTTGGAGATGGAGTTCTCTAAGGCTTGTAGTCGTGCTATGCCTTGCCGACACATAGGTATTGTCATACCTTGTACGTCCAGTTTGTGCTATGAATTTCTACTAGTGGTTGTTTCTCTTTTTGCAGTATTGTAGCATTAAATTGTGCGCAGCTTGCTAGAGTTGGCATTAAGGCCAGACAGCTGACATTTTTCTGAGCTAATTGTTTCATGACATCAGTAGCACATGTGTTACACCCGTACAGCTTATGGATGCGTCTACTATTGAGGATAGACTATGCCTCCTTTGATAGTACACCAATCCGTATGCTTTTTAAAATGTTTGCATATGTGAGGTCTGCGGACTGCCGCATGTTTTGAGTTAGCTCTCGGTATTGGAAATGTTGCCAAAGATTTACATTGCCGATGCTTCCAAAACTTTTACGGCACGGTTTGTGTCCTAAGGTTTTGAAGATAGGTCCACGTTTGACTGGTGTCAAATGAAGGAGAGCTCCGAAAACAATGACATGTTTTCCTCTGAGTTCTTCATAGTCTGATTTGAGTACCTCTTGCAATCTGAGGTGAATCAAAGCCAACATTAGGTTGGAGACCATGCTGACCTCATCTATTAGGAGCATTTTCATTTGTTTCAAAACTCTACATAGCTCCATAGCAGATTGTGCTGAAAGTTTATAGTACTCTAATTTGTTTTGGTGTTCTACTGGAAGGAGTAGCAATCGATGTGAAGTGACACCACCTATGTTGTACGCAGCCAAACCTGTAGGGGCAGTTAACACCGCCAAAAGGGTTGTTGTTTGTTGGAGAAAATTTACTGATAATTTTTATTAAGAATGTTTTACCTGATCCAGCTTCACCACTTACATACAGTAGTATAGGTTTGTAGTTCTTACAGGTGCAAGTTGTAGTTTTGTGCTGTCTACCATGCTCAATGGTTTTACTTAAGTTTACATGGGATTTCAGTACTGCAAACTCTTCTGCAGAGTGCTCATACTGAAGCATAGTGGTGGTTACCTCCGTCATGGCTAATTCAGCCTCATTTGCTATGAGTGGCTCTCCAAGTGGTTCTTGGCTACCGGTTTGCGAAGGTTCACTGCTTTCAGAAGTGTCTACATTTGTGGTTGTACTTTAAGTTCTTCTTCTTGTTGGCGTTAACTGTCCAATATGGTTTTGTACCGTGTAACGTTCAACAGTAATCGTCCTTTCAGTGGCTTTGAAAGCATCTTCATAGCACGCGTAGGTGGCTAATCTTTTCTCCATGGTTTAAAAAGTTGTCAGATTTCCCATATAAGGCTGTGCCGGTTAAGCGGTCAGCGGCTTCATAGCTGCCACATTCTCTATGGGAGAGCATTTTAATGCCAAAGCTGTATCATTTTTGTGCCAGCGATTTCTCAAAGGATAGGTCATCTCAGAGGTCTCTGAGCTCTGCTTTCTCTGGTTTGGTTAAGTAGGCAGTGACATATCGTGCAACAGTAGTGGAATTGTGTGCAATGTACTGTACATCAACATTGGTATTCGATAAGTGGGCAATAATTGCATTGTAATCATTGATGTACTTGGATGCTTTGCTCCTTTTTATGTAGTATGGGTTTTTAGGAGTTTTTCCTTTGACACTGTCGAACCGAAGACATGAAGCTGTTTTCTTGGCCTGTTGTTGAAACTGGTCTAGGGAAACCAAAGCGGCATTTGGTGTAGTATTTCCTCTGTTCTTGTATTTGCATCGACAATAATTGCCACACTTGTCTCTTTGGAATTGCAAAATGTGTGCTCGTAGGTCAAGAGGAGTACTTTCCGGAGGGATTTTGCAAGTGACATATTTGTGAATGAACTCCAAAACAATTTCATCACTCTCCTCACCAAATTCAGGAGCAATTTTAATCCACAAAAGCATGTGGATGTGTGGTACTCCTCTGGCTTGATATTCTTTTCTCCAAAAGAAGTGTTCTACTGCTCCGAGGGGAGGAAGTCTTAGTGCAAATGAAGTGCAGCATCGCAAGGAAGCGATGAAGAAAGTAGCTTGAAACATTTACTGGATCGAGAGAGCAAAGCTATCCTGGTGTTTTCATGTCTACACCTTTTTTTGTTTGCTTTGCGTAGAAAAGTTTGCAAGTCTTCCCATGCATACTCTGCACAACTTAAAATGACAAACCATGTGGGTGGGCCAAGGTTGCGTAGCATACACCGTACATCTGCGTGCTGTAAGTACTCTTTCTTGCCACGTATGTTTTCCAAGACATTTGTAACACTAGTTTGTAAAACTTCGTCTTTTTCTTGCACCATTTCACGTAGTAGTTTAGCAGACATGTTTTGGAAATGGGAACCTGTTTTTAATGTGTTGGCAACTCCATAACATAAGGTTGCCAGTTTACTTTCAAAGAGCCGGTGGTATATGTACTCCACGTTCTGTCTAAATCTTGGGTCTTCAGAATACATTTGTAAACAGCGGTATTTGGATGCTGTTATTTGTGTGCTTCTTTCATCATATCTTCCACCTTTTCCAGTGGGGGAGAGTAGAGGAAAGGCTCGTGCTTCCATACTTTTTTTCCCCATATACTAACTGGGGCTCGTTGGGCTTGCCGCACTAGATATGTTTCTAGTTCATCGTCTATGGTGTCTCTGGAGTGCAGTGGGTGAATTGTATAGTGGTCTAAAATACTGCAGGCTGCACTAGGATCTAGGCGTTCAAATTGGCCACTCGTTGAGGAGTCCTGAATTATTTTGGTTGTTTCTCTCAGGTTTTCTTGAATTTTTATTTCCTTGTAGTATTCACTGTTTTCTTTAAGGTACTGCAATGCCTCTCTAACTTTGGTTAATTCCACTAAGTGTTGCCATATTTTATTGTCTTTTGTAGGTACACCATTTACCAGGATAATCAAAGATCTGTGTATTGGCCTTTGCACTCGTAGAGTGCCTACATTTTCTTTCAGATCTAACGGTAAACAAACTACTTTACCACAAATGCCTTTGTGTAATTCGGTGGGAGGTAATTTTGCAGTTTTAGCCTGAACACGTATTATTGCTTGAAATGGGTGCACAGTTTATATTATAATGCTCTCGTACAAATTAAGCTGCTGCAGTGCGTTTGGCAGTGGAAACAGTTACAAATTATTACTAGTTGCCCGTCAAGGCCTTTGGTTATTGTCAAGTTTTGCAGTGCAGTATGTGCACAGTATGGAGGTGTTGGCAATGTCGTACTTGTTTTCTGCTTGAAGTTACAGAGTTAATTTAAACCATTGCGATTCCTCATAGCCTTTTATTTTCTGAATGATATCAACAGTTTTGGTGCTCTTTTTATAGAAGGTTCTATGACAACACACATACTTGGTTTGGCATTTCAGCAGAAGTGCTTTTGAACTTTTGTATTTCTTTTGTGTATGTTTGATGTCAAAAGTTAATAGCTGTGCTGCTGTTAGTATTGTTGGCTGACAATGTTGGAGAGGGTAAGTGCTCTTCAGTTTCACAGTATTTCCTTAGGATGTGCTCAATTTCATCGCGCACTTGTTTGGCTGTACCGTGTAGGAGAATATCATTTAAATGTTGGAGTGCTAAAGCTGGAGTTTTTGCATAGTACAGTTTGTATATTAGATTTCCGATTATTAAATGGTGGGTTGCTAACATTTTAATAAGGTGGAAGGTGCTATTGCAAGCTGCTCCAGAAGTGCAGGCCAAGGAATGTCCTCATGTTCCAGTGTACTTGCGCACTGGACAGGAGTCCATACTTTGTAGTATTTTCATTTTTCTTTTGTCGGTCCCTTTGACATACTGATTGAGGAATTGCAGAACATTTTTGATTAGGCATGGGCGAACGTTGCATATTGATGTGCAAGACCATTTGTAGGTGAGGCGTGTTGGTTTGGTGGATTGGAGAGTGCCATCTAAGTTTGATGGGGATATTTCTGAAAGAAGTTTTTCCTCTTCTATTATGGTATGGGCTATCTTTTCATACCCTTGTCCACTCTGATGTAAGGCAATTTGGTTAGTTATTTGTAGGATTCTTCATTGAAGTATGGCTCTGTGTTGGTGGTGTGACTCCACTCACCTGTACATATGTGGCCAAAGGTATCTATGGTAACATTGCGTTTGTTTCGAAGTAGTGCTTGCAATTTACCAATTAATCTGGTTAGTGGTTTCATTCTCTTCAAAGTTATTATAAACAATTTCCGCTTCACACTTATAGCACTGTCTACAAGAGCTTCTAGGATGATTTTTCTATGGTAGGTTTTGAGGGTTGAGCATGATTTGTGTCCTCTACTTATAAGGTTCTGAAGGACTCGGTGGAACATCTTTTGTAAAATTAGTTTTTTTGAATGCTTGCTTGTGATTACACTACCATTTGTATGTCCTCTTTAAGGAGTAGTCTGCGTTTGTATTTTGTGGTTTCCTGTACATTCTCACATTTTGCCAGATCACCTACATTGTCTTTACTGGTAGACTGATTTGTTTTGATTGAATTAACTTTTCTCCTGCACCTTTCTGTTTAGGTTGAGATTGCAGTGGATGGCTACTTTGTTTTTGTAGGTTGCGTGGCTCTCTTTCTTGCTTTGCTTTTTACGGAATTGCCATTTGATAGGCATTGTGTAGTAGCTGTTGGCGAAGAAAGGAAAGTAGGTGTGCAAATTTAGATATGCATATGTATGCAATGTGCGTGAGTGGGTGAATGGGAGGGTAGGCAGCTATTTAAGTGCAAGTGTGTGGCTGTGCAGTGGTGTTTAAGGTTAGGTTGGGAACACTATGTTAGTATGTGGGTATTATTGTAACGGTAGTGACATAATAAACACTTAAACCCTGTAGAGGTGTGATAAGTAACAATGAAGTACATCCTGCTGGATGGGCACACAGGTATATGCTACAGTAGAACATTAGTTCAGTGGTTTAGTAAGACATACAAGAGTATGCTGGTATTGTACTTCCTTTGTTGATTGCAGACAGTAGGTGTCTTATAGGCTGTATTTTGAAGTGTACACTCCAGTAGCTTCCCAGAGACAGATGGGTACTGCTCCTGTATAAGAAGACGGTAAGAAAATATGTTGTCTAATAACAGTGCTTAAATTTGTAAATTACATTCTTGAGAACTGTAGGGGGATGTCTTGGCAGGAAGACAAAGTGTGTTTGTATAAATGGAAGGTGTACAATATGAAGGGCCGTTGGGAGTATAAGCATGTTTGTTAAGGGAGTAAGTGGGCTACTTGGGAGTTTAGTGTATCGCAGGTTATGAAAAATTTGTGTGTATTACTGTAGGCCTATTGACGTGACAAATGCAGTACTGTGCAGTGTGGGAGGATGAGACAAAGGTGCAGAAAGATGTAGAGTCTGGAAAGTACAATGTTTGTCCATTTACATGCAGTTCTGTGCATATGTATGCTTATTACCTGAGTGCAAGCATTGCTTAGGGGTTTTCATTTGATTATGCACATTTACGTATGATACTGTTTAGAACGTGGCTATAACATTTTTATTGCTTAGCTGCTGTTATGTATGACGTATGGGTGGAAACTGTTGTTATGCTTGAAATGTATGCACTTTGCATAGTTTAGTCAGAAACAGTGCCTGATAGTTGTGTTTGCGATTTGTACAAATTTGCTAGGAGGTGGTGTTATGGGGGAAACAATTGTGAAAAAGATGGAACAAAAGAACACAGTAACCTTTTTAGTCTACCAATGCGTATTGTGGCCAAATGGAACCTTTGCCACCACCTACCACTGTACGGGCAAGTAAATGGTATGTGATGGGAGGCACAACAGTACACATTTTGAGCACGTTATGGAGATTTACTCCTAGGTACTCTGTTGCTACGCATCGTGCATAGTTCTCAACCTTTCATGGCCCTTAGGGGGGTGAGAACAACTGATTTTGTAATTGGCATGTGAAAGCCCATTGACTATGGGCGTTTAGGGAGCTTGGCGGGTGACACCCGCCAAAAGGTTGTGCTTTGAAAGGTATGCCGACGCATAACACAGTTGGCAGTGTACTGTAGAAAAAATAGTAATACCTACTGGGTGTGCTGATGTTTAGTGATGCTGATGTTTGTGGGTGCAGAACGCGTAGATCGTAGACCCGTACTTTCTCGTGGAGGTGCTTTTGATTTAGAAACATGTCACATCTGTGTGAGTAACAGCTGTTATGCTCTGTTCATTAGATAATATAGAATTAAATGCAGCTCTTGGTTGTAATTGGTGCATGTGTATCTAATACTTTAACAGTAGCCAATCAGGGAGTGCTGCTGAAAGACTACTTGAAAGGGAAGGAGGACTGGCCCTGCTCTATTGGGCTGCGCCGCTTGCTGTAGTAGGGGAAATCACACATGCTAAATGCTGTTCTTCGTAATGTGCTTGGTATGGAAATGGGACTACGGTTGAGCGATTCACATGTATTACATGTGTTCCATGGTAGGATCTTGTTTTGTGGCCATGATACCATTAGTGCTTGTAGTGTGATGTGTGTTAGTGGCAGTGAAATTTGTTTTCCTCTATTGCAATTAGTAATCTGTTGCTGTATATACTATGTACGCTGCAGACACACATGTATCAATATATAGAACAGAAGCCAAGAGCACCCCATAACAAGGAGCACAGAAGAAGGTGTTTGACATGTCCCGTTAGCAACATTAGAAATAAACACTTTCCATAACTTCAACAAAGATGCCGATTTTTCATTACGCTTAAAATGTGTTTGTGTAGCCCCGTAAACAGGGCAATATGTTGGTGAAAGCCGCACCTTTTGGGGGAGTGCACGTGCTACATCCGGGTATTGTGAGGGTGGCTGCAATGGAAATGAAACTACGCAGGAGTTAGGATTGGTCAATATGAATCTGCGGGTGTGGTTTGTCGGAACAGATTGTGCCAGAACGTACATTTGCCAATAGGAGTGGACATGGCTATGGGGACGGGTGTGCCGTTAAGTAGGCGGACTATATGGCTGTTGGGCAACTCGTGGATACATTGGGTACAACTTTATGCAGAGTGTTGTGCACTAGCAGCACACCTTGGTTTCGATAATGTTGCCGAGCACTGGTACGGAATACGTGGAATGCAGTGGGTCCATGTGGGTCCTTTTTGCGCTAGTTTTGTGATGCTTCCTCATCCAGACATCATTATTGTTCATTGTGTAGGCAACAGTTTAGGGTATGTTACCGGCATCAAATTTCACTGCAGTTTGCAATGAAGGAGACATTTCAGCCACTGATGGGAATGTTTCCAAATTCACACAATCTTTTCTTGCATTGCCCAGGGGCAGATGAGGCTGCGTTCTTCCTTCTGTGGCCCACAAATGGAGAAAGCGCAGCGAAATGTGAACATGGCTGTGTACGCTTTTCTGCGCGACGTTGGCATGTTCTTCTTCTGCAATGAAAACATTACCTTTCGTACTAAGAACATTTTTTGTTCAGATGGAGTTCATCTGACTGATGCTGGCAATGAGATCTTTCTGCGTAATATCCAAAATGCCGTACAGCGCTTCCTGCAAGTGTACGATGCATTTTCCCAGTGGTCTTTCACCAATTGTAACGTATAAAATACAAATAGTACCAAAAAGGCTCTTTTTAGAGCCACTACTTTTTTTGTAGAAATGCATACAATCCTTTTGACGGCGTCCTGCCGCTAATTGTGGCCATCTCTGTACGTCACGCTTATAGGCAGCGTCACTGCCTGAATGCTTGAATTGACGTTCTATTTTTTAACAGTGCAAGGTGGCTCTGAAAAGAGCCTTTTTGGACACCCTCCCCCGCTTTCTGGCTATGTAGCATTTTTCCTGTTATAAGAGATGCCAGAAAAGACAGCAGTGTAGTGTAAGGGAGATTAGACAGTTTACCAACCACAGGGATAACAAATCGTACGTGGAGAGCAGAAGATGTAAGGTGCACCTTACTTGGGTAGGGGGCAGAGTTTGCCATGGACCCGGACCGCAGCCTCAAAAGCACTTCGCAAATGTTCTCCCCTACACAGTACCGCATTGCACTATATGCACAATACAGTGACCTTTGAAAGGTAGGGGTCTGTTGTATTGTATATGTCCTCCAAGGTTGGTTGCGGGATGTGGTGGCCACTGGAGTGTCCCTAGTGGTGGTAGGAGCAGATCCAGAGGATGTTGTAGTGGACAATAACCTACTGCCTGCTTGGAAGGGGACAACCCTCCAAATAGCTGCCTGGTGGTTCGTTTTAAGGTGCTGCAGCATGGAAGTGGTGCCATAGCTGTCAAAGCCAGGTTTCCCGCACTTCACCTTGTTAGCACGTGATTTTGGCACATTTCGAAAGGTCCTATATAGTTTCCACACCCAGGATTGCCGCTGGCTATAGGCAATGGGAATTCCTTCTACTTTACTCTTGTTTCCTTTTCGATGTCCCTCCCCATTATGACGCCTGTCCACTTGCTTAGGACTTTTAGAAAGCGGTGTTGGAGGTGAGGGTGTGGGTGCGTCTGAGTCAGAGGTTGTAGCAGAAGCTCTGGTGTCCATTACTTCGAGAAGTAGTTTGCAGGCACAGAATTGGTGAGAAAGCAATTTCTGCCCCAAGCAATGTGCACCGGTGCTCTTCTATAGAAAGACAGAGTCATTGTAGGGTGTGCTCTTATATAGGGCTGGTGTGGAGCATGTGACATCGCAAAGTGGCATTAACTCGTTCCCTACAATATGTTCATGTAGCAGGAAGAGTGCAGGATCGCTGTAAGGGTGCACTATCACTGTAACACTCCGTACATTGCAGAGAAATGTCCTCTTTCGATGTGTACGGATCTGGCTCACGTCGGCCAAATAAGGGACGACGTGCACCGTTGATACGTTACCATGGCGTCACCATTATTCTCCATTTGCAAGCTTGTCTGCCGGACATGTACTGCACGTTACACTTTGTGGCACATGCATCGTTCTACTACCAGTACGTTTGCAACCCCCGGCCTATTTAAACATATGGTTCACGTACATTGCACATTTCTACCTATACTTGCTGTGAGCATTATAGAGTAGTTGGAATGTTTACGTGTAAAAATACTCACAGAACGTGGGTTCACGCTTCCAGCTAATACAACTATACCACACCTTTATTCGGTTATGTACACCAGGGAAAGTGTTACCAGGCATCACAGCAAGATATATGTATGTGCACAGTTGTGCCACAGATAAATGGACGCTCCTGTTACAATTTCCAGACAGATGTGTGCATACAAATATGCGGCCCGTAGTGGCGTTCTACGGATGATTGTATTGTGACTGCGCATAGGACAGCCAGGAGCGGCGGTCATCCGCAACCTCCATTTTTCTCACTTGCAATCCTCCCCACTACTGCTGTGCCCTTCTCACTTACAATGGCCTTGTGAAACAAAAAAAAAAAAAAGAAAGGGACACACACAATCTGTACAAATTAACATTGCAATCTTTATTAGCGCACATTTATAGTGAGCATTCGGAAAGGGAAGGGGGACAAGAAACAGATACATATCTTGGGGATGTTTCCATTTCAACAAGCTGCTGCTGAGGGGGAAGAAGGGATTGAGTGCTCAACGAGGCGTCTTTCATGACACTGATTTTGCGGGGAAGCAGCGCTGGGAATTGGGGAAGGCGGACATGTGCAAGTTGGGCAGACACATCTTATTTTGCCCCTTATATGTTCTTCTACAAACATTCTCAAGGCAGCAAATTAGAGGAGCAACCGCTCGATTTTGGCATCCAGAAGGGCAACTTTCATATGCCCAGCATTCAGTTCAGGTTCGGTGGCCGTATGTTCCTTTGGAAAAGGTGCTGCTTCTGGGGTACAGCTTTGCATTCCGGTATGTTCTGTTAAAAGACAACAAATGTGGTTAATTGAAATGAAGTTTTACATTGGGATTGTGTTCTTTTTCACACCTCGTTCCCTACCTATGGGGTTACTATGCTCACTCATTTGGTCATTAGGAAAATTCTCCTCTAGCCATTCCAGGGTGCTTGCCCTTCCAGTAACTCTTTCCCTTTTCACAATGCAGCGGGTAACAATTGGCCTACCGTCATCACTCATTTCTTCATGCGGAAAACTCTCTTCCAGCCACTCTAGGGTGGAAGCTCTTTGCTGCTCACAAACTGCAAAACATCATGTTTTCTAGTATTGTACATTAACGGACCTGTGCCATGACAACAAAAAACTTTGTGTACTTACCACGTTGCTCTGATGTTCTGTTCTCTGTAGTTGCCGTTTGCTCCTCTTCCATGTTGGTTTGATTGTGCAGCAGGTGTGCGGTAAGATTGAAGGCAAACATCACTTATCTTGTTGGGGCTTTCCTTTATGTTGCATACATTATGCCTTTGTGCACTTTGTTGCGAAAGTACAGATTTTGTATAGGTACGGCATTTTCCCTTCTAATTCTCGCGCTTGAAGCTGTTTGTATATGTTTTTTTTCTTTGCTGAATTTTACAACTTTGTATGACCCCCCCCTCCCTTTCTGGGCACGTTGGATTAAACCCATTCTACGCAAACGGTCGCAGTGTTCCCAACCAGTATGTTGCACAGTACATCTTTACAAACTAAGCATATTCTGTACACATATAATGCAATTCAGTGAAAGACACATTATTACAGGGACACTATGGTTCACTTGTGCACCGTAAACCCTATCATCTTTCCTACAAAAATTATAACATACCAACGTTATGGTTAAAGTGTCCTACTAAAAACCTATGCAATTCACTAACTAATAAGTGTCTTCGAACCGCTTGTCCCGCTTGTGTATCTGCCTTGGAATGGGTGTCAATGCAGTGATGCTGAGTAAAAGTGTGAATAGAGCTCCAAGTAGCTGCTTTGCAAATGGTGTCAAGGGCTACATTTGCAATGAAAGCCAGAGTGGCCCCAATGCCTCTAGTAGAGTGGGCTCTTGGCGTGAAAGGCAGAGTTTTTTCAGAGAGTGAGTAACACAGCTGGATACAATTAATAATCCACTTCGAGATGGCACCTTTAGAGACGCGATCCCCCTCTCTGCCTGTAGCTATGGAGACAAACAGTTGATCTGTTTTTATTAGCGGTCTCGTCTTATTTACATAGTAGAGGACCGCCCTACGCACATCTAGGGTGTGTAGTTTCACCTCAGCCGAGCTTTGAGGGTCCTGGAAGAAAGCCGGAAGCTCGATGGACTGGTTTACATGGAATTTTGATATAAACTTAGGTGAGAACCTAGGGTGTGCGCGTAAAACCAGTTTGTCTTTATGGACAGTAAATAAGGGATCCTGCACTGACAGAGCCTGAATTTCACTGACCCTTCTTATAGAAGTAATAGCTACTAAGAAGGCCGTTTTATAAGTCAGGTGTTTGAGACTGCTTTTATGCATGGGCTCGAAAGGGGGTCCCATGAGCTTGGCTAGCACCACATTAAGGTCCCACCCTGGTGGTGGGTTTGAAATAGGAGGGTGAAGTCTCTTTACTCTTTCCATGAAGGCTTTAACTACTGGTACTTTCCACCACGAGACCTTGCTATGGGAAGTGGTGTATGCCGACAGGGCTGCCAGGTGTACTTTGTGTGTTAAAAACTAATCCTGCATCTAGCAGGTGGAGCATGTATGTAACAATAGTGGAAGGAGTGCAATCAACAGGGTTGATTTGTCTACTCTGGCACCAGATAACAAACCTCTTCCACTTGTCAAACTAACAGTGCCTTGTGTTTGGTTTCCTAGATTCCTTTAGGATGTCCATACACCTCTGTGGTAAATTGAGATGTCCAAACTCTATGACCTCAGGAGCCATGCTGCCAGGTTCATTGAGTTGGGTTGCTGATGCACTGTATGACCTTGGTGCTGGGACAGTAGGTTGTACCAGGCTGGAAGTTTGATGGGCTCGCACACCGCCATCCTGCGTAGGTGTAGGAACCACGGTTGTCTTGCCCACATGGGAGCAACTAGGACGAGCGTCATCTACTCTCTGTTCATCTTGTTCACCACTTTCCTGATGAGGAGTTGGAGGAAAAGCGTACGCAAACATCCCTGACCAGTTAATCCACAGGGCGTTCCCCTGGGAGTCTGGTTGGGGGAACTTGGATGCAAATCCTGGGCATTGTCTGTTTTCGCTTGTGGCAAATAAGTCTATAGTGGGGAAACCCCACTGAGAGAAGATATCTTCTACGACCTCTCTGTGTAGAACCCATTTGTGTTCCTCTGGGAGGGAGTGTCTGCTCAGAACATCCGCTAGGGAATTGAGCTCCCCTGGAACATATTGTGATTACAGGAAGATGTTCCGTCTGAGTGCCCATATCCAGATTTTCTGGGCAAGCTTGGACAGATTTGGCGAACGAGTCCCTCCTTGCTTGTTCAGGTAGAACATGGCTGTTGTGCTGTCCGTCCGGATTTGCACTGACAGGTTTGGTAGGTGGGGCTCGAACGCTCGAAGCGCTCGGAATACTGCCAGAAGCTCTAGCAGGTTGATGTGGTTCTTGGCCACTGAGGGAGACCAGAGACCCTGAGCTGTGTGGTGGAGATGGTGAGCTCCCCACCCCGTCAGACATGCATCGGTAGTGACTACTGCCTGTACTTTGGGATCGTAAAAGGGTTTCCCCTGTGCGAGATTCTCTCTTGTCCACCAGTGAAGGCTTTGTACTAGTGTTGGCGAAACGACCACTAGATCGTCCCACTGACCACTTGCCTGAGACCACTGTTTCGCCAACCATTCCTGCATGGGACGCATGCGCAGGCGCGTGTGGGGGACCAGGTAAATGCATCACGCCATCATGCCCAGTAAACACATTGCTTTGCGTACCGTTATTTAGTGACCGGACTGATAATGCGGAATTTGCAGTAGTATATTCCGAATTCTTTCCTCTGAAGGAAAGGTCAACCCCCTCTTGAGTATCTAGGATTGCTCCTAGGAACTGTTTGGAGGTGCTTGGCACCAGGCTTGACTTTCTCGTTGATTGAGAAGCCTAACTCGTGGAGGAGGTCGATGGTCCTTTGAATGTTTGTCCTGCAAATTACTGGGGTTTCCCCCGTTATGAGCCAGTCGTCCAGATAAGGGTACACCGGGATTGCCTCCCTGCGTAGGTGTGCAGCTGCCACCGCCAGTACCTTGCTGAATACCCTTGGTGCCGAAGCTATCCCGAAGGGCAGTACCTTGAATTGGTAGTGCCGACTGTCCACCTTGAAGCGCAAGTACCTGCTGTGTGCTGGGAACATGGAAATATGAAAATAAGCATCTTTCATATCCAAGGTTGCCATGTAATCCCCCTTTTTTAGGAGAGGGGTTACCTCTTGTAGCGTATTCATACAAAACTTTTGGGGCTTGACATACTTGTTGGCAGGCCGTAAGTCCAATACTGGGCGCATTGTCAAATCTTTCTTTGGCACAAGGAAGTAAGTTGAATAAATACCCTTGTTTACCAGGTGTCCCGGGACGAGTTCCATCGCGTCCTTTTCTAGCAGAATGGCGATCTCCTCGAGGAGAATCTTCTGATGTTCTAAAGAGTGTACTCTTTGTCGTGGAGGATGGTTCCGGGGACGCTGCAGTAGTTCTATACAGTACCCTGTGGATACTGTTGACAGCACCCATCTGTCTGATGTGATCCCTTCCCAAGCCTGGGTGAAGTTGGAAATGCGTCCCCCTACTGGGGTTGCGTGGGAAGGGACCCTGAACTGAGCGTCACTGCTTTGGTGGAGGCGTGCCGCTTCCCTTGCTGGGGCTGCCTCTGCCTTTACCCCGACCTCTCCTATTACCTCTGCCGTAACCCTGGGTAGACTGTTGGTTGTTGTTCCACTGTATACCCTGCCCCTGGGAATAGTTAGATCCTCTCTGGGAATTTTGGCCACGTGGGCGACGAAAATTACTATTCCCTCCCTGGTTAGGGGGTTTATTGGTTAACTGGCCAAGGGACTTGAGTGTCTCGTATTCGTCCTTGGCATTCTTCAGTGCGTCTTCGACTGCCTTACCAAACAGCAGATCGGCTTCCACCGGTTTGTCCAACAATGGTGCCTGGGTTTCTGCCTTAAAACCAGACTGCCATAACCACGCATGTCTCTTGATAACAGTGCCTTCTGCTATCAATCTGCCTGCGTTGTCCGCGGCATCAAAGGTTGCTTTCAAAATGCAACCAGACACGGCTCTACCCTCTGCGGAAATCCGAGCTAACTGGCCCTTTAAAGGTTCCGGAGCAGAGGCTATGAGTGCCGCAACTTCTTCCCACTGATGGCAGTTGTAGCTGGCCAACAGGGTGGTGGAGTTTGCAATCCTTGCTTGATAGGCAGACGTTGAGGCTACTTTCCTACCAAAACCATATAGTTTTTTGCTCTCCTTGTCGGGAGGAGCTTCGGACGATGAGAAGGGTGTTCCAGCCCTCTTACGAGTGTTAGTGACAACTAGGGAGTCTGGCTTCAGATGTCCTCTTATATAGAGAGGGTCAGACTGGGCTGCCCTGAAAAGTTTTTCAACCCTGGGTTTGACTGCTCTGGTGAGGTTCGGGTTCACCAGGGACGGGTCTATTCTTCGCTGAATGGACTTAAGGATAGGGATGGTCTGGGCAACAGGCCTCCTTTCTCCCACTAACTCCTCTGCAAAGTCCCTCTCCTCCTGGACACCTTGGGTGTCGATATGGAAATGTTCTGCTGCACATGCGAGAACCTCGTTTAGGAGGGGTTGTTATCGACAGGGGAGTCGGTAACCGGGGCTTCGTTTTCTACCGGGGAATCTACTCTGTAGGTTTCAGGGTCTTCCTCTTCCTCTTCTTGGTCCTCATCATCCCCATAGTAGCCCGTCCCGGTTTGCTCTTCTACCATGCCAAGTTCTTGGTCCTCACCAAAGAAAGCCTCTCCTTGATACAGTGAGTATGGTTGTACCTCGAAGGGGTCTGTAGACCTCATCGGTGTTTCAAACCGGGGCTTCTTACTTGGGGGGATAGGATCATTAGAGCCTGAGTGTGTCGCCCCTTGTGGATCATACGAAAGGAAATGGTCTGGATTTTTATCGTAAAAATCAGCCAAAGAAGACATCCTTGACATGACCCTATCCATGTCTTCACTCTACCATTTTTTGGAACTGGGAATGACTCTCTCAGCAAGTCTCGGGGATTTATCTTGAGTAGATTTGCTGGTTTTAGACATATCAGCAGACCTGGTCTTGTCTGTCTGTTTAGGGGGAGTGGTGTGTTTCACAGGTGTGGAAGAGTGCAAAGGCTGCTGCTTCTGCTGTTTTCCCCCCTCCCCGTGAGTGGAAAAATGTTTTCCCTGTCCTTTTGTGGCTCCGGAGGTTTTCGACGCCTGGCGTCGAGGATCGAGGGTAGGGTCCCTGTCCTTCGAGCGTGGGGCCTCGCTGATTTTGTCTGCGGGCTCCGACTTCTGGAGCGCGGCCTGGGGGTGGAAGTCGTCTTCGTCCTCCGACGATTGAACTTCTGTTAGCCTAGGGAGCGAGGCACTCTTGGCAAGAGTGGATGATTGCCTGGAGTCATGCGGCGACCTCGATCGAGAACGCCCAGAGGACACCGAATCGGACCGTTCTGTTTGTGCCTCTTTCCGAGAACTCGACGTCGTCGAGTCTCGGTTGGACTTCGTTTGTTTAGTGTGTGTGGTGTGTGAAGCGCATCTAGTGGAAGCTGCGGAGTATTACAGTTTGTTTTTTGAAACTCGAAAATGGGCGTCGACACAGGGCGTGCCAGTAATACTATCCCTAGTGTGACGTCCACTGTACCCATGATCCCTATTCATGGATAGAGTAACATGCATTTGCATATAAGCTCATTTGACAAAATCTGCCATGTTTGAACGTGTTACAAACCCTCATGGGTCGTGTTAAATACACTAAAATATATTCAATGAAAGCGTCAAATGAAATGAACTTGCATTGTTACTCATTTCTCAACAATAATAAAACCTGCGCAATGAACATTTATAATTCACAATTTACACATTCTGCAGTTAAATTTATTTTCATTCTGAGGTTTACATATGTTAAATATAAAACTAATCGGTGTCTGTTTTTATCACTAAGGTATTTTAAACTGTGTCCACGTTTGTTTGTGGAGCCAACAGGGTAGAGACTGCATATTTGTGAACATAAGCGAAAGGCCAGAAAGCTTTGTAGTTTGTTGTGTACGTTTAAGAGTCAGTGTCTAGCGAGAACAATATTTGTTCCCAAGGTAAAAAATAATGATAAAGCTAAGATTCTGTTTCCTTATGGCAAAGTCACATTGAGGTATGTGTGGTAAATTAGAGTACTTGCCCTGGTGATATATACGATACAAGGCATTGCCTCGTAAAGTTCAAATGCCTCTATAGGCTGGCTGTGCAAGAAAGCAGAAACCAGTCTATTGCTAGTGAAGTGCATTGTGCATATTACAGCAGCTATTTAGGTATACCCTATGTAGGGATACATAAAGTGCAAGTGCCTATGTGTGCAAATATGCACTGACTGACCCAAATGAGTAAAGTGCAAATAGCAGTTTAGCAGCTGATGATATATCCTAAATGAAGGTATATAAAGTGCGTAGTGCATGCAATACCTGGACGTTAAATCAAAATAACTCACACTGCCAAATGAATAATAGTACAGGGAAAATACCTAGCTAAGAGAATAGATAAAACCTTGATGATTAAAAGACACTAAATTGGTTTCTGACCAAATGCGTATTGGAGAAAAGACATTAAGTACACGTTAAGTAATTAAGCAGCCAGTTCAACTTGTGTTTCTAAATTACAAAGCAAAGGCATTGCTCACCCTAAAGAGAGAAAGAAGATTAAAATTAGATAGCTGATCATGGAGAAAGTCTAAAATTCATTCAATTTCTTTTTTGTCAATAAAATATTGAATTGATAGATTCTCTATCCCGAAAGCTAATGTGAAAAACTTTACCTTTGTCAACAAAATATAAACCTTTATGTGGTATCAATTAGTTTCGTAATGTATTCCCACCTCTGAGGGACTTACTGGTATAACTAGAGATTAGATCATAGGTTAACAGTGAAAAATGCAAGTTAGGCGAAAGGGAGTAATGTTAAAAGGAGGGCGAAGTATAAAATGTCTCCATTACAAAAAATGATAGTGTCAATGCAGTCTATTTACTCAGGTGCCCAGGAAAGTGTAGAGTTCCTCATCCAGATTATGGCCCTTTGGTTTCTTTGTTTCCAAGTCCAGAATATATTTAGTCTCAGATTGTCTGAGGAGCAGCTCCTGATTACCTCCTCTCGGGGCCTTCGGAGTTGTATGTATCCCAAAATAGGCGAAACCATCTAATTTGCCTCCATGTTTTTCTTGAAAATGTAGGGCCATCGGATATGTGGGATCAGTATTCTTGATGGCTCTAATGTGTTGGAGTATCCTAAGTTTCAGTTTGCCAATAGTGCTACCAACATACCATTTGTCGCACGGGCAAGTGAGCACGTACACGACTTACTCAGTTTCACAAGTAATGCGAGATTTAATAATCATATTTTTGTGTAGTATTGGATGGAGGTAGTTTTTAGTGTTTTTGGCAAATTTGCACACCTTGCATTTCATGCACTTCTGGAAGCCTTCTGGTGTAATACTGAGCCAATTTTGACCGGCTGGAATATTCTTAGGACTCATAGCTGGATACAAGGTTATCCCGGAGTGAGGTAGAGCGTCTGAACGTGATGTTGATGATGTTGCCCAGAATACTTCCTAGATGTTCATCTTGTTTTAATATATGCCAATGTTTATGCATTATATGACGTATATTATTTGAGGCTTTGCTGTACGTTAGAATCAGTCTAGTATCTGCTGTTTCTGGGCTAGTCACAGTACTGTATGCTCTTTCCAACACTTTCTTGGGGTATCCTTTTTGTAGGAACTTTAAAGCCATTTTTCTACATTCATTATCAAAAGTTTCAAGTTTGGAACAGTTGCGTCTTATGCGGATAAATTCACCATAAGGTATGCTCCACTTGAGAGCTGTGGGGTGATTACTTTCTGCATGTAGGGGTATGTTGGAACTTGTAGGTTTACGATAAAGTTCGGTCACTAATTCACCTTGTGCCACAGTAACAAGAATATCTAAGTAAACAATAGCAGTCTTGCTGTGGCACTCGGTGAACTGTAGATCGAATTAATTTACATTAAGTGACTTGACAAATTCCAACCAATCTGTAATAGACCCATCCCAAATGACAAAAAGGTCATCTATATAACGTAACCAAAGAACATCTTTGTCTGTGTTGTGACTGTTGGTAGATGTCCAGACTTTGAACTTCTCCCACCAGCCCATAGTTAAGTTGGTGTATGATGGAGCAAAAGTTGTTCCCATAGCTGTTCCTTGCAACCGAGTAAAAAAGTTCTTGTTGAACAGAAAACTATTATTTGTTAAACATAAGTTTATCATCTCCAGGATCATCTTGCCATGTTCTAAGTAGTTGAGTGATCTGGTTTGAAGAAGGTACTCACATGATTTAAGGCCATCCCTATGCTTTATGGATGTGTAAAGGGAGACCACATCTAGTGTTGCTAAAACATTGGTCTTTTCCCAAGGTATACCGTTGATTTTGTTGAGGAAGTCCTTAGTATCTCTTAGATATGACGGTAGAGTGGTAACAAATTTGATTAGGGTTTCATCCACTAATTTCGATACATTTTCCAAAAGTGCACCACCCAACGTGACTATGGGCCTCCCTAGTGGTCTAGTTTTGTTTTTATGTACCTTAGGCAGGAAATAGATAGTGGGCATCACTGGGAATTTGGGATGCAGGTATTTGTACATATCTTCATCAAGCAAGCCTTTCTCTTTCCATTTGATTAGTAACTCAGAGTTTATCATTCATCTCCGCTGTGGGGTCGGTAACCAATAGCTTGTAGCAATCTGTGTCCTTCAGTTGTCTATTTGCTTCGTTGATGTAATCTTGCCGATTCATGATGACAATGTTGGTTCCCTTGTCCGAGGGTTTGATGACGTAGTCATCCAATGTGCATATATTGGACAGGGTCTCCTGCTCCCGGCGGATGAGATTATCTTTAGTGTCCATTTTCCTTTTCCTAAATTTCTTCAGGTCTCTAATGACCAGATCTCGAAAAGCCTCAACATGCCCTCCTGGATTGAAATGGGATTGAAGCGTGATTGTAATTTAAGTTTACTTTTACTAGGCCAATCAGTTTGTATGTTCATGAGATCCCATTGTGATATATATATATATAACAAAAAAAACTTTGTTGAGGGGACGTTATGGTTAAGTTGCCCTAACAAAAACCTGTACACTTCACAACAAAAAAAACCCCACCCAGGACATCAAAGATGACATCACAAATATCACTGATGACATCACTGATGACATCACATGTGTGCCTCGCTTCTTTTGGTGCATTGAAAAATGTAGGCTAGGTGGTTTTTTTCACTGACCAGCACAATATGAAAATTGAAAAGGTGCTGTATACCAAAACGTTACCCTTGTTATGTGTTCTTAAAGTACTTTCTTTAGGGTCTGGTGTCAGCTCATGATGCACATGCATGGGGCAAAGGCAGGCCTCAAACACACAATTTGTATACAGGAAGATAAACTGTGGTATGCTGCTAGTTCTTTCTACCCTACTTCAGTTTCCCTGTATATACCGCCGAGTTAGATGCAGTGGGTCGGCATATGTATTGCTTGTTTAGCACACGTGTGCATTAAGTGTTCATTTGTGAGCTAGTTATTACATGTGTAGCATTACACAATCATCCCTGACATCTTGCTACCAACATAATAGAAAGAACCCCTTGTAGGCAGGGACTTTTTAGGGATATTATTGTCACATGTGATGTCATCTTTGATGTCCTGGGTGTTAGTCTTAGCAATGTATGTAGATGGTGCGAGTTATGGTTGCTTAGCTTACTATAATGGGGGAATGTGCAGTGGTGTTTGGTTGCAATGTGAAGTATGACATTCCTTTAGTGAATTTTTTTGACTGAATGCACATATATACGTATGGCAGGGAAGGAAAAGAAAGGGGCTAAACAAGTGATGTCGTCATTGATGTCAGCATTCACATTTGAGATGACATCTTTCATGGTCTGGGTGTTAGTGTTAGCAGTGCACAGGGGTGGTGGCAGAGTTGGGGGCTTACTTAACCATAACTGGCGAATTTCAGGGGTTTTTCAGTTTTAATTTGAAAGGCAACTGAACCATAACGTCCCTACAACAAAGTTTTTTGTAGTGAATTTCACTGGTTTTTGGGAGGGCAACTTAAGCATAACGTCCCCATAACAAAGCTTTTTTTTGTAGGGAATTGTATAGGTTTTTGGAAGGTGGAACTTAAGCATGAAATTGTGGCAATAAAGTCGTTGAGCAGAATATACACTGTAATCATGTGATTTTGAGAGATATGTAGTATAATCTACGTACTTGACATACATTTAACATAGAAAATACAGAACCCCCTCCCTATTGATATTGGAAAGGGATGGACTGAGCGCCTGTTTGCGAACGGGGTTGGACAGGATTAACATTATCCAAAGAGGCGGGGGATAGCTGAAAATGTACTATTGTTTTACACAAAAAATGTGCAACATAGAAGAAGGACATAAAGATATTATAAGTAGTAATAAGTAAATATCGAAACCTGAAGCTGGGAAAAGAAAAGAAAACGACACATTTAATAACCATGTAGAATAAAGTGGATGGTACCATAAAAAAGAAAGAATGCCTCCAGCGTAATCACTTTATAGAAACTCGGCAGCCTGGAACGACAGTGGACGGACGCAGTAGGACGAAGGGACATTACAGCAAAAGAGTGAGTGCAGGTCATTTTTTTATATGGGTGATTTTTTTTTGTGGTATGTGGTGCAGAAATAATAATTTCTTTCTGTTTTGACTCAGAAATGGCTAGTACTTTGGAGTGGCTGGAGTAGTATTTCCCACATGAGGAAATGTCTGAAGAAAGTGACAATAATGGTACAGAGTGCTCTGCATATGCAAAATAGTGACCAGTATTTTAGAGGCATTCAACTTATGTATTTTCTTTTTTTAACAGACCAGGAAAGAAAAGAAGAAAGGGCAACAAACAAGACAGAAGAAGAAAGGATAAAAAGGATACAGCAGAAAATGGACATATTGAACGACAATTTTCAAAGTTTACGGGCATTTGTGGAGGACTGTGTGAGAGGAAAGGTTTGTTATCATTGCCCCACCTGCACCTGCCCTGCTTCTCCATTTCCTAGTGAACCATCCCCAAACCTTGAACAGGAAAATAGACGTTTTGACGAAATATCCATCACTTCTTCCCCTCACAAATCTTCTCCTCATAACCAGCCCGTGTTGAATCCTAATTCCCCCATATTTATTTCAGTGTCCGCTTTCCCCGCTATTTCTTTAGATTGATGTGTGTGTGTGTGTGTGTGTGTCTTTGAAATGTTTTTGTACACTAGTTGTAGAGAAATAGTTTGTGTGTAGAATTTCTTTTTAAAAAGACGTAAAATGTTTGCGAACTGCGTGCCTGTTTGACCTATCCGCAAGGAATGGAATGTGGGTGCTGTCTAATGTCAAGTAAGACAGATGTGATTTGTGACTGCACCATCTGTTGAAATTGTGCGTACATAAACAGAAAGGGGTGTCCAAAGGACATACTACCTCGGCGTACTGCTTGGAAACGAGATAATACATGTTCGTAGAACATACCAGATGTCCGGAATGGATGTAAATGAGGAAAATGGGAGTGTGTGAAGGACAGTATAACAGTCCGTATTGGGCGCAGCCAAAATGGTGCCATCCGTAGAACAGGCACGGTGGCCGACAAGTTCGTAGGCAAACAAAATGGAGTTGTCGTAAGGACAGTGGAACTGTACGTACAGTGAACATAGCATGCGTGCACATGCGCAGTACAAAACGTAACTATTGCAAACATCGCGCCTGTTCCTAATTGTCCGTCTCACTTGTGTCGCACTTTAAAGTAGTTTGAGAACCCGAACACTGTCCGTAGGACACTTATGCACATGCGCACGTTTGATTCTTTGCAGTTGCTGTCCAGGGGACTTTCATTACTGGGGCGGATGTGTTGAGGACGTCATCATGTGACCGCACCTACGCTGAGCGTGGGGACTAATTTCCGCGGTTGCTGTGCTTCCGCAACAATACAAGTTAACTTGTAGACACAAGGCAAAGTATTTTAGAGTGTGAAAATGTAATTTCACATATCCCAAACAGGCCACCTCAGGACTTGCTGTGTAAAATATGTGTACTGTTTTGTAGGGATGAAGACTGTCACGAGGCACACCCCTGCACCCCTACAAAAGGCCACACCCCCAAGCACATTTTCATTGTCCTTCTAGATATAGCAGAATGAGGTGTGTTGCCTTTACTGCTGTAGTGACCAAAAGGAAACTAATCGGTATGGCTTCCATGGCTGCTGTTGGGTCATTAGCCTCTGCACCACCCCCAAACCCGCCACCACCACCTCACCAAGGGCATGCAGAGAGATATATGGGTGAGGATGTAGAGATCGAGGAGGAAGAGAATGAAGTGGAGGAACTCTGCACTAGGAGCACTTGGCAGGAGTCGTGGGTGTGGCGGTTGTTTTCCGTTTATGGGAAAGTACCAAAAGCACGTGCGAACCTGGTGAAGTGTAACCAGTGCGAGGTGGTGTTGAGTCGCGGGAGATTTGGATCATACAGTTTTGGTACGACAACCATGAACCGACACCTCACTTCGTTCCACACTGCCGACATTCGCAAGGTGGTGCCATGTGAAGAGCGTAGTCGTTTGAGTTCCTCCACAGCATCCTCGGTATCCGATCCTCCCACCACAAGAGACACTCCTGAGGGGGAGGCCTCCCTCCAGCTGCCTCACAAGCCATTCGCAATACTGTTGACCCTTACCTTTCAAAGGTGACAGTGTGCACGTATTATGACTCAGTACTCTGCTTTTGAGACTGCAGTTACCGAGCACCAGAAAATCTGCCCCTTACCTAAATAAAGCTCACCCTAAATCTTTCTCTGTTCAGTTGCCCTTTTTTTATCCCTGTGGCTCATGTCCCTTGCTTACCCTCCTTTCGCCTCTTCTCCTAGTATGCCGTGTGCGGTTACGCAATGAACGTAAAAACAACAAAAAATACAGAAAAGGCTCTTTTCAGAGCTGCCTTTCTCAGTATAACAATAGAACTATGAAGTGACGGCCTTAGACCCCTGCAGAGTTCTGAAAAAATTTGTGGACAGTCAGAGGAAAAAAAGGGAGGGTGCAAGCGGAGCAAACGCAATAAAGTGTACGTCGGGAGCCTTTCGGTGGTGTGTTGTATGGGTCAGAAACAGTGGATTGGGGAAAACATTGTCAGATAGGTTAGTGTGATTGCAAAAGAGGTCGCAATGCATTTTGTACATTGCGAAGAAAAATCTGATTGCCAGCCTAAGTGAGGTGGACTCCATCTCTGCGGAAAATGAAAGTGCTGCGAAACAAAATGTTTTCATTGTGGATAGAGGACATGCCAACATCTCTTAAAAATGCACACACAGCCTTATTCACATTGTGTCTCGCCTTCTCCATTTGTGGACCAAACGCAGAAGAACGCAGCCATATTTGTCTTTGGGCAATACGGGAAAAAAGTATTTGACAATTTGGAAAAATGTCCATGAGCTTCGCAAGTCCTTCCTTCATTGCAAATTGCAAAGAAATTCCAGATACATGGCCTAAACTGTTTCCTCCACAATGAATGATCAGTATATCTGGAGGACGCTCTGTGAGTAAAGTAACACAAAGAGGTACCAAGTCCAGCAATCTCATGCCAGTGCACTTCCGCATGTGGAAATCCGAGATTTGTAGATAAACTGCAGCTTTCTGCATGCACCTTCAACCAATGTATCCATGAGTCTCCCAACATCCAGATAATCTGTTTTCGAGCATGAAACGCCATGGCTGTTCGGTCTCCTTTGAGGGAGAAGACGGTCTTACTAAAGTACGTCAGTCAGAACACACCTACTGAACTTTATGGACCAATCCTTAGCTCTGCTCATTCTCATTTACATGCGGCTCCACCCATGAATTCCCAGTGGTGATATGTGCTGGCTGCTAACTACCGCGATGTTCGCGGACATGTACAGGATCAGAGCGTGACGACGGTACATTAAAGTACTATTCTCCTTTAAGGTAGGCTCTGAAAAGGGACTTTTTTTATTTTTGGCCAGATACCGTAAAGACATCTGGTATTTTATGTATTTTTTTTTTATTTTTTGTCTTTGCTTTACTCTTGCAAACATTACAGAACCTTCTCTAAAGCAAGTTTTACGTTCCAAAAGAACATCGCATTTCCCAAAGAAGATAGCGCAACACCATCTCCTTCAAAGTAATGCGCATTGCTTGGAGCAATGTTATCGTGGCTACAAAAAAACATACCAACTCGTAGCATGAATGCACGCATGCCGCGATTGATGATACACCTCCCGATGCTTTGATCTGGACAGAAAACAGAAGTGTTGTTCCATTGTACTCTCGGGAGTTAAGCAGAAAAAATTACTTTAGTTGTTGGGAAGATGGTCGTGAGTGCTTCAACCAACTGTGCCATATCTGCCAACAAAGTACGTCAAGTCAGGTATCCCAAATGGCAAGCACCGTAGTGCAAAATTACCACATGAGGAGTGGTCATTCTAGGCATGTCTCTACAAACTTGCAGAATTGCCGCAGCATTGGTATCAGTGACAGCGCTCCACACCACCTCCACTCCTCGTACATCGAAATGGTGTGCCACATGCCTACTCTCAGCATAGTGTTGTAAGCGTTGCACAAAAATGTCTCCAAGCATCAAAACCCTGACCCTCTCCACCTCTGCCATCTTCAGTGTGTGCACTGTCTTTCCACACAAAAAAGTAATGTGAACATCTGATTAGCTGATGCCTAGTCGCCTTTCCATGGAGGATGTGCTGTAGAAACCCGTATGTGACACGCCCAACCAGCGGACAAGCGTTTCCTACGTGTGGCACGTAACTCTTACCCAGTCCTTCCACCCTTTCTGCAGCGGTACCAAAGCGAGTCCCTCATTGGGCACAACTAAGCGGTCGCACAATCATCCACCAATCACATTGAACATCGCTAATTTTAACTCTGTCATCAACATTGCGCACTTCAAAATTACTGTCGATGATTCTGAATGGAAGTCGAATACCATTGCAAAGCACCTACTTCACAAGCTACTGTGCAAGGATTGCAAATTTCTACGTACAGCTCCATACATGTCCACATGCATCAGTATAGAGTACAGGTATGTATATTTTAATCAGAATTAGACCAAATAATGCCGCTAAATGTCCATAGGGAATACATAATGCTCCCCCTTTAAAGTGCAAGATTGCCAATTTGTCATTCACAAATCGCACGACTGCTTACCGTCTTCCGCATAACCTGTACATACGTTGTAAGCATGCCTATTTAGGGCAGACCTCAATTTTGTATGTGAAAATGTCCGAGTTCTGTACGGCCTACAGTAATGCTACTTGCAATGTGATCGTATATGAATAGTAAGCACTCCCGAATGTAGTGCTGACATTTCCTTCTGAGGGTCTCCCGATTTGTCGGCATTGTGCTTTTCATTAACAAGTACAAAATGTTTCCCCATCTAGTACTTTGCCCTATCGCTTACAAATCTCTCTCCTATGCATAGTACAATTTGTAAAGAACAAGGCATTTCCATACCCTTAAAAGATTTAGTTATTTTGAAGGACTTTCAAGTACCACATTGCAAGTACTATGCAAAGATTGCACAGAGTGAAGTGAAATGTGCACGTGCACTGGGTTGAAATATGAAAGTTCAATCCTCTGACGAAAGAAGCACAAGTAATGTCTGCAGTATCATCACTGCTGCAAACACACACAGTAATTGATATAGTTTTTTAAATTCGCAGTGAAGACTAATCTCCTGAGAATCAACAGCATCTACACTGCAGACGACATATCCGAAGAAACCTGGTCATCTTGCACAAAAAAGTAAGTACAGTACAGCCTTTATATTGTAACTACTCCTTAAAGAGGCTGCATGGGTTATTTGTTTATTTTGGGCACCAAAGCAAGCATTGATTTGTAAACCATTCTACCTACAAATATCCATTTATTGAACAAAGAATAACAGGCAGAATGGCTGACAAATGCCTGTGTGTTTGGTACTGAAATAACACAGCTAATCCTTAGAAGGTTAGATTGTGAAAAGAAGTTGCTGTAGCAAGTTTTTGGCATTTCGGTTATTAATAATGGTTCTCGTCACAAGTAGGCCACTTTGTACTCTCATATGAAGCACATTGTAGTAGTATACAAACAGTAAAGTAGCCTTACCAAATGATTGTTAGAGTTCACTGTACGTTGGCACACCATGACAAAGAGCTTCCCCATCAGACTTCTGCACACATGCACACTGCACACATACATTGGACAACAGACCAAAGTATATTTTTTTTCTCAACAGACACCAAAGAAAGCCTACCAAAAAACAACTCCGTACAAAGGAACGCAGAATTAGAGCAAAGAAAAATAAAGGTGCTCAATGTAAGCATCCACCTGTTGTACAGTTTGTAGAGAGTCTTGGTACAAACCAGCTAATGCAGTTGGGTAACATAATATAGGAAGTCTCAAAAGAAACGGCTGCCAGTACAGCTAACAATGTTCCTAATAATCCTGATAGTGTAAGAAGAACCCATAGTAAAAAAAAGTATTTTAGCAAAAATGTTTCATCACAGAGTCCTTCACAATCTACTAAGAGGACCAAAATCATCCTCATCCCTTAAAACGTACCGTAGAAAGTTAATTCTACAAGCACTCGTGGACAGTGCAATCCTTCTCAAAAGGAAGTTGTTCATTTTAGTGTTAAATAGGATGAAAGCACTAACAAAACTAAGTACCAAACTACAAAAGAAACTTTGCAATAAACGGAATGTGAACAAAAATAATTTCTTGCATGTTTGTAGTGGTGAATGGAGTCACACAACAACCACAGAGCCATATTTTAATGAAGAAGCATACAAACAAAATCAAACAAACAATTGCCATCCATAGCAGTGGACGAGGGTATTCGGAAATCAATACTACCATCATGGAACAAGAAACACTGCTTACAAAACTATCTCCTGAAAACTCAGAATTACCTCTCGATTCAGCAGAACCACACCGTCCAGTATACAAATGGCCGTGCACATCAATGTGTGCCATTCCAAACAAAGCTTTCAAATCTTTACGTCAGTTCATCAATCAATATGTAAAAGGTAAAGACAAAAGTAAAATGAAAGTGCTGCAAAATATGGATATTTGTGCAGTGCGGAAAGACACAGGACTAAAAGGACATTCATTAGCCTGCATTTCTGGGCCTAGTTGCAAAAGTACCTTCCATGATATCAAAAGAATATCAGTACATCATTCCAATGTAAGAAATTTAGTGTATAAAATATACTATGCAAAACGTCCAGCTTCAGAATTAGGCAATTTAAATACTACTCTTCTGCATGGTACACCCAAATACTTACAAGAAGAAATGGACCGTATTCAGAAAAAGTATTTAGGAAGTGAGAGCCACGTAGAAAATGCAACAGTTTTAGAACATAGTAGTGACAATTCTGCACATAGCAACCTTCTATTACACACATACAGAAAAGAAATAGTAACATTTAAAAGGTCATCGGCTGAAGTACCAAACCATGTGTGTGTGTGTGTGTGTGTTGCCGCAGAACGTTGGTCATCGGCTGAAGTACCAAACCATGTGTGTGTGTGTTGCCGCAGAACGTTTTACAAAAGGAACACAAAAAATGTGGACATAGCATACAAAATAGAAAACAAAGAAGACTCTAAATGGTTTGAATTAGCTTTGTACCTTTTAGCTGAAAACAAATATGAAATAACTGAACGCCTAATGTGTTGCAGTTACTGTACTGCAAAATTAAACAACCACACTCCTTCACTTGCTATTACAAATAATTTGGAATTGTTTCCATTACCAAAAATCCTGCAACAGCTCAATGTGTATGAGAGCATAATAATTCAAACAGTTCACCCATTTCAAGCAATTATATTGCCTTCATCCAAAAACAGCAAAATTACCTTCCTCTGAATTGGTGAAAGTCCTTTGTGGCAAAGTAGTTTACGTGCCATTAGATCTAACGGAAAATGTACACTCTAGGAGTGGAACGTTCAATAGAGCATTCTTTAATAGTCTTGGTAAATGGAGTACCAACAAAGGACAAAAAAATTTGGCAACAATTAGTGGACTTACAGAAAGTTAGACAATTATTGCAATATCTAAAAGACAATAATGAGTACTACAAGGAAATAAATATTGATGAAAGCTTAAGGCAAACAACTGAAATAATTCAAGAGCCATCAGAAACTGGACAATTCGAACTTCTGGATCCAGCTAGAGTATCCACTCTTTTGGACCATTACACAATTCATCCATTGCATTCCAATGAAAGCATAGATGATGCACTAGAAACTTACCAAATGCGACAAACCAAAGGGTCACCCATGAGTATTTGGGAAAAAAAGTATCGAAGCACGTGCTTTTCCACTGCTATTTCCTACGGGCAAAGGTGGAAGATACGATGATAGTCTCACTTCGATTGGGGCATCAGAATACCGCTCATTACGAATGTATTCGCAAGATCCCACATTTGGACAAAAAGTGGAATACATATTCCACCCACTTTATGAAAGTGAATTAGCAACACTATGTTATGGAGTTGCACACATTCTTAAATCTGGAACACACTTTCAAAATAGGTCAGCTACGCAGTTAATAAAAAAAGTACAAGAAAAAGATGAGGTTTTACAATCAAGTATAACAAATTTGTTTGCAAACCTGCATGGTACAAAGGAATACTGGTTCAGACGGCACAGAGACGTGCGTTGCATGATCAGAAACCTCGGACCGCCAACTTGGTTTGTTATGCTAAATTGTGCAGAATATGCATGGAAAGATTTACATAAGTTCCTACGCATAGCAAACAGCAACAAAAACAACAAATATATTAACACCTGGAGAACTTTGCTCTTAAGATCCAGTTAATGTCTCAAGATATTTCCATCATCGTTTCATTGCAATGCTACACTTTATTTGCAATAAAACTGTTCCTTCCCTTGGAGAAGTGCAACACTTCTTTTGGAGAAAAGATTATCAAGCAAGAGGAGCACCACATATTCACATTATGTTATGGATCAAAGGTTCACCGAAATTTGGCCATGACAGTGATAGCACTGTTTTGCAGTTTATCCAAAAATATGTCAGATGTGAAATCCCTTCACAACAGACACAGTGAGCTGCATGGGCAGATTTTACAATTTCAAAGACACAAATATGGCAAATATTGTCGCCGCAAATACAAGAACAAAGATAAATACTACACCAAATGCCGCTTTGGTTTCCCTAGACCAGTTACAGAAACAGGTGAAGTAAACAACTTCATGTCTTCAGTTCGACATACTGTTAAAGGTAAATTACCTAAAAACACATATTACATAGAAAGAAGGGAAGAATCAAAATATATCAATGATTACAATGCAATCATTGCCCTATTATGGAATGCAAACATAGATGTGCAGTACATTGCAGACAATTCAACTGCTGTTGCACGATATGTTGCAGCCTAATTAACAAAAGCAGAAGAAAAAAAGAGAGCTTCAAGACCTCTGGGATGACCTAGCATCAGACAAAACATTATCACAGAAATTGTAAAGCCTAGACATAAAAATGCTCTCTCAGAGAATGTGGGGACTGTGAAGCAGTAGATCGTTTAACCGGCACTGCTTTGTATGGAAAATCAGACAACATAGTATGGCTCAGTCTTGGTCCTGCAAAATCTAGAAAGAGTGCTAAAATCATATGAGGACATAGGAACAATTGCCAGAAATGATCCCAACAGCCAAGACATTCTAAAAAACAATTTACTGGACACATACTATCCGAACAGGAGTACCACTCTGGAAAGCATGTGTCTATACCACATAGCTCAAAACTTTGCATATAAAAATAATGTAAAACCTGATGAAAGTAAACGTAGATATAGAGTGACCGATTGTGAAGGGAGCTTAGTGAAATTTAAACGAAGCTTAATTAATCATGTGAAATTGTCATTAAAATCTCCTCAACAGAAAGAACTATATTACATGTCTCTGCTACAACTTTTTAAACCACGGAGAAAAGAGGAAGACATACTAGATAATTATGAGTGCTATGAAGATGCTTTCAAAGCAAATGTACTTCAAGATTGTCAACAAAGTATGTGAAAGACTACAAACAGTTAGAATACGCCCACAGGTATTTAACTACCCAACAGGATGGAAGAATGATGCAAATAAATGATAATCACAGATCGTTGCAAACAAATGCACAGGTAGAATATGCCTATAGGTATCTAACTGTTGTAAATAATCGTCAGGAAGGCAACAAAGAAAACATTAATGGGAAAGATAAAGGAAACAGGATATAACGAAACAAATGAATGAGCATCACAAATCTGTAGGAACAAATGCACAGTTAGAATACGCCTACAGGTATCTGTTAAAAATGGGCAGGAAGGCAACAAACATAACATTGATCAGAAAGATGAAGAAAACACTGAAAGGAAAAAATTAAGTAGTTAGTACTACAAGAAATGAAGTTTTTTTTTTAATCCGACAAGGATTTTATTTCCCAGACCCAAGGATTAGAAAAGCAAACACAGAAACTGAGCGCAATGCACAGTACACTGGTTTGTAAACTAAATATGAGGGAAAAAAAAAAGTTAACTGTATTACGCAATATAGTAAATTTTAAAAAAATGCAAACACTGACGCACCTTTTTGTTTCATCATAGAAATGGAAAAAGTGATACTTCCACCAAGTACGATAGCCAATAAAAAAACTGAACAAAGGAGTAAGTATATTGGCAGGCATTTTCTACACATGGGAATCTACACGTCTAATCTATGGTACTAATATGCAGCCTGTGGGTTGCCCTTCCATCTTCGGTGAGTAACCTACCACATACGCCTTACAACCAAGGTACAAGGAGTATAGTTCCTATCCACAACCATCGCTGCATATGGAAACCATGGTTCTTGTAAATTAGCTGCTTCTAAATTTACTTTTCTGACCATCGTCTGCAGCCATGAAGTTAAGACACTAGGGCATCAACACAACTAGCACATTCCACCACACCCATATTGACTTGTAACTCCACTGCTTAGGACTTCAGTCTTGCGTTCATGGGCTTTAGAGCAGGGTCTCCCCACAACCACCTGGCGATGTGTGGTAGTGGGGGTTATTCTATAGGTGTGTTATCCTTCAGTACCTCTGCCCAGAGGCTTCCCTCCTAGCTGTATGTCTGTACATCTTACATGGGATGGGTGTGCAGTGTCTTCCAAGTCTAGTACTTACCACTTTGTTGTTGGTTGCATGGCCTTCTGCCACGCACCCAAGACTGCACGCACTCCACACAACTTGCCAATCAAAACGCAACACTACGGATGTATGCATGGGTGGCACATGCGGCGGTGGTTGTGGCCAGGGCCTACAGTCTTGGAAGTAAGGCCTTCGGCCGACGGCCGTGCATCCAAGACTCTAGGCCCTGGCCACAACCACCGTAGCATGTGCCACCCATGGCGGCGTACTAATGAATATAATAGCCATTTAAAAAATTAATGCATTCACGGCATGTTGTCAATTTCAATGTTCCCCACACCACACGTGTCCTTACAAATGTAACAACTCCCCCGTGCACTGCACGGGCTGAAATACTGGCCTTATTGGACCCCTTATTTTCTGTGCGTACAAGGAGGCCATAGGACATACGCCATTAAGTAGGTATAAGTGTACTGTGCGTACAAGATGTCCATAAAATTACATCATGACGACCGCCCCCCAGAACAAATACATTGATCACCCATATCATAAGACTCTAGCCCCTGGCCACAACCACCGTAGCATGTGCCACCCATGGCGGCGTATTAATGAATATAAGGAACAAGTTACTTACCTGTAACTGTTGTTCTCCAGCATGGGTCTGGCATGTATTCACATGCTCATGAATATTCCCCGTCGTCAGGCTGGGAATCCTCGGTAAAGAAAAAACCAGTATCAGTTTCGTTTCTGATCTGTCTTTCGTAGTAATAACCAATCACTGGTCTCTGCGTCATACTGACCACAGCCAATGACTGCCCTCTACCTAAGCACCGCCTCTGGCAGCCATCTTCAGATTTGGAAGCACGTGAAGTGGCAGTATGACCAAGTGAAGAGCCGCAGAGGGGTAGGCGGGAGGGTTCGCATGTGAATCCATGCCAGACCCATGCTGGAGAACAACAGTTACAGGTAAGTAACTTGTTCCTTCTCCAGCATGGGGTCTGGCATGGATTCACATGCTCATGAATAAAGAATACATAGCAGTACACACATGCACAACCACGGGAGGTGGCAAAGGCTCAACATTAAGCATTACATCAAACTCAACATTAAGTATCTTACCTCCTCACCAGGCTCACCTCAGGCGAACAGGTTGCGCAGCACTGCTTGGCCGACCCTGGACTCCTCCCTGGAATCCCGATCGACGCAGTAGAATTTTGTGAAGGTGTGCGTCGACCTCCACGTAGCAGCCCTGCATATGTCCAGCAGGGGCACACCAGAAAGGAACGCCGTGGTAGCTGCGATCGCTCTGGTGGAATGGGCTCTCGGACGGCCAGGCAGCGGTCGGTTTGCCAACCGATGACAGTACATGATACAGCCGGAGAGCCATCTGGAAATGGAAGCCTTCGAGAGAGCCTTCCCCTGATTGACAGGTCCAAAGTTCACAAAGAGTTGTGACGTCTTCCGAAAACACTTCGTGCGGTCAACGTAGAACTTCAGCGCTCTAGCCACATCCAGCGAGTGCAAAGTCCTCTCAGCCGGCGACGAAGGCGACGGGAAGAACACAGGCAACACCAAGGGTTTGTTGAAATGGAAGTCCGACGGTACCTTCGGCATGAAAGAGGGGTGCGTCCTGAGCACTACCCTCGTGTCGTGAAAAGTCAAGTACGGGGCCTTGCAGGAAAGGGCCTGGATCTCTCCCACCCGTCGTGCGGAGGTGATGGCCACAAGAAACGCTGTTTTCCACGACAGAAACTTCAACGGGGCCGAGTGCAGAGGCTCGAACGGAGGTCCCATGAGCTTGGTCAGCACCACGTTGAGCTCCCACGCCCGGGCCGGAGCCTTCACCGGCGGGAACGATCTGAACAGCCCCTTCATGAACTCTTTCACCAGACGATGAGACCACAAGGACGTCCGGCCCGTGGTTCTGGTGTATCGGGAGATCGCAGCAAGATGAATCTTGATGGACGCGTGTGCCAGTCCAGCTTTGGCCAGCGTCAGCAGGTACGGCAGTACCTGGGGAGCCGTAATCCGTAGAGGGTTAATCTTCTGTGCGTGGCACCAGACAGAGAACCTCTTCCATTTGTGTCCGTAGCATTTAAGAGTCGAGGACGCCCTGGCCTTTGCAAGAACCTCTCTGCACTCGGCCGGTATGTCGTATCCTCCAAACTCTAGCGCTGCAGGAGCCAGGCCTGCAAGTTCAGCGATTTTGGGTCGTGGTGGAGGATGGCGCCTCCTTCCCTGGAGAGTAGATCCGCGTCCACCGGTAGCTTGATTGGCGGGGACGCTGACAAGTCCAGAAGGTCCGGGAACCATATCTGCCTCGGCCACGCAGGTGCAATGAGGATCATCCTGCACCGTGACCTCTTGAGCTGGTTGACGAGCCGGATTAGCAGTGGCAAAGGAGGGAACGCGTAGAGGAACAGGCCCTCCCAGGGGAACGAGAAAGCATCGCCCCTGCTCGTCGCCTGGGGAAACCTGCTGGCGAACCTCCGGCACTTGGAGTTCGTCGCCGTCGCGAACAGGTCGATCTGGGGTGTGCCCCACCGTCGGAAGAGGCGATCCACTAGATCCTGCCGTAGTTCCCACTCGTGGCACGAGCGCAGCTCCCTGCTGAGTGAGTCGGCGATGGTGTTTTTTTTTCCCTGCCAGATGAAACGGCACCAGAAACATCCTTTGGGCGACGGCCCAATGCCACAGGTCCTGCGCCTCCTTGGACAGTGCTGGGGACCTGGTTCCGCCCTGTTTCCTGATGTAAAACATGGTGGTGGTGTTGTCGGTGAAGATCCTCACCACCTTGCCCTTGAGGGACGGAAGGAAGGACCTGAGGGCCCAGAACACTGCACGGAGCTCCAGGACGTTGATATGGAGGGACTTCTCCGTCGGGAACCAAAGGCCTCTCGCGTGCAGATTTTCGGTGTGCGCTCCCCACCCTTCCAGGGAGGCATCCGTGGTCACTGTCTCCTGGTGGTCTGGGGTCTGGAAGTCCATGCCTGCCGTCAGATGCGCGCGGATGCCCCACCACCGGACCGCTCGGCGGAAACTCTCGTCGAGTGTGATCCTCTCCTCGAAGCCGCCCCCCGTCGTTTGGATCCAGCGCGCGTCCAGGAACTCCTGCAACGGGCGCATCCGGAGCCTGCACATGGGAATGAGGTAGATGCAAGAAGACATCATTCCGAGGAGGGACTTGATGGACCTCACCTTGGCCGCGTCGGAAACCAACATCCGCTGTACCTTGCCCAGGATGGACCTGGTCCTTTCCTCCGACGGGGAGGCCAGAAGGGACACTGTGTCGAGCTTCGCTCCCAGAAACAGTGCGTTTTGCGCGGGTCCCAGGTGGGACTTGGCGTAGTTCACGGAGAATCCCAGGTCCGTGAGAAGTTGGACAGTCCTTGCCGTGTGATCCACGGCAAGCTCCCTCGTCTTGGCTCGGATGAGCCAGTCGTCCAGGTAGGGGTAGACGTGGATCCCCTCGCGGCGCAGCTGCGCCGCCACCGGTGCAAGGCACTTGGTGAATACCCTGGGTGCCGACCGTAGTCCGAAGGGGAGGGCTTTGAACTGGTAGTGACGCCCTTGGACCACAAACCTGAGGAATTTTCGGTGCCCCTTTAGGATGGGAATATGGAAGTAGGCATCCTCCAAATCCAACGACGACAGGAAGTCTCCTTCCTCCAGCTGACCCAGGACGTGCTGGAGGGTGACCATCCGGAACTTTTGCGCCTTGATGAACTTGTTCAGACGTCGCAGGTCCAGGATGGGGCGCCATCCCCCCCGTCTTCGAGGAAGTATCTCGAGTAAACTCCGGAGCCCCGAAGCCTCTTTGGGACGAGTTCGATGGCGCCCTTCCTGAGCATCGCCTTTACCTCCAGGAGAAGTTGAGGGACGTGAAGTTCTTTCCTGGCCACGGGGGGGACGCGCGGACACCTTCTTTGAAACTCGAGCGCGTGGCCCCGGGCCAAGGCGTCCAGCACCCAACGGTCGGTGGAGATGGACTCCCACACGCTGACGAAGCTCGCCAGCCGGCCTCCCACCGGGGTGCTTCGGTGGGGGCACGACCCCACGGCCGGTTCAATCCTGCTTCGACGAGGCTTTGCCGCCTTGACCTCCTTGGCGACGACGGCGGGGTCCGCCAGACTTGCCTCGTCCTCTGTAGGCCTCCTGAGCTGACGAGCGGGCCGCTTGACGGTAGGTGGAGAAACCGCCGCCGGAACTTTTGGAGGCGCCCTTGCCTCCGCTGCTCCGAAAGGGCGTCCGTCGTTGTTGCAGAACTCCAAGGGCCCGGGCCGTCTCGGTGTCCGCTTTAATGGCCTGAAGGGAATCGTCCACTGTTTTCCCAAACAGATTGTTCCCATCGAAGGGCATGTCCAGGACTCTGGTCTGAACGTCTTGACGGAAGTCCGTAGCCTTGAGCCAACCACGCCGCCTAAGGCAAACGCCGTTGCCCAACTGGCGGAACCCAGTGTCGGCGATGTCCGTCGCAACGGTAATGGCGTGGTCCGAAGCCACCTCACCTTCCTGCAGGATCTCCAGGGCCTCTGCCCTCTTGTCGTCCGGCAAGAAGTCCAGCAGGGGAGCCAGTTTGTACCAGAGCTCCCTGTCGTAGCGGGCCACGATAGCCAAGGCGTTGGCCGCTTTAATCGTCGTCGCCGCAGACGAGATGACTCTGCGTCCCATAGCGTCCAATTTCTTTCCCTCGCCGTCCGGTGGGGAAGTCGATGTGGAGGCCGCACCCCCCCCCCGCTTTCTTCCTGGCCGCCGCGGAGACGACGGAGTCCGGGGTAGGCTGCGCCCGGAGGCACAGGGGGGCCGTGTCCGGGACCCGGTACTTCTTCTCGTACCGGTCTCTTCTAGCTGGCGTCGTGGAAGGGTTCTTGAGGAGGGTGAGGCCCTCATCCCAAATGTCGTCCAATAGAGGCACTGAGAGGACCGTCTTCCTCTTGGCCTCGCGCCGCTGATAAAGGAAACCTTCCTTCTTCTTCTCCTCAGGGCAGAGTTGGAAAAGCTCGGATGCCCTGGTGATCATGGAGTGGAACGATCCAATCTCGTCGGGCGGAGAAGCCCTGGTGGGAGGCGACGACGGTACATCCTCGTCGTATACCTCGTCGTCCGTACCCGTCGCTGCCGTGTCAGTCCCCGTATCATCCCTTCGGGTGGACGGGGAGGAGGGCTGGAAGGGGCGCGACGGCTGAAAAGGAGGCGGAGGGTGATCCTTCTTTTCTTGGTAGGGGGAACACCAGAAGGTCCCGGTTCTGGGTCCCCCGACGGGAGAGGTTCCGTCGGTAACGGTAGTCTCGTCCTTATCTCTGAGCACAAGGACTGTATAGCCAACAAAATGGCCGCCGAGTTGTCTCGCGGCGCTGGCAGAGGGGAATCCGACGGGCGATCAGGGGCCCCGTCGGTACCCTCGACGATGTCGTCACCTGCGTCAGGATCCATCCCGACGGGCCGGTCTTCTTCCACGCCGAGGCCGTGGCTTAAGACTTCGACCAGCTGCTCCTCCGAGGTTGAGGCCGAATCTACGACGCCCTGCCCCCCCTTTTTCTTCCCCACGGGAGATTTCACGGGGGTCCTATCGATGGGCACAAAAGAGGACTCCCTCCGAGGTGGCAGGGAGACTGAGCCCCGAGGTCGCCACCACTGGTGTAGCCTCCACAGGCTGAGCCAGGGCCGCCGCGACAGTTTCGATAGAGGGCTTGGCCGGATGGATTAAGGCCTTCACCACCTTAGGTGCGCTCACCGCCTTATCCTTGAGGGGGGGGGGCACTGCCTCGCTCCCCCTCCGCCTTCGAGCTCGACCGGGGCCTCTCCAGGAGCTTCGCCGGGTGCTCGGCCTTCCTCTTACCCGACCCAGAGCGTTGGCTCGTGGTTGATGGTGCCGGGGAGGGTGCGCCCTGCCTGGCGCCCGTAGAGCCCGACCGTTCGGCGCTCCCGGTGCCAGCGGACTCGCGGTGCTTGGCCTTATGTTGGACCCCCGTCGCCGGGGCGTCCTCAAAGGTCTTAGAAGACCGCTCGGCTTTCTTCCTCTTCTTCTCGCCGGACGGGCTCTTCCCTTCCAGCCAGTTGGCGAGACGTTGATGGCGGTCCTTCATGGTCCGCTCCGACATGTTGCCGCAAAACGCACAGTCCTTCACCACGTGCGTCTTGTCCTCATGTAGGCAGTAAAGACAAAAAGAGTGTTCGTCCTCCTTGAAGACGTTCTGCAGCTGGCATCCAGGGCAGGCCCTGAACAGCTTTCCGGGCGTCGAGCTCCTCTTCTCCTGGGCCATGACCGGGCCTGAGAAATTTCTGGAGTCCTCCAAAAGCGTAGCTCGACGAAATCTTCACCCTTGAGGGGCGCAGACGAATCCGACACGGGTCCCCGTTGATCGGATGGAGAATCGGTGGAGCTTGAGGCTCTTTTGACCGAAAAAACGAAGTTTTTGAGAAAAAACGTGAAAAAAATAGCACTAACGCTCGAGAGCAATAGCACGAGGATCCCAACACATGAACGTGCGGTAAAAATCTGAAGATGGCTGCCAGAGGCGGTGCTTAGGTAGAGGGCAGTCATTGGCTGTGGTCAGTATGACGCAGAGACCAGTGATTGGTTATTACTACGAAAGACAGATCAGAAACGAAACTGATTTTTTCTTTACCGAGGATTCCCAGCCTGACGACGGGGAATATTCATGAGCATGTGAATCCATGCCAGACCCCATGCTGGAGAATAATAGCCATTGAAAAAAATAATGCATTCATGGCATGTTGTCAATTTCAATGCTGATTACCAATACGCGAGAGCTTTCAACAGTTACAAATTTCCTGCCCACTACATGGACTGAACTTTACGCTCACCTGGTATCCACAGGGACGACAACCAGCCGGGTTACTCGCTGGTATGCTTCTCGGCTTTGCCCTGATGTGGTCTGCGGGGAAGGTTCTGCCTGAAAATACAGGAGGACTGTGTTCAAGACTGACCGACTGGGGTAAGTATCCTCCCTCCACCCCCGTATGATTTCAGACCCTTATGCGCCCTCTCCTCACCTTTTGGTAGAATTAGGCGTGCTCTCCGTCCTGCCTTCTTTGCAAGGGCGCGTTGTCTTTCATGGGCGAGTGCGGACCAGTTACTTCACTGATGCCGGCCCGTTATTGTTCAGGTAGGTCATATTGCTGTTCTTTAGTTTTGTTGCTATCCTGCATGCATTTCTTTGTTTAAAATGTCTCTTTTTTCTCCCTTAGAATTGCGAAGCTTCAGCGCGGCGAACTGGCTTGGTTGAGCCCCGCAGGTAAATGATGGCGCATTAAGAGCACTATGATGCAGTAAGTAAGCGCTATGCGCAGCGCTGCAAAGTCTTGCTTTTGCTAACCTGCGTTTTCATTCCTTGTAGGTCGCAGTGTTCTTCAGCGCGAGTGGAATGTCCGGAGTGGTGCCAGCCGAGAGGCGACCAGCCAGGTAAGCCTTTTGAGCAGTTCGTAATTTGTAAATGTCTCTACTGCTTTCTTTAATGTTGCCTCTATCTTCCTCTTTCAGGTCGTTCTGTCCGGGAGGCGTGCAGATTCGAGGAAGCTGTTCTCAGTAGCTGCGAGTGTTTAAAGATGAAGACTGCAGGTAAGATGCTGCTGCTAATGATGTTCCTTTTGTCTCCTTGCAGGTTCTGCTTCTCCGAGGTTCGAGGGAATAACTGGACACAGTGAGCGTCACGTTGCAAGCTGCAAAGTAACGCGAAGCGTGTTGTCTTGCTCGGGTGTGGTTTAAATAGCCCCAACAAAATAGTCCAGGTAAAATAGTCCCTAGGCTACCACCCCCATAACACTAGACCGCATAGCTTGGTTCTTAGGAACCAAGCTAAGTTGATGCCTCCATGTTGGCTGACAATACAATAAAGTAGTTCCAAAGCATATTGTTTTTCATGGTGTATGAGCCTGGCGCCATAGGCGCCAGGACTGGCCCCATGGGGGCTTTTGAAGAGGATGCCAGCCTCTAGAGGCCCAAGTCCTGACTCCACCTGGCCAATGGGTTTGCCAGAGGGGGTTTTGGGCGAGGGTCGTGACACTGAAGTGCTATCGTTATTACACCCCACATTTACTGTGCGTACAAGGTGTCCATAGAAATTACATCATGATGACCGAAGAACCAATGCATTGATCACCCATGTCTTACTGTCTGAACCTTTCCCAATGCTCTGTGACACAGAAAAATAGTTTCATGAAAAAAGCATGTGTACGCTGGTTGTTGCTCCGCTTTCCGCGGATCCAAGATGTCGGGCACATCCAAACCATCTGACTCAGAACACATCTCGCAGCAGCAAATGGGCAGAGATGTTGCGTGTCCCTGGTCATGACGCCAGCCCCTTAGCCAATCGGTATCTTGTTCGTCGACCGAACAGGGAAGTGTGACCGCAGACCTACTTTTTGATAATTATAAAGAAACATACTGCACGGATGGTGACCAAATTTACAAAAGCACACTTTCTGGACCAAGCCCCTGTACCTGCCGCAGATTTCGTCAAAATCCGTCCAGCAGTTTCACCTGTAGCCGTGCGCAAAGTTTTTTGCCCATTCAGTCTATGGGAAAAAAGACGTTTTGGGACCCCCCTATAACTTTGCCCCCTCCGGCCCAAACATCTCCAAACCTTGCAAAAAAATTCAGAGTGGCCCATATACTTTTTTTTTACAAAGGTTAGTGAGGATTCGTGCAGGGGGAGTGGAGTTATAAGCTGCCCAAAAAGTGCTCTTCCTATGGAAACAGCAACTTAACCATAACTACACGCCCACTACTGTGGCCATGTAATATATATATATATATATATATATTGCTTGCATCTGCTTAGACCGACATCTAGTGGAAGCTGCAGAGTATTACAGTTTGTTTTTCGAAACTCAAAAATGGGCGTCGACCTAGGGCGTGCCAGTAATACTATCCCTAGTGTGACATCCACTGTACCCATGATCCCTCACGCGTCTAGGACCCTCAGATTGTATTTTTTCTGACATGAGGTAGCATGAGGAGTAGAGTGAGTACAGATTATCCAAGCAGATAGATAGATAAGACTACAAGCATCCATGCGCCTTCTCTCGGAGGGGAGGAAGGGTGGGCGCATGTAAATCTAAGCAGAGCCAAGCATCAGAAATACGATTATGGTGAGTAATCTATCCCTTCTGAGGCTTGTGGAATCTGCTTAGATCACATGCTGTGCATAGATTAGCAAGCAGTACCTGAAGAAGGTGGGATGTGAGAAGGGTCATGAGCAAATAAATGTCTTAGAACCGCTCGTCCCACTTCAGTATCGGTCTTGGAATGAGTGTCAATGCAGTAGTGCTGAGTAAAAGTGTGAATGGAGCTCCATGTAGTTGCTTTACAAATAGTGTCAAGGGGTACATTTGCAATGAAAGTCAGAGTGGCCCCAGTGCCTCTTGTAGAGTGGGCCCTTGGTGTAAAAAACAGTTTTATCTGAAAGGGAGTAACAGCTGGATACATTTGACTATCCATTTTCAGATGGCACCTTTAGAGACGCAATCTCCTTCTCTGCCTGTAGCTAGGGAGACGAACAGTTGATCTGTCTTTCTTAGTGGTCTGGTCTTGTCTACGTAGTAGAGGACTGATGTGTGTGTAGTTTCACCTCAGCAGAGCTCTTGGGTTGTTGGAAGAAGGCTGGTAGCTCAATGGATTGGTTAACATGGAATTTTGAAATGAACTTAGGTGAGAACCTAGGGTGAGTTCGTAGAACCAGTTTATCCTTATGAACAGTAAAGAAAGGATCCTGCACTGACAGAGCCTGAATCTCGCTGACCCTTCTTACGGATGTAATGGCTACTAAGCAGGCAGCTTTATAGGTCAGGTGTTTGAGACTAGCTTCATGCATGGGTTCAAAGGGGGGGCCCATGAGTTTAGCAAGCACCACACCACATTAAGGTCCCATCGTGGTGGTGGGTTCGAAATTGGAGGGTGGAGTCTCTTTACCCCTTCGATAAAGGCTTTAACCACTGGTACTTTCCACCACAACACCTTGTTATGTGAGGTGGTGTAGGCTGACAGCGCTGACAGGTGTACCTTGAGAGAATTAAATACCAACCCTGCGTCTAGCAGGTGGAGCATGTAGGTGACAATATTGGAAGGAGTGCAATCAACCGGGTTGATTTCTTTATTCTGGCACCAAATAATAAATCGCTTTCATTTATCAAAGTAACAGTGTCTTGTGTTTGGTTTTCTTGATTCCTTTAGGATATCCATACATCTCTGTGGTAGATTGAGATGGCCAAACTCTATGACTTCAGGAGCCATGCTGCCAAGTTCATCGAGCTGGGTTGAGGATGCACGGTTTGTCCTTCGTGCTGGGATAGTAGGTTGTGCCAGCACGGAAGTCTGATGGGTTCGCACGTTGCCATCTTGCGCAGGTGCAGGAACCACGGTTGTCTCGCCCACATGGGAGCAACTAGGATGAGCGTCATTGATTCCCTCTGCATCTTGTTGACCACTTCCTCAACAGAGGGGTTAGTGGAAAAGCATAGGCAAACATCCCTGACCAGTTCATCCATAGAGCGTTCCCCATGGAGTCTGGCTGGGGGAACCTCGATGCTAATCCTGGGCATTGTCTGTTTTTGCTTGTGGCAAATAGGTCTTTAGTGTGGAAACCCCACTGTGAGAAGAGGTCTCCTACGACTTCTTTGTGTAGACACCATTCATGTTCTTCCGGGAGGGGGTCTCTGCTCAAAGCGTCTGCTAGTGAATTGAAATCCCCTGGAACATGTTGAGATGACAGGTAAATGTTCCGTCTGAGTGCCCATATCCAAATTTTCTGGGCAAGCCTGGACAGATTTGGCTAACGAGTGCCCCCGTTTATGTAAAACATTGCTGTCGTGCTGTCCGTTAGGATATGCACTGACAGATTCGACAGGTGGGGTTCGAACGCTCGAAGAGCTCTGAAGACTGCCAGAAGCACTAGCAGATTGATGCGATTCTTGGCCACTGTGTGAGACCAGAGACCCTGAGCTGTGTGGTGAAGGAGGTGTGCTTCCCACCCTGACAGGGACGCGTCCGTAGTGACCACCACCTGTATCTCTGGATCGTAAAAGGGTTTCCCCTTTGTCAGGTTCTCTCTTGTTCACCAGTGAAGACCTTGTACAAGTGTTGGCGAAACGACCACTAGATCGTCCCACTGACCACTTGCCTGAGACCACTGTTTCGCCAACCATTCCTGCATGGGTCGCAGGCGCGCGTGGGGAACCAGGTAATACATGACACCATCATGCCTAGCAAACACATTGCTTTGCGCACCCTTATCTGGCGACCAGACTGATATTGAGGAATTTGCAGCAGTATATTCCGAATTCTTTCCTCTGATGCAAAGGCCAACCCCTCTTGAGTGTTTAAGATAGCTCCTAGGAACTGTTTGGAGATGCTTGGCACCAGGCTTGATTTTTTCTCGTTGATTGAGAAACCCAATTCGAAGAGGAGGTCGATCGTTCTTTGGATGTTGGATTTGCAAATTACTGGGGTCTCTCCCGTGATGAGCCAGTCATCCAGGTAAGGGTACACTGGGATTGCCTCCCTGCGTAGGTGTGCCGCCACCACCGCCAGTACCTTGGTGAATACCCTTGGAGCCGAGTCTATACCGAAGAGCGGCACCTTGAACTGGTAGTGCCGACTGTCCACCTTGAAGTGCACGAATCTTGTGCGCTGGGAACATGGAAATATGAAAATATGTTGCCAGGTAATCTCTTCTTTTTAGGAGGGGGATTACATCTTGGAGTGTAGTCATGTGAAATTTTTGGGGCTTGACATACTCGTTTGCAGGGCGTAAGTCTAAGACTGGGCGCATTGTCAGATCTTTTTTTGGCACAATGAAGTAAGTTGAATAAATACCCTTGTTTACCTGGTTGCCCGGGACGAGTTCTATCGCGTCCTTTGCGAGAAGATTGACGATTTCCTCGAGGAGGATCTTTTGGTGGACCAGGGAGTGTATTTTTTGTCTTGGAGGGTTGTTGCGGGGACGCTCCAACAGTTCGATGCAGTATCCCGTGGACACAGGACAGCACCCATCTGTCAGAGGTGATCCCTTCCCATGCCTGGGTGAAGGTGGAAATGCGCCCCCCTACTGGGGATGCATGGGAAGGAAGCCTGAACGGAGCGTCACTGTTTTCTGGGAGGTGTATCGCCTTTACCTGGGCTGCCTCTTTCTCTACCACTGCCCCTCTTGTTACCTCTGGTGTAACTTTGGGTAGTCTGTTGGTTTCCACCCCACGATGTACCCTGCCCCTGTGAGTAATTAGAACCCCTCTGGGAATTTTGTCCACGTGAGCGACGAAAATTATTATTCCCTCTTTGGTTCGTGGGTTTGTCAGTTAATTGTCCCAGGGACCTTAGGGTATCGAATTCTTCCTTGGCAGTTTTGAGTGCCTCCTCTACCGCTTTCCCAAACAAGACATTCGGTTCCACCGGCATATCGATAAGAGTAGCCTGAGTCTCGGGATTGAAACCTGAATGTCTCAGCCAAGCGTGTCTCTTGATGACAGTGCTCTCTGCAATGAGCCGGCCTGCATTATCTGCTGCGTCAAAGGTCGCTTTCAGAATGCACCCGGACAGCGATCTCCCCTCCAACACAATCTGGGCTAACTGGCCCTTTAGTGGTTCTGGTGCTGAGGCAAGGAGGGCAGCTACTTGCTACCATTGGTGAAAATTATAACTTGCCATCAGAGTGGTGGAATTCGCTATTCTTGCCTGGTAAGCGGAAGTGGAAGCCACTTTCCTTCCTAGACCATATATCCTCTTGCTCTCCTTGTCTGGGGAGCTTTAGATGATGCTAAAGGAGTCCCCGCTCTTTTCCTGGTGGTAGTAAGTACCAATGAGTCAGGCTTAAGTTGACCGCTTATGTAAAGTGGGTCGGAAGGGGCGGCCCAGAATAATTATTCAATTCGGGGGTTGACTGCCCGGGTGGGATTAGGGGTGAGGAGGGCGGGGTCAATTCTGCGTTGGATAGACTTCAGAATTGGTATGGCTTGGGCAATGGACTTCTTGTCCCCCACGATTTCCTCTGCAAAGTCCCTTTCCTCTTGAGCCCCTTGAGTGTCAATCTGCAAGTGCTCTGCAGCTCTAGCTAAGACCTCATTCAGTAGTGGCCGATAATCCACAGGTGAGTCATTTACTGGTGGATCTTTGGGGATAGGCGAGTCTAGATTATATGCCCGCCTCGTCTTCCTCCTCCTCCTCATCCTGGTCCTCGTCTCCGTAATAATCGACCCCTGCTTGGTCGTCCAGTATCTGTATGTCTATATCTTCAGCATACTGATGGTAAGGTAGAATAGAGAGTGGGTCGGAAATCAGGCCCTGAGCTGGAGTCTCATTACGAGGTCTCTTATTAGGAGGCTGAGGGTCCTTGAATCCTGAAGGAGTAGAGGTGTCAGGGGTATTCCGATAGCTCAGAAAATAATCAGGGTTTTTCTCATAGAAATTAGCCAAAGACATTCTTGTCATCACCCTGTCGATGTCATCAGAGCTCCATTCCCTGGAACTGGGGATGACCACTTCTTGTTGAAGTTCCTCTTCTTCCATGTCATGTGGAGTGGGAGGGATAACTTTAGGTCTAGTGACAGGGGTCTTAGATATATCCTTATCTGAAGATCTATGCTTGTCCTTCTGGACCTGGGGTACAGATGTTTTCTCTGATGACTTTTTCTGCTGTTTGTCCCCTTTTCCATGAGTAGAGGAATGTTTCCCTGAATGTTTGGCCTTTTCAGAATCTTTCGACGCCTAGCGCCGAAACTCGGAGGAAGACATGGAAAGAACTGCCGGAGCCGACTAAGCGTGTTGCTTGGGGATAGAGGTCGGTTTCGTCGTCTACCGACCATACCTCTGTAACTTTGGGGAGTGAGGCACCCTTGGCAATCGTGGACGGTTGCCGTGTCTCGTGAGGCGATCTCGACCTGGAACGCCCAGAGGACACCGTTTCTGTAGACCGCTCGCTTTGTGCCTCTTTCTTCCGATCACTCGACACGCGTGTCGAGTCTCAGCTGGGATTAGTGTGCTTAGGTGCAGTAGTGTGTGTAGCGCTCATGTCACCGGGTGTGGTCCCCATAACTGTCCCGCCAGACAATCCTCTGAGGCCGGGGACTCGAGCTTGGGTGTCTTTCGATGCCCCAGTGCCCTCGCCGTCCGATACGGCAGCGTTGCCGCCATCACTGAAGGAAACTACCAGCTCCATGGCCTTGAGCTTCCTGGCGTAGTGGGCCCAACGTTTAGTGGAACGGTTCTTTAGTGTTTTAGCCTTAAAGAGCTTACACGCTCTGCAGTTAGCTTCGGGGTGATCTCTAGGCAGAGAGAGATTACAAGTGTTATGCTTATCCACAGAAGGAAACTTGCGGTTGCACTTGGGGCAGAATTTAAATGGAGTACTCTCCACATGTTATTCTATGGCAGCGGGCGAGTGTATGTAGGAAATAAACGAGTGTGAGTATATCCACCACCACTCTCCCTACTTGCAGGGCTGAGGCCCAGAGGCCTTCCGAAGCCCAGGACGAGGCCAGAGGCCTTCCGAAGCCAAAAGTCCATTGTGCAGTCTCGACAGCTGTTAGTTCCTCAGACCGGCATCGATCTTCGGAATCTCGACATGGGATTTAAAGAACGGGGAATATTAGATGAATGACAAAAAGGCTGAAAGCCAGGGAACTCTGCAACTATGCTTCCGACAAGTATGGCGGAAAAAAACAATCTGAGGGTCCTACACGCATGAGTAATCATGGGTACAGTGGACGTCACACTAGGGATGGTATTACTGGCATGCCCTAGGTTGACGCCCATTTTCGAGTTTCGAAAAACTGTAATACTCCGCAGCTTCCACTAGATGTCGGCCTATACTCAGCATGTGATCTAAGCAGATTCCACAAGCCTCAGAAATATATGAGATACATTACTCACCGTAATTGTATTTCTGATGCTTGTATCTGCTTAGATTCACATGCTGTGCATAGGCCGACATCTAGTGGAAGCTGTGGAGTATTACAGTTTGTTTTTCGAAACTCAAAAATGTGTGCCGACACGGGGGGCGTGCCAGTAATACTATCTCTAGTGCGACGTCCACTGTACCCATGATCCATCACGCGTGTAGGACCCTCAGATTGTATTTTTTCTGACATGAGGTAGCATGAGGAGTAGCGGGAGTACAGATTATCCAAGCAGATAGAAAGATAAGACTACAAGCATCCATGTGCCTTCTCTCAGAGGGGAGGAAGGGCGGGTCGCATGTGAATCTAAGCAGATACAAGCATCAGAAATACGATTACGGTGAGTAATGTATCCCTTCTGAGGCTTGTGGAATCTGCTTAGATCACATACTGTGCATAGATTAGCGAGCAGTGTTAGAAGGAGGTGGGATGTGAGAAGGGTCATGAGCGAACAAATGTCTTAGAACCGCTTGTCCCACTTGAGTATCTGTCTTGGAATGATTGTCAATGCAGTAGTGCTGAGTAAAAGTGTGAATAGAGCTCCATGTAGCTGCTTTGCAAATGGTGTCAAGGGGTACATTTGCAATGAAAGCCAGAGTGGCCCCAGTACCTCTTGTAGAGTGGACCTTTGGCACAAAAGGCAGTGTCTTTTCTGAAAGGGAGTAACACAGCTGGATACATTTGACTATCCATTTAGAGATAGCACCTTTAAAGACGCAATCTCCTCCTCTGCCTGTAGCTATGGAGACGAACAGTTGATCTGTCTTTCTTAGCGGTCTGATCTTGTCTACGTAGTAGAGGACCGCTCTCTTCACATCTAGTGTGTGGAGTTTCACCTCAGCAGAGTTTTTGGGTTCTTGGAAAAATTGTGGTAGCTCAATGGACTGGTTAACATGGAATTTTGAAATGAACTTAGGTGAGAAACTAGTGCGAGTGCGTAAAACCAGTTTATCCTTATGTACAGTAAAGAAAGGATCCTGCACTGAGAGCTTGAATTTTACTGACCCTTCTTATGGATGTAATGGCTAATAAGAAAGCAGTTTTATAAATCAGGTTTTTGAGACTAGCTTTATGCATGGGTTCCAAGGGAGGTCCCATGAGTTTAGCAAGCACCACATTAAGGTCCCACCCTGTTTGTGTGTTAGAAATTGGAGGGTGGAGTCTCTTCGCCCCTTCCATAAAGGCTTTGACAACTGGCACTTTCCACCATGACACCTTGTTATGGAAGGTGGTGTAGGCTGACTGCGCTGTCAGGTGTACCTTGAGTGAATTAAATACCAACCCTGCGTCTAGTAAGTGGAGCATGTAGGTGACAATATTGCAAGGAGTGCAATCAACTGGGTTGATTTGTTTATTCTAGTACCAAATAACACATCTTTTCCCCGTATCAAAATAACAATGCCTTGTGTTTGGTTTTCTTGATTCTTTTAAGATATCCATACATCTTTGGGGTAAATTGAGATGGAACTCTGACTTCAGGAGCCATGCTGCCAAGTTCAATGAGTTGGGTTGAGGATGCACGGTCTGTCCTTCGTGCTGGGAGAGTAGGTTGTACCAGCACGGGAGTCTAATGGGGTCACACACCGCTGGTTTGCGTAGGTGTGGAAACCATGGTGGTCTCGCCCACATAGAAGCAACTAGGAAGAGCGTCATCGATTCCCTGTGTATTCTGTTGACCACCTTCCTCATCAGAGCGGTTGGTGGAAAAGCGTAGGCAAACATCCCTGACCAATTCATCCATGGGGCGTTCCCCTTGGAGCCTGGCTGGGGGAACCTGGATGCGAAGTCTGGGCATTGTCTGTTTTCTTCTGTGGCGAACATGTCTATAGTGGGGAAACCCCACTGATAGAAGAGATCTTCTACGACTTCGTGTAGTCGCCATTCGTGTCCCTGTGGGAGGGTATCTCTGCTCAGAGCATCTGCTAATAAATTGAGATCCCCTGGAACATGATGGGATGACAAGTAAATCTTCCGTCTGAGTGGCCATTTCCAAATTTTCTGGGCAAGCTTGGACAGATTTGGCGAACAAGTGCCCCCCTGTTCGGTTAAATAGAACATTGCCGTTGTGCTGTCTGTTAGGATCTGCACTGACTGGTTGGATAGGAGGGGTTTGAATGCCCGAATCGCTCTGAAGAGTGCCAGAAGTTCTAGCAGATTGATGTGATTCTGAGCCACTGTGTGAGACCAGAGACCCTGAGCTGTTTGGGGAAGGTAGTGAGCTCCCCCACCCTGCCAGGGAGGCATCTGTTGTGACAACAGCCTGTATTTCTGGATCGTAAAAGGGTTTCCCCTTTGAAAGATTCTCTCTTGTCCACCAGCAAAAACTTTGTACTAGTGTTGGCGAAACGACCACTAGATCACCCCACTGACGGCTTGCCTGAGACCACTGTTTTGCCAACCATTCCTGCATGGGTCGCATGCGCAGGCAAGTGTGGGGAACCAGGTAAATGCATGATGTCATCATGCCTAGCAAACACATCGCTTTGCACACCCTTATCTAGCAGCCGGCCTGATAATGAGGTATTTGCAAGAACATATTTTGGACTCTTTCCTGTGACAGAAAGACTAACCCCTCTTGTGTGTCTATGACAGCTCCTAGGAACTGTTTGGTTGTGCATGGCACTAGGCTTGATTTTTTCTCGTTGATGGAAAAGCCCAATTGGAAGAGTAGGTTGATGGTTTTCTGAATGTTTTGCCTGCAAATCAGGGGGGACTCCCCTGTAATCAGCCAGTTGTCCATGTAAGGGTACCCTGGGATTGACTCCCTGTGCAGGTGTGCTGCCACCACCGCCAGTACATTTGTGAATACCCTTGGAGCAGATGCTATTCCGAAGGGTAGCACCTGAATTGGTAGTGCTGGTTTGCAAGAGCTTTCTGTGCACTGGGAACATTGAAATATGAAAATAGGCATCTTTCATATCCAAGGTTGACACGATCCTCTCACTCGCTGTGGGATTACTTCCTGTAGCATTGTCATGCAGAATCTTTTTGCCTTGACATGGGTGTTTGCAGGGCGCGGATCTAATATAGGGCGCATTGTTATATCTTTTTTGGGCACAAGGAAGTACGTTGAATAGAAACCCTGGTTTGCTGGGACGATTTTGACGGTGCCCTTCAATAGCAGCGATTTCACCTCTTCCAGAAGTATGCGCTCTTCTTCCCTTGTGGTGGATCTTTGTCTCAGTGGATGGTAGGAGGGTCGATGTAGCAGCTCTATACAATAACCACCTGCCATGGTTGAAAGCACCCGCTTATCTCAGGCGATTCCCTCCCATGCGTAGGTGAAGTGTGTTATGCGTCCTCCTACTGGAATGACATGGGAGGGGACCTGAAATGGGAGGTCATTGTTGTGGGGGGGGGGGTGAATCTACCTTTGGAAGGGGAGGGTCTGGCCCTGCTGCGAGATCTTCTCTGGCCTCTCTGAAAGCCTTGTGAGGATTGGCCTTGTGTTTAACCCCAGGACGAACTCTGACCCTGGTTGTATTCAGACACCTTTTGAGATTTGTGTTTCCTAAAGCGATGAAAATTATTGCTTCCCCCTTTGACCCGAGGGTTTGTTGGTAAGCTGGCCAAGTGACTTTAGAGTGTTGTCCTCTTCTTTAGCACTTTTGAGTGCATCCTCTACTGCCTTGCCGAACAGAACATTTGGCTCTACCGGAATGTTGAGAAGAGTCGATGGTGTTTCTAGCTTAAAGGCCGACTGGCGCAGCCATGTGTGGTGCTTGATAAGTGTGCCCTCAGCAATAATTCTCCCTCCATTATCAGCTGCATCTAAATTATTTTTCAGAATGCAGTTAGAAACAGCTTTCCCTTCTGTTACAGCGAGGGAGAGTTGGGATTTCAATGGCTCTGGGGCGGAGGCCATTATTGAGGCTATTTAGTCCCACTTGTGGCAGTTTAAGCTGCCCAGCAAGGTGGTGGTTTTGGCAATCCTCGCCTGATATGCTGTCGAGGTGGCGACTTTCCTATCGAAAGTGTAGATCTTTTTGCTTTCCTTGTCGGGGGTGCCTCTGATGAAGCAAGAGGTATTCCCGCTCTTTTCCTTGTGGTGGTAACGATCGATGAGTCTGGTTTTAATTGAGGGCTGGACGGAAAAGAATTTCAATGCAGGGGTTTACTGCCCATGTTAGGTTAGGGGTTACCAAAGAGGGCTGTATTTGCCTTTGCACAGATTGTATAAGGGGATGAACTGGGTCGCTGCTTTCTTGTCTCCCAATATGTTTTTGACAAAATATTTGTCTACTTGTGTTTCTTGTGTCTCTATTTGGAAGTGTTCAGCTGCCTTTAGGAGCAGGTCATTGAACTGGATCTGGTTATCTACCGGTGAGTCTGCCACCGGTGGGCCTGCATGGTCTGGTGACAGTATGACAAACGTTTTCCTCGTAGTCGTCATAATACTGGTCCACCTCCCCTATGTCCCCTGATCCTCGGAATCCGTATATGCTCCAGTCCCATGGAAGCTTTGGTTAGTGTCATAGTGTTCAAGCTGGCCTGAGTCCTGCGGAGGGGTGGCTGCTTGTAGGGTGTCTGCCGGGGCGCTTTTGGCAGGGGGTTGTGACAGTGCCGCCCCACTAGCTGGTGGCGTGTTCTGGAGGCTTTCTGGAACTTGAGGGTGTCTGTCGAAAAGGTTGGCCAGAGAGGACATGCACCTCATGACCCTGTATTTCTTCAGCAGACCACTGCGATGAACTTGGGATAGTGGAAGGTGTGGGAGGTAGTACAGGTGTAGGCTGCCTTTTGTGCCCCATAGGCTCCGATATTGTTCCCTCCCCTTGGGTAACAGTTTACTTCTCCCTAGGGGATTTGTGGGTCTTTGATGTGTCCTGTTCCGAAGTCCGCCCCTTCAAAAGTGTGTCTGGCACATGTTTTTTAACGAGATGAGCCAATTTCGAGGTCTGAGGGGATTTTGCCGATTTCGACTTGTCTGTCGACTGTCGCTTATCGGCGTGTGAATGGGCCAGCGCCGTGTCTTTCGACGTTCGGTTTTTGGTGGTAGTTTTGGACACGGCGTCCGAATCAGACTTTTCTCTCTACTTTGGGGGCCTATCGTGAGGCGAACACAATCGCGATTGCCCAGAGGACAGGGAACTAGTGGACCTTCCCTTTGACGCGATGTGTGGCCTTGTATTTGGTGTTGATGTCTACTTATGGCCTTGGGTTGAGTGCTTAGCATGGGAAAGCTTGTCTGTCCTGGTGTCATCCTTGTAACAGAGCCGCCAAACTGTCTGGTGGGGTTGGGCGCTTGCAGTGGGAATCCGATAGATCCCTTTCACCGTCGTCGTCACTGAAGACACAGATGCAGCCATCACTGGAGGCACCCTCCACGTCAATGGCTGCCTCGGCCTACATGGCGTGGTGGGCCCAGCGCTTTGTTTTGCGGTCCTTCAAAGTTTTGGGCTTAAAGATCTTGCAAGCTTTGCAGTGGCCCTTGTTATGGTCCCTTGGAAGACAAAGGTTGCACACCCGGTGCAAGTCCTTCCAGGGAAATTTTCTATTACATGTAGGACCACATTTAAAATGTGAATTTTCCATTTAGAATCGGAAGGGCAGATTGGGGAATAAAGGGGGAAGAATGGGAAGAACAAGTTACTTTCTTACCTGGTAACGTTCTTTCGATGGGATGGTCCGACGAGGTATTCCATATCTATGACATGTAATCACCACAGCTGTGCTGCTTCGGAAACTTTTTCGGCGTCTGCGTCCTGCGTCGATGACGTCGATGCGCCGTCGTCGAGGACCTCCTCCGACGTCCGACGTCATCCGATGTGATAAGTAGGACGCACGACGCCCATAGCCTCAGTTGTAGTTTTTTCCCCCCCAGAACGTGTGACATAAGTCAACTGCCAGTCAGACACAAAGCCTTGCGGAACGTAAGCTGCAATCGCAAAAGAAATTCTGCAGCGGGGAAGGCAGGGCGGGAGCGATATGGAATAAGTCGTCGGACCATCCCATCGAAAGAACGTTACCAGGTAAGAAAGTAACTTGTTCTTCGAGGGGATTGGGTCCTCCGACGTATTCCATATCTATGACAGACTCCCAAAGCAGTACCAGAGCAAGGAGGAGGGAAAGAATTTAGAATCAAAATTTAGAATAGCCAATCAAATAGCAGAGCAAAGGACCGCCTTGCCAAAGGCCAGATCCTGCCCTGGGATGGCATCGAGGGAATAGTGACGTACAAATGTATGCACTGAAGCCCAGGTGGCTGCCTCACAGATGTTGCGAATAGGAACACCCCTCTGCAGTGCAGTAGATGCAGCCACACCCCTGGTGGAATGGGCCCGCAAGCCAGCCGGTGGGTCCTTACCTGCCAAACGGTAACACTCCGAGATGGCTAAAATAATCCAGCGAGACAAAGTCTGTTTCGTCACAGCTTGCCCCAAACGCTTCCCAGCGTAACCAATAAAGAGTTGATCGTCCACTCTGACCCGGGACATGCGTGAAACATAAAAGCTTAAAGCTCTCCTAGGATCAAGCCTATGGAGCCTCTCCTCTTCCTTACCAGGATGCGGAGGAGGATAGAATGCCGGAAGAACAACCTTCTGTGCCAAATGAAATTCCGACACTACCTTCGGAAGAAAAGAAGGACGAACACGAAGGACAACCCTGTCCTTGTGAAATACAGTGAAGGGAGGCTTAACTGAAAGTGCCTGTAACTCACTCACTCTGCGAGCGGAAGTAACCGCAACTAAAAACACAGTTTTCAGAGTTAACAGCCTCAAAGGGCAAGAATGTAAAGGCTCAAACGGAGCACCCATAAGAAACCTAAGAACAAGGTTTAAATCCCAACCAGGCACCAGGAAAGGTGACGGAGGGAACACATTAGTGAGCCCTTTCAGAAACTGTGAAATTAAAGGGATTTTAAAGTAAGAACACTCTTCAGACGAGCGCTTAAAGATGGACAGCGCCGCCAGGTAACCTTTAATGGTACCCACTTGCAAGCCCCTGTGGGCCAAAGAAAGTAAAAAGGACAGAACCATGGGGATGTCACATGCAAAAGGATCCACATTCTGAACTCTGCACCAGTCGCAGAACTTACGCTAACGGCAACGGTACAGAGACTTAGTTGCTGGCCTTCGGGCCGAAAGCAACACCTCCATCACGTCTTCAGGGAGGTCCCAATCCTTATACCTCAACCTCTCAGAAGCCAAGCGTGAAGGTTGAGGGATCTGACCTCTGGATGGAGAACCTGACCCCCCTCCCGTGAGAGCAGATCGTCTCAGTAGGGAAGACGACGTGGAGGGCAGATGGACAAGTCGAGAAGGTCCGGGTACCACGTCCTCCGAGCCCACGCCGGAGCAATGAGGATCATCCGGGAACCGAACTTCCGTAACCTCCGCAGCACTTGCGGGATGACGGGGACTGGAGGAAACGCGTACAGCAGCGGGAATGACCACTCCACCACGAACGCGTCTCCTAAGGCTCCTTTTGGAGGAAATTCCCGCGAGCAAAACCTTTCGCACTTCCGGTTGACACTGGAGGCGAAGAGATCCACTTGAGGGGTCCCCCAAAGGGCAAAGATCTCCAGGAGAACCTCCTGAGCCAACTCCCACTCGTGAGAGATCGCGCTCTGCCTGCTCAGAGCGTCCGCCGTCACGTTTTCGGCTCCGGCCAGATGAACTGCCGAGATCGAAACTTCCTGCTGGATGGCCCAGAACTCGAGCTGCATCGCCTCCCTGCACAGAGGAAGTGACCCTGCCCCCCCCCTTTTTGTTGAGGTAGTGCATGGCCACTGTGTTGTCCGTCAGGATCAGGACATTCTTCCCTCGCACAGACGGCAGAAAAGCCTTCAGGGCTAGCCTGACGGCCCTCAGCTCCAACAGATTGATATGGAGTCTGGACTCCGACGGAGACCAACGTCCGCTGACTGTCAGCCCGTTGGCATGAGCTCCCCATCCCGTGAGGGATGCATCCGACACGATCGTCACCTCCGGCCAGGGAAGCCAAAATGGAGCCCCCTTCATCAAGTTGCCTTAGACGGCCCACCACAGAAGGTCCCGGGCAACCGAGGACGGCACCTGAATCGAGTCCGACAACCTGCCGGAGGACTGCGACCATTGCGTCTTGAGTGCCCACTGCAAAGATCTCATCCGCAGGCGAGTCTCTGGCACCAGAAGAATGCAGGATGCCATGAAGCCGAGCAACCTCAAGAACTCGAACGCTGGGAGCGTCTGGGCATGCTGAAACTTGTGCACCATCTGCTGAATGTGAAGAGCCCTCACCTGGGGAGGAAAACACTGCCCCAGGGAAGCGTCGAGCACTGCTCCGATGTACTGGAGCCGCTGTGTTGGCGTCAAATGGGACTTCTTTAAATTGAGGGAGAAGCCCAGCTTGTGAAGGGAGCGACAGGTGACCGATAGATGATCCAGGACTTGCTCGGGAGAGCTCCCCCTGATCAACCAATCGTCCAGGTAGGGGTAGACGTGAATCCCCCCTTGCCTGAGATGCGCTGCCACCACCACCATGAGCTTGGTGAAAACCCTCGGGGCGGAGGTCAATCCGAACGGCAGGACCCGAAACTGAAAGTGCGAGTCGCCAACCGCGAACCTCAGGTACTTCTTGTGCTTGGGATGGATCGGCACATGGAAGTAAGCATCCTTGAGGTCGAGTGACACCAGCCAGTGCTGAAGCTGAAGGGCCTGGAGGACTTGAGAGAGAGTAACCATCTTGAACTTGTCCTTCCTGAGGAGTTTGTTCAAACCGCGCAAGTCCATGATGGGTCTCAATCCCCCGTCTTTCTTCGAAATCAAAAAATAAGGGGAATACCATCCCTTGTTCCTCTACGCCACAGGCACCAGTTCTATGGCGCCTTTCTCCAGCAGGGCCTGAATTTCCTGCGCAAGGAGCGGATCCGGACTCTGCAAAGAGAGGTTCCCCGGGATTGTCGCGAGGCCTGTGCCGAAAAGGAAGACAGTAGCCGTGGGTTATGATCTCCAGAACCCACACATCTGAAGTAATGGCTTGCCACTCTACAAGATGCTGCGCCAGCCTTCCCCCAACCGGCGAACCATGGGACATGGCCTCACGACTGAGCGGGAGCGGCTGCAGCGTTACCTGAGGGCAAAGAGGCAACTGCCCGAGCGGCCTTGGCACCACGGGTACCCTGTCGTCCACCTCTGGTACCCCTGCGTTGGCCTCTTTGACTGCCAGCTCCTCTCGCTTTACTGAAGGATGAGTAATAGCGAAAGGAACCACCCCTCCACTGCTGTCCCCTAGGACGAAAAGGCGGAGGTTGGCGAACAGCAGCGCCCAACGACTTTGCTGCAGCTTTTGAGGTCTGCAACCTCTCAAGGCTCTCGTCAGCCTTGCTGCCAAAAAGGTGTTCACCGTCAAAGGGCATGTTGAGGAGCCGGGACTGCACATCAGGAGCAAACCCCGACTTCCGCAACCACGCAAACCTGCGTATCACGGTGCTCGCCGCCATGGACCTACTGACGCATTCAGCTAAGTCCAAACCCGACTGAACGGACTCACACATGGCATCCTTACCATCCTGGACCATAGCAAGGAAACCATCCCGTTCGTCCCCTTCGGGAATATGTTCAGCCGCTAACGCAACATAGTTCCACAGAGTGCGTGAAACGCGACAAGGCACAAATGGAGTTGGCCGCCTGAAGCGCCATACCACCAGAAGAAAACACTTTCTTCGCCCAGCCATCAAAATGTTTGTCGTCCCTATCAGGAGGGATGGTAGGGTACGACGCTATGCTTCGCCGGGGCCGTGGCCGCCTGCACCACCAAACTCTCCGGAGTGGGGTGCCTGGTCAAGTAGCAGGGGTCGCCACTGGCTGGACGGTATTTTCGCGACAAGGATCTGCCCACCGCCGGGAGACTCTCCGGAGCAGTCCAAGCCGCCGCCACCCTTCTCTGTAAAGCCATATGGAACGGCAGAACCGGGTCAGTTGGGGGACCAACATCAAGGAGGTCTGTCAGATCATCCTGCACAAACTCCCCTGGGGGAGCAGACCATCCCAAGTACTCAGAAACCCTAGCCACAAGGCGCCGGTACGAGGAATCAGCATGAGAGCCAGGCTCAGGCCTACAAAACTTCACCTCCGGAGAGGTGTCCAGTCCACTGGCATCATGCAGTGACTGTCTCAACTTGTCAAACTGACTATGGCCCGAGACAATTTCATCCGGAACCTGACTAGGAACCAGGCCATCAGAATCCTCATCCGCCTCTGAAATATAGTCCAGGTGGCGAAAAGAAGGCACTCGAGAGTGCTTGCTCTTAACCAGAGCCTTCCTAGGGGGTCCACCCGTGCCCTGGGGTACCTCCGACACGAAAGGCGTCGAGCGAATCGGCGCCAGCGCCGAGAGAACCGGCATTGGCGCCGAGAGGATCGGCGTCGACGAAATCGGCGTCAGATGCAGCGCCTCCAGAATCGGCGGCGTCGACACAGCCCTCGAGGCCGGAGCCCCGAGCGTGTCCCTCGACGACCTGAGCGTCGACGGCATCGACGACTTCCTCGGAGCCAGAGCCTCGAGAAAGCCCGTCGACGCCCTCGACACCACAGACGTCGATGCCTTCTTCGAAGACCTCACAGGTGCACACGGTCTCGAACGCGTCGAGGACCGGGACCTGGAACGGGTACGTCGAGACCGAGTCCCCTTGTCCGAACGGGACCTCTCCCGTGACTCGTGCCGACCACTCCTGCGAGCGGTGTCTCTCGACCGCACACGACCGACCCCACTCGGGGGCGCGGACGGCTGAGTACCCTGCGACTCAAGAATTGCCAGCATCTTCTTCCCGAATGAAGCCCATTGCTCCGGCGTCGCACGGCTGGAGGGGTAAGCGACGTGCCGGGCAGAGCCCTCCGAAGAGGACCTGGAAGACGACCGGGGTCGGCGCTTCCGAGAATGCCTCGAAGAGGCTGAGGAGTGGCGAGACCGACTCCTAGAAGGAGACCCACGAGACTTCCGACGACACGGAGAGTCACCCATCGAATCATCCGTCGAAAGCCCCGCAGACTTCGACTTCCGGGGCTTGGACACCCGACCTACCGACAACTTCTTCTTACGTTCGCGTAAGGCTTTGGACGTGAGCGACTGGCAGTCGATACAGTCATCCGTGTCGTGGGCCTCCCCGAGGCACCAGAGGCAGGCGTCGTGCGAGTCCGTCACCGACATCTTGGACCCACACTCCCCGCACTTCTTGAAACCCGGACGCGGGGTCGAAGACGAAGTAGACATCTTCTGAAGGATTTTCACAAACGAACAGGTTCGAAGAACCGAGAAGAACAGAACTCCAAAGAGTCGAGGCGTTTAAACCGAGAAACACGAAGCAACACGTTCGTGGAAAAAACGGAACTGAGGCTATGGGCGTCGTGCGTCCTACTTATCACATCGGATGACGTCGGACGTTGGAGGAGGTCCACGACGGCGCATCGACGTCATCGACGCAGGACGCAGACGCCGAAAAAGTTTCCGAAGCAGCACAGCTGTGGTGATTACATGTCATAGATATGGAATACGTCGGAGGACCCAATCCCCTCGAAATATGCATTCTCTTAGTTTAATTAAGATATGTACCACCACCCACTCTCCATACTGTGAGGGCCGCGGCCCGGAGCAGCCTTCTGAGGCCATATGGAAATCCGTCAAGGAAAGTTCTGCAGCAAACGAAGGTAGTCCAAGAAGCAGTCGCCGAAGTTGTTGTAGGGGAATATCTAGGACAGGACAGAAAGAGTAACTAGTTATAATTTTTTATAATAAATGGCGTTAGCCAGAAGGAAATCCGCTTTCAGCATCTGACAATGATGGTGGAACAAACAATCGTAGGGACCTCGACGCGTGAAGGACCATGTCACACTACGGCTAGTATTATTGTCACGCCCTGTCGACGTGCCTTTTTTGAGTTTCGAAAACAACTGTAAGACTCTGCAGCTTCCACTAGATGTCAGCCTATGCATAGCATGTGATATAAGCAGGTCCATAGACTCTTACTCTCCCACCTGGTTCTTGTTTGTCATGTTGTTGGCTCCCTTTTACGTAGCGCCTGGATGCCTACAGGCTTTGGCACACTAGAAATATACAGATAGATATATCAAAATATGAAATGCATTACTTATTGCAATAGCATTTCTGATGATTGTATCTGCTCAGATTCGCATGCTGTGCATATAGTCCGACATCTAGTGGTAATCGCAGAGTATTGCATCTTTCTTTCGAAGATTAAAAGGGGATGTCGACATGGGCGTGACCAACACTATCCCTAATGTGAAGTGTAGTGTACCCAAAACCCTCACACGTCGAGGTCCCCCCGAATTGTTTTTTTTTTTTGCCGTGAGGAAGCCTTATAGTCAGCATGAGAGTACATAGGAGAGAAGGTGTAAGATGTCAATGTTCCTTCTACTCCACGAGCGGAGGAAGGGTGGGCGCATGTGAATCTAAGCAGATACAATCATCAGAAATGCTATTACGGTGAGTAATGCATGTCTTCTGATGCTTGTTAATCTGCTTAGAATCACATGCTGTGCATAGACTAGCGACCAGTACCCAGAGATGATGGTGGGTTGTGTGAAGGAACAGTAGCAAAGAGATGTCTTCGCACCGCTTGTCCCACCTGAGAATCAGACCTACATTGTGTATCTAGGCAATAGTGTCGTGTAAAGGTGTGTACAGAAGTCCGGGTTGCTGCTTTACAAATGGACTGAGGAACAATGACTGCTATTCTAGTCCCTGTGCCCTGAATAGATTGTGCTCTAGGCGTGAAGGGCAGGTCTCTCTTGGCAAGAGAGAAAAAGTGTGATGCAGTTTAAGATACACTTTGAAATAGCTGATTTCGAGACAGGGTCCCCTTCTCTACCAGCTGCCACTAAAACAAAGAACTGGTTTGTTTTTCTTAGTGTCTTTTGCTTTTCCAGATAAACCTTCTCCTCACATCTAGTGTGTGGAGACTTATCTCTGAAACGTTAGTGGGGTTCTGGAAAAAGGTGGCTAGTTCTATGGACTGGTTTACATGGAACTTTGAAATAAATGTAGGCGCAAATCATGGGTAAGTCCGCAAGACCACCTTATCTTTGTGAATCGTGAAGAATGGGTGCTACACTGAAAGGGCCTGCAGTTAACTAACTCTCCTTATAGAAGTGATTGCCACCAGGAAGGCGGTCTTGTAGGGGAGTGCTTTAAGGCTAGTCTTATGCATAGGTTGAAAGGGGGGCATCATTAGTCTGGTAAGTACAACGTTAAGGTCTCACCCGGGAGCTGGGTTGGAATAAGGGGATGAAGCCTCTTTACCCATTCCATAAAAGATTTAATTACTGGAATTTTCCACCACAAAACTTTCTTCTTGGACGTAGTGTAAGCTGAGAGCGCAGCTAAATGGACTTTTAGGGAATTGAAAACTAGGCCTGAATCCAACAGGTGAGTTAGGTACAGGACAATATGTGTCGGAGTACGTTCAATAGGATTGATGCTCTTACCATTACACCATATGACAAAGTGTTTCCATTTGCTGGGGTAGCAATGCCTGGTGCTCGGTTTCTGTGCTTCCCCGAGTATGTCCATACATTTTTGAGGGAGGTGGAGGTGCCCGAACTCTAGGACCCCAAGAGCCAGGCTGCGAAATTGAGAGTTTGAGGGCATGGATGTAGTCTCTCGCCCTGGTCTTACGATAGCATTTTGTAAGGGCATGGCAGTTTCCTGGGAGGGGAGACTGACATTGCCATGAGATGGGAGAACCAAGGTTGGCGGGCCCACATCGGGGCCACCAGAACCATCCTGACTGGCTCTTGGTGCATTGAGTGCACCAACGTGTTGAACAGGGGAATCAGGGGGGAAAAGCATAGACAAATTTCCCTGACCATGTTATCCAGAGATGCCGTTCCCATGGTATGGTTCTGAGGGTACCTGGAGGCGTAATCTGGGCATTGTGCGTTCTCCAGAGTTGTGAACAAGTCGATCTCTGGGAAGCCCCAGTCTCCAAAGACAATGAGTACAATGTCTTTGCCAAGTTGCCACTCGTGCTCTGTGGGTAAGGGGAAGTCTCTGCTGAGTACGTCTGCCAGAAGATTGAGTTCCCCTGGAACGTGTTGCGACAGGAGGAACATCTTGTGTTTGAGAACCCATTTCCATATGTTCTGTGACAGTTTGGACAGCCCTAGAGAGTAAGTGCCCCCTTGTTTAAGTAATACATGGCCATATTACTATCCGTGAGGACTAGGACTGTCTTCTCCTGGAGGCGAGTTTGGACAGCCTTTAGGGCCTTCAACACTGCTAGCAGTTCCAACAAGTTTATGTGGTTGGCTGCTACTGCTGGGGACCACACACCACATGCCATGCGCTGTCTGATGATGATGATGATGATGATGATGATGAGCCCCCCCACCCTGTCAGAGGTGCGTCTGTGTTTAGAGTGGCTTCTACTGCGGGGGTGGTGAAGGTTTTCCTTTGACCACCATTGTATAGACTGAACAAGGGCTGCCGAGACAACCACTAGGATTGTCCCAATGTCCGCTAGCCTGACTACATTGGCTCGAGAGGCACTCTTGCATAGGGCGCATGCACAAAGGTGTGTGTGGAACTAGGTAGATGCAGGAGGCCATCATCCCCAACAGTCGCATTCCTTTGCATACGGTCACCTCGTGACTGGCTACATAGTGAGGGGTCTGGAACAGCATGTTTTGAACCCTCTCGGAGGGAAAGACGAGGCAGTCTTTGGTCTGAATTAGAGTGCCCAGAAACGGTTTCACTTGGCTAGGGTCTAGACTGGACTTTTTCTCTCGTTGATCGAGAACCTCAGGCAGAAGATGAGGTCTACCGTCTTCTGGGTATTTGTTGGGCATGTTCCGTACGAATCCCCTGTTACTAGCCAGTCAATGAGATAAGGATAGACTGAGATGGACTGCCTGCGCAGGTGAGCAGCTACTACTGCCACTACCTTCATTAACACCCGTAAAGCTGAGGCAATTCCGAAAGGAAGAACCTTGAACTGATAGTGGGTGTCCTCTTTCATGAACCTTGGGTACTTCTGTGCGCTGGCAACATTGAAATATGAAAGTATGCATCTTTCATATCCAATGGGGCCATGTAATCCCCAGCAGGACAGCGGTATTAATACCTGCAATGTTGTCATTCTGAATTTCTGCGGTTTGACATACTTGTTCGCTGGGTGCAAGTCTAATACAGGGCACATGGTGAGATCCTTTTAGTGTACAAGGAAGTACACCAAATAAATACCCTTGTTTACCTGGTGAATGGGGACAACATCTACGGCGCCCTTTTCCAGATGGATCTGCACCTCTTCCAGCAGGATTTGCAGGTGTGCGGGTAATAGGAGTCTGCTCTTTGGTGGGTGGAATCGAGTTGGCCGGTTGAACTCGATACAGTAACCGTGAGTGACTGTCTAACACCAGCTGGTCTGATGTGATCCTCTCCCATGCGTGAAGGAATGATAAGCATCCCCCGACCTGGGAGGGGACCCGAACTGGCATGTAACTTTGCGGTGGAGGCCGGGCCCCTCATGGAGTAGAGTTCCTGTCTCTACCCTAGCTTCGGCATTGACCTCTCTGCTGGTATCGACTGTTTTCAGATGAGCCTTGGCCAAAGGACCATGGTGTACTTCCAGAGCCGTTTTAACCATGGGGAGACTGGGAGTAAGATTAACCGCAAAAAGGAACTGTGAGAATTTGAGCCTCCTCGCTGGTTGAAGGGCTTGGCCGTGATTTGGCTGAGAGACTTCAGCATCTCATGCACTTCCTTAGCAGTCTCTAGGGCGTCATTGACAACCTTGCCAAAAAAGTTGGAGTCTTCGACAGGTTTGTTAATCAGAGAGGCCCGAGTACCTGGTTTGAAGCCTGAATTCTTCATCCAGGCATGTCTCTTAAAACAAGTCTCTGTCTCCGCAGATTCTCGAGTGTGCTTTAATATGTTATGGGTCACCTGTCTGCCCTCCGTCACAACCGCCAGCAGGCATGATCGCGTGGGCTCTGGCACCTCTTGAAGGCCCTCCTGTAGCAGGCCCCATTGGGTATCGCTGTTATTAGCGAGGTGAGTCGTATTGTTAGCTATTCGGGTAGAATAGGCCACAGAAGTTGTAATACGCTTGCCTAGGGAATAACGTTTTTTGCAATCTTTATCTGGGGGAGCTTCCGCTGTGGATAGTGGAACCTCTGCCCTCTTTCTAGTGGTTGTAACAACCAGGCAGTCTGGCGTGGCATGACCTTGTACATACATAGGGTCAGATGGAGCGGGGCAGAACAATTTCTCAACATGAGGGTTGACTGCCCTTCTGAGGGAGGGTGACAAGAAGGAGCTACATGTTTCCTTATTGAGTTGAGTATCGGAATAGCCCGACTAGTGAGAGGCTTCTCCTTGAGAATATGTTCAACAAAGTCACCATCAGGTGCTGTCTCCTGTGTAGCAAGCTCAAAATAATCTGTGGCTCTTTTTAGGATGGCATTAAATTTGATCATCCACAGGCGATGACTGTCTTTGCGGAGGTGAAGAAGGTGGGTCTAGACAAATGTCGTCTGGGTCAGGGGTATGTGGGATGAAAGCCAAGGCCCCTGATCTGCTGGCTGATCCTGCTCCCAGTCCTGGTCCTCGTCAGCTGTTTCCTGATCAAAAGGATTGTCCTTTTATGCGTCCTGCTGTTCTGAGAAATCAAAGGCCTCGTCTTGGTGGACTTGTGTGTTCTTCATTTATCAGAGACATCTATAAATTGGGCCATTCTGTCCATATAATTCTCAAATCTCTGCCTGGTCCACAAGGAAGATGCAGAGGGTTCTGGAGGTGGGAAAGGCTGTTCAGAAGGGGGAGATTTCCCTGACAAAGCCTTTGAGAGAGGCTGGGGGGCTTCTAAATACTGTCTCGATGAGAGGTGCCCCTTTGGTCTCTGGCTGCTGAAATAATAGCTGCAAGACTCTTGTGTATTTTCGGCAGTTAAATACTCTGTTACGACGCAGCTTGCTGCGCCATCGCGGTAGACTACTCTACCGAAGCCTTAGGCGCTTGTGTCCCCTTGGACGGCATGTTGGCAACTGTGTTTTTGGAGAGGGATGGGGGGGAGGCCCTTGTGAGAAGAAAGCCCAGTCGCATGCTGAGAAGACGGTTGCACAGAGAGCCCTGAACCGTCTGGTTTTCGACAAGGCTGTTGGCGTTAAAAGCATCTTTGACGTGTCGGTCGAGGAGGCCTTAAGGGTGGGTTGTTTGGGCTTAGGAGGTGCGTGTGTGCCCCTGTCGCTGGGGTGTGAACACCCCATAACGGAGCAGGCGGCCTATCAGGGACGGGCATCTGGGAACCAGAGGGTTCCACCGAAAGGTCTATGGCTTCCAGGTCAGAGCCAAGGCTGCTGCTTGAGTCCTCGTCATCCGAAGCAATGGCGCCAACGTTGGAACAACTTTCAGCCTGCATTGCATAGGCTGCCCACTGTTTTGTCCCACTGTCTTTTAACGTGTTGGGACGAAAGAGCTTGCAGGACTTACAAGAACGTTCGTCGTGGTCACGAGGTAAACACCTATTGCAACGGTGATGGATGTCCTTCCCGGGGAATTTGGTGTTACACGACGGACAACTTTTAAAGGGCGTCCTCTCCATAGCAGAGGTAGACAGCAGACAGACCAAATGGGTAAAGAGAAGGAAAGAGGAAATGCATTCTTGAAAAAGAAGAAACCCAGGGCCCCCACGCTCCCTACTGTAAGGGCCTGGGCAGAAAAGGCAGAGTCCACGCGGTAGACAGACGATCAGTACACCAGTCGCTGAGCAGTAACAATATTGAGTAATATAAACCCTTGCAAGCTCTGCATAAGGTGACCAACTAGTTGGTCGGAAAAAAATCTGAGGGACCTCGACGCGTGAGGGATTTTGGGTACACTACACTTCACGTTAGGGATAGTGTTACAGTCACGTCCATGTCGACGTCCCCTTTCGATCTTCGAAAGAAAGATGCAATACTCTGCGATTACCACTAGATGTCAGACTATATGCACAGCATGTGATTCTAAGCAGAGTAATAACCAGCAGACATTTATTTTATATACACAAGGCTGGTAAATACTCTTTTTAGATAACTAAAGCACATAAGAAATATCAACAATACTTTTCAAACGGTGACTGCTTCAAGCTCGCGGTTACAATTTTCTATAGATAACGACACTAATGACAGTTCTACCATATTGCTAGGAAAAAACGAGCACTCGCATAGATTATAAACTGTAATGGCATCAGATCATAAAGTCACGGCAGACAGTCTGTTGGAAGGAAAAGGATGGTCACATACTTGAGCAGTTTTAGACGTTCTAGTAACACTTTAAGGCTTCTAATGCTTTGTAAGTCAAATTCCTAACTAGCAAAAAGTCATTGTAGGAGTGGATAGTAAGTTGGAAGGGCAAAGTTCCTCCTTTAGTCAATAGAATCAAAATGTTTAGCAAGAGAACAACTTATATGGACCCTGTGAGGGACACCCTGAAGGACACAAGCTGTAAAGCCTGGGCCAGTGGTATGGGCAGACACCCAAACACCTAACTCACTCCAGCCACACTGGGGGAACTCTTCAGCTTAAGTTAACTTCTACCTTTAGCACCACAGTACCTTAGGTTAGAAGAAGCAAACATAGCTGGATTTACTCCCATGCAGCAACGACGGACCCAGTCTCCATATTCCTCGGTTTGGTGACAAAAGGAAGCACTCTAAATGGGATGTCAGAGCAGCAGTTGCAAGACAGGTCCTTTGGCACGGATGTCTTCAGTCTCCTTGGTCGGTCTACGGTTTTGGTGCCTTTTTATCAGATCCAACAAAGGACGGTTATCGCCCGGTCAATCTTCTTCGATTCTGATGTCCTGCACTCTATTGAGGGAACTTCGATGATTGGGAATGTGCCTCTTGTGGTCCAACTGGAGCTCACCAAGGTTCTGGACGGATTCGGCCTCGCTAAGACGTTGCATTGCAAATGGGTCCGAGATCTCCTAGAATTCCTGGGTTGCAGCCCTGGAAGGTCAGAGCACCTCTGGAGACAGCTTGATTTGTAGTTCGTCTTGGGGTTGGTTGGTGCCAAAAGGAAGGAGTCATCCTCTTCAGAGCTCCTCTGTCAATTAGAAAATGGGTTCCAGACAACAGTGGTCGCTTCAGTTACTGGAAGGGTCTGCAGGTGTCTTTGGTCGTCTTGAGCTTCGGATCTTCTGTTCCAATGGTCGACTTGCCTTCTACCTCAGGAACCTCATCGGCTTTCCCACTCACCCCTCTGCAAACTCTCTCAGCACTTGTCATCCAGGTGGCCAGAACACAGCCATCGCTTTTGGATCCAGTTCCTGGGGGTGTACCAGTGCGGCAGGATCACCTGGGTGAAGGGTCTTTGTGGAATGGGGGTGAGGCAGCCGATGGTGAGACGCAGTGTTCCTCACTTTCCCGTACCTATGATCCCTCCTATTTCATAGGATTCGCCAATGTATCAACTCCTCCCCCCCCCCTTTCAACACAAGCACTGGACCGAGGAAGAGGGCGACAGTAACACCAACTCTTTATTGGACATGACCCACTAATTGGGTCAGGCAGTCAGACACTTGACCTGAAGTACATACACCTGATGCCAAAAAGCTCTCCTCATACGGGTAAAAGGCGGAGCACAGAAACACACTGGTGGTACACGAGTAAGAGCAGAACTTCTGGGGCGAAGGTAAACATACTGGAGCAGACCAACGGACCGAGGGACGAGAGCCACGGGAGGAGAATCCCAGGAGTTCCCTGCAGGAGGTCATTGCCTCCAAAAGGATGCAAAAGGCAGGTGAACAGGAGATTTGGAGAGGAGGTAAAGCCTGTGGTACTAACCTTAAATTGAGCATCAAAGCAGGAAAGAAACGCACACAGCCGGTGAGTAAGTGATGTGAGAATGGTGTGTGCTAAAGAAAAATTGAAGGAGCAACAAATTATTGCACAATTGAAGGCTGCACGCATGTGGATAAGACACAACGAAAGGCAGACCTGCAAATGAACCTTGAAGTAAAGATAGCTGTAAAGTCAGCGATACTGAGTAATGGATTGGTCCAGTGAAAGGAAGTAGCCAACAAGTTTGTAGAAACAAAGTGAATGAACTGTAATAATGAGGTGATTGAAATTGTCCCAGAGAAAAGGAGAGAGTATAAAGGTAAAACGTTGAACTTTGGTGCATAATACAGTGAACTACCCAGACCAGGAAGCACTGCGGCAAATGCTATAGAAGTAGGAGTTAGAAGTTGGAAAGTCGAAGTGATCCTGCAAAAGTTTAAAGAAAAAGCCACACACATTCGAAAGTCTATCAGGAAACGGTCCGAGCCCGACAGAGAGAGACCGAAGATCTAAGTTAGGAGAAGGAAACCCCTAAAGGAAGTGAATGAAGCTTGGGGAAGGGAATCCCTGCACAAGTTTTGTTTTGCTGTGAAAGGTCTGAGCCCGATTGAGGGAGACAGACGTGAACTGTTTGATGAACTACGTTTGAAAATTTGAAAGAAAGACTTTAACGTGGAAGGCCAGGCGGGACTCGATCCACGTATTGAACTGGCTTTGTGTCAAGAGCCTGAGTCAGAGTGTTCCATCTTGCCTACGGGGACCGCCTTACTCCGTATTGTCCAACGTGGGGAGGAGAGCTAACTCAGCCACATTTACTCTTTATATTTAAACACGGACTTTCCTTTAAATACTTATTCTTCTTTTTCACTCTTACTGTACAAGATATAGTGCAGCTATTAGGTTTTGTTAGTATAGGCCATTTTGATCTGACAGACTCCACTAAAACTGTTATGTTTATTATTTGATGGTTGAGACTAGTCCCATCTTAGCTATAGGGCAAAGTAGGAGTTTCTCCAACCCCATTGACACTTCAATAAAGGTTATACAAAATATAATTTTGTGTCAGTGTCATACTTGTGCTACCATGCCTACCTTACAGCACACACACTGGAGCCTAGGCGGGGACACCCAAGGGTTCCCGCCAAAGGCACAACATACACGGACACACACGGACACACACGGACCTCTCCCTCCCAGAATGGTAGAAGGACTAAGGACAACCACACGTGAAATGGCGAAAAAAGAAAGGATCCAACATGCTAAAACATAGGTGACCCTATTGTGTATAACCAAGATTGTGAACACAGTCTGCAGTAGAAAAATAGCACAATAGTCCACTGCCACCAGCCATAACTGTAGGGTTATCACTGTGACTAGAAAGTCACAGGAGCAGAGAGAAGGGGGATAGCACTCTGCATAAGGTGGTGTGTGTTGATCTCTCATAAGCATACATTTTTGGAAGGATACAAAGTACCCCTCTTTCCTAAAGAATAGTAGTTCTAGGGAAATAAGAGACATAAAAGGAGAACCCAAAGGATTCCCAGCAACACTGCACAAAGGGTGCTGTGTGCTGCAAAAGTGCAACACAGATGAGAGTTATGAAGGAAACTAAATGCCACAGAATAAGGTGAAAAAATTAAGAGTTCCCAAACGTCAGACCAAATAAGAATGAATGGGGGGAAAACAGCTCCCCTCATTTAGGATAAAAAGAAAAAGGTCCAGAGGTCCAGCAAAAAGGGCTGGGGGTCTCACTAGGAGAGGGGATTAAGCATAAAACTGAAATCACACATAGTTAGGCCAATACTGACCCTTCGGGACAGGCCAGAAAACGTTCTGATTGGAAAAAAAGCATGCATGACAAAACCCAGGAGGTTCCATCAAAGGATAGCTGAAAAGATCTAGTCTTATGTGGCCCACGAAGCCCACACTTTTGAATAGCAGCAACAGGACCACACTTTGCATTGCAAGAGAGCTAGGGGAGCGCACATAGGTCACCAAGGAGCATGATCCCACTGTTCCCGCCAGAATGGGGGAGCAAGAGGCTGAAACCAGATTCCTCTGTAGGGAAAGAGGCAGAGCTTCAGTAAGATCACGAGTCTGCACCAGACCTTCCAGTGAGGAGTGTGATAAAGTTCCCAGCATGTCTCTTGCCGGACAAAGGGCATGGTAGTCAAGCGGGCTGGGGCAGCCACACAGTCTGGTATAAGGAAGATCCTCTTGCTACCAGTCTTCCGCATTGGGCAGGAGTCTGGGGATCAGCACATGGGTCCAAATCTAACCTATGCCAATTTAAGATCTCAAGTAGACTTGCAAATTACAGAGCTTTGCAAAGATCCATTCTGGAAAATTAACAATGCTCCAGCATTCCAGGGACATGCGTGCTGCTAGGAAAGATTTCCTTTTTTGCTGCTTTTTCTCCACAGACAAGTATGAACCCCACCCTGTTCCAAACCTTTGCTGCTGTTTTTACCCTGTCCTAACATTTGGAGGTAAGTAAAGCCTTTTTTCATTATTTACCTTTATTCGCTCATATGTTTGGGGCACGAATCAGTTCTTAGGACTATCGGTGCAGGGGGAATTGTCCTCAATAACGAAATTCATTGTAGGTTTTACACTGCATACATCATCTTATAGTGAAGGGAGGTAGGGATACTTTGCATCCTTTTCTCTTTGCTTTTAGTAACTTTGTGGCTATTTGCATGATGTGTCCAGGATGGGCTGATGTCAGCAGATATTATTCTACTTTGTTTTTTGTATTCTCACACCCACTTGCATTTTACCAGAGAATGTCTTTTGGAGTACCATATATTCTAAAATTGCCACAACATTTTGCTTTGTCCTTTGACTGTGTTTTGGAATTCTTCCTGCTCTCTCATGGCCCGATTTGCTAAATGTCGTAAGCCCTTTCCCTGGCAGTGTGTGCTTGTGGCTGGATGTGGGGTCTGGGACTGTCTGGTCCGAGTCCACATCCTGGCCAGCTGTGTCTGGTTGATCGGCAGGTATGGTGGGCCCTGAGGCAGTCCATGATTGGAAAGGCCCGACAGTCTCAAGTGTGCATATCTCCTTACCATTGGTGGGCTCAGGGGAGACTCCAGCCTGAATGTGGAACAAAAGGAGGACACACGCAGCCTTTCATCAGATCTATATTGAAGCCAACAACCCTTTGAATGGGAGCATCCTGCTGGACACCCAGAGCTTATTTTCTAAGTGAACCAGCATTGTTTTCTTCAACAGTCCCAGCAAAGCCCTGCTGCTTGAATAACCACAAGGCTTGAACCGGAGCTTCGACCCCTGGAACTTATGGACAACCATTCACAAACCCTGCTCGTGGATTCTGCCCTTTGAAGTGTCCTGGAACCATCCCGCGGGCTGTCCAGCTACTCCATGGGCTACATCACTGCATCAATCGTCATTTTGAGTTCAGACTTGGGACTCTGCAGACTCCTGACTTGCAGAACAAGTGGTCACCCCTGCAGTTGCAGAACTCTTCTTTGATTCTGACCACAAGGACTGTCTTTCTCCATTTCAAGTATGCATCATGTCGGGGGGGGGGGTGTCATCTGAGGTGGTCGACCAGAAACTATCACCAGATCATGGAAACGCTGAATAGTTGGACCCAAATTCAAAAGTGACCACTGACACCCTAGAACTCCTCCGACGGAATCAGGACGCGAAAGTGGGCCCAGCAGACTCAGAAGCCTCAAAAAAAAATTCTGCCAAAATAGGAATATGGGAGGCAAGTTAGCATACCTGTTTGTAGCCCCCTACCGCCATAGGGTTTAACGACCGTGAGGTCCTAACTAACTCTTCCTTGCCTGGTCTTGTTCGGAGAGTTCTGGCCAATGATAGAACCTTCCCTCCCCACCCCGGGCTTCCCACGAGTAAGGTGTTGGGATTGGGAGATGACCTCTGAAGAATTCTGCTTGCATTGTTCTTCCTTAATTGGGACACTTACACCTACATGCTGGCTTTGCAAATACTTGTTCTGCCTTCTTAAAAGATTCCCAACTCCATACAAAGGGTTAACTTTGGGACTTGTTTCTTTAAGGGCAAGCAAAGGACTTTTTAACTATAGGGCCTTGTTTTTATAAGGCTGTGTGTTATGTTTTTCTCTTTGCATCACGTACCTGTTATTACTTACCTTGGTCTTTCTTCACTTTCTTTCCTATATTTGTGTTCTGCAAGTCAGATCTAACTGTGTTAAAAGCAAAGTGAGAGCAGCCTAAGGTTAATGTACATATGTGTTATATTTAGCAGTTTACTTAATTGTGCTAATAATTGAATAGAGTTTGAAACAAGGTCTAATAAATGTTTGCATGTGTAAGCAAAGTGGAGACAAGAGACTGCAGTCTTGGAGAGGACACCCGTTTTGTTTGTGTGATTACACAATTACTTGCTGGCCATGCGCTCAGTCAGCTGGTTCACCTTAAAACCATTGAAGGATTGCGTAGCGCACACAGGATGAAGCGAAGTGGAGATACGTGGCTGCCGGTTTTCGAGAAAACTAATGTATACTGTATTGATCCTATGATTGCACGATTATCTGCTTGCCACGGCCTCAGTCACCTGGATCCCCTTAAAACCATCAACGTTGTGTGTGAAAGTTGAGACAAGTGTCTTCTTTCTTGCAGTCGACAGCACGTGCACAATGGAAATTCACAGTTTTTGAAAGCAAGTTAATTTATGGTCACTAATTTGGGTCATTCTTCTATTGTGTTTAGGGGTTTCATAGTAAATGTTGGATGCTAAACCCTGTTACAATCCCAGGAGTGCTAAATTAACAAGGATGGAAAAATAGGGTTTGCAACTGCCTGAGCTACAGACTATGGTCGCTGATTGCGTGGAGCAATGACATACAGCAGGTATTACAGACAACATTACATTTCACTCTATGTAGATGAGAATATACTACTATCGCATGCCATTTTGACAAGCTCTAATGTTGCCTCATTTTTAAAACCACTAGATAACAACTCTGTTGAAACGTTGTTACACTTGCTCTTTGTATCAGATAGACCCTCGAAGCAGGAAAATGGGGCCTGATTCAGTGCAAGTCTGATGGCCGCGCCTGAATTAAAATTTGTGGAAGGCGTACAAAGTTCTCCAAGCGTTGAAGCTTTTACACCAATAGCTAGAGATGTTGGTCCAATTCAAGTGCTTCATTTCGCCCTGAAGTCTCTGTTTAAACATTGTAATGTATGGCATGAGGAGATATGATACGATTTGGTATATATAACGCACCTTTACACGTGCTTCTAGGGTACCACAAGACAAGGAGGGGTGACAAAGGGATAACTAGACAAACGATCTTACTAGGTCTTGTGACATTCAGATTTTGCAAGTGCAACGAAGAAGTGCAGGGGAGAGTGTAACAGGAGAAGTGCAGTCAGGGCAGCAGGGCTCTGGGTAAGTGCGAGGACGGCAGAGGACCAGGGGGTGAGGGGGGACAGTCCCAGACAGGAAGTGCTGGGTAGGCCGGAAGGCAGTGCAGGATGACTGGGTAAGGGAGTGGGGGGGAGAGGGGGGTTTGGGGTTGTGGAACCCTGTGTGATTCAGAGGGCAACCACACAACCAGTCAGGACGAGAAGACAAGTAGATTAGCAGAGGAGGGAGAGAGAAGAAAGAAGAGAAGAGGAATGCCTTGAGCAGCTTCTGGAACTTCAGATGATCCGGCTCAAGTCTGAGAGGGGCAGGGGGGCCATTCCAGAGGGAGGCACCTGCAGAGGAGAGAGATCTACCCCCCCCCCACTCCCCGTTTGGAGAAATGTCTCAACCGCAAAGAGTTTGAGGTAGCTGAGCAGAGGGCTCTAGCAGGAAGGTATTTAGGAAGAGTGTTGGATATAGAGAGGACCACAGCCCCAGAAAGCCTTGCGGATTATGCAGAGGATATTGAACTTGATCCTCGCGGCCACCGGGAGCCAGTGGAGGGATTTCAGAGCTGGAGAGATGTAGTCCCTGGGCTTGAGGCCAAGGATAAGTCTTGCAGTCCTGTTCTGGATTATTTGAAGAGGGCGAACAGTAGAGTTAGGAAGATTGAGAAAGAGGCTGTTGCAGTAATCCAACCTGGAGAGATCTGGGGAAGGTGAGAAAACGCAAGATACCTCTGTGGGGGTGCAGTTGCAAGTGGGCCTTCTTGGCAAGGTCTGTGATGTGTGGGGTGAAGGAGAGAGTGGAATCGAAGATGACACAGAGGTTTTATGCCACACAGGAGGAGGCCCAAGGAGGGACGCCAGAGGGAGAGAGGAAAGGCGAGAGATGGTGTCCCAATGAGAAGTATCTTTGTCATACTGGTATTATGGCAGAGGTCGTTAGAGGCGCACCATCCCTGAATAGCAGAGAGACAGTCAGGAATGAACGAGGAGGGAGAGGAGGTTGAGGGTAGCCTGAAAGAGAGCTGTGTGTCATCCGCATAACACTGAAGGTTAGAGGAGAAAGATCAGGGGCGCCAGATCGACATTGAAGATCCAGGTTGAGAGGACAGAGCCCAGGGTAACACCACATTTGGAAAGAGGTGGTGGAATGAAAGGACCCAAGTTGGACCTAGAAGGGTCGGCCCAAGAGAAAGGAGGTCAGCCACGCCAGAGCCTGACCAGTGAAACTAAGGTTCACACTGAGGCAGTTGATCAGGGTGGCATGATTGACTGTGTCAAAGGCAGAGGAGAGGTCAAAGAGGATGAGGACAGAGTGAGAGTTGGATCAAGGTTGGAGAGCAGATCTTCACTGGAGTTTAGGAGAGCAATTACCATGCCTCTGGCCGATCGGAAGCCAGACTGATGGTCATGGAGACAAACAGATCCAGTGTGAAGGTTTAGCTGAGATGGCCAGTTGCTCCAGGAGTTAGCCCAGAAAAGGAGTGACAGAGATCATGTGATAGTTGGCCGGACATGAAGGATCAGTAGAAGGCTTTTTCAGGGGGTAGGGGAAGGACAAGGGAGTGCTTGAGAAGAGAGGGGAAAGATCCAGTGGCAAAGGAATGATTGCAGAAATCGGACAAGACTGTAGCAAGGAAAGGAACAAGTTACTTACCTGTAACTGTTGTTCTCCAGCATGGGTCTGGCATGGATTCACATGCTCATGAATATTCCCCGTCGTCAGGCTGGGAATCCTCGGTAAAGAAAAAACCAGTATCAGTTTCGTTTCTGATCTGTCTTTCGTAGTAATAACCAATCACTGGTCTCTGCGTCATACTGACCACAGCCAATGACTGCCCTCTACCTAAGCACCGCCTCTGGCAGCCATCTTCAGATTTGGAAGCACGTGAAGTGGCAGTATGACCAAGTGAAGAGCCGCAGAGGGGTAGGCGGGAGGGTTCGCATGTGAATCCATGCCAGACCCATGCTGGAGAACAACAGTTACAGGTAAGTAACTTGTTCCTTCTCCAGCATGGGGTCTGGCATGGATTCACATGCTCATGAATAAAGAATACATAGCAGTACACACATGCACAACCACGGGAGGTGGCAAAGGCTCAACATTAAGCATTACATCAAACTCAACATTAAGCAATTCTTACCTCCTCACCAGGCTCACCTCAGGCGAACAGGTTGCGCAGCACTGCTTGGCCGACCCTGGACTCCTCCCTGGAATCCCGATCGACGCAGTAGAATTTCGTGAAGGTGTGCGTCGACCTCCACGTAGCAGCCCTGCATATGTCCAGCAGGGGCACACCAGAAAGGAACGCCGTGGTAGCTGCGATCGCTCTGGTGGAATGGGCTCTCGGACGGCCAGGCAGCGGTCGGTTTGCCAACCGATGACAGTACATGGTACAGCCGGAGAGCCATCTGGAAATGGAAGCCTTCGAGAGAGCCTTCCCCTGATTGACAGGTCCAAAGTTCACAAAGAGTTGTGACGTCTTCCGAAAACACTTCGTGCGGTCCACGTAGAACTTCAGCGCTCTAGCCACATCCAGCGAGTGCAAAGTCCTCTCAGCCGGCGACGGGAAGAACACAGGCAACACCAAGGGTTCGTTGAGATGGAAGTCCGACGGTACCTTGGGCATGAAGGAGGGGTGTGTCCTGAGCACAACCCTCGTGTCGTGAAAAGTCAAGTACGGGGCCTTGCAGGAAAGGGCCTGGATCTCTCCCACCCGTCGTGCGGAGGTGATGGCCACAAGAAACGCTGTTTTCCACGACAGAAACTTCAACGGGGCCGAGTGCAGAGGCTCGAACGGAGGTCCCATGAGCTTGGTCAGCACCACGTTGAGCTCCCACGCCGGGGCCGGAGCCTTCACCGGCGGGAACGAACTGAACAGTCCCTTCATTAATTCTTTCACCAGACGATGAGACCACAAAGACGTCCGTCCCGTGGTTCTGGTGTATCGGGAGATCGCAGCAAGATGAATCTTGATGGACGCGTGTGCCAGTCCAGCTTTGGCCAGCGTCAGCAGGTACGGCAGTACCTGGGGAGCTGTAATCCGTAGAGGGTTAATCTTCTGTGCGTGGCACCAGACAGAGAACCTCTTCCATTTGTGTCCGTAGCATTTAAGAGTCGAGGACGCCCTGGCCTTTGCAAGAACCTCTCTGCAGTCGGCCGGTATGTCGTATCCTCCAAACTCTAGCGCTGCAGGAGCCAGGCCTGCAAGTTCAGCGATTTTGGGTCGTGGTGGAGGATGGCGCCTCCTTCCCTGGAGAGTAGATCCGCGTCCACCGGTAGCTTGATTGGCGGGGACGCTGACAAGTCCAGAAGGTCCGGGAACCATATCTGCCTCGGCCACGCAGGTGCGACGAGGATCATCCTGCACCGTGACCTCTTAAGCTGGTTGACGAGCCGGATTAGCAGTGGCAAAGGAGGGAACGCGTAGAGGAACAGGCCCTCCCAGGGGAACGAGAAAGCATCGCCCATGCTCCTCGCCTGGGGAAACCTGCTGGCGAACCTCCGGCACTTGGAGTTTGTCGCCGTCACGAACAGGTCGATCTGGGGTGTGCCCCACCGCCGGAAGAGGCGATCCACTAGATCCTGCCGTAGTTCCCACTCGTGGCACGAGCGCAGCTCCCTGCTGAGTGAGTCGGCGATGGTGTTTTTTATCCCTGCCAGATGAAACGGCATCAGAAACATCCTTTGGGCGACGGCCCAATGCCACAGGTCCTGCGCCTCCCTGGACAGCGCTGGGGACCTGGTTCCGCCCTGTTTCCTGATGTAAAACATGGTGGTGTTGTCGGTGAAGATCCTCACCACCTTGCCCTTGAGGGACGGTAGGAAGGACCCGAGGGCCCAGAACACTGCACGGAGCTCCAGGACGTTGATATGGAGGGACTTCTCCGTCGGGAGCCAAAGGCCTCTCGCGTGCAGATTTTCGGTGTGCGCTCCCCACCCCTCCAGGGAGGCATCCGTGGTCACTGTCTCCTGGTGGTCTGGGGTCTGTAAGTCCATGCCCGCCGTCAGATGCGCACGGATGCCCCACCACCGGACTGCTCGGCGGAAACTCTCGTCGAGTGTGATCCTCTCCTCGAAGCCGCCCGTAGTTTGGATCCAGCGCGCGTCCAGGAACTCCTGCAACGGGCGCATCCGGAGCCTGCACATGGGAATGAGGTAGATGCAAGAAGACATCATTCCGAGGAGGGACTTGATGGACCTCACCTTGGCCGCGTCGGAAACCAACATCCGCTGTACCTTGCCCAGGATGGACCTGGTCCTTTCCTCCGACGGGGAGGCCAGAAGGGACACTGTGTCGAGCTTCGCTCCCAGAAACAGTGCGTTTTGCGCAGGTACCAGGTGCGACTTGGCGTAGTTCACGGAGAATCCCAGGTCCGTGAGAAGTTGGACGGTCCTTGCCGTGTGATCCACGGCGAGCTACCTCGTCTTGGCTCGGATGAGCCAGTCGTCCAGGTAGGGGTAGACGTGGATCCCCTCGCGGCGCAGCTGCGCCGCCACCGGTGCAAGGCACTTGGTGAATACCCTGGGCGCCGACCGTAGTCCGAAGGGGAGGGCTTTGAACTGGTAGTGACGCCCTTGGACAACAAACCTGAGGAATTTTCGGTGCCCCTTTAGGATGGGAATATGGAAGTAAGCATCCTCCAAATCCAACGACGACAGGAAGTCTCCTTCCTCCAGCTGACCCAGGACGTGCTGGAGGGTGACCATCCGGAACTTTTGCGCCTTGATGAACTTGTTCAGACGTCGCAGGTCCAGGATGGGGCGCCATCCCCCCGTCTTCTTCTTCACGAGGAAGTATCTCGAGTAAACTCCGGAGCCCCGAAGCCTCTTTGGGACGAGTTCGATGGCGCCCTTCCTGAGCATCGCCTTTACCTCCAGGAGAAGTTGAGGGACGTGAAGTTCTTTCCTGGCCACGGGGGGGACGCGCGGACACCTTCTTTGAAACTCGAGCGCGTGGCCCCGGGCCAAGGCGTCCAGCACCCAACGGTCGGTGGAGATGGACTCCCACACGCTGACGAAGCTCGCCAGCCGGCCTCCCATCCGGGTGCTTCGGTGGGGGCCCGACCCCACGGTCGGTTCAATCCTGCTTCGACGAGGCTTTGCCGCCGTGACCTCCTTGGCGACGACGGCGGGGTCCGCCAGACTTGCCTCGTCCTCTGTAGGCCTCCTGAGCCGACGAGTGGGCCGCTTGACGGTAGGTGGAGAAACCGCCGCCGGAACTTCTGGAGGCGCCCTTGCCTCCGCTGCTCCGAAAGGGCGTCCGTCGTTGTTGCAGAACTCCAAGGGCCCGGGCCGTCTCGGTGTCCGCTTTAATGGCCTGAAGGGAATCGTCCACCGTTTTCCCAAACAGGTTGTTCCCATCGAAGGGCATGTCCAGGACTCTGGTCTGAACGTCTTGACGGAAGTCCGTAGCCTTGAGCCATCCACGCCGCCTAAGGCAAACGCAGTTGCCCAACTGGCGGAACCCAGTGTCGGCGATGTCCGTCGCAATGGTAATGGCGTGGTCCGAAGCCACCTCACTTTCCTGCAGAATCTCCAGGGCCTCTGCCCTCTTGTCGTCCGGCAAGAAGTCCAGCAGGGGAGCCAGTTTGTACCAGAGCTCCCTGTCGTAGCGGGCCACGATAGCCAAGGCGTTGGCCGCTTTAATCGTCGTCGCCGCAGACGAGATGACTCTGCGTCCCATAGCGTCCAATTTCTTTCCCTCGCCGTCCGGTGGGGAAGTCGATGTGGAGGCCGCACCCCCCCCCCGCTTTCTTCCTGGCCGCCGCGGAGACGACGGAGTCCGGGGTAGGCTGCGCCCGGAGGCACAGGGGGGCCGTGTCCGGGACCCGGTACTTCTTCTCGTACCGGTCTCTTCTAGCTGGCGTCGTGGAAGGGTTCTTGAGGAGGGTGAGGCCCTCATCCCAAATGTCGTCCAATAGAGGCACTGAGAGGACCGTCTTCCTCTTGGCCTCGCGCCGCTGATAAAGGAAACCTTCCTTCTTCTTCTCCTCAGGGCAGAGTTGGAAAAGCTCGGATGCCCTGGTGATCATGGAGTGGAACGATCCAATCTCGTCGGGCGGAGAAGCCCTGGTGGGAGGCGACGACGGTACATCCTCGTCGTATACCTCGTTGTCCGTACCCGTCGCTGCCGTGTCAGTCCCCGTATCATCCCCTCGGGTGGACGGGGAGGAGGGCTGGAAGGGGCGCGACGGCTGAAAAGAGGGTGGATCCTTCTTTTCTTGGTAGGGGGGGGGAACACCAGAAGGTCCCGGTTCTGGGTCCCCAGACGGGAGAGGTTCCGTCGGCAACGGTAGCCTCGTCCTTATCTCTGAGCATAAGGACTGTATAGCCAACAAAATGGCCGCCGAGTTGTCTCGCGGCGCTTGCAGAGGGGAATCCGACGGGCGATCAGGGGCCCCGTCGGTACCCTCGACGATGTCGTCGTCACCTGCGTCGGGATCCATCCCGACGGGCCGGTCTTCTTCCACGCCGAGGCCGTGGCTTAAGACTTCGACCAGCTGCTCCTCCGAGGTTGAGGCCGAATCTACGACGACGCCCTGCCCTCCCTTTTTCTTCCCCACGGGGGATTTCACAGGGGTCCTATCGATGGGCACAAAAGAGGACTCCCTCCGAGGTGGCAGGGAGACTCTGAGCCCCGAGGTCGCCATCACTGGTGTAGCCTCCACAGGCTGAGCCAGGGCCGCCGCGACAGTTTCGATAGAGGGCTTGGCCGAATGGATTAAGGCCTTCACCACCCTAGGTGCGCTCACCGCCTTATCCTTGAGGGGGGGGACACTGCCTCGCTCCCCCTCCACCTTCGAGCTCGACCGGGGCCTCTCCAGGAGCTTCGCCGGGTGCTCGGCCTTCCTCTTACCCGACCCAGAGCGTTGGCTCGTGGTTGATGGTGCCGGGGAGGGTGCGCCCTGCCTGGCGCCCGTAGAGCCCGACCGTTCGGCGCTCCCGGTGCCAGCGGACTCGCGGTGCTTGGCCTTATGTTGGACCCCCGTCGCCGGGGCGTCCTCAAAGGTCTTAGAAGACCGCTCGGCTTTCTTCCTCTTCTTCTCGCCGGACGGGCTCTTCCCTTCCAGCCAGTTGGCGAGACGTTGATGGCGGTCCTTCATGGTCCGCTCCGACATGTTGCCGCAACACGCACAGTCCTTCTCCACGTGAGTCTTGTCCTCATGTAGGCAGTAAAGACAAAAAGAGTGTTCGTCCTCCTTGAAGACGTTCTGCAGCTGGCATCCAGGGCAGACCCTGAACAGCTTTCCGGGCGTCGAGCTCCCCTTCTCCTGGGCCATGACCGGGCCTGAGAAACTTCTGGAGTCCTCCAAAAGCGTAGCTCGACGAAATCTTCACCCTTGAGGGGCGCAGACGAATCTGACACGGTTCCCCGTTGATCGGATGGAGAATCGGTGGAGCTTGAGGCTCTTTTGACCGAAAAAACGAAGTTTTTGAGAAAAAACGTGAAAAAATAGCACTAACGCTCGAGAGCAATAGCACGAGGATCCCAACACATGAACGTGCGGTAAAAATCTGAAGATGGCTGCCAGAGGCGGTGCTTAGGTAGAGGGCAGTCATTGGCTGTGGTCAGTATGACGCAGAGACCAGTGATTGGTTATTACTACGAAAGACAGATCAGAAACGAAACTGATACTGGTTTTTTCTTTACCGAGGATTCCCAGCCTGACGACGGGGAATATTCATGAGCATGTGAATCCATGCCAGACCCCATGCTGGAGAAACCACGTTTTCTTTAATGGTTCTGGAGGCGCAGGGGAGCCCCTGTTTGGATGAAACTTTCATAGACCAGACTTGTCTAGAAACAACATCAGGTGGAGAGAGAGGTGGAAGAGAGAGAGAGGTGGAAGAGAGAGAGAGGTGGAAGAGAGAGAGAGGTGGAGAGAGAGAGAGAGGTGGAGAGAGAGAGAGAGGTGGAGATAGAGAGGTGGAGATAGAGAGGTGGAGAGAGAGAGAGGTGGAGAGAGAGAGAGGTGGAGAGAGAGAGAGGTGGAGAGAGAGAGAGGTGGAGAGAGAGAGAGGTGGAGAGAGAGAGAGGTGGAGAGAGAGGTGGAGAGAGAGAGGCGGAAAGAGAGAGAGGTGGAGAGAGAGGGAGGGAGAGAGAGAGGGAGAGGTGGAGAGGGGGAGATGGGTGGAGGGGGCATGAGTTATTAAAGTTACTCACCGTAGTGACTAGAATACTCAGTCCCCTTTCCTCCAACCTTGTGGGCGTTCCCCCAACATAGGACGGTACCGGAACCTTTGTCAGCAAAAAATTGAGCTTCCCCTTTAAATTTGGTATAGCGCACTGAAGCCCTGCCCTCAGCCGCCTCACCCCAGTCCCCTTTGAACACATTGGTTGCTTAGATACCTGGCTACTCTTAGTACATATTCGCCCTTGGCATACTAGCAGTGGAAGGCGTGTGGAGGAAAGGGGACTAGGGGTACTCTAGTCACTACAGTGAGCAACGTTAATTACTCCTAAGTCCCTTCCCCTTTCCTCTATCCTTGTGGGTGATTCCACCAGACAAGAACATAGGTTGGCGCTGTGATAACCTGTCTCATATCTAGGACAAAGCAAAAAAAGTTCTTCAGAACCGCCTGACCAAACTCTGCATTGCGCCTGGAGTTGGTGTCGAGTAAGTAGTGCCTACAGAAGGCCAACTGAGTGGCCGAAGTAGCCGCCTTGCTGATGACATCTCAAGAAGCATGTGTCTGAAATGCAACATCATGGTCTTGGCTGTGACAGCATGGGCAGGACTCCCCTCAGGAACAGGTTTGCCTATGGCCGTGTATGCCTCCAAGATGGCCAGAACCATCTAACGGGGGATGGAAGTCTTGGAAGCTTAAGAAATGGGCGAAGAGACCCCAGAAGTCACGAACGCTGCCTCGGAGTTCCTGAAGGATTCCGTCTGAAAGATAAAACTGGAAGACCCTCTTGAGGTCCAAGGGATGTAGGACCCTCTCTGCCTCCAATTGCTGTTCAGGGTAGAACACTGGCAGGCAGATCTATTGATTCAGTTGAAATGAAGAGACCACCTTGGGCAAGAAGTTTGGGTGAGTGCGCAAGATGACCTTGTCGTTCTTAAATGTGGTGAAGGCCTCGTACAAAGACAATGCCTGCAGCTCACTAACCCTGCGTGCAGAGGTGAGAGCCACCAGTAAAACTGTCTTTAGTGTCACCAAGCGGATGTCCACAGAGGCCATCGGCTCGAAAGGCTTGCGCTACAAGAACCACATTGAGGTACCAGACTGTCATGATCTCTGCTTCCAAAAGGTCAGGGTTTTCCCAACTCCCTTGGAAGCAGATCCATAACCCAGGTTCCGAGTGCCAACCAGTCCCAATTGGGACCTTTTGGACCCAGTCCTGGCGCCAGTGGCACCAGGCTCATAAATATGCCCAGTCCCAGCGCTAGAAGCGCCGGGCTCATAATGCTTGGGTGGACTTACCTGCAGCAGACCATGCTGCTTACTTGCCTGCCAGTTGAGCCTCTGATCCTCTTCTGTTTGGAACTACTTTTCCTGTTGGGTGGGGCAGGAGCCACTCCCTAGGTTCAGAACACTGGAACTCTTCTGGAAAGCAGGAACTCTTTTCTTACCTAGGCGTGGCTGTGGAAGGAGACTCCTAAGCACTACAGGAGGCTATTTAAACCACACCCGATGGATGAATCTTGCTTTGCGTTATTCTGCATCCTCTGCAGCAGAACGCTCATCGTGTCTTCTGCATCTGATCCTGGGCCTAAGGAAAAAGGCTTACCATCCTGAATCCAGTCTTCAGCAACACCTATAAAGACAAGAAAGAACAGGTTAGCATTACGGTCTTCAGTGACAGCGCTTCACTTACCTGGTCCATCGGCTGTCACCAACGCCTCGCGCTGCATTCCGGCATCTGAAAGACAAAGGCTTACCTACTCTTCGTGCGCTCCGGAGGTCTTCACACTGCATTCCGGCATCTGAAAGACAAATGCTTACCAACTCTTTGCACGCTCCGGAGGCCTTCGGCGCTGCATCCCGCATCTGAAAGACAAAACAAAGGTGCGTTTAAAGACATTGGAGAACTTTAATACTCACGTGCCATTACTCCTTTCCACATCTAACCCAGTGGGTATTCCGGCACCCTGCAGCTGCTCCAAACTTGTACCTGCAAAATAAAAAGACAGTTAGAGCGCATCGTGAAGCAGGAAACAAGCGCTTACTTACGTGCTTCCAGGCGCTTCTATTCATCACACGGGCTCCATCTTCAACTCACTTCAGCCCGTCATCCGCCATCGCCGGAACCCTGCAAAACAAGAGACATCATTACTAAAGACTTTTAAAGACATTAGAATTACTCGAAACTTACCGTTCGTGCAGTAAACGACGGACAGCAGTCCTCTGAAGTCAAGAGGCCTGCTCCCCTTATCCAGTGAAGAAACTGGTTACAGCACCCTGCCCCGAGGCAGATGGAGAGCACAGCGTTCACTTACCTAAGGTGAGAGCGTTAACCTTTGGGGTTCTACAGGAGAAGAGAAAGGGAAGAAGAGAGAGACATTCAATAACCCAGTTCATTAATCCCATATTTTCTATCTGCAGACATCTTACCCTTCGAGTCAGACATACAGTGCACAGAGGTCCAGCCCAAAGAGCCAGCCGTGTGTTACACATCACCTTTGAAGATACGGTATACGCCCAGTCAAGACCGGCGCCTCTACGGGAATCAGGTGAGCGTTACACAGACTGGGTGGGGCCGGTTAGGAATTTACCGACATGGCAATGGGCCCACTCTGCGGTGAGATCAGCTCTGGACCCTGTGTCTCCTTCGGGGCGGGCAGCGGCAACAGACATGCTACCCCAGCCTGGGGCTCCTTCTCGCCAGTGCCGTTAAACAACCTGCTTCCCGCAGAGAAGGAAATCCACACTTGACAGGAAATATCCCGGACCTTTGGGAAAGGCTGAGGCCCGGGATGTTCGGGAAAGGGAAGTTTAATCATACCCGAAAGTGGGTCCGAGTATAGAAGAAGCCCTCACCCAAAGTCCTGCATCCGATCAACTGCCCAGGAGCCAGTATCCAGTGGCCACGAGATTCAAATCAAGTTATTTTATTTAGTTTAGGGAAAGCCAGGCAGACCTTATGGAAAGGTGTCTTGAAGAGTATCCTTGACTCCAGTTTGTCCCTTGCCCCCTTTAATATCAAGGCTCTTCACAGCTAGTTTCACACTACCTCACGCAAGTAGACGACCTTGGGGTATCTGTCCATGGGGGAGTGGGAGAAGCTAACTTAAGTGCACCACTCATCACATGTTTTTGTCATTTTAGACCTTGATCAGATGATACTGACCCATAACACCTGAAACCACTAGAACCATTTTTCGTAGTGGTGGACCAGACAGGGAGGGCGTTTGAGTGTACTTTCTAAGACACTCTGATTTGTTTTACAACAATTACACCCTGCTGTGGAAGACGCGATCCTGCCTGGACTATCCGGTACTGACAGATTGATCTGACCTTTTATTCCACCCCTGGGTGTAATCGAAAAAGCAATAATGGACAGGGCCACAGCCATGCAAGTAATGCAAGCCGAAATGGCAAGTTATCTACATGATAACATTGCAATAGCTGCCCAAGTAACTTTGTTACAAAACCTAGAACATACCATGCAAACAGAGAAAGGTACCAGTTCCGACACTAAAGAAAGCTATGCAAATGACTCAAAACCAGCCTCCTTCCAGTACAGCTATGGGGTGCCTCTTCTGAGGATGGGAAAAGAACACTACGTCCAGATACTAGAGTAGGAGCGCAAATACACTCACCCTCTATGCCCACTAAATATACTGGGAACCACGAGGGATTCCAGAAATTCATGACAATGCATACTGTATTTCATGAATCGGCCCCAGATCTATCAAACAAACAAGGCTAAAGTCTTGTTCATATTAACAAACCTAGATGGGCTGGCTCTTACTTGGGCTACCTCTTGGATTAATAACCGAGTGCCTATTCTCGATGATTATGATGCTTTGCTCATCGCATTTCGCAAAATGTTTGAGGACTATGTCAGAAAACCTTAAGCCATGAACTCAAACATTAAACAGGTTAACCTAGAACTTGTATCTTATATTGCTCACTTCAAATATTTGGTTGCAAAAATAGCATGGGAGGACGATGTACAAAGCACAGTATTCTCTAGAGGACTCAAAGAAGACCTCCACAATGCGATTTCACAAGTACACCACTCCCCCCTCTAACACAGACAAGCTCATGGAGCTCGATCTTCAAATCAAACAAAGACATGGGGAACATAGAAATTAACTGAAGACGTTCGAACTGCGTAGAATCCTCCTGAGAATCCATGTTGACCCACCTGGAGATAACCCCTCAGAACCAATGCAGATAGATGGCCTCAGAGGACCAGTAAGTCCTGAAGAAAGAGAAAGACAGAGACCAAATAATATCTGCTAAAATTCTGGACTGACCGGTCATACAATTAGAGGTTGTCCCAAAAAACCAGGAAACGACTTGGGCTCGCAATGAAATTGAGGAGACAGGCGAGCCCTCACAGAGGCCCTGTGAAGGACCAACTACATTTACATAGGGGATCACCTTACATATCCCAGGAACACCCCCCGGTAGAGAAAGCTCTTATAGACTGCAGAGCCGCAGGGAACTTCATTGATACCCCTTTTTGTTCACGTTCAAAGATTACCAATGTATGACAAAAACCTCAGAGGCCATCCATTTAATAGATGTGTAACCGGCCCCAAAGTTAGGGTTGACCCAACAAAGAACAAGTTACTTACCAACTAGTAACGTTCTTTCGACTGGATGTGCCTCAAACGTATACCACATCTTTGACATGTAATGTCCACAGCTGTGTACTCCGGAAACTTTTTTGGCAGAGGGCGTCCTGCGTCGATGGCGACAGGTCGATGTCCCTCGAAGGACTGCGTCGACGTCACTGGATGTTATAAATAGGGCACGCAGCACCCGTAGCCTAAGTTTATGTTTTTTCCTCCATAACGTGTGACATGCAGATATCCAATGCCTGCTTGACTGAACATTGCCTTGCAGGAACGTAAGCTGCAATAGCATAGGAAATTCTCCAGAGGGGAGGGCGATGTGGAATACGTTGGAGGAACATCCAGTCGAAAGAACGTTACCAGTTGGTAAGTAACTTGTTCTTCGAATGGATTGTGTCCTCCAACGTATTCCACATCTTTGACAGACTCCCAAAGCATTACCAGAAAATGGAGGAGGGAAAAGAATTTAGAATACCCAATCAGATGGCAGAATAAAGACCCACCTTACCAAAGGCCATATCTTGCCCATGGAGCGTATCCAGGGAGTAATGTTTGACAACAGTGTGGATGTGGTGTACGTCACAAATAAATATTACTAATAGGAACTCTCTGCTGCAGGGCTGTGGAAGTAGCCACACCCCCTTGTGGAATGAGCCCGCAACCCTTAAAGGAGGGTCCTTGCCCGCCAATCAGTAAAATTCAGTAATGGTGTCCAGCATACCCCACAAAGAGTTGATTGTCCACTCTGACCCTGGATATCCTAGAAAAATAAAAGCTCAGAGCTCTCCTAGGGTCCAACCTATGGAGTCACTCCTCTTCCTTACCAGGATGAAGGAGGATAGAAAGATGGAGTAAACACTTTCTGGCTTAAATGAAATTCAGATACTACCTTAGGTAGAAAGAAAGGACGTACTCTCAGTACAACCCTTTCCTTGTGGAACACAATAAAGGGCGGCTTAGATGAAAGTGCCTGCAATTCACTCACTCTACGAGCAGAAGTAACCGCAACCAGGAACACCATCTTGAAAGACAACAGTCTCAAAGGACAAGGGTGCTCCATTTGAACCTTTGAACTCATCAGGAATTTAAAGAACAAATTCAGATCCCAAACCGGCACCTGGAACAGGGACGACGGGAACACATTAGTGAGCCCTTCAAGAAATTGGGAAATCAAAGGAATCTTAAAATAAGAACATTCTTTAGACGAGCGCTTGAAGATGGACAGCGCCGCCAGGTAACCTTTAATGGTACCTACTTGAAGGCCTCTGTGGGTAAAAGAAAGCAAGAAAGATAGAACCATGGGAATGGAACACTGAAAAGGATCAACATTTTGTCCTCTGCACCAGTCGGAAAACTTATGGCAACGGTACAGGGATTTTGTTGCTGGCCGCATGGCCGAAAGCAACACCTCCATCACGTCATCCGGGAGGTCCCAACCTTTCAGATACCAAGCGTGAAAGTTGAGAGTCCTGACCTCTTCATGGAGAACCTGACTCCCCCCCACTTAACCCCAACCTTTCTCCTCTCGCAAGGGAAGACGGCATGGAGGGCAGATGGACATTTCTAGAAGGTCTGGGTACCACACTCTCCTGGCCATAACTGGAGCAATGAGGATCATGTGGGATCCGAACCTCCGCAACCTCCTTAACACTAGAGAAATGACGGGGACCGGAGGAAACGCGTACATAAGCGGGAATGACCAATCCATGACGGAGTCACCTGAGGCTCCTCTCGGAGGAAATTCCCTTGAGCAGAATCTCTCGCACTTCCGGTTGGCACTGGTCGCGAAGAGATCCACTTGTGGGGTTCCCCAAAGGGCGAAGATCTCCAAAAGAACTTCCTGAGCCAAATCCCACTCATGAGAGACTGTGCTCTGCCTGCTCACAGCGTCCGCCGCCGCATTCTCCTCTCCGGCCAGATGAGCTGCTGAGACAGGTTGATGTGGAGTTTGGACTCCGAAGGAGACCAACATCCGCTGGCGGTCAAATCTTTGGCATGAGCTCCCCATCCCGTGAGGGAAGCGTCTGTCACTACGGTCACCTCCAGCCACAGTTGCCAAAATGGCTCCCCCCTTCATCAGGTTCCCCTCGTTGGCCCACCACAGCAGATCCTGCGACACCGAGAGAGGAATATGAACGGGATCAGACATCTTGCCTGAGAATTGTGACCACTGCATCTGGAGGACCCATTGCAGGGATCTCATTCTCTGTCTGGCCTCTGGCACCAGAAAAATGCAGAATGCCATGAGGCCGAGCAACCTTAAGAATTCGAAAGCCGGGAGACTCTGGGCATGTTGAAACTTGTCCACCATATGCACAATGTGATGAGCCCTCACCTTGGGAGGCAAGTACTTCCCTAAGGACGTGTCCAACAGAGTCCCGGATGTACTGGAGCTGTTGGGAAGGTGTCAGATGCAACTTTTTTGATATTGGTTTAGCCCAGCTTGTGGAGGGAGCGGCAGGTGAGACCGAGATGATCCATCGCTTGCTAGGGAGAACGCGCACGGATCAGACAGTCGTCCAAGTAGGGGTAGACGTGAATCCCCCTCGCCTGAGATACTCTGCCACCACCACCATTAGCTTGGTGAAGAACCTCGGGTGGAGGTCAATCCGAATGGCAGGACCCTAAACTGAGAGTGAGAGTTGCCAGCCGCAAACCTCAGGTACTTTGTGCTTTGGCTGAATCGGCACATGAAAGTAAGCATCCTGTAGGTCCAGAGACACCAACCAATCCTGAAGTTGAAGGGCCTGGAGGACTTGAGAAAGAGTGACCATCTTTAACTTGTCCTTCCTGAGAAGTTTGTTCAACCAACGCAAGTCCAAGATGGGTCTAAATCCTCTGTCTTTCTTTGGAATCAAAAAATATGGGGAATACCATCCCTTGTTCCTCTCCGCTACAGGCACCACTTCTATAGCGCCTTTCTCCAGCAGGCTCAATATTTACTGCACAAGGAGCGGATCCAGAAGCTTCAAAGAGATTCCCTGGTTGATTGTCGTGAGGCAGCTTTAGGAAGTGAAAGCATAGCCATGGGCTATTGTATCCAGAACCCACGCATCCGAAGTAATAGTTTGAGATGCTGATGTGAGACAGTCTGCCCCCAACCTGCGAACCATGGGACATGGCCTCATGACTGTTTTGGAGCAGCTGCGCAAGCGCCTGAAGGCAAAGAGACAGCTGCCTGAGCAGCTTTGGCACCTCTATTTCCCCAACCACCACAGGTACTTTTACGCCGACCTCTGACTGGCCGCTTCTCTCGTTCTACCAAAGGAGGAGTAGTAACGAAAAAAACCTACCTTCCACTGCTGTACCCTAGGATGAAGGCGGAGGTTGACGCACAGCTGCGCTTAAAGATTTTGCCACAGCTTTTGAGGTCTGCAACCTCTCATGGCTCTCATCAGCCTTGCTGCCAAACAAATGCGCGCCATCAAAGGGCATGTTCAAAAGACGGGCTTAAACATCCGGAGCAAAACCCCGACTTCCGCAACCATGCAAATCTGCGTATCACGTTGCTCGCAACCATGGACCGGCTAACACTGTCGGCCATGTCCAAACCAGACTGAAGGGATTCACACATGGCATCCTTGCCATCCTGCACGAGAGCAAGAAACCCATCCCTTTCTTCCCCTTTGGTAATATGCTCAGCTGCTAGAGAAACAATTCCACAGTGTGTGAGAAAATCTTGCTAAGGCACAATTGGCTGACTTCAATGCCATACTCCCTGCAGAAAACACCATGCGTGCCCAACCGTCAAAGCGTTTGTCGTCCTTATCAGGAGGGATGGTAGGGTACGCCGCCTGCCTAGAGGTGGCCATAGCCACCTGAACCACCAAACTCTCGAGAGTGGGGTGAGATGAAAGGTAACTGGGGTCGCTACCGGAAGGGCGGTATTTTTTAGTTAACGATTTGTTAACTGCCGGAAGAGATTCCTGTGTCTGCCAAGCAGCTGCCGCCCTTTTCTGCAATGTAAAATGAAAAGGTAACAGGGTCAGAGGATGGACCTTGATCCAAAATATCTGTTGTCATCCTGAACAAAAGCTTCAGGAGGACTGGACCAGCCAAGATATTCAGTGACCCTAGCCATCAGTCGCCTGTAGAACGACTCTGCATGAGCCCCAGGCTCAGGCATGCCAAATTCCACATCAGGAGAAGTGTCCAAGCCACTGGCAACATGAAGAGATTGCCTCACATCTTCCAATTGACTGTCCCCAGAAAAGACAGGAGCCACATCAGGCTCAACAGGGTCAAAATTGAAATCTGACCTATCCTCCTCCTCATAGATGTCATCCAGAGGGAGGTAAAAGTGCTGCCTCTGGACAGAAGAGGGTCTGGAGTCCGTAACTGGCCTCACAGACTTGGAAGTAGCCTTCTTCGGAGGATCCAGAGTACTAGGGATCTCCATCGGAAAATTCCGGCCAAAAGGCCAGAAGGCGTCGGCGGCTTTGGCGTCGAGAGCGCCAACGTCTTCGGCGTCGATAACGGCGCAGAGGGCTGGTGCAAAGGCAAAGCTTTGACGTCTGTAACCGACGGACACGGCACCAACGGAGTCAACGCCGACCTCGAGCCCTTAGCAGGGTTCTGCGGTCTCGCTGGGGATGAGGACTGAGACCTGGAAGCACGTCTTTTGCAGCTATCCTGAGCCTTGTCCGAACGGGAAATCGAAGGTTCCCGATGAGTCGCGCCAAGGACCCGAGCCCAAAGAAATAGGAGCCACGGATCGAGACCGTTCCTTGCCGCCTTGGTATTGGAAAATCACCATTATCTGCTCCCTGAAGGCAGTCCATTCCTCCGGAGTCGAGGACTTAGTTGGACATGCCACTTGCCTCGCGGCTCCATCCTCAGAGGAGGATGGGGAAGGCGACCGGTGACGGCGCTACCTGCCTGAAGCTTCCTCTTATGCTCCCGCAAGGCCGTAGCAGTCAGCGACTGGCATTTGGAACAGTCGTCGGTGTCATGAGTCTCACCCAGGCACCACAAACAAATGTGATGCAAGTCAGTAATCGATATTTTAGACTTGCAGTCTGGCAAATTTTGACCACGGAGTCGGAGGGGGTCGAAGAAGACATTCACGAGAAATACACGAGGTGCTCCAAGTCTCCGAAAGCAAACACATTTGCGGAAAAAACTGAACTGAGGCTACGGGCGCCGTGCGTCCTATTTATAACATCTGGTGACGTCACCCTCGACGGATGCCTTCGAGGGACTTCGACCTGACACCATCGACGCAGGACGCTCTCTGCCGAAAAAGTTACCGAAGTACACAGCTGTGGACATTACATGCCAAAGATGTGGAATACGTTGGAGGAAACGATCCAATCGAACAGGGGTGATCAGGATGGCCTGTGGGAAGTATCATCATTAACTCATCTCCTTTGACATAATCAATGCCCCCTATTTCTAGATCATACTAGACATGCCGTGGTTGTCAAAACACAACCCTTCTATAGATTGTAGTAAAGAAATGGTGAAGATACAATCTAATATTGTGCCGGATTTTGCCACTTGGAATCATTGATGCAATCCCAAGGTGAATCCGATGTACAGCCTTACAAAACAATGTCACAGACTATCTCTGCAACATTGAGGATGCCACAGGAATACCATGAATACAGAGATGTATTTGCCCCCAAAGAAGCTGAAGAATTGCCCCCACATATATGACTGTAGGCTAGATCTTCCAGGAACCTCGATTCCTAACTGAAAAACCCATGCCTTCACGCCAAAAGAAACCTGCAACGTAGACCTCTATATACAGCGGACAACCTGGCTAAAGGATTCATTAGACGTTCTACTTCACCCTCAGGAGCCCCGATCTTTTTTATACCCATAAAAGATTGTGGTGAATTACGGCCATGTACAGGCTATCGTCAGATGAATGCTATTACGGTCAAAAACCAATACCCACTACCAATCATTCCAGTACTCATTGACCGGGTCCAAGGAGCTCAGAAGTACACCAAACTAGATCTAAGAGGTGCCTACAATTTGGTCAGGATCCATCCCATAGACTAATGGAAGACAGCCTTTCGTACACGTCACGACACTATGAATACCTAGTGATGTCCTTCAGGCTATGTAATGCCCCTGCAGCCTTTGTTCTTCGTTAATGATACATTCTGGGACATCCTAGACACCTTTGTAGTCCTCTATCCGGATGATATCCTAGTGTACTCACAGGACTAACCCCAACATGTCATACATGTTCTTGAAGTACTCAAGAGATTACATAAACATTGACTATATGATAAATTAAGGAAATGCGCCTTTCATCAAGATACGGTCACCTTCTTAGAACAGGTTCTCTCACCTCAAGGAGTGGACATGGGCCAAGAAAAGGTCAAGGTTATCACATGGAGTGTTCGCAAGAATATCAAAGAATTACAAAGGTTTCTTGGGTTTGCGAATTCCTATCGCCAATTTTATCAAGGAATATTCCCATCAAAATATAACTCTTAAATGCCTACTCAAGAAGGACATGGTCCATCACTGGGACACTCAAGACGAAGAAGCCTTTACCAGTTTAAAAAAGGTGTTCACTAGAGCACCTGTGCTAAAGCTTACCTTCAGCTGATTCCGCTTATATCATCGAGACGGATGCTTCTAACTACGCTGTAGGAGCAATCCCATCACAACAAGAAACCACTAGAGAAATCCATCCAGTCGCATGTCACTCGTGCAAACTCACACCCTGGGAAATTATCTAAACTATATCTGATAAAGAATTATTAGCCATTCGGGAAGCCTTCCTCCAATGAAGACAATACTTGGAGGGAGCCCTTTTCCCCCCCCATCACTGTCCTAACAGACCATCGAAATGTGGGTTTTCTCAGGATAGCCAAAAGCACCAATCAAAGAGAATCCCGTTGGGTACAATTTTTACGTCGATTCGACTTCATCATCACTTTCAAACCCGGAGCACCGAACACCAAGGCCATCGCCCTCTCTAGAAGCTTTTCAGATGAAACAATGCCCGAACCACAGGCCTCCTTTTTTACTACCTAAAAAAGTGATGGACGCACTTTTCCCAACCGATGTCCGAATTCTTGGATACACTGCAGAGTTCCTATCAAGTACAAGACGTCCTCGAATTCCTACAAGACGCTCAACATCATGACATAGATGGTAAAAACGACAATGGATTTTCTGTACTACAGAGCAACCTTGCACGGTGTCATGACAGTCCCATTGCATGTCACTACGGACAAAAGAAGACTTCTGACCTAGTAAAAACAATGGGAAAGGATGTTAAGGAATATGTACACAGATGTGAAGTCTGTGTGAGGGCCAAAAGTCTATGAAAAAAAAAGTGTGTTTGCTGCGACCTCTCCCCATTCCACCATACCCTTGGCTCTCCATAAGCATATATTTTATCACTGATCTTCCTGATTCCAATTGATACAACACTAGGACTGTACTAGATTTGTTTAATAAGATGGGTGAGTTTGAACTCATGACAGGATTGCCTTCAGCAGCCAAACTTGCCCATGTGCTCTTTCAAATAATATTTAGCCACTATGGACTCCCAGAAATAATCGTTTCGGACTGAGGTTCGCAATTTATTTCCCACTTCTGGAAAGATTTACACCAACAGCTAGGGGTAAATCTGCATTTATCCACAGCCTAACACCCACAAAGTGATGGGCAGACTGAACGAATCCATCAAATATCGAACAATATTTCAGATGTTATTGTGACCTAAAAGAACAGGACTGGTCTAATTTCCTCCCACTGGTGGAGTTAACATATAACAATACCATCCACTCCTCTATGAGGATGTTGCCTTTCTTTGCGTATAAAGCGTGTCATCCAAAAAGCATTGCGTTGGATACAATTGATGCTTCTTCAGTTCCCACTGCAGATGAATGGATAAAAAGGCTCCAGGAGGAATAAGTCGTTATCCATGATAATCTCCATCAAAGCCAACTATATGCCCAAGAATACGTTAATCACCATAGGCAAAAAGGACCCTCCTATGCCACTGGACAAAAGGTCTGGCACTCCAACAAGAATTTCAAACTCCCTGGAATATCCAGAAAGTTCCAGCCCTGCTACATAGGACCTTGTGTCATTGAGGAAATCATCAGTCCAGGAGCGATTCGTTTGAAACTACCTACCACGTTTAAGATACACTCAGTGTTCCATGTCTTGCTGTTACAAGCCCATCAACATAAAAGACCTTCACATTCAAATCAGACCATGCCCTGGAACCTTCTTCCTTTATACACGCACCTGATCTACTTCAAGATTAACATCTGCAAGGGAGTGAGGGGTGCTCGAGAGCCCGAGCAAGATGGCCGTGGGCTGAAGGAGCTCTAACGAAGAACATAAAGACATGGATGACATTCCGCGGAAAACTGCACAGGAGGGACGGCGATGAGAGCCGCCCAAGCGATCTGACAACTGCCCTACCATTGCCGAAAACCACCGCAAAGAGGCGCGAAAACGAAGCGCCAACACTGAAGCTGCCCGACCCTCCAACAGCAGAGGTAAGGCTGAACGCCGCCACCCGGCACAAGCATTTATGCAGGAAAGCAAATAAAATACTTGACAAGGGTGCAAAATTGAAAGAAGCAGCTGCACGGACGCTGAGGGACAGAAAAGAGCTCCGTTGCCGACCATCAGACTTGTCATACAGACCGCATGCAGGGGAACGGAGGACACCATAACGCTGCCATCTCAGCATATAGGAGGGACCTGCGAGGGATGTTACATCGCCCCGGCAGTAGTATCAACAGAGCACTGACTACAGAGATCCCACAAGCCGAGCGCAAGATAATTCAGCCCCTAGACACATGGGACAGCTTTAACAGCAGCGTGGGGGAAGCAACGTGAGAGGCCTAAGGAGCAAGGGAGGACCGCCACCTTGCATGCACCGCCCCCAGGCACAGACCCTGAAGGAAAGCCCTCGCCTCTGGCACCCACAAGTAAGTGCATCGCGCAGCAGGGGCCACTAAAGAACCAGCAACCAAGCGACTGCACCACCCGCAAACAAGGGACACAACTGGGGTTCGCAACAGTCACCCTCAGAAGGTAGCGGGGGGACAATATAAAATAAAATATCCTCAGAACATGCACTGTATACAGCAGTACTGAGGACTATACAACACTGCCACCTCGATGCTGAGCACACAGCCAGCACATAACGGAACCACGGCGGAAACCGCATGGACCCCATGATAAGGACAACAGAGCACTGAAAGCAGGGAGATCCTGCGCAGCAAGGGCGGTCTAACCGCAACGCGAGGGAAAACAATGGGAGAGGACAACCACACACAGGAGTACCACCCCCTTGCAAGATACACACCCAGGCACAGGCCCAGATAGAGAGCTTCCACCCCCGGAGCTTACAAGGTAACGCATCAAGCAGCAGAAGCCAAGACCCAGGAACAACGGGGCCGCGCCACATATAAACAAGAGGCGAGTCAAGACTAAGGGATCCAACATGCGCCCTCTGGCAGAGGCGGTGGAGGGGGCGACGCATAAAAAAGGGGCACCAACACCTCGGATCAGGGAGGGCCAATGCGAGAAACCATCAGAGTGACCTGAAGGGCACAGGGAAGCAGTGGAGACCGACTCAGGGTACAACCAGAGTGCACAGCAGCACCCAAACTCCACAGAGAACACAACACCCCCAGTACGGCCCCAGAGGGCCCCCCATATCAACATAACAAACCCAGACCGAAATGCGATCGGGAAGGGCGAAAGTATCACCCGCCAGCAAGATAACGCAAAAACAGCCCACATCCCGGCGCAAGGAGGGCGGTAGCTCTGACATTTATCCCACTTGTGACACGCGATCCGCACAACCCATGGGAACAGTGCGACAACCCGAGAAACCCCAATCAAAAGAAAAAAAATATATAATAATCTCTAGTATGGGCCACAACCAAAATCAGTAAGACATGAGATGGCACCGCAACAAGTTCAGCAATCGCAGGGTAACACCCCACCCTGACACACACGGACAAAACCACGCATAGCATTGAATAAGGGGGGCATGCAACAGGTCGCTCAGACCCCAGTACTAAGACACCACGGACGACCCACAACCAGGTGGCCTGCCTAGATGATCAGCCAGAAACAAAACCGAAATTGATGTCCAATCGCAGCTTCATGCCATATTGGTCGAAATGAAACTAATTGGCCAGAGGACACAGTAAACTAACACAACGGTCCAAGACATAAAGCGTGACCTCCAGGACGTGCAAAGCCACCTTGCGGCCCAAGAAGAGAGAACGATATATAATGAACAACGCATCAGCGCAATAGAAGTTAACCAAACAACCATGGAAAAAGACCTAGATTGGGTCCTACGGGAAGTGCAAAGACTAGGGGACAAGATCGAGAACCAAGAAAACAGATCCTGTAGAAATAACCTCAGGATTGTCGGCCTCCACAAAAAGGCTGAAGGATCAAACCTAGAAAACTATATATATGACTTCCTGCAAAACTCCCTACACCTGGCCAACGCTAGAGAGCTCATCATAGAAAGAGCACACCGAGCGCCGATACCCAAGCCGGTGCCAAACAAATTCCCAAGGGTCATAACTACTAAATTTTCACCACAAAATGGCCATGCTAAAGTCCTACAGAACAGCGACCCCAGTCCGTATCGGTGTAACAGAAATAAGAATATTCAATGACTACTCGATGGAAGTATCTAGACAGCGGAAAGGCTTCAACCCAATATTCGAGGCACTCAAGTCTTCAGAACACAGACACTATCTTAAATTCCCAGCGATATGGTGCATCCAAATAGACAGGCAGTGGCACTCGTTTGAAGACCCGGAAACGGCATGGCGGTTCCTGCAACAACATTTTGTGACAAAAGACCTGGAAAAAACAACAGCAGAAGCGACAAGAACAGACTATCGCTCCCCCCGTCCCATCAAGAGCATATACGGGCAAAGGGGAAGTGGCACAAAACAGGCAGAGGACCCCGTGGATGGGACCCAGATCAAAGGAAGCGCAATGGAAGACCTTAATGGCGACCCAGCATGGAGATTCCGAAAGTGAAGTCACATGATACGCCTCAAAGCTCCAAAAGAAAAACAACACCCCACAATCAGCAAATAAGTGCTTAAAATATTAAGAGACATATCTCCATACAAACATGGGGAAGGTGACAAGAGAGCGATCTTCGCTACATTCAGCCACATACCACCACGATGGGTGTTCATACTCAACTTTTAACTAGAATACAATATATGGGAATGGGAGGCACACCTCGGGCTTGCGACCACAAACCATATATTGGCTTTTTGGCTAAGTATTGGGCTAGGGCCGGCAGGATGGGCCACCCAATGTTGCTGTCTATGGTTCTTTGCAGGCTTACGACTGGGCCTAGGGGTTTGTTATGATGTGGGAGTTAACCCACAGGTTGAATGTTTTGGGAATAAGACAAGGGATGTGCTTACTCATCTTGGTGAGACTGAACATCCAGGGACTGGGACACCCCATAAAACATAGGCGAATGCTAAAGTATATGGGAGACCTACAAGGAAATATCATATTTTTGCAAGAAAACAGAATCGGACAAACTAGCGCGAGGTTGGGTGGGCACAGCTGTACACACACCAACCCAAGGGAAACGGGGAGTATCCATCTTGATCCATAAGCGGGTCCCCTTCCAGATACAACATACGTGCAGTGACAAAGAGGGCCAATACATATTGGTGCAGGACCGGATCCACCATCACCCAATTACTCTACTGAACATATATGCCCCCACAACAGACACCATCCTACTTTACACACACGTTCTCAACATGTGCTCAATATATGGGGAATCTCACTATAATAGGCAGAGACCTTAACATAGCTCTAGACCCAGACCTAGATCGCCAGGGGACAATGCCCAACAACCCAACCAATCTAAAGAAAAGGGCGACCCTCCAGGCACTAATGACGGAACTGCAACTAAAGGACATCTGGAGAAACACCCACGGGAACCGGGAGGACTTGACATTTTACTCCCACCAACATAATAGCTACTCCCGACTAGATTACTGGTTGATGCCAGCCAACACAGTGCACATGGCAACTGAATGCAATATCCTGCCAATCACTCTTACACCATGCCCCCCGTCACACTACAACTCACACTCCCAGACACAATGTTAGGGAGAATTCTCATAAATGTGCTAATTCAATCCATCTTAGAGACCCCCAGCAACTTTGCTGGATTTTGAGGACTTGTTTTTTCCATGGAGAGTGGGAGCCTTTTTTCCCCACTCGCCTGTATTTTGATGTGTTTACTCTTGTGTTCTTTGATTAAGACGTTTTAGATAACTCCATAGGCATTATTTTTTTATTGTTGTGTCACACAGCACCTTTAGTGCAGCGGCACAGGGGTGCCCTTTGAATTTACCAAGGTTCAAATGCCTTCTCTGGGATGAACTACTGTTCCCCAGAGAATGTAAAGTTAAATTGACTTTACTAGTCTTTTTAAATTCATAGACCCAGCACACACTATTATCCTATAGAGTACTGGAGGGGTTACTTAGTATCCGCTATGGCTAAACACTCTTGTAGCTGTCAAAAGCTACCCTTTCCTATTGAAATGGCTGGTGGCAGTGTTTTTATAACGAACTACCATGATTTTTCCCGACCGCGAACACCGGTAGCTAAAAATCGGGGCCACCATGTTTTTCAATATGGCGACCAAGACCCCTCTGTAAAAAAGACTCTGGTCATCTTTTTGCTGTTTCTTTGTGGAGAGGTCCTTGTGGTGTTTAACTCTGCGCCCCAAACCAGGTTTGGTCCCTTTGTTTGTGACCCTTTGGCGGGTATCAGGACTGAAGTCCACCCATGGCGTCTGAGTGACTGGAGTGGGCAGAAAGTGAGGGAGGTGCCCGAAACTCCTTGTGCTTAGTCTCCTAAGAGACCCGAATGCACTCTGGCATGATTGGCTGGCTGACTGTCCGGCAAGGACAGCCACCCTGCTCGGTGAGTGACAGCTAGGCTGGAATCAATGAGAGAAAACTGTTTAAAAGGCGAGTCTCCAGGACTGGAAGGCAGAGTTGACCACTGGAACGAAAGAACCAAAGACGAAATGGAAGAGGATGGCTGCTGCAACCACTGGACTGTTGGTTTGCCCGGTGAAGCCCTGCTGCACCTCTGAATCACCAGATCTCCATTTGACAGAGAAGCTCCTTCAAGGACTTCTTCCTTTGAGTTGGTGGGACCAATCAGCTCAGAAGACACCTGGATACCATTCTCAATGCTGGTTAAGGTTTAGACAGGGAGAGGGAAACAAGTTTGTGTCGTGAAGCAACGGCTACTGAACCAAAGTGACTCCATTTTGTTTGCTCCACCGACAATCCCACACAGTGCAGGAGTCCCCCAATGTCCTCCCTCTTGTCCCCACGACTGAGGCTCAGGAACAGCGAGATCCGCAGGAACTGCCAGGAACCAACGTCTTCAGATACATCTTTTTGCTTCACTTTAAGGTACTGTGCCATCCAGTTGAGAGATCCCAACTCTTACGGTGAAAGTTTGTGCAACTTTCCCAACTTTCAGGCCTAATCAGCTTGTGACCCAACATATCAGTCGTTTTAGTCTAAATTACTTCTAATAACTTTTACAAAGGCTTTTGCATCTGTACCAGAACTGTGCTGTCCTATCCAAGAACACTAGACTATTGACTTTGGCCTGACTATTTAATTGAACCGACTCTCCTGGTACATTGAACCTTTGCATTATCTGAAAGAAGTGTTTCCTAACCCCTTGTACACACGTCTGCCTTTTTATTCCTATTTAAAAGTACTGAAGTGCCTTTCGGCTCCTTTTTCAAGGAGCTCAAACTGTCCCTACAACTTAAGAGTTTTGTGCTGTAGTATATTGGTTTTTAATATTGAGTTGACTTCTACTAGTGAATGTTTTCTAAATGATTATGTAAATAAATGTACAAGTATTTTTTACCAAGAACCTTGAATGCAAGTGTACACTTGAACCACTGCGATTGTGATACTTCTGTATAACTTCTACTGCTCACATTACCTCTTGAGATAAGCCTGGGTGCTCAGCTCGCTACCAAAAGTATGTGTTACAGACTTATACCAAAGGTTGGTTTTTGCTTACACCTGTAGTCCTTATTGTGTCTGGTGTTCCCAGAGGGTACTGCCTGCAATTCTGCCTAACACACGACCCGCAAACCCCTGACGCAGCGTCTAAACCTGCAATACCCTGACATAATAGCGCGCCTACAATACGACATTGACGGATTCTGGGAAACCAACGAAAGACCGGACTACTCTCCATATAAATGCTGGGGAACCTTTAAGGCCTTCCTCAGAGGGCAGTGCATATCTCAATGGTCGGATAAGCGTGAAACATGGGGAGAAACCAAGGCCCACCTGACGGAAGAGCTTAAGATACTGGAAAAGAGGCATAAAGCGACCAGCGAAACAGCCCAACTAAAAAAACTGAGAACAGAGATTAGGCAGCTCACCACAGATAGGGCACAAAAATCATATACAAGCTGGTCACAAATGTATTATTTGGAGAGCGCGAGACCTCTACATATGATGGCACTCGCACTCAAACAACGACAGGCCGCACAAATGATTACAGCCATTAGGGACACCACATACAATCTAGTGGTAGGAGATTAACTTATTGATGAGAGATTTGCATAATACTGAGAGCTGTATACAGCAACCGACACATGCACACCCCAAGCCATAGAAGCCTTTCTAGACTCTGTACCTATCCCCCGAATATCAGCAGAATTAGACCACCACTTCACGGCCGCAGAAATCACCCGGGCCGTATCGTCATTCTCCCAGGGGAAGGCATCCGGTCCCGACGGGATCCCTATAGATCTCTACAAAAACATGGTTGTAGAAATGGCACTGAAACTGGAGGCAGTTTTTAAAGAAGCGGTCACTCAAAAACGACTACCACAGTCAATGCTAGCAGCCAACATAAGGGCGGGAGGGACCCGGAACCATGTGGCTCCTACAGCCCAATATCATTAATAAACTCAGATGCCAAAATATTAGCTAAATGCCTGGCACGCGAATAGAAAACACTCTCCTGCACCTAGTGCACAAGGACCAAACGGGCTTCATAAAAGATATACACTCCAGTGACAACATCCACAGGCTACAACATGTCATAGCAGGAGAGAGGGGCCCCTAGGATGCAATTCTGGTGGTAGATGCAGAGAAAACGTTTGACAAGGTACGGTGGGTATTTATGTTTCAGGTCCTGTCTAGATACAGCTTCCTCCCCATGCCATGTCCAATTAATCAAGCTCATATACACGGTCCCAACAGCCTCAGTGGTCATCAACGGGGTTGCCTCTGCAGAATTTGCCCTACAATCAGGAACGTGCCAGGGATGCCCGCTTTTGCCCCCATTATATACTCTATCCATAGAACCCTTAGCGATTAAATTGCGCACAGACCCCGGCTGGTCGGGCATATGCCAAGGGGCTGAAGAACACCGCGTATCACTGTAGGCGGACGATCTGCTACTATATGTAAGCAGGAGCCCAATGACCCTCCCATATATCAAGACACTTCGACAGGATATAGGCCCGATGGTAGGGTACAAAATAAGCAGGAATAAATCCAAGGTTATGCCCCTAAAACAAGACATCCCGTGGGACCCCGGCGGTGTGGCACCGTTCACCCTTCAACTACGGTCCATTAAATACCTAGGGACACACATCAGTGCCTCAGTAGAGGAACTCTGCGACCTAAACTACCCACAGGTTCTCAGAAACATTAAAGCAGACCAAAATAGGGAGGATCAATGCCCTGAAGATGAACTCATTCCCCAAACTGACTTATATCGCTATGATGCTACCTACCGGCCCGACATCAAAAATGTTGAAGGACCTAGACAAAGCCATTGCCAAATTAATTTGGCGGGGAAAGAAGGCGCGAGTCCGCCTCCCCATGCTACAGGTAGATAAAGCAATCGGTGGCCTAGCGGCCCCCTCACTGACAGCCTATCAGACGGCTCAGATCTGCTGGATGAAATGCTGGCTAAATACGAATGATGACAAAAGCTGGCGGTCCATGGAACAAGCCCCCATAGCTCCACTAACTCCCGTAGAGATTATGGCCATACCACCACAAACTCCTGTCGACACTCAAAACACACCAGATAATAGGACCAACCATAAACCAATGGCATAGACTCCGGGCCGCACACGGGGTACCAATAAAAAAAGCACCAGCATGGGCCAGCATCCGGTCGGTCCTATCAGATGGGCCAACACAGACAATACACCATAATCAACAGGATAATGGGCAAAAGCACAGATAATGGACATCACAGAGGATGGGGCACTGTTGCACTTTCAAGAAGCACGCTGTACACTGGGACTGGGGTCGGGATTGGCTTTGCTATCGCACCATACAGGCCACAATTCTCGAAAACACATCCATGGAACCTCACCTAATGCCTCCCGCGCAGTGCGAGAAAGAAATGGAACATAATACCTTTCCACAACTTTGCACATTCTACTCCATAGCAATCCCCGACAACACGGGCAGAATGCACACGTTAGTGACAATGTGAGCTGAAGATCTAGGAGCTCCAATCAGTATACCACACATACATAACTGATTTTCAGATATCCCCGCGTCATCCCTCAGCCTTAAAAACAGAGATACAATACAAAATTCTCAAAAGATTATACTACACCCCAGTTCAACTCTATAAAATGGGGCTCCAGCCTACAACTCTATGCTGGAGAGGATGCAATGGCATAGGGACCATGGGACATATACTTTGGTCCTTCCCTACACTCACCCCATACTGGCGCTGAGTGCACCAGCAACTAGCGGCCAAAAGACAATCGAAGCTTAACCCGGCAGGAGGAGACCGGTACTGGGAACTCCTGGAACCATATATCTCATCAATAGGGGCCCACATGAAGGATCCTACAAATCATACCTACTCATAATCCGACCGACACAGACGGAGTCTTGGATCTCACACTTCTGCTACGTGAGCACGGCCCGACTAGGCCTATAGCGCGGGAGGGGAGAGAGAGAGAGAGAGAGAGGAGTGTAGCACTGCGCCTCCCAGCTGTGATAGTAGAGGGCTCTTCCCGAAGGCGGGTAGAATCTCTGACTGCAGCAACATCTACTGCAGGTCCGAGAACCAGAGCCACGCCAGCCAGTCTCTCTCGATAACCAGATTGTCGCTGGACAGCTGAAGTCAGTTTTTTTTTTTTTTCTCTCTCTCTCTCTCTCTCTCTCTCTGCCTCTGCCTGGTGCCTGGTGCCTTGGAGAATAATGTACCTACCATTTGTGTCTTCCTCCAAATTTAGTCCTTGATGTTCTGAGGAGGAGCTCTGTTGAAGAGCTCCCTCCAACATTTGAGCCAGTGCTTAAGCGACCTGGGCGTGAGGGAGTCACACACTGAGCATCTGTCCCAACCATGGTCCTCACCAAGGAATCGGAGACAAAGTGCATGGGGGATCTGCTGTAGGGAAGGAACCGTTGCACGACGGACACCTGCTAAAGCCTGTCGGACCGACATGCACCGGGGACAGAGCTAGGGCACCGGTGTTCCCAGATCTGAAAAAAAAAAAAATTAAGGTCAGATGCCAGGGAATTACGAGGCTAGGCCTCACCCAGGAGCGCTGGTGGAGCTGTCCGTTCCCGTCAACGCAGAAAAAGGGACCGAGCCGTGGCACCGGTAGGCGGGGTTAAGGGAGCAGCCTGCGTTCCCAAGGCCGCGTTGCTGCTCGCTAGTAAATTTAAAGGGGAAAGGTCTTCCTGGTGGAAAAAAGGTTCTGTTCCCATCATTCGAGCCCTCTGGTGGTGAGACGTTTCCAAGGGATGCATCCAGGACTGCTCCAATGAATTGTAGCCTTTGAGATGGTATCATGCGAGACTTCTTGAAGATGATGGAGAAGCCCAGTCTGTGACGGGAGTGATAGGTGGAGCTGAGATGTTCCAGGACCTGTTCGGGGGAACAGGCCCTTATCAGCCAATCGTCCAGATAGGTGTAGACATGAATCCCCCCCCCCCTTCTCCTGAGACTCGCTGCCACCACTGCCATTACCTTGGTGAAAGCCCTCAGGGCGGAGGTCAGCCCAAATGACAAAACTCGAAATGGATGACAAACGCCAACGGCAAACCTCAGGTAACTTCTGTGCTTCAGATGGATTGGCACATGAAAGTAAGCATCCTGAAGGTCCAATGACAGCATCCAGTCCTGAAGCTGAAGGGCCTGTAGGATCTGAGAAAGGGTAACCATCTTGTACTCGTCCTTCCTGAGGAACTTGTTCAAGTCTCTTAAGACCAAGATGGGTCCCAATCGTCTGTCCTTTTTGGAATTAGAAAGTACAGGGAGTACCAACCCTTGTTCCTCTACGCTACATGTACTGGTTCTATAGCACCTTTCTCTAGCAGGGTTGATATTTCCTGCATAAGGAGTGGATCTGGAACTTTGTAAGAGCTGTTCCCCGGTGGATGACAGGCTTATTTTTAGAAAGGGAAGGCAGTAACCTGGGCAACTGTTTCCAATGCCCATGCATCTAAAGTAATAGCCTGCCATTCTTTGAGATGCTGTGAAAGTCTGCCTCCCACTGGAGTCTTGTGAACTAAGTCATCAGAGAGGTTTTGCAGTGGCTGATGCAGTGGCTGATGGCAAAGTAGCCGCTGCTGAGGCGGTCTTAATACCTCTTCCCCGTCCACCACAGGGGAAATCTTTAGCCTCTTTGAACTAACTGTCCTCTGCCTCTTCCAAATGTGGAGTAGTGACGAAAGGACCTACCCCTCCAGGGCGTACCTGCGGGGCGAATTGGAGGTCGTCTAATCGCAGCACCAATGGATTTGGCTGCTGCCTTTGAAGTTTGCAGTTACTCCAGACTTTCATCAGCCTTGCTGCCGAACAAATGTGTGCCATCAAAGGGCATGTAAGCAGTCTGGATTGTACATCTGGAGCAAATTCCGACTTCCTTAACCAGGCAAATCTGCGCATAGATTTACTAGCCACCATGGCTCTGCTGATACGGTCAGCGGAGTCGAGACCAGTCTGGAGGGATTCACACATAGGTCCTTTCCACCCCTGACTATGTTCAAAAACCAATCTTGTTATTCCCCTTTGGGGAAATGGTCAGCCGCCATGCATATACACTCCCAAAGGGTATGAGTGAACCTAGCCAATGTGCACGTGGCATTTGCTGACTTCAGGGCTATACATTCAGCTGAAAAAACCTTTTTGGCTAGAGCGCCGCAACACTTATCCCCATTAGGAGGGATAGTAGGGTATGCATTTTGTCTTGTGGTTGAGGTGGCAGCCTGTACCACTAGACTCTCTGGAGTAGGGTGCTTTGACAAATAATTGGGATCACTGATTGACACCCTGTATTTAGAAGTCCCTTTCTTGTTGACCGCAAGATTTAATGCAGGCGCCTCCCCATTCGTAGTTACACGCTTTTGTAAAGCCGCATGAAATGGAACAATTGTGTCTTCCTGAGGTCCCCTGTACAGAAGATTGGTCAGGTTATCTTGTTCGAAAACTGGGCTTGGTCTAGTCTATCCCATGTATTCAACTACCCTTGACATTAACTGCCTATAGGTTACTTCTGCATGATCAAATGGATATGATCGGCCAAACTCTACCTCTGGTGAGGTGTCCAAACACTGGCATCATGTAGGTACTCTTGAAGGTTTTTTTTTTATTCTGGGTTGTTCAGAAATTAGGTCCCAAGGGACTGATGGCGTACCATACTGGGGGCCAAAGGGTCTTGATTCATCTCATGAGGGCTCTGCGTCCTCATAAATCGAGGAAAGACTTGAAAGTCAGCCTTCGGTAAAGTGGTATATGTTTTTTCAATGATACCCGATGGTGTCATAATATTCGTCGACAAAGGTACAGAAATTGTCAATACCGTCGACTTTGAGGGGTTTTTGATGCCTGCGTCGACAACTTCGAGGAGCTCGAAGCCTGATGCGTCAATGACTTTTGATGGTCTTTTGGGACCGATGGCGTCAACCAGGTACTCTAAATAACTTTCTTTAGAACGCTCTAGAGGAGTTGTCTGCCGGGCCCGAAGGCACACAGGTTTTATACTTATTGGGTCTTTCAACCTGAGCATGGCTTTTGATAGTATTTGAGGGGGTCAAGGTTGCATTCTCAAATACTTCATCATTTTGAGTCTAAAGTCTTCCCACTCAGCTGGGGAGGCTGTTCTTGTTGGACCTACAACCCGTTCCGGAGAGGAACTCCAAGATGTCGAGCTATGGCGTTGTTCCTTCGAAAGTCTTGACGATGGCGAATGGTGGGAACCACTGTCATCTTTTACTTTTTTTACGGCGAGGAGAAACAGTTCGACTCGTCCAATGTCTTTTTTCGCCAAGGATTTATGGTTCCAACCTGGACAAGTTTCCATCTGCGCTCTCTCAGGGTATTCAACGTGCTGGACAGACAGTCCTCACACTCCGATGTAGGATGAGCAGATCCCAGACACCACAAGGAAATTCAGTGGGGGTCTTTAAAGGACATCTTCGACCCACAGTCACAGCATTTTTTTTTTTAAACCAGACTTCGGAGTAGAAGACGCTGATGACGAAGCCATTTTTGAAAATTTCTTTCACAAAGGAACAAAGCGCACCATATCCGAAGCGTTAGTGCATAAAAATTGAACTGAAGCCAATGGATGCTGCGCGTGCTATACATGCGTTTAGGAATGTCGACATTGAGACGGAGGCCTCTTGGGGACATCTACTAGACAGGCATTGACGCGCAGCACCCTCTGCTGAAAAAATATTCCAAAGTAGCTAAACTGGATATTGGAAATATAATAAGCTAAGGAATACATGGGAGGAAACAATCCATTCGAAAGGAGAACAGCGACCATATGAAGGGTCCATAGGTCGGGAGAGGGAACGACAAAGAGAATGTCAGTGAGTGTGTCTGGAGGAGGCACCGACGTGGGTGTCAGCAATGGGAAGATCTGGATTGAGGCCAGGATGTCCTTTAAATTCTTCATACCAGACTTCATGAGAGGGATAGAATAGGTGATAGGAAAGCAGTTAGAGAAGATGTGTGAGACCGAGAGCCCCATAGTAGGGAGTAGGTAGAAAGGAGAGGGGAAAAGCGAGAGGGAGAGGAGAGGAAGCACAGCACAGAACTACGCCACACAGAATGCACCAGGTGAGGGCATTGGGTGGTGACAGAGTGAGGCAAAGTAAGGAATGGACTAAGAAGCACAAGCACATAGACTCAACAGTGGGAGCGAGCTCGCAAAGGAAGGGCAGATGAGGCAGACAGGTTGAGTACAATCAGCAATTACCAACAGTAAACACAGAGGGGGGGGTGGCCTAGAGAGGGGGAAAAAGCCCTAGGGGGCAAAACAGGGGCAGAAATGATAAGTTACTGACCGTAGTGACTAACGCACTCCTAGTCCATAGTCCCCTACCCTCCATACTGTATGGGCGTCCCTCACTAGGGACAGCAACAGAACCTTTTTCACCAGAATAAACTGCCCTTGCCCTTTAAATTAAGTTGCACGCTCCCTTGACTACATCCTCCAGCACCACACCTCAGACCCCTTTGACACGTCAGCTATATTACAATTGCCTAATAACACTTTTCTGTTTAAGGGGGAGGATAGGACGTATGGAGGAAAGGGGATTAAAGACTAGTGGTACGTTAGCTGCTATGGTCAGTAACTTATAATTACTCCGACGTCCCATACCCTTTCCTCCTTTCTGTATGGGCTATTACCACTGATTGAAGCCCCGGGGTGGAGAGACGCTGCAACTCATAAGAATACAAGTTTTTCAGGACGACTTGGCCAAATGCTGCGCCTGATCTGGCACTGGCCCCCAAGCAAAAATGCTTGCAGAAGGTGGCGGGGGAAGCCCACATAGCCACCCTGCTGAATGTTTGCCATAGCACATGTAGTTGGAATGCCTCTGCTGTTGCTTTGGCCCCGACCACACAAGCGTGCACGTTTGATAGCAACTTTAAGCACGGTCTTTCGTAGGCTTCTTTGATGGCCATAACCATCCACCTAGCTATTGAGGTTTTGGAGGCCAGAGACCCTGATTTGACCCTCTGAATGTGATAAACAAGGCATCCGATTTGCAGAAGTCCCTAGTCCTGTCCAGGAAGAATATCAGTGCTCTCTTGACGTTGAGACAACGTAACACCTTTTTCTGCTTAATCTTTTGGGTTAGGGAAGAAAGTTGGAAGGACAATTTCTTTGTTAAGGTGAAACGACGACACCACCTTGGGAAGAAAAGAGGAGTGTGTCTGAAGCACCACCTTGTCCCGATAGAAAGTGGTATATGGCTCCGAAGCCACCAGGGTCTGAATTTAACTGATACTGTCTGCCGAGGTAAGGCACACCAAGAGCGCGATCTTAATAGTGACTAGTCTGATATCTACCAATGCCATGCGCTCAAACAGTTTATGGGCCAGGGCGCCCAGGACCTGACTGAGTGTGGGCGTCAGGTGGGTACAACCTGGTTAGTCCTGCTAAATGCCTTTTGACTACAGGGTTCACAGGTGGAGAAACAGTTACCGCCCCAGTTTTTGTATGCACCTATGGCCGCTAGGTGGGTCTGGCATGTGTCCATCAGCACTCCTGAGTGTGCCAGATGTGCATAGGAGGAGAGCACATGATTGAGGGTGCACCCTAATGGGTCTACGCCCTTTTCCATGGCCCAGTGGCAGAACCTGGTCCATTTGCTTCTGTATTGACTCCTAGTGGAAGCACTTCTAGTCCCTTGGATGATGTCCCAGTAGTCCGGTGACAAATGGAGGTGTTGCAAGGGCTAACTTCTCCGGGGAGGGGTGGACTACCGCCTCCCCCATGGCTGGAATAGTAGCGAATCCCCCCCCCCCGACTGGGAGGTGAACTGGTGATTGAGTCGACAGCCTCAATAATTTGGCGTACCATGGTCTGGAAGGCCAGTGTGGTGCTATCAACATGAGTAGTATTTGGTGCACCTCCTTGACCTTGCAGATGACCTTGTGAATTAACAGAGTTGGCAGAAATGCATATGCCCACATGCCGTCCCACTGAAGCTGCAAGGCATCCCCCCCAGTGTGCCTCTGCCACGTCCCATTCATGACGCAAACTGGTGACACCTCCTGTTGAGCCTGGTGGAGAATAGGTCTATCTGGGGATGACCCCCACATGCTGAAGATCTCCAGGACCCTCTCCCTTGAACGGCCACTCATAATTGTCAACCCTCAGTCTGCTGAGCTTGTCCGCCTCAAGGTATAACTCCCCCGGCAGGTGGCTAGACGAGAGCTTAAAGTTGTTCGCTAAGGCCCATTCCCATTCCTCGATGGTTAGTCTGCACAGGGGTGGAGATAGGGTGTGCCCCTGTTTGTTGAGGTAGTACATGCAAGTAGAGCTGTCAGTTAGAGCTAGCCATATCGCCATCTTTTCGAGCCAACTGATGTGCTTGTCCTCGTTCTCTCTGGACTAAATGCTGTGCACATGGTGGTTGCTCAGAGTGGCCCCCCATCCCTCAAGGGAAGAGTCCATTGTAATGCTGTAAGTCGGCTGGGGCTGCCTGTATGATCAGCCCGCCATGAGATTGGTGTCCGTTCGCCACCATAGTAGGTCCTGGTGAAGATGCGTTGGTATGGTAATTAGTGCCGCTTTGGAACTGGTTTCCTGGCTCCATGAGGCTGAAAAAGGAAGTTGCAGCCTCATTTTGAGCTTGGTATGAGGCACTGCCATGAGGCAAGCTGGTACCACCAGGCCAAAGGCAGTGCCCTGCTGAGGAAATGCCCTGTAGCCGTTTTGATCGCTGTGACCTTGACCGCAGTGGGGAACATCATCTCTACTTTTGTATCCCAGATAAGTCCCAAGAAAGTCAAGGTGTGTGTAGTTTGATGGAGAACCTGTGTTCGTAGAGTGTGTGCATTCGTCTGGCTGCTGTATTCTAGACTCCCGCTGGTGATTCCATGCGAACCAGACAGTCGTCGAGGTATGGATATACATGGTGGCCTTCTGACCCGAGTAGTGCCGTCACTGCATTCATGATTCTTGTAAACACCCATAGGGCTGAGTTGAGACCAAACCAGAGGACTCTGTATTGCAAGTGCAAGCCCATGACTTGAAACCGTAGGAAGGACGGGTGGGGCTGCCAGTTTGGGACGTGTGGGTATGCATCCTTCAGATGCAGGGAGCATGTTCAGCCTCCCCCACAAAGGGACTCTGCTATCAAAGGATTCAATTATTAACTCTTTGTCTAAGAAACAAATGATAGAGACCCTGCCAGTCGAGATTTCAACACCAGGTATTGAAACCTTTAAATTCACAGAGATCAACAGTAGTAACATGATCAAGGTATTGACAACAATGAAACCTACGACTTGTGCAGAGAACATCATCCCTCCCAAAATAATACTGGATAACATTGACATATTCGCCCCCACCTTGACAAAGATCATAAATGCCTCCTTCAGAGATCAGAAAGTACCTGATGCCATCAAAAAGGTTACAGTAACCCCCCTGGTAAAAAAACCCAATCTGGACCAAAGGGACCCAAACAACCTTAGACCCATAACTAATTGCAATTTCATTCTCAAAATTATGGACAAAATTGCCACCATGCAACTTCAGACATATGTGGAGGAGTCAAACGCCCTCCACCCACAACAATCTGGCTTTCGACCCGCCCACAGTACCGAGACAGCCATGCTAGATCTCCAGACCAAAATGCTCCGCATTATTGACAAGGGTAAGACAGGCCTTCTTGTTTTACTCGACCTCAGTGCCGCTTTTGACCTCCTTGATCACAACCTACTCCAGGATGCTTTGAAAAAGTCCACCAATTGCTCTGATGAAGCCATCAGCTGGATAATGTCCTTCCTAAAAAACAGAATATCCAGGCTGCACTGGGGGGACAAGTTCTCTTTAGAAAAAGAAATCCTCTGTGGAGTTCCCCAAGGGGCAAGCATGTCACCATTGCTGTTTAACATCTACTTGAGGTACTTATGCCTAGTTCTTGACCATATCAATACCTACTTCACTAACTATGCTGATGATACGCAGCTGGTATTTGAACTAAGTGGCGATTATCAGAAGGACAGTGAGCAACTCAACACGATTTATAATTACGTGGAGCAATGGATGGACTCCAATTGGATGTGTCTTAATGGGAAAAAAACGGAGCTCATGATTTTTGGCTCATCATACGCCCGAGCTAAGTTACCTACATCCTAAGCATCCTTCCAGATCAAAGACACACCTATACCAGTATTAGGCAAGGTCAAAACCCTCGGTATGATGCTTGAAGCATCCTTAGGGGCAGAGGCCCAAGCACAATACGTTAAGAAAAACTGTGCTTACCACCTCCGTCTAATAAAAGCCATCAGACCCTTCTTATCAGAGGAAAATTGCGCGACCATAGCTAGAACCACCATCTTGTCGCGCCTCGACTATGGCAATGACTTACTTCTGGGTGCCTCCAAACGGTGCCTACAAAGCTACCAAGTTGTACAGAACAACGCAGTAAGAACTGTGAAGCTTAAATCTAGAACAGAGCACATCAGCGACTCCAGAAGGGAGCTTCACTGGCTAAAAATTGAAGATAGGGTGCACTTCAAGACCCTAACTATTGTCCATAAATGCATTCACGGAAAAGCACCAACATACCTAAAAACGAGAATCAGACCATACGTTCCAAATAGAACACTGAGATCATCTCAACTCGGCAAAATTGCAATAGCCCCACATAAACTTAAAAGCGGCCTAGGCAGAGCCTTTCCGTCCCTCGCAGCCAATCTCTGGAACAACCTCCCGGACCACCTAAGAATAGAGCCTAATTACATCCGCTTCCGCAAATCGCTAAAAACCCACATCTTCAAATAAATTACCATACGTCCAAATTCCAGCTGGAGTAATCTCTGCATGTTTCTGTCCCGTCTTTGCTGTTTGTTCTTGTCCGTCTGTCTATCGTGTTCTTGTCCCTGCGCCCCGAGGCTCGCGAGCTACCGGAGCAATACAAATATTAAATAAATAAATAAAAAAATATCAATGCTGGCGTAACCATCTTGAACTTTTGAAGGGGTAGGTAAAGGATTAAGGCTGACAGATTCAGGACCACTCGCACGCCTGCTTGGCCCTTGATCTGAATTGCAAAGATACAAGAGTAAAACCCCAAGCTTCTCTGCGAGGGGGCTGGGAGGGGACTTCCTCTACGGCCTCGCTCACTACCAGGAGCAGATCTCCACGAGGAAGGACGGCATCCCAATCTGTGGGATGGAGGGCTTGTGGTATAGGAAGGCGGAAGACCTGGGATACCAAAGAGTATCCACGGGGCAGCGATCCGTGTCCGCCAGGACTGAAAATGAAGGGAAGGCCTGCCCCCAAGCCCCCACTGTACAGCTGTGCATCTTGTGAGATGTGTTCTGCTGTTTGCGCCGGTGTTGGCTGGGGGAACTGTTGCGCAGTTAGTGAGGCAGTCCTGGAAGCCCCAGAAAACGGCAAAAGGTACGACCTCTATCAAATCGCGCCTGGCCCCGTCCAAAGCTCTTAGCAGCCGGTTTTGTCAGTACAGCCAGTGATTTGGCTGTTTGGGAGCTGTTCTTTTTCTTGGCCAACTCTCATCAGTGGAAGAGTGGAGAGACCCCCTACTTCAAATGGGAGGTCGGGAAATCGGTCCTGCATGCTCGGATTTAACCTAGTGGCCTTGAGCCACACAGTCCGCCTCATGTCTGTAGCCACACAGATGGCCCTGCCTACTGTATTGATATGAGCCACGGGTGACTCCATTGTGCCTTGCGCCACTATTTCGGCTTCTGCGAGACCAGCCTTGAAACAAGCCTGTCTGGGAGCTGGTAGGTCCGGGAGGAATTCAGCCATCTCCTCCATAATTTCTGATTTGCGGCAGCTAACATGGCGTCTGCATTGGTTTGCCGCAAGTGGAGAGTGGTGTTGGAATACACCTTTTTTCCACAGGCATCTAGGACCTTCTCCTCCTTGGGCTGAAGTGGAGGATGAAGTGTAAGTCTGAGTTTGGCGTACATTGACACAGCCGCAATGACAGATGAGTACCTGCCTGTATTTTGCGTCGCCGCTTGTTGGTTGGTTGGTTGCGTGGAATGGGGTATTGTCCAGCCCTTCTTCCCCATGGCCTCCACATCCTTTTGTGGCAGTATACCCGATCTTGTGAAGAAGCGGATGATCAGTACCTCTGCTAGGACCCCCGCCTCTGGCTGCGCCTTTTGTGACTGAGGAATTCGCAGGTACTCCGCCACTCTGGTCAACCTGTGATGTAAAGCCCTTGAACAGGTGTCTTGTTCCTCCTAATTTGTGTCGTCCGCTGTGTCTTGCGGGTCCCCAGAGTCTGCTGGCAGTGTATTGGGGGGGGCGCTGACGGTGGGGACTGGGTCGTGCTGGTAGGCTGTACCGAGGCCTCCATGGGCTGAGACAATGCCACCACTGTAAGTGGGGCTGGTGACAGCACCGGAACCGGTGGCCGTACTGGTGGGTCCAGTGGCTGAACTGGAGCTGGAACCGACTGTTGAGGGAGCATAGGCTTGATCAAGTCCTGAACGATTCCTTTGAGAATACTACCCATTTGTAGTGATTTTATGAGCATGAGGAGCTGGTGAAGCCCGCTCTAGTACCGGCTCAGCCGTCTGAATGGGCGTGTACGGCCAAGTTATCCCTGTGCTGTGTCTTTTATGGGCATAGCCTGCTTCCATGAAGCACACGTGTCCCAATAGGGTTGGGTAGCAAGTGTGACCTGCTTGAGGACATGGGAGACCATTCCACCCTGAGCGTGAAGTCTGGCCTTTGGGGTTCGCTGGAAAGGTGCGATTCTGAACATGCCGCCATTTTGATTGGCTATGCTGCCATTTTGTCATGTACCGGCGCGCAGATCTGTGGGTGTACTGGCTTTGGCCACCGCCTGTTTGCCTGACCTTTGTGTGGTCAAGAGGAGATCCGATGAAGAGCTCTCTCAACCTAGCCAGCCGGTTCTTCGGAGACCGGGGCATACGAGCGTTGCATGCGGTACACCCTTCCCAGCCATGGTCTTCACCTAGGCGGCAGAGAGCATGCAGGTCTGACGTAGGGCAAGAACCATCATCACAGATCGGGCACCTGCTGAAACCCGCTGCGGCCGACATGCGCTGGGGAGGGGCGAGGCACCGGAGGACTGTGTACAACAAAATCATAAAGTGAAATAAGGACAGATGTCCCTGGGGAAGACTTGACAAGCGTGGAATTATGAGCCACAGAAAGGCCTTAACTAGAGTGTTGGTGAGTGAGGTAGGTGCACTCCCGTCACCACGGAAAAAGAGTACAGATGTGTGGCACTGGTGGGTGGAGTGAAGGGAGCGCATGCTCCCGGGGCGCGTCCGCGCACACAGCTACATTAAAAGGGGAAAGACAGTTTTTTCTGGTGAAAAGGTTCTGTTCTGATGCCCATACAGTATGGAGGAAAGGGGACAGGACGTAAGTTTATGTAAAGTACAACCAACAGTTACCAACAAAAAACACACAGGGAGGAACCTACAGAAGAAAAAGGCCTAGGGGGTTCAACAGAAGCAGAGTGAAGGTAACAGCACAGGAACACCACACCCAGAGGGGGGGAAACTGCAAAAGAAACAGCAGGGAACACAAAGTGAGGCAACAGTGAGAGAGGAAGCCTAATGGATACGTGAAGACAGTGTACGTTGAGCCAAGCGTTTAAGTGGTGGAAGTATGTGCTTAGGCAGGACAGTATAGTAGAGAGCAGTAATGGATTCCCCCCGCTCGCACCTTTCTTATCATACGGTCGCTGAAGGTTGACGGCTGCGCAGCGTACTCGCACTCTGGGCTGCACCCCTTCGTCACCAAACACCTGCGTCGCACAACATCGCGCCCTCGGCCTGCCCTGCACGGTATTTGAGCAGTGACCAAGGTGTGTTACTAAACATTGTAAACAAACTACTACTAAAGAAACAGGCCATTAGTGAAGATATTCTGGACAATGCGAAAACAGATCTTTAAGGGGTAAACCATCTGGCACATTCAACAACTGCGAGTGGACTGATCGATCAGGGCCAGCTTGAGCTCGACAAAACAAATCTAGGGGCAGTACTATGGACAATTTCACTCTAATTCAGCAGAAGGCAACAGGGTGGATAGGCCATCAGTGCCAGCAAAACCAGTTAAAAACGGGAAGGTGCTCACTCACACGTTAAGTGAAACTACAGTGGGTGTGTTCCCATTAACTTAAGTGGACTAACAAAAGAAAGTGGCTAAAGAGCCAATATAGCAGTAAGCAGTGACCTGGCTAACGAGGTCATTAAAAAGGTGGTTACTACAATTGAGCCAGTACATAAGATTAGCCCATTATTTTTTATCAATTATTGAGTCCAATTGTGAAGAGGACACAAATTGTAGATGACTGCTGTATGCTGAATAATGAAAGTAGTCTAAATATGGAGGATACTGTAGAAAGTACTGGTAAATATGTAGAGCCTAAGAATGTGGTCCTGGAGGCCAACCAGCACAGGGTGGATTTAGGAGACACAAAATACTAGTGGACAACAAGATGTATTTAATATCAACATTGCATCTGCTTCTAATTTGTCATTGCTGATTTGTTTTCAGAAATGGATTGTTGGCCGCTAAATAAATCTTAAACTATGTATGTATTTACATCAATTCCCCCTCTGTTGCTTGACCTAATTTGACATTGAATATATTTAATTTATCGAAGGAGGTGGTTGTCCTGCAACTAGAATGCAGTGTGCATCTAATATGGTGGTGAATTTAATATTAACATAACACCAGCTTTTTGAAATTGGAGTATGATAACAGTTGTGTTAGTAAAATACAACAGCTCTTAAAGAAAGAAGATGTGACTGATAAAGTGACAAGAACTAGCCAAGCGAGGACAGTTCATTGCAATGAAACAGCCATGAACACAGTGAAAGAAACATTTAACAATAACAGGTTAGTCTGGCCTCCCATGTATTTTAAATTCAACTTCAAACATTAGACCATGACCTGTGAAAATACTGAAATGGAATACCACGGGCCATGGACATTACACCAGCAGCAATGAAGGCCTTGATTATTTAACTAAAGCAGACATAAGTGTAGTCCAAGAAAGTTGGTTACTTACTAATATTTGCATTGACTGTTATACAGTCATTCGACATCTGGCTAAAGTGAAGATTGGGCGGCCTTTGAGAGGTGTTATTGGAATGCTAGGAAGGTAATACTGAAAAACGAGTCTGAATATATTAGTAGTGGTCACGTCAATCGATAAGCATATAAATAAGTCATTGCTGCTGGTCAATGCAGGGATCGAAATTAAGATTGGGTAAAAAAAAAAAAGAGGTAAAATCAGCTATTGGATATCCAGCATTAAACAGTGACCAGGCGCTAGTGCATAGAGTTGCACAAATCTAACATACACATAAGATACAAACTTATGATTGTGCCCATTATGTATGACTCCTTATGCTTTAAATGTCATATAAATGGGTCCTAATCTTTATCCATAGATTTTCCCAAAAGCAGAGTGCCTGTGCATGCACGTGTGTCATCAGTTGGCCTGGGGAGCTAAAAGTAACTTCTGGTAGGGGTTGGTGTCAGGCTAACCAGGAGCTAAATAGCTTCCAGCTCCCCTCTATTTCAAACCCTGTTAATGCATATGACCAAATGCGGGTTAGGGAGAAGTGGGGGGGTGAGAGAAAGAAGGGTGGTGGCCACGTGTAACGACTGAAGATAATATGCTTTGAATGTATGAGGCTTTGCCAAACAGGTAAATGGAAAAAACGGAGGAAGTGGTGGTTAAAGGCAGCGATTTTAACACCTATTGTGCAGATATGTATAATTTATTTAAACAGGAAGTGAGAAATTGCCTGCAAGGAAAATGAGACAACTAAAAGGAAATATGCAAAGTGAATGCAATTTATGAATGATTGGGAGTTGATGATGATTAATGGTACATTGATAGGAGACATTCCAGGTGCTTTTACATGTAACGTCGGGAATACAGGTGTGACGCTAGCTTGTTTGTCAAAGCTAGAGATTGTAGTTAAGTTAGATGTTGAACTCGGAATTGAACCACTATAGTGATCATGCCATTTTGAAATTAATACTACAGTTCGTTCAGGGCAGAACGATGCAAGAAACAGTGGGGGGGACACAGAAATTGGCATAAATGGTAAAACGGAATAAAATGGAGAGAGTAACTTAACGGCTATGTGTAGACACTCAAATGTGTTATGCGAGACATTTTATTTTTGATGGGGAATTGTCTGCAGATGCCATAGTGACATGGATTAAGAATTTAACATCCATTTGTTCCGTATGGTGCTTGAATGTCTTAAGGAAAAGTGACATTTACTCCTGGATGATATCAATCAAGCTCATGACAGGAGATGAGTTTTACATGGAACGCAGAGCAATCAGATATACATTTTCTAGACACTAAAATTGCATTTGTGCAAGGACACACGACATCAGACCTGTATGCCAAAACGACTGATGGGTATTACACGCCCAGAGCTTTCATGCCAAAGGAACTTTTGTGGGAATACCCTATAGCAAATTACTATAACTTAAGCAGATCATTTCTGATCCCGTACAGTACACTAACCAATGATGGGTAATGTTCAACAGGTTTAGAATGAGAGATTATGAAGAACAAGTCCTTACAGAAGCATCATATGTCTATACATACTCCAAACAGAGTACACGAGTCAGGCAGATTGTAAAACAATATTGGACAATGTTGCAATATGACAGAGCGACTTCAGCATTGACAACTTGCTTTATTCTCTTCAAGGAATCCAAAATCTATAGAGATACACTTATCCATGCTGACAACGTCACCATCAGCAGTGTCGAGAGTGGGAACTTTCGCTGTTGCAATTGCCAGCATTGCAACAATTTAATACATTGACCTACCATCATACATCCCTATATGGGCAGAGACATTAGTTAAAAAGTTACTCTCTGTATAATTCCCTCTGGCCCGACACACACTGCCGGGCACACCCTGGATGTTCTCATCACGTCAGACATTCCCCCCCTTTCCAACCCTCTAACCACTCCTCTCTCTTGGACTGATCACTTTCATCTCTCACCCGTCGCTCTGTCCCCCAGCCAAAATAGATCTCCAACACTCCACCCACCTTCTCAGTCATTCGTCCCATGAAGCGTGTGTCAGTGGAGGCTTTCGCCGCTACTTTCTCTCCTTCACCTGCGGCTGACTCACACTCTGACATAGACCTCTCCAAACTGCATCCCTCAATCTCCAATACTCTTGATGTCCTTGCCCATCATAAGGATCCGTCTGAAGCCCACATCCAAGTGCAATTTTTGGTATGATTCCGACCTTAGCACCCTTAAACGCAAGTGTAGGGTGGCTGAGAGGAAGTGGAGAGCATCAGGCTCATCATCTGACAAACTGGCCTGCTGCCTGCTCCAAAGGCAACAGACTGTCCTGTCCAAGAACAGAGCTCACATCCAAGCCAGCATCTCTGCAGCCTCTAACAACTCGGCCGAACTCCTCAAAATCTGCAAGGAGCTGGCCAATCCTGCTGCAGTCTCCACCTCTCCTGTTCACTCCCAGGCCCTTTGCACGGCACTGACATCTCACTTCACCACTAAAACTCAGGAAATCCTGTGCACTATTCTCTTCCTCCCCATCTCCCACTCCCGGTCCCTCTCCGGCTGTCTCTCCTTCTTTCTCCTCCTTCCCCGAGTTGACTCCAGATGTTTTCAAGTCTGATCTATGAAAGTCTCGTCAAAGCAGGTGCTCCCCTGCTCCTACAGAACCATCAAGGACCACATCGACACCCTCGCTCCAGCCTTGGCCAATTTCTGCAATCACTCTTTTGCCACTGGAACCTTCCCTTTCCCTCTTAAGCACTCCCTTGTGCACTCCCTTCTCAAGACCAGCCCCACCCTTGCAATTGTTCTTCTCTGGAAAACTACCACCCATTCTCTATCACTCCTTTCCTGGGCAAACTCCTGGAAAAGCTGGCCATCTCCTAACATATTGAATCGGTTGGTTGTCTCCATGACCACCAGTCTGGCTTTAGAGTAGCTAGAAGCACAGAAACTGCTCTCCTGAACAGCCGAGAAGACCTGCTCTCTAAACTCTACTCTAGCCTTCCTTCTGGAATCCTTCTCCTTGATCTATCCTCTGCTATCGATCAATCATCTCCATGACAACTTGGGCATCACGGGTCAGGCCTTCGCATGGCTGACCTCCTTTCACTCTGATCAGCCGTCCCAGGTCCAATTTGGGACCTTTCTCTATCCCACCTTTCTCTCTACATGGTGTTCCCCAGGGTTCTAACCTCTCACCCTGGCTCTTCAACCATTACTTGACTCCTCTGGCCCCCCCTTATCTCTACCTTCTGCTCTAACTTTCAGTGTTATACGGATGACACTCCGCTCGCCTTCAGGCTCCCCTCAGCCTCCTTTGATCTCTTGCTCATTCCAGACTTTCTATCCGCGATTCAGAAATGGTGTGCCTCCAACGATCGCAGCGTTAATGTCAGTAAGACTGAGATCCTTCTCATTGGGACCCCTGCTTTCCCTCTTGCACTCTGGCCACCCACCCTGGGCCCTCCACCCAAACCTTACTGTGAGGCAAAGCACCTTGGTGTCATCTTCGACTCCACCCTCTCCTTCTCTCCTCACATCTCCGACATCTCTAAGATGCACCTCCTCAGAGGTATTCTTCCTTTTCTCACTTTCCCACAGAGGCTCATTGTCTCCAGAGGCCTGGTTCTCTCTAGGCTGGACTACTGCAACAATCTTTCTAAATCTGCCTGCCTCTACTCTTTGCCCTCTGCAACTAGTCAAGAACAAGACTAAGACTTGTCCTTGGCCAAAAGCCCAGGGATCGTATCTCTCCAGCCCTTAAATCGCTCCACTGGCTCCCAGTGGCTGCAAGGATCAAGTTCAAGACCTTCTGCATCATCCACAAGGCTTTCTGGGGCTGGGGTCCACACCACATCCAACTCTCTCTTCCTAAGCATCTTCCTTCTTGAGCACTGCACTCATCCAGCTCCAACTCAATGAGGGTCAGACTCTTCTCCAGGCAGAGAGTGGAGGTTAGATCTCGCTCCTCGGCTGGACTCTCCCTCTGGAACAACCTCCCTGCCTCTCAACCTGGAGTAGGCCCACCTAAGGTTCAGGAAGCAAGTCAAGACCTTCCTTTCCAGTTCTGTTTTCTCACTCTCCCCTGCTGATGCTCCTGTCTGCTGCGCAAACTGGTTACCTGGCCATCCACTGAACCTCACGGGCACCAAGCTCCTGCACAACCAGTAGCCCTTGCACTGCCGCTGGGCCTCTCACCCACTTAAGACTTTATATGCAACCCTACAGTCCCCTGCCTCTCTGTACTTACTTGAGCCACCCCTGGCAGCACGTAACGCATCGTACCACAGCACTCCTCCCCGCCCCCCCTCCCCATTGGCACTTCTCTTCTCTCCCCCTCGCACAATCTGAATGACACAAGGCCTAGTAAGATTGATTATTTTGTTCTCCCTCCGTCTAAACTTCCTTGTCTTGTCGCACCTAGAATATACTTGTGTACAGGCACGTTATAAATGACTTCTCATATCGTGTAATTCAGTAAATGTCATTTATCCCCCTAGCTTTTACGCTTGGTATGTTTGGTTACTTTTACATGTGCCTAAAAACAAGCTGGTGGCAGCAGTTACATTTCTATCGTGTTTCCATTATTTTTGGTGTGCACATTTATGTGTACCGCATTTTGCAAATAAACGTTGTCTAGTGCCCTAAAACTGCTGTTCCGCAAGATCTTTGCCTGTTCTTTGGCCATATTGTAGTTTGGCCTTCTTCCTGCCCTCTGAGATCAGGAAAGACCATGCACTTGCCTGGGAAAGTGTCTGCTTTTGCAGGCTTGTGAGCCTTTGTGCGTATATGGCCCAGGAAGGGGGCTGAGGCTGCCTAGTCCCAATCCACATCATTGGTCTGCTACTGGGGCAGATGTGAAACCAGATGTCAATGACTGGACAACTACTGGCTGTGTGGTGTAGATCTTATCCATTGGTGGGCTTTGACTTGCTTCCAGCTCGGATTTTGGATAAGAGGAGGATGCCTGCAGCAACCTATCCAGTGGCCGGCCGGGTGAAGCCCTTCACCTCTGCCTTATCTCCGAAAACCCTAGTCTGTGCTTCAACCCTTCGACTAGTGAGATCAACTAGTAACAACGCCTTCAAGCATCCAGCCCCTCAGAGCCTTTAGAAGTGTCCCTGGACTAACCAGCTACCTCGTGGGCTACCTTGCCAAAGCGCTGCTTTTCCACGTTAAAGGAACTTGATGGTTGCTAGCTTAAGCCACACGTTTTATTTATATACAAGAGGAACAATGCTCGTTTGATCACAAAAGAACATAAAACAGATAAGAAATCAGATACGACTCAAAGCAGTGAGCTTTTTACAATGGGATATCTGAGGCACATTCGGACCAGGTTGTGGTGGGGAGTAAATGGAACAGTCACCAGGGACAATAGATAAACAACAACCAACACTGGACATTTTTAAGTGCTGGTAGGCTGTACGGCCAGCTGTGCTTGGGACATGGCCATGATGGGTGAAGTGCTAGAATGGAGGCAGAGAAAGTGAGAGACAGAGTCAGGTTAGAGGTATCGGAAAAATGTAGGCAGGCAGGCGTGCATGTTTTCTCAGATGTCCAGGGAAAAGCATTCCATGCAAGTGGGTAAAGAAGAGAGAAAGCACCGAACACAGACCTCCTCGCTTCAAAGGAACCTGTCCAGGAGCACCTTCTGTGACCACGACTGGAAGGTCACCTGTTGCATGCAAACAGTGATCTTTGCTGGGACTCTACTTCCTCCATTGTGTGAATTATCCTGAAGGTCTGCCTCTTTGGAATCCGCATTTCTTTATTGTTAGGGATCGCATCTTGCTCTTGCACCAGACCGAACGACTCCTCAAACATGCAACTCCTGTGCACCTCTCACTGGAACAAAGGATGGAAGACTATGCTCCCTTCAACCCGCAGTTAATTCACTGTGATCCCAGGGAAAATCTGAATCGGGGAGGGGCGGGCAGCTAAGCAGAATTGCCTGCCATCAAAGACACTGTTTGCAGTAAAAGGGAAATACAGTTTCACTTTGCATGCTTTACAGCATTGCACCAAATATGAAGTGTGCTTACGGCCACATGCACCATTTTACAAAAAGCAGTGGTAAATATTTTGTCACCAGTAACCTTGGGGCAAGTGTATTTCTCTTAGGTCGAGTAGGTAAACTAAGGAACTCACCCCGCAGGCATTCATTCGATTTTTAAGAATGTGCAAGGCCTGCTCTTTAAAAGGAATCTGTGTTTAAATTTTGCAACCCACAGCACCCTATGTGCATTGTTGTTGTGACCACTTTGGGCTCTCCTTTGAGATTCGTTCACTATCCTTACCTACTGTTCTTAAGAATGTTATTTATTAGGCGCCGAAAGCCTGTAGGCATCAGGGTGCCACAGAAACACAAGGACAATGCAGGGATGGGGCAATACAAAAAGCAACTCCGGGGAACAGGCAAGCCTAGGTGAAAATGTGCATTTTCGGGAGTTTTCTAAAGCACTGCAGGATAGCTTCTTTCCGAAGTCCAGGTGGGATAGCGTTCCAGTGTTGAGCAGGCAGCCTTGGGAAAGATCTTCACAAGCCCCTGCTCTTTTTAAACCTAGGCACCATCAACAACTTTGTGCTGGAGCGGAGGTGCCTCAATGGGGTGTAGGGTGTTTAATGTTACTTCAGATATTTAGGAGTTTTAGGACATTTTTTCTGAAGTTCAACTAAGGGCTTAGTAAAACCATTCAACTGAAGCAGTTCAAGAATCCACTCTTATTACAAGGCTGTATCACCAGAGTTCACGGTAGCGTAGACAGAGCAGCCAGGCTTATCTTAGGAGGGAGAGAGGGTTGTAGAATCAGTATAAATGACATTGTAATACAAATGGTCCGAAGAAACACTGAAACACCATGTATGTAAAAATAAATTATTTATTTAAATACAAGTAGGCCCGGATAAATCTAGGGGTGAAGAAGTAGTATCACACGTTTTATGTAATCACAATTATAAAAACACATTACTATACTTGAAGGTACAAAGATCAAAGTATAAACCTTATTTGGAATACCAAACAGTAGTTCTAGGGAAATCAAAACATTTTCATACACATTCAGTATAGATCACATCTATTCTTAGGGAGTAAAAACCAATGGTTACTTTCATAATTACATTCAGTAATGAAAGGGCAGTAGACCCTACCAGTTGTACAGTGACTCTCAGTACAAATCACAATCAGTCAACTGGATAATATATACTTTTTGTTAATAGTGGAACACTTATTTCAGGTACAGTAAAAACCTATAACTACTTTTGTGATAACACACAGTTATACTAGGTGAGTAAAACCTAAGGATGTAATATTCAATTACAGGTGCTTTTGAGATCAGTGAAACACAGATTGAGATGAGCAGTACCTCTTGTAACTTATTTTGGATGACACACAGCTAACTCAAGGTAAGTAAAACCCATATACATTTTTAATCTCACAAGGAGTCCAGGTCAGATCTTTCCCAAGTATACAAGTGACTGGTGTAGGACTTATAAGGGACAGTTAGAACCACACACTCTGGGTTAGATAGCCCACGGAAAGTAAACCCTAATGTTACACTTTACTGAATGACTCAGTTATTCTAGGTAGGCAACAACCTAATACAGACTTATTCTGGACAGGCTATCAGCAAGTTAGGGGTAGCAAGACCTAGTTGGGGGACACTCATACAATCATCCTAGCAGGACTAATCTGGTGAAACCAACGCATTACTTTTGGTAAGAGGCACAACCTAATCACAGGAGAATAATATACTGTCACATCTACTTTCTGTTACAATGGCAAAACAGTTTCTAAGGAAATAAAAGATGTTAACAAAACTTAAGAATGGTGCATCACACATCCAAGTTAAGTAAGAGGTTTTTAACTGTTCACTCTTAGAGGTACAATTACCAACCAACTCTTTTACAAGTAAGTCACTTTTAAACACTTATTTTCTTTTCAAAGCAAAAGGCCTGATCCCTTAAAAGTCTTTCCCTTATTCTTGGAGCATGAGTGTTCTCAGTGGCAGAAGGGGGGTCACTAGGACTAGTGACCAACATGCAGTGTCAGGATAGGTTCTTAAGTAGCAAAAGTCAGAGTTCCTTAGGAAGACTGGGCAAAGAGGTGAGTACTTTACTTCTGAGTTAGAATAGAGTGCAGGGGCTTCAGAGAAGACACCCTAGCAGGATTCTAGCAGTGGGACTGGGTGAACTGGATGAGAGGCCACTCCATTACAGAAAACACCTGACAGCTAAACAGAAACCCTGAGAGACTTAAGTTAAGTACATACCCAAGCCAACACAGTACCTCAGCATTGAAGAACATTTTGCAGCAGGACGACTTCAGGGTCTGCAGCAAAATACCCGGTCAGTGAATTCCTTGTCGTGGTGACTGAAAACAAGACCTCAGAAGGAACTTTGCAGCAGGGATCCAAGAAGGCTCTAGGTAAGGTTGTCCTTGGGCTGAATGCGGTTCTGCGGATTTGGCGTCTTTTCAAGGAGCACAGAAGAAGACACAAAATCGCGGTGGAATTCTCGTTGTTACAAAGGTCCAGCACTCTGTTGAGGTAACGTTTCAGGCTGGATTTGTGTCTCTGGAGATCCACCAGGGTGCCCACGAAGTTTCAGCGAGATTCAGAATTCAGAAGACTGTGCACCGCACAGTGGCTCGAGGTCCCAGGGTATTGAGGTATTGCAACAACGCAACGCCTGGGCGGGGAGTCCAGGGGACTCCCATCGAAGAAAATTAAAATCGCAAAGAAATTTCTCGCCATGCAGGTCAGGGGAAGGAACAAAAAATGACAACAAACAATAAGCCGGAGTAAAGCTGCACCAAATTAATACAAGGTACCACTGCCACCAGCCATTGAAGGTAAGCTTGTCCCTGTAACAGAATTGTTACAGTTTTAGTGTGAAATGGGAGCACTCCACCTAAGGTGGGGCGTGCTGGCTTCACAGAATAAAATGTAAAAGGGATCCAAAGATCCTTTCTACACTTGGGAACTGTAGTTCACTCAACGTTAGTCATAGAAAGTCAACAATTCCAGCATGATGAGCAAACTAAAATTGAGCCAGGAAAAACCCTCACTCAATGGAGACGATTGGGTGTGGATGGCCGAAGCCTTAGTAGCCAAGAAAAAGCAATAGACTGCCGTAAAGAGCCAGGAAACAAGCCTGCACATTGCCTCATGGAACACCCGTGGCTTTAGTCATCTGTTTTCAGGCGCAGATAATTTTCTAGGCACTTATGAAATGATTTGCCTACAAGAGACCTGGTTACGAGAGAAACCAATATGTGAAGACTACGAGGTTTATATAAACCCAGCAAAAAGGGGAATTACTGGTTGCCCTTATGCAGGCTTGTTAACTATGATAAAGCTGAGAGGAATGCGGGTAAGTGAGTACCTGACTCCGAGCCCTTTTATACAAGTGCTGTAAAGGAAATTAATGCTAAACGCAAGGGAAGCCATAATCCACCTAACCAATATCTATTGGAGTGAAAATAAAGCGCTGAATAACAATTTCATAACGAAAATCGAGAATATAATCGATAAATCGATGATCGAAGCACCGGAACAATCTATTGCTTTATGTGGCGATCTAAACATCAAACTTCTGAAGAGCAAAGGTAAAAGTGAGATCCCGATCCCTTTGGGCGAAAAAGAACAGATTTGGAAGCAGGCAATGGAAGGCCGTTCCATGTGGATGCTTAATGGAGCTATTAAAGGCGATCTGAGAGGTGCCGACACCTGGTTCTGTGCAAGAAATAGTGCATGTTTGGACTATTGTTTTGTTTCAAATAACCTATGAGACGGTATCAAAACTTTTGAAGTAAAAAAGCAACTTAATAGCGATCACTCACTCCTCAGTATAGAAATAATTTTCGTGGGGAAGGTTCAAAAGAAACTCAAAATAACCCCCAGTGAAGTATACTGGGGGGAATTCGAATCAGAAGGAAAGGAATCTAGTCGACCTAATCAAGGGTTATAAGAGGCAAGCATCAGAAAATCCAGAAGATGTCGATTATGGATGGCTCTTGATGGACTATCAAATGAAACAAAACCCAAAGAAGATCGATGAAATAAAAAGTAATCACACTTATAACAAAACTTGGGTTGAAAAGAGAAAAGAACATCGAGCACTGTTAAGGCTCCTTCAGAAAGAACCTTTCCCAGAAAATCAGGAAGCAATAAGAAAATGCAAACGGACCTATACAAATTGGCACAAGATGACAAGAGCGAGTAGACTACAACTAGATGGAGAGAAAATGCTTGCTGCCATCAATTCTTGTAATCCAAGATATGTTTGGGATGTAATCAATAGCCGAAAGGATTTTCAATCGGCAGTCAGGACAAATCAAGTCTGAGAAGACAGTTGGGTTAGGCACTATACTTCCCTTTTTGCTAAGACGGAGAGCCCGGCTCACAGAACAAAGCAAACAACCAATCAATCAATCAATCATGGTCGATAAAATTTGACCGCACAGAAATACATGAGATGGTTGGTAAGCTATGTTCATCTAGGGCAGCCGGACCAGACGGCATCTCCAAATAAATTCTAAAAGAAAGTAAGGACAAATGGCCAGATTTAATCCATTTAGTATTTCAACAAATAGTAAAAACCAAAAACTCTCCAATTAACATTGAAAGAAGCCATGGTGGTACCCATTTATAAAAAGGGAGATTGCAGTGAACCCAGGAATTACAGGCACGTAGCCCTTCTGGACTCTATAGGGAAGCTCTTTGCCTCGATATTACGTGATTTGAAGAAATGGGCATTACAAGAGAAAATCTTAGAGAAGAGACAATCTGCCTTCGTGAGTGGAGTGGACACCTCCTTAAATTTATTCATCTGAACTTGTTGAAAGCAAAGGCACTCGAAACAAAGAGTAAAGTATATTTGGGGTTTATTGACCTCGAACAGGCTTTTGACTGTATAAATCGAGAACGATTATGGAAAATATTGGAGAAATGGGGGTGCCCAGTAGACATTCTGGAAGCAATTCAAGCCTTGTACTCAGACATCTATTTAAATCCAACTTACTAGAGATTGCACTCTTACTAAGAAAATAAGAACTTTTCAGGGAATTAAGCAAGGCTGTGCCCTCGCGCCTGTTTGTGCTTTATTTGGCGGACACGATAGGTTCACAGAATCAAATTAGAGCTTTTCCTCCAACAATAGAAGAGGACAATTCCATGGATTTTACATGCAGACACTTTAGTCTTCGTTGATCTAACACCAATCGGACTGCAAAGAAAGCTAAATGCATTCAAAATATACTTGCATACTAACGATAAGAAAATCAATGTCAACAAGTCAAAGATAATGATCATGCAATCGGCCCAAGGAACCAACAAAAAAAAGAGGGGCAACCTTTACACGGAAAATAGATAATCGTCAGCAGGAACCAGTAGACTCCAACCTCTATCTGGGAATCTGTATCAATAAGAACATTAATGAATCGGGCCATTATTCATGAATTAGGGAAAAACTGACAAACCAAGGAAGAGCACTTTATCAATTATTTGGCACCTATTCCCTGAAACCAATTGTCATCTTTTTTAAGCAAAAAGTAACACCTGTGATAGCCTATGGAGTAGAAGCACTCCTAACTCTGCCTTGGAAAACCTGGGAAATTTGTGAAGCCTTCTTCTGGAGGAAAATACTAAGATTACTGAATGCTGTTTCTGCAGCAGTAACACAATATGAGTTAAGACTGCAATCCTGAACGTCAATTGTACTTTGGAAGACCTTATCAATGTTACGGAAATGTATCATTGATAACCCCCTAGGACCTTTTGAGATATTAAAAGGGATGGCAGCAAAGAAAAATAAAAATCTCTCAAGATGGAAAGATCGTTGCAAAGAGTACCTGGTAAACTTGGGAACTCACTGTGATACTCTAAATAATAATCCAAATAAAGTAAAAAAGGCTATCTTAATAAGATATTGGATAGAAACTATTGAACTAAAACAGAGTAAGATGTGTCTGAATATCATCTGGGAACGTCATATGGTCGACGAACTGCCTGGCTACCTGACAAAATTTCCCTCGCCATACTTTAGAGATTTGTTGTTGAGGTGCAGGCTAAACATCCTACCATCAAAGGAACCATTTCTGGCTAGGAAGCGGATAATGGCCCAAGAAGCCGTGTGTCGCTTTTGTGAAGACCCAGAGATGATTGAAACTCAACATCTGTTGCTACTTTGTCCGAAATTAATTGACGAGAGATGTATGGCAATTTTTACAGTTGGATCTTGATCAATATGGATAAAACCTCACCTGGGAGAGAATTCCGATGGCCACGAAAATGGGGCAAACAATTGGCGCTTTTAAATTTCTCGAGAAATTATTGAAAGTTGATGACTTTTTGTAAATAATGAACGAAAAGTCAGTTCAGTTTTGCTTTCACTTGTGAACTCATGTTTAAAGGTTAGAATTTTTACAACCATTAATACAATTAAAAAAAAAGAAAACAAAAGAAAGTTAACATGGGGAGTCTCTAGGGCAACCCAGCAACAGGCACTTATTGCCAATAAGTTGTTAAAGAGGATAACTATAAATGACTCCCATAAAAATAGTAAAAGCTGCGAGTGTGGAAAAAGGTTCCCACTCAGAGGTATTAAGGAAACATATACCACTAGTAAAGCAAACATTTCTGGGGTTGAGCCAGGTCAGGAAGATTCACCATTTCTATGAAAATCGTACCTAACACAAGGAGCGTTGACAAAAACACATTTGTGGGTCATAGTAATGGCTTTGAAACGTATCCTGGCTGGGACAGGGAGCCAATGCAGCTCCTTATTAGCACTTGATACGTGATCTCTTTTACATAGGTCGTACATGAAACAAACAGCCCCCAGTAGTAACATGTTGCAGTAGTCCAGATGAGGTAATACAATTGCCCTGGCTAAAGGGGCCCTGTTTTTTGGGGGACAGAAAATGTTTTGCATGTCTCAGAACTTTGAGATGGTAGTGTGTGCCAAGAATGATCCCATCAACGTGAGTCGCCGAGTTCATGTCTGCGTTCATGTAAACCGAGTTTTCACATTATTCCGAATAGATACGGCGTAGTTGTTAACGCTCCTGAATGTTTTCAACTAGCGTGTGCTGAGCTAAATAGCAGGAGTTCGGTTCTGGGGGTATTAAGGCACATGAAGTTTACATTCATCCAATCGTTGATAATGCTGTATATGTGCGCTTGCCTTTGAAGCAAGATGACAGGAACACAATTTTGATCCCCGGGTCTGTGCTTAGAAACCTCTGGGTATAAGCGCATTATAATAACCAATCAATCATAAAACACACTTGCAAGGTCCTATTATCAAGGAAGGTCGAGATCCAGTTAATGGCACTCTCGGAGCAGTGGCCAGGGAGGCTCAGCCGACTTATCAGGCAGGAATGATCTAACAAGTCGAAAGCGGCCGACACATCCAAAAGTATCAGTAGGCCTGTCTTCACCTTTTCTACAATACTCAACATTTTGGTATGGAGGTCCACCAAGGCGGTCTCCAGCCCGTGAGATACCGGGAAACCTTATTGGTAGGATGGATAACTTTCTTAGATTCCAGGTGGTTTGGGAGCTAAGGGATACTTTGCATCCTTCCTAAACATCCTACGAGTGATTAGCACACATCACCTCATGTGGAGTGCTAAAGGCATACCTAGTATCCATCTTATCTCTGCTCCTGTGACTTTTTAGTCACAGTGCCGACCCCAACATTATGGCTGGTGGCAGTGGACGTGTTCTACCAATAACTGTGCTATTTTTAACTGCAGACTGTATTCACAGTCTCGGCTGTGCACACTAGGGTCACCTATGTTCTAACATGGAGGCACCTTTCTTTTTTCATCATTTTGCGTGTGGTTGTTCTTTGTTAGCCCTTCTTCTACCATTCTGGGAGGGGGGATGTCTGTGCCTGTGTTTTGCCTTTGGCTGGAACCCTTTGATGTCCCTGCCTAGGCTCCAGTGTTGTCTGCGGAGGCAGGAAGTGGGGGAGGATTTTTTCACTCATTCCCTTTGTCTACCAGAGTGCCTGAATGGAACCAGTTCCCACTGTGGGGCTGGCTGCCCTGATTGGACAGCAGCCCAACCCTTTTTGTAAAATGCTGAGATAGTTTGCAGATGAGTGAATGGGCAAGCTGAATAAAAGGTGAAGTTCCTGAGGTAGGAGGCAAGTCTAGCACTGGAACAGAAGATCCAAAGCTGAAGATGACCAGAGACGCCTGCAGACCCTTCCAGTAAGCGTGAAGTGAACACTGCTGTTCATTGGCAGAGGAGCTCCAAAGAGGACTCCTTGCCTTTGGCTGGTTGGACCAACCAGCCCCGAGACTAACGCAAATCGAGCCATCTCCCGAGGTGCTGTCTTTTCCCAGAGCTGCAGACCGCAAATACTAGGAGACCCGTTTGCAGTGCAAGGTCTTTGCGAGGTCGAATCCATCCAGAACTTTGGTGACTAACAATTGGACCTCCAGAGGCAGGATCCCACTCATCAAAGTCCCCTCACCAGAGTGCAGGACTTCAGAATAGAAGATTATCGACTGGGCGAATACCGTTTGTTGGAGCCGATTAAAAAGGTGCCAAAACCACAGACCGACCAAGGAGACAGAAGAAGTCTGTGCCAAGGGTCCTCTTTCAAGACTGCTGCTGTGACATCCCATTATGAGTCCTTACTTTAGTCACCAGACCGAGGAATCAAGATACCGGTTCCGTCGAAGTTGCACAGAGGAGAATCCAGCTAGGTTTACTTCCTCTAACCCAAGGTACTGTGGGGTTAAAGGTAGAACGCACCTTGAGCCAAAGAGTCTATCCAGTGTGACTGGAGTGCGTGAATAGGTATTTGGGTGTCCACCCATATCTCTGGACCAGGCTTGTCAGCTTGTGTCCTTTAGGGAGTCCTTCGCAGGGTCACCCTGACTTGTGTTATATTGCTGAGCATCTTATTCTAGTGAATGAAAGTATTTGCTTATTCTGCTACTTTGTAAGACTTTAGGTCCATTCCTAAACTGATTTTTTGTATAGTTGGGTATTAGACTTGAAAAGCATTAGAAGCTCTGAATAGTGTCACTAGATCACTCAGATTCGCTACTGTGTGTATAACCAACCTTTTTCCTTCCAAAAGACTATCTGAAGTGGTTTTGCTAAACTAAATACAATTACTGTTTATCTGTAAAGCAACGCGAGTGCGCAGCAGTATAGATAATACGGTAGAACTGTCAGTGTGAAACTCTAACAGCAAGCAACTACTATTGAAGTAATCACCTCTGAAAAGTATTAAGAATTCTTGTGTGTGGTTAGTGAAATAAGTATTTATCTACCTTCTTTGTTTAAATAAGAATAAATGTATATTTTTAATATAATGTTTATTGTGCAAGAGAATTTCTTTGGACTATTGTACTTGGTGAGTTGAGTGTAATTACCTACAGCTCAGATCTTCCTCATATGATAAGCCTGGCTGCTCTGCCACTCTACCAAGATCCTTTGGGTAGTACAGACTTCTACTAAGATCCAGGGACCTGAATGTGAAGGGATAGTTTTATAGAGTCTTACCTGAAGTGGACCTTAGGAAAACTCCCCCAACAGACAAATACATCTTAGGGTTTGGACTTTTAAAGTGTAGGCAAATGAATTGCCAGGTGAACTTTGAGAGAGTTAAAGACTAACCCGGAGACTATAGGTAAAGTAGGTAAAGCACTATATGGGATGGTGAGCAGTCAATAGGATTGATGCTGAGTGTCTTGTACCAAATGACGAAGCGTTTCCACTTGAAGTAGCAATGTCTAGTGTTGGGTTTGCGTGCTTCTATGAGGATATCCATTCATCTCTGTGGCAAGTTTAAATGTCCACACTATGACCTCTGGAGCCAAGCTGCCAAGTTCAGTGGTTGAGGTCATGGATGAAGTGTTCCCTGATGCTGAGATAGCAAGTTGTAAGGGAATGGAAGTTTGACTGGTGTGCAAAGAGATATCTTGTTCAGGTGTGAAAACCATTGTTGACATGCCCACATTGGTGCTATTAGAATGTGTTTTACTTGTTCCTGGTGCATCTTGTGGACTGTTTTGTTCAGAAGTGGTGTTGGGGGGTAAGCTTTGTCTGGGGATACTGGACGAAAAGTCTGGGTATTGTGCGTTCTCTTGTGTTGCAAAGAAATCTATGTTTGGTTGACCCCGGTTTCTGTAAACATCATGAAGGATGTGTCTGCGCAACTGCCATTAGTGTTCTGAAGAAAGTTGTATGTTCCTGTTTAGCACATCGGCAAGACAGTTGTGTTCCCCTGGAACATGTTGAGACAGAAGGTGTATGTTGTGACTAAGTGCCCAAAGCCATATGTTCTGGGCTAGTTTTGAAAGACGTGGAGTGTTTGTCCCCCCCCCCCCTGTTTGTTGATGAGGTATATCAATGTGGTACTGCCTGTCAGGACTAGAACGGTCTTATTCTGAAGGAGGTGTTGAAAGGCTTTTAGGGCCTTCAACTGCGCTTCTTTGCCATTTTCTGTGTCCACTGTGACGGGTCAGTAAAGCAAGGCAGAAAACTGCTTTTACATTTCTCAAAATAGGTCATTTTATTAGAGAAAATTTACCTTGCTTCCCCTATTCTACAGAGGAATTCCCTACATAGTCTAAAGACTAAGGGAAAATTATCTAGCATGGGTAAACTGGCCCTGACTAAACCAATATAAAATGAAAATCATATCACAATAAAAGGGCTACATTACTCGCCGTAATAATTTCTGATGCTTGCATCGGCTTAGATTCACATGCTCCGCATAGTCCGAAATCTAGTAGTAGTCGCAGAGTATTTCAAGATTTGTTTTCGAAAGTCGAAAATTGACATTGACAGGGCGTGTTAGTAACACTATCCTTAGTGTGACGTGTACTGTACCCATGGTCCTTCACACATTGAGGTCCCTCAGATTTGTTTTTGACATGAGGCATCATGAAGTGTGGCGTGAGTACAGATGGGATTAAGCAGAAACGGTGATAAATCAGAAAACATCTATGCACCTTGGACTCCAGTAGGGGAGGAAGGGGGGCGGATTTGAATCTAAGCAAACACAAGCATCAGAAATGCGATTACGGTGAGTAATGTATACCTTCTGAGGCTTGTGGGTCTGCTTAGATCACATGCTCTGCATAGATTAATTAGCAAGCAGTATCTGGAGAAGAAGGTGCGATGTGAGAATGTACAGCGGAAAATAGATGTTTTAGAACCGCTTGTCCCACTTGTGAATCTGAGTGTCGATGCAATAATGCTGTGTGAAAGTATGAATGGAACAACATGTAGCAGCTTTGCAAATGGCATCTAGAGGGACGTTTGCAATGAAGGCTAAGGTATCTCCAGTACAACTTTGTGGAAGATTTAAGTGGCCGAATGCGATGACTTCAGGAGCCAGGCTGCCAAGTTCATAGATTGAGGACAAGGGTGGAGGGATGCTCCCTTGTGTTGTGTTAGCATGTTGTAGGGGCACGGGAGCTTTATTGGGTCGCACATCGCCAGTTTGAGCAGATGTGCAAACCAAGGTTGTTTCGCCCACATAGGAGCAACCAGGATTAGAGTCACTTGTTCCTGGTGCATCTTGTGCACAATCCTGCTGAGGAGTGGTGTTGGAGTAAAAGCGTAAGCAAATTTCCATGACCAGTTCATCCATAGGGCGTTCTTTGGACCCTGGTTGGAGAAACCTGGACACGAAGTCTGGGCATTGCGTGTTTAGGCTAGTGACGAACACATCGAACGGGGGATAACCCATTGGGAGAAGATTCGGTCTAGGATATCTTTGGTGACTTGCCACATCATGTTCTTCTGGGAGAGGGTATCTGCTTAGAGTGTCTGCCAGAGCAGTGAGTTCACCTGGAACGTGTTGGGAGGTTAGGAACATGTTACACTTGAGTGCGCACTTGCATATTTTTTGGGATAGCTTGGACAGCCAGTGTGTGTTCCTCCATGCTAATTTATGTAGAACATGGCAGTAGTGCGGTCTGTGAGGACTTGAAAAGTTTGATTTGAAAGATGTTGCTGAAATGCTTGAAGAGCCTCGAAAACTGGCAAAAATTCTAGGAAGTTGATGTTTTTGCGCTGTAGCGTGTGTCCACTGGCTGTGGGCTGTGTGGTAGATGAATTAAGCCCCCCCCATTCGGCGAGTGAGGCATCTGTAGTTGGGATTGCTTGTGCTGGTGGGACATGAAAGGGTTTTCCTTTAAGCAGGTGTCCCTGGACAACCAGCAAAAAGCCTGTACCAGGGCTACCGAAACTACTCGATCGTCCCACTGAGCGATTGCCTGAGACTATTGTTTCACTAAGCACTCCTGCATTTAGCGCATGCGCAGGCGTAGGTGTGAAACCAAGTAAATGCATGAGGCTATCATCCCGAGCAAGCGCATTGCTTTGCATAGTTATCTGGCGACCGGCCTTGTAGTGAGGTACTCTCGTTTGACAGGAAAGCCAGCTCCTCTTTTGTCTTTAGAACTGCTCCCAGAAATAGTTTAATTTGGCTGGGGACTAGACTTGATTTCTTTTCGTTGATGGAGAAACCGAAATTAAAAAGAAGGTCTATAGTTTTTTGTGTAGTCTGTCTGCAAATTTGAGGAGATTCCCTGGTGATTAGCCAGTCATCCAGATAAGGGTATACAGGGATTGACTGCCTGTGCAGGTGTGCTGCCACTACTGCGAGCACCTTTGTGAATACACTTGGCGCTGAGGCAATGCCGAAGGGGAGTACCTTGAACTGGTAGTGAACTCCTGCTACTTTGAATTGCAGATATTTTCTGTGTGCAGGAAGCATTGCAATATGAAAGTATGCATCTTTCATATGCAATGTTGCCATGTAGTTCTCCTGTTTTGAAAGGGGGTTTACCGAAGCATGGACATGCAAAACCTTTGGGGCTTGACATATTTGCTGCAGGGTGCAGATCTAGGACTGGGCGCATGGAAAGGTCTTTCTTTGGCACAACGACGTACACTGAAAAAATACTCGTTTACCTGTTTTGGGACGATATCTAGTGTGTCCTTTTCCAGCAGTGTCTTTACTTCTTCTAATAGTATGTGCTGCTCTTCTGCCATCATCTTTCTATGTCTTAGCGGATGGTTGGGTGGCTTTTATAAATGTTCGATGCAATACCCGCCTGCCACGGTGGACAACGTCCCCCTGTCTGACGTTAACCCTTCCCATGCGTGGGTGAAGTGTGAAATTCTACCTCCTCCTGGGGTGGCATGGGATGGGCCCCGATGTACGTAGGGTTTGTGGGTTCATTGGCTGAGGGATTTAAGAGTGTCATACTCTTCCTTTGCGCTCTTGAGGGCATATAAGACAGCCTTACTGAAAAGGACATTGGGTTCCACCGGTATGGTAAGGAAGGTGGCCTGTGTCATGAATTTAAAACCAGACTGTCTGAGCCAGGCGTGACACTTGATGAGTGTACCTTCTGCGATGATGCGGTCTGGATTGTCTGCTGCATCAAGATTATTCTTAAGGATACAGTTGGATACCTGCTTGCCCTCTGAGATTGTGCTTAATTGTGATTTTAGGGGTTCTGGAACCGCTTTAACCTGGTGTTCCAAGTTATCCAACTTGCGGCAGCCAGAACTAGCTAGGAGTGTAGTATTATTCGCAATTCTAGCTTGATATGCCGGTGAGAAGGTAACCTTCCTTCCCAAAGTGTAGATTTTTGTACTCTTTGTCTGGCGTGGCTTCAGCAGACGCCAGAGGAGTGCCAGCCGTCTTTTTGGTAGTGGGGACGACCAGTGAGACAAGTTTTAGCCGACCCCGGATATACATGGGGTCTGTGGGCACTGGCCTGAATAAGGTTTTGATTCTAGTGTTAACCACCATTGTGGCTCCAGTATGTCTGGCATGGGAAGAAAGTGAGGGAGGTGCCCGAAACTCCCTGTGCTTAATCCACTTGGTTCCAGGAATGCACTCAAAGGTGATTGGCCCGTTGGCTGACCAGCAAGGACAGAGACCCTGCTGTGTGATTGACAGCTAGGCTGGAATGAATGGGAGAAGCTTGCATAAAAGGCGAGGCTTATTTGCTTGGAAGGCAGAGTCGACCAGTGGACAAAGGAATCCGAAGAAGAACTTGGAAGAGACACCTGCTGTAACTCCTGGACTGTTGTTTTTCCCGGTGAAGCAGACTAGAGAAGCCCTGCAAAGACGACTTTTCCCTTTGGGTTGGTGGGACCAATCAACCCCAAAGTTAACTCATTTAGACAGCCTCTTGGAGCTGGCAGTACTTCCACTGCTGTTGCTGGAACCAGAAGTGCCAGGAAGTGGAACACCAAACCGAGTGGATCACTTAAGTCAGACCTGAGCGCCAGGAAGATCCTCCGGACTTCCCTGAATCAGGACTGACCAAGCCTGAGCCACCTCAACAGAGTGCTGGACCGCAGAAGCAAGGAAAGTCTGAAGTGGTATCTGAGAAACGCAGTGTTGTGATTTGCTGTCAGACGCAAGGAGCTGAAACAGCGATGGACTGTTGAATTGAAGTTTACCCATTGCTGCCGCTGACCTTCCCATTTGCCGAGCAGGAGTCCCCAGACGTCCTCCCTCTTGTCCCCACGAAAGGCTCAGGAACAACAGGATCTGCAAAGCTGTACAGGAACAGTAGCCAGTTGTAACCATATTTCTTCTAACCATAGGTACTGTAAAGTCTAAAAGAACTTACCTCTTGTTGTGTAGCATTACTTGCACTCAGTTGAGACCTGTTTTGGTTACCTTGCACAGTTTCTAAAGCTTTGCCCCTCAAAAGCCTCCCAGCTTGTAGCCCTTCAAGTGTTCTATTTTGTACAAAGATTTCTAAAAACACTGCAGGACTTTATACCTACCTACAAAGAAGATCTTCAGCTCACCTTGACATTTTGCAATTAACATTGGTTGTCCTGGCTCCCTGAGAGACTCTTCTTACCTTTGACTCTGTGCTTTATCTTTTCCCCCAGGAAAGGGTTAAACTTATTTGACATTGGAAGGTTTTTAAAAGTACTTACCAGTTTGTGAATTATTTGTTGACCTTTATTTTATTCCTCTATTCTATCCTTTACACCAAACTCTGTATTGCTCTAAATGTACCAGTGATGAATCAATGTACACATTGCCCTAGCTATTTAAGTCACCTGAGGGTGTAGGAAGTGTCTGTGTGTCATTCCCCATGGGCATCATCTGATTTAGAGAAACAGAGTGTGTTTTGAAGTGTATTTTAATTGTTATATATATTGCTCCCTTCTGAAGAAGGCTTATACAACTGACTCTGAAATAAATTAATAATTGTTTTTTTTTTAAATCAAGGAACCGTGAGTGTGAGTGTTTATTTGAATAATTGCTACTGTGAAACTCTGTGTCACAACATTAATGCTCACATTGACCCCTCTTGAGATAAGCTTGGCTGCTCAACCACACTAACAACCTGAGTAGTTCAGACTTATACCATAGGTTGGTTCCCTATTGCCAGAAGGTCAAGGTTATTGTAGTGCACCCAAAGAAAACAGCATACAATCTTGCCTAACAGGTGGCTTGGGTTTCCAGCTTGAAACCTGATTGGTGTAGCCAATCCTGCCGTTTGATGAGGGAACCTTCTGCTACCACCCGGCCTGCATTGTCTGCTGCATCCAGATAATTTATGTAGGATGCAGCTTGCCATCCGTTTACCTTCAGCTACTATTTGTAAAAGCTGTGTCTTTAGGGGATCTGGGACAGTATTTGTTGCGATATGTTGTCCCACTTTTGGCAATTCTAACTTGCCAATAGCGTAGTGTTAGCTATCCTCACTTGGTAGACAGCTGAGGAAGCTACATTCCTGCTTAAGGTGTACATCTTTTTGCTCCCCTTGTCAGGAGGGGCTTCGGCAGAGGCTAAAGGTGTCCCCGCTCTTTTCCTTGCGGTGGTCACCATGAGGGAGTCGGGCTTTAGCTGCCCCCTAATGTACAATGGGGTCTGACTGCCCTTGTCAGATTGGGGTTAAGTAGAGAAGTCTGAATGCGCCTTTGGACAGATTGTAGCAGTGGAATGAACGGTGCTGCAGATCTCTTATCCCAGAGTATGTCCTCTACGAAGTCTTTAGCGACTTGTGCCTCTTGGGTATCGATTTTAAGTGTTCTGCAGCTTTTAAAGGATTATTATACTGCAGCCAATTGTCCAAGGGGGAATCGGCCACTGGTTGGTCAATATGGTCTGGGGATTGGATGATGTATACATCGTTGTCGTCATAGTATTGATCTGTATCATCCATGTCTCATTGGTCTGCTAATGAGCCAGGGTTTTGGGAACCTAGAGCATCATAATAGTATAGGTCATCACACAGGTCTTGATAGGTAGATGTACTAGGTTGTGTTAGGTCCAGGCGGGCTCTTTTGGCGTTGGGCTGCTTGTTAGCTGCTTCGCCTTTGAGGGGGCCCCCTGGAGGTTGGTAAGTTGATCTGGGTGTTAATCCCAAAAATCAACAAAACTAGGCCTGCCTGTTGTCGTGGGTTTGCACGCAGTAATACATCGGGTCCCACTAGCCAAAGGGGAGGAAGGGTGGGCGGATGTGAATCTCAGAAGATACAAGCATCAGAAGTACAATAACGGTGCTTAATGCATCCCTTCTGAAGCTTGTGCAATCTGCTTAGATAACATGCTTTGCATAGATTAGCGAGCAGTGCCAGGAGAAGGTGGTGGGATGTGAGAAGGTATAGCGGCAAAGAACAAGTTACTTACCAACTGGTAACGTTCTTTCGATTGGATGTTCCTCCAACATATTCCTCATCTTAGATGTATTCCATCCAGCTTTGCTGCTCTTCGGAAATTTTTTCGGCAGAGGGCGCCGTGCGTCGTCGTCGAGTCGATGGTGACGTCATCGGGTGTATAAGTAGCACGCGCGGCGCCCGTTGGCCTCAGTTCTGTTTTTCCCCCTTTTTATCTTTGATCTTGTACTGTGTAGATTGTGCCGGCAGACAGGTATGAGCCTTGTGAGATTTAAGATGGCAATAACCCGGAAAAATCTACAGAGGGGTAGGCTGGGAGGGCGATGAGGAACATCCAATCGAAAGAGCGTTACCAGTTGGTAAGTAACTTGTTCTTCGAGTGGATTGTGTCCTCCAACTCCCAAAGCAGTATAATTCCTCTGGAGGAGGGGGTAGATACTCTTAGATGGCTGAGTATAGTACTGCTTTTCCAAAAGTTAGCTCCCTAGACTGGGAAGCATCCAGGTTATAGAATTTTGAGAAGGTGTGTAGCGAAGACCAAGTTGCTGCTTCGCAAATGGATCTTATTGGAACACCTCTTTGAAGGGCCGTGGAGGAGGAGATGCCTCTGGTAGAATGAGCCCTTAACCCTTCCGAAGGGTCTTTTGGAGCTAGTCTGTAGCATTCTGAAATGCAAAGCACAATCCAGCGTAAAATTGTCTTGTCAACAATTGACCCAGTTTCCTTCCTGTGTAACCTATAAACAGCTGGTTGTCCACTCTAAGTCTGGAAAGTCTAGAGATGTAAAAGCTTAAAGCTCTTTTTGGATCCAACCTGTGTAATCTTTCCTCCTCCTCCGAAGGATGGGGTGGAGGATAGAATTTGGGTAAGACAATTTTCTGACTTAAATGAAAATCAGATATTACTTTCGGTAAAAATGATGGTTTTACCCTCAACACAACTCTGTCCTTATGGAACACAGTATAGGGTGGCCCAGAAGACAGTGCCTGCAATTCGCTCACTCTTCTTGCTGATGTTAGAGCAACCAAGAAGGCTGTTTTCCACGTTAGTAATCTTAATGGAGACGTGTGAATAGGCTCAAAAGGAGCACACATTAAGAATTTTAGGACTAAATTTAGATCCTAGATCGGTACTTGAAATGAGTGAGGAGGAAACACATTAGCGAGTCCTTTTAAGAATTGTATTATCAAAGGAATTTTGAAGTAGGAGCATTTTTCCGGTGAGCGCTTGAAAATGGAAAGCGCTGCAAGGTAACCTTTTATTGTTCCGATATTCAGAGCTCTATGTGTTAGGGTCAGAAGGAAAGATAATACTTCCGGAATAGAACATAGAAAAGGATCGACATTCTTTTCTCTGCACCAGTTGCAGAACTTTTTCTAACAGCAATGGTATAGAGACTTTGTTGCTGGCCTTCTTTCCGAAAGCAACACCTCCATAACTTCATCTGGAAGGTTCCAATCCCTGTATCTCAGCCTTTCAGATACCAAGAATGAAGGTTGAGCGTTTAGACCTCTGGATGGAGAAATTGACCCTTCATTTGAGAGAGAAGGTTCTCTCTCTGAGGAAGACGTACTGGAGGACAGATGGACATGTCTAGAAGGTCTGGGTACCACGTTCTCCTGGGCCAATCCGGGGCAATTAGGATCATGCGGCTCCGAAACCTTCTCAGCCTCCTGATGACCTGAGGAATGACGGAAATCGGAGGGTACGCGTGCAATAGTGGGAAATTCCACTCCACCACGAATGTGTCCCCCAGGGCTCCTCTCAGGGGAAATTCCCTTGAGCAATACCTTTCGCATTTTCGGTTGATTCCGGTTGCAAACACGTCTACTTGAGGGGTTCCCCAAAGGCGGAAGATCTCTTGAAGGACTTCCTGAGCCAGTTCCCATTCAGAGCGTAAGCCGTCATATTCCCTTCCCCGGCTAGATGAATTGCCGTTAAAGAGATTCCCTCCTGAATGGCCCAATACCAGAGCTGCATTGCCTCTCTGCACAGGGGTAGTGACCCCCACACCACCTCTTTTGTTTAGGTAGTGCATGGCCACTGTGTTGTCCGTCACTATCAGGACATTCTTTCTCCTGACAGATGGCAGGAAGGCCTTCAGCGCTAGTCTGATTGCCCTCAGCTCTAAAAGGTTGATATGTAGTTTGGACTCCGATGGAGACCAACGAACATTGATTGTCAAATCGTTGGCATGAGCTCCGCACCACAGGAGTGAGGCGTCCGTCACTACTGTGATCACCGGCCATGGTTGCCAAAAAGGTTCTCCCTTTAGGATATTCTCTGTACAGGTCCACCATAGAAGGTCTTGTCTGACCTTGTTCGGAATCTGAAGAAGATCCGTCATTTGACCCGAGAACTGGGACCACTGAGTCTTTAGGGCCCATTGAAGGGATCTCATCCTCAAGCGTGCCTCTGGCACCAGAAAGATGCAGGATGCCATGAGGCCGAGCAACCTTAAAAAGTCGTAAGCCTGGAGATTTTGGGTATTTTGGAAGCCATCTGAAGAATGTCTTGAGCCCTCGACTTGGGAGGTGAGCTCTTTCCCAAGGACGTGTATAATACAGCTCCTATGTACTGAAGCTGTTGGGAAGCTGTCCTCTGTGACTTCTTGAAATTGAGGGAGAAGCCCAGTTTGTGGAGAAAGTGGCAGGTGACTTTCAGATGATCCAGTGCTTGCTCGGCAGAACGCGCTCTGATCAACCAATCGTTCAGGTAGTGGTAGACATGAATCCCCCCCTCTCCTGAGGTGCGCTGCCACCACTACCATTAACTTGGTGAAGACCCTCGGGGCGGAGGTCAACCCGAATGGCAGGACTCGAAACTGATAATGTGAGTCGCCAACTACGAACCTCAGGTATTTTCTGTGTTTGAGATTAATCGGCACATGAAAATAAGCATCCTGGAGGTCCAATGACACCAACCAGTCCTGAAGTTGAAGGGCCTGAAGGATCTGAGAAAGGTTAACCATCTTGCACTTGTCCTTTCTGAGGAACTTGTTCAAGTTTCTTAAGTCCAAGATGGGTCTCGGTCCTTCATCCTTTTTGGGGATCACCATCCCTTGTTCCTCTCTGCTGCAGGTACTGGTTCTATAGCACCTTTCTCCAGCAGGGTTAAAACTTCCTGCTGTAGGAGCGGGTTTGAAGACTTCAACGGGTGTCTCCCTGGTGGATTGCTTTGAGGTTGCGTTAGAAAAGGAAGGCAGTAACCTTGGGCTATTATTTCTAGAGCCCAAACATCTGAAGTAATGGCTCACCATTCTTGCAGATGCTGTGACAGCCCACCCCCTACAGGTGTTTTGTGATGCAAGTCCTCAAAACGGTTTTGTGGCGGATGTTGCAGCCGCTGATGACAGAGAGGCTGGAGCTGGTTTAGCACGTTTTCCCTCGTCCACCACGAGTGGCCTTTTTCTGGCCCCTTTGACTGGCCATTCCTCTCGCCTTTCCATATGAGGTGTAGTAACGATAGGATCGTCCACTCCATGACTGTCCTTGCGCACGAAAAGGCTGAGTTTGCCTAATAGCAGCTCCTAAAGATTTGGCAGCTGCTTTTGAGGTCTGCAACCTCTCAAGGCTCTCATCCGTCTTGTTGCCAAAAAGGCGAGACCCGTCAAAAGGCATGTTCAGAAGGCGGTTCTGTACGTCTGGTGCGGAACCCGACTTCCGTATCCACGCAAATCTGCACATTACCATGCTAGTGCCCATGGACCTGCTTACACTATCCGCAGTGTCCAATCCAGATTGAAGGGATTCCTGCATGGCTTGCTTTCCATCTCTAACAATGGCTAGGAACCCTTCCCTTTCTTCCCCCTCTGGTATGTGCTCCGCCACCATTGCAATGCATTCCCAAAGAGTGTACGAACATTTTTGTCAAGGCACATGTGGAGTTGGCAGATTTTAATGCCATGGTCCCGGCTGAAAATACCTTCCGTGCCCAACCATCCACGTGCTTATCGTCCCTGTCTGGAGGGATAGACTGGTATGCAAGTTTGTTAGAAGCTGTGGCTGCCTGTATGACCAGACTCCCGGGAGTTGGGTGTTTGGACAGATAGCCGGGGTCGTTACTGGCCGGGCGGTATTTTGAGGTGAGGGATTTATTTACCAGAGGAATAGAATCCCGAGTTTCCCAATTCTAGGCCACCCTATTTTGCAGGGCTACATGAAAGGGTAGTACTGGGTCTTCGGTGGGACCATGGTCCAATATATCTGTTAAATCATCCTGGATGAATTGGGCTGATGGTCTCTAGCCCAACCTAAGTAATCTACTACCTTTGTCATTAATTGACGGTATGATGGACTGGCATGCTCTCCTGGGTTCTGGTCTGCCAAAGATGTTTTCAGGAGATGCCACTTGCATTGTGTAATGATTCCACCAAGTCCCTCATTCTGCTTTCTTCTGAAATCAAGCATTACGGGACATTTGGGGTGCCATAGTCCAGCCCAAAAGGTACATTCTCCTCATCAGATCTCTCCTGTTCCTCAAAAATTGAGGTCAGGGATTTGAAAAACTCCTTTCTGGGGAGAGGCTTGAAAACCTTCTCTGGGAGAGGAGGAGGAAGAGGTCTAGTACCTGGCTCTGTGGCCAATACAGGTTTTGTAACCTTATCCTTCTCTTATTCTGGCTTCCCTGGCTTGGCTGGAGCCTTTGACACCGAAGGTTTCGGCGTCGATGACGGCGTCAATGACACCGTGGTCGTTGACAGGGTCTGCTTCGAGGGCGTTGAGGCGACCTTTGAAGAGTTTCCCTTCGAGGTATGATGGGTCTCGGACGGCGTCGATGACCTCGAGTGGTCGACTCAAGTGTTTTTCACTCGGCGTCCTGGAAGGTTCCCTATCCTTCCTTTTTCGATCACCCGGGCTTGAGAGTGTCGGAGCGATGACGCTCCCGGCCGGCTTCCGAAGAAGGCGCGGACTGAGGCTTTGCTTTTTCAAAACACCTCCATCATTTTGACCCTGAATGCTTCCCTCTCTTCGGCAGACTAATGTTTCGTGGGGCATTTCATTTTTTTTGGAGACTCGTCTGACGACGAGGTGGAGGGAGACATGTGGCGTTGTTTCTTCGATCTTTTTGACGAAGACGACGAGCGATGGGAATTGCTACGGGACCTCGATCAATGCCTTTCGCGTCGAGGAGAATTCTCCTCACGGGATCTCGACTCGACGCTAGAGGTGTTTCGATCGTTTTTTCGACCTACCTGTTGCTTTCCTCTCCTCTCTCGCAAGGCCTTCCCTGCCATCGCCTGACACTTCGTACAGGCCTCCATGTCGTGGCCTTCTCCGAGGCACCACAAACACTCTCGATGCGGGTCCGTGATCGACATTTTTGACCCGCACGATTTGCACTTTTTGAATCCCGATTTCAGGGTCGTGGTCTGCGTCGATGACTAGGACATATTTCGTTATTATATATTCTCACAGAATTCGAGGCGCGCCGAATGTCCGAACCAACGTATACTGCGGAAAAACGGAACTGAGGCCAACGGCCGCCACGCGTGCTACTTATACACCCGATGACGTCACCCTTGACGGAGGCCTTCGAGGGACCATCGACTCGACATCGACGCACGCCGCCCTCTGCCGAAAAAATTTCCGAAGAGCAGCAAAGCTGGATGGAATACATCTAAGGTGAGGAATACGTTGGAGGACACAATCCACTCGAATAGATGTTTTAGCACTGCTTGTCCCACCTGTGAATCTGCTTTAGAATGTGTGTCAATGCAGTAGTGCTGAGTAAAGGTATGAATAGAGCTCCATGTAGCTAATTTGCAAACAGCGTCTAGAGGGACTTTCAATAAAGGCCAAGGTAGCCCCTGTACCACTGGTAGAGTGAGCTCTTGGTGTGAAAGGCAGTTTTATTTGATATAGATTAACAGAGCTGCATCCATTTCACTATCCATTTGGAGATGGCGTTTGAGGCGCAATCACCTTCCCTGCGAGGGGCTATGGAGACAAACAGTTGGTCTGTTTTCAGTAGCGATCATGTCTTGTTTACATAGTAAAGGACCTCCCTCCTTGCATTTAGTGTATGGAGTTTTTTCTCAGCTGAGCTTGAAGGGCTTTGAAAGAAAGCTGGTAGTTCGATGGACTGGTTGACATGGAACTTGGATAGGAATTTAGGTGAAAACTTAGAGTGTGTTCATAGTACTAACTTGTCTTTGTGTATAACAAAGAGCGTCTTGCACGGACAAAGCTTATAGTTCGCAGACACTTCAATTTCAGGTGATAGCCACCAGAAAAGCTGTCTTATATGTAAGGTGTTTAAGGCTGGATTTACGCGTAGGCTTAAAGGTGAGTCCCATGAGTTTTGCAAGTACCACATTTAGGTCCCACCCTGGAGGCAGGTTTTAAATAGGAGGTTAGAGTCACTTTACTCCTTCCATAAATGCCTTAACGACCAGGACCTTCCACAGGACACCTTGATTGTAGAGGTGGTGTACGCAGATAGAGCCACCAGGTGAACCTTACTGGAGTTAAATACTAGCACAGAGTCTATTAAGTGGAGCATGTAGTGGAGAATGTGTGATGGCGTACAGTCTATTGGGTTTATAGTCTCTGACTCCCACCATATTACACATCTTTTCCATTTGTTTAAATAACAGTGTCTGGTTTGCATGCCTCCTAGAGGATGCCCATACACCTTTGAGGTAGCTTCAAATGGCCAAACTCTATGACTTCAGGAGCCATGCTGCCAAGTTCATAGCCCATGGTTGTTGGTGGAACGTTGTTCTCCTGTGCTGCTTGATCATGTTGTTGGGGCACAGGAATTTGATTGGATCGCACATCGCCAGTTTGCACAGATGTGGAAACCAAGGTTGTCTCGCCCACATAGGAGCAAAGAGGATTACTGTCACTTGTTCCTGGTGCATTTTGTTCACCAACCTGCTCAGTAGCGGGATCAGGGAAAAGAGTAAGGAAATTTCCCTGAACAGTTCATCCACAGGGCGTTCCCCTTGGGCCCATGGTGGGGAACCTGGATGTAAAGTCTGGGTATTGGGTGTTTTGGCTTGTGGCAAACAAGTCTAAAGGGGGTAACCCCATAGGGAGAAGATATTGTTTAGGATATCTGTCGAGTTGCCACTCATGCTCTTCGGTTAGAGGATCTCTGCTTAATGACTCTGTGCTAGCATGGTCAGATTTGGAGAATGTGTGCCCCCGGCTTGTTTATATAGAACATTGCAGTGGTGCTGTCTGAGAGAATTTGTACCGACTGATCTGTCAGTTGTGCTTCGAAGGCTTGGAGCGCTTTGAGCAGTGCTAGAAGTTCTAGCAGGCTGATGTGGTTCTGTGCGCGATTTTAATCCACAGACCATGCACTGTGAGATGAAGGGGATGGGCTCTCC